>NC_134213.1:43975000-45225000 GCF_965140235.1 Caretta caretta
CAATTGAAGGAGCATAAAGAAACACTGCATATTTCCAAGTTCCTAACAGTGGGGCTGGCTGCAGAGGAGTTCCTGTTAACAGGACTAGCTGCAGGTGTTATCAGCCCAACATCTGAGATCCATCTCAAGTCCTGAATCTTGATATGAGTGACCGGTCAGGTGCGTCTCATCTTCCAAGTCCTTCCGTAGGATCTGTGGTGTTCATCATTTTAGATAGAGGCACCAACTTCCAAATTAGCTGATCGCCCCCTACCTAATCCTCTTTCTGAGAACAGCCATGAGATCTCAGCCTCAAACCTGAACAGTTCTGTTTTACTCCATGCTAAAACACAACAACAACATCTCGACATTATTCTTCTCTTCAAGGGATTTTTGCTTGGCTCCTTCTAAACAACTGTTCATAATACCTGCCACTTATCTCAGATCTTGGAGCTGCAATGCTACCAGTCTTCTCCAGAGATTCTGTTTAGTCTCTATCCCCATCCAGTCTATTCTCTATGATAGTTCATATCCCTCTTCTTCCAAAGCCACCAAAAGTCTTAGTTTTGACACAAACTTCTGTGGCCTTGGACAAATCACTTTAACCTCTGTATATCCCTCCTGCTTGACTGCAAAATGGGGATTAGAACACTTCCCTCCTTCACAGGAATACTGTGAGGCTTAACTTAACCTTTGCAAAGCACAGTAACATCAGCATATGAATGGAGTTGCTTGAATCTTCTTTCTGTTGTGGCAGCACTTTTCAGTGGGCAACCTTTACAAACTTCTGGAGTGACCCCGAGCAAGTCATTTGGCGTCTCTGTGCCTCAGTTCCACATCTGTACAATAGAGATAACAGCAGCAGCCTGTCAGAGGCCTGCGTGTGAGGATAAACACATTAATGATTGTGAGGTGCTCAGGTATAACAGAAGTGGCACCTCAGTTTCTCCCATTCTGTGCCTGGGGAACACAGCAGATAAGTCTCCTGAGGCCTGAAATGCTTTAGTTTACCTAAAATCATTGGGCTCAATACACAGATATCTGGGTGAAATGTAATGGCCTCTGATATACAGATCAGACTAGATGACATAATGGTCCCTTTCTTGCCTTAATACTCTATGGAAGATGCTCTATGAAAGTATCTAAAATAGATAATTAAACTCACTTTTCTTCCTAACTGGCTGATCTCCTCTGCTATGGGTCCTTCCATATTGCTTTCTTTAGTACAAATATCTGAGATTGAGTAGGCTTTGCAGTTTTGGAACAAGTGGATTATACATTACTGGTGGTTGAGAAAAGAACAGAACAAAGTCACCCTCAGCAAGGGAAGGATGACTCTAAAGAGGCTCAAATAGCTAGGATTTTCCAGGCTATAACTTTACAAAGGCATCTGTGCTTGTTCCTGTTCTGGTGGGCTGGTCTTGTATTTCTAAACTGCCAGTGAAACAAATCTAAAAGGACCATATCAGGTGCTTAAGACCCCAGATACTGTTTAAAAACATTTAGAAATCTAGTCTGACTAGATATGGTTCCATGATTATTTGATTCAATTCAGTGACTAGTACGTTTATTTGTAATCTCTCAGCAGTGTTGTAAATGAAAAGGCAACAGCTTTGACCAACTCATGAGAACCAGAACGCACACCTCTCCACTTTCAAACCTGCCAGTGTGTTACAAATAATCGAAGCGTATGACCAGTCACTAAAATTTTGAACACCTGGGTTTTGTTGTATGTTGCACCATAATTGACAGGCTATACTTTAACTTTAAAGGAGACTTTCTTACTGTGCAAATTAAATAAAAAAATCAGGAAGAACAAATTATCTCACTTATACCCATGAGTTTCCATCCCATGATACTCCTAGGGGAATTCTGGTGCCACTAAACATGCACAGAATTCACATCCCCCGCAGGTTTCTTTGCTCCCCCGCAGAAAAATGACTTTCTGATAGGGAAGCAAAGGGAAGCTGCAAGAGCAGTGTCATAAATATAAAGGGAAGGGTAAACACCTTTAAAATCCCTCCTGGCCAAAGGAAAAACCCTTTCACCTGTAAAGGGTTAAGAAGCTAGGATAACCTCGCTGGCAACTGTTCACAATGGCCAATGAGGAGACAAGATACTTTCAAAGCTGGAGGGGGGAAGAAACAAAGGGTCTGTGTCTGTCTTGTGATGCTTTTGCTGGGGACAGAACAGGAATGGAGTCTTAGAACTTAGTAAGTAATCTAGCTAGACATGCGTTAGATTATGATTTCTTTAAATGGCTGAGAAAATAAGCTGTGTTGAATGGAATAGATATTCCTGTCTTTGTGCCTTTTTGTAACTTAAGGTTTTGCCTAGAGGGATTCTCTATGTTTTGAATCTAATTACCCTGTAAGGTATTTACCATCCTGATTTTACAGAGGTGATTCTTTTTACTTTTTCTTCTACTAAAATTCTTCTTGTAAGAAACTGAATACTTTTTTTCATTGTTCTTAAGATCCAAGGGTTTGGGTCTGTGGTCACCTATGCAAATTGGTGAGGATTTTTATCAAACCTTCCCCAGGAAGGGGGGGTGCAAGGTTTTGGTGAGGATTTTGTGGGAAAGATGTTTCCAAATGACTCTTTCCCAATAATAAACCCGGTTAGACATTTGGTGGTGGCAGCGAAAGTCCAAGGGCAAAAGGTAAAATAGTTTGTACCTTGGGGAAGTTTTAACCTAAGCTGGTAAAAGTAAGCTTAGGAGGTTTTCATGCAGGTCCCCACATCTGTACCCTAGAGTTCAGAGTGGGGAAGGAACCTTGACAAGCAGTCACACATCACTCCCTAGCGGTGCATGTACATAATTTCAGGCACCCGGAGCAGCTGGTGGAGAGGTAAATCACCATAGGGCTGGGGACACCCCAGCCAGTGGCTTCTACCCTGAGCAGGGATCAGCTGCTAGTCCCAGCTGGGCTGGAGGCAAGAGAGGATTGGATTTCCTCCTCCCCTGCAAGGAGTGGCTGGGGCTGTGTCAGACCCACCCTCAGAAACCTCTCCCAGCTGCAGGAAGCTCAGCATCCTACCCTGCTTCCTGCCCTCATCACTCATTGGCTGTAGGGAGAGGGGCTGTAAGGAGACCTGTTCCTCCATCTACCCAACCCCCAGGCATCCAGAACTCCCATACCCTGACACCCCTGCCAAGTCTCACCCCATACACCCAACCCCCCCCCCACCAGCACTCCATACCCAAACCCCACCCCACTGAACCTCAACTCCTGCATCTGGAGCCCCCTGCCTCCAGACCCCCCACCCCTGCACCACCCTGAGCCCCCATACCACTGACCCCCAACTAGTTGCACCCAGACGCCCACCCCACCAGGCCCCACTCCCCCCAGCACCCAAACTCCCCTGCTGAGACCCCCCACACTCACACCCCTCCACTGAGCCCCAACCACCTTCACCTGTAGGTCCCTGCAGAGTCCTATTACCCCTGCACCTGGAACCCACCCCCCCATGAGCTTCTGTGCATCCAGATCTCACCACAACTAGACCCTCCACTGAGCTGACTGCACCCAGATTGTCCCAAACAGAACCCTCTCACCACACACCTGGATCCCCCCACAGTGAGCCCTTTCACACTTGGATCCTGCCTGGTTGAGCCTGCCTGCCCCACACCTGGTGCACCTGGTGCAGAGGGGCAGGGCCCCCGGGGTGTTTCTGGGCCAGGCCCAGGCCTTGTGCTGTGTTAGGGTCGGGTGCAGTCTCACCACTGAGTCCGTTTTCCAGGGGTGGGGGTGCTGCAGGGTGATCTCCCACCTTCATGCAACCAGTCGCCTGTGCTCCCCACTGCTATGCTGGATCCTCTGCATTTATTTATTGACAAATAAAACTTTCAGAATTTTAAAATATTGTGCACAGAATTTTTAATTTTTTTGGCGCAGAATGCCCTCAGGAGTAACATGAGCTGCCAGCAGGGCTTGAATCCTGGACCTTCAGATCCCCAGCATAGACCACTTGAGCCAGAGGAGTAACTGTAATCTTCTATTTTGTGCAGCCACCAAAGGCAGATCTGATGCACACTTTGCCAGTAGGTCACACAGCTATTTGCTAGACAGAAGTTTAATACCGGGGATAACAGATCCAAGGTTCTATTGCAGGCTGAAAGGAGACTATGGTCAACTGATAGAGTCAGAGGTTGGGCAAAAATTTTAGCTGAAAATTTTACCTAGAATAACCCAAGCACATATATTTGGAAACTTCAATCTGAAAAGCAGTGTGGTAGACTGAATAAGCCTTGAGTCTGCCATAAGAGGCCTGAGTTCTATTGCCATCTCTGCCTAAGGTTTCCTTGTATAACTTCAGCCCTCTCATTTTGCAAAGCAGTTAACAGAGGGTATGAGGCCTTAGCCAGTAATAAGGACTATGAAGTGTACAGACATATGAACAAGTCAGTGAAGGTGAGACCAAAATTCAGAACCATGTGGCTGCTATCTCAGTGCACCTTCCCCAAGGCCACAGGGTACCTGGATGCTCTCCTGTGGAACACTGCCAGATTTCACAGTGCAGTGGCAAAGGCCCCCTTCAAGAGTATGCTTCAGATCCAGGCATTTTCACTAGAAACACAGGGCCTGATTCTGCGTGGCCCTTTGTGTTATTCACACCTGTGCAAAGGGGCATAAAATGCTACCAGTCAGAAAAAACGGCTACTCAAGTTTCGTAACTGTTGTTCTTTGAGATGTGTTGCTCATGTCCATTCCATTGTAGGGGTGTGTGCTCACCACTGCCAGAAGTTTTTCCCGCAGTGGTATCTGTAGGAGACCAGCTCTGGCGCCCTCTGGAGTGGCATGCATTTGTGCCAGAATAAGGGGCGCTGCTGGCTCCCTCCTCCCTCAGTTCCTTCTTTCCAGATCTCTGACAGAGTAGGAGGGTGGGTCATGGAATGGACATGAGCAACACATCTCAAGGAACAACAGTTATGAAAGGCTAGTAATCGTTATTTCTTCTTCAAGTGCTTGCTCATGTTCATTCCATTGTAGGTGACTCCCAAGCAGTGCCATCGGAGGTGTATAGGAGTTCATGGACATGTCAATTGCAACACAGCTCTGCCGAAGCCAGCGTCATCTCTGGCCTGCTGGGTGATGGCATAATGCATCGTGAACGTATGCACTGAAGACCATGCCATGGCCCTGCAGATGTCCTCCACCAGGAAAGCAGCCGAAGACGCCTGAGCCCTTGTCAAATGAGCCTTCCCTATTGGTGGAGGCACAGCCTGCGCCAACTGGTAACAAGTTGTGCTGTCCTGTTTGTGACAGCTGTGTCTCACCTGATTTCCTGACACCACCTTGCATAGAGTAAAAGTTACCAAGAGCTTTGGGTTGAAAGAACTCCAGGTAACAGGCCAGAGCTTGACAGGTGGCTTGCAACGTCTCGACACTGTGCTGAATGTGGACTCTGGAGTGGCCCTTGATGAGCCAGTCGTTGAGGTATGGGTAGATCTGCATACTCCAATGTCTGAGGTAGGCTGCCACTAACAACATGCACTTTGTAAACACCCTAGGTGCCGCTGCTAGGCCAAAGGGGAGTACTGCAAATTGGTAGTGGGCAGTCCCAACCATGAATCATAGGAACCTTCTCTGTCCATGAAATATCAATGTGTGAAAGTAAGTGTCTTTCAGATTGAGAATGGCTGAATCCAGAGAGTCATAGAATCATAGAAAATCAGGGTTGGAAGGGACCTCAGGAGGTCATCTAGTCCAAACCCCTCCTGAAAGCAGGCCAATCCCCAATTAAATCATCCCAGCCAGGGCTTTGTCAAGCCTAACCTTAAAAACTCCTAAGGAAGGAGATTCTACCACCTCCCTAGGTAACGCATTCCAGTGTTTCACCACCCTCCTAGTGAAAAAGTTTTTCCTAATATCCAACCTAAGCCTCCCCCACTGCAACTTGAGACCATTACTCCGTGTCCTGTCCTCTTCTACCACTGAGAATAGCCTAGAACCATCCTCTTTGGAACCACCTCTCAGGTAGTTAAAAGCAGCTATCAAATCCCCCCTCATTCTTCTCTTCTGCAGACTAAACAATCCCAGTTCCCTCAGCCTCTCCTCGTAAGTCATGTGTTCTAGACCCCTAATCATTTTTGTTGCCCTTCGCTGGACTCTCTCCAATTTATCCACATCCTTCTTGTAGCGTGGACACAGTACTCCAGATGAGGCCTCACCAATGTCGAATAGAGGGGAACGATCATCTGCTGGCAATGCCCCTACTTTATACACCCCAAAATGCCATTGGCCTTCTTGGCAACAAGGGCACACTGTTGACTCATATCCAGCTTCTCGTCCACTGTCACCTCTAGGTCCTTTTCCGCAGAACTGCTGCCTAGCCATTCGGTCCCTAGTCTGTAGCGGTGCATTGGGTTCTTCCGTCCTAAGTGCAGGACCCTGCACTCATCCTTGTTGAACCTCATGAGATTTCTTTTGGCCCAATCCTCCAATTTGTCTAGGTCCCTCTGTATCCTATCCCTGCCCTCCAGCGTATCTACCACTCCTCCTAGTTTAGTATCATCCGCAAATTTGCTGAGAGTGCAATCCACACCATTCTCCAGATCATTTATGAAGATATTGAACAAAACCGGCCCCAAGACCGACCCTTGGGGCACTCCACTTGATACCGGCTGCCAACTAGACATGGAGCCATTGATCACTACCCGTTGAGCCCGACAATCTAGCCAACTTTCTACCCACCTTATAGTGCATTCATCCAGCCCATACTTCTTTAACTTGCTGACAAGAATACTGTGGGAGACCGTGTCAAAAGCTTTGCTAAAATCAGGAAACAATTCGTCCACTGCTTTCCCTTCATCCACAGAACCAGTAATCTCATCATAAAAGGCGATTAGATTAGTCAGGCATGACCTTTCCCTTGGTGAATCCATGCTGACTGTTACTGATCACTTTCCTCTCGTGTAACTGCTTCAGGATTGATTCCTTGAGGACCTGCTCCATGATTTTTCCAGGAACTGAGGTGAGGCTGACTGGCCTGTAGTTCCCAGGATCCTCCTTCTTCCCTTTTTAAAAGATGGGCACTACATTAGCCTTTTCCCAGTCATCCGGGACTTCCCCTGTTCGCCATGAGTTTTCAAAGATAATGGCCAATGGCTCTGCAATCACAGCCGCCAGTTCCTTTAGCACTCTCGGATGCAACGTGTCCGGCCCCTTGGACTTGTGCACATCCAGCTTTTCTAAATAGTCCCTAACCACCTTTCTCCACAGAGGGCTGGCCACCTATTCCCCATGCTGTGATGCGCAGCGCAGCAGTCTGGGAGCTGACCTTGTTTGTGAAGACAGAGGCAAAAAAAGCATTGATTATGTTAGCCTTTTCCACATCCTCTGTCACTAGGTTGCCTCCCTCATTCAGTAAGGGGCCCACACTTTCCTTGGCTTTCTTCTTGTTGCCAACATACCTGAAGAAACCCTTCTTGTTACTCTTAACATCTCTTGCTAGCTGCAGTTCCAGGTGCGATTTGGCCATCCTGATTTCATTCCTACATGCCCGAGCAATATTTTTATACTTTTCCCTGGTCATTTGTCCAATCTTCCACTTCTTGTAAGCTTTTTTATGTTTAAGATCCGCAAAGATTTCACCGTTAAGCCAATCTGGACGCCTGCCATATTTACTATTCTTTTGACACATCGGGATGGTTTGTGCCTGTAACCTCAACAGGGATTCCTTGAAATACAGCCAGCTCTCCTGGACTCCTTTCCCCTTCATGTTATTCCCCCAGGGGATCCTACCCATCAGTTCCCTGAGGGAGTCGAAGTCTGCTTTCCTGAAGTCCGGGGTCCGTATTCTGCTGCTTACCTTTCTTCCCTGTGTCAGGATCCTGAACTCAACCAACTCATGGTCACTGCCTCCCAGATTCCCATCCACTTTTGCTTCCCCCACTAATTCTTCCCGGTTTGTGAGCAGCAGGTATAGAAAAGCTCCCCCCCAGTTGGCTCCTCTACCTGTTGAGGTTTCACAGGTCAAGAATGGGGCATAGACAACCCCCCCCCCAGGTTGGGATCAAAAAATAGTGGGAGTAAAACCCTTTTCCGCACAGGTGTAAGGGGACTTCCTCCATGGCACCCACCTGCAGGAGACCTTGTATCCCCTGAGCGAGCAGACGCTCGTGAAAAGGATCCCTGAAGAGGGACAGGGAACGAGGGTGGGGGGAGAGAGAGAAATAAACTGGAGCGTATATCCCCCTGCTACTGTGCTGAGGATCCATCGGTCTGATTTTATAGAGGCCCAGGCAGTGATGAAGGGGGACAAATGGTTGGAAAATAACAGAGGTGTTGCATCCAGGATACATGCTGGAAGGTCACCCTTGAGCGCACCCTCAAAATGCCTGCTTGTTACCCGATTTGCTGTGGGTAAAGCTCTAGTGAGCTGAGTGGGCTGGCTGACGGCCTTCCTGGTGCTTGTAACCCTTTTCCTTCTTGCGGAAGAGCTCCAATTGGAATGGACTCCTGAACCTGTGGGACTGTTGCAGCTTGAACCACTTTCTCACAGGTGCCGGTGTGTAAAGGCCCAGAGAGCGCAAGGTAGTCCTAGAGTCTTTCAGACCATGTAATTTGCTGTCTGTTTGTTCCGAGAACAGTGACATGCTATCTAATGGGAGGTCCTGGATGGACTACTGAACCTCCACTGAAAGGTCTGATGACTGTAGCCAGGATGCAGGCTTCATGGAAATGGCCAAAGCCATGGTCCAGGCCGCAGAGTCTGCCACATCCGAGGCCATTTGAAGGCCACAGCCCTACCCTCATCAAGGATCACCAGGAACTCCTTCCTGAGCTCCTCTGGCAGCGAGTCCACAAACTTGGCCATGGACTGCCAAATACTAAAATCATAACGGTCAAGAAGGGCCTGATGGTTGGCCACTCTCGGCTGGAGGCTGGCCGTAGAATAAATTTTTCTGCCAAAGAGATTGAGCCTCTTTTCCCTCCTTATTCTTAGGCGTTGAGCCCCATTAGTCTCATCTATTGTGCTCATTGGTTGTTGATACAACCAGTGAGCTTGGAGTATGGTGGATATACAGGTATTCAAACCCCTTAGCAGGGATGTAGTACTTTCCTGCCCCCCATTTCCAAACAGGTGGAGAGAAAGGGGGTTTGCTGCAGGGACTTGATCAGTTTCACCACGCCCTTGTGGACGGGCAATGCCATCCTGGAAGGGGCTGCTGCACTTAGCACATCAAACAGGGAGTCAGAGGGTTCAGCCAACTCCTTGGCTTCCAGCCCCAGGTTCTATACCACTCTCTTCAGAAGCTCCCGGTGAGCCCTTGCATCATCCCGGAGAACGGCATGGGAAGGCCCTGCTATCGCCTAATTGGGCGATGACAAAGATGATGAGGCGGGTATAGGGGGGTCTGCCAACTCCGCTGCCTCTGCCAAGGGAACTTCAGCTGAAGCTGGCTGTCCCTGGGGACCTTGCTCTGACTCTGCTTCCAAGTCTGGGCGGGTTGGAGACTGTCGCTGACCGTCTTTCACATGCCCCTGATACTAACTGGTGCCACTGCATCGGTTGGGGAAAACTCCCAGGGGTTCCATAGCTGCCAGAGTACCGGCCACTGGCCCTGGGGCCATGAGGCCTCAGGTGGCCCAGAGGGAAATGCCAATGCCCCTGGTGGGTGGCCTTGGCCTGCAGGCAGATCTTCCTCCTCACTTTCAGAGCCTGAAGAGGGGGAGACTTGTCTGGGGGACCAGGACAGTATTGATGCTGCCTGTCTACCCCTTTCCCGTCAGCCCTCTCCACAGACCTCTGCTAGGGACCTACACAGGGATGATGGCTCTTGGTGCCGTGACTCTGGTGACTGTTGTCGTCGTTTGGCAGATCGTTTGGCAGATTGGTACCCTGGCGATCAACACCTCACACTTTGAGAGCAGCGCCACTCCATGAGTCGGGAGTGAGAATGGGAGTGAGAAGATCGACATCTTCCTGACACAAGGAAGAAAGGAAAGCAGCAGAATACGGACCCTGGACTTCAGAAAAGCAGACTTTGACTCCCTCAGGGAACTGATGGGCAAGATCCCCTGGGAGAATAACATGAGGGGGAAAGGAGTCCAGGAGAGCTGGCTGTATTTTAAAGAATCCTTATTGAGGTTACAGGGACAAACCAACCCGATGTGTAGAAAGAATAGTAAATATGGCAGGTGACCAGATTGGCTTAACAGTGAAATCCTTGCTGATCTTAAATACAAAAAAGAAGCTTACAAGAAGTGGAAGATTGGACAAATGACCAGGGAGGAGTATAAAAATATTGCTCAGGCATGCAGGAGTGAAATCAGGAAGGCCAAATCACACCTGGAGTTGCACCTAGCAAGAGACGTTAAGAGTAACAAGAAGGGTTTCTTCAGGTATATTAGCAAGAAGAAGAAAGTCAAGGAATGTGTGGGCCCCTTACTGAATGAGGGAGGCAACCTAGTGACAGAGGATGTGGGAAAAGCTAATGTACTCAATGCTTTTTTTGCCTCTGTCTTCACGAACAAGGTCAGCTCCCAGACTACTGCACTGGGCAGCACAGCATGGGGAGGAGATGACCAGCCCTCTGTGGAGAAAGAAGTGTTTTGGGACTATTTAGAAAAGCTGGACGTGCACAAGTACATGAGGCATGATGTGTTGCATCCGAGAGTGCTAAAGGAGTTGGCGGATGTAATTGCAGAGCCATTGGCCATTATCTTTGAAAACTCATGGCGATTGGGCGAAGTCCCGGACGCCTGGAAAAAGGCTAATGTAGTGCCCATCTTTAAAAAAGGGAAGGAGGAGGATCCGGGGAACTACAGGCCAGTCAGCCTCACCTCAGTCCCTGGAAAAATCATGGAGCAGATCCTCAAGGAATCAATTCTGAAGCACTTAGATGAGAGGAAAGTGATCAGGAACAGTCAGCATGGATTCACCAAGGGCAAGTCATGCCTGACTAATCTAATTGCCTTCTATGACGAGATAACTGGTTCTGTGGATGAAGGGGAAAGCAGTGGACGTGTTGTTCCTTGACTTTAGCAAAGCTTTTCACACGGTCTCCCACAGTATTCTTGCCAACAAGTTAAGGAAGTATGGGCTGGATGAATGCACTATAAGGTGGGTAGAAAGCTGGCTAGATTGTCGGGCTCAACAGGTAGTGATCAATGGCTCCATGTCTAGCTGGCAGCCCATATCAAGTGGAGTGCCCCAAGGGTCAGTCTGGAGCCGGTTTTGTTCAATACCTTCATAAATGATTTGGAGGATGGTGTGGATTGCACCCTCAGCAAATTTGCAGATGATACTAAACTGGGAGGAGAGGTAGATACGCTGGAGGGTAGGGATAGGATACAGAGGGACCTAGACAAATTAGAGGATTTCGCCAAAAGAAATCTGATGAAGTTCAAGAAGGACAAGTGCAGAGTCCTGCACTTAGAACGGAAGAATCCCATGCACCGCTACAGACTAGGGACCGAATGGCTAGGCAGCAGTTCTGCAGAAAAGGACCTAGGGGTTACAGTGGACGAGAAGCTGGATATGAGTCAACAGTGTGTCCTTGATGCCAAGAAGGCCAATGGCATTTTGGGGTGTATAAAGTAGGGGCATTGCCAGCAGATCGAGAGACGTGATCGTTCCCCTCTATTCGACACTGGTGAGGCCTCATCTGGAGTACTGTGTCCAGTTTTGGGCCCCACACTACAAGAAGGATGTGGAAAAATTGGAAAGAGTCCAGTGGAGGGCAACAAAAATGATTAGGGGACTGGAACACATGAGTTATGAGGAGAGGCTGAGGGAACTGGGGATGTTTAGTATACAGAAGAGAAGAATGAGGGGGGATTTGATGGCTGCTTTCAACTACCTGAAAGAGGATTCCAAAGAGGATGCCTCTAGACTGTTCTCAGTGGTAGCAGATGACAGAACAAGGAGTAATGGTTTCAAGTTGCAGTGGGGGAGATTTAGGTTGGACATTAGGAAAAACTTTCACTAGGAAGGTGGTGAAACACTGGAATGCATTGCCTAGGGAGGTGGTGGAATCTCCTTCCTTAGAAGTTTTTAAGGTCAGGCTTGACAAAGCCCTGGCTGGGATGATTTAATTGGGGATCGGTCCTGCTTTGAGCAGGGGGCTGGACTAGATGACCTCCTGAGGTCCCTTCCAACCCTGATATTCTATGATCTCGGACACTGTCAACATGCCCACGGGGATCCGTACTGGCGATCCGGAGACCTGTGACGGGACTCCAGGGACTGGTGTCTCGACTGTCTGGAGTGGTGCTGTGAGTTTGGAGACTAACTCGGATGCTCCAGGCACCGTGACTCTGGGGACTGGCGATGTGTCTCCACAAGTCTGCACCAGACAGCCGGTGATCAACGCCGGGATCATGGGGAACGCTGCCTAGAGTCTGGGGAATGATGACGAGCACTTAGACAGGTAAGCCGACCTGTATCCGGGGGCTGGTGGTGCTGTTCAGGCAAGCGCTGGGGGGGCACCCCCTGCAGCAGAGACCGGTGCTGCATGGATGGTGACCACTGGAAGGGTTCCAGGGCGGGTATAACCCTCAAATGGGGCTGTCAGGGTTCCTTCCCCACTTTGAACTCTGGGGTACAGACGTAGGGACCCGCATGCAAGACCCTCTAAGGTTATTTTTACCAGCTTAGGTTAAAAACTTTCCCAAGGCACAAACTCCACTTTGTCCTTGAACAGTATGCTGCCACCACCAAGTGATTTAGACAAAGAACCAGGGAAAGGACCACCTGGAGTTCCTGTTCCCCCAAATATTCCCCCAAACCCTTACACCCCCTTTCCTGGGGAGGCTTGAGAATAATATCCTAACCAACTGGTTACAAAGTGAACACAGACCTAAATCCCTGGATCCTTGGACACTGAAAAAAAAAAATCAATCAGTTCTTAAAAGAAGAATTGTATTTAAAAAAAAAAGAGAGAAAAGGTAAATATCCCCTCTGTAAAATCAGGTTGGAAGATAACTTTACAGGGTAACAAAAGATGCACAAAACACAGAAAAAACCCCTCTAGCCTTAGTTTCAAAGTTACAACAAAACAGGGATAAACCTCCCTCCAGCAAAGGGAAAATTCACAAGTTGAGTAAAAGATAAACTAATACGCCTTGCCTGGTTGTACGTACAATTTCTGGAATATGAGAGACTGGTTCAGAACAGTTTGGAAGACATGGGTTGATGTCCGGTCCCTCTTAGTCCCAAGAGCAAACAAACACAGAAACAAATAACCCAAAATAAAGCCTCTCCCCTAACCCCCCAAGATTTGAAAGTATCTTTTGTCCCCATTGGTTCCTTTGGTCAGGTGCCAACCAGGTTATTTCAGCTTCTTAACCCCTTACAGGTAAGGAGGAATTTTAGGCTACCCTTATGGTTATGACAGGGGCACCTCGCGGGCCGACATGAGCAGCACCGGAAGGGACAATATGTCCTTAGTGGCCTGAAAGGCCTCCAGCATGGACGGCACTGCCAGGTGCCGAGTGCTTCTGCGACTTCCCAGGGCGGCAGGCGGGTCTTGAAGAGGACTCTACAACTCAATGGATGCTGAGGCCTGGCCACCATCCACAGGGGAAGAACTGCCCCGCACTCTCCTCTGACTCTCTCCTTCCCTTTACAGGATGTAGGTGAACGCCCTCTCCTGGCCTTTCTTTGCTTTTTAGCTGGTACTGGGGATAGGGATCGGTGCCAGACGGAGGTCAGTGCCTTCTGTGCGCTCTGCACTGAGGCTGCAGTGCTTGGAGTGAAGGCTGATCTAGCCAGCTCTGAGGCTGGTGCAAGGGCTGACTCCATAAAGAATGCTCTAAGTTGAATGAACCGCTCCTTTTTGGTTTGTGATCTGACGCTCTTACAAATGCGACACTTCTCACTCACATGGGTTTCCCCTAAGCACTTCAGGCAGCTTTGATGGGAATTGCTGACTAGCAGATTTTTTGCAGCGGTCACAAGGTTTGAAGCCCAGGGGTTGGGGCATGCCCTGTCCCTAGGCTAAATCCTGTATGGGACTAACTATTTCTAACTTAGGCACTAATAAACTCTACAAACTTTCTAATAACTATCCACAAATGATTCACAACTAGGCACAGTTGAGAAGGTAAGGAGGCAAGGAGACAAGCCAAGGCAAGGAGACATTCCTGCACCGACACTGGCGGTAAGAAGGAATTGAGGGACGGAGGAGCTGACAGCGCTCCTTATACTGGTGCATACGTGCACCACTCTAGTTGGTGCCAGAGCTGGTCCCCTATGGATACCACTGAGGGAAAAACTTCCAGCGCCGGTGCATGTGACGAGCACACACACCTACTATGGAACAGACATGAGCAAGCACTCAAAGAAGACCTCTCCACTCATGGCGGTGGCAGCATTTTAAACCCACTTTATACATTGTGCGAACGAGTACACGAGATGCAAGGCCATTGGAAATCAGGCCAAGAAAGTTAAACTGGCTAGTTTCATTGCCCGGATGGTCTCAGGTGCAAAAAGTAACCAAATGGCATCAGTGGCATAAAGACAATTGGTTTTTCAGATGATTCCAGTTTTAACATTGCTAGGTGACAGCACCAGCAATAGTGGATTTAATGTTTGTTCTGACAGCGTCCCTTCAATAACACAGCTTGTCTGTGAATATGATTTGCTTGTGTCATGCAGTAAATACAGCTGCCGAGGACTCTTTGTAGCTGTTTTTATAGCAACACAATTTTTACATTTCTCCAGAGAGGAAATAATCAGGGTCAAGTAGGGCACCCATGCTCTGCCAGTTCCAGTCTAGACTGAAATGGGATTGTCCGGTGAATGTTAAAAACACACTGCATTGTAACTACTGTGTACTGACAAATATTTGCAGTTAGGAAATGAGTTCATGTCCTGGTATTAAAACCAGAGTAATGATTGCTAGCTTAAGTGGATACAAGCTTGGCATACAACAATATGACAAGACTGGTGAGCAACAGGCTAGAGATGAGCTAGAGCTGCAGAGTGCAGAACCAGCTCTGTGTAGGGCATTTGGACGTGGTTCTGTGGGGAGTATCCTGGGGAGAAGAGTTTGGGGATTAATATTAAGTTTGGGGACATAAGTATTAATACAATCATTCTCTCTACTTCTTTGGGGCTTATGCACAGAACTAAACTTTCTCACAGCATCGGCTAGTTTCAAGGCCGCACCATGGTGAGCCCTGGCCACAGCCCATGTGATCCCTGCCACAATAGCTGGATTACTCTACTAGTGCACTCAGGTACCCCAGTACATGGGAGCCCAGCCTCCAGCGTGGCTCACAAAGGCTTCACACACCACTGCACCCCCCTCTGCTTTGGTCTATGGGAAATATGGTACGACCTCCGTACTGAAGACATGGGTAGCTACACTCTGGCCCACATTATGCAAATGAGGTGCACTCCTGTGGTCTCTGGTAGGTTGGTGACATGGCTTTCAGTTGGGCCAAGGCTGGGCACCCAGCTCTTGCTCTCTGCTGTTTTACACCTGGCATCGTCATTGACACCTGTGCACAATGCATGAGAAATGCCAATGATAGTGCAACTCAGCAGAGAATTCAGATCTGGCAGCGGAATGAAGAGTCAGCCCTTGCCCCTCTCCCCCAACCTTACTTCATCTCACAACAATGATGATGCTAATACTTGAACATGATAATGTCCTTAAATGCACTTTTACTTTTGGTTTTTGAGTCACAGGCAACTGTTAATCACCCAAACAGAAGAGCTGGGAGTAATGGACAGAAATCCAAACCAAGGTAATCCTGCTGCTCATTGCAATTCACAAATGAAAAGCAAATTGTGTTTTTATTTCTGAAGGAAAATCACAAGAATAAAAGCAGTTTCTTACTGAAAGCAAACAGAAAGGGATGAAAAGCTACTGTCAAATGAAAGGCTTTACTTTCTGGGGGGGATGTCTCCAGATGTAGACGATGGGTTTCTTAAAGCTTGGAATTTAAGGCCTTATTTCTATTTTACAGAAACATTCTCTAGTGAAGGAGTACTTGTGGCACCTTAGAGACTAACCAATTTATTTGAGCATAAGCTTTCATGAGCATAAAATAAACATAAAACATAAAACCTTACATGAGCATAAGCTTTCATGAGCTACAGCTCACTTCATCGGATGCATCCGATAAAGTGAGCTGTAGCTCACGAAAGCTTATGCTCAAATAAACTGGTTAGTCTCTAAGGTGCCACAAGTCCTCCTTTTCTTTTTGCGAATACAGACTAACACGGCTGTTACTCTGAAACCATTCTCTAGTGAATATATAAATTATATTACTGTGCTTCATAACTGAATACATAGTTTAATAAAAATGGGTGTTTCTATAGAGAATCTGATCATTTGAAGTGCATCATGCCTGTGTATATAGAAGATGTCACTTTTATTTGCTACTAAGCATTTTGTATCTGTTTTGTGATAATTGTATGTATTCTGTGCCTTGCTACCCAATATATAACTAGCTGAACTAAATAGCAGCCTTTTCTGCACATTCTTGGTGCTTTGCATACCTTTCAGCATCGAAGGCCGCACTCATCTCTGCTCAGTATCTGGGGTTTTATGAGTCATAAATACGCTCACTTGCTGGTAAATGCTGAATGCAATTAGTATTTCAGTCTGCAGACCTGCAAATACCGTGTGTCTAGAAACAGAGAGTTCTGAAAGTGAGCCTGTGCCTGGCAGAAGCATCAGAAATCTACATGAAGGAGAGATTTAAAAACACCCCACGCCCTCTAAAACCTGCTGCAGAATTTAATTGGTAAGGTAAGTAATAAGGGGCAGCAGACAGAACCATTAAGGGTGCAGTGTTCTGGCCCCAGTGCATATTATAAAGAAGTGACAAATTTTCTTTTCAAGGCTGAGAATTAGAACCACATTCAGCTCTTCATTTTACCCACTCTCAGACCATGGTTTGTAATATGTCTTCTGATCAAACGGCTCTATTCCCTTGTCCTTTCTTGAAGAGAACTTATCTCTTCATAGGTGGGATACAAATCACTCCAACCAGCCCTTCTGCAATCTCATCCAGCTTATGTCTGCACTCTTCCTGCAGCTGCTTCAGCTCCCTCTTCAGAGTGGCCTCTTCCATTTGCAGTTTGCTGATCACCTCTGTGGCATTAACAACATTTGTAATGGGCTCCTTCGATACCGAACTGAGGAAACCTGTTTTGTTAGCAGAACGCTTTTCTTTAAATACCAGCCTGTATGGACCATGCATTCCATTTTTTTTATGGGCACAATGGTATTTAAGATCTGATAGTTTTAGCTTGACCGCTTCTGTTATTGTCCTGACAGCAGCACAAAACTCCCTTTCATCTGGTAGTGTTCTCTCTCTTGATTTGACCTGTAGAGAGAAAAACATGGTCAGGCTTATGTGCAGAATTCCTCACTCCAGACACCAATGCAAAATGTCAAGGCTGGAGTGTGCTGTACTGGAAATTCTCTATTTCACGATCAAATGTAGCAAGTAGAAGCAGTGACTGAGCTCAGCATGTAAACCTCTGTGCTTTTAAGAATAAGAGATTGACAAATCTTCAAAGCCCTTGCTCCTCTGATGACTGACATATGGCGATTTCCTCTCCACTCCTTATGGCAATTACAAAAAGCATGGGCAGTTTGAGCCTGGATGAGATGTGTGAAAAAATGTGCATGGCCTGTTTCCCCATTCACGCCTGTAGAAAGGATGTGTAAAACACTACTATTGTAACAGGGTAGTGGGTAATGCCTCTTTTGCACAGGTGTGATTGCACAAAGGGCAGGACAGTGAGGAACCATGTCTGTGGTGAGAGAGCTGAGCCAAAGAAGGATTCTCTATACGGCTTTAATATAGGCCAACTGAGAATACTGTATGAGACAGGGCTGTGTGTGATACTAATTGTGCTGTAACTGGCTGGTGATACAATATGATATGATAGTCCAGATTTGCCAGTAGCCAAACTAATACAAGATACACTAATGACTATGGCCCAGTCCTCAAATGCATACAAAAAAAATGAGTAACTTAACTCACATGAGCAGATCCACTGAAGTCAATAAGACTAAGTACACTACTCAAGTTACTCAAGCATGTGCTTGCAGTAAGGGGCCCTTCAACTGCAGCTTCAGGACTCCTGGTACCAAGGGGTAAATAAGACTTTTAGGGAGATGCAGGCAGAGATCAAATGTCCCTGCTGTTTGCAACAGCACCCCTAAATAGACTATGCATCACAAAACTAACATCACAGCATGTCTTCAGAAACTGCTCACACATTAGAAAAAGAACATACAAGACTATGCAACAGTGTCACCAGGTGACTCCTGGCACCCACTGCAAATGGACCTTACACCTCTTATGATTATAGTTTATCTTTGCCATGTTTCATTTGACTTGATTTCTAGAGTATGTGTTTTGTGATGGGAAAAGAGAGCAGGCAATAGCCCACTGCTCCCCATGGTTCAAGAGAAGACATTAGTGCTCATGTCTAGAAGAATAAAATTAAAAGGCCTAGACATACTATGCAGGACTTGCAAAAAATGGGAAATAATAGAATTGTTCAAAGTTGGAGCGAGATCAACCCAAGGGCTTGATTCTCCTCCTGTGCTTACATCAGTGAGTCATTCAGTATAATGCATTTGGTTCTGCTGTTGAACTCTGTGCCTTCACAAGAGAGGACTTTTCAGGCAAAGAAAAGCACGGCACTTATTTGATGCAAATATCAAATCTTTGCCCTTTAATCAAAAAGCCTTTTATATAGCACTCCCACCTCAAAGCCAGGATTTTTTTCTCCACAACAAATGCCTAGCAGTCGAGTTTCAATCTCAGCCTCGGATACACTTACACGCACTCTGTAGTCCCTGCTCACTGTGGCTTGTTATTCCAAAGAGCCCACCTACAGGAGATGGGATTACCTATATTTGATTCTGATTTAAGGCGCGTTGGCCTAATAGACCAACCACACCTACCACGGGGTGGGTTTCCGGAAGAGTGACATTTATTTTCATTGGGCTAGACATCACCACATTCTTTCAGTAGATTATTTAATTACCTTCTGTTTAACAATGTTACTTCAATTTGCAAATACATCTGTATAGTATACAAACTCAGAGTTGTTAGGATATAGATATTCAGGTCTGTCTGCAAAGGCTTATACGTCAAGAATTTAGGTGTATTCTTATCACTTACCTAGTTATAGAGGTATAAAAGAAAGAATCAAAATCACTGTCTGCCGGTGTAAGGGCCTTCCCCTACTATGACAGTCTGAGGCCCTGTTCTTAGGCTAAGGCCTTTGGCTAAGCAGCAGAGGCATCCATAAACTGAGAAATGTATGGTCACATCCTTACATTCCAAACTAATCACATTGAAAAGGTGCTATGGGCTGTTAGGAATACGGTCCTGTCCTGATAATGCCTATCACCTCCAGAGAAAGGGAAGAGCCTAGAAGATGTAAAAGAAAACTTAGTTTGATAGCATCCTGTCTGGCAAGAACTCACTTATCAATAGTTGGGATGTGAAATCCTCATTTCTTTGTTGTTCTATCACTGTAGTCCTCATTTCCCTTTTGTTTGTCTGTATAATCTGTCTGGTTCTGTGATTGTTTCTGTCTGCTGTATAATTAATTGTGTTGGGTGTAAACTAATTAAGGTGGTGGGATATAATTGGTTAGATAATCATGTTATAATATGTTAGGATTGGTTAGTTAAATTTCAGTAAAATGATTGGTTAAGGTATAGCTAAGCAGAACTCAAGTTTTACTATATAGTCTGCAGTCAATCAGGAAGAAAGGGGGGAATGGGGAATAGGGGTGGGGGAATTGGAATCATGTTTTGCTATGGGGGGGGGGGGGAAATGGGAACAGGGACACAGGCAAGGCTCTGTGGTGCCAGAGCTGGAAAGGGGGACACTAAGGAAGGAAACTGGAATCATTGCTTGCTGGAAGTTCACCCCAATAAACATGGAATTGTTTGCACCTTCGGACTTCGGGTATTGTTGCTCTCTGTTCATGTGAGAAGGACCAGGGAAGTAAGCGGGTGAAGGAATAAGCCCTCTAACGTCTGTACCTGGTGCCACTAAACAGTGTGGACATGAATAGCTACCTATAGATTCATTAGTTCTCATTACAGACTCCTAACTGATTTGCTAATTGTCTTGCTGCACGTGACTGTGTCCCATTTTTCCCAAAGGGTGCCCATATCTCAGCTCAATAGGCCGTAAGGATGTAATGAAATTTGGAAGAGGCCGCAAGCAAAAATTAAAAGCAGATCCCTCCCTAAATGCAGTGTCCCCACAAAAGTAGCTGCAAGCATACGCAAAATATTTGAAAACAAGTCAATTTTCAAGTTAAGAAAAAAGTACCAGTGGGTAAGGGCAGGTACATGATACGCTCAAAAGTGCATGCAGCTGGTTTAATATAAAGAAGAGGAAATACTTTTTCACACAATGCACAATTAATCTGTGGAACTTATTGCCCGGGGATGTTGTGAAGGCCAAAAGTATAACTGGGTTCAAAAAAGGATTAAGTGAGTTGATGGAGGATAGGTCCATCAATGGCCATTAGCCAAGATGGTCAGGGAGGTAGCCTCGTGCTCAGAGCAACCCTAAACCTTTGACTGACAGAAGCCTGGAGGGGAAGACAGGGGTACAGCTCTCCAAAATTGCCCTGTTCTGTACACTTCCCCTGAAGTTCTGGTACTGGCCACTGTCAGAGAGAGGATACAGGGCAAGATAGACCACGGTCTGACCCAGTATGGCCATTCTTAAATTCTTATGCATGATAATCCATTTATCAATTTGCTCTAGGTTTCTTTGTGGCAATTCCCTCCACTTATATTGTATGTATTATAGATGGAACAATGAGCTTGTGAGAGTTTCTGGCAGGTTTTCCATCAAGGTATCACTACAGAGAAAGAGTTAAGTTAAACCTCCCCATCCATCAGGGTTTGTTGGTGTCAGCACTATTAATTAACCGTAGCTAGTGATTTCCAAATTTCTCATAAAAAAGTGATGTGCATAATGGTACATCTCCTTTGGACTAGACTGAACAATCTTAACTATCATCTAACATAGTTTGGGAACAGCAGTATAAATATTTAAGATGAGACAGCTAATAGGCCATTGAACTGTGTTCTGTGGCCACTACAGGATTACTCCCTGAAGCACATTTTCTAGCATTTTATCTAATCTACTTTTAAGTAGGGCTGTCAAGCGATTAAAAACATTAATCACGATTAATCGTATAATTCAAACAAATTAATTGTGATTAATCGTGCTGCTAAACAATAATATAATACCATTTATTTAAATATTTTAGGATGTTTTCTACATTTTCAAATATATTGATTTCAATTATAACACAGAATACAAAGTGTACAGTAACAGCAAGGAGTCCGGTGGCACCTTAAAGACTAGCAGATTTATTTGGGCATAAGCTTTCGTGGGTAAAAAAACACTTCTTAGATTGAAGTTTTTTTTTACCCACGAAAGCTTATGCCCAAATAAGTCTGTTAGTCTTTAAAGTGCCACAGGACTCCTTGTTGTTTTTGTGGATACACATTAACACAGCTACCTCCTGATACTTGACATCATACAAAGTGTACAGTGCTCACTTTATATTTATTTTTATTACAAATACTTGCATCGTAAAATACAAAAGAAATAGTATTTTTCAGTTCACTTAATAGAGGTACTGTAGTGCAATTTCTTGATCCTGAAAGTTGAACTAACAAATGTAGAATTATGTATGAAAAATAACTGCATTCAAAAATAAAGCAATGTAAAACTTTAGAGCCTACAAGTCCAGTCAGTCCTACTTCTTGGTCAGCCAATCGCTCAGACAAACAAGTCTGTTTACATTTGCAGGAAATAATGCTGCCTGCTTCTTGTTTATAATGTCAACTGAAAGTGAAAACTGGCGTTTGCATGGCATTGTTGTAGCCGGTGTCACAAGATATTTACGTGCCAGATGCGCTAAGATTCATATTTCAGAGTAGCAGCCGTGTTAGTCTGTATCTGCAAAAAGAATAGGAGTACTTGCGGCACCTTAGAGACTAGCAAATTTATTAGAGCATAAGCTTTCGTGGGCTACAGCCCACTTCATCATATGTCCCTTCATGCTTCAACCAACATTCCAAAGGACATGTGTCCATGCTGCTAATGGGTTCTGCTCAATTACGATCCAAAGCAGTGCGGATCAATGCATATTCATTTTCATCATCATGAGTAGATGCCACCAGCAGGTTGATTTTCTTTTTTGGTGGTTCAGGTTCTGTAGTTTCCGCATCAGAGTTTTCCTCTTTTAAGACTACTGAAAGCATGTTCCACACCTCCTCCCTCTCAGATTTTGGAAGGCACTTCAGATTCTTAAAACTTGGGTCGAGTGCTGTAGCTATCTTTAGAAAAATCTCACACTGGTACCTTCTTTGCATTTTGTCAAATCTGCAGTGAAAGTATTCTTAAAATGAACATGTGCTGGGTCATCATCGGAGACAGCTATAACATGAAATATATGTCAGAATGCAGGTAAAACATAGAGCAGAAGATATTCAATTCTCCCCCAAGGAGTTGAGTCACAAATTTAATTAACACATTTTTTTAATGAGCATCATCAGCATGGAAGCATGTCCTCTGGACTGGTGGCCGAAGCACAAAGGGGCATACAAATATTATGCATATCTGGCATGTAAATTCCTTGCAGTGCCTGCTACAAAAGTGCCATGCGAATGCCTGTTCTCACTTTCAGGTGATATTGTAAATAAGAAGCGGGCAGCATTATCTTCTGCAAATGTAAACAAACTTGTTTCTCTTAATGATTGGCTAAACAAGAAGTAGGATTGAGTGGTCTTGTAGGCGTTAAAGTTTTATATTGTTTTGGTTTTGAGTGCAATTATGTAACAACAAAAATCTACATTTGTAAGTTGCACTTTCACGATAGAGATTGCACTACAGTACTTGTATGAGGTGAACTGAAAAATGCTATTTCATCATTTTTACAGTGCAAATATTCGTAATAAAAATAATATCAAGTGAGCACTGTATACTTTGTATTGTGTTGTAATTGAAATCAATATATTTGAAAATGTAGAAAAACGTGCAAAAATATTTAATCAATTTCAATTGGTTTTCTATTGTTTAGCAGTGCAATTAAAACTGCGATTAACTTTTTTGAGTTAATTGCGTGAGTTAACTGCAATTAATCAACAACCCTACTTTTAAATATTCCAAGCAATGGAGCCTTGAAAATTGTTTTTATCCCTCTCCATGATAAGTTAAACACCCTTTAATCCCTCTCCCATACTGAGACTGGGTGAAATTCTAGCCCCCTTGAAGTCAATGGCAGAAGTCCCATTTGATTTCAACACTGTGAGGATAGCACCCAATGCACTTATATCAAGCCTTTCATCTGATTATTTTAAAGTGCTCTGCAGATAATCTATCCTCTCCACACTCCTGCAAAAGTGAGCAATAGCTCCATTTCTGATATGAGCAGCGAAATCAAGTAGGAAAAGTTCCTTAGAACAGTGCTACTCAAAGTGATGGTCCGCAGACTGGTGCCGGTCCGCAAGCCATTGGCTGCCGATCTGCACGCACATTGGAAAAAAAAATTGCTGGTCCCCCACATCAGATAGCTTGAGAAGCACTGCCTTAGAACACACGAAGTACTTTATCAATGCAGAGACTTTTGCTAAATTGGTCCCTGTGCTTGTTAAGGGGTTTGCTCAAGTACAGAGGAGAGGGACTTGGTCTTGTAAAACAACCAAAAAAACCAAACCAAAACAAAAAGAACACCCCAAAAAACCAAAACACACACACCACTATCACAAACACTGATGAATCCCAGAACATATCTTAGCTAAAAGAATGTCTGAGGACCAATTTTCTCACGCAGACTGAGGAACAGATCTGAAAAAATAAAGAATTCATGTGTTACTTGGTCACCTCCCCCCACACTGTATGTGATTAAACAAGATGTGAAGTCTGTACATAGGGAACTTAACAATATGGAATACTGGAGGAGAAATGCTCCTATTACTTATATAAAGTGAAGTCCCCAGAAACTAGAGTGCAAATCATGTTATTTTGGAATGACAGACTCATGCAGGACATCTGCTAGCCTGGACATTTTCTAAATGGAACACCTGTTTTTTCATGCTCTTTACTAACCAAAAGGAAAGAGTTTTTATTAACTGTTATGGGTGACACATGATACCTTTACAGGACTTCTTGGAATATCTTGTTCATTCCAGTAGAGAGAGCACAAATTTCAAATGATTAGAGGAACGTTTAATTTTCTGCCATGATGCAGAGCCTGCTGTAAAGATACAGACAACACCATATTCTATCTGCAAATCAGCCAGGACAGCAAAGCTGTAACAAGAGTTCTATCCATTCTACCATGGGAAAGGCCCTACATATTTATTAGTAAAGTGCTCCTAAATTCTGCAGCAAGGCCCCTACTTTCTGGGGCAGTATTAAGTGAAGTCAAAAAAAGAGGTTTTCAAAGAATTAAATATGAAAACAGATAATGCAACCAGCACAGAACTACTCATGTCATTTATGACTGGGAGGGATTAGGAAGGAAGTTTGGGTTTTTTGCACTGAGGAGGCGGCTGAAGTCTTTGATAATGAGTAGCCTAGGTGGCAAATTCCATAGCTATGGAACTGCAGAATGCTCTAGTTGCTGTTTAGAGATTTTACTGGTTAACAGGCATGAAGGTGAGTTACCTGACCTTAAAGTAGTTTGTTTCTCTCCTTTTACACCTTAGGTGCTCAAGGCAATTTCAGCAGCCTCCTCCTGTATATTTAGTTAACTGCTGCTCCTTAAGCTCTCATTGTCTCTCATTAGTCAGCAAATCCTGTTATTCTGGAGTGAAAACAATCTCAGCAGACCACTTTATATTAAACAAACATGTTTGAAGAGATAAGGATCCTCAGCATTTTAAGTCATCAGAATCAGATGAGTATCTCATCTAGCCCAGAATTCTGTATCCCAAAGCTCTGCTTTTCAATTTAGATCTACCAGCTGTAACTGAAATCCACCATGTGCTATGTAGTGCAGTATGACAGCTGCTGCGCATCCTCTCTGAATAAAATAAAGTGACAGTCATAGTTTCTACATTTCTAGAGCCCACTTCACCCCAAAGGAGTCCACAGTGTTTTAAAGAACCATACAGAGAATACATCAACTAACAGTGACATGCAGCCACCCCTGAAATGGAGCAAAGCATGTGTTGAACAGCTCACAGTGATACTTTACAAGAGATTAGTATAGGAAAATAGGGAAAGAACAGGTTACAAAATATTTAGATAAGTTAGATGTATTCAAGTTGGTAGGGCTTGATGAAAGTCACCCTAGGGTACTTAAGGAACTAGCTGAAGCCACCTTGGAACTGTTAGTGATTATCTTTGAGAACTCATGGCAGACAGGTGAGGTCCAATAGGGCCAGAGGAGGGCAAACATAATCTATATCTGTAAAAAGGGGAACAAAGAGGACCTGGGAATTACAGACCAGTCAGCCTAACTTCGATACCTGGAAAGATACTGGAACAAATTATTAAACAAGCAATTTGTAAGAACCTAGATGAAAATAGGGTGATAAGGAATAGCCAAGATGGATTTGTCAGGAATAATTCATGAAAACCAACCTAATTTCCTTCTTTGACAGAGTTACTGGCATAATGAATGGGCGGAAATAGTGGATGTAATATACCTTGATTTTAAGTAAGGCTTTTGTCACAGTCCCACATGACATTCACATAAGCAAACTAGAGAAATCCAGTCTAAATGAAATTACTACAAAGTGGGTGTACAACTGGCTGAAAAAAGGTACTCAGAATAGTTATCAACAGTTTGCAGTCAAACTGGGCAGGCATATCTACCAGGTTCCACAAGGGATCTGTCTTGGGTCCTGTACTGTTCAATAGTAGAATAGGTGGAATACTGTGTCCAGTTCTGGTATCCACAAATTCAAGAAGAATGTTGATAAACTGGAGACGGTTCAGAGAAGAGCCATGAGAATGATTACAGGATTAGAAAACCTGCCTTATAGTGATAGACTCAAGGAGCTAAATCTGTTTAGTTTAACAAAGAGAAGGTTACGGGATGACTTGATCAGTCTGTAAGTATCTACATGGGGGCACTTCAAATTAGCAGAGAAAGGTCTGACACAATCCAATGGCTAGAAGCTGAAGCGAGACAAATTCACACAGGAAATAAGGGTAATTAACCTTTGGAACAACTTATCAAGGGATTATGGTGGATTCTCCATCACTGACAATTTTTACATCAAGAGTGGATGTTTTTCTAAAAGACATGCTCAAGGAATTATTTTGGGCAGTTCTCTGGCCTGTGCTATGCAGCAGATCAGACTAGATTATCACAACGGTCCCTTCTGGCCTTAGAATCTATGTTTTACTGCTTTCCTCTAGTCTAGTTTTAAATGATTTTTAAAAATCCACAGCTAATTAAATCTTTTACATTAATATAATCGCTAAACGAATATTTAAATTTGACCACTTCCATTGGGATACTATTCCAAAGGCTACTATTGTTTAGTCAGGAAATGTTCCTGACAGCCTAAACTTTCTCTTTTTAACTTTATCCCTTGACTCCTCTACAACCACTTGTACCACTCTCTAAAATAATTCCTCTCCTCTTTTGGTGTCTGAACTCTTCAAATTCTCATAGGTGATTATTACAGGGACAAAAGGATTGCCATACCGAAATCAGATCATCTAGTCCAGCAATCTCTCTCTGACAATGGCTGGTTAAGATGCTTCAGCAGAATGTGCAAGGAGGCCCATAGCAGACAATAAATGGAATACCTTTCCCAAAATGGAAGTTTCTCCCTACTCCCATAAGTTGGTGACTAGCTTATGCTTTGAAGCATGAGGATTTATAGGCTTTGATCCTGTCAACATTTGTGCATGTGCTTAACTTTACTACCACAAACAGGACTACTCATGCTAGTAAAGGGACACACATGCTTGTTTGCAGGATCAGGGCCATATAGCCCTTCTAAAAACATGTTTTTATCCTGTCTAACATAACCCTGGATGTTCTCATTATCCATTGTGACAGGGTCAGGCCAGATGGCTACAGGAGAGTGATCCTATTGGGATCCACGAAGTGGGCAGGCAGAAGCCCACCCATTGCTAAAGGGTCCCCCTCCAGCCTAAGGGGACCACAGGACCTGGAAGCCAAGTGATTTCAGGGGACAACTAATAAAATAACAGGAACAGGAGTGTGGTCAAAGGGTCAAACAAAGGGAACCTGACGGGGACACCGAGCAGAGAACCCCGGACAGCGCTCACTGCTCCTCGAAGACGTCAAGGGAGATAGAAGGCAGATATATTAGCCCTAGATTAAGCAGGTCCCTTTCCCCTGGGTAAGGTAACAGGGGAGACTCCAGAATAATCACTAAGTTCCCTTTTACATCTTCTAGGCTCTTCCCTTTCTCTGGAGGTGATAGGCATTATTAGGACAGGACTGTATTCCTAACAGCCCATAGCACCTTTTCAATGTGATTAGTTTGGAATGTGAGGATGTGACCGGTCGCTTCCAAGATTATGGCTGCATCTGCTGCTTAGCCAAAGGCCTTAGCCTAAGAACAGGGCCTCAGACTGCCACAGTAAGAGAAGGCCCTTACACTGGCAGACAGTCATTTTGATTCTTTCTTTTATACCTCTATAACTAGCTAAGTAATAAGAATACACCTAAATTCTTAGAGTGTAGGCCTTTACAGACAGGCCTGAATTTCTATACCCTAACAACAGGCAGGCTAATCAGGACACCTGGTTTAAAAAGGACCTCGTTTTAGTCAGTGAGGGGTGCGCAAGGAGCGGAGAGTGAGAGGGCATGCTGCTGGAGGACTGAGGAGTACAAACACTAACTGGAATCAGGAGGAAGGTCCTGTGGTGAGGATAAAGAAGGTGTTTGGAGGATACTATGGGGAAGTAGCCCAGGGAGTTACAGCTGTCACACAGCTGTTACAAGAAACACAGTAGACAGCTGTGATCCACAGGGCCCTGGGCTGGAACCCGGAGTAGATGGCAGGCCCGGGTTCCTGCCATCCCTCTTCCCTCTATTGGATATAAGAGGAGCTGACCTGGACTGTGGGTCCCACCAGAGGAGAAGGTCCCTGGCCTGTCCCCCAACCCAATAGGTGGATCAGCAGAGACTGCGGGGATTGTTCCTTCCTTTTCCCCATGCTGGCCAGTGATGAGGTTAGCTGAGTGAACTAGCAAAAGTGGCCAAACTGAGGGCTGCCGTGAACCTTTGAGGAGAGCAAATCCGCCAATAAGCGCAGGACCCACCAAGGCAGAGGAGGAACTTTGTCACACCATATAAATACCCCTTTTTTTAGTATCCTGATAAGCTCTTTTCCTCAAGGTCAGCATGTGGCAATGAGTCTACAGCCACATCATGGACTGTGTTCTACTTTTATCATTTTTAAAATTTGCTGCTTTTCATTGAACATTCCTTTGGTCTTGTTGCACTAGAGATGGTAACTCGGAGCACCTGATTTCCTCCTCTAGACCATTTATTATTGTCTCATTTCACCTCTCCTAAAATACACAGTCCCAGTCTTTTTAGTCTCTCTTCCTAGCAATTGCTTAGACAAGCTATACATTTAGTTCTTTTAATCTTTCCCCAGAAATCAGCTCTTCTATCCCTTTATTAGTTTTTGCTGCGCTTTTCTGAACTCCCTCATTTGTCTGCATCTTACTGGTAATGTGGTGCCCAGAACATAGTGTCTGATCCTGGAGGGTGCTGAGAGATTTCTGAGAGGAGCTGAGTTGCCTCATCAGCATTTATTTAACCAGCTCAGGAGGTATGGCACACTGACAGTCATGCAGAAAATGGTTCCTTTCCAGCTAAGCTCACATTCATCCTGCTTTTACTTACACAGAACTGGGTCAACATGTGAGATATCCTGAAGAAGTGCTGGGATTAGGCACCACCATATGACATTTAAATCTTTTTCAATAATACCTGTAAACCTTCCAGCTGCAGAATGACAAGTTCACATCTCCGCGTGTTCAACAGCATTTCACAAGGTAACCCGAGTACTGCAGTGTGTAGCAGAGCACCCTTTGCATCTCACAGTTGTGTATTTGAATGCTGATGCTACTAGCTAAGGATGAAGTTTAAATCTGAGCAGCAATGCGGGTCTTTGAGTTCCCATCACAGGAAAGGACGTGCGTGTGGGTGGCTGGGAGCGGTTCGATTCTGCAAATGGATCGTTGCCAAGATCAGGCTTGACAAAACCCTGGCTGGGATGATTTAGTTGAGGATTGGTCCTGCTTTGAGCAGGGGGTTGGACTAGATGACCTCCTGAGGTCCCTTCTAACCCTGATATTCTATGATCTGTAAAACTGTAGTTAGTGTCACGTGCGAGAGTAGCTGGAGAGCTCTGGGAGAGGACTTACTCCTTTCATTTTTAAACTGCATTCTCTCTTATCAGCTGCAGCCATTCCCAGGACTTTTGCAGCAAATTATTTCAGAATATCAAAATGTTACTGTTCAGAAAACAAACTGCAGCAAGCCTAAAAATAGTAAATGTTCCTCCTCTAATGATAATCATCCCTTCACTGTCACTGATCCTCCTTTTACCCCACTGCCTATGACATGAAAAAATGTATGACTTCCTGTTCAATACATGCATTACAATAGTACCGTTTGTCTTTTGTGTGAACAATGATGTAACCCACTGTCTACCCTTCAGACCTACCTTTTGAGGTTTGATGACATTTGGGGAGTGCATAGTCATTTTATCCAGAGTGGTCATGGAAAAAGTTATTCTCTGATCAATATTAGGGAGGTTGAAGAGGTTAGATAGAGTGAGGCACCCAGCCCAAAGTCGCATGTGGATAGCATAGGAACTTCCATGGACCATATGCAGAGAGCAACAAAATCAAAGGTTGTGGACTCTGGCCTCAAGTCTCTAATCAGAATTCAGAAACAGCAAAGATCTAACAGGTCATATGGTCTGTCCACCAGGCCAGTTCAGGACTGTTCCTACAGCACATTTAAATATTCTGAACAATGGGTTTTCTGCCATTGCCTTTGGGATACTATGCCATAGGCTACAGGATCCTACCATCAGAGCCTTCTCCTGACATATAGTTGACAGGTTCACAGTTACAGGCCAGTATTCAGGGTTTTTCTCTGGGACAGCAGGAACCTGTAGCCCAAAATTAAGCTTGGAAGGATCTGACTGTTATCGCTACATGTTGGTAAACATCAATTTCACCGTACACACAAAAAACAATGTCAAAATATTTCCATCCCATAATAAAAATGGACACACAGGCACAGAAAGAAAAATGCTGCTTGAGAACTCATTAGTGTTTGATTTAAGGATATTTACTTTGTATATTTTGACATGTGATGTTGACAATTTGTGATTTCATGGTTATAAAGCTTTACTTTTTGAATCTCAATGTCTACTGTCATTAAATAATTGTCTGACTCGCCCCAAAGCGTCCCATAACTGAAAATTTAAAATGAAAAATAAGAAAAAAATGCTTAAATATAAACATCAATGTTATCAGTCAAATTACAAAGAAATGAAAATCAAATTCTGCCATGTTGGATAGCACTGAGATACTACAATAAGAGGTGCTCAAGAACTGGGGATGGGTGCATTATAAAAACTTAGATAAATGGATGTGGGAGGGGAAGGTGTTAGCATTGGAAACTGAGGATTTCCAGACATAGACATGGAGGTTTGAAAATTCTAACTTACTGATTTTCAAATATTTGTGTTTAATAACTACAATGTTCAAATCATACTGGTTTAAATTAACTGATAAGTATTTCAACATGGATTCTGCCTTACAGTTGGTGTCTAGGAATTTCTTTTTCTTTAAAGAAAAGCTTCTGGAATGTTCTATTTTATTGACATTGTTTTTAATTATTTACTCAAAAATTATTTTAGAAGAGAATAAAGGAAAGTTCTTACACCTTATAGACAGCACGCACACCTAAACCAATTTCCTTCAGGTGTGTTTAAACCACCCTGCTCCATCCCTCCATTTATATGCACAAGGCACATATACAAATGCATAAACTAGCGCTGAGCGGGGGTGAGGGAATAAGATGAGTCACCATGAACAGTGTGCATACAAAAACTTTGGCAGACATTCCACTCTTGCTCATCTAAGAAGCTCTGAATAGCTCCTCCAAACTGCAGACCCTTCATCCTGCCACACTTTTCATCTTCCGGTCCCTAGTCAAGGCCTTGCTCTTAATCTTTAAGGCCCTCAACAAGTTGGAACCTGGCTACATAGGAAACTGCTTCAACAACGCACCATAACAGCTCCATTCCCCTGAGACAAAGGAGCAAAGTGAATCCAGGACAAGGTTTGCCGAAGCCAGAAATACAGGGAGTCAGCTGAGAAGTCCCTGCCTCTGGCACAATCTACAGACCAACAACAGAGTTGGGAGCTAAGCATTTGCTGAGCACCTGTAAGAAAGCCTTCCTGCCATAACTGAAGAAATTACAGCAACAAGCATGAAAGAAGATGTAGGCAGAAGTAAACCTGACAAACCCAGGAAAGGGGGAGAGTAGAGTCCACCTAACAACTCAGTGCAAACATTATTTGCTATAAAAATGGGCTCCCTGGAAATACCACAGGCAGATCAGACAGCTATGTGAGGAGAAAGGCCTCAAAAATTATTCTACTGCAATCAATTTGTGGGAGAAGTGTGATACGGTAAAGACACAACTTCACATTAATGAGCTGTAAGATATGCACAAGATCATATAGGCTTATACATTTGATTTTGGGTTATATTACCTCATATTATTTTATAGTTGATTGTTTTATTTCACAAAGCAGAGAAGTATAAAACAAGCAGGAAAGTTCCCTTTTGAAAACTCTCAACCTATTTTCTCCCAAAAGAGATGACACCAAGCTAATAAAAGCAAGAGACCCTAGTCATAAATCTTCTCTCTCCTGGCTCTCCTGCAGTCACCACTGATGATTACTTTGTTGGTCACCCATAAGAGTTTGTATTTTGCTTTCTAAAATGCTGACTAGATTTTACTCATTCAGGGGCCTAGCTCCTGCTGAATTAGCCATGCCTGGAGCTGGGGAGCTGTGCAGGGTGCAGAGCTTCTCTGCAGAAGCTATTCCAGCCCATGGCCCATTCAAGGTAGGAAGGAAAGAGATGGCTTGCAAAGCACCAGATTTCCTCTCCCTCTGTCTAACCCAGTTCCATTCCCTATGCCAGGGGTGGGCAAACTTTTTGGCCCGAGGGCCACATCTGGGTATGGAAATTGTATAGCGGGCCATGAATGCTCATGAAATTGGGGGGCTGGGGTGCGGGAGGGGGTGAGGACTCCAGCTGGGGGTACGGGCTGTGGGGTGGGGCCAGAAATGAGGAGTTCAGGATGTTGGAGGGGGATCAGAGCTGGGGTAGGGGATTGGCGTGGGGGGGGGTGAGGGCTCCGGCTGGGAGTGCGGACTGTGGGGTGGAGCCGGGGATGTCGGGCTGGGGGTGCAGGAGGGTGCTTTGGGCTGGGACCGAGGGGTTCAGAGGGCGGGAGGGGGATCAGAGCTGGGGCAGGACATTGGGGTGCAGGAGGGGGTCAGGTGTGCAGGCTCTGGGTGGTGCTTACCTCAAGCAGCTCCCAGAAGCAGCGGCATGTTCACCCTCCAGCTCCTACGTGGTGGCGTGGCCAGGCGGCTCTGCGCGCTGCCCTGTCCACAGGCATCGCCCCTGCAGCTCCCATTGGCCGAGAACCACGGCCAATGGGAGCTGCAGGGGCGGCGCTTAGGACGGTGGTAGCGTGCGGATCCCCTTGACTGCCCCTACATGTAGGAGCCGGAGCGGGGGACATGCCAATGCTTCCAAGAGCCGCGTGGAGCAGAGCAAGCCGCTGACCTTGCTCCCCAGTAGGAGCTCAAGGGCTGGATTATAACATCTCGAGGGACGGATGTGGCCCCCGGGCCATACTTTGCCCACCCCTGCCTTATGCCCTGCCTGGTACACATGCACAACAGAGTTTGCACTGGTTCTGCTGCACTGGACTCTTCAGCCCTACAGGGTGGCCTGCATTTCCCTAAATGCTCTTTGATGGGGCGGGGGGAATCTCACTACATTTTACCCGAGATTTGACTACCAACCATTTCTAACATTTATTTGAAAGACAAAATAAAAGCATCATCTGAGGACAAACCCATGCTGTCAGCAAAGGCATCTGAGAGACGTAATTCTTTTCTCAAGGGCAGAATATCATCATCCACAATTTGCTTGTTAAGAGAGAACTGGCTTTAATTTTAACAAGGGTGCAAAATGGTTGATTAAAGCTCCATGCTATCTGTTTAAGCAATAAAAACAAGGAAATAAAAATTAGGCCTTCTTTCCTCCCCACGTCCCTTAATAAGACTTAACTCAAAGCCACAACAAATGCTCTCTCTCATTTGCAGATTTTCAGCACTGCACAAATTCTGGAATAAGTGTTTAACCAGTGATCTTACTAAAACACACTCCAAGAGCTGAATCAAAATTATTTGAAATCCAGAATGTGCTTTGACTTAAGTTAGGAAGTATTTATAAAACTTTATCCAAATTCATGCTTTTAACTTTCTGCTCTTACTCATTAATGTCTCTGAAGTATATATGCAACCCTTCCTTTAAGGTTTTTTTTTAAAATACGTTTTGGAACATAGGCATTGCTTATGATTTCTATGGAACCAAACACTTTGTTATGATTGCTTTAATATTTCTATGATTAACACTTACAAATTTACTCAAACGTATAAAATATCACTAATTCATGAACTATTTAATTGGTGTGTTCGTGCAATTTATTCTCCAAACACAGACATATTCAGTCCTGGAGAATTGAAAGAAGAACAGATTACTCACTTGGTGCAGTAACTGGTTCTTCAAGATGCATTTCCCTATGTGTGCTCCACTTCAGGCACATGTACCTCTCAAACCCTTGATCGGAGATATTCTGTTAGTGTCCAGCCCACAAGTGTCCTATGACTCCTCATGTTGGATACTGAGGCTATACAGGGGTGCACAGGCGAACCACCCTCACTTCCTTCTCCCCCAAATGTCCCCTAAGGAACAGTCTGAACTAGAGGGAAAGGAGGACGCACCCATAGGGTCACACATCTCAAAGAACCGCACTTACAGCACAAAGTGAGTAACTCTTCTTCTTCGAGTGTCGTTCCTATGGGTGATCCACTTCAGGTGACTTCTGAGCAGTATCCCCAGATGGAGGAGGGAGCTTCACAACAGACTCCAGAATGGAAGACAGTACCAGAACCAAGTGTAGCATCACATCTGACAGCACAGATCAGGGCATAATGTTTGAAAAACAAATGTATTGAAGTCCACGTAGCAGTGCATCTTATTTCAGAAACTGGTACATTCTTCAGTGATGCTGTAGATGTTACCTGCAATCTGGTTGAATGTGCTACACTCTTTGTGGGGGATGGATGGCCGCAACACTATAGAAAATGATAATGCATCCAGAAATTCATCTCGGTAGTCTCTGAGTAGAGATTGAGGACCCCGTGGATCTATCCATGAAGGAAATCAAGAGCCTAGGTGACTTCCTAAATTGCTTGTTCCTATTTAAATAGGAAGGCTAATGCCCTTTTAATATCTAGGGTACCTAAACAGAATTCCTGTAGAGAACAATGTGGCGTTGACAAAAAAAGTGGTAGATGAATAGATTAAGGTGGAACTCTAATAGAACCTCAGGTAAGCATTTCAGGTGTAGACATAAAGCGACCTTATCCTTGAACACTGTAAAGGAGGGATCAGCCATTCAGGCTCCCCAACCCTCCAGGCTGACGTGATGGCTACTAAAAAGACCGTCTTCCTACATAAATGCAACAGAGTACATGTTGCCATCGGTCTGAATGGAGGTCACATAAGAAAATTGAATACCAGGTTGAGGTATATGTCTTGACCAGTATGGAACTGGAAGACGATCTTGGGCAAAAAAGCCGGGTGCGGGCACAGCTGGACCTTGTCCTTATAGAAGACTGTATAAGGCAATTCAGATGTGAGCACCATGATTTCAGACACCCCATGGGCCAAAGTTAAAGCAAACGAGAAGGCAACCTTCTAGGAGAGAAGCAGGAAGCCAAGGGCTGGAAGGGGGGAGTCTCATACTGAAATGGCCACCAGATGAACATTGACCGAGGATCGCAACAGGCCCTGGAGTTTAAGATGGAGCAAATAGTCCGGGATGCCTTGCAGTGGAGCCCCTTCTGCACAAACGTGATGAACTGAGGCCCAACACGTGAAGCGCTTCCACTTCACCATATAGGTGGCTCTGGTGAAGGGTTTCCTGCTACCCAGCAGAACCTGCTGGACAGCAACGGAACACCACTGTTCGTCCCCACTCAGCCATGCAGTAGCCAGGCTGTCAAGTGTAGCACCACCAGGTTTGGATGCAGCAGATTGCTGTGCCTCTGGCACAGCAAATCTGGCCGAAGACACAGCTGCAGCAGGGTGGCTGCCAAAAGACACAGCAGCATGCCAAACCAGTGTTGACGAGGCCACACTGGGGCTATGAGGATGATTGTTGCTTTGTCTTGCTTCACCTTGAGCAGGACCCTGTGGATTAAGGCACCAGCGGGAAGGTGTACATCAGCGCTCCTGACCACGGAATCAGGAAGATGTCAGACGGGGAGCCCTTGTCCCTGCCCTGCAGAGAACAGAACATGTGGCATTTTCTGTTCTGCCAGGTGGAAACAAGTCCACCTGGAGAGTCCCCCACCTGTGGAAGATTAGGCTGACCACCTCTGGATGGAGCGACCATTTGTGGCAAGATGAGAAGGTCTTGCTGAGATGATCTGCCAAAACATTCTTGGTTCTGTGGGTGGCTACTAGATGATTGGCATGTCGCACATAAAAGTCCCAGAGGCTGAGCACTTCTCGACAAAAGGCCGAAGACCTGTTGCCGCCCTTCCTATTGATGTAATACATCGTAGCGGTATTGTCTGTGAGGACCTGCACCACCTTGCCTTTTAGGTGGGGCAAGAAGGCCTGGCAGGCCAGGCAAACCATTTTGAGCTTCCTGACATTGATATGAAGGGCGAGATGGTTGTGGAGCCAGAGGTCCTGGGTGCTGAGCTCGCCCAGATCAGTTCCCCAACGCAGATCCAACGCGTCCAAGACCAGGCTGATCAGTGGAGACAGGATAGTGAAGGAGACTCCCCGCAGTACCTACCTGGGATCCCGCCACCAATACAAAGACAGGAGGATGTGGTTCGGCACCGTAACCATTTGGTTCAGGGGATGCCTGCTGAGGGTGTAGACCGAGGCTAGCCACGCTTGCAGAAGCCACAGATGAAGACAGGCATAGCTGACCACGTATGTGCATGCGGCTGTGTGGCCCATCAGTCGCAGGCATGTGTGGGCCATAGTGAGTGGGTGGCTCTTTATGTGGGAGATTAAACCCAACATGGCCTGAAAACATGCTTCCTTCCAGAAGGAAGGCCATGGCCCACGTGGAGTTGAGGACCGCGCCGATGAACTCTACGCATTGGACTGGCATTAACATGGACTTTTCTGTGTTAGTAACAGGCCCAGGTCACTGCAGGTGGATCGCACCAGATCGAGGCTCCTGCACACCTGCCCCGGAGACCTGCACTTGATGAGCCACTCACTGAGATAGGGAAGATCTAGACCACTCACCATCTCAGGTAAGCTGCTACCTGTGCCACGCAATTCGTTAACACCCTGGGGGCCGAAGACAGACAAGAGGGTAGTGCTGTGAACTGGAAGTGGCGCCCGGCCACTATGAAACACAGGAAATGCCTGTGTCCCAGGAATATGGAGACATTAAAGTAAGCATCCTTTAAGTCGAGAGTGGCGTACCAGTCCCACAGATCCAGGGATAGGATGATGGAAGACAGGGAGACCATGTGGAACTTCAACTTCTTTAGAGACTTGTTGAGGCCATGCAGGTCCAGAATGGGTCTGAGACTCCCCTTTGCCTTCCAGATTAGGAAGTAGCAGCAGTAGAATCCTCTTCCTTCCATATCCTGAGGAAGCTACTCTACAGCCAAAAAGCCCAGGAACTTTACGACTTCCTGAACAAGGAGTTACTCGTGAGAAGGGTCCCTGAAGAGGGACGGGGAAGTCGGGGGGGGGAGGGGCACAAGGGAGGGGTGGCCAAAAATTACGGGGTATAACCCCGAGTCACTACATCCAGGACCCAACGGTCCGACGTAACCCACAACCAGGCCGAGAGGTAGGGAAAAAGGCGGTTGAGGAAAAGCTGGGAAGGATCCGGGCAGTTGGCTGGTGCATTGCTCCCGACCACACTCTCAAAATGAGCGCTTCTGGCCCCCTTGGTGCTTCGCTGGGCCAGGCTGAGCAGGAGAATTGGATGACAAAGGGTGGCGGTGACTAAACCCTACGTCCCTTTTCCTTGCAGGTGCCTGCTGAGGCTGCTACTGTTGTGGTGGTGGGGGAGGCTGGAATGACTGCCTCGACGCCTGAGGAGTATGCATCCCCAGAGAGCGGAGAGCCCACTCTCCAGAGGCATGCAGATGAGCATCCGTTTGGTTGGAAAAAAGGCCGACACCATCAAATGGGAGGTCCTGAATAGAGGCCTGCATCGCTTGGGACAGGCCGGCAGTCTGGAGCCAGGAACTGCGCTGTATGACCATTGCCGAGGAGACCACTCAGGCAGCTGAATCAGCCACGTCCCAAGCCATTTGGAGAGAGCACCAAGCTGCCACGGTACCCTCCTCCACCAGAGTTGCGAACTCCTGGGCTGCTTCCTGGGACAGAGTCCTTGAACTTGAGAAGAGAGCTCCACAAGTTAAAGTGATAGCATCCCAAGAGGGCCTGGTGGTTTGCCACCCAAAACTGCAGGCTGGCCATAGAATAAGTTTTTTGACCAAACAAATACAGCCTCTTGGCCTCTTTATTCTGAGGAGTGGAACTGGTGGGCCCATTTATCCCTCTCGTTGGCTGCCGACAAGATCTATGATCCCAGTGGAGGGTGGGTGTATAAGTACTCGAACCCCTGTCGCAGGAACAAAGTATTACTTTTCTGCCCTTTTGGATGGTTTTGACGATGTTCAGGACCGCACTGGGAGCACGACACGGGCCGGGGTGGATGCTGATAACATATTAAAAAATGCATCTGTCTGCTCCTCTCTCTCCTCTGCCTTTAGGTCCAGGGTGAAGGCCACCCTGCGGAGCAGTGCCTGATGCTCCCTAAAATCATCTGGTGGGTTAGCGCTCAAGGGGCCCGCCACTGCCTTGTGGGGAGGATGACTGGACAACCAGGGGAGGGCTGTCAGTGTCCTCTCCCGCCGGAGAGGGCAGCCTGGGGTGGTACCAGCTCCTCACCTGCAGTGGCTACCAGAGTGTCCTGCACTGAGCCCAGTGCCATTGGTGCAATGGGCGCGGCCTTCAGCCTGTCCGACTCAGCGACCAAGGGCTGGTGAGAGTGGGGCAATGGCATGACAGGGCCCAAAGTGTTCCAATAAGGCCATTGGGTCAGCATCGATGCCGTAGACACGCCCTCTGGAGCCCAATCGCATTGCTTTCTGGGGAAGGGGCTGAACTGTGCCTTCGAGCCCAAGAAGTAGTCACCCTCCAGTGACCAGGGTGGGGCTGTCAAAGCTTGGGTCAGACAACTCACTGGTGACCGGCACTAGGAGCGGTCTGACCAGTCCCAGGTGTAAGGAGAGCGACGCAGTGTCTGGGAGCGGCCTCGAGGTCCAACCTAAAGTCAATCTCTCGAGAAACACTCACAAAAACACACACATGCTACTGGTTTTCATTTAGGAGAGGAGAGTGAAGTGTGCACTTGTTTCCCAATAAAAACAAAGCCACCGAACAACAAAAAGGTTTTTTAGGATGTGTATGCAGAAGAAAACTTCCATAGCTTGATGATAAAGATGACGGCTAAGGGAATGTTGATATAATTATTACTTTTAGCAAATATTACTGTAGAGAGTAGCAATAAATTTAGGCCCTGGGAATTAATGGGGAATAAATGAAAGGGATGCTCCAAGGCTAATGTTTATAGGAAGCATTATTTGCACTGTAAATTGTGAAGACATTTTAGAAGAGTTGTAAAGCTGAGCTACAGCCACTAATGGAACATATAATTATACAAGCAGCTGCATCCCAAATTTTGCCAGGACTTCCAATTAGTGTAGAATGTATGCATCTCTACCGTATGCATTTTAAACAAGAAATTCACTATTCAAAAGCTAGCTCCCAGGTGTCATCCCAAAACAAACTGAAAGGGAAGTTGCAGCGTTCCAAAGTACCTATTTTATCTAAAGCAGAGAGTCACCATCTGAGCGGCAGCAGTCAATGAGAAAGGGATCCTCTGAGTACAGAAGAGCCCCACGTAAGCTCGAAAGCTGACACTTTTTGACAAAAATTTTGTTTAGTTAAAAAACAATTTTCCACTGAAAAACAGTTTGGATGGAAAAATGTTTGAATGGGCCAAATTGGAGGTGAGGGACCTCTCCATCACCATGATCAGTAGCAGGGAGCCAGGACTGGGAGGGAAAACATTTTGTTACTTTTCTGGGAGAAGGAGGCAGAGGGTTGTATTTGGGGCTCAGAGGAAGGGTGAGTTTTGAGGTGTGTCTGTGTTCAGGGTTTGTTTGGGTCTGGCTCTGAGTGAAGGAGGATTGATGACACTTAATTATGGATTTGCCAACAGCCTCATTTTATGTCATCTCCTATGCCAGCCTCACTGGCAAGGGGTCTTGTATGAGCTGGGTATTGTTTTTCCTGTTAGGGTTGGGAGGGACAATCAGCACATTGGAGTGGGGACTAATTGCCCTATGCTGGGGAAAAAACCAGTGGGGAGGTTTAGTATCTCACAATAGTGTGAGACCCTGCAGCATTTGAAAGAGAGATCTGGAGAGTGAGAAGCTGGAGGGTTGGGCTGGGTGATAAAGAAAAGAACCAGAAAACAACCCTATAATTGTTTAAAGTAAAGTTAAAGTAAAGCTAGGCCTCTGTCTTTTTTCTATGCTTATCTGTCTTCTCTCTAAGGTTATGGGTGGAAGGAATGTGAACTGTGTGTAACCTGTACTCCCTGTTTTGGGGAAAGAATTCCTTATACAGATAAGCCTCCATGTTTATACCTACCCCAGAACTATAAACAGACTGGGTTAACCAGCTTGAACTGGAAGAGATATCACACTGTATGTTGAACCAGGCTATAAAAGCCCATCTCTGTTCTTTGTTCGGGGCTTCACCATTTTCCTCTGTAAAGGAATTGTGAGCCCTTCAGCTGTCGTACTTGCTAGCATTAAAATGCCTCACTTTATCAAAGAGCCAAGACTCTGTGTTTTGTTTGGCTAATACAGAAGTCCAGGGAAGGCTACCCTCCTAACCCTAGATGGGAGGGAAAACTTTTTTCCCTAACAATGGCGGGTGAGCACGCTGTGTAAGAGACTTTTGTAGCCTGCCCTGATGTCTTCATTCTGGCATTCTACTATGGCAGGAGGGTCCCATAAGACTGAAAAACACTGCTGGGTGCTGCTGATAAGGAGGTCAAGTTGAAGGCAGGAGAAACAGTGTAGTTCTGGTTCCCCAAGGCAGTAAAAGACCATGGCCAAGATTTTTAAAAATTGTCCTAAAGTTAGGCTTTATAATCATTATTTGGGCACCTAAAGAAGTGGACTGTTTTCCAGACTTGTGGAGAACCCATCAGCTCCCACTGAAGACAATAAAAACCGCTGGGTGCTCAGCACTTTTCAAACACCTGCCATTTTGGGATGAGGAACATGTTCTGATGGTCTGTCCTTGACTGTAAAGGGCACCAGAAGGCCATTACTGTTCTTCTAAAAGGCCACTATTAAGGGATTATTGAGATGTTATAACAAAATTTTAGCCTGGGGACTACTTTTAAAGTACAATAGCACCCAACAAGCTATTTGCCAACTGGGGATTGCTGTAGCACAGCAGTACTTTGGAAATGTCCCTGACAAACCACTTACACAGGGGGATGGCGCAGGAGCTTGTTATGCTAGCTCTGCACCAGCTGATGACTCCTCCTTGCAAAGGGGATCCCTGTCTAGGATGATCTACCAGCTTTCTGGCTCTTGGCACCACCAATTTGCACCAAGAGGCTGCAGTGGGAGAAAACCCTTGCTCTACAGGCCCAAACAGTAGTCTGAGTGCAGACGGCTCAGGTGAAGATGGAGCATCCCATGTTGAACTCTGACATTCATGGGTTGCATGATCATATAAAATGAAGGCAACATTAATTTGCCTATTTTGTGAGGCCCTCAGTTGGGCAAAGTTTTTCCCAGGTTACTGTACAAGTCATAATATCGTGTGACAAACGCAAGTAACCCCACTGACTTCAATGGAGATAGCCCATTGTGTCACTAGCTGCAAAGTCTGGCTCTGTGTGTGCTCGTTAAAGATACACTTATCAAAACCAATACTACACTAAACTACATGCCCCGGTTATGACTGACCCTAAACTAAAACTGATTTCTCCAGAATAAATGGGTAACTTGCAATGTAAAGCTGGTAATTTCACCTTTTCAAGCACCTAACCACTTTTTTCAATTCTCCTGTCACAGCATGGGAAACAGTCTATCGCTTTCCAAACTTCCCAGAGTAATCAAACAATATGGCATGAAACGATATTTATAAACTGATATTTGCAGTGATCTCCTCCAGCCCATACACACCTAAAGTCTTTTAGATTCAAATGACAAAGGCAGAGCTAGGATTTTTCATACCTTACACTCTGGAACCCCACAGAACCCCTCTACCTTTATCTCTAGATATTACATTTTAACTGTGAAAACACAAGTAACTCTGCATATTTCCTAAACAGGCACTAAAATATTTACAATGCCTAAAAAACGAGTTCCCTCATTGGAATGGGATTTCTTCCAGTTTTCCGTTAAATAAAGCTCACCCAAGATTTAGTGAAACATAATTTTTCAGCTGCATTCACGACGTGTTTTATTGACATGGTCAGTATCCAACTTCTTAGCAAACAATATGGATAAAATATTTATGTTAGTTATTGATTACATTATAACTAACTTTGGCACCTGAATCAGCATGTTCCATGTCCAAAGAGATAGGTATTTTTACCCCAGATCAGAGTTAATCCACGTGCCAAGCCGAGGTGACACTCATAGGATATCTGAAGGGGTAGGGAAGTAAAGAGGATATAGCAATGAGAGTGCCAAAAGACCTGAGAAAAGACAGTTACCTTTTCCGTAACTGGTGTTCTTCGAGATGTGTTGCTCATGTCCATTCCACAATAGGTTTGCGTGCTCGCCACGTGCACCGGTGCCAGAAGTTTTTCCCTTAGCAGTACCAGTAGGGGAGCGTCTCTAGCGACCCTTAAGAGTGGCGCCACTATGGTGCAGGATAAGGGGCGATGCGCGCTCCCCCCACCCTCAATTCCTTCTTGCCAGTCAACTCCGACAGTGGGGAAGGATGTGGAATGGACATGAGCAACACATCTTGAAGAACACCAGTTATGGCAAAGGTAATGGTCTTTTCTTCTTCGAGTGATTGCTCATGTGCATTCCCCAATAGGTGATTCCAAGTTATATCTGTTGGAGGTGGGTAGGAGTTCACAGACACTCGGGACTGAGTACTTCTGTCATAAATATAAAGGGAAGGGTAAACCCCTTTGAAATCCCTCCTGGCCAGGGGAAAGCTCCTCTCACCTGTAAAGGGTTAAGAAGCTAAAGGTAACCTCGCTGGCACCTGACCAAAATGACCAATGAGGAGACAAGATACTTTCAAAAGCTGGGAGGAGGGAGAGGAACAAAGGGTCTGTGTCTCTCTGTATGCTGCTCTTGCCAGAGACAGAACAGGAATGGAGTCTTAGAACTTTTAGTAAGTAATCTAGCTAGGTATGTGTTAGATTATGATTTCTTTGAATGGCTGAGAAAAGAATTGTGCTGAATAGAAAACTATTTCTGTCTGTGTATCTTTTGTGTAACTTAAGGTTTTGCCTAGAGGGGTTCTCTATGTTTTGGAATCTAATTACCCTGTAAGATATCTACCATCCTGATTTTACAGGGGGGATTTCTTTATTTCTATTTCCTTCTATTTTTTATTAAAAGTCTTCTTGTAAAAAACTGAATGCTTTTTCATTGTTCTCAGATCCAAGGGTTTGGGTCTGTGGTCACCTATGCAAATTGGTGAGGCTTTTTATCCAACATTTCCCAGGAGAGGGGGGGGTGCAAGTGTTGGGAGGATTGTTCATTGTTCTTAAGATCCAAGGGTCTGGGTCTGTAGTCACCTAGGCAAATTGGTGAGGCTTTTTACCAAACCTTGTCCAGGAAGTGGGGTGCAAGGTTTTGGGAAGTATTTTGGGGGGAAAGACGCGTCCAAACAGCTCTTCCCCAGTAACCAGTATTAGTTTGGTGGTGGTAGTGGCCATTCCAAGGATAACGGGTGTAATATTTTGTACCTTGGGGAAGTTTTGACCTAAGCTGGTAAAGATAAGCTTAGGAGGTTTTTCATGCAGGTCCCCACATCTGTACCCTAGAGTTCAGAGTGGGGGAGGAACCTTGACATGGTGGCACAGTGGTGGGATTAACCTGAAATCATTTTGAGATCCAGTTGAGATTTTTTGAACTAGAAATACAGATTTTAAAAAGGAATTTTTAGGAAGTCCAGAAAGCAGCTTTGAAACTGAAAGCAGCTTGGTTTCTCTCTGCTTTGTGGCCAAGCAGAGACAAAAGGGGATTATCTTGTGAATTACAGGTTTTCTTTGCCTGGAGGCAGGGTACTTAACTCCTGCAGGGAAATTCACAGTCTTCCAACCCAGAGGTTTTTTTTTCCTTTTCTTCCTAAAAGTAAATAGGGGGTGTGTGTTCTACCCATTTGCTTTTTCTTTGGGCTGGGTAAGCAGGTTTCCAAGTAGTTGGAGGTTTTTTGCTTTAATTTGAGCCCAGAGCAGAGACAAGGGAATTGTCTTTTTCTGTAGGCTGACAATCACTATCAGAGAATAGGTATTCTATTCCAGCACAGCAAAATTTTACAGCCAAGTTTTGTTTGTTTATTTCTAAACCTCGGGTGTAAAGTTAGTAAAAACAGAGAGGTTAGAATGGCAAAATCCGCGGCTCGACTACAGCTCGAATTAGCCAAATTTCAGGCTGAGGAAAGACAAAGGGAACATGAAAGACAGATAGAACTCATGCAGCTGAAGAAGGAACAAGAAAGGGAGGCAGAACAACACCAAGAGGCTGCCCACAAGAGGGAAATGGAGGCAAGGAAGCATGTGGAGGAGGAGAGGGAAAAAGAGAGGAAGCATGTGGAGGAGGAGAAGGAAAAAGAGAGGAAGCATGTGGAGGAGATGGAGAGGATAAAGGCCCAGCAGAATATACCAACAAACCCTAGCAATCCTTCTCCAGGTACCACTTCCCATCCCAGAAAGTTCCCCACCTACAAGGCAGGTGATGATACTGAGGCCTTCTTAGAAAACTTCGAAAGGGCCTGCCTTGGGTACAACATCTCTACTGACCAATACATGGTAGAGCTGAGGCCGCAGCTCAGTGGACCCTTAGCTGAGGTGGCAGCTGAAATGCCTAAAGAACACATGAACAAGTATGAACTGTTTAAATCCAAGGCGAGAGTCAGAATGGGGATAACACCCGAGCAGTCTCGTCGGAGGTTCAGAGCCCTAAGGTGGAAACCAGACATGTCATTTACCCGACATGCCTACCACATTGTAAAACATTGGGATGCCTGGATATCAGGAGCAAGTGTTGAATCTCCAGTAAATTTGCCCTTCCTAATGCAAATGGAACAATTCTTAGAGGGTGTTCCTGAGGAAATAGAAAGATACATCCTAGATGGGAAACCCAAAACTGTAATTGAGGCAGGAGAGATTGGAGCCAGATGGGTGGAGGTGGCAGAGAAGAAGAAAACTGGTCGCAGTTGGAGCGGAGAGCAGAAGGGACCACCCCAGACCACACCCTATTACCGGGGGCCGCCCAAAGCCCCACCTACCTCCCAAAGAGCCCTCCAGACCCCTTATCGTCCCACCACCCCGTTCTCCAGCAGCCCTCCTCGCCCCAGTGACCCGTCAGCTGGACGATGTTTTAAATGTAACGAGCTGGGGCATGTAAAGGCCAACTGCCCCAAGAACCCCAACAGATTACAGTTCATTGCACCGGAATCACACCAGAGGTCCACAGGCCCAGATACCTCCCAGATACCCTTGGAGCGGAGGGAAACTGTGAGTGTGGGCGGGAAGAAGGTCACCGCGTGGAGGGACACCGGAGCACAAGTGTCAGCTATCCATGCTTCCTTAGTGGACCCCAATTTAATCAACCCAGAGATCCAAGTGACGATTCAACCCTTCAAGTCCAACTCTTTCAATTTGCCTACAGCCAAGTTGCCTGTCCAGTACAAGGGCTGGTCAGGAATGTGGACTTTTGCAGTCTATGATGATTATCCCATCCCCATGCTGTTGGGGGAAGACTTGGCCAATCATGTGAAGCAGGCCAAGAGGGTGGGAATGGTCACCCGCAGCCAGGCTAAACAAGCCGTGAGGCCTAGCTCTGTTCCGGAAACTTCTATCAGGACCCAGTCAGAGGTGATGGACCTGGACCCCAGGCCAATGTCTGCAACAGCAGTAGTGGATCCAGTCCCAGAGACCCAGACGGAACCAGTCCCAGAACCGGAACCAGCCGAACAACCAACACCAGACCCCGTGTCAGCACTGAATCCAGTACTTGCAACCTCAACACCAGAGGGCCCCACCGAACCTGAACTGGCAGCAGCCGATAACCCGACCCAAGAGGCTCAGCCGGAGCCTGAATCCCAACATAGTGCACCAGCGGAGAGTGGTTCACAGTCAACAGAAACAGCTCCATCCCCTATATCGCTTCCAGAGGGACCAAGCCTAGGTCCACAATCCCATGAGGAACTGATGTCTCCAGCATCAAGGGAACAGTTCCAGACCGAACAGGAAGCAGATGAAAGCCTCCAGAGAGCTTGGACGGCGGCACGGAGCAACCCACCGCCTCTCAGCTCTTCTAATCGATCCAGGTTTGTTATAGAAAGAGGTCTTTTATACAAGGAAACTCTTTCTGGTGGACACCAGGAAGACTGGCATCCTCAGAAACAGTTGGTAGTTCCAACTAAATACCGGGCCAAGCTCTTGAGCTTAGCCCACGATCACCCTAGTGGCCATGCTGGGGTGAACAGGACCAAAGACCGTTTGGGGGGATCATTCCACTGGGAGGGAATGGGCAAGGATGTTTCTACCTATGTCCAGTCTTGTGAGGTGTGCCAAAGAGTGGGAAAACCCCAAGACCAGGTCAAAGCCCCTCTCCAGCCACTCCCCATCATTGAAGTTCCATTTCAGCGAGTAGCTGTGGATATTCTGGGTCCTTTTCCGAAAAAGACACCCAGAGGAAAGCAGTACATACTGACTTTCATGGATTTTGCCAACCGATGGCCGGAAGCAGTAGCTCTAAGCAACACCAGGGCTAAAAGTGTGTGTCAGGCACTAGCAGACATTTTTGCCAGGGTAGGTTGGCCCTCCAACATCCTCACAGATGCAGGGACTAATTTCCTGGCAGGAACTATGAAAAAACTTTGGGAAGCTCATGGGGTAAATCACTTGGTTGCCACTCCTTACCATCATCAAACAAATGGCATGGTGGAGAAGTTTAATGGAACTTTGGGGGCCATGATACGTAAATTCATAAATGAGCACTCCAATGATTGGGACCTAGTGTTGCAGCAGTTGCTCTTTGCCTACAGAGCTGTACCACATCCCAGTTTAGGGTTTTCCCCATTTGAACTTGTATATGGCCGTGAGGTTAAGGGGCCATTGCAGTTGGTGAAGCAGCAATGGGAGGGATTTACACCTTCTCCAGGAACTAACATTCTGGACTTCGTAACCAACCTACAAAACACCCTCCGAACCTCTTTAGCCCTTGCTAGAGAAAACTTACAGGATGCTCAAAAAGAGCAAAAAGCCTGGTATGATAAACATGCCAGAGAGCGTTCCTTCAAAGTAGGAGACCAGGTCATGGTCTTAAAGGCGCTCCAGGCCCATAAAATGGAAGCATCGTGGGAAGGGCCATTCATGGTCCAGGAGCGCCTGGGAGCTGTTAATTATCTCATAGCATTCCCCACCTCCAACCGGAAGCCTAAGGTGTACCATATTAATTCTCTAAAGCCCTTTTATTCCAGAGAATTAAAGATTTGTCAGTTTACAGCCCAGGGAGGAGACGACGCTGAGTGGCCTGAAGGTGTTTACTACGAAGGGAAATGTGCTGGTGGTGTGGAAGAGGTGAACCTCTCCATGACCCTTGGGCGTATGCAGCGACAGCAGATCCAGGAGCTGTGCACTAGCTACGCACCAACGTTCTCAGCCACCCCAGGACTGACTGAACGGGCATACCACTCCATTGACACAGGTAATGCTCACCCAATTAGGGTCCAACCTTACCGGGTGTCTCCTCAAGCTAAAACTGCTATAGAACGGGAGATCCAGGATATGTTACAGATGGGTGTAATCCGCCCCTCTGAAAGTGCATGGGCATCTCCAGTGGTTCTAGTTCCCAAACCAGATGGGGAAATACGTTTTTGCGTGGACTACCGTAAGCTAAATGCTGTAACTCGCCCAGACAACTATCCAATGCCACGCACAGATGAACTATTAGAGAAACTGGGACGGGCCCAGTTCATCTCTACCTTGGACTTAACCAAGGGGTACTGGCAGGTACCGCTAGATGAATCTGCCAAGGAAAGGTCAGCCTTCATCACGCATCTCGGGCTGTATGAATTTAATGTACTCCCTTTCGGGCTGCGAAATGCACCCGCCACTTTCCAAAGACTTGTAGATGGTCTCCTAGCGGGATTAGGAGAATATGCAGTCGCCTACCTTGATGACGTGGCCATATTTTCGGATTCCTGGGCAGACCACCTGGAACATCTACAAAAAGTCCTTGAGCGCATAAGGGAGGCAGGACTAACTGTTAAGGCTAAGAAGTGTCAAATAGGCCTAAACAGAGTGACTTACCTTGGACACCAGGTGGGTCAAGGAACTATCAGCCCCCTACAGGCCAAAGTGGATGCTATCCAAAAGTGGCCTGTCCCAAAGTCAAAGAAACAGGTTCAATCCTTCTTAGGCTTGGCCGGTTATTACAGACGATTTGTACCGCACTACAGCCAAATCGCTGCCCCACTGACAGACCTAACCAAAAAGAAACAGCCAAATGCTGTTCAGTGGACCGGAAAGTGTCAGAAGGCCTTTAACAAGCTTAAAGCGACACTCATGTCTGACCCTGTACTAAGGGCCCCAGACTTTGACAAACCGTTCCTAGTAACCACAGATGCATCCGAGCGTGGTGTGGGAGCAGTTTTAATGCAGAAAGGACCTGATCAAGAATTCCACCCTGTAGTGTTTCTCAGCAAAAAACTGTCTGAGAGGGAAAGCAACTGGTCAGTCACTGAAAAAGAATGTTATGCCATTGTCTATGCTCTGGAAAAGCTACGCCCATATGTTTCGGGACGGCGTTTCCACCTGCAAACCGACCATGCTGCACTGAAGTGGCTTCACACCGTCAAGGAAACTAACAAAAAACTTCTTCGGTGGAGTTTAGCTCTCCAAGATTTTGATTTCGACGTCCAACACATCTCAGGAGCTTCTAACAAAGTGGCTGATGCACTCTCCCGTGAAAGTTTCCCAGAATCAACTGGTTAAAATCGTCCTTGAGATGTGGAAAATATTGTTAGTCTTTATGTACTTGGTAGTATATTTAGAGATGCATGTGTCTTATTAACTCTGTTTTTCCTAGAGCTCCAGGAAGAAATCCCAGCCAGTGTTTCACCCTAGCTGAGATTTGGGGGGCGTGTCATAAATATAAAGGGAAGGGTAAACCCCTTTGAAATCCCTCCTGGCCAGGGGAAAGCTCCTCTCACCTGTAAAGGGTTAAGAAGCTAAAGGTAACCTCGCTGGCACCTGACCAAAATGACCAATGAGGAGACAAGATACTTTCAAAAGCTGGGAGGAGGGAGAGGAACAAAGGGTCTGTGTCTCTCTGTATGCTGCTCTTGCCAGAGACAGAACAGGAATGGAGTCTTAGAACTTTTAGTAAGTAATCTAGCTAGGTATGTGTTAGATTATGATTTCTTTGAATGGCTGAGAAAAGAATTGTGCTGAATAGAAAACTATTTCTGTCTGTGTATCTTTTGTGTAACTTAAGGTTTTGCCTAGAGGGGTTCTCTATGTTTTGGAATCTAATTACCCTGTAAGATATCTACCATCCTGATTTTACAGGGGGGATTTCTTTATTTCTATTTCCTTCTATTTTTTATTAAAAGTCTTCTTGTAAAAAACTGAATGCTTTTTCATTGTTCTCAGATCCAAGGGTTTGGGTCTGTGGTCACCTATGCAAATTGGTGAGGCTTTTTATCCAACATTTCCCAGGAGGGGGGGGGTGCAAGTGTTGGGAGGATTGTTCATTGTTCTTAAGATCCAAGGGTCTGGGTCTGTAGTCACCTAGGCAAATTGGTGAGGCTTTTTACCAAACCTTGTCCAGGAAGTGGGGTGCAAGGTTTTGGGAAGTATTTTGGGGGGAAAGACGCGTCCAAACAGCTCTTCCCCAGTAACCAGTATTAGTTTGGTGGTGGTAGCGGCCATTCCAAGGATAACGGGTGTAATATTTTGTACCTTGGGGAAGTTTTGACCTAAGCTGGTAAAGATAAGCTTAGGAGGTTTTTCATGCAGGTCCCCACATCTGTACCCTAGAGTTCAGAGTGGGGGAGGAACCTTGACAACTTCCCTGCTGAACCTGGCATCCTCCCTACTCTGGGAGACTATCGCATAGTGCAAGGTGAACGTGTGGACCGAGGACCATGCGGCAACCCTACAAATGTCCTGAATAGGGATGTGAGCCAGAAAGATGGCCGACGAGGCTTGCGCCCTGGTCAAGTATGCCCTCACAATCGGCGGAGGGCGAACTCCCGCCAGGTCGTAACAAGTACAGATAAAGGAAGTGATCCAGTTGGAGAGCAGCTGAGTGGAGATCAACCAAACTTTCATGAGTTCAGCCGTGGCGATGAACAGCTGCGAAGACTTCCTGAACAGTTTTGTCAGTTCCAGGTAAAAAGCCAGGGCCCATTTCACATCTAGCATGCGGAGGCGGCGCTCCTCACTAGATGCATGGGGCTTGGGACAGAGCACTGGAAGAAAAATGTCCTGGCCCATATGATAGGCAGAAACCATCTTACAGAGGAAAGAAGTGTGTGGGCGGAGCTGGACCTTATCCTTATGAAATATCGTGTACGGGAGTTCAGAGGTCAGGGCCCGTAGCTCTGAGACCCTCCTAGCAGACGTGATTGCCACAAGAAAGCCTACTTTCCAGGAAAGGTGGGACCAGGAGCATGTAGCAAGTGGCTCAAATGGAGGCCCTGTCAGCCTGGCCAGAACCAAGTTCAGGTCCCACTGTGGGACCAGGGGTCTAATGTAAGGAAAGAGGAGATCCAAACCCTTAACGATTTGACCGGTCATGGCATGAGAAAATATTGTGTGGACTTGTACTGGCAGGTGGAAGGCCGATATGGCTGCCATATTGACGGACGAGGGTGCTAGGCCCTGGGCTCTGAGATGAAGGAGGTAATCCAGTATAAGCTGGATCGGGGCAGCCACTGGCAAGACGCCCCAATCAGCAGCCCATCGGGAAAATCAAAACCATTTTGCTAGGTGGGCCTGATGCGTGGAGGGCCTCCTGCTCTCTAGGAGGACGCGCTGGATTCCCTCCGAGCAAGTCCTCTCCTCTTGGCCTAACCATTGAGCAACCACGCCGTGAGGTGGAGGGCTGCTAGGTTGGAATGGAGGAGGCGACCTTGGTCCTAAGAGAGAAGGTCCAGACGGGTTGGCAACAGCCACAGGGTGGTGACTGTCAAGCTCGTGAGAGTCCCGTACCAGTGCTGCCTGGGCCACGCCGGGGCAATCAGAAGGACACGAGCCTTGTCCGTCTTGATCTTTGCCAAGACCTTGCCGATCAGTGGAACCTGGGGAAAAGCACACAAAACCTGACCCGACCAGGACAGAAGGAAGGCGTCGGAGATCGTGCCCGTGCCCAGAACTCCCCTGGAGCAGAAATGAGGACACCTGCGGTTCTGCCTGATCACGAAGAGGTCTGCTTGGGGAATGCCCCACGTTCACAACATCCTGTGCACCACCTCCGGGTGCAGCGACCATTCGTGTTGAGAGAAGAAGTCCTGGTTCACGCAATCCGACTGAGAATTTCAAAGCCCAGTAAATGGCGGGCTTCCAAGTTGATATCGTGGGCTATACAGAAGTCCCACAGCCTGAGGGCTTCCTGGCAGGGGGCTGAGGAGCAGGTCCCACCTTGCCTGTTGATGTAGAACATTGAGGCCGGGCTGTCAGTGAGAACTCTGACCACCCTGCCTGCCAGTCACTAGCAAAAGGCCAAGCAGGCTAGACAGACCACCCTGAGCTCCCTGACATTTATGTGCAGGGCTAGTTCCTGCATGAACCACAGACCTTGGGTCTGGAGGTTTCCCACATGGGCTCCCCACCCCAAGTCTGACGCATCGGACACCAACTCTACAGTTGGAGGCCGGCCCCTGAACAGGACCCCTTGGAGCATGTTCCCCGGGGTGGACCACCAGCGGAGGGAGGCTAGCATAGGTTCGGGCACAGTGAGAATCTTGTTCATCCTATCTCTGGACTGGGAGAATGCCGAGGCCAAATCAGAGTTTAAGAGACCACATCCCGAGTCTGGCGTGACGAACCACATACGTGTACGCCAACACATGACCCAGGGGTTGGAAGGACGCTTTGGCAGTCGTCATGGGAAACCTCATGACCACCCCGATGAGTTCCCTCAAGGTTTCAAATCTGTCCGGTGGGAGGGAGGCTCTGGCTGATGTCACGTCCAGAATCACACCAATGAACTCTATGCATTGCACTGGTACCAATGTGGATTTGGTGCTGTTTACCAGCAGCCCCAGTGTAGTGCATGTGGACAGGAGGAGTGCTACGTGATCCTGTACCTGTGATCTGGAGCTGCCTTTGACCAGCCAGTTGTTGAAGTGGGGAAAAATCTGGACCCCCGATGCCTAAGATAGGCCATTACCACAGACATACACTTTGTGAATACTCTGGGAGCCATTGAGAGGCCAAATGGGAGGACAGTGAACTAGAAGTGTCCCTGTCCTGCTGTGAAGAGGAGGAAATGCCTGTGGCCCTCTAATATGCGAAAGGGGAACCATGCGTCCAGTAGATTGAGGTTGGCGTATCAGTCTCCGGGATCCAGGGCGGGGATGATGGATGCCAGAGAGACCATGCGAAACTTAAGCTTTACCATGTACTGGTTCAGGCCTCGCAGGTCCAGGATGGGCCTGAGCCCCCCTTTGGCCTTCGGGATAAGGAAATAGCGGGAGTAGACCCCTTGTATCTGAACTCTGCCGGCACCACCTCCAATGCTCCTAAGTGGAGGAGCCGTCTCACCTCTTGCTCAAGTAAGTTCTCGTGAGAGGGATCCCGGAAGGGGGGCAGGTGGGGTAGAGAGAAACCAGAGGGTATAGCCCCGGGAGATGGTGTTGAGGACCCATTGGTCCGAGGTCAGCAATGACCACTCGAAGAGGAAAGTACATAGGCGGTTGCAGAAGGGAAGGTCGGGTGGATCCCTGGTACAAACTGGTAAGTTGTTCCAGGGCGTCCCATCAAAACTGGCGCTTACCCACCTGCTTGCCCTTGGAAGGCCCAGGCTGGGGCACAGGCCGAGACTGCCGCTGTGGGCATTTTTTATAGTCCCTTGATTTTTTATAAGGAGGCTCATATTTGTAGTGGGTGGTCTGACTGGGGGCCTGCTGCGGCTTGAACTTGGTCCTGGCTGGGGCTGGGACATAGAGACCAAGAGTCTTTAATGTCATGCAGGAGTCCTTGAGACAGCGTAACTTCACGTCTGTTTGTTCTGCAAACAGGGCCTGCAAGGAGTTCTGTGCCTCACCGGACAAACCCAACAACAGGAGCCATAACGCTCTTCTCAGAGACATCACAGAGGCCATAGATCTTGCAGCTGTATATGCGGCATCCGAGGCTGCCTGAAGGGCCGCCCTGGCAGCAGCTGTGCCCTCCTCAACCAGAGTCTTAAACTCCTTTTTATCACGCTCCTGGAGGGAGTGTGCAAACTTCGGCTTTGAACCACACAAGTTAAAGTCATATCTGTCCAGCAGGGCTTGTTGGTTCACCACCCTCAGTTGGAAGCTCAAGGAAGAATAAATCTTTCTACCGAGTAAGTCTAGTCTCCTCAAGTCCTTATTCTTAGGGGTAGGAGTGGGTTGGCCCTGACGCTCTTATGGTTGACCGCCTCAACCACTAGAGAGTTGGGGGCGGGGTGGGTATATAGATACTCGTGCCCCTTGGCGGGCACGAAATGATTCTGCTCTGCCCTCTTAGAGATGGAGGGCGAGGAAGCCGAGGTCTGCCACAGGCATTTGAGATCTTTGCCACCCCTTTGTGGAGGGGGAAAGCCACCTTGGCCAGGCGCTGCAGCCAAGAGGACATCATAGAGGGAGTCTGAGGGTTCCTCCACCACCTCAGCTTGTAGATTGATGCTTAATGCCACCCTTTTCAAAAGTTCCTGGTGGGCTTGTGTGTCCTCCTGAGGAACAGGGGGAGGAGGTGCCGTGATTGCCTCATCTGGGGAGGATGAGGATGGGGGTGTGGTACTCTGCGTCCCCACCGGTGCCAACACTTGGTTCCCTTCTGAGCGCAGAACTGGGGAGAAGCGCTCCGCTGACCCTTTCCTGGGGGGCTGAGAGAGGGAGGCCGATGGTCTTTCCAAGGCTCCGGCCACCAAGCGAGCCACCACCGAGGGCTGCATCGGGGTCCACAGGACCATTGGTACCAGGGCGCTGGCCAGGGAGACCGGTGTCATTGCACCTGCTGTGGCACCGTCGGAGCAGACTGCCCTGCCTGGCTCACTGACTGTCAACTCCGAAGGGAGGCCAGGCTGGCATATGATCTACCTCTATCCCGGGACGGGAACAAGTGAGGACGTCAAGAGTGGTGCTGGGCTTGAGACTATGAACCAGGTGTGGAGGAGTGGGAGTACTGTCTGTAACAGCTATTCTGCAAACGGCTCTGACAGGTGGATCCGTGACGGCCTGTTGCCGATGATCTATGCTTTGGGCTGTGGGAGCAGTGCTGTGGCAGGGACCTCACCCGGGACGAAGAGCGGGTGCAACGTCGACATCGGTACCGCGAGGGGCTACAATAGCTTCTCGGAGTCAGCAACCTCCGGTGCCGTCTGTTCCAGTCCCAGCAGGGCACACTCTGATCGCTAGGTCTGCACTTCCTCGAGGTGGAGCGGTGCCTGGATCCCCTGCTGCTTGGCACCCAGCCAGACAACCTGGTGGGGTTCGATGGGGACCAGTGTAGGCTGTGAGTGGAACAGTCACTCTGCGTAGAGCGGCAACGGGAACCTTCCCTCGACTGTGTGCAGTACCGTCTGGGCGGCAGCTGTGGAGGTCTGAGCGCCGGCTTGCCTCTGGACTGGGGAGCTGCTGGCGTCAGTGCAACCCGTACCAGTAGAGATATAACATCTTGAGCTGCCTGCAGGGCCTCAGGCATGGAGGCTACTCCACTCTACTTGAGTCGGAGGCCACGAGGTCGATGGGGATCAAGAGCTGCCCAACACAGGTCTAGTCTTGCCCCCAGCCTTGCCCCAGTGCCTTGATGGAGAAGACCTCTTCTTCGCCTTTTCAGAGTGTCCTGTGGACAGGAAGCGGTGTTGACTTGTGGAAGGCACCATTGGGTTGCCAGGCACTGATGCCACGGAGCTCAGTGCCAACTCGGAGTGGTGCAGTGGTGCTGGGGTCAGGGCCAACTCCATCAAAATGGCTCGGAGCCGTACGTCCCGCTCCTTCTTGGTCCGAGGCTTAAAAGTTCTGCAAATTTTGCAGCAGTCACTGGGGTGGCTTTCCCCCAGACAGCGTCAGTGTGTGGATCACTCACAGGCATAGGCCTTTTACAAGTGTTGCGCGACTTAAAGCTACTTAACTATACTACTACTTTTTTTCTTTTTTTTAAACTACAGGTACTAACTAACTACAAACTAAACGAAGTCCAAACAGAGAAAGCTACAGCAGAGCTGGAGCAGAGCAGTTCCGAAGCACCTTCACTGGTGGCAAGAAGGAACTGAGGGTGCGGGGAGCGTGCAGCGCCCCTTATACCGCACCATGGCGGTGCCACTCCAGGGGTCGCTAGGGGCGCTCCCCTATGGGTACTGCTAGGGGAAAAACTTCCGGCACCGGTGCACATAGCGAGCATGAACACCTATTGTGGAATGCACATGAGCAATCACTCAAAGAAGAGCCAATATTGGTGAGCCTGCGTTGGGGTTTCTAAAATCATTTGAGCATTTTCTTGTTTGAACTTTCAAGTACTCAGTCGGAGGTACTGGCGGTAAGGCATAATAGGGTCCAGAAAACGGGAGCCAAAAAGTCTGGATCTAGCCTGAATGTCAAAGAAACCCCAAGCTGTTCCACCATGACGTCAGTACTGCGATGACCTCAGAGACTCCACATCAAGCCACAGCATCAGACACATAACAGGCTGTCCTTCGGGCATGTCTGGATACTTGCCTCAGCTGGAAGGTGAGCTAAAATAGACAGTGATTTATTACAGGAAATAAAATAATAAAGACCCTTTGGAAATGACTTCTTTACAAGGCAGATCAAATACTATGCTGTCACAAATGGAGCACCTCTCGAACATCAACTGCTTCAACCTGGAGCAGGGTGATGAGACCCAGTCAAGAATGGAATAGCCCAGAGCCAACTGGAATAGCATCCTTATTCTTTGTACTGCAGCAGTGCCTGCTGAAGTGGGGCCCCAAATAGGACTGGAGTCCTGCTGTGCTAAGAACTCTACATACTCAGAGCGAGATGCAGTCCTACCCCAAAGAGCTTGCAATCTAAACAGCCAAGACAAAGGGCAAGTGAAAGAATGGATTATCATCACACTTTTACAGATACGGAATGGAGGCACACAGAGATAAAATGATCTGCCTAAAGTCTGTCCGTGGCAGAGCTGGGAAATGAACCCAGTCCCAGATCTCCAGAGTCCTAGTCCAGTGGTTTAACCACAAGGCCAAAATATGTCAAAGATGCACATCTTATTAGCTACATTACAACAAACACAACAAAACAAAAAACTGCACCTTAATCCCATCTCCCGCTGCCCTGGTGACCCAGCTATCCTGTGTTACAATTGCTAATCAAACGTTCTATCCTTATTCAACCCTGTGCACCCAAGAGTGAAAGATACACCACCATCATTGCTGCCACCTCTCCTTGAAAGAGTTGAAAAATAAAGATTCCAGAAATGGTGCTTGTGTGACAACCTCTCAACAGGAACAGTTTCTCTTGCCCCACTTATCCTGTACAGGTCCAGCCTCTCCCCAGCAATCCCATGGAGAGAAGGGGGTTGTAAAGAGTTCTGTGTGTTGGCTTTACCTTTTAATAATGCAGCAATAACACTAGCAGAAGACAGAGTGGCACTCAGGCCCTGGTTCTCATGGGAGACTTCAATCACCCTGATATCTGCTGGGAGAACAATACAGCAGTGCACAGACAATCCAGGAAGTTTTTGGAAAGGGTAGGGGACAATTTCCTGGTGCTGGAGGAACCAACAAGGGGCAGAGCTCTTCTTGACCTGCTGCTCACAAACCGGGAAGAATTAGCAGGGGAAGCTAAAGTGGATGGGAACCTGGGAGGCAGTGACCATGAGACGGTCGAGTTCAGGATCCTGACACAAGGAAGAAAGGAGAGCAGCAGAATACGGACCTTGGACTTCAGAAAAGCAGACTTTGACTCCCTCAGGGAACTGATGGGCAGGATCCCCTGGGAGAATAACATGAGGGGGAAAGGAGTCCAGGAGAGCTGGCTGTATTTTAAAGAAGCCTTATTGTGGTTACAGGGACAAACCATTCCTATGTGTAGAAAGAATAGTAAATATGGCAGGCGACCAGCTTGGCTTAACAGTGAAATCCTTGCTGATCTTAAACACAAAAAAGAAGCTTACAAGAAGTGGAAGATTGGACAAATGACCAGGGAAAAGTATAAAAATATTGCTCGGGCATGCAGGAGTGAAATCAGGAAGGCCAAATCACACCTGGAGTTGCACCTAGCAAGAGATGTTAAGAGTAACAAGAAGGGTTTCTTCAGGTATGTTAGCAACAAGAAGAAAGTCAAGGAAAGTGTGGGCTCCTTACTGAATGAGGGAGGCAACCTAGTGACAGAGGATGTGGAAAAAGCTAATTTACTCAATGCTTTTTTTGCCTCTGTCTTCACGAACAAGGTCAGCTCCCAGACTACTGCACTGGGCAGCACAGCATGGGGAGGAGGTGACCAGCCCTCTGTGAAGGAAGAAGTGGTTCGGGACTATTTAGAAAAGCTGGATGAGCACAAGTCCATGGGGCCGGATGCGATGCATCCGAGAGTGCTAAAAGAGTTGGCGGATGTGATTGCAGAGCCATTGGCCATTATCTTTGAAAACTCATGGTGATCCGGGGAAAGTCCAGGACGACTGGAAAAAGGCTAATGTAGGGCCCATCTTTAAAAAAGGGAAGAAGGAGGATCCTGGGAACTACAGGCCAGTCAGCCTCACCTCAGTCCCTGGAAAAATCATGGAGCAGGTCCTCAAGGAATCAATTCTGAAGCACTTAGACGAGAGGAAAGTGATCAGGAACAGTCAGCATGGATTCACCAAGGGAAAGTCATGCCTGACTAATCTAACTGCCTTCTAGGACGAGATAACTGGCTCTGTGGATGAGGGGAAAGCAGTGGACGTGTTGTTCCTTGACTAAAGCAAAGCTTTTGAAATGGTCTCCCACAGTATTCTTGCCAGCAAGTTAAAGAAGTATGGGCTGGATGAATGGACTATAAGGCGGATAGAAAGCTGGCTAGATTGTCGAGCTCAACGGGTAGTGATCAATGGCTCCATGTCTAGTTGGTAGCTGGTATCAAGTGGAGTGCCCCAAGGGTCTGTCCTCGGGCCGGTTTTGTTCAATATCTTAATAAATGATCTGGAGGATGGCGTGGATTGCACCCTCAGCAAGTTTCCAGATGACACTAAACTGGGAGGAGAGGTAGATACGCTGGAGGGTAGGGATAGGATACAGAGGGACCTAGACAAATTTGAGGATTTTTGCCAAAAGAAATCTGATGAGGTTCAGCAAGGACAAGTGCAGAGTCCTGCACTTCGGACGGAAGAGTCCCATGCACCGCTACAGACGAGGGACCAAATGGCTAGGCAGCAGTTCTGCAGAAAAGGACCAAGTGGTTACAGTGGACGAGAAGCTAGATACGAGTCAACAGTGTGCCCTTGTTGCCAAGAAGGCTAATGGCATTTTGGGATGTATAAGTAGGGGCATTGCCAGCAGATCGAGGGACATGATCGTTCCCGTCTATTCGACATTGGTGAGGCCTCATCTGGAGTACTGTGTCCAGTTTTGGGCCCCACACTACAAGTAGGATGTGGAAAAATTGGAAAGAGTCCAGAGGAGGGCAACAAAAATGATTAGGGGACTGGAACATATGACTTATGAGGAGAGGCTGAGGGAACTGGGATTGTTTAGTCTGCAGAAGAGAAGAATGAGGGGGGATTTGATAGCTGCTTTCAACTACCTGAAAGGGGGTTCCAAAGAGGATGGATCTAGACTGTTCTCAGTGGTACGGGATGACAGAACAAGAAGCAATGGTCTCAAGTTGCAGTGGAGGAGGTTTAGATTGGATATATTAGGAAAAACTTTTTCACTAGGAGGGTGGTGAAACACTGGAATGTGTTACCTAGGGAGGTGGTGGAATATCCTTCCTTAGAAGTTTTTAAGGTCAGGCTTGACAAAGCCCTGGCTGGGATAATTTAGTTGGGGATTGGTCCTGCTTTGAGCAGGGGGTTGGACTAGATGACCTCCTGAGGTTCCTTCCAAACCTGATATTCTATGATTCTATGATATACATAGATTAGATAAACTAGAGATGGGGTCATCCCAGGGAATGAAAGGTGCTTTGATGGGAATAAACAATATTTTGCACCCGATGGGCACCATGACCATGGGGAAACTGACCATGTCCTGAAATTATTTTCAATAACTGATTTTAAAATGGTTTCCACTAGCACATTCAGAGCAGTGGGACATGGCACAGCTCTGCACTCAAGGGTCCTGGAAATATCACTTTCCAAAACATATTGAAAAGATCTGTCCAGCCAGCCCTCTCTGGAATCCCAGGTCACTTCATAGATCACTGGTTTCAGAACAAAAATAGCGAGATCCCACTACACCTTCGTATACAGTCCTAATCCTGTCCTTGGATGTACTTACATGAGTTCTCCCAAACTCACCTGCTTCCAATGCTCCCTGGAGCCAAATATGATTAGGAGGGCCTCAGACCTCAGCAGAGAAGATGATGCAGCAGTGTTGTTATGTCACCAACTCAGGCCTTAAAATTTTTTGGCCCCAGGGGGCTGCACAAGCAGGTGAGTCTGGGAAGCTGACGTAAACGTATTCAACAACAGGATTAGGAGTCCACAGGAAGGTATGGCAAGGAGGCTTGGATATTCCTTGGGTTTGTATGATGGCAGTATCCTCTTGTTTGTTCCCCAGCCCTGGGAGTCACTTTGGCATGGCAGCTGGCCTTCTCTGCTGTTTCACTTCTGAAACAGACAGCACTAAAGACTTCTGCCTTCGTCACAGCTGCATGTGTTGCGTAGAATATTCAAAGTAAAAGGGACTGATAAAATAAGTAATGAAGAGATCCCAGAATGGAAACCACTACTTATAACAATACAAGTAGTAGTCCAGAAGAAGAGATAGACATATTTGGGGCATCTTTCAGGAATGCCTGATTATAGGCTACCTAATCAAGCATTTCTTTGGTGACCCCAGGGCAAGAGATGGAGAGGCCTACCTAGAGCACACTCCACAGCACAATGTGCGACAGTCCGGTTCTCAGGGGAGGAAGGGGTAAATTACATGGGATGCCCAGTTCCAAGCAATGTCCATGTGCACCCATAATAAGGAGCACGTTCTGAGACAGATTAAATGAGGCACAGCTCTTGGGCTTGTGGGATATGCAGGGGCTCACTACAGGAGCTGACCTTCAAGAGATCCAGTCAGTGCTTACACTAGTTTATTGCAAGTGGCCCTTTTCCAGAAGGCCCTATTCTTCCTCCCTACTACATAATGAGACACCTCTCAGAAAACAAAACCCTCAACCATAGCAGAGGGAGGCACACCACCAACTCAACCACTCAAAGTGTCAGCAGGTTTCACTCACTGGACTTTTGGAAGCAGTTGAGGAACTGAGGGCTGCCACCTGCACCTTAGAGCCATGACATTCCATAAAATATTACAAAGAAGAGGCAAAAGTAAAGAAAATATACACTGAGAGATGAGACCTCAAGAAATGAGACACCCAGCAGATACTGTTCCTAATGAGCAAGCTGAAGAAACAGGAAAAATACAAAAGCACAACTACCAGTAGCCCTAGATGATACCTGCACAGAATGGGAATATGCACCACAACGTACACAAAGAAAGTAGTGGGTTCCAGTGCTCCATACAGTCATGGTTGAAAACTTATGGCATGAGCCTGGGGCAATAATCTCTAGTATACTCATAAGCCTCAATATTCAGATTCATGACTGGGCAAGCATGCAACCACAATGAGTTGTATGGAGGGGTATACGCAACTTCACATGAGCAGATCTACTCGATGCGACCTCATCCTCAAAAGAGATTCATTAGTAGCAGTACAGCATAATTACAACCATAACCCCAAGGGATTCTGGCTTGACTTGGACTGCTGAAGAACACGGAAGACTCCCAAGTTGCAGCATCACACGCCTCACAGAAACTCAGCAGGGTGTAAGTGTCTATCTGAATAAAACTAAAGAAATCATCATCCACAGTCAAACATCTTCAGTGTTTCAATGTGCATTTCTGAATGTTTAACTCAGCTTGAAACCAAATCCCCTCTCAAACTGGGGAGTAAATAATAAATGAAATGCTCAGAAAAGAACAAACAAAGAACAATTTCTCCTTTGGAAGAAGGACATTTCTGCTTTTACAGTTTAATTTATTTCTGAGCAGAGAGTCATTTTTAAAACTTAGTCATTTCATACAAGTTTTTGATCCTTTGCAAACCCTGAAAATGTCTCCAAAGAACAAAGTTTTTGCCTGATTCTAGATGGAATAAAGCCTAGAATTCAGGTCACATTTCTGGATATACAGGTATGTTTTCTCTCTCCCCTCCTCCAAGTTTCCGAACCTATTACTCCCTCACACACAGGTATCAGTAAACTGTCACATCAGTCGAGGTGGCAGAAGTCTGGCAATTGGTACTTATGCACAGAGAAATTCTTTCAGAGTTTGGATTGATTAAAATGTCATTCCAACCACAAGTTCAAAGAAGAGCTGCAGGATGACAAAAACTTCTCACCCAAGAGCTAGTTTTTAATTTTAAAAAGGGATTTAGGACAAATCATTTTAAATAAAAGACCTGCTATGTGCAAACTAACTAAAAAGTCGACCATATGAGTAGCTGAATTACTTTCTATGTCACAATTATAATCAGTCAACAAAGAGCTGGTTTTCTGATGAAAAGCAGACATCACCATTACTATTCACTGAGAAATGCCTACAGTCAGGCTGCCAAAAAATTTTGTTCTAGAAGGCCTTTTTCAGATGCTTATTCCTTTGCTAAGCTTTTTTTACTTTAGGGCTGAAGTTTGGGAAGTTTCTCCTCAGGTTTTTCTTTTTATTTTGAAAGTTTCAGCAAAAATGCTCTCACCCTTTTCAAGACGGAAGAGAGTGGGGAAACATACTTTTGCATTTATTAATAAAAAGCTTGGGAACTTTAAAAAAAAAGACCTAAAGATTCAGTGGGAGGTGACAAGAACTTGAAGTTTACAAAGGAAATAAGCTATGAAAGTTGGAGATGTGCCTTTAGTGGTTGGATGAAAATAGATTTTCACGTGACTGAGATACAGTGGTTCTAATAGCATACTTTGTGGATGCACACATTTTTGTTATACGATCCAATCTAAGCAAGTGGGCACAAGGCTGTAATAAAGACCCATGGGAATCTTCTTAAGAGATCCAAGATTATTTCTGGCCTCAGTAACCCAGGACCGATCCATATCTAAGACAGATCAGTCAGTATCCACTGACTCCACCGGCTACTGTACATCTTCTCTTTTCTGACACATCAAATTCTTCCCTCTGCAGTCTTTTTTCACAAGAATCTCATTTCTCCTGGGGAAGAGGTAGAAGATTGTTTGAGTGGGGGCTAGAGAAGGCTCGGCATTCAGCATGCCCGCAGGAATAAGACAGACTGAGGGGAGACCGTATTATGCGTAAGGAGGACTACTGACAGCTGGGAGGATTGCTATAAGAAAGACTGATGGAGAATCATCTGACTTTCTGCTTCCCAAAAGGCGCTGTCATCTAGTGTTACAGAATGGTTCTTTGTAGGATGTGGAACGGGTGGCACTTCTGATAAACCATCCTTTTAACATCACATCTCACTGTATTGCCTTTGTTTCAATGGTTATACCTTCCATTACATTCACTGAATCTCAGACATACTGCAACGTATGACCAGGACATCAACCAAGTACACAAATCCAGGACAAAAAGAAAAGGAGTACTTGTGGCACCTTAGAGACTAAAATTTATCTGAGCATAAGCTTTCGTGAGCTACAGCTCACTTCATCGGATACATACTGTGGAAACTGCAGAAGACATTATATACACAGAGACCATGAAACAATACCTCCTCCCACCCCACTCTCCTGCTGGTAATAGCTTATCTAAAGTGATCACTCTCCTTACAATGTGTATGATAATCAAGTTGGGCCATTTCCAGCACAAAACCTGGATTTGTGCTGGAAATGGCCCAACTCGATTATCATACACATTGTAAGGAGAGTGATCACTTTAGATAAGCTATTACCAGCAGGAGAGTGGGGTGGGAGGAGGTATTGTTTCATGGTCTCTGTGTATATAATGTCTTCTGCAGTTTCCACAGTATGTATCCGATGAAGTGAGCTGTAGCTCAAGAAAGCTTATGCTCAAATAAATTGGTTAGTCTCTAAGGTGCCACAAGTACTCCTTTTCTTTTTGCGAATACAGACTAACACAGCTGTTACTCTGAAATCCAGGACATTTATTTCAATGTGCAATTAATGAATCCTTACTTTTTTCTTTTATAAAAGTAAGGAAATGAAACCCCAAAAGTTACATTAATGCAATCTTAAAGTGGAGATTTTAAATACACAACGCTATTATGGCATTAATATTATTTAATATGAAGGCAGTATTTAACAGCATTTATGGTAATATATATATAGAAGTCAGAGTTTACTTTGCTCCGGGAACCATACACTGGAATTTTATTTTTTAAAGTTCAAAATCTCAGCTCCCTTATTGCTTTAAAGTAGATTTTCCCATTCAACAGAAGAATGCTATTGGTTGGCCAATGCAATCACAGCTTTAGAAACAGTGGTCAGCCCGTACAAAGCAGCCAAACAAAGGGAAAGAGCTAACTGCAACCATCTCCCCTGCTTTTTGATCCCACATGACACTCTCTCCACAGCTGCTCTCTCCTGTGGTGACCTCTCCTCTCACATCCATCACCCCAAAATGGTTCATGTACCTGTTATCCATATATCAGCAACTTCTACCTCACTCTCTTGATCAACACTCCATTAGCCTCTATTCTCCCCATGCCCTATTGTCTTTCACCCTGCAGTTTTTCCAACCAACTTCTTGGATTTTGATTGCTGTCTCTTCCTCTCATGACAGTCATCCTTCATGACTTAAGCCTCCTGTCTGACACCTCAACATCCTGTCTTCCTCCCCCTCTGACTCATTTGACCTTCAACCCTGGATCAACCCCACTTGTCAGAAGGGCCACTTACCCATCCATCCTTGTCTTCATTACACCTGCTCCCCTCACCATTTCCGAATATCCGAGTTCCCCCTCTACAACCACCACCAGATCCTTAACACACACATTCCCTGATTCACCTTCTTCCACCTGGCCTTGTCATGAGCTCCAATCCATCAACTTCTAGGACTTCTCTTCCACACTCCAATGTCAGATGTCCAATCCTTCCACTACACTTGGTTCTTTTGCCTGTCCCACCATGAAGTCCATTTCGCTAACCCCACAACCTTGGCTCACTCCCAATGTTCTCCTGCTCCTGGCCACTGAATGCCCCTGGAGAAAGTCCACTGGCCACAAAGACTTCTTCCACTTCAACTGTGTTCTCTTCTCCTTCAGTTCTACTGTATTCCTGGGCAAGCAACACTATTCCTCTCTTGCTGACTCCCACTCAATTCCTGTTACCTCATTGCAACCTTCCACTCCCTTCTGAAAACCTCCTCCCTCTCAACTTCCTCAGCCATCTCTAGGAGACTCCCTCTCAGTGAAAACTGACAAGACCTGCTGTAATAAATGGAGTGGGGGTAGCTCCCTTTTATGGACACCCAGCCAGCCAGTTAGCTATAAAATTCCTCTTGGTAGCTGTTCTCTACTTGCTTTACCTGTAAAGGGTTAACAAGCCCACAGGTTAATTAAAAAAAAAAAAAAAAAAAAAGAAGTGGGCACCTCACCAAAAGAGCCAATGGGAAGGTAGAACTTTTTAGAATCAGGAAAGAAACTTTCCCTTTGTCTCTGAGTAGCAGCCGTGTTAGTATGTATTCGCAAAAAAAAACAGAAGTACTCGTGGCACCTTAGAGACTTTAGTGTATTTGTTAGTCTCTAAGGTGCCACAAGTACTCCTGGTTTTTCCCCCTTTGTCTGTTCTCTCTGGGCTGCAGGGACACGGAGCAGCAATGCTATAAGCAGGAATGCTGTGTAAGGTTTGAACCAGGTATGAAAAATTATCTTCCATATCTAGAAGGAATCATTGGAAGGCAGGGAATGTTTAGAAGATGCAGTTAGGTTTATTTCTGTTTATTTTTTAAGGCTTGTGGACTCCACTGTGCAAACCCCAGATGCTTTTGTTTGCTTGCAACCTTTAAACTGAATCCCCAAGAAAGCTATTTTGGGAGCTTAATTTTTGGAATTGCTCTTTTAAAATCTAGCAAAAGCCTAAGTTCCAAATGTAGTTTCTTCCTTTTTGTTTTTAATAAAATTTACCTTTTTTAAGAACAGGATTGGATTTTTGGTGTCCTAACAGGTTTGTGCATATACTGTTTGATTAGCTGGTGGCAACAGCTAATTTCCTTTGTTTTCTTTCTCAGCTCTTCCCCCCGGGGAGGGCTTGAGGGTACCACACAGGGAGGAATTCTCAAGTGCTCCTTCCTGGGTTCAAAGGTGTGATTTTTTGCATTTAGGTAGTGGCAGCGTTTACCAAGCCAAGGTCAGACAGAAGTTGTAACCTTGGGAGTTTAATACAAACCTGGAGTGGCCAGTATTTATTTTTAGAATCCTTGTGGGCCCCCACCTTCTGCACTCGAAGCGACAGAGTGGGGATTCAGCCTTAACACCTGCCATGACCGCCCACACTTCTCTTTGATTAACCTCTCCTCCTTTGCCACCACCACAAACACCATGATTTCCCATCTGATGTCCTCTTCTTCCCCTCCATTAGGCCCAATGATCCCATCCTCTCCTGCCTCCCTCTCCTCCATAGTCACTATCCTCTTACTCCTCCCCTCACTATGCAAGCACATCTGTCTGGTTTCAGAATGTATCCTCATTGGAGTAGGGACCACCATATCTGTCTGGTTTCTGAATATAACCTCATTGGGGTTGGGACTGTACCTTATTTTTTGTTTGAAAAGCACTTAACACTCTGTGGGCATTATCTGAAACAAGTAATAAATAATCATAGTAAGAGTCACAGGAGTTCTGTGGTGAGAATCAGCTCATGGTTCATACACAGTAGCAGTCATCTTGTCCATGACAATAAAATGGAACAATGAGGTATTTTCCTTAAGTCAAGAAATAAATACAATCCTTACCTTTTCATACCATGCTGACTTCTTGCAAGTTACTAGCTCATGCAGCCCATCATGTAGAGTCACTAGATCTTTGGTCAATTTGTCAATTTCTCCAATAATATTGTTAGCAATGTGGCAACACAAGTTAGCATTTGGCAAAGTGTTTTTCTCTTTACAAACATCTTCTGACTTGAATGTATTCGCATCTTCAGATAGGGTATCTAATACAGTTTCCTAAAGGAAAAAATACATGGTAAAAGTTCATTAACTTTATAGTACCAACCGGAAATAATTTGCTTGCCATGTGTTTCCCCAATATTTAATGTTAAGAACCTACTGTGAATTGACTGTGCTGATCTCAGACACAGTTACTCCACATATTTAAAAAAACAGTACTATTACTGAACAGAACCTGCTCAGCTTGCTAATAAATACATGTTTTAAGGTATTTCTGAATTAGCAAACACCCAACGGACAGGAAACTGCCTACTGTAAGCTATACTGCACTGCTGTTATTGAAACCAAACACAATCCATGGAATGTAAGATGGTCACAGATCAGTGCTTCAGAAGCTCTGAACATGGCCTCCAGAGATCTGAGGAAGGGGTGTTCTCTTTATGACCTCTATGTTCAAATGTCAGGACTAGAGGGAGAATTTTTTTATATATATACGTATTTAAGGATTATTAATATAATTACTGCACTCAAAGTGAGTAGTGATTATTTCAAACTCTGGCCTAAAACAGTTAATCTGTTTTGTCTTAAAACTTACCCATACAAGCATCAGTCTTGAATTCAGTGCACAATGGCTATCTAAGGCCATGTCTACACTACAGGGACTGTAATAACAAAGCTACAATGTCATAGCTATGCCAGCATAACTCCATAGTGTAGACACAGCAATGGAAGGGGTTTGTCTGCTGCTATCTGAACTCCACCTCCCCAAGCACTGGTAATTAGGTCAATGGAAGGATTCTTCTGTCGACCTAGTTGAACCTACACGGGGAGTTAGATTGGCATAGCTACAGCTCTTGCGGGTGGGTGGATTTTTCACACCCCTGAGTGCTGCAGCTATTTAAATGTAGACCAGGCCTGAGGATTTGTCCTGAAGCTCGTCAGTATTAGTAGTAGTAGCAGCAGAATAGCACCTTCTACATAAAGTAAACGGGCAAGAGTGAAGTGCTATAGCCCATCAGACCAGGAGTATCAGGTAGAGGAGGCTTTCTTCAGACACTTAACACAAGTTTCCAGATCACAGGCTCTAGTTCTAATGGGGGACTTCAATCACCCTGACATCTGCTGGGAGAGCAATACAGCAGTGAACACACAATCCAGGAAGTTTTTGGAGAGTGTTTGGGACAACTTCCTGGTGCAAGTGCTGGAGGAACAAACTAGGGGCTGAGCTCCTCTTGACCTGCTGCTCACAAACAGGGAAGAATTGGTAGGGGAAGTAAAAGCAGGTGGCAACCTGGGTAGCAGTGACCATGAGATGGTCAAATTCAGGATCCTGACAAAAGGAAGAAAGCAGAGCAGCAAAATACGGACCCTGGACTGCAGAAAAGCAGACTTTGACTCCCTCAGGGAACTGCGAGGCTGAGGGGGAAAGAAGTCCAGGAGAGCTGGCTGTATTTTAAAGAAGCCTTATTGACGGCGCAGGAATAAACCATACCGATGTGCAGAAAGAACAGCAAATATGGCAGGCGACCAGCTTGGCTTAACAGAGAAATCTTTGGTGAGCTTAAACACAAAAAGGAAGCTTACAAGAAGTGGAAACTTGGACAGATGACTAGGGAGGAGTATAAAAATATTGCTCGAGCATGCGGGAATACAAGTACTGTAGTGCAATCTCTATCATGAAAGTTGAACTTACAAATGTGAAATTATGTACAAATAAAACTGAATTCAAAAATAAAACAATGTAAAACTTAATAGCCTATGAGTCCAGTCAGTCTTACTTCTTGGTAAGCCAATCACTCAGACAAACAAGGTTGGTTACAATTTGCAGGAGATAATGCTGCCTGCATCTTTTTTACAATGTCACCTGAAAGTGAGAACTGGCATTCGCATGGCATTGTTGTAGCTGGCGTTGCAAGATATTTACATGCCAGATGCGCTAAAGATTCATATATCTGTTCATGCTTCAACCACCATTCCAGAGGACATGCTTCCATGCTGCTGATGGGTTCTGCTTGATAATGATCCAAAGCAGTGTGGACTGGCGCATGTTCATTTTCATCATGAGTCAGATGCCTCCACCAAAAGATTTATTTTCTTTTTTTGGTGGTTTGGGTTCTGTAGTTTCCACATCAGAGTGTTGCTCTTTTAAGACTTCTAAAAGCATGCTCCACACTTCGTCCCTCTCAGATTTTGGACAGCACTTCAGATTCTTAAACCTTGGGTCGAGTGCTGTAGCTATTTTTGGAAATCTCACATCGGTACCTTTTTTGCATTTTGTCAAATCTGCTGTGAAAGTGTTCTTAAAACAAATATGCTGGGTCATCATCAGAGACTGCTATAACATGAAAGGAAACCACCTCTAAATGGGGTTCGTGAAATGTCTGCTTGAAGTTCAGTGTAAAACTGGTTTATGGTACTTTCTTCTGCATATGTTGCAGGTGATTTATAGTCACAGGACCACCTTTACCTGGTAGTTTAATGCTCATTATATGTGAAGACATGAACCTACAGCTTTTCAAAGAACTGTAATCTTTTTCTGATAATATAAAGGCAACTCTGACCAAAAGCACCCTTGTACTCACACCCTTCACACTATCGTAATAATCATTGTACAATATATGTCTTGTGAGGTTTCATTTGAAAACAAATAACTCACTGGTCAATAACAGCATGGTGAAATGTATGTAGCAATATTATATGTAAAGTTATGAAATCGCCTTGTACAATATAGTTAGCACATGTTCAAATACACACAGGCCTGACTCAGCAAAAGTTGTTAAACAGATCTATCCAGGGCCGGATTTCCAGTTACTCACAGTAGACTCAAGCTTAGGGATGCCAACGTTCTAGGGGTGCCTAAAAATTCAAGGTTTGTTGCTCCTGGCTCCCGGCAGGGGGCGGGGCCAGATGAGGGGGAGACGGCCCCACACAGCCCGGCTGAAGCGTTCCTGGCAGCATGGAAGGTGAAGCAGCCTCCTGTGGCAGGGGAAGAACTCAGAGCAGTCCAACGCAGGGGGCGCTGCTGGGCAAGTGGGTCCTGAGGGAACCCGACCTGGGCAGGCCCTGCTCCTGCTCCAACCTGGCTGATTGTGCTCCTCCCAAAGGGCCATGGTGATCCCCGACCGGCCCTGACCACGCTGCTGGTTCAGCCTGGAGGACAGAGTCATCTCCCAACAGGGCTGGTGAGTGAGGCTGGCGGGCAGAAGGGCGGGGGAGAGTGGGTCTCTAGGGGAAGGTTGTGTCGGGCTCTGGACAGTGGGGGATGGGGGAGGTCTGTGGGTGTTGGGGTACTGGGCAGTGGGCAGTTGTGGTGGTGGGGCTGTGCGGTGGGGTGCCTAAAAGTTAAAAGTCGGGAGTAACTCCACTGCATGTGGTGGCTCGACACTCCTGGCTGCCACCGGGCAGCAGGAGCAGGACCTCCAGAGTTCTGAGCCACCATGAGTGCCCCCTCTACAGCTCCGAGCTGCCACAGGCAGTGAGAGACCCTGGAGCTCTGAGCTCCTGCGGGAGGTGGGGGGAAGTGCAGAGCTGGGGCCCCCGCAGCTGCCCATCCACCCAGGGGTGCTTAGGGGCTCGCAAGGTGTAAATCCGGACCTAGATCTATCATAAACCAAGGCACGTCTGTTTATCTCAATTTACATATATGTAGTAAACATGGTCCTCAAGGCAGCAGGAAGAGGAGTTGGCAGGAGACCAGGCAAATTTGCATTACATCAAACACAGGGGGGTGAAAAGAAAGAACACGGAGCCTTCTTCACCACTAGACTCCAAGTCACGTTCTTTACAGTTTGACTAAACTTTGTTTTGGGGGGTAGCCCTCAGAAGAATCCACTTCAAAGGTTCACTAAAATATTTAAAAAAAAAAAAGAGCAGAAAACAGAGAGCTCTCTCTCTCTCATGCACCTTAGAAGACGAAGGAACCAGCCCTTTGACTTTGTGGAGAACTCCTGACCTGAGAATTTGGTCAGCCCTTTTGTTGGGAACCTGTGGTAAGGATTTTTACCTTGAACCAATTCTAGCTTCTTAAGTTCTAGCTACTAGGAATCGTCTTATCTTTATTTTTCTTGTAACCATTCCTGACTTTAATACCTTACACTGTACTCACTTAAAATCTCTCTTTGTAATTAAATAAACTTGTTTTATTTTTAACCTAAACTAATCCATTGTTGTGTTTAAACTGATCTGTTTGGTAACTCCAGCTAAAGAAGTAAACTGTTGAATATTGGCCTTTTACAGGGGCAATGGACTTTTAATACCTGAACTGCCCAGGAGAGGGTGGGACAGTGCAGAATGCATATTTTGGGGAAATTTGGGATTGGTAGTGTGTTGGGGTCACTGTGCAGGCAGTAACCAAGGGTGGTGGAAGCCAGAGTGTGACTGGAGAGTTGCTGACAGGCTGCTGGGGTCACAGTTGCTGGACCAGGTCTGTGGTTACACACAGACACTCAGGAAGTGACCTGCATGCTCTTAGGCTGTTAGTGCGTGGCCCAGGTTGGGAACTACAGCACCCACGTTGTGGGGCAGGCAGTGACACAGCCCCTCACTTTGCATGCCAGAATGCAACAAATGCCTTCTCTGTGAACGCTATCTTTTCATTGTAAAATGATTTTACAATGCTTTATGGAGAATTTGCTACTTCCAGTCCAGTGGGGTTCACAAATACTGAGAATGTCTATGGGAAAGGATGCAGCTCTAGTTTCAAGTTCACCAATTAACATTCCTGCTTTGCAGTGTAGTTGTAGCCATGTCAGTTCATACTGCATTCTCACATTCCATGTTCCAATGTGCATTCATTTTGGTACTGTGCAATCTGTTCTTTCCTAGCAAACGTTTCACAACTGCCAAAGTTCCCAAACTGCTGGCATGGACCTTTTAAGGCTGGGCGTCATCTGAACCAGTACGGACGTTGTTTTGATTTTTGCGCATTTTGCCAGTTTTTTGGCTTGAGAGAGTACCTAGACTCCCAGCCACCCCAAGTTTAGGCAGCCCCTCCTATCAGTTACCCATTGAGGGTGCCCATGTTGCCCCATGAGAAGATTGGAGAAGCACATTGGAATTGTGGCCTAGTCTGATCCCCACTCCTACTTAAGGTACCATGGGGTTGTCCCTGCCAGTTTTGACTCACCAGCAAGATCTGCTAGCAGGAAATCCACTCAACCTTTGCAAACCCCAAAACCTACCAAGAAGAAAAAACAGAAGTGTATCAAGAACATCTGTAAACTGAAGACTACTCTCAGTAGAAAAACAAATGCAGAAAGCTCAGCAAGGAACTAAAAGTCACTCTCCAAAAGACTACAACTGAGTGGCTTCAGAGAAAAAGCTAACAGCTTGAAAAACAAACACTTTAAAAAAAGGAACATAAGAGGACTTTTTCAGGAAGTTAGATTACTTATCAATAAAGTTAACATGTAACAAGTCAGCTATATAGTAGATAAAGATCAAAAGAATATTTTCATCAGCTACTGAATGTGAAGAGTCAAATGGACCCAACTTTCCCCTGAGACCATCAACTGCAAAGACAATAACAAAGAACATATAGAAAAGGAGTAGTTGTGGCACCTTAGACACTAACAACATATAGTGGAAACAGAAACCAAAACCACAATCATGTCTCTGAAAAATGACAAGGCACCTGGTCCAGATGGTATACCGCCTGAACTGTTAAAACATGGCAAAAAAGGCACTGTCATGCTCCTCTGCAAACTGCGCAACCTTAATTGGAGGAAGGGTGAAGTACCTGAATGTTGGGAACGCTCAACCACTGTAGCACTCTTCAAGAAAGGTGACAATTGTAAAACAAGAATACTGACAAACCATCTGCAGAAAAGCTGCAAACATTTGAAATGAGGTGCCTGTACTGTACCCTAGATGTGACAAGGCTAGATAGACTATAAAATGACATTTACATAAAAATTGTAGAGTTGAAGTTTTCCATGCTTGGTCTCTGTTTGATGGCAAAAATCCTCTCAGGCATTTTTAAGTGCTGAAAGGGTAAAAATATATATATTTGTCCTGTTCTTTAATTTTGATATTTAACTCAAAAGTGGTTGAAATCTGAATTTTCCAAGTTGACATGGAAATAGTTATTAATAACTGCTTTAGTAATGCTGTCCAATACTTTGCTAATATGCATCTGATGAAGTGGGTTCTAGCCCACAAAAGCTTATGCCCAAAAATGTTTTTAATCTCTAAGGTGCCACAAGGACTCCTCGTTTTTACTAATATCTATATTTTGTAATAATATCTGTTTATTACATTTAAAAAGTTGTTTTAAAACAATGTAACAAACATTTGAAAACAAAGAGCTGAGAAGTTGTAGTTGAAAATTCTCCAAACTGCTAGCTAGCTGCACACTGAAAATGAATGCAGTCAGCATGCATGCACATAGAGGAGTTCACCACACAGGTATTTTGTTACAGAAATGTAAAAACTCAGCTGCTGAAGCTGGAGAAAATTAAGAGTGTGAGAGCCTTAATCATTTCAGAGCAACAGGTCTCCAGCAAGTCAGCAGCAGAGCGCACTTGGATCTTATATGCCTTGTGTTTTGCTGTGTGGAGCATGAAGATACTTTGGGGACTGATACTGTATTCTATGAAGGGATAGACAGATTAGAGAGAGGCTTGTGGGCAAGCCCTTCAGACCCGCTATAAGGAGATTAGAAACACCTTGGTAGCTGCTGAACCCAATTAGAACCAAACAAGGTTGCTAAGATCCACCAATGAAACCTGGCCTCGTTTTTCCAGGTCTTTTATATTCAGACATAATGATGCTGCTTCAGCCATTAATGTGCTACAGAGTGTGCTCTAGGGCAGTGGTGGGCAAAATGGAGCGCGACCCCAAGGGGGGTGCAGAGGAATGTTCAGGGGTGAGCGTTAGTGCTAGGCGGCTGGTGCCAGCCCCGCACAGCAGGGCCCAGGCCAGCCCCCACGGGGCCAGGGAGGAAGTACAGTCTTCACCCCCCCCCCTTACTCACCTCAGCAGGTAACCCAGCCTGTGGGTCAATGTGACACACTGATTGCCATTACCAGCAGCCTCTGCTCCCAGTACTGGCTCCACCCCCAGGGAGCATCACACATACCTTCCCCCACCCTGAAAACCTGAGGGAGGAGGTACTGGCCCTGCCCTAGCAATGTAGCCTGTGTGCAAGGTAGAAACAGCGCACTGCTGAGGTAGCCTTGGCTGTGCAATAATGGAGGCGGGGCATGGACAGACTTTTAAGGATAAGGGAGGGCGTGACTGGAAAAGTTTGCACACCATTGCTCTAGGGAGGCCTATCCATCTCTTGCACTGGGGTCACCAAAGAAATGATTTTTTAGGTAGCATATAATCTGGCATTCTTAAAAGATGTGCCAAATATGTCCAGCTCTTCTTCTAGACTACTTAGAATCACAGAAGATTAGGGTTGGAAAAGACCTCAGGAGGTCATCTAGTCCAACCCCCTGCTCAAAGCAGGAACAACACCAACTAAATCATCCCAGCTAGGGCTTTGTCAAGTCGGGCCTTAAAAACCTCTAAGGATGGAGATTCCACCACCTCCCTAGGTAACCCATTCCAGTGCTTCACCACCCTCCTAGTGAAATAGTATTTCCTAATATCCAACCTAGACCTCCCCCACTGCAACTTGAGACCATTGCTCCTTGTTCTGTCATCTGCCACCACTGAGAACAGCCTAGCTCCATCCTCTTTGGAATCCCCCTTCAGGTAGCTGAAGGATGCTATCAAATCCCCCCTCACTCTTCTCTTCTGCAGACCAAACAAGCCCAGTTCCCTCAACCTCTCCTCGTAAGTCATGTGCCCCAACCCCCCAATCATTTTTATTGCCCCTCTGCTGGATTCTCTCCAATTTGCCCACATCCTTTCTGTAGTGGGGGGCCCAAAACTGGATGCAATACTCCAGATGTGGCCTCACCAGTGCCGAACAGAGGGGAATAATCACTTCCCTCGATCTGCTGGCAATGCTCCTATTAATACATCATAGAAGGCAATCAGGTTGGTCAGGCATGACTTGCCCTTGGAGAATCCATGTTGACTGTTCCTGATCATCTTGCTCTCCTCCAACTGCTTCAAAATGGTTTCCGTGAGGACCTGCTCCATGTCTTTTCCAGGGACTGAGGTGAGTCTGTAGTTCTCTGGGTTCTCCTTCTTCCCTTTTTTAAAGATGGGCACTATATTTGCCTTTTTCCAATCGTCCAGGACCTCCCCCAATCGCCATGAGTTTTCAAGATAATGGCCAATGGCTCTGCAATCACATCAGCCAATTTCCTCGGCACCCTTGGATGCATTAGATCTTGGACCCATGGACTTGTGCATGTCCAGCTTTTCTAAATAGTCCTTAACCTGTTCTTTCATCACTGTGGGCTGCTCACCTCCTCACCATACTTGCACAGGACAGAAGTGTGAGAGCTGAACTTATCTGCGAAGACCGACGCCAAAGAAGCATTGAGTACTTCAGTTTTTTCCACATCATCTGTCACTAAGTTGCCTCTGCCATTCATTAAGGTCCCACACTTTCCCTGACCTTTTTCTTGTTGCTAACATACCTGTAGAAAACCTTCTTGTTACCCTTCACATCCCTTGCTAACTGCAACGCCAGTTGTGTTTTGGCCTTCCTGATTACACCTCTTCTTGTATTGTTGTCGGTAATGACGCCCATTCTAGTGCTTCTTCATTACTTATTTTATCAGTCCCTTTTACTTTGAATATTCTAAGCCGACACATACATTGAGAGCTGTTAAGTTTGTGCTGGATTGACTTATTTTTCCAGGACTCATTCTTGGAGGATGTTTAGGACATAGCTTCTAAAGATTTTAAGTTTGGTGTTTTTGCTAATCACATTAGACTTTCATCCTGTGTTAAGTTTTTTTTAAATACAGCACTTGCTTCACCTATGCTGTCACCAGTATCACGAATTATGCTACCCATATAATTAAATTTATTAACAGTTTTCAAGGTTTCTCCTTCCAAGTACATAAAATCAGTAGGTAAATTAACTTTCATAATTTCCATCTTTGATTTAGTGATAATAAGACCTATTTGTTTGGTATAGTATTTAATTACACAATCATACCCTACTATTTTGCCCTAAGACTGGGAGTTCAGTATTTAAATATTTAAGGCAAAATTCTAAGCCAAGGCTTTATTCAGTCAAATTTTAAGTAATCTAGACATGCCGATTTATACAGAATTACTTTTTTTACCATCCCCCATCCCCAAATTTAACATTTTTTATCAACAGCTCCTCATTTCTCATGGTTAATTATCCATATTATATAGTCCTCCCCACGCCCTATTTTTCATACTAGAATTTTAGAAAGCATTTCAGTAGCAGAGCTATTTTAGAAACCTAATTAATTTAATCTCCCTCACTACTGAATGAGCCTAGTTCCTCTCTAGCATTTTTATACTGACAGATTTGTAACAGCCATTCTTAAACCCTTTGGTAGCATTAACACATTTTGCTGTCCTTTTCTTGCCCCTACAAGCCTTAGCTGACACTGCAGTCTCATTTAGTTCCTGCCCCCTTTCTTCATTTCTAGGACAGTTTCATTTCTAGGTTCACGTCTTTGAGCAGCCCGGCAAGAGGGTATGTCAATTAAAAACCCATGGCTGGCCCATGCCAGTGGGCTTGGGCTAAGGGGTTGTTCAACTGAAGTGTAGACGTTTGGGCTTGACCCTGTGAGGTGGGAGAGTCCCAGAGCTTGGACTTCAGCCCCAGCCCAAATGTCTACACATCCATTAAACAGCCCTTTAAGGCTGAGCCCCATGAGCCAGAGTCAGCTGGCACAGGCCAGCCACAGGTGTCTGTAAAGGAAGGACATTCCTCTTTGGATTTGCATGGTTCTCATAGAAAAATCAGGAAGAAAGCAGGCTCAGATATTGATGAAGGCAAACACAGAATGCTATCTGTCAAAGAGAGACTTCACCACAAGGAAATCTTACAAACTTTTGTCATTACCATTCAAAATGCAGAGACCAACTTCTCTTCTGTCACAGGCCTGTAATTCAGACTGCTTCCATCTGGTCACAGAACTCAGCCATGCTCACTTTGCTGCAATGAACTATCAAACCATTTCTCAAAGATCCCTTGCATCAGGACAGACTCTGGGGACATCAAGTACAGCAAGATGAGCACTGGACCAACACCACCCTATTTCTAAGAATTCATCCCACTCAGACAACAAGATGTCCCTGAGGTCAAAATACAGTCCAGGCCACCACCCGCCACTCTAATGCAGGCCAGTCCTGGCCAATGAAAGGGTTGAAAACATCCAGTATTCCTGATAACAGGGATAGTCAACATCTCCTGTGAAGAAGGGAATCTATCACTCCAGCCAACACTTAAGACACTAATATGCAACCCCAGCAATATCACAAAACACTGCCCACTGTTTTTGAAAAAGCTGTCTGAGAAGCTGGAAAAGAACGGACTTCAACTTGATCTACCAGTTGCCAGCATCCTAGATCCCTCTCAACAACATTTCAGGCCAGGGCACAAAACCAAGACAGCAGTGGCTGTTCAGGTGGATGACTTCCTCTTATCCAAGATTCTGTAGATGTCCCTCTGAACTTTGACACAGCATTACATGCTGGTTGATGGTTCTGTCTGGCATGCTGTTTGCATTTGTCCCCTCCAGTTTTCTCAGCGTCTGGCCAAAAAACAGCATCTGGACTAAGAGCAGTTGCCTAAAGCTGGACACTGGTAAGACAGAGGTGATACTGATGGGGACAAGAAGAAACTTACTTCCTGCACTCCAGTCATTTACTGGAACCACAGTCTCTGTGATGTTCTGGACTCCACATGCATAGAACATGCTGGTGAGCTCAATATATAAATCTGTTAATGACTGGTTATACTAGAAAGATAAATAAACCTAAAATGGTAAGTTGAAAGGTGTGAGGGGCTGGGTAGAAAACTGTATGAGAGCAAGAGACAAAGAGAATAGAATATATTTTTGTTGGAATGGAGTGTACACCAGGCCTTTCTCACACGGCTTCTGCCTCCATGCTTGTGAGTTTAAGGGTTCTGAAAATAAAGTCTTCAAGTTGGCAGATGAGATAAAGCCTGGAGACAGAGAAAGGAAAGAGGAATGTGACAGCCAGAATCCAAGAGACTTGGCTGGCATAGATGACTGGAGAGAAGAGGCCATTCATTGTAAAAATGTTAAATAATCTGGGAGTAAGGAAGCAGATCAGGGAATCTGAACTAAATGTAATTGCCATTCCCCACAGTGAACAGAAGAGCTGCAGGTTACTGTGAGGGAACCACTCAGTCCATCAGCTCAACACACAGCCACAGTAAAATGGAGAAATCAGAAATAGAAGGTTACTCTCCTGTAACTTGAGTTCTTGGAGATGATCTCTGTGCATTCCCAGAGTGGGAATGTGCAGAGATCATCTCAAAGAACTAAAGAGACCGAATATAAATGGACCGAATATAAATCAAGGCAGTGAGACTGTTAGCCTAGCTCTAAAGTATGTAGACTCCTGTAGAGATAATAGGTGCAGTTCTGCACACTTCCACAGAAAGGGGCTGACAGCACAGATTATACTACTTGGAACAATCTACATGATAAAGAAAGGTTAAGGAATCGGAGTTTATGCTCACTGGTAAAAGGTGGCCTCCAAAATATGAAAGGGATTGATACAGTTGATAGAAATATATTTTTATACTGTGATGACTTAAAATACTAGAGGATGTAATCTAAAAGTTGAGAAAACTATACATAAGAGTAAACAGGAAATCAGATAGAAGTATCCCATGCAACTGGTGATAAATATATGGGGAAAATTCATCAGGAAAAGTAGCTGATGCAAGCAAAGAGACACTGTGGCTTGCTTCTTAAGGGGAGAATGGATGGGGTCAAATGAAAACCACAGTAGCGTGGAATTAAGAAATGTAGAAGCACTTGTTTTCTAAACCAGATAACCTTTTTCTAATGCAAAAAGTTCTTATGATAATTTTGCTAGATAGAGTTACAACATGGGTCAAAATACATCTTATCTGGGTTCTTTAGTATGTTCTACAGCATTCAAGAACAACAAAAACAGAAAGGAAAGAAAACAGAAATTGATCCCACAGACTGACAGAAAATACACATTTCCAATTAGGAATGATAGTGTGTTAGATTTTCAAATAACGATGTATTATTGGCCAGTATTTATTCAGGACCTCATCCAGCGAGGTGCCGAGCCCATCCTATGATGTTCTCATACCCTCCACAACCAGCTCAGCGCCTCACAGTAGCAGGCCCCTGGTGAGTAGATCAAAGCTCCATAGCAACTGCAGTTACAGTTTGCCTGATCTGAACACTTGCTTGTATGATTCTGGATCTGTGCCAATCCTAATGCTGATACTTTTCAGAGCAGCACAATAATAGAGATAAATAAAGCACCAGCTATTATAGAAACAATCACCTTTGCTGACAACACACACGTGCTAGTGGGTTTTGAAGTACTTTTCAATACAGGTTAGATGATTTTCTACTCCTTTATTTTACTCTCTGTATAGAATAAGGTACACTGACAATTAATGGTCCTGCCTCTACAAATTCTGTAACTCATTTTGTTAAATTGCTGTTTAAGAATTATTTTCAGCAGCTGTAAATGGGTGAAAGTTTAATACAGAAGTGAGATGTATAGAAGTCATAAGATGCACAAAGGAAGACACTGATTTTCTGATGATCATTCAACATAGTTCAAGGGGATTTCAACACACTATCTGGCTGGAAAAATGAAGTTGTTTGAAATTTCAACTGCTTACAAATTTAGTTGTCTTTGAGTCTGTTTCTCTTCTGACAATCCATTTAATTTATAACAAAATGTGTGACTGCTATGTTTAAGAAAACATAAAAGATCAGGCATTTCCATTTGTGATAACTGTAGATGCCTGCAATTCAGCTTCTCTTCCCTCCAGTTTCTTAACTTATCTGAGTAAGTCATACAACAGAGGCTAGAATGATAAGGGAGATCTAATATGTCCTTTAATTTAACTGGCCTCATCTTCAAAAGGAAGTTGTACAGGTTGTTGACAACTTTCATTTTTCCACATATATGGGAAGAATGTTTGAGGAGCAGTCAGTTGTTTGTTAGATGTAAGAAAACTACACCCTTAATATTTAGTTTGATTCATTACCATCCAGTGCCAATAAACTGGTTCCAGTCGTTTCCATTCCAGAAAGGCTTCTAATCGAGAGGTTTCAGACTCAAGTGACTGCAACAACTGGGGAGGGGGAAAAAAAGAAAAGAAAATCAAGTCCCATTTAGTCATCTGTGCAACATATAAAGTGCAATTTTTAACATCTGTTTGGTCTGAATAATGAAGGCTAGCCAATCACATACCAGGTGCCACTTCTTACGTAGGACACGTTCATCATAGTGCACCTTATAGATTGACATTTACATGCAGAAAATTGGTTTGCTAAAGATATAAGGATTTAGAATACATATAAACTTGTCTGGATGTATACATCTCACCCTATTCTGAACTGCAAACATAAATGCTTCTTTCAGAAGGCAATGGGGTACACAGTGAGGAACGGAGTCATGTGTCCAATACTCCAGCAATTTCTTCCCTCTGACTATATGCTGCTATGACTGGGGATTGCACTATACATTATTTAATGGGAAGCAATGTAAATCCCAGCTATGCAAATATGGCATGGAAATGAAGAAAAGCTTTTCCTCACATCCATAAGGTATTCCACTCCCCAGCCATACAATAACCATAAAGCCCATATACACGAACGTGGCTTGACATGTCATTTTGAAGGGATCAAGACAATACAACTCATACATAAAAAGGTCTTTACTCATGTAGATCCTGAAACCTCATGTGCTTCTTAGATACCAAAATTAACAACACGGCTCAGCCACACTCCACACACTGCTGCTAAAGTGGTCGGTCACTATCACATTTGGATCAAACCATGTCCCCCACTATTCTTTGAGTCTGGCCAACATACCAAGTTTCAATCCCTCTCCTCTTTGAGGTCATGCACAGCTGTATCCCAGCCAACATCTCGGACCTGGTCTCTTTTTGCATCCCCTCCAACTCCACCATTCTAGAAATCATGTCAACACCGACATCCAGTTATTTCTACTTCTCCCATCTCTGTGCCTTTTTCCACACTGCTCCTATGCACGGAATGACCTCAGAATCTCAGGATGCCAAGCCCATCTCCCTGTTCCTTATCCAAATCATTTAGAAACACTCACTTCTCCTGCAGTGTCCACAAATAGTAACTGACAAAGAGGAATTCTTTCTGAAATGTTATGTATAGCCAAATTGTCTCCCTAACTGCTCCTGTTACACAAGGAGCTCCTCTACCACAGTTCCTACTTATAGGCAATGCAAGAACTGAGGGTTTTTACAAATGATTTTAAAATTGTGTATACCTAGAGGGGGAGAAAATATATATCACCAGATTCTTCCCCCAGTTTCAGATTGTATATGTATATAATGGCCTCCATTTTCAAAAGGGGTAGCCTAACTTGAGTCATCTTAGAGAGGAGTGGAAATTACTGTACACCTTCCCTCCAGAAATCAGGCTACTATGGCAGCTCAAGCTGGGCACACAAAATTAACAGTCCCTTCGGAAAATTAAGATGAGTATTTAAAGTTGGAGACAGAGATCCCAAGAATGGCTAGTTATACAGCAGTATAATAAAGAGATTCCTAAAACTCTCCTAGCTAGAACAAGATTGATGGGAAAACAGGAGATAAATAGAAGATAAGTAAATTATGTGCAAGTGCCAAAGTCACTCACCATCTTTGTGACAAAGAAAGGCATCAAGGTAAAGGCCATTATTCAAAATGAATGAGTCCATACCACTATGGCATCGCAGGCAAGTTTTTGAAGAACTCCAAAAGCATTTTTCTGTCATGATTTCAAAGATGAAGATCAAGACTGGAGCTCTAATTCAATCTACTTAGTGCTGACATAACTATTTTCAGACAGCTTTGTGTCTTTTACTTACTTTGTACTGCAACGGCTAAGAGAGAACTCAAAAACAGGAGTTATTTGCTGTGCTATTTAACCCCTCAGAAATAATCTGCAGCTGATAGAATGAGGGGAGGAGAGGTACTATGATAAAATACTTGCTACAAATAACTGAATGCTAGATCCAAAACACGTTACACACTGTTCATGCAAACAACACAGGCTGATGTGTACTTCTTTACTGTTGTCAGTGACTGCCAGTTATGCAATAGCAGGATTTTATGTTTGTATAATTTAGAATGAAGGATAAAGAATAATAATGTAGCATGTATTAAATGTATTGGTGTATGAGTTCATCATATCCTGCCAGCCACCCTTTTTGAATAGCAGAAAGGATTGGCCTAATGGGCCATTTGGTAAAGATGTGTCAGCCGGAATCTGAGTCTGGGCTGATTTCAAGGCAGTAGTAGACTTTTACGGTCACTACTTTGTTGTAGGTTTAGCATTTTAAAATAAGTAAAAGAACACCATGATTGTTTTCTTGTGCATTGCAACTTGATGTTCCTGTTCAAAATGTTCTGTGTAAATTAATTCTGTTTTGCGTGTGAATGAGGAATGTATGTGTAAAGAAATAAGCATGAAGGCCATCTCTGAGCCAGATGTACAAGGAAGGAACCGGAGACAGACGCAAGGGCGCCAGGAGGTTGCAACGCGCCCCTATTGAAATGTCAGAGGAGGGCAGATTGACGACTCTAAAGATGAGACAGGCATCTTTAGAGGGGGACGAGATAGTTGTGATAAAAAATGAAAAGGACAATTTAAGAAAACAAGCACTCGTCAAACAACAATTGGTTACAGCATGACGGTGCAAAACTCACTGGTCCCAATGAAGGAAAATCACTATATAAACAGACTGCCAAGACTGCCCCGGAGCATCGTGTCGCGAACGACAGAACCCAGGTCCTCCTACTCATGATCAACCTAGCTGGCCACTAGATTGATCTGGACTGGTAACTATAACATCAACTGGCGGGACAGCGTGTGTGTGGTGTGACTGAATGCATATTCTAAATTGTTGTATCTTCAATAAACGCAGCATATTGCCTTTTCCTCTGAAAAAGATCCCCTGTGCTTCTTAAAAGCATAACATTTTCAGGATTAGCAGGGATGTTAAAGGTGACCTGCAAAGAGGAAGGGGAGAGGAGAATTGGACTTCTGCCCCTTTTTTCTGCAGTATGACAGCTACAGAGGGGCTGATGGTTGGGGGGGAATCTTTGTTCATTTGGGTTTTTCTTTTTGTTAAAAAAAAACCTTAGAAATATCACACGTCAGCTTTGATCTTCCCTAGTTTGGCTGAAGGAACTATGGATATTTGAGAGGATGTATGTTATTAGCTCTCACACCTTAACTGAAAGGCTAAGAGCATTGAGCCTTCACCAAAGGCTTTCTTTCTCTAACATGTTGATCCGTGGAACTAAATATGAGTTAAGTAAAAACAAAGCATCTTAATAAGTCTGGCTACTAACCCCTTCCCTTCCCCATTGCTCAGCTCTCACACACTTAGCTCGTGTGCTTTCATTTTCCCCAGTTCTCCCATAATCCTACAGTCTTCAGGTCTGGTTAGGACTTGAAATTGTAAAGAACAAGCAGTATTTTTTAAAGAAACCTTCCATTAGTCATGTGATGTAAGAAACTACAAAAGGCGTCTGCTTTTCTCATGCTCTTGTTTTAACTGGTTTTATTCAACTCAATTAGCACATGGGAAGCATTCATTTAATTCACCACAGGTCAGAGACAACTGTTAACTAGACGGCTTATGCCATAAATCAGTAATGGGATGATTACAGAGCTAAACCTAGGGGATAGTATTCAAACCCACTGGAACGTTCAGTGACAGGCGACTGGCAGCGTCCAAGATGTTAGTTTCCATCCCTTGAGATGGTTGCGACTATTTCTGGGTGACAGGACTCTGTTATCCTTTTCACAGCTATTGCAGGTTTATGAGGTTATTGCAGCACAGAGACTAGAAGGAAGCATAATATAAGTGGAATCTCTAAGGTGGAATCTCCATCCTTAGAGGTTTTTAATACCTGGCTTGACAAAGCCCTGGCTGGGATGGTTTAGTTGTGGTTGTTCCTGCTTTGAGCAGGGGATTGGACTAGATGAACTCCTGAGGTCCCTTCCAACCCTAATCTTATCTAATTCTATGATAAGCTAATATCATATGATAAGCTAATATCATATGATATCATATGATAAGCTAAGTTCTAAAAATATCGTTCAAATTTTACTGCAAAAATAAACAAACAAAAGCTAGCCTATTTCCAAAAAGTTGTCTTCTGAGTCCAGGTGCCACTAATCCAGACTCATGGGCTCTCTCCTGGTGTCCTAACAGGCAGAGGCTTTCAGTCACACATACCTGCCCTCAGCAGGCAAAGCCCTTGCTGTGATGGGATGTGCACCCCACACCTGAGAGGCCAGTTAGGTTACCTAGCATCACCTGAGGATATGTCTACACTACAAACGTAGGTCGACTTATAGCCACCACAGCAATTACTGCGGTGGTGCATGTCCACACTACCCTCCTTCTGTCAGTGGTGCGCATCCTCAGCAGGAGCACATCCACTGACCTAAGAGGGGCAGTGTGGGGAGCTAAGAGCCCGGTGTCTCAGTTCTGCTGGGAGCCTGGCTGCCCGCAGAGGATCTCGGGCTCCTGGCACGCTGCCCACTCCCCCCCCCATTCCCCACTGAGAGCTGGAGGAAGCCACTTCTCGCCCCCGGGGAGTGGGGTCAAACTGCCCCAGCTTTTTGGCCACCCACCTACCCAGTCCTACTGGGAGCTGGGCAGCCTTTTCAATTTCACAGCTTAGTTCAAAGCCAATGGGCTGGCTCCCAGCTAGGAGTGGAATCCAGCCACCCAGATCTCCAGGGGAGCAGGGAGTAGCTGAGCTCTAGCTGTCCGGCTTTCTTGTCAACTTCACAGTTCCTGCCAAGTTATCAGAAGCTGTTTGAGAGCAAGCAGAGAGCAGAAGGGGGCATCCAATGCCACAAGATTTTCCAGATCTAGACAAGAGGTGGCACACTACTGGTGAGTGGGAACCCCATTACCCTGTCATACCATTCAAATTCTCAAGGCCTCCCTCCCACAGCTCTAATGTCCATCTCTCTCCAAACAGCATTTTGTACCTTCAAAGCCATTTGCCAACATTAAGTAATTAATACTAACTGCATCCATTTGAGGCTGGGATTTTCAAGAGTCTCTTATCCTCATTTTGCAGATGGGGAAACTAAAGCCTAGATATGCTGCTGTTTTGCATCTTCCAAGAAGACACAACTTTCCTCTTACTGCCCCCAACACATATTAGGTTCTGCTTTAATGTGTAATGAGCAATCTAGTCCTCTACTCCCCAAAGCAAGTGATCCATTTAGAAATAACTCTAGAAGAATAAAGTCCTCCATTTGAGCTAAGGACCGATGTGCTTCTCCTTTCTAATAAAACAAAGGCTTCAACATCTACAGGAGGAGGAGCATTTGATGTCTCTCACGATCAAAGGGAAACATTATGTAAAGCAAATTTTTGCTTTGAATGGAAATTGAAGTGAAACTTAGAGATAACATATGAAGATTGTCTCTCTTCGTGCAAAACTGGGATAATGGGAGTCTCATAAGAGATCTGCTATTTTCCCCAGCTTTCTGCAGAAAGTAACTGCCTCAAACTACTTACACTGAAAGACAAAGTAACGCCAAATTCCAGTTACCAAGACCTGTTGCAAAATAACTCCATAATGGATGTTGAAAGCAAATGCTTATTGATAATTTCTTCTGTAAGCCCTTGTTTTAAAAAAAAAAATCACTTGTACAAATGACTTGTCAAGCAATAGAATCATAGAAAATTAGGGTTGGAAGAGACCTCAAGAGGTCATCTAGTGCAACCGCAATTAAATCATCCCAGCAAGGGCTTTGTCAAGTCGGGCCTTAAAAAACTCTAAGGATGGAGATTCCGCCACCTACCTAAGTAACCCATTCCAATGCTTCACCACCCTCCTAGTGAAATAGTGTTTCCTAATATCCAACCTAGACCTCCCCCACTGCAACTTGAGACCACTGCTTCTTGTTCTGTCATCTGTCACCACTGAGAACAGCCGAGCTCCATCCTCTTTGGAATCCCCCTTCAGGTAGCTGAAGGCTGCTATCAAATCCCCCTTCACTCTTCTCTTCTGCAGACTAAACAAGCCTAGTTCCCTCAGCCTCTCCTTGTAAATCATGTGCTCCAACCCCCTGATCATTTTCGTTGCCCTCCACTGGACTCTCTCCAATTTGTCCACATCCTTTCTGTAGTAGCACTAAAGAAACCACATGTATTGTGGATGTCCACTTGATACCGGCTGCCAACTAGTTATCGAGCCATTGATCACTACCCGTTGAGCCCAACAATCTAGCTAGCTTTCTATCCACCTTATAGTCCATTCATCCAATCCATACTTTTTTAACTTGCTGGCAAGATAATAATAATGATAATGATAATAATGGGTGATCACTCATTACTGAGTATGATCATCTTCCATGGGAGTTTTATTAGGTGGCTAATAAAGCCAATCCTTGAACCACAAGTTCTATTGCAATGAGGGCATATGTTTTCAGGCTCAGCAGGAGACCGTTGACTATGACTGGAAGCCAGTCTCTCCTTCCTTCTGCCTCTTATCCTCTTCAGCTTGTCGGCAAGCAAGTTCAAAATGCAGGGGACCATCACGTAGGACTACACTCCAATTTTAACAATCCCGGGCAAGTGTCTTCCAAGCGTCAATGTCAATATTACACTTTCTTAGGTTGTCCTTCAGTAAGTCCTTATAACGCTTCCATTGTCTACTCACGTTACAGTACCCTTCTTTTAGCTGAGAGAACAGGACCTGTTTTGGGAGGCAATGATCTGGCATCCGGACAATGTGACTAATCCAGAGTAATTGCTGATGGATGATCATTGCCTCAATACTGGTGGTCTTTGCCTCTTCCAGGACACTAATATTGGTGCACTTGTCTTCCCATTTGATCTTCAGAATCTTTCAAACGCAGCGTTGATGGTGCCTCTCAAGGACCTTCAAGTGGTGTCTATAGGCTGTCCAAGTTTTGAACCCAAACAACAGTGTTGGGAGAATAACGGCTTGATAAACAAGAAGCTTGGTGTCCATTCGAATTTCATGATCTTCAAAAACCCTGCGCCGTAAACTAGAAAAAGCTACACTGGCTCAGCTCAGGTGATGTTGAATTTCTGCCTTGAATGAAAGATGACTTCCAAGGTAAAGGAAATGATCAACTTTCTCCAGTGCCACTCCATTAATTTTGATAGATGGGGCATGTAATACCTCATTTGCAGAGGGCTAATAGAGCACTTCAGTCTTCTTGATATTAAGAGTGAGACCAAGACACGTGTAAGCATCGACAAACACATTCAAGATAGTTTAAAGATCTTTCTGAGGGTGGGCAAAGATTGCGTTGTCATCAGCATCCTGAAGTTCTACAATAGATGTTGTGGAGATCTTACCCTTGGCTTTCAGCCTGCTAAGCCTGAACAGCTTTCCGTCCATTCTGTTTCAAAGCCAGCTGTAAACTTCCCAACGACTAGGTAAAGAATGACGGCGATAAAAACCACAAACATGGTTGGAGCAATGATACAGCCCTGTTTTACTCCTGTTTGTACTTTGAAAAGTTCACTCTGTGAGCCAATGCTGCTCAGAACAGTCGCTTTCATGTTATCATGAAGCAATTTTAGGACACTGATGTATTTATCAGGACATCCAATCTTAGAGAGTACAGTCCAGAGGGCACGACGATTCACTGAATCAAAGGCTTTAGTTAAATCAATAAATACAGTGGTTGGTTTTGCTTCCGACACTTTTCGTACAGCTGCCGTGCTGTGAAGATCATATCCACAGTTCCACAACATGGTCAGAAACCACTTTGTGACTCTGGTAAAATTTCTTCTGACAGGGTGAGTTGCAAGGATCCGCGCCAGAACTTTGCCTGCAATGGCTAGGAGGGAGATAACACGGTAATTTCCACAATCCGCTTTATCCCCTTTCTTGAAGAGGGTGACAATCAGGGCACCCCTCATTTTACTGGGTATCTCTTTCTTTATCCAGAATTTAAGGATAAGCAGGTAAAGCTGCCGAATTAGCTCTGGTCCACCGTCTTTAAAGATTTCAGCAGGGATCCCATCTAGACCTGCTGCCTTGTTGTTCTTCATCTGCTTGGTGGCATTGTGTACCTCATACAAATTAGGAGGGTCTCCGAGCTCATCCCTTAACGGTCAGAGGGATTTGCTCAAGGATTTCATCTGCAACCATAGAATTACGGTTAAGGAGATCTTCAAAATGTTCTTTTCAGCAAGAATTGATGGCTTCGTTGTCCTTCAGAAGTGTGGTTCCATCCTTGGAGCGACGAGGATTCAGACCATGGTAAATTGGCCCATAAACAGCCTTGGTGGCACTAAAGAAGCCACATGTATTGTGGATGTCTGCGAGATGTTGGAGTTCTTGTGCTTTCTCAGTCCACCATTTGTTCTTGAGTTCTCTGGTTTTAAGTTGGACTTCCGCCCTCGCCTTGGCTTGGGCTTCTCTCTTTAGTTTACAATTTATGTCATTCTGCCAAGCACAAAATGCCATTCTCTTCTCATTAATGAGTTGCTTAAGTTCAGCATCACTCTCATCAAACTAGTCCTGATGTTTTCTGGTTTGGTAGCCTATGGTTTACTCACAGGCACTGATGATTACTGCTTTCAACTGGCTCCAGTGTTCCTCAATTACTTCTGGAAACTTTGAGGGGAGCTTTTCTTCTAAGACTGCTTGGAAGTGGTCACGCTTAATAGGATCCTTCAAATCTTGAATCTTCAACTTGCGCCTGACCTGCTTCTTTTGCAACCTCCATTTGGGAGCCATCTTAAATTTTCATTGTGGATCAAAGAAGGTGATGATCAGTCCAACAGTCATCAGCACTTGTCATTGCTCTTGTGAGAAGTACGGCACTATGATCTCGGGCACGAACTATAACGTAGTTGAGGAGATGTCAGTGCTTTGACCATGGGCATCTCCAAGATGTTTTGAACCTTTCCTTTTGTCAGAAGAGAGTGTTCATTATAAGTTCATGTTCAGCACACTTGGTCAGGAGCAGAATTTCATTTGAATTGCTTTTGCCAACTCCTTCTTTCCCAATTGTTCCCTTCCACAGGTCTGAGTCTCGTCCCACACGTGCACTGAAATCCCCCAGAGGGATGATCTTGTCTTCTGTAGGGGTCTCCAATAAAATGGTTTCCAACTGAGAATAAAAATCTTCCTTTACATTCTCACTGGCATCCAGTGCTGGTGCATACGCGCTCACAACAGTTGCCTGTTGATTTTTGGTGAGCCTCAATCGGAGTGTCATAAACCGCTCATTGATACCAACTGGTACCTCGGAGAGGCACCTTACGAGCTTGTTCTTTGCAGCCATCCAGCCAGGAAAAACAGAGGCAAAACTATTTTCAGGGTTCCTTTTCTAACCCCTGCCCCATGTGGGGTGAGCAGAGTGGATTCTAAAAAGGACTGTTCAGTCATGGGTGCAGCTGCCGAGATGCTCGACCCACCTCAATCCTCGAGGAAGACAACTGTATCACACCCACCGCCTGTGTGTTGGTCTGTAACTAGGAACTTCCGGATTTCACTGTCCTGTTCCCGTCGCCACTTGCCAATCGCCACCAGACTTTTGACTTGTGCAGAGTTATTTTTCCCAAAAACTGGAAGATGCCTGTGGGGGACTTGTTTTAAAGTGGGGAGACTGATGCACAACAGTCACCACACTATCCTTGACAGATAGAGAACTTGAAACCAATGGCATGGGCACCATGACGATTGGAGAGCCTCTATTTTCTGCAGCCTTCATCTACCTTCACAGCCGTTGTAACATTACGCAACAGTTTCACCTCCTTTGTGCAGTTATCCTCCATCTGCTCTGCTGTTAGGGACTTCTTGGATCACACTTTGTCTGGAACCTCGCCCTTAACCGTTCTGCCATGGGTAATCCTAAGGGAGTACATGACTCCAGGCAGCATCACTCTTGGGGTCATTGAGACATGCAAGCCTCTCCACCACTACAAGATGGTGATCCATGGAGAGGTGCTGGCAAGAATACTGTGGAAGACCGTATCAAAAGCTTTGCTAAAGTCAAGATATATCATGGCCACTGCTTTCCCCATATCCACATATTTCATCATAGAAGACAATCAGGTTGGTCAGGCATGACTTGCCCTTGGAGAATCCATGTTGACTGTTCCTGATCATCTTCCTCTCCTCCAACTGCTTCAAAATGGTTTCCGTGAGGACCTGCTCCATGTCTTTTCCAGGGACTGAGGTGAGTCTGTAGTTCTCTGGGTTCTCCTTCTTCCCTTTTTTAAAGATGGGCACTATATTTGCCTTTTTCCAATCGTCCGGGACCTCCCCCGATTGCCACGAGCTTTTTAAGAAGCCTAAACTGACCTTAAATTTACTAGTACCCCAGCACCCTCCTAGGAGCCCAAGAGTCATATGATTTACATGACATGGAACAGATGACATGCACCCTCATCCTTTGCTATACAGGTGTGAACTGCAAACGCTGCAGTTCCCATTGTTCGATGGAGCACACTGCATGACTGGATTTCAGATGGGTTTTGGAAATCTCAGCCTGGGCTAGCACATCTCTTAAAGCGGCTTTGAATAGCTCAGCCAGCTTCTGCGAGTTGCCCACCTGTATTAAATTTGAAGGCAACTTCAGGTACATCACTCAGAAGCAAGCTCAGAGAGAGAGTTCATCTGGTAGTTTGACTTTGACTATGAGAGATCTCTGCAATTGGAAGATATGCCTATTTGTATCTCAGGGTACACATGGGCTAGAGAAGAAAGGTGACTTGAAGACTGGTAGTTATGTCAAAACCACCCTTTCACCCACTATGCTACAATAGGAAAACATGCAGATAACATCTCATATCAGTCAGATCACTATGCAGATAGCACATCTATCATGTGTGTAAAGGCAAAGCTACATCCACATTATACAGCTCATCCCAAACATGGTAATAAAACTTGTATGCTACCCACATTATCATGCATTCTGTATATGCCATCTACTTTACAAATGACTCCAAATTTTTGAAAATATTAACAGGACTGTGCATTCCTCCACTTATACAGCCGGGTGCCTCAGTTACAATCATCTGACCATTCTTGGGCCCGGATTCTGAGAGGAAAGCACCCTCATTTCCTGCTGACAAAGCTCAATGGATTAATCTCTGAATGACGCAGTTTCTGTGTATTTGCAGAATTTGGTTAGGCCACACCACCATCCAGAATATAAGCTGCTGTTGTTTTGTCTTCCCTGCCCTTCACTACATCCACAGAGGACAGTTTTTGCCTGTGTGGTGGAAACACTCTTCCATGAGATCCATGCAGCTAAATCAGTGGGTTCCCTCACACCCAGAATTAGGGCTACATGCTCCTCTCCACACACTTCCACTAATGAGGGGGAGTACAAATCAGTGTACCTGGCAGCTGAGGGCACATAGGGCAGAAGTGCCAGCTCCAAACCATCTTCCCTTCCCCTCCCTCCCATGGAAGACATTCTTGCAGGGATCAGGTTTTCTGGACTGGAAGAGCACAGGAGAGGCTGGATCAGTTGCTCAACAAGCTTCAGATGCTTGGAGCATCCTGGCACAAATCTGTGCTGTCTGGGTTAGAATTAAAACTTGTGCTGGTTTCAGTGCCACACACTGACACTGGGGGGCGGTATAGAGGGTGGAATCACACAGCAGCATAGCTCCTCTGGTATGGAAACAAACAGTCAAGAAGCATTGCACAGGGAGCCATAGCTTTCCAAGAGTGAAACCACTGCTCATTATGAAGGAAGGAGAATGTACATCAGCTGCCAATGGGGTAGAAACTCCAACAGTGGGCACTCAGTTTCCTAAGTTCTTATGTAAGTAGTATCACGGATGATGCAGCCTCTAAACATTATTTTAGTCTGGTTATTTGAAGCCTACTTGCACTTGTTTTTGTGTTGTGCTGCCTATTAATCTTTTTTGAGATAGTTATTGTTACACTGCAAAGCATCCCAATGCATGCAAAAGGTATTCTATAAATCTATAGTTAATAATTTGTAGGATAATGCCTCCTCTTGGTAGGCTGGGTTCCAGAGATCTCTGATGCAATAAGTATTTAATTTCTGGTGCAAATAGATCATAATTCATCTACTATACCCCTGGCAAAAAGGTTCTCCTGGATACTGGTCTACCTAAATATTTTTAAAAATCACCTCTGTATTTTCAATGTGAGCACAAGACAGACTTTCAGAAGTAAGTGGTGTTTCTCTGCTCATCAGAATAGCATCAGTGACTGTTCTACTGATTCATCATGTATTTAGATATGAGCAATTCTACCCTTAAAATGCTGCATCAGTGCTGAGCCACTATAACACTTTAATGAAGGTGCTCTATGCTGGCAGGAGAGAGATCTACCATCGGTGTAGTTAGTCCACCTTCCTGACAAGCTCTCCCGCCGACACAGCACTGTCTATGTGGGGGGTTAGGTCGATATAACTATATTGCTCAGGGGTGTGGATTTTTCAAACCCTTGAACGATCTAGTTATACCGATATAGGTCTGTGGTGTAGACCAGACCTATGACTGCAGACAGAAAAATCAAATGAGATTACAGATGATCTCACACCTTACTCTGAGATTCAAGCAACTCTTGAACTTTGCGGCTCTGGCCCTTTTCTAGTTAAGATGTGAGTATAAGGACCTGAAAGCCAAGGAATTCAAAATTGAAGGTCAAGTTAAAGAAGTATCAAGAAATTGGTAAGCAGATAGGAGATCTATTGTGCTTTTATTTGTTTGATGAGAAATTTAGCTGTATTCAACTTGAATTGCAGATATGTACAATAAAGACACAAAATAAAAAGCTAAAAGGCACCAGTCTTCAGCAAGGCCAATAAAACCAAACAAATTTGGAATTTTGGACCTCTAATGAACGAAAAACATTAGCATATTTTTCAAGAAGTCAGTGGAAGGGATTCTCTCTCTCTCTCTCTGTGGACACAGATCCATGGGGAGGAATGGTTCTACGCCAAGACCAACAGTGGTATACTACTTTTGAGAAACAGCAGCAGGAGGAACAACCCACATGTTATGCATTGATTGCTGAATTTATTCTTTTAGGAGAAAGTTCCTATGTGAGCTCTGTGCAGGTACTAGGCTTCCAGACATCATAAAACTGGAAAGAAAATCATAACGACTTGGAAAATAGAAGAATTATAGCCTAATTTGAACACTTGCTGCTTGTCTCATTCTTACATTGAGAGACCTTAGATGAAGAGAGACATATCCAGGCTCTGAAGACTGGGCAGTCTGTGCTTTACAGAGGAAGTGTTAATTTTTCTTTTCTTTTTTTTCCAGTCTTAGTTTCCCCTAAAGAAGGGTTTTCAAATTCTGAGAAGGCCCCATTTGAAATATCCTCAGCTGGCCCTCTCCGTCTTCTTTGTCCCTAAATACAGATGGAAGTGTTCTACTTCTAGATTAACAAAAGCTTTGTTTAATGGACAGTCTAATTCTAGGTGCAGACTAAATTCAAGAGGACAGCAACTGGAAGCAAAGGGCCCACTTCTCCATTCATCTACCAGTTTTATGCTGTTGACTTCAGAGTTACTCCTTTCTTACATCTTCATGAGCAGAAAATCTAGGGTGACCAGAAGCAAGTGTGAAAAATCAGGACAAGAGGTGGAGGGATAATAGGTACCTATATAAGACAAAGCCCCGAATATTGGGACTGTCCTTATAAAATCGGGACAGCTGGTCATGCTAAGAGAAGCAAACCCACAGTTAAGAACTTAAGTGACAAAGATGATCTTTATAAAACAATTATATATATGTGGAAGGGTCAGAAAACAGCTGTTTAAAATTAAACTGAAAGAAACTGCAATTTAAAGTGAGCAAGTACAAAGTGAAGGATTTGGGGTATAAAAACTGTAGTGCAGCCTCCACAGGGATAAGCAATGAGCTGTAATGTACTGACTAGTACAGGAATTAACAGATTCATGAAGAGATTATTTTCCGTCATTTTGACTTAAGTTTGCTCCAGTGCCATCAATTACCTTCTCAACAGTTATAGTAAAATTTAAATACTGTGGTGCATATTTAACACACGAGGCAAGGAGCAGAAATGTATGGAGTTGGGATTTGAATTTTAATAGACATGATCAAGTTGAATACGTAGCACAAAGTACCTGGAAAAGAAAGAATACAGGCTAAAATTTTCCAAAGGAACTAGTGATTTTTGGATGCCTTAACTTAGCACCCAACTTGATTAAGAAACTGGAATGATACAAATTAACATGAATTATAAATTGACTAATTGATAGGTCTCAGAATATAATTGTAAACAGGCAAGCATCCTCAAATGGGTGTATTTCTAGGGGAGTCCTGCAGGAATCAGTTCTTGGGCCTACACTATAACATTTTTATCAATGGTTTCAGAGGAACAGCCGTGTTAGTCTGTATTCGCAAAAAGAAAAGGAGTACTGGTGGCACCTTAGAGACTAACTAATTTATTTGAGCATGAGCTTTCGTGAGCTACAGCTCACTTCATCAGATGAAGTGAGCTGTAGCTCACGAAAGCTCATGCTCAAATAAATTGGTTAGTCTCTAAGGTGCCACCAGTACTCCTTTGCTTTTTATCAATGACCGGGAAGAAAACAAAAACATCACTGATAAAGGTGTGCAGAGGACACACAGATTGGGGGAATGGCAAACAATATAGATCACTGATACAGAGCAATCTGCATTGCTTGGCAGACTGGTGCAATCAAAAAATCTGTGTTTTAATATGACCAAATGTGAAGTCACACATTTGGGAACAAAGCATGCAGACCATACCTATAGGACAGGGAACTCTGTCTTGCGAAGTGTTGACCCTGAAAATGATTTGGAGGTCATGGTAGACAATCAATTGAAAATGAGCTATCAGTGCGATGCTGTAGCCAAAAGGGCTAATATGATGCTTGGATGTACGAATAGGAGAATATCTAGCAGAAAGATATTATCTCTGTATTTGGCACTGGTATGACAGCTACTAGAATATCGTGTTAATTTCTGGTGTCTACATTTCAAGAAAGATGTTGATAAATTGGAGAGGGTTCAGAAAAGAGCCAAAAGAATAATTAAAGGATTAGAAAGCCTGCCTTATAGTGATAGGCTCGAGAACCTCAATTTATTTAGCTTAACGAAGAGAAGTATTAGAGGTGTCTTGATCACAGTCCATAAGCACCTAAATGGGGAAACAGAAAACTGATATCAGACAGCTCTTTAATCTGGTGAGTGAGGGAATATCTTTTATTGGATTAATTTCTGTTGATGAGAGAGACAAGCTTCCATCCACAGAAGTTGGTCCAGTAAAAGGTATTACCTCGCCCACCTTGTCTCTCTAATATCCTGGGACCGACATGGCTACAACTACACTACATAGCTCTTTAATCCAGTAGACAAAGATAAAACAAGATCCAGTGGCTGGAAGTTGAAGCTAAACAAATTCACACTAAAACTAAATTGCAAAATTTCAACAGAGAGGGTTATTAAGTATTGGAACAATTTACCAAGGATTGTGGTAGACTCTTCATCACTGACAATTTTTAAATTAAAATGTGATGTTTTTCTAAAGGACTTGCTCTAGTTCAAACAGGAATTAATTCAGGCATGTCGCATGGCCTGTGTTCTGCAGGATGTCAGAATAGATTATCACAATGGTCCCTTCTGGCCTTATAAGAATCTATGACACTTTAGCAGCATGATTTTCAGACAGTGCTAAGCACCCATCTTCTGAACATCAGGCCCTTTCAAAGATGCATCTAATTGGGCACCCAAAATCACTATTCATTTTAGAAAATCTTTGCCATATAGTTTAAAAGGATATCATCAACTTAAATCACAGCTCAGTCTGGAAATTTGTTCACATTCTGTTGCTACAAACAGCACCTATGTAGCAGAGATCAGATAAAAACAAATAATTTCTCAGTTTTTCCTCAGTTTATTGCCTCTGTGCATTTAACAATACTTCATCCACAGTCAGTTTTACCATTTTCCTTGTATAGTCAGTTTTCCCTGTTTCTGTGGGTTTTCACACAGCAGGGACAAGAAAAACATTTATAGAAATTGGCAGGGTGCTCAAGGGCTGAAACTACTTCTAGCTCATTTTATGGACTTGACTGGATTTGAAATTAATGGTGCCTTTTAAATTATTCCATTTACAAGTTCCCTAGCTTGACTTGTACACTTGCTTGGTTTGTGGAATGGTGCTAGCCACAAAAGGGATATTTCCTTGGTGTATGGGGAAATCACAAAGCTTAGCAGAGATGATTTCATTAGATTCCCCATTCATTAGTTACCTCCTCCTCACCCAAGACCTACTTGTTTGTCTCATCTAAGTGTTGTGCCTTGTCTTTGAATCCCGATCTTGCGATTTACAGCACATGGCCAACAGCTGCACCCGCACAGAGCCTGTAAGCCAGAGGGCTAACTCATCAGGCCCCTGCACCAGAGAACTATGTTACTAGGAGATCACTTACCCAACATTTTGGTTAAGATGTACTGGGTTGGACTAGCAGAGTTCTTAGATTTCCATTGCCCAACACTGGCAGTAAGCAAGTGCTTCTCATTTGTAAGCCCCTACCTATGGAACTTGCTCAGACCAGTGGTCTGCCAGGGTCCAGGTGCGGAGATCTTATATGATTGTTGCCATTGGTATTTGAGTAACCATCTCAGCAGGTCTTCTATAGTTAACTGATTTTAACTAATTTGTCTCAAAGGGAGACTTTTATAGTATGCTGGTATTAATTTTTGACACAACGCTCAGGTTCTATCATGCTGGGTGTTACATAAAAAGAATAAGGCCAAAGAAGCATATTGGATTTCAATACACCTCTTCCCATATGTCTGTCTTTGGCAATTGTTTAATCATAAGCACAAATGGTCAAGATTTTTTTTTATTTCATATGCCAACTTTCAGCCCAGAATATTACTGTAAGGTGGAGAGAAAAACGTTAACAACAAGGAACAATGACAAATCCTTGACATCAACAGGAGATGTAATTCCTGCAGACTGTATAAACAGGAAAATATTTTCAGTCATTTTGCCAGTAAAGCATGCTTGGATAATCATGTTCACATCAGTCCAGATGCTTGATACAGAGATTCTGCTGAGATGCAAAAGCTGACTCTTGCATTTCACGGATAGCTTCATTTCTTACACTATATGAAACTATCACTACACAGTTCAGCAGTTTATGGAGTTGGTGATGAACCACTGCATCATTTTTCAAGGACCAAGAACTCTACACACTTGGTCAATAAAATGTGCTAAGTAATAATTAATCACAGAAGCTTACCTTTAAAATATGATGATGACTGGAGAACTGTGGCTCTATTAACTCTTTTCTTGTCTGGGGAAGTTTAGCTGGAGGCAATATTAGTGACAAATTGCAGCCTGGGGAAATTTTCAGATCAAGGTAGAATGATTTGCTTTAGTGTTGTTCTATATCGCTGCCAGTTCTTTCAATGGGACACTAATTGCAGCCAGAAGCCACCTTGCTTAAAAAAAAATCTGAAGAAATATTTGAACACTAAAACTGTCAGAAGTCATAAAAAAATAAAGCACCCGTCCCAAGATGTGGCACTGGGAAAGTGAAACTTGAGTGCAGAGTTCACTATGCAAATGCTTGGAAACTCAGTGTAGCAAACAAATACTCTGCCTATAGGCTGTAGAGCTCAAGTATTACAATAATGCTACCACTAACTGACTTGCAGCACTCAGGGTTTCTGCAGATATTTTTCCTTTAATGATATATAAATATGCACGCACACCCCTTCTGCCCTCAGCTGCCCTCCTGTGTTACTTTTTTGTACATCTGTGCTTCTTTGGAAGGCGATTGTTTTGCATCACTTTGGAAGTGGGTTGTCAGGAAATCTGGGGGAGTGGATGGGTGATGTGGCAGAAGTAGAAATGCACTAGTGTCTGATAATGGAATGAGAGAGGGAGTAGCAGCAGAGGAGAGGGAAGAGAGGACTGGCAGCAAGCACAGAGTGGGAGCCAGAAAGTGGAAATAAGTTGTTGGTAGTTTTAAATGCTTCACTCTTGATCCCTAAGGACAAGCACACACCTTATCCTTAGGATTCTAATATCCATTTTATTAGCTCCCCTATACTGCTCACCTCCTTCGCTTCCTCGCCCCTCTCCACTGCAGGTCAGAGCCATTCCCCACTCCCCTAGACCCTCTCCTTCCTTCCCAAATCATCAAAAGTGCCCAGCATTGCCCAGGTACGCAGTAAGCATCACATCCCCGTTAGCCTGACCTTCAACTGCCTTGTGGCTCCGGGACAATTTTGCTTCATCCCCAGGGTCACTGATCCCTTCCTCCAGGGCCCAACCCTCCCAGAAGCAGAAAGAAAAAAGATGGACTGAGGAGTAGATGAAAGGGAAAGAAACATTAAAAAGGAAAAAAAGTGGATACAGGGAGGGGTGGACCTGCCACCACTCCAGTTCCTTCTCAACCACAGAAGTCCCAAGGAAGAGACTCCTAGGCAGAAGAGAAGTGGGGGGGTGGGAGGGGGTAGTGGAGCACCCATAGAGACACACATCTCAAAGAACTCCAGTAATTGTACAAAGTACATAACCTTTCCTTCTTTGAGTGGCATCCCTATAGGTGCTCCATATAAGGAGATTCCCAAGCAGAACCTGCATCGTGGAAAAGGGTGCCAAGGAAGTGGATTCAGTACGGCTCATAAGACAGCTTCACCCAAGGCCACATCAGTGCTGGAGACAGGCATGAGAGCATAATGCTGGTAAAATGTGTGTGGCAAAGAGCAGGTGGCTGCCCTGCAGATGTCTGGGATTGGTACATTTTTGAGAAGGGCTACCTAGAGTGAGCAGTAAGTCTTAGAGGGGTAGGAACTCCCAAGGCTCAGTACCATGACAGGACACAACCTGCAACCCATTTGGCCAGTTTCTGGGAGGAGATCAGTTGTCCCTTCATTTGTTCTGCAACAGAAACGAAGAGTTTAGAGGATACCCAAAGGGGCCTAATCCTGTTGAGGTAAAAGGCAAGAGCTTGCAACATCCAGTGTATGGCAGCTCACTTCTTCTCTAGAAGAGTGAAGCTTGGGGGAAAATACCGTTAGGTGAATCTACTGATTAATGTGGAATTCAGAAGAGACTTTAAGAAGGAAGGGACGTATAGATATAGAGTCATCTTATTTTGATAGACCACCACATACAGTGGGTCCACCCTTAAGGCTCCAAGCTCCCCTAACCCCCAGGACAAAGTAATGGCTATGAGGGAAAAGGTCTTAAGGGATATATGAAGGAGGAAACAACTCCCCATAGGTTTGAATGGGGATTTCCTCAGAGCATTGAGAATTAAGGTGATGTCCCATGGCAGAGTTGATTCCTTGATAGGAGGGAAGAGGTTGAATGGACTTTTGATAGATCTTACAGTGGTGGATGGGCAAAGACTGAGAACCCTTTTATGGGAAGGTGAAAAGCTGTGATGGCAGCTAGGTGAACTTTAATGGATCTCAGTGATAAGCTATGATCTTTCAATTGAGCAGGTAATCGAGACAGTGATCCAAAGAGGATTAGACAAGAACTATATCTTGGCAATTGCACCAAGCCTGGAAGCATTTCCACTTCTGTAGATAAGTTTTTCTAGTTGTGGGCTTTCTGCCATTGACTTATAAACTTTGAATTTCTGGACAGCATACTTGTTCTATACCAGAGAGCCATCAAGAAGCCATGCTTTGAGGTAAAGTGCTGCAAGACTGGGATAGGACACCCAATCCCAATACCTGGGTGAGGAGAGATGGGGTCAGAGTAAAAAAGACAGGAGGCTGTTGGGACACGCAGATCAGCTCCAGAGCCACATCTGCATCAGCAATAATGATTGTGGCTGTAAGGTTGGCTACTACTTTCTCTTGTCTCAATTTGTTTAGGAGTTTGAGCAGTAGAGCAGGACTTGAGGCCACATAATGACATGGGAGTCTCCCACTGAGTTGTGGACACGCCCTTTCCTCAAGCAGAATCATCTGCACTTTTCACTGGAGGGAGTTGCAAAGAGATCTATCTACCTGTGGATGGCTGTTAGGATATAGATATTCAGGCCTGTCTGTAAAGGCCTATACTCTAAGAATTTAGGTATATTCTTATCACTTAGCTAGTTATAGAAGTATAAAAGAATCAAAATCACTGTCTTCTGGTGTAAGGGCCTTCTCTTACTGTGACAGTCTGAGGCCCTGTTCTTAGGCTAAGATCTCTGGCTAAGCAGCAGAGGCAGCCATAAATTGGGAAGCATATGGTCACATCCTCACATTCCAAACTAGTCAGATTGAAATAAGGCAATCTGGGGCTGTTAGAAAGGTGATCTGATCCATCACCTCCAGGGAAAGGGAAGAGCCTAGAGGATGTAAAAGGAAGTTTAGTTTGAGTTTTCTTTGTTCAGTAAGAACTCACTTATCAATAGACACAGCTGGGAAAACCCTTATATCTTTATAGATATAGCTGTGAAATCCTCACTTCTGTATTGTTTTGTCATTATAGTTCCCACTTTGTTATTGTTTGTCTGTGTAATCTCTGTCTGGCTCTGTAATTGTTTCTGTCTGCTGTATAATTAATTTTGCAGTTGTACACTAATTAAGGTGGTGGGATATAATTGGTTAAATAATCATGTTACAATATGTTTGGATTGGTTAGTTAAATTTCAGTAAAATGATAGGTTAAAGCAGAACTCAAGTTTTACTATATAGTCTGCAGTCAATCAGGAAGTAAGGGGGGGAATGGGGGGGGAATTGGAATCATGTTTTGTTAAGGGGGGGGGAATGGGAACAGGGACACAGGTAAGGCTCTGTGGTGTCAGAGCTGGGAAGGGGGACACTAAGGAAGCAATCTGGAATCATGCTTGCTGGAAGTTCACCCCAATAAACATTGAATTGTTTGCACCTTTGGACTTCGGGTATTGTTGCTCTCTGTTCGTGCGAGAAGGACCAGGGAAGTAAGTGGGTGAAGGAATAAGCCCCCTAACATCTTAGTGCGGTGACTTGGATACATCGCATCAGATAGGTGAGTTGCAGCCTGTACGTCCCCCATCTCCAACAGTCCGCGCAGCTGCTTGGAGGGGGTATCGCGAACTCTCGTGATGCTAGTTGCAGGTTCTGGCAAGCCAGGGTAAAGGATTTTTTGGATAAATGGATAAGGAAGAACCAGGGCCCATACCACATGCAGGGGTCAACCTGGGATGAGATTAAAAAGGAAACAGAGGAAGCGTTAGGGGACCCAGAGGGATGGGGGGTGGCTAAGGAGCCCACCCTCCTTGGCACATGGGTAGTGGAAGAAGGTCCCTGCCCATGGGGACTGAATGCCTTCCAGGGAAAGGAGGCACTTCAGTCTGCTTGTGAGAGGTCTGAAGTAAGGGCAGCATTATGGGAAGCTGCCAGTAATCTTTCAAGTTTGGTGCTGCTTCAGCAAGGGCTGCTGAAGGGTTGTAAATTAGTTAGGGGTAGTGAAAAATGATTTGGCACAACAGGGTTTAAAGTCAAAAGCAGAGTTAACAGACTACCTTTAGAGACTGGAGCTGGGACTTGGTCCTGGGGGAGTGGAAGGAGAGAAAGAACGAACGAAAGAACGAACGAAAGGCAGTTTTGCAGGAGCAGGTAACAACCCCCACTCTTCTCCCAGAGCCAGTATGAGAACCTGGGGATAAGGGTTCCCAACTGTTTCAACCCAGGGAGCCTACTCTTGCCTCAGAGCTAACTATGTCCTTTTCTTCTTTTCCTTCTTCTTTTTCTCAGTTTACTTAATTTGCTGCTGGTAGCCTATACTTTAAACTGACCTGACAGGCTTAATTGGTTTCTTCACACCTCTTCCCCCTCCTCTCCCCTGCCTTTCCACACTTTTGTTTTTCTAAAGTTTTAATGGAGGGTACTTTAGATACTTATGAGAGACGTTTTTGGGTTTTTTGGACAAAGTATGAGGGAGGTCTGCTGTATTCCACTGGAATTTTTTTTGGAGTAAAAGATCCATGGGCACCCATAAAGACAAAAGTTTTACTGCCTTTTTGAACAGTCTCAAGGTAAAGACAGCACAGGTTAAGGCAGGTGTGTGGCAATAATTGTACTTGATGGCTAAGGTGTTACAGACAAATTGCACTACCTTAAAGAACTAAATGTAGGAGTAAGTGATTTAAAGAAGTGAGTGAAAAGTTACAAATAGCTTTTGCAAAACTTGATAATACAGGGTTTGGAGGAAAGTAAACATTTGGGAGCTGTGGAAATGGTAAAAAGTAACTGTTGTGAAGATGTTAAAAGAGTAACAGTTATGGTGTTACAAGAAAGACTTTTTTGTTTAATGATAAAACCCATATATATATAAATGTAACTGTATGTACAACTCTGTGCAGTCACATTGGATGGAAGCTTGGTAATTAAATTATCCAACGGGGTCAGGTAGAGTGGCTACAACTACTATGCTTCTGTCCCCAGAAGCCTTTACAGCTATTCTGAGGGAAAATGGGCCCTTTCCCCACAAAAATGGTCTATAAGAGACTGCTGCAGGCAGCAGGCGGAGAGATAATCTGATCAAAATTATTTGACTATTGGGTAATGTAAACAAAATCACTAAAGGAATGTAAGGAGTTTCTATTGGAACTTAACTTGGCTGCCCCTGGTTGTGTCTAGTTGTACAAGATGGGAGTGTAATCGGGGTACAGTTGTATAAAAAAGAGTAATCACAGTGCAACGGATGTTAGGTAAAAGAGAATTTTCTGTGTGCACAGGTAAAAAAGGAAAAGGGGAGGAATGATGGGAACACTAAGCCTTGGGGTGGCTCTGGGGGATGGGACTGTCGCTTTGGTGGGTGTGCATAAAAACTCTGTGGGCATGGGGGAGGCAGTTACACCTTGTGTAAAATTAATATGGCTAATATAATGCTATGGAGGTTAAACTATGGAAGGAATGTGCATTTTCCCAGGATGAGTGCAATGTATATTGGAGAAGGGGTAAAAAAAATGCAAACAAAACATGGTACTTAATTAAAATCCTATTATGGCTCCAAAAGTAGGTTGTGCTTTCTTTTTCAGATCTTTGTGTAATTTGGAGCAGGAGATGAAAGTGGAAAGTAATCAGAACTCTAGTGGAAGTGGAATGTTTCACTTTTAAGACAGTGTCTGAGCTGCTAATAGCTTTGGATCCAAAAGCAAGCTAGAAAGCCTCTGTGTAAATGCAAATTACTTAACTGATGGGCACAAAGGAGCTGCAAATAATGAATACATCTGGTCAGCAAACCAGCTACTAGAAGACTCAGATTATGGCCCTCCAAGAAAGGGAGCCACTCTACAAGCAAGCTGGTACCAGCGAAAGAATAACCCAGAATACCATGGATCTATGTTTTGTGTTTGTCTGTGGTGTTTGTCTTGTTGCTAGCACTGTTGTGTTTTAATTAACAAAAAACCTCATGACCTGGGGGGGGGGGGGTGGCTTCAAAAGGCTGACCTTGGGCCGGAGGGGTGAGATGTGTATGGGAGTGCAAAATGCTCAACTAGGAGGCCAGCACCTGTGTAATAGCTACCAGGGTACCTGGAAATGGAACAGCAACTAAGATGGTACCCACAAACCAAACTACACACATCTACATGCTGCTATCTGAACTTTGGTGCACAAATGGATCTGTGAATCTTATTGCTGTAAATAATCAAACCAGGGTATATTACCTGATTCCATACCAAGTGGTTAAGTTTGAACAATATCCCATTTCTCTGTGAACATTCAAAGGACTTATATGGACAAAAGCACGCAAAACTTGCAGGGGCAGCTTGTTGCAACTGCCAGCAACTGGACACAAGATTGTGACCCTGACGAAGGAGAAGAGGCAGTGTTTTGGTGGTGGCTCGAATGTTGGACCATACTGCAGTGGTCAGGACTCGGTGTTGCTGTGGATTTTGTATTGTTAACAGTACTTGTGTTATGTTGCATATGGAGATAACCTATAAGTAATGTAGTAAGCCCTCCCCACCCTACAGTGTACCAGACAACCCAGACCCAACCTCTTCTGGCCCACTTTAATCGGAAGTGTGGAACACTAATGGGAATAGGTGTGGCATGCCCGTATGTGAGAAGGTGCAGGGCACTATACTACATAAGGGGCAGTGAGACACATGGAGCAATGAGGCATTCCACCTTGATGCCTGGCCCTATCAGGAAATGTGTCATCATACGTCCTATGCTTTTCCAGGGATTCCTGGGCAGGAGGATCCCTAAAGGAAAAAAAAAAAAGGGGGGGGGGGAGTGGAGTGTTAGGATATAGATATTCAGGCCTGTCTGTAAAGGCCTATACTCTAAGAATTTAGGTGTATTCTTATCACTTAGCTAGTTATAGAGGTGTAAAAGAAAGAATCAAAATCACTGTCTGCTGGTGTAAGGGCCTTCTCTTACTGTGACAGTTTGAGGCCCTGTTCTTAGGCTAAGATCTCTGGCTAAGCAGCAGAGGCAGCCATAAATTGGGAAGCATATGGTCACATCCTCACATTCCGAACTAGTCACACTGAAATAAGGCAATCTGGGGCTGTTAGAAAGGTGATCTAATCTATCACCTCCAGAGAAAGGGAAGAGCCTAGAGGATGTAAAAGAAAGTTTAGTTTGAGAGTTTTCTGTTCAGTAAGAACTCATTTATCAATAGACACGCTGGGAAACCCTTATGTCTTTATAGATGTAATTGTGAAATCCTCACTTCTGTATTCTTTTATCATTATAGTTCCCACTTTACTATTGTTTATTTGCATGGTCTCTGTCTGGTTCTGTAATTGTTTCTGTCTACTGTATAATTAATTTTGCTGGGTGTAAACTAATTAAGGTGGTGGGATATAATTGGTTAAATCATGTTACAATATGTTAGGACTGGTTAGTTAAATTTCAGTAAAATGATAGGTTAAGGTATAGCTAAGCAGAACTGAAGTTTTACTGTATAGTCTGCAGTCAATCGGGAAGTGGGAAGGGGAGAAATGGGAACGGGCAATAGGGGTGGGGAAATTGGAATCATGTTTTGCTAAAGGAGGGAATGGGAACAGGGACACAGGTAAGGCTCTGTGTTGCCAGAGCTGGGTAGGGGGACACTAAGGAAGCAAACTGGAATCATGCTTGCTGGAAGTTCACCCCAGGAAACATCGAATTGTTTGCACCTTTGGACTTCGGGTATTGTTGCTCTCTGTTCGTGCGAGAAGGACCATGGAAGTAAGTGGGTGAAGGAATAAGCCCCAGGTAGATATGCTTCTCGGGACACTTTGTTGTCCAGTTCTCACTTGTGGTTGATGCTTAAATGTCTGCTGAGGAAATCCACCATTGCGTTCTGTAGTCTCAATAGATAAACAGCTGAGATCTGTATGTGGGGTGATAGGCACCAGTTTCATAGTTCTATGGATTTGATGCCTAGCATTTGTGGACTCTGTTGGATTGTAGAAATGAGGTTGGACATTCGGCTGAATCTGACCCTGGATAAGTATGCTTTGGCAGAAGAGCAGTCCAGACTGGCCCCTATGAAGTCTATACATTGCGTTGGTGTTCGGGAAACTTCTCCACATTGAGGCAGAGACCCAGAAAATGAAACAGAGACAAGGACCTAGCTGACTGTACCTTCAAGAAGTGAGCAGCCTTTCAGGAGCCAGTTGTCCAGAGAGGCATCATCCATCGTCTTTCCCTATCTGGCAAAAATAGATTGCTGAGGCCAACAGAATTTTGATAAAGACCCTTGGAGGGTGGAGAGGCCAAAGAGTAGGGTGTCATATTGGTAGTGGTCCTTGCCTACTATGAAATGTAGGAAGCACTTGTGTGAGGAATGAATGGCAACATGAAACTATGCATCCTGAAGGTGGAAGAAACCAAACCAATCTCCCACATTGAGAGAGGGAATTATTGTTGCTAGGGTCACCATTCTGAACCTTTGGGAGTGGACAAAGGGGCTTAAAGTCCTGAGGTTCATGATTGGTCTCCACCTCCCCCACCCCCACTTCATCTGTACAAGGAAGTACCAGGAATAGAACCCTTTCCCAATGAATTTCACTGGAACAGGTTTGACCACCCCATAGCCTAGAGAGTTGTACCTCCTGTCTTAAGAAGTCTTCATGAGAGGGACCCTGAAGAGGAACGGGGAAGGGGGGATGGTAAGGAATTAAACTGGATGGAATAACCTGTGGAAATTATTCTAGGATCCATCTGTCCAAGGTGATGTGCTCCCAAGAAGGTTGGAAATGGGAGAAAGACTCCCCAAACGGGTGGGAAGGGATTAGGTGCAACACAGGATCCCGAGTGAGAGGTAGATCATGAACCTCAAGCAATGGGTCAAAACAGATGTTTTGAATATGTCACTGCCTGGAACGTTGCTGAAGAGGCGGCCCCCTTCTTAGGAAATCTAGGCTTCTTCCCGAGAGTTCAGCTGCTCTCGTGGACTGATGATTGACTGGGTGAGATCACTGAGCCATCTGCGACCGGTTATATTTTCTTTTTGTCATAACTGTATAGATGCTCAGAGACTATAGTGTTGCTCTGGAGTCCTTAAGAGAATGGTGGGAGACCCATCCGTGGTGTCTCTCAACAACTTGGGGCCTTCAAAAGGAAGGTCTTCTCCAGTATTTTATACTTCCCCAGGGAGACTGGAAAACTGCAGGCAGGAAACTCGGCGCATGACTACTGCCATAGCCATGGAATGTACAGCTGTATCAGCAGCATCTAGCAAGCCTGCAGAGGTGCCTCAGCAACTATCTAACCATCTGTAATCAGGGCCTAAAATAGTTCTCTGTGCTCCTGAGGCAAGTATCCAATAAAAGATGAAATTTTCTGAATATTCTGTGAAGTTATATTTAGCCATCAAGACTTGACTGGCCACTCTGAACTGCAAGGAGGCAGAGGAGTAGCTCTTGTGGCCCCGTTCCAATCATTTCAGCTCTTTATCAGATGGTGTTGAACAGCACCCATGTTGCATGTTCCATTCGTTAGGAGCTTCCACCACCTGGAGAATTAGGAGTCAAGTGGAAGAAAGAATATTCTGAGCTGGGGGGGATGCGTGAGGATATAATACTTTTTGTTGGATAATTTACATGTAGGTGGGACAGTGACTGGAATCTACTACACCCTACGTGCTGGAGTGAGCAAAGCTTCATTGATGGGCAAAGGGATCTTGCCCTGAGGAGTTGAATGAAGGATATTCAACAAGGGAGTACCCGGTTTCCTGAATTTCTTCTAACAGGATCTGTAAGGTGTCTGTGTGGCAAAACTTGGGGCATCAGCTGATGTTCCTGATGTGACCTCTTTTGAGATGACACCTTGTAGCAAGAGTCGCCATACGGAACCCACAGGTTCCAGTAGGCTCTTGTGGTGGAGCACAAGGGATTGGTGCAGGACTCCAAGGATATCCTTGCCATGGTAATCAGAACTACTTCCATGACAAGGGCCAGGAAAAAAACCCTGAGAGCCCAAAATGGGAAGACAAGGAAAGAGGGCAGGAGAACTCCCTGAAAGCGTGAACTTGTGCTAATAATAGCAAAAAAAATACATTAAGAAAATCTAAAATGAAAAAAAAAAGTATAAGAAATCAAGGTGTAGAGAGCCACATGTCTCTGCTAACAGACAATGCGATGTTCCATCTCAAACTGCAGGCAATTGAGAAGGAACTGGAGTGACAGTGGGTCCACCCCCCCCCCCCACATACCCTTGTATCAGGGCACGAGAGTGTCTCGGACACAGGCGCAGACCCTGCTGACAAAAAATCTCCCATCAAGCATGCACAGCCACACGCATATCCTGATGCGGAGCACCAATAGGGGCACTACTTGAAGAACTGACTCATATTTCAAGGCACAATCACCATGGGATCAGTACTGCCCAGCTGGACAGGAGTATCACCTCCCTCAGAAGCATCAGAGACTGGCCACTGCTAGAGACACTAGGAGTTTGCATACTCTGGTTCTGATGCCAGTTACTCACTGCAACCCTTCATAATTTTACACACATCAATCATACCTCCTTGGGCCTCCTCTTCTTTAATGAATGTTTGACACTGTTTCCCACAGGTTTCAGTAATTACCATGGCAATCCATGCATTATGTAATAAATCTCTGGAAATGCTGAAAATAATAGCGTATGGAATTTGAAAGAAAATAGTATAGCAATCTGCCTGCCACCTTCTGAATAGGGAATTGTTTAACTACCAATACCCAGAGACAAAATCCATTGTTCTCACCACACTCTAAGAGTGGGGCGGGAGCAGTCAATGTCAGACACATTCATTGCTTTCTGACATCTACTGCAGAGGAAGTGTTTCTCCTTCTTGTGCTGAAGTGTGAGGAGGAGAAACACCATGAACTACGAAAGGTTATTTGTTTTTATTTTTAATTGTTTCCTCAATGAAGAATCACTCTCCTTCTCTTCGGGAGATAAAATGTGTCAACTCAGTTATCCCATGCCATACGTATCTATCATTGCTTCAGTAACATCCGTAAGGAAGATTTTGCCATGTAAGCTGACAGAACAAAAACAGGGAACAGTTTTCTCCTAGCTCCATAACCTTCAACTCACCACACATGAGGCAGCTGGTGCTTTATCTCAGAAAGCCTATCTGAAATAAAATGAGAGAAAATGTTCTTGTTTTTAGAGTTACTTTTTAAAGGTGACCCAGGTGGACAAACCAGTAAGAGCAAAACGTTTTAGTATGATGAGCTGAATGTCCCAAATAACCATGGGAAGAGTAGCCTTCCCAATGTAGCTCATCAGTTCTGCAAGTCCTACAATCCTGACCCCTCACAGGTCACTAGCTCTCATGGAGTGCAATGCCCCAGCATTCTATCTGCTCCACTCCTGGCCCCGCATTGCCAGCTCCACATTTGGGGCCCTCACCCACCCCCAGCTGCATCCCCAGCCCCCTTACCCCATCTGCGTCCCCCTCTCCTGAAGCCACAGCCCAGCTCCCGGCCCTGGCTCCAGGGGGGGCAGACAGGGGTAAAGTGGGGCACGAGGTGAAAAGGTTGGGGACCACTGTCCTACAGGTTGGCTGCAGCAGGGCACCATCAGCAGCAAAGGGCACTGAAACCACTAGAGGGCAGCACTCTGTGGCAAGGCTGGACTTCAGGACCTAGAGAAGCAATGAACATAAGATAGCTGTGTCTGCTTGATGAACTGAGAATGTCTTTCTGACCCAGGTGATTTGAGACATTCAGAACATTATATAACGCCTTCAAATTCAATCTGACCTAAAGCTTCCAGTTTTTCTTATTAAAGCAGCCACCATCAAACCCTAGTGGTATGCGTCATTCAGTTTCCTTGAGTTTTTCCTATTTCAGCCTCCAGGCCACAAACAATGTTTAGGTTTTAAGGCCCAATGGGTAACTTAATACACTGTGTTTATATTTCACCTTTTCTTTATAACCACAATGTTTAATTTATCACATTCAGGCAGAGTTTTTTTCCCTTGCTTATGGTATACATATTACATTGATGTCATGTGATCCTCTGCATGTCTCTTAGATTTTTTCCTATCTTCCTTATTGGCCATCCTACATTTTAATTGAATCCTTCATAGATTTTAAGGCCATAAAGGATTATTATTGTCATCTTGTCCAACCTCCTGCATAGAAAAGGCCATTGATTTGCATGGCACATAAAAACACACAGGAAGTCAAAGTTCTGATACTCTGTACTGAAAATTTTGAAATGAATCTTTATAGTTCATAGCTTATTGCTGGTGTTTCTGACAGATGAGAGACCTGGGATGTGTAAGGTGTTCAAACGTCTATACTGAAACATCCCAGACAGGCATGGACTTTTGTGACAATAAGGATTAGGTGGGTTTCCTGGGTGGTTAATTCAAGTTCCACAACACTGGTTATGCAAAAACCTAGCCTTTTAAAGCTTTGCCCTGAGAAGATAGCCATTGACCGGTGATTACCCATTACAAGAGGCCAAAGATCAAACACCCAAACTGTATAAAGAAATGGCTGGACTGTCCCAAGGTGTTTCTGGTTCTTGATCTGAACCCCAACATGAACTCATAACCAAGAAAGCAAACCCAGTTCAGGGGTTTGAAAGACTGACACCTACCAGAGCCCTAGGGTGGAGCTGACCTCTGGTAGGCTTTTAGTATGTGTGTAGGTTTGTTTATTGTTCTTTATATATTTTCTCTATCATGCTTTTGTCCTACAAATAAATGCAGGTTACTTTGTGAAGGCTGGTTGGCAAAACTTGCGTATGCTGTTATAGAGAAAGGTTACCCACAACTGCTGGTCCCCGGTCAGACCTGCTGGGAAATCGCAGTGAGGGGCAGCAGGACTGCAAGCCTAAACGTCTAGTGTGGCGGGACAATGGTTTGGGAGCCTGAAATCTTAAGTGGGTGCTCTCTAGAAAGACGGGGGAGGGGGGGTTCAGAGTTGCAGTTAACCCTGAAACTGTGGCTGTGTTATTCTCACACCTACTAAAATAATTTGTGACATGTATATACATGGTATTTTACCCTTCTCATAACACTATCTCCTCAAGAGAGACAACTATTGGTGCCTAAGTTTGTGACTAGTTATAAAATCTACTCTCATTTGCAACAGTGATATATTACCTTATTTAGACCTACTGCATGCTCTGTTCCCACCCTCCATAACTGCATGGCTCCATCCAATGTAAATGCTTACAGTATCTACCGATAGCACAAGTTAAAAGCAATTTAAATGAGAGAAAACTGGCATCGACTGACATTTTCCAGCAGTGATGGTAGTGAATTTTTTATTACACAAACAAATATGGTAAAAGAAGGTGGCCATAACAAGCACTCAAAAGTTAGGAAATGCCACAGTTAAGGTTGCTCATGCATTTGCATCATAATAGTGTATTTAATTATATGATCACATACTGCTTTTTACATAGGATCCCTGCTTCATTAACTGCACAGGCTGCATGGAGCTCACTTAATGAGCAGGTATTCAAAATTATGTTTTCTCCTCATTGTTCAGTGTGCGCCCTCAGGCCTTATTTACTGCACACTATTCAACCCCTGATCAGAAGACAGGATCATTATTTTCCTCAAGCTTTTCTATGGGTCTCAACATAGCATCTGAGTGCTTCACAAACAAGTTAGTTCACCTTCACAACACCCTTGTGAGGTGAGGTATTATCCTTATTTTACAGATGGGGATTTGAGTCACTGAGAAATTAAGATAAAAAATGCCACTAAACTTGGGACACCTAGGAACTGATTTTTAAGAATACTTAACATTGCTTCCCATCAACTTCAGTTGCAGCTGTGAGCGCTCAGCAATTCTCCAAATCAGACCTATGATTTGATTGGAATTTGACTGGATTTGATTGGAATAACAAAGACTTGATGGGGTAGTTTACATGACTGGAGCACCGTCATGGATGGGTATAAACTGTTCAGGAAGAACAGGTATAGGAGGAAAGGTGGAGGAGTTGCACTGTATGTAAGAGAGCTGTATGACTGCTCAAAGCTCCAGTATGAAACTGGAGAAAAGCCTGTTGGGAGTCTTTAGGTTAAAGTATAGAAGCAAGATCAACAAGGGTGAAGTTGTGGTGGGCATGTGTTATAGACCACCAGCCCAGGAGGATGAGGTAGACGAGGTAGAGTGTTGGGGACAACTTCCTGGTGCAACTACTGGAAGAACCAACCAGCAGCAATTCTCCTCTTAACCTGCTACTTACAAACAGGGAAGAATTGGTAGGGGAAGACGAACTGGGTGGCAACCTGGGCAGCAGTGACCATGACATGATTGAGTTCAGGATCCTCACAAAAGGAAGAAAGGAGAGCAGCAAAATACGGACCCTGGACTTAAGAAAAACAGACTTTGACTCCCTCAGGGAACTGATAGGCAGGATCCTCTGCGAGGCTAATATGAGGGGGAAAAGGAGCACAGGAAAGCTGGTTGTATTTTAAATAAGCCTTATTGAGGGCACAGGAACAAACCATCCCAATGTGCAGAAAGAATAGCAAATATGGCAAGCGACCAGCTTGGCTTAACAGTGAAATCTTTGATGAGTTTAAACACAAAAAGGAAGCTTACAAGAAGTGGAAACTTGGTCAGATGACTAGGGAGGAGTATAAAGATATTGCTCAAGCATGCAGGGGTGTAATCAGGAAGGCCAAAACCCAATTGGAGTTGCAGCTAACAAGGGATGTGAAGGGTAACAAGAAGGGTTTATACAGGTATGTTAGCAACAAGAAAAAGGTCAGGGAAACCGTGGGACCCTTAATGAATGGAGGAGCAACCTAATAACGGATGATGTGGAAAAAACTGAAGTACTCAATGCCTTTTTTTGCCTCGGTCTTCACAGACAATGTCAGCTCCCACACTGCTGTCCTGGGCAACACAGTATGGGGAGGAGGCGAGCAGCCCTCAGTGGTAAAAACAGATTAAGGGCTATTTAGAAAAGCTGGACATGCACAAGTCCATGGTCCAGATCTAATGCATCTGAGGGTGCTGAGGAAATTGGCTGATGTGATTGCAGAGCCAGTGGCCATTATCTTTGAAAACTTGTGGCGATCAGGGGAGGTCCTGGACAATTGGAAAAAGGCAAATATAGTGCCCATATTTTAAAAAGGAAAGAAAGAGAACCTGGGGAACTACAGACCAGTCAGCCTCACCTCAGTCCCTGGAAAAATCATGAAGCAGATCCTCAAAAAAAAACCATTTTAAAAGCACTTGGAGGAGAGGAAGATGATCAGGAACAGCCAACATGGATTCTCCATGGGCAAGTGATGCCTGACAAAGCCGACTGCCTTCTATGATGAGAAAACTGGCTCTGTGAATACAGGAAAAGCAGTGGACGCGATATATCTTGACTTTAGCAAAGCTATTGATAAGGTCTCCCACAGTATTCTTGCCAGCAAATTAAAAAAGTATGGATTGGATGAATGGACTACGAAGTGGATAGAAAGCTGGCTAGATCGTCAGGCTCAACAGGTAGCGATTAAGGGCTCAATGTCTAGTTGGCAGCTGCTATCAAGCGGAGTGCCCAAGGGGTCGGTCCTGGGGCCGGTTTTGTTCAACATCTTTATTAATGATCTGGATGATGGGATAGATTGCACCCTCAGCAAGTTCGCGATGACACTAAGCTGCGGGGAGAGGTAGATATGCTGGAGGGAAGGGATAGGGTCCAGAGTGACCTAGACAAATTAGAGGTTTGGGCCAAAAGAAATCTGATGAGGTTCAACAAGGACAAGTGCAGAGTCCTGCACTTAGGACGGAAGAATCCCATGCACCGCTACAGGCTGGGGACCAACAGCCAAAGCAGCAGTTCTGCAGAAAAGGACCTGGGGATTACTGTGGATGAGAAGCTGGATATGAGTCAACAGTGTGCCCTTGTTGCCAAGAAGACTAACGGCATATTGGGCTGCATTAGTAGGAGCGTTGCCAGCAGATCAAGGGAAGTGATTATTCCCCCTCTATTTGGCACTGGTGAGGCCACATCTGGAGTACTGCATCCAGTTTTCAGCCCCCCCACTACAGAAAGGATGTGGACAAATTGGAGAGAGTCCAGCAGAGGGCAACGAAAATGATCAGGTGGTTGGGGCACATGACTTACAAGTAGAGGCTGAGGGAACTGGTCTTGTTTAGTCTGCAGAAGAGAAGAGTGAGGCGGGATTTGATAGCAGCCTTCAACTACCTGAAGGGGGGGTTCCAAAGAGGATGGAGCTAGGCTGTTCTCAGTGGTGGCAGATGACAGAACAAGAAGCAATGGTCTCAAGTTGCATTGGAGGAGGTCTAGGATGGATATTAGGAAACACTATTTCAGTAGGGGGGTGGTGAAGCACTGGAATGTGTTACCCAGGGAGGTGGTGGAATCTCCATCCTTAGAGGTTTTTAAGGCCCAGCTTGACAAAGCCTTGGCTGGGATGATTTAGTTGGTGTTGGTCCTGCTTTGAGCAGGGGGTTGGACTGGATGACCTCCTGAGGTCTCTTCCAACCCTAATCTTCTATGATTCTATGACCTCCTCAAATTGGGCACCCAGAAAACGAGGAACACACAATTAGTGATTGTCTTGGTTACCAGGCTAACTGCATTCCTGTCCCTTCTCAGGGTCTCAGCGCGTACACCCCCACAGGAGCCAGGTCTCAGTCCTGTACCCCTGCAGAGATCAACCATGACTCCTCCAGCAGGTCCAGTGACATTAGCTCCTGTAAGCCTTTTTTCTCAGTGACTGTAGATGTTTGCAGTGATACCAAAACAGCTTCTTCAGTATGAAGCATCATTTATTTATTCCTGAAAGGTGCAAAGCATTTAGAGCAAAGTGTAACTGACAACAGCACAAAGACTACACGCATGGTTATTACACTTCTGTTAGCTCCCCTCAACCCAGTTAACCCCCACACCTTCCAAATTCCACAACAAATGAGGCAGAAGTCCTACAGACAACAGTCTGATTTACTACACAACCCTGATTCATTCCCAGGGCATGTCCATCTCTGTGCACTAAATGATGTGGGAGGTATAGAAGACAAATATCCTGGAATATATGGATAATAACTATCAATTCCTCCCAGCCCTCAAAAATCGGAAAAGCTACACAACACCTTTGTTTATCCCAAAATAGGGTCCTTCTAGCTCTGATCTCCACCTAGAAATAAAGTCAATAAAAAAAATGTAATGTGAGACAAGTTGTCTAAGAGACCACAAATAAGCTAAGGTTTGAGGTTCTACTCCTCCAAGAATAGAAATTGAGATGTCTAAAAATAAGACTACTGTTAAGTGCCCAGGCAAGAATCTCTCATAATTTATATAAAGATGAAAGTTCTCTCTCCCTCCCTGTCTAGCGAAAAAGAATCTCAAATGTTGCCAAGCAGAGAAACATGCTGCTGACCTATGCATTCCATACTGTGAGTGAACCAAGAGTTTAAAGCGGTTATGAACAGCTTGCTGTGTCAAGGGACCAATTTCTTTGATTCCCCAAATAAATCCAAGACACCTTTTCACCCCAACTTATAAAGTGTGCATTTGTCTGTCTTATTAATCAAATACCATATTGTTCCTTCAATGTTTTTCACCCAGAATTAGAAGCTGTACATTTATCTGCCTTTTGAATCAGATAAACCATCTCTCTTATGTGTGGATCTCTCTTGTTCCATTGTAAACCCTAAGGATGTGAAGTCAAAGAATGTATGGACTAGGACTACTAAATTTAGAGGAATTACTTATAAAAGATTTTTATTTTACTTTCTAAATTATTGTTGCACTACTGAAGTGACATGAACAGCACAGCACAAGGAAAGGGGGATATTGAAAGATATAAGCCCTTAACCAGGGTACAATTTTGAATTGTTAAAAGAAATTGCTTAAAGATGAGGGACTCCAATTAACAGCCTAGGCAATACAAGAAAATACAGAATTACAATCCATGAAATGAATGAAACATAAAAACCTTCCAATTGATAGAAACATCAAAGAAATTTTCTAAATGCCGACACCATCTACTTATATCAACAGAGGCAGCAGAGAAACAGAAAGCTGAAATCTAAGAGCTGTTAACCAGTGTCCAATAGGAAATAAAAGGATTGCCATCCTCCAACTAACCCTGAAAAATAGCATAAAACCTGAGGTCACTGTGTGGGACCCCAGACTTTGTTGACCCTTGGGAGGCTTCTTTCCTCCTCCAGGGTTACAGGACTAAGTGGAGTTGCTGAACCCATCAAAGAAGCTGCAAAACCAGAAGTGCTATGGATAGACTCTCCCCTATCTCTGGCCTGAGAAGAAGTAGTGAGGTTTCATTTCAGAAAATGAATTTCTCTTTTTGTTCTTTAAAATAACTGAAAGTTCCTTGGTGAGTCTATGCTCTTTCTGGCAAGACCTGAAGGAATGGTATTTTGGATTTTTACTAATACTATATGCATGTTTATAAGTCCAAGTACATCGGCCTATGTAGCAGAGTGTGGCAGGGCCCCCTCGGCTTTTGCCTCTGCTAGGTTCACAAAGTAACTCTGAGACCCTGGGTTTAGTAACCACTGGTGCACTTTATTCTCAGGCTTGTTCCCACCACCATTTCAACATGTACAAGTAGCTCTTCACCATCTGTAGGCAGGAGGGAGGGGAGAGCTACCTCCCTGCTTCCATTCCCTGCCTTTTTCCTTTTCTCCTGCTCTTCCCTGGCTTTCTTCCCCTGAGGCTTTTATGCAGCCCCAGGCTCATTAGGTAGCAGCTGTGTCTGCCTCCCCAGTTAGGGCCAGGTTATCTCCAGCCCATTCTAATTGGTTCCACTAACGAGGGAATCTGCAACCCTTTGCCCACCACCCTGTTACAGCTTAACAAATACCTCAAAATATAACTTTAGGCAATTGCTTTTTATATTTTAAACTGGTCTCTTTCAAACCAAACACTAGAAATAACTAGGATCATATTCACAAAAGTGCCTTAAGACAAAGTGCATCCTTACTCCTTGGAGAATGACTGGAAGGCTGACAAACGTATTTGATACTAAAGAACTGATAACAGATTATTTTCAATTAATGCAAAAAACTCTTGAGGATGTATATTGTTCTCTGGTATAACTGATTGACCGCACTATTGTTTATGACAACTGCCTACAAGTTTGGATTTGTTTATTCAGTATAAACAGGGGTTCTCAAACTGGGGGTCGGGACCCCTCAGGGGGTCACAAGGTTATTACATTGGGGGGGATCGCGGGCTGTCAACCTCCACCCCAGCTCCACTTTGCCTCCACCATTTATAATGGTGTTAAACATATAAAAAAGTGTTTTTAATTTATAAGGTGGGGTCGCACTCAGAGGCTTGCTTTGTGAAAGGGGTCACCAGTAAAGAAGTTTGAGAACCCCTGGCCTAGAATATATGTTGTACAGTAGTTACATTTGATTGATGAACTGTATATTGTATATTTATGTGGTTCTTGGTGAACTGATCAAACTTATTTGAGAAACACTGTCCAAGATACAAGCTGACCTGAAAAGAACCTCACATTATAATTAGTAAACTAATGCTCACTGCAATCAATAAAAAGGGGTTATCCTAATTAAATTCTATCCCTGTTTTGGTTACAGCACATTTCAAACTGGGAAATCCAGTTTGTCAGAGTTCAGTTTTAAAATCTAACCAGCACCTCAGCAAATTCATAGAATTGGCTCCCCTTTCATACTTAAAGAGAGACAGGGGTCCTTTGGGGAAAAAATAGCAGGTAATCTTGTAGTTAAAGACTAGCATAATACATATGCATAAGGCAACTGAATTAAGGTTGCACAGGCAATTTCATCATGGGGCATCGTGTTGACACACATGGGCCAGCAGCAGGATTAGAATCTTTAGATCCAATGCACAGACCTCTGCCACTTGAGCTAATGGAGTAACGGACAGCAGTAGTAAATTGTTATTGTTAGAGAATGAGCAGGCTGACCCATCTTGTACAATTGGAGGCAGTCAAGTTTCAGTGGAAACACCTTATATTTCTTTAGCGATTTTGTTTAAATTATATTTAGAAACCATTTCTGTGGGAAAAGGGCCCACTTTCCTTCAGAATAGCTGTAAAGGCTCCTGGGGACAAAAACATAGCGGTGGTAAAAAGAAAAGGAGTACTTGTGGCACCTTAGAGACTAACAAATTTATCTGAGGATAAGCTTTTGTGAGCTACAGCTCACTTCATCGGATGCATGTATCCAATGTATACTCCTTTTCTTTTTGCGGATACAGACTAACACGGCTGCTACTCTGAAACCTGTCATAGTGGTGGTAGTAGCCACCTGACCCCCATGTATAATTTGTTTAACTACCAGGATTTCACCCAATGTGACAGTACCAAGTTGCACATATATTTACATTTACATAACTGTTTTATTCTTAACCACAAACTTTTTTTTAATGACATTAAACTGTTACTCTAACATTTTTAGAACTGTTAACATTTAACATTTCCATAACTCCCAACCATTTACTTCCCTCCAAATTTTGTAGTATTAATTTTTACAAAAGCTACTTGTAACTCTTCACTTAAATGCAAAAGTAAGCAATTTAAAGTAATTTTTTTAAGGTGGTACATTTTGCCTCTAACGACATAGCCACCCTGCAACACACAGCTGCCTCACCCTGTGCTTCCTTTACCTTGGAGTTATTTTAAAAGGCAGAAAAATATTTGTTTCCATGGTCACCTATGGACCTTTTACTTTAAAAATTTCAATGGAATGCAGCGGACTTCTGTCATGCTTTGTCCAAACAAACTTTTCACTAAGTGTGCAAAGTACCATCCATTAAAACTTCAGAAAACCAAAAGTGTGAGAGACGGGGGTAAATTCGGGTCTTTATAAGCAGGAGGGGCTGGGGGGGTGGATAAATGGGGAACAAGAATTTTGCTTTAAGGCATCTATTTGACCCTTCACAGTCAGGTTCTCTGACTTAAGACGATTAAAATCATCCACACAATTTCAGCCATTTTGACTGCCAGCACACTGATGACTTATCATGAGCTATTCCTCAGCAATTTGCTGCAAGGTTTCCATTTTGCTTTTAAGACTGGTAACCTCCTCCCATAAACCTGACACACCCTCACACAGAGCCTGCAACAAAACAGAGTTTTTCTTATCCTGGGAGTATTTGGATGCCAGGGAAGCTTCCACCCACCCCTGGATGGCTGGCCAATCCTGACAATCCTGGAGGTGGGGGGAGGGTGGCAGCGCATAGGGACCCCCCATTTCCAAACTTTGAAGATACATTTCTTGGCAGTAACTGCAGCCACAAGTTCCCTTAATCAGCAGTTTGCAGGGAAGGGAGGAAGGGGCCATGACCCCGAGCTCGTTTATGTAGCTGGGAAAGGAAGTGGGGGGAGATAACACTTCTTTACACAAAGGGTATTCTTTAAACAACCGTATTTCTCATGCAGCTGCACCGCTTATCTATCCTTAACAAGCAGAAGGGAAGGGAGAGGGATGGCACTTTATCAAGTGAAGAAACAGTGCATGTCTGTGCCTCACTCCCTATTACCATGCTAGCAGTTCCCCAGGTCTTTACTTAACTCTTACATACCCCACAGTTATCCTCTATGCAGACCAGCCCTAAAGGCAGATGAGAGATTTTGCTAGTAGGTTTCATGGGTATTTGCTGACACCAGAGGAATGGTGAGACTAAGGAATCCTCGGTTACATTCCAGGCTGTAGTCTTCTGCCCATTTCCTGCTAAACTTGACTCCTTTTGCCTCGTGGTCTACTCCAACCTATCCTTGACCCAGTTCTATCGCTTCCCCATTCCTGGCTCCTTATCCCAGCACCATTATCTTAGATTACCCAGTCCCAGTCTCTACCTCTTAGACTTCTCATCCCAGTCCCTGTCCCTCCCTCCCTCTCCCCCCCCCCCCCCCCCCCAGGCTCACCAACTCCTAATCTCCTGCCATACTCCCAACCTCTAACTGCACACACACACAGAGTCTCTTTGCCCAGATAGACCCAGCTCCCCCCTGCTGGCTCTTCATCCAACCTCAGTCCCCCCAACCTCATCCTGGCTCCTGGCCCCTGCCTCTTTACCCAGCTAGTCCAAGTTCTTCTCTCAAACCCCAAATTTTTGTCAGATCTGTCTCTTCCCCTCCTGCCCCCCGCCATGACCTCCTCCTGGCTCTCAGTTTCCCCATTCCTACTGCCCTAACCCACTTCCAGTCCCAGTTTCCCACCACTGCAGATGCTAGTCCCCAATCGTCTTACTCAGCCAGTATCAGTTTCCTATGTACTTAAAATCATAGAAGATTAGGGTTGGAAGAGACCTCAGGAGGTCATCTAGTCCAACCCCCTGTTCAAAGCAGGAACAGCACCAACTAAATCATCCCAGCCAAGACTTTGTCAAGCCGAGCCTTAAAAACCTCTAAGGATGGAGATTCCACCACCTACCTAGGTAACCCATTCCAGGGCTTCACCACCCTCCGAGTGAAATAGTGTTTCCTAATATCCATCCTAGACCTCCTCCAATGCAACTTGAGACCATTGCTTCTTGTTCTGTCATCTACTATCACTGAGAACAGCCGAGATCCATCCTCTTTGGAACCCCCTTTCAGGTAGTTGAAGGCTGCTATCAAATCCCGCCTCACTCTTCTCTTCTGCAGACTAAACAAGACCAGTTCCCTCAGCCTCTCCTCAGAAGTCATGTGCCCCAGCCCCCTGATCATTTTCGTTGCCCTCCGCTGGACTCTCTCCAATTTGTCCACATCCTTTCTGTAGTGGGGGGGCCCAAAACTGGATGCAATACTCCAGATGTGGCCTCACCAGTGCTGAATAGAGGGGAATAATCACTGAAGAGCTACCTTAATGGAGCAACTATTTAATAGAAGCTAGGTAGAGAGCAGAAGCAGAATATTTCAAAAGGGCAAGCATTTGCTATTTTTGTTCAGAAAGCTGTGGTGAACATAATTATGCAAATTCTAAAGAGCTGTCACGCTGACCTTTTGAAACCATGTGTCCATGGGTGCAATATATACTTTACTAGTGAGCCCTGAAATTCATTAAAGGTCAATAACTATACGATTTTTCTGATTAAGTCTTTAAGGAACTTATTTAACAGGGAAAATAAAGTTAAGCAAAACAGTTATACTCTCTTAGAAACATTAGGTCAGAAAAGCTGCGACTAGAAAGAGTTTGGTAAAAAGTAGGAGAATAACACTGCAGAAAGGAGTCTATCAGCTCTGAAGCTTAGCTGCTTTGGCTGCAAACTTTAACATCACATTCAGAGGGTGCTGATTTGTACGAGTCCCTCAGTCAAAGTGCTAACCTTACCAAGTCCATGAAGAGCTTACACAGCATCTGATCTACTGCCTAATAAAGTCAAATGGTAAAGCTCCCACTGATTTCAGCAGAAACCAGACTAGCGCCTCCATCCTCACAGAAAAAAAACTGTAGCAAACAAAAAAAAAAATCAACAAAATTTCTAAAAAACATTCCAAGACAGCTGATCTTATTGAGAGCAAAGGAATGAAACAAAGTGGAGTCACAAGCCAAGCCACTTCTGAAAATATGATGTTCCAAAAAACATTTTAACGAAAACGGGAAAAAATCGTGTTTTTTAAACTTTCACATCTCTGAAACACCTTACCCAATTAATCTAAAAATTTCCCCACAATTTTCCTTTGGCAGAAGGCCACCAACAGGAGAATTTGTGCTAATGTTTAAGGAATTTGAGGTGGGAACGGGGGAAGTTGTCAAAGGAGCCTTAAAGTAGAAAGCAAGTTACAACATGAACTATGGATCGAGTATGATAACTCTGTAATACATGAAGTGATAAAACTGTGAAATCAATAGTGGCAATGGAGGAGTGAAGAAACGGTTACCTACCTTCTTGTAACTGTTGTTCTTCGAGATGTGTGGCTCATGTCCATTCCAATTAGGTGTGTGCATGCACAAATCACCAGAAGGTTTTTCCCTAGCAGAACCAGTCAGGTAGGCAGTGGAGCCCCCTGAAGTCACGCCTTCATGGCACTGCAGATAGGGCCCTGCCAACCCGCCATCTCTCCAGTTCCTTCTTGCTTGTTTACTCCGACAGAGGGCAAGGCAGGTGGGTTTGGAATGGATATGAGCAACACATCTCAAAGAACAACAGTTACGAGAAGGTAGGTAACGGTTTCTTCTTCGAGTGCTTGCTCATATCTATTCCAATTAGGTGACTCCCAAGCCTTACCTAGGAGGTAGGGTTGGAGTTCATGGAATCGCTGATTGAAGCACAGCTCCGCCGAATGCTGCTTCATCCCTGGTATGCTGGGTGATAGCATAATGGGAAGTGAATGTGTGCACTGAGGACCATGTTGCCACTCTATAGATTTCCTGGTTCAGGACCTGGGCCAGCAAGGCTGCTGAAGACACCTGAGCTCTGGTGGAATGCACTGTCAGAGCAGGGGCAGGAACCTTGGCTAGGTCGTAGCATACCCGGATACAGGATGTGATCCAAGAGGATATTCTCTGGGAGGACACCGGGAGACCCTTCATCCTGTCTGGCACCGCAACAAACAGCTAGTTCGACTTGCAGAACAGGTTTGTTTGTTCGTTCAATTTAAAAAGCCAAAGCCCGCTGAACATCCAGGGAGCAGACAAGGACAAGGACAAGCTCCTGGCTGTTGGCATGAGGCTTTGGGAAAAAGACTGGGAGAAATGTGTCTCGGTTGGCGTTGAAGTTGGAGACCACCTTTGGGAGGAACACTGGGTGTGATCGGAGCTGCACTTGTCCTTGTAAAAGATGATATAAGGAAGGTCAGATGTGAGGGCCTTTAGCTCAAACACCCTTCTGGTTGAAGTTATGACCGGGAAATCCACTTTATATGATAGACAGAGCAGAGAGCACGTCACTAAGGCCTCGAATGGAGGCCCCATCAGCCTTGAGAGCACCAGATTAAGGTCCCAGGCCGGGGTTGGCAGCCGGATCTGAGGGTATAATCTGTCTAGTCCTTTAAGCAAATGCTGCACCATCTGTCATAAATATAAAGGGAAGGGTAACAACCTTTATGTGTGCGGTAACATAAAATCCCTCCTGGCCAGAGGTACAGAATCACTTTACCTGTAAGGGGTTAAGAAGCTCAAATAACCTGGTTGGCACCTGACCAAAAGGATCCATAAGGAAAGAAGATAGTTTCAAATCGGGGGGGGGGGGGGGGGAGAGGCAGGGGGGTGGAAGAGGTTTTGTTTGTGCTCTCTTTGGTTGTTCCCTCTCTGGACGGAAAGAGAGACCAAGCAGCTAAAACATCTCCTGAAAACATATCTAAAATTATAGAAATTGTAAGTAAAGGCGAGGAAATGCATTAGGTTATCTTTTGTTTTAGCGTGTGAATTTTCCCTATGCTAAGAGGGAGTTTTATTCCTGTTTTTTTGTAACTTTGAAGCTGAGCCTAGAGGGGAATCCTCTGTGTTTAAATCTTTTTATTACCCTGTAAAGTCACCTTCCATCCTGATTTTGCAGGTGTGATTCTTTTACTTTTTTCTTTAAATAAAGTTCTTCCTTTAAGTACCTGTTTGATTTTCAGTGTCCTAGGGACAAAGGGTCTGGTCGATACTCACATTATTCTCAAGCCTCCCCAGGAAAGGGGGTGAAAGAGCTTGGGGGAATATTTTGGGGAACAAGGAACTCCAAGTGACCCTTTTCCTGAATTTTTGTCTAAATCACTTGGTGGTGGTAGCAATACCGTCCAAGGACAAAGAAAGAATTTGGGTATTGGGGAAGTTTTTAACCTAAGCTGGTAAAAATAAGCTTAGGGGGTCTTTCATGCAGGTCCCCACATCTGTACCCCAGAGTTCAGAGTGGGGAGGGAACCCTGACACCATCAGGTTAGCAAAGATGGAGAGGTCAGCCTCTTCTGGGTGAAACGCTAAGATGGCAGCCAAGTGAACCTTTATCGATGATTGTGACAGACCCTGCTGTTTCAGCTTAAGCAGGTAGTTCAAGATAAACGGAATTTAAGACTTAGTCAGAGGGATACAGCTCTGCAAACACCAAATCGAGAATTGCTTCCACTTGGCTGAGTAGGTAGCCCTGGTTGAAGGTTTTCTACTACCAAGAAGAACTTCTCTAACACGGTCTGAATATGCAATTCAGTCAGATTCAGCCATGCAGCTTCCAAGCCACGAGGCGAAGAGATTCGAGATTGGGCTGCTGGAGCCGTCCACGATATTGAGTGATGAGATCTGGAATTAACGGCATCTCCACCGACAGTTCCAGCAACATGATTTACCAATGCTGGCACCACCAGGATGACTGAGGCCCTGTCATTCTGGATCTTGAGGAGGACCCTGTGGATGAGTAGGATAGAAGGGAAAGCGTAGAGGAGATGATCCCTCCATGGAAGGAGGGACGCATCTGAGAGAGTGCCCGGGTTGTGGCTCAGGAAGGAGCAGAATTGCAGGCACTTCCAGTTGCTCCCTGTGGTGAACAAGTCGACTTGGGGAAATCCGCACTGTTGGAAAATGTTGTTTATTATGTCCAGATGAATGGACCACTCATGGTTGTGAAAAGACCTGCTGAGATGGTCCAGTAGCTTGTCCAACTGAAACAGAAGCTCTTTACCCCATTGCAAGAAATCAATCCACAGATAAATCATTCACAGGGAAAAAAAAACTGCTGTAAACAACCAATCTGCTTTTTTCAACGGAAGTTGTCAGGAGATCTAGGAAGCAGAATAGACCTATCCTAAAACTTGTTTATTATACAATCTCTTTTAACTTGCCAGTTTTGATGAGAAATTACGAAATCCCACCTGACTGACATAGACCCTATGCACAATGCACATGTGCTGCTTAATATAACATGTGAGTGATCTGTAAGGATTGACTTAACAAGAATTGGGAGAGCTGAGCCCTCCCTAAAATCACACCCTATGAGAGTCGATTTTTGCATGTACTCCACTGCACTATTTAAAAAAAAAAAACTCAACTTCTTCGAGTTCTTCCTACAAAGAAAAACGTGCATTCATGCCATGACAATGGATTGTTCATGGGCACAGATTTGTTTATGTGTACAACCAACATGAAATCAGATAGGTTCATTTATTTGCCACCAAGATCTGGAAGTTAAACACTTTACATCAGAGGTTCCTTAAATTAAGGGCTTCTTTACATAGGAAAGTAATACAGAATAAGGTCAGGTCCAAATCTGAAGTGAAATAGCTACTTGTAGCAGGAAAGGCTGCTGGCCTAGTAGTCAGCTTGTGGCCTTATCTTTAAAAAAGAGAAGAAGGAGAATTTGGGGAACTACAGAATGGTCAACCTCACCTCAGTCCCTGGAAAAATCATGGAGCAGATCCTCAAAAAAACCATTTTAAAAACACTTGGAGGAGAGGAAGGTGATCAGGTACAGTCAACATGGATTCACCAAGGGCCAGTCATGCCTGATCAACCTGATTGCTTTCGATGATGAGAAAACTGGCTCTGTGGATAGGAGGAAAGCAGTGGACGCGATATATCTTTACTGTAGCAAAACTTTTGATACAGTCTCCCACAATATTCTTGCCAGCAAATTAAAAAAAGCATGGATTGGATGAATGGACTATTAGATGGATAGAAAGCTGGCTAGATCGTTGGGCTCAAAGGGTAGTGATCAAGGGCTCAATGTCTAGCTGGCAGTCGGTATCAAGCAGAGTGCCCCAGGGCTTGGTCCTGGGGCCGGTTTTGTTCAACACCTTTATTAATGATCTGGATGATGGGATAGATTGCATCCTCAGCAAGTTCGCGGATGACACTAAGCTGCGGGGAGAGGTAGATATGCTGGAGGGAAGAGATAGGGTCCAGAGTGACCTAGACAAATTAGAGGATTGAGCCAAAAGAAATCTGATGAGGTTCAACAAGGACAAGTGCAGACTCCTGCACTTAGGACAGAAGAATCCCATGCACTGCTACAGGCTAGGGACCGACTAGCTAAGTGGCAGTTCTACAGAAAAGGACCTGGGGATTACAGTGGACGAGAAGCTGGATATGAGTCAACAGTGTGCCCTTGTTGCCAAGAAGGCTAACAGCACATTGGGCTGCATTAATAGGAGCACTGCTAGCAGATCAAGGGAAGTGATTATTCCCCTCTATTCGCACAGATGAGGCCACATCTGGAGTACTGCATCCAGTTTTGGGGCCCCCACTACAGAAAGGATGTGGATAAATTGGAGAGAGTCCAGCAGAGGGCAACGAAAATTATTAGGGGGCTGGGGCACATGACTCATGAGGAGAGGCTGTGGGAACTGGGCTTATTTAGTCTGCAAAAGAAGAGAAGAGTGAGGGGGGATTTGATAGCAGCCTTCAACTACCTGAAGGGGGGTTCCAAAGAGGATGGAGCTAGGCTGTTCTCAGTGGTGACAAATGACAGAACAAGAAGCAATGGTCTCAAGTTGCAGTGGGGGAGGTCTAGGTTGGATACTAGAAAAAGCTATTTCACTCGGAGGGTGGTGAAGCCCTGAAATAGGTTACCTAGGGAGGTGGTGGAATCTCCATCCTTGGAGGTTTTTAAGGCCCAAAAGCCCTGGCTGGGATGATTTAGTTGGGATTGGTCCTGCTTTGAGCAGGGGGTTGGACTAGATGACCTCCTGAGGTCCCTTCCAACCCTGATATTCTATGATTGTATGAATGTAAGTTGTGTCATTCAGGGGTGTGAAAAAATCCCCCCCGCCCCTCAAGCAACATAGCTTACATCAACCTAACTTAGGTCTACACTGCACTATGTCAGTGGGAGATGCTCTCCCACCAACTTAGCTTCCACCTTTCGGGGAGGTGGAGTACTGAAATTGACAAGAGAGCATGCTGCTGTTGACTCCAGTGACACCGATTTAGCATGCCAGTGTAGACAAGCCCTCAGCGCAGAATGAGAATCCACCAAAGGAGTCAATGTTAAATAACTACTGCTCTTTAAATCCACACCCTAGCTTATTCTGTACTAACTTCACATGCAGACATGCTTTAGGGAAAATCCATTTAAAATAGAGAAATGTTTTGGTCAACATGTGACGAGTATAAATATTTTCATAAAATTCTGAAACCAAATGATAAGCTATTCACATCTAAGTGTTAATGAGTTTCTGTTAAGGTTCATTTGGCAGTTCCTTGCCATTACTTATTTGCTGTGTTTGATCTTGCACACAGTAGATTGATTTACTGGCATTTAAAGGTGACTGCTTTACTTATTACTTTAACAATTACACTGATCTCTCTAGTGCCACCAGCATTTTACCAGTGACCTCAGTTCTGCTTGCAGCTTTTAATCTTTCAAAGCAGAACAAAACAAGATTGAGTTCTACACATAAAACAGAGAGAGAGAGGGAGAGAGTGTGTGTGTGTGTGTGTGTGTATGGGTGGCAGTAAATAGGCTGCTTTTCCTTAAAGTTCATTGATCTCTGTGTGGTCACACTTGTGATGAGAATGTTAATTGAACAGGTCTGAAGGACAACATATATTTTAATAGCACAAAGTAAATCACCAGAGATGGGGACAATGTAATGTAGAACTAAGACATATTACTTTTAGACATGTTATAAGAATGGGCTTACATTGTCTTTCCAGGTATGAAGGAATATCATGTTTATCCCACATCATGCCCAGTGTCCTTATAGGCAGGAAATTAACACAACCACTCCTTCAGAGACAATGCTGCTAGTGGAAAATGAGAGGCACCCTTCTCGCCCCTCTGCCTTATGCTACATAGGCTGTGGTACTTGGGCACATGGTACTTGGAAGACCCACAGCACTCTAAGACCATCATGGCCCACAGTGCTAGAGGCCAGAACCCTGAATCAAACCTGGGACGTCACAAGACAGTGAACAGCAACCAAAAACCTAAAAAGACACCCAAGACTCTTATTGCTATTTATTGCTTAGAGCCTTAGATTGTGCCAGAAGCATGCCAGGAGCTTTACAGACAAAAAGATAAACTCCCTGATCCAATCAGCTTCTGAGTTCAACAGATGACACACAGGCAAGGGCAGACGTAGGCTGTCTTCATCACTAGGCAAAGTTCTGGCATTTCTTTGGTGAAAGGCTTGGCACCTATCACCATGGGCTGGCAACAGCAATCAGGCCCCAGTGCCCTTGCCCTTCATGAAGAAGGAGAGGAGCAGGGTTGAGTGCTGGAATCTCTGCCTATGCACCATACAGTGAGAGGGGGGATACAGACGTACTCTTAACCCCATCTGCTGCTCTCAGCAATGGCTGCCAAGGCATATCCACAATCAACTAACCCAATAATTTACATGCCAGAGAAAGTCAAAGCAGTCTCTTGATGCAGAGGGTATTTACACTCTCTTCCAGCTGCCAACAGGAATTGTGTGTGTAAATCCCCTGGTAACTGGTGAGGACACACTGTCATCCCCTAAAATCCAAGCATTTGACGTTTATAAAATACTTTTCAATCCCAAAGACACAGGAATAACTTCACCGACCACTGAAGTACTGCCATCTCAGGACTGAACACAGAATCGAACAGATCACACAAACTCTATCCAACCACTGACATGGGAAGTGATAAAACAATATCACATACAGTTTAAATTGCAGGAGACATTTGTGTAAACAGAACACAATTAACTAAACTGGAATATGACTTAATCCCTGACTAGTGAGAAAGTGGCAAAGATTCTATTACAAATGGAAAATTACCCTCCTATGAAGCCTGCACAGAAATTCAAGAAGACATAAGAATAACAGCTGCTAAAGTTCATATATAAAACTATGACAAAAAAACAAGAAATGGTAATTTTAAACAAGTGAACGTTACATGACTTTTACACTTTTTAACATCATAGCTATCTGTATTCTATCACATTTTGTCTCTCGGGATGAAATCTCTTGTTTTATTATAGGTCAGAGCAAGTTCTCTCACAGGAAATCTCTGATGAAAATGAATTATTGACATCAGTAAAACCAAGCCCAATGTTCCTTCTATAGTAGCTAATTACTGACACTTTGATCCACTCTACATTTCTGTCCATTGAATTATACCCAAAACAGGAATTTATTTATAATACCATCTACCAACAGGGTACATTACAATACGACAAACTGATATGCTGCCTCTTTTTGGTGATCCATAAAGCTATTATTTTTTAAGGTGACAATAATAGAAATGTCACATTACTTTGAGAGAAAAACAAATTTCACAATATTCATACCAAAACTATTTGGTAATGCACAGGCTAATTTGTGCTGCTTGCTGTCTACATTAGCATTTGAAACTCAGATGCTTAAAGGACACAGAACTCAAGTAATAATCTTTAAAAAACCCCAACAATGTTGCAAATCAAAGGCTTGATGCTGGCCGACCAGGTGCCAGCTCATGCCCATGCCAACTCACTTGTGTATTAGTATTGATCAAAGTGATTGTTAAATGTATGAGAATGTATTTGATGTTTAAACTTCATAAAAACTAATAGGATGTTGCATGCATTGTTTTCATTTATCTGTATCCTGTTAGAATGCAATAGAAAATATCAACATTGTATATACTCCTGTAACTAAATAACCCTTCCTAAGAGAAAGGAGCCTTGTATAATGTAAATGAAAAACTTTAACACGAAAATACCAAATCTTGCGCATTTCAAAGCAGGCGGTCATTATATGTGATGATCAGAGATCAAAGACTCAAAATGCATTCTGCTCTCTCTGCTATCAAAGAGCCCATATGTGTAGCCGAACTGTCAATTTGTTGACACAAAGAAAAGTTCATCATCTCTGGACTCTTTGGATTCTAACAGGGGAGAATAACTGAACAAGAAGATGGAGATCAAGAGACTTATTCTGGGTAGCCCTGAGAGACTTTTGGGAAACTAGCAGATTACTACATCTCTGCCACCATTTGCAATTACAGACCTTTACTCACATGTACATATATTTTACCTGCTTTAACCTCTAAAAACTATCATTTCTTTTTCCTAGATAATAAGCATTAGTTAGTTTACTTCAGAATTGGCTCTAAGCATCGTCTTTGGTGTGAAATCTAGGATGTAAATCCACCTGGGTGAGTGACTAGTCTCTTGGGACTAGGTGTAGTCTGGAATATTTGTGTTTGTTAGTGTAAGTGACCATTTAGCACATAGTCCAGCTTGCCTGGGTGGCAAGATAAACAGGAGTGTGAAAGCAGACGGTCTATGATTCCATGGTAAGACTGTTACAGTGACCCAGGAGTTCACATTTGTTACTGGCTTAGTGAAATCTAATTATAGAACATGCCACCAATTTGGGATGTCTGCACTTCTTTGGACAGTCTGTCCTGAGGTAGGCACTCACAGTTGTGAGCCACTCCAGACAGTGTTACAAAAGGTATTTTTGTTAATTTTCATAGAGCACTATTTTGCTCACTGCTTATAACAGCCACTTGAAAACTTGATATTTGAAATGGTTCTGCCCTGGCAACTGTGCACTAGTTTGTTATTGCAGAGCTGCTCAAAAGTACTAGACAGCTGACTTTTTGAAGTTACACTGAAACCTTTGTTTTGAGGAGGAAAGAGAGAGACAAAGAATTATACAGACTTTGAAAACAGAGACAGGACAAATTTTAGGTCCCTTGACAGTACAGAGCATCAGCCTTCACCAGGACTTCCTACAAATGCAAGTTTGTGATAGGAGAATGAAAGGGACATTCAAGGTGTTAAAAGCTTCATATCAGATTATCCTTAGAACATAATTGTCATTCTGAACCAGTTACAGCAATGAGTAACAAAACCAAAGCCCCCATTTATTATAGCCGGGACTCCCCTGGGCCCACAAATGTCATTGAAACATGGAAGTCACAGACAGAAAACCACCTGTAGTTACCTAGTCCCATATTCATTAATAAAATGATCTGCAGATTTTCATTATAATTTTTGTCTTGTCTTGTCCTCATTTGTTCAGGTACAGGCAGCCGATCAGTTGTGTGGGAAAAGACTTCCATGATCTATTTCCACTATCTCAGAATGCCTATAACTTAGAACAAGAGGAATTCCCAGAGCTGTTTGATGCTGGAAGCTCAGCATCTAAAAATAGGCAATCCAGCATGCCAGTTAAAGATGAAAATATGTTAGAAACAGCCTCATTTTCTGTGGAATGTAGACCAGTATGTGTATAAGGACTTCTGAGCATCAGAATACAAAACATGATCTAGTACCACAGCATTACCTGTTTGTAGCTATCTGGTTGTCTAATGAGATCGGTTTCTGTGACAGAGAAATGACCGATGGTCTGGTCCATATGACAGCCACTAGTGTAAGAATGAATCTGAAACAGACAAAATTAGATAAACAGATACAAATAAATATAAACAGACCAGGTCATTAATGACTGAAAATTGGTATTATCTGAAGGCTGCTTGCATGAAGTGAATTGGTAGTCATGACCCAATTCCCAAAAGACAGGTGCACACACAACTGCCTCTTGCTGAATCGGCCCTGTTTGTGACAGTCTCATAGAAACCAAGGCTGAATGACCCTGCGGAGTGAACAACCTTCTTACTCATAAAATGGTCTCACTAGGTCAGCAGTGTTAGCCAGGTGGCATGTGGAAGTTTCCACTGTTGCTGCCTGGTCTAAAGTCAGAGGGTTTCGCTTCCCAAGATGTCTCAGGGTCTAATACTTTTACCCCACAACAGAATTCACCTAAAATATTTATAAAGCATAAAAAAAGTTATTAACACATTTACATGCATACCTGTTAGAGATATACACGATGTACAGCTTCTAATCTGTTCCCTTAATACAGAAAACGCCATTTAGGTGTATTAAATCTTTGCTGTAAATCATAACTAGCTCTTAACTGATGCTGCCAGAAACTTGCCCCAGCTGTTTTGATGATATCATCATCAATTACATGGGAAAGAATCTTCCCAAGTTAGTCAGGGGAACAATAAAAAGCAATTCCCCCTATTCAATGCTGATCCCTTTGTTACTGTAATAAGTGCAGCTGTCAGACAAGATACTAGTGCACATTTGTCATACAATCTTTCACATTTCATTAATATTTCTGTCCACATGACATGAAAATGTTAGTTGTTTTCTTCTCTTGTTCCAATATTACTATTATCATGCACTTAGGAATTGACAAATATTTTAAATTGATGATTAATTATCCTGTCTCCTTAAAACTTAACATAATTCTGGTATTTCTTTTTCAAAACTCACTTCTGGTGGCAATCTGGCACAACACACAGGTCTGTGCAGAAGTTTTTAAAAAAGAAACAGCTCCAAATGCAGTTCTCTCACTCTAAATCATGTCACTGCTGCTTCCTTCCCTTTATTCAGTTCTAGACTCTCCGCCATCCTGATGTATTATGGCTCTGAATCCTTAGGCTTTCTGGAACTAGGATTCAGATCTGAGCTCTCGTCAATCATAAGTCATGTCAAAGAGATCTTAGGACATAGTGACGTCAAGGACATCAGGGCCTTCAACCAAGCCAGAGTACTTGATTGGAATGGACATAACATTGGTGCCATTGTAAAGGGTCAAAGCATTTCCTTCATCGTGAAAGCCTAAAGACAGTTTTCCTGGGCTCTTGGGCAGAAGGGTACACAGATTAAACAGGACTTAGAAGAGCCTCTCCAAGAGGCATCACTAACAGGGCACACATTTTCCCAAAATAGACATTTTGCTGCCACAGCAGACCTGGTATTTCAACTCTGCCTTCTAGGCTAACACCTTCTTGGGAACGTAACGGACCAACAACACACAAAGCCACAGAACAGGTTGAATCCCATAAGATGGCACAATGGCAGGCATTACATTTAAAATACACTACCATAAGCCTCCTTTAACAGACTATAACTCCATACTACTAAAGCCCAAAATCAGGCTGAAAGAAGGAAACAATTGCAAGAAAAATGAATTAATTAATGTTGGGGGACTCAGTCGTTTTTAAGCTGCTAGTGAAAAAAAATGGGCTGGAGTGGCAAGAAAGTAGCTCTTCATATAACCGTGCGCCAAGGAGCGCTGCGCTTCAGGAGGTTCCAAGCTCTCTGCTGAAAACACGTGGGAAGCCTGGGCTGCCACAGGAACTGCCAGGCCAAATGAGGCCAGGTCCACCCAGCCCAGCCACCTAGGACAGTAGCTAGCACCACATTTCAGCAGAAGACACAAGAAATTCTGCAAACGCAGTTATGTAACAACTTGTCCGCAAGGGAAAGTTTCTTTGGTTGAAGCTGGTTCATGCTCTGAAGCATGAAGGTTTATAACCCTTTCCGTACGCTTCTTTTAAATATTTACTACTATAACTAAATAGTCTTGTGGTCTGGTCTGTATAAATGTCCCAACCTTTCTTGAATCCTGCTAAGCTTTTGACCTCAATAATTTGTGGTAAGAATTTCCACAGGCTAAGTGTGCAGCATATGTGAAAAAGTATTTCCTTTCATCAGTTTTAAGAACGACTGAAGGTCTAGAAAAATCTGCCTTACAGTGATAGACCAAAGAAGCTCAGTCTATTTTGTTTATCCAAGAGAAGGGCAAGAGGGGACTTAATCATTATCAAGAAGAACCTACATGGAGAGAAAATATCTGACAATAGAGGGCTCTTTAATCAAAGAGACAAAGGCAGAACAAGATCCAGTGGCCGGAAGCTGAACCCAGAAAAATTCAAACTAAAAATAAGGCATTTTTTTTAAAAAACAGTGAGGGTAATGAACCATTGGAATATTTACCTATGGATACAGTAGATTCTACATCATTTGAAGTCTTTAAATCTAGATTGGATGGATCCCTATAAAAGATGCTCTAGCTCATCCAGAAGTTATTGGGATTGAAGCAGGAATGGTCTGATGTAATTTCATAGCCTGTATTATACAGGAGGTCAGACTAGATTATCATACACATTATTAAGGGCAGAAGGGTTAACATTGCTCCTTTCAGTTTTGCTCATTTCTCTTTGTCTTTCTATTATGAGTAGAGCCCTAACAAATTCGCGGCCATGAAAAACGTGTCAAGGACCGTGAAATCTAATCTACAACCCCGCACCGGGCTCCAGATGCTAGTCCTCCAGGGATGAGGAGAAAGGTGACTTCCTCCTTCCCTGCAGGGGCTGCTCCTGGGGCAGGTCACACTCACCTCTGGGATCTCCTCCAGCTGCAAGAAGCTCCACGGCTTCAGCTGTTGCCTCCCCCCACAGGGGAAGGCTGGGGGCTCCAGCTGTCACCTCCCCCAGCACACGAAAGCTGGGGGCTCCAGCTGTCATCCCCCCAATGGGGCAGGAGACTGCTAGGAAAATGGTACCTATGGTAACCCACCCCTCATACCCTGTGACCCTCACTTCTCCGCTTCTGTTGGCAGTGGCACTGGCTTTATGGCTGGGTCCCCAGCTACCAGCGTCCCTGTCTAGCTGCCCAGCTCTGAAGGCAGGGCCACTGCCAGCAGCAGAGCAGAAGTAAGGGTGGCAATCCCACAACCCCCCTACAGTAGCCTTGTGACCTTCCCACCCTGCCCTTTTGGGTCGGGACCCCCACAGTTACACCACCATGAAATTTTAGATTATAAACATCTGAAAACATGAAACTTACTAATTTTTAAAACATTTGGTTGTGAAATTGACCAAAATGGACCCTGAATTTGGTAGGACCCTAATTATGAGATCCCACATTTCCTCTCTAAAGGTCTGTCTATACTGCACTCCAAAGTGTGTGACTGCAGCTCAGGTAGACAAATGCATGTTAGCTTTAATGTATCTAGCATGGATAAAAACAGCAAGGAAGCTGCAGCAGCATAGGGTTGAGTGCCAGGCATTCTAATTTACCAAGTTTATATCTTAACTTTCTCACACTGGTGTATAAATAGACATGGTTATATTATGAGCAGGTGCCCAATTTTATAAATCCATGATCAGACACCTCATTGAATTAACAGAATTTACCTCTGTGATCATAACTTGCCCCCTTCCAGTTCAGTAGCAATTTCTGTCCTAGCCTTTTACCAGATACAGAGATACCTAACAATACCAAATGGAGAATCATCATGTTTTCCTGAAATTCAGGAAAATTCTGATATTTCTTTTCACATACTTGTTCTGGCACAAAAACAAAAAAATTCAGTTTTAAAAACAATGCCGTATAAATTTACAATGGACACACTTAAAAAGTCCTTTCCTGCTTTAGCCATATTCTGGTTTCCAGCAATATTTCCTATACCCAACATGCAGAATACTGCCAGAACTACTAGTATCTCTAAAACCAGAACAAACTTAAAGTGCATACCCAGTGTCTGTTTAATGACACTCCAAACACAGAGACTAGCCTTCCAGAACCGGTTTGAGTTAACATACTGAAATCTGTAGAAAGTTGCCACCAGTTTACTAAAACTATAAATTATGATCAGCAGTAATAAATTCTGTTCCATATTCAAGATACATATCCTGATAAGTTACTAAACACAATGAGTAAATGCAATAATTATAATTTTGTAGAGCCATCATTCTGAAAATCTGTCAGTACAACAAAAAAACATTACACCCCTTTGCATGTGGTGTTTATGGTTTCATACCAGAACAGCAAGATCTCATATACAAATCATATTAGGTCAGCTGAATTTCCAAATGAAATACCTCAAAAACCTCAATCTTTTGATAGATGGCAGCTTATTTTAAATGATAAAAACTATATTAGTGCAATGGTACGGTATATTTCTGCATCCAGAGGGGCCAGGAAATATATAATAATGGTGCACACAGCAGCTGTAACTTGCCTCCTTTGTGCATATATAGTGTTTTCTGTGACCATGTGTTAACTACTAAGCATTAACATATGTGTAATGGAGCACTGTTACAAGGCATTTAGAACTTTATCTTTCAATTATCCAGAACACAGAGCACTGTTATTGCTACTCTGCACTTAATTCACACTGTAGTGACTAGGTATCAGAGCACACATAATATCATTAATGGTTATGCACTGAATACTAGGGCTCAAATCCATCCTTAGATGCATGCAGCTTTAATTGCAGCTCTGTAAAAACATCAGAGAGCAGAATTTGGCTTAACATCTTAAAAAAATATGTACTTCTATCCTCAGGGACCTTAGATTTATATCTGGCCCATTTACTTGTGAAATCATAGACCCATAGACTTTAAGGTCAGAAGGGACCATCATGATGATCTGGTCTGACCTCATGCACATTGCAGGGCACAGAACCTTACCCACCCATTCCTATAATAGGCACAGAACCTCTGGCTGAGTTACTGAAGTCCTCAAATCATGATTGAAACACTTCAAGTTACAGAGAATCCACCATTTACACTAGTTTAAAACTACAAGCAACCCGTGCTCCATGCTGCAGAGGAAGGTGAAAAGCCCCCATGGTCTCCACCAATCTGACCCGGGGGAAAATTCCTTCCCAGCCCCAAAGATGGTGATCAGTTAGACCCCGAGCATGTGGGTGAAATAGAGAACTGGGAAAGATTTCTCTGTAGTAACTCAGAGCCCTCCCTATCTAGTGTCCCATTACTGGCCATTGGCGATATTTGCTGCTACGAGTCGCAGATCACCCATATGCTATTGTAGCATCAGTTGTTTTACAGTCACCAGCTGTGCAGAGCCCTTTATGATGGTGAAAGAATTAGTTGGATTCTCTTCTGACTTGCATATCATCAAAACAATTATTCTCTTGAGACCCAAGCATAATCTCTGTTGGGGGTGGTGCTGTACAGTACAAAAAATAAAACAAAACGAAAAAAACAGCTTGATTTGCACATCCCAATTTGACCCTGCAGTTCCGGAGAGGGGGGAGGAGAGATGACAGTCCCACATCATGAAGATACCTTTGTAAGTGGCACCATTGTTGTGGACCTTAGTAGAGGCCAAGGACTTGAATCGGCCATGAATCACAAACTGCCCTCTTTTGTTCCAGGTCAGGATTGAGACACATTTAAAATGGGTAGTGTGTAGTAAAAGAGTTCTTCACTGCTGCACATGCAGAACCTAATCAATGCTACATGAAGGACTTCAGCCTCCAGGTTTTCAGTAAGGCATCTTCCTCTAGTGATACATTCATTTAAAAAACAAAACAAAAACTCATTAAAGTCTTATGGTTGTAGTGCCATATATAGCCATTAAAGCGGAGAAGGCATCTTCATTCAAATCCTCTTGTTCTGACTCCTAAGTACTTTCTGATAAAACTTTCCTTTGGGCTGCAATTTCTTGGGCTCATTTATAGGCTCAGAGACTTTATGGAGGTTCCCAGTGGCTCAATTTCAGTTATCCAAGCATATGAAAAAGGTCTTTCACTAGTGAAAGTATTTTGAGTAATTCTTTTTCCTTCCACGGCCATCAGTGCTCCCCACTGGGAGTTGCGGCTCTGAGACTTCCCTTCTACAGGCAATGATGCTCAAAGCTGTTGGCAAATTTCAAGTGAGCATGCAAAAATCAAGCTTAAAATGGAAAATAACCTGCAACCTTGACTTTGCAGCGGCTACTGCCTCTTTGTGATTTGGAATTGCTTTAGCTTTGCTGGTTTAATTCAGGCTTTCACTAGTATTTTAAGAAGGGGGAGGATTGTATTTAATTTTCTAATTGTTGCTACTTTTGAAGCTGAAGTTGTGTCCAACACTTTGAATAAAAACACTGAGAGGTGGACATCTTGCATTACATTTCTGTGTGTCTGTATGAGTAACCTGCACTTCTGTTCTTGCCAAGCAGCGCCCAATTAGGAGGACATGAAGAACAAGCTCAGACATGTTCTGATAAATACACAGTGAACCTATCTTGGTGGGGAGAAGGGTGAATATGCCAAGCTGCAAGGGAGAGCCAGTCAAAGATTATAACCTTGTGGTCATGGTACATAATCTATTGGTTTTCTCAGGATTTTGCATAGAGGGCTGCAGAGGGATATATTTGTATTTACAGGGGTCTACATTTATCTAGATAAAACATTGCACAAAGCTAGTGAACCAGTGTTAATTACAGACCTGGGATTTACTGGTAGGGCATTAATAATAAATAATTCCACTGTGCATCAGAAGAACTTTTACCTTATGTAAGAGTTTACATTGCTCCTGACTCTCAACGTGCAAACTCCGCCACTGGAACCGCAGCCTGCCATTTAACCACTGCAGATATCTGACATCCACTTCTCTTTTCAAACAAGGTTCAAGTGCTATTTCGGTCCTATCCTTCCAGCTGTTAGACAGATTATCTTCACACTAAAAGAAGAAGATAGCAACAAAATGGTTTAAATCACTGTCTACATTTCCAAGTCATTAAGCAGTAAATAGCAGGCAGGATGAATAGGACAAACACCAGCCAAAAAAAATAATCAGCACCAGAAAAGAAAATAATCCCCTGAAAATTAACAGGACCTTTCTGAACCTATGGTGGGTATGCCCTAAACTAATAGTATTTTGGAGGAAAGTAAAAAGAATTTTGAAGGTAACTAAAGACAGGCTACCCACAGAACACATAGTGATTCTACTAGGTTACAGCCTTAGAGGCCCAGCTAAGGTGAGCTTGGCTGAAGTAGAATTAGAGGCCCACAAACCTTAACCCTTAAGTCACTGCCTCATCCTTTTATCCAGAGTGACTCTACTGCCCTGACACAGACTGCCTCGTGCCTGTATCCTGAATGACCAAGGGGTGATTTTAGTGGAAACGAGATTTTTATCATTTTCCAACTTGCACCAAAATCAACAGGCTTCTGCCAACTGAAACGTAGAACATGTCCTGAAATTGATCATATTACATAAAGACCAAAAGAGAAACGCTATCAAGTTCTGTGTAAAGCCTCACTTCGCTCTGCTAAAAATACTATCAGGCAAAAACGAAGTACTTGCATCGTTCCTACTTGACAGGCTGATTGTCCCTTCCTCCCTGTCTCCAAGGCAGAAGTTTTCACATGAAAACCAAAGAAATCACATTTAATTGCATGCAAGGAAACAACCCAATTCTCCAGAATAGCACAGCGCATTCCTATAAGAAAAATTCTTTGGAAGAAAAAGCTTTCTCCATCCAAAATTTGTATGCAGTGTAGTTGTTGAGTATCTTGAGCAACAGGAAAACCAGAAAGAAATCAATTATCTTCTGTCTTATGGTCAGTGTGGCAACCACCTGATTAAGTATTGCACCCTGATGTCAGCCCAGTCAGCTAGAGGAGCTGAGTCAGTGACCTCACAAAGGGACTTGTGTCTTGCCCTTCTCAGCCCTTGCAGGCAAGTTCAGCATCTTCTCCCAGCTCTGTTTTGCCTTCTACCAAAAGAAAAGGAGGCAGCATCTAACAGAAGATTATTTCAATCCATCAACCTCTGTGTTCTGGATCCTGTACGCTCCCCATTGTTCCACCTCTACCATATGTTGAAAGAAAAGTTGAAGTCTCAGCTTTACCAGGAGGAGTATTAGCTGGTGACCCTGGGATCCTGAATGCTCCCTTCACCTGGAGAAGTGGGTCAAATTTTGAATCTGACTATTCACTTCCTACAGTTTCTTTCTGCAAGGGAAGTTGGCTGCACTCAATATTTCCCTCACCCTTGCTTTGTAAATTAGCAAGGATCAGAACCACTTGTTAGGGGGCTTATTCCTTAACCTGCTCACTTCCCTGGTCCTTCTCACATGAACAGAGAGCAACAATACCCGAAGTCCAAAGGTGCAAACAATTCAATGTTTATTGGGGTGAACTTCCAGCAAGCATGATTCCAGTTTCCTTCCTTAGTGTCCCCCTTCCCAGCTCTGACACCACAAAGCCTGGCCTGTGTCCCTGTTCCCATTCCCCCCCTTAGCAAAACATGATTCCAATTCCCCCACCCCCATTTCCTGTTCCCATTCCCCCTCCTTACTTCCTGATTGACTGCAGACTATATAGTAAAACTTGAGTTCTGCTTAGCTATACCATAACCAATTATTTTACTGAAATTTAACTAACCAATCCTAACATATTGTAACATGATTATTTAACCAATTATATCCCACCACCTTAATTGGTTTACACCAAGCAAAATGAATTATACAGCAGACAGAAACAATCACAGAACCAGACAGAGATTATACAGACAAGCAATAGGGAAATGGGGACTACAGTGGTAGAACAAAGAAATGAGGATTTCACATCCCAGCTATTGATAAGTGAGCTCTTGCTATACAGGACGCTATCAAACTAAGTTTTCTTTAAATCTTCTAGGCTCTTCCCTTTCTCTGGAGGGGATAGGAATACAATCCTGTCTTGATAATGCCTAACAGCCCAACAGCACCATATTTTAATGTGACTAGTTTGGAATGTAAGGATGTGACCATACGCTTCCCATCTTATGGCTGCCTCTTCTATTTAGCCAAAGGCCTTAGCTTAAGAACGGGGCCTCAGACGGTCACATTCAGAGAAGACCCTTACACAGGCAGACAGTGATTTTGATTCCTTTCTTTTATACTTCTATAATTAGCTAAATGATAAACATATACCTAAATTCTTACAGTATAGGCCTTTACAGGCAGGCCTGCATATCTATACCCTAACACCACTGTCAAGGTTCCTTCCCCACTCTGAACTCTAGGGTACAGATGTGGGGACCTGCATGAAAACCTCCTAAGCTTACTTTGACCAGCTTAGGTTAAAACTTCCCCAAGGTACAAACTATTTTACCCTTTGCCCTTGGACTTCCACTGTCACCACCAAACGTCTGACTGGGTTTATTTTATTAGGAAAGAGCTCAGAATTCTCCCAACCCTTGCACCCCACTTCCTGGGGAAGGTTTGGTAAAAATCGTCACCAATGTGCATAGGTGACCATAGACCCAAACCCTTGGATCTTAAGAACAATGAAAAAAGCATTCAGTTCTTACAAGAAGAATTTTAATAGAAGAAACAGTAAAAAGAATCACCTCTGTAAAATCAGGATTACCCTTACAGGGTAATTAGATTCAAAACATAGAGATTCCCTCTAGGCAAAACCTTAAGTTACAAAAAAGACAAAAAGACAGGAATATCCATTCTATTCTGCACAGCTTATTTTCTCAGCCATTTAAAGAAATCATAATCTAACGCATATCTAGCTAGATTACTTACTAAATTCTAAGACTCCATTCCTGTTCTGTCCCCGGCAAAAGCATCACACAGACAGACTCTTTGTTTCTCCCTCCCTCCAGCTTTTGAAAGTAGCTTGTCTCCTCATTGGTCATTTTGGTCAGGTGCCAGTGAGGTTATCCTAACTTCTTAACCCTTTACAGGTGAAAGGGTTTTTCCTCTGGCCAGGAGGGATTTAAAGGTGTTTACCCTTCCCTTTATATTTATGACAACCACTAACAGACCCATCAAGGTTTATTTAAAAAACAAAGCTACAAGCAGAAACAATCTGATGGATGTGTTTGCCCAGCCCTTTCCTCCCCAGGTAACCCCTCTTAAAGGAACAGAGTCCACAACCTGAAAAAGGCTGGAAAAGAAGAGGGGGAAATGGTGAGACACCACTCTGACTTCCTCTCCACTCCAGCCTCGGCCTGGAAAGGTGCAAGAGGAGAAAACAAGATGACCTTGACAACAACTGACAGAAATGTGAGAAATTAGAGCGCCACTAGCCATTTTCCAGAAGCAGTTGAATTGGCTGTCTCTCCATGCTCCCCCTTTGCATAGCCTCCCTGATGTGTGTGTGTTTGGGGGCGGGGTGGGAAGAGGAGAAGCTGCAGCGGTTTCTTTAGCCCCATTATTTTCCCTTCAAACCCACTTCCATCAAAAGTTCTACCACCACAGGAGACAATGTTGCCACATGTGCTCCATGTGGGTATGATAATTCTGCCACCTACCCCTTGCTGCAGGGCTCCCTGTGATTACTCTGCTACTGTGTGGGAAGATTCTGCTGCCCCCTGCCTCCCTCGTGCAGATGAGGACTGTGCCACATGTCCATGAGATCTTTCTGACTCATTTCAACCAACACAACTGTAGCATGCAAATTAACTAGGGAGGAATGATGATTGATTATCTCTGATGTCACAATTACAATGCTTAAGATTAAGACCTGAGCTTTTGACATGGCATGGACTAATAGTATAATTAGATACAATAATCATTAATAATTAAGCTTAATTACAACAAATTCTTCAAAGGAGTAATGAAGATGTGTGCATGTGAGAATATTTGGGCCTTCAGAAACTGTGGTTCTGCACCTGACGAGAGCCTCACCCCCCATCCCCGCAAATAATGTCACCCCAAGGTAAGTTTCTTTATAGGGGGCCATTTTAAAGGGTTTTCTCTGCTGAAGTTAAGACCCCATTTTGAGAAAGCACTTAAGCAGGTGCTTATATCCCACTGACTCCAATGGAATTTAAGCACATGTGCTTTCCTGAATCAGAGCCTTCACTGTTAACAAGTAACATCTTATAAAAAAAATTCAACTGGTCCATGAAGGGTGAATGTATTTTCAATTTCAGGCCTAAATTAAAACTGTAAATTGTAAAATAAAGAGATTTTAGTCCTGTCTTAAATATAAATTTCAACACAACCTTGACAGGTGAATTAACCACAATGCACGTTTAACTTAACCTCAGCTACTAAGATGCCCCCGTAATACTGTACAGGTGTATATTTATTAATGAAAATGAAAAAAGGTGGTCTGACTGCAGGGCAACCTACTAGACCTACTGTGAGTCTTTCCCCTGTTCTCTGGTTCAACTATAAGTGCTTACTATGGAAACAGACAGACATCCTCATTTTGCCAATAAGGAAATGCAGTCACCTTCCCTGGATCCCACTTGTCCAGAAGTTCAAGGCTGTTGCCTCTTTAGATAAGTTTACCAAGAGTTATTTAGTAAACAGAACAGCTGCCTATGGCTCACATGGTTTTGCAACATTAGCAGAGGCTACTGAACTATGAAATTGTGTAAAAACAGCAGTGCAGTTCATAAACTTGACAACGCAAACAATTAGCTTGGGGAAAACCCATAGCTGTATATAACATATTAAAGCATCAAATGTATATGCTGCCAAGGAGCTATATCCTCAAACTCAGTGGGTTACAAACACTTATACTAGATTCTGCCTTCCCTGTTATTTACTGTTCAAGTCTTTACAAAGGACTTGTATTAGAGATTTCAGAACACCATTCATGATGCTCCCAAGAGGTTTACCTCAGAAAAGAACAGTATTAGATTTAATTGCCTTGCAAGTCCAGTGACAGAAACACCACCTGGAGCTAAATGTTATTGTAGCAACTTGTTTTATTAATATTAAAATAAGAAAGCCATTGCATTTTTCAACAGAAGCTTTCTATTCCTAGTATTTATTTCACACCTACTTTATGAAACGTCTAGGCCTGCTATGGAATATGTAGCCTGACATAAGTAAACAAGAAAAGGAAGAGAGCCCTTGGATATTAGACTGTGATCTCAATTTCAGTCCCATCTCTAATATCTAGGGTTATTTACTGCTCTCTCACAGACAGAAATCACTAAAATGCTGACCCCAGCTAAAGCCTTTGCTTCTAATATCACTTTGCATTTATCTAATTCTATCTAGCAATAGGCATTCATGCAAATTCAGTACTGTATGCTGAATGGGCAGAGCATTCTGTCAGCAACACAGAAAACATAGCAACGGCAGCCACTGAGCACTCAAACTATCCTTCCCCAAGCGGAACTGCACTAAAATAGCTACAGGGAAACTTCCCTTCAATCACATATCAGAAAAGCTCTTTCCCAATAAAATGAAGTGTTTGATAGAATGAACATTTCTCTTTACTTACTCTGATGGATGCTCAGGGAAAAAAAGACTCATTCACCCAAACTATGGAATGGTGCCGCCTGTGTACAGCAATGAAGTTGCATCAAAGCACGTCAATCTGCTCACCAGAGCTTTTAAGTCTTCTCTAATTGACCAATACAGCATTTGTCTAATCCTTGTATACTAGACTATCTAGAAATAACTGGGATGCCTGTGATGAGGGCAACTGTCCAACAGAATCTCAAATGAGGTCCTTAGTCTCACCCTCATTTAATATTACACTTCTGGAACATCTTCTGCCTCAAAACTGGAAGGTGTTGTTACAGGACCTCGCAGTCTATTTATTGGTGGGTTCACAAACATACACAACCCTGTAAAAATGACAACCGGCACTTGTTCATTAAACAAAAGATCCCCATCTGTGTCCTGCTGTAAGCAGCTCACCTCCTGTTACTGGAAGGGCTATTCTATTCACACTCACAGAGATATAACGCAGGCCCTCTCAGGATTACTTTCTGCACCAGAGACACTTCCCATATGAAAGGAACCATGCCCCTTTTAGAGCTCTCTGGATGCCAAGGAAGATTTATAGTGACTTGGCTGGATCTAAATATATTTTGTGCCTGCACAACACAGCATTAAACCTGTCAGTAACTACAGGCAGATAACAGCATGTCACCCCAGGCACAAGTCTAGAGAGTCTTTGAATCAGGACCTCCATTTTCTTTGTAGCTAAAAAAAAAAAAAATCTTTACAATGATAAAAACATAAGCCACCTCAAGAGCTGGAGATGCCCTAATGCTTTAAACCACCTTAAATGTTTACAGCAGCATAAGCACTTAAACTGGCAGCAAAGTACAGTGTCACTTATGAAACAACTTCAGCCATCTTTAGTCCTTAAAAATGACTGGTGACTACTGATGAGTTGAAAGGTGACCACTGAATAGATGCATATTTAGATTATTGCTCATGCATGTACTTAGTACTAATGAACACTCACAGTTAATGACTTTGCTGTGCCCATGCACAGTAACCAATTATTAATTGGCCTAGCTGATATCCAACTGAACTGTTTTCACATGTTGCCATGGAAATTTTTCTCAATCAGAATGATTTACATGCCAACGTTTTGAAGTTCAGCCATTCAAGTTTCACAGGAACGTGTGTGACAATTATTTTAAACGGGAAACATTTTTTCCCTCCACTGTCCCTCTGCTCAAAAATGAATTTTGCTGTTACACCTCCCTTCCCCACCAAAAAAACCCTCACCACACCATTGGGAAGAGACAAAGCAGTCCCCTTTGTTCTATGGAAAATCAAAACAGTGGTGTTACTAGAGCAGGCTAAAAGGGAAATAAAACAACAAGGCCTTCAATTATATAAATTGTTCATCACAGAACAATGTACATTTCAACATGGACAAATATATTTGCAGATAGGAAGTAATACGCAATATGGGAAGTGTTTCTTAGTGCTAATTATTCAAGGTGGGGTGCTAAGAAATTGGTGCCCTGGCCCTGAGGTGTAGGACTCTGGAATTGTCATGCCTGTTATCTACACCTTGTCCCAGTGGGCCCCCTAATCAAATCCTGCCCAACATCCAACTCTGCATTACCTTTATTTTTCACACTGGAAATTGTTGCAAGATACAACAGATTCAGGGAGATCCCAAAGGACTCGAGGTAATCTGCCTTACAATACACTGTTGTCTGCAGCACTGCACAGAAACCTCTGCATTGTATGGCAGCATCACATTTTCCTGTATTTTTCCTTACCTTTCTAATTCACAGATACCACATCTTCACGTTTCCACAGCTTTTCCATCAATAAACCTACTGTGTTGGTAAAATGGCATATTCTTCAACCTCATCCTTTATAAGCAATGGGAAATTCAAAGACCTCTGCTCTCCGCATTGCTGTAAAAACAAGGCTGAGATGCTCTTTTGTGACTGTGAGCTGCCATCTGTTGGTGAGTTAAGGAATCCAAGGATAGATGCCTCGTTTGCTACTGGCTTTACACAGTAAAGGTGCAGAATTCATCCAAAGGTGAACTTTCTGCTCCCATATACATACACAAACAACTAGCTACCTTCTTCAGATACCACCAGGGTGAATTAAAAAAAATCTGCTTTTTTCATCAAAAAGCATTTTATCAAAAAAATCAATCTAAACATAGTTTTAATTAAAATAGCTCAAAGACATCTCATCATGGAATAGGGATTATAAATTCTAATTCTATAGTATGAGACAATATATTAATGTAATGTTTAAGAAAAGTTTTGTAAATGAGTTCCAACCGTTCATGGATTAGGGACTCAATCTTATGGGATTCCAGGGGCTTCTGCATAAATTATTTAGGTTGATCTTTCTATCTATCCAATGAGACTCAGTGCTCAGTCTAGAAGATACCATCAGAGGTGCTTAGTTTTGCAATTCTCAAACTGGATTGATGTCTCCAGAGATAACATGCTTGTTAACAGCAAAAATGTTTCTAAATAAATCAATAAATATATAGAGGTGAGAAATAACAGACCTTAACCCTATTGTCCCTCTGCAAATTTGTGTACACAGTCAATCCCTTACCTCTCTCTAAAAGTTCAAAGTTTCAAAAAGTTCAATGAATAGAAGATTGTTGGGGGTGGAATAGATCTGGACAAGGAGAAGAAGTCTAGAGATAAATGCGAGAAGGGAGAGACAGGCAGTAGAAACAAAAGTGAAACTGTTTGAGCAGCATATTCCAGAAGTCTTGAGGCCTTTCTGAGTGTAGCCTTCATTGATTTGAGATCTACCATACCATTCTTTCACTAGAAGGGAAATCCTATAATGGCAGCAGGCCATAAAAGAGACCCAGTTGGGGAACATTTTAATGAAGTTCCTCTACCTGTGGGTAGAGGAAACAGTGCAACAAAGAAATGCAAGGCCTGGTTTCCCTCAATGAAACAACATCATGAAAAGTGTTCCTTCGCAGTAGGAAGCTGCTTTGAAGATGATGAAAGGAACATGTCTGAACATGCAGGATCTTCAGGTTGGTAAACTTTTTAATTTCATATTTCTTTCTTAAAGAACTGTCTGTCTTACTTCTGGACTATTCTTGAATTCTCATATTTCAGCAAAAAATATAGTTGTTACTCTATGATACTATCATTTTAGATGCAGTTGTAATAAAAAATAAAGAGCTGAAATAGGCAGATCTTCCTTTTACAATTTCACCTTTAAAGTATTACTGAGTGTCAGTGAATGCAATTGGTAAAACTAAATGAGCAGTAAGTTAATAATAATTGACTAACTGCATCGACTTATTTTGTTCAGGAGAATCCATCCTTAACATACAGGATTCTGAAGACAATCCACCTTCAAGATCACGTCATTTTCTATAGTTTCAGAGTTCTCTGCTAATGATAGTGTTTCAATCACATCATTTATGTCACATAACCACAGTATATGACCTATAGCAAAAAGAAAAAAAACCTCCATCATCCAGAAACAACCATAGTTAAGTTTGTGATAAGAACCAGCAGATTACAAAAAGAGGTAATTGATGAAAAAATTTCCCCGTTTGTTTATGCAACAAACTCTCCTTTCCGTACGATTGAGAACCCACACTTCATTAACATGGTTCAGTCATTAAGACCAGGATACAGTCCACCCAACAGAGCAGATGTTGCAGGCAAATTGCTGGATAAAGTGTATGAAAGAGAAATTGAGCATTGTGCAAAAGGACTAGAGGGTGAAATTGTTAACCTGAGTCTTGATGGGTGAAGCAATCTCCACAATAATCCTGTTATATGTGCTTGTGTGACAACAGAAGAAGGGAATGTCTTCCTTACAGAAACAATTGCTATATCAGGAAATGCACACACAGCAGAATACTTATAAGAAGTAGCAGTAAAAGCTATAACAAACTGTGAAAACAAATTCAAAGGTCTAGTAGGCAGCTTGGTCACAGACAATGCTGCAAATGTATCCAAGATGAGAAGAAATTTAGAAGAGAGTCCCAAACTAACAACATACGGTTGCAGCGTTCATTTGATGCACCTCCTAGCCAAAGACTTCAGTGTTCCAGAAATAAAGACTAATGATGTTGAAATTGCAAAGTACTTCCGTAACAACCACTTTGCAGCAGCTGCTCTGTAAAAAGTGGGAGGAACCAAGCTAACTCTCCCACAAGACGTGCGATGGAACTCAGCAGTGGACTGTTTTGAGCACTACATCAAGAACTGGCCTAACCTGATGACAGTTTGTGAACAAAATCATGAAAAAATAGATGGCACTGTCACAGCCAAAGTTCTCAAAGTTGGGCTTAAGAGAAAAGTTGAACACATGCTGACTACCCCTGAAGCCAACCATAATAAACTTCAGAGCTAAGGTTGAACCATTCAAGAAATATAGGTTTGCTGATGATGTTCTTCTGCCGGTGTAAAATATAGGTTTGCTGATGATGTTCTTCTGCCAGTGTAGAAAGAATATTTTCTTCCTTTGGACTAATTCATTCCCAACTGAGAAATCGTTTGGGACCTGAAAAAGCAGGAAAGCTTGTTTTTCTTTTCCAGATTATGAACAAACAGGAAAATGAGGGTGAAGACGACTGAGTTAGCTGCAGAAGCCAATATTTTACATACTGGAATTTTCTTACATAGAACAGAACAAATAACACCAAGGCTTGTCTACACAGAGCACTCATGTGGGCCTCTGATCTTGCCCAAATGTAACAGGACATCAGCAGACAAAGGTCCCCTCCTCAGAGCAAAGCTTCAAAGGCTGAGCTCTTACATAACCGGAGAGGATATATTTGCGTACACCTCGCCCTATAGTGGGAAACTCATTTAATTTTTAAATTTCATTCTTGTCTGACACACTGTTTCACATAGTCATCTGAAGCTCAATACACTTCCCAGGGTTTTTGTTAGTCATGTCTCCCCCTTAGAGATGTTACACACAATCCCCCAACACATAAATATTTTCATTTTTAATACAATGAACTCCTAACATTTAAACTTTATTCAACAAGGTTTGTCCAGGATATTACAGGAAACTGCTATATCTGTCACAAAACATCCCTTACCATGATGGCATCACTGCCTGCCCCAAATATCTACAAGACAATAGGCAACACTCAGATAGCCACCCCAACCACATCACCAAATTCATCCATTTCATTCTCTGCATAACAACTACATTTAACAGCAAACGCTTTGTACAAACCATGGGAACAACCATGGGTACTAGGCGGATTCCCCAGTATACCAACCTCTTCATGGGCTGCCTCAAGGATGAATTTCTGGAAAAATGCACCAGGAAACCAATGATATTTTGAGATACATGATGATATTTTGATCTTCTGAACACAACAAACTCCACCACAGGTTTCCACCAATCACCATGTAACCACCAAACTCTCTCTTAAGGTATGTCTACACTACGGAATAAGGTCGAATTTATAGAAGTCGGTTTTTTAGAAATCGGTTTTATAAATTCGAGTGTGTGTGTCCCCACAGAAAATGCTCTAAGTGCATTAAGTGCATTAACTCGGCGGAGCGCTTCCACAGTACCGAGGCAAGCGTCGACTTCCGGAGCGTTGCACTGTGGGTAGCTATCCCACAGTTCCCGCAGTCTCCGCTGCCCATTGGAATTCTGGGTTGAGATCCCAATGCCTGATGGGGCTAAAACATTGTCGCGGGTGGTTCTGGGTACATATCGTCAGCCCCCCGTTCCCTCCCTCCCCCCATGAAAGCAAGGGCAGACAATCATTTCGCGCCTTTTTTCCTGAGTTACCTGTGCAGACGCCATACCATGGCAAGCATGGAGCCCGCTCAGGTAACCGTCACCCTATGTCTCCTGGGTGCTGGGAGACGCGGTACGGCATTGCTACACAGTAGCAGCAACCCCTTGCCTTGTGGCAGCAGACGGTACAGTACGACTGGTAGCCGTCATCATCATGTCTGAGGTGCTCCTGGTCGCCTCTGTGAGGTCGATCAGGAGCGCCTGGGCAGACATGGGCACAGGGACTAAATTTGGAGTGACTTGACCAGGTCATTCCCTTTAGTCCTGCAGTCAGTCCTATTGAACCGTCTTATGGTGAGCGGGCAGGCGATACGGACTGCTAGCAGTCGTACTGTACCATCTTCTGCTGAGCAGCCATGAGATGTGGATGGCATGCAGTCCTTCTGCACCGTCTGCTGCCAGCCAAAGATGTAAAAGATAGATGGAGTGGATCAAAACAAGAAATAGACCAGATTTGTTTTGTACTCATTTGCCTCCTCCCCTGTCTAGGGGACTCATTCTTCTAGATCACACTGCAGTCACTTACAGAGAAGGTGCAGCGAGGTAAATCTAGCCATGTATCAATCAGAGGCCAGGCTAACCTTCTTGTTCCAATAAGGACAATAACTTAGGTACACCATTTCTTATTGGAACCCTCCGTGAAGTCCTGCCTGAAATACTCCTTGATGTAAAGCCACCCCCTTTGTTGATTTTAGCTCCCTGAAGCCAACCCTGTAAGCGCCCCTCCCAGCGTCAGAGCAATGGCAAACAATCGGGCATCTGAGAGTGCTGTCCAGAGCAGTCACAATGGAGCACTCTGATGGGGCTAAAACATTGTCGCGGGTGGTTCTGGGTACGTGTCGTCAGGCCCCCGTTCCCTCCCTCCCTCCGTGAAAGCAAGGGCAGACAATCATTTCGCGCCTTTTTTCCTGAGTTACCTGTGCAGACGCCATACCACAGCAAGCATGGAGCCCGCTCAGGTAACCGTCACCCTATGTCTCCTGGGTGCTGGCAGACGCGGTACGGCTTTGCTGCACAGTAGCAGCAACCCCTTGCCTTCTGGCAGCAGACGGTGCAATACGATTGGTAGTCGTCCTCATCGTGTCCGAGGTGCTCCTGGCCGCGTCGGCTGGGAGCGCCTGGGCAGACATGGGCGCAGGGATTAAATTTGGAGTGACCTGACCAGGTCATTCTCTTTAGTCCTGCAGTCAGTCCTATTGAACCGTCTTATGGTGAGCGGGCAGGCGATACGGACTGCTAGCAGTCGTACTGTACCATCTTCTGCCAGGCAGGCAAGAGATGAGGATTGCTAGCAGTCGTATTGCACCATCTTCTGCCAGGCAGGCAAGAGATGGGGATGGCTAGCAGTCGTACTGTACCATCTTCTGCCGAGCAGCCATGAGATGTGGATGGCATGCAGTCCTTCTGCACCGTCTGCTGCCAGCCAAAGATGTAAAAGATAGATGGAGTGGATCAAAACAAGAAATAGACCAGATTTGTTTTGTACTCATTTGCCTCCTCCCCTGTCTAGGGGACTCATTCTTCTAGATCACACTGCAGTCACTTACAGAGAAGGTGCAGCGAGGTAAATCTAGCCATGTATCAATCAGAGGCCAGGCTAACCTTCTTGTTCCAATAAGGACAATAACTTAGGTACACCATTTCTTATTGGAACCCTCCGTGAAGTCCTGCCTGAAATACTCCTTGATGTAAAGCCACCCCCTTTGTTGATTTTAGCTCCCTGAAGCCAACCCTGTAAGCGCCCCTCCCAGCGTCAGAGCACTGGCAAACAATCGGGCATCTGAGAGTGCTGTCCAGAGCAGTCACAATGGAGCACTCTGATGGGGCTAAAACATTGTCGCGGGTGGTTCTGGGTACGTGTCGTCAGGCCCCCGTTCCCTCCCTCCCTCCGTGAAAGCAAGGGCAGACAATCATTTCGCGCCTTTTTTCCTGAGTTACCTGTGCAGACGCCATACCACAGCAAGCATGGAGCCCGCTCAGGTAACCGTCACCCTATGTCTCCTGGGTGCTGGCAGACGCGGTACGGCTTTGCTGCACAGTAGCAGCAACCCCTTGCCTTCTGGCAGCAGACGGTGCAATACGATTGGTAGTCGTCCTCATCGTGTCCGAGGTGCTCCTGGCCGCGTCGGCTGGGAGCGCCTGGGCAGACATGGGCGCAGGGATTAAATTTGGAGTGACTTGACCAGGTCATTCTCTTTAGTCCTGCAGTCAGTCCTATTGAACCGTCTTATGGTGAGCGGGCAGGCGATACGGACTGCTAGCAGTCGTACTGTACCATCTTCTGCCAGGCAGGCAAGAGATGAGGATTGCTAGCAGTCGTATTGCACCATCTTCTGCCAGGCAGGCAAGAGATGGGGATGGCTAGCAGTCGTACTGTACCATCTTCTGCCGAGCAGCCATGAGATGTGGATGGCATGCAGTCCTTCTGCACCGTCTGCTGCCAGCCAAAGATGTAAAAGATAGATGGAGTGGGTCAAAACAAGAAATAGACCAGATTTGTTTTGTACTCATTTGCCTCCTCCCCTGTCTAGGGGACTCATTCCTCTAGGTCACACTGCAGTCACTCACAGAGAAGGTGCAGCGAGGTAAATCTAGCCATGTATCAATCAGAGGCCAGGCTAACCTCCTTGTTCCAATAACAACGATAACTTAGGTGCACCATTTCTTATTGGAACCCTCCGTGCAGTCCTGCCTGAAATACTCCTTGATGTACAGGCACCCCCTTTGTTGATTTTAGCTCCCTGAAGCCAACCCTGTAAGCCGTGTCGTCAGTCGCCCCTCCCTCCGTCAGAGCAACGGCAGACAATCGTTCCGCGCCTTTTTTCTGTGCGGACGCCATACCACGGCAAGCATGGAGCCCGCTCAGCTCACTTTGGCAATTAGGAGCACATTAACCACCACACGCATTATTCAGCAGTATATGCAGCACCAGAACATGGCAACGCGATACCGGGCGAGGAGGCGACGTCAGCGCGGTCCCGTGAGTGATCAGGACATGGACACAGATTTCTCTGAAAGCATGGGCCCTGACAATGCATGCATCATGGTGCTAATGGGGCAGGTTCATGCTGTGGAACGCCGATTCTGGGCTCGGAAAACAAGCACAGACTGGTGGGACCGCATAGTGTTGCAGGTCTGGGACGATTCCCAGTGGCTACGAAACTTTCGCATGCGTAAGGGCACTTTCATGGAACTTTGTGACTTGCTTTCCCCTGCCCTGAGGCGCATGAATACCAAGATGAGAGCAGCCCTCACAGTTGAGAAGCGAGTGGCGATAGCCCTGTGGAAGCTTCCAACGCCAGACAGCTACCGGTCAGTTGGGAATCAATTTGGAGTGGGCAAATCTACTGTGGGGGCTGCTGTGATGCAAGTAGCCCACGCAATCAAAGATCTGCTGATATCAATGGTAGTGACCCTGGGAAATGTGCAGGTCATAGTGGATGGCTTTGCTGCAATGGGATTCCCTAACTGTGGTGGGGCTATAGACGGAACCCATAACCCTATCTTGGCACCGGAGCACCAAGCCGCCGAGTACATAAACCGCAAGGGGTACTTTTCGATAGTGCTGCAAGCTCTGGTGGATCACAAGGGACGTTTCACCAACATCAACGTGGGATGGCCGGGAAAGGTGCATGATGCTCGCATCTTCAGGAACTCTGGTCTGTTTCAAAAGCTGCAGGAAGGGACTTTATTCCCAGACCAGAAAATAACTGTTGGGGATGTTGAAATGCCTATATGTATCCTTGGGGACCCAGCCTACCCCTTAATGCCATGGCTCATGAAGCCATACACAGGCAGCCTGGACAGTGGTCAGGAGCTGTTCAACTACAGGCTGAGCAAGTGCAGAATGGTGGTAGAATGTGCATTTGGACGTTTAAAGGCGCGCTGGCGCAGTTTACTGACTCGCTTAGACCTCAGCGAAACCAATATTCCCACTGTTATTACTGCTTGCTGTGTGCTCCACAATATCTGTGAGAGTAAGGGGGAGACGTTTATGGCGGGGTGGGAGGTTGAGGCAAATCGCCTGGCTGCTGGTTACACGCAGCCAGACACCAGGGCGGTTAGAAGAGCACAGGAGGGCGCGGTACGCATCAGAGAAGCTTTGAAAAACAGTTTCATGACTGGCCAGGCTACGGTGTGAAAGTTCTGTTTGTTTCTCCTTGATGAACCCCCCCGCCCCTTGGTTCACTCTACTTCCCTGTAAGCTAACCACCCTCCCCTCCTCCCTTTAATCATTGCTTGCAGAGCCAATAAAGTCATTGTTGCTTCACATTCATGCATTCGTTATTCATTCATCACACAAATAGGGGGATGACTACCAAGGTATCCCAGGAGGGGTGGTGGAGGAGGGAAGGAAAATGCCACACAGCACTTTAAGCACAGCACTTTAAAAGTTTACAACTTTAAAATTTATTGAATGACAGCCTTCTTTTTTTTGGGCAATCCTCTGTGGTGGAGTGGCTGGTTGGCCGGAGGCCCCCCCACCGCGTTCTTGGGCGTCTGGGTGTGGAGGCTATGGAACTTGGGGAGGAGGGCGGTTGGTTACAGAGGGGCTGCAGTGGCAGTCTGTGCTCCAGCTGCCTTTGCTGCAGCTCAACCATACACTGGAGCATACTGGTTTGGTCCTGCAGCAGCCTCAGCATTGAATCCTGCCTCCTCTCATCACGCTGCCGCCACCTTTGAGCTTCAGCCCTGTCTTCAGCCCGCCACTTACTCTCTTCAGCCCTCCACCTCTCCTCCCGGTCATTTTGTGCTTTCCTGCACTCTGACATTATTTGCCTCCACACATTCGTCTGTGCTCTGTCAGTGTGGGAGGACAGCATGAGCTCGGAGAACATTTCATCGCGAGTGCGTTTTTTTTTCTTTCTAAGCTTCACTAGCCTCTGGGAAGGAGAAGATCCTGTGATCATTGAAACACATGCAGCTGGTGGAGAAAAAAAAAGGGACAGCGGTATTTAAAAAGACACATTTTATAAAACAGTCGCTACACTCTTTCAGGGTAAACCTTGCTGTTAACATTACATACATAGCACATGTGCTTTCGTTACAAGGTCGCATTTTGCCTCCTCCCACCGCGTGAACGGATTTTGGTTGAATGCCAGCAAACATACACTGCAATGCTTTGTTCTACAGTGATTCCCCAGTACGTGTTGCTGGCCTGGAGTGGTAAAGTGTCCTACCATGAAGGACGAAATAAGGCTGCCCTCCCCAGAAACCTTTTGCAAAGGCAGAACCGCAAATGCCAGGGCAAAGTAATCCTTTCACATGCTTGCTTTTAAACCATGTATAGCATTTTAAAAGGTACACTCACCAGAGGTCCCTTCTCCGCCTGCTGAGTCCAGGAGGCAGCCTTGGGTGGGTTCGGGGGGTCCTGGCTCCAGGTCTAGGGTGAGAAACAGTTCCTGGCTGTCGGGAAAACCGGTTTCTCCGCTTGCTTGATGTGAGCTATCTACAACCTCCTCATCATCATCTTCTTCGTCCCCAAAACCTACTTCTGTATTGCCTCCATCTCCATTGAAGGAGTCAAACAACACGGCTGGGGTAGTGGTGGCTGAACCCCCTAAAATGGCATGCAGCTCATCATAGAAGCGGCATGTTTGGGGCTCTGACCCGGAGCGGCTGTTCGCCTCTCTGGTTTTCTGGTAGGCTTGCCTCAGCTCCTTCAGTTTCACGCGGCACTGCTTCGGGTCCCTGTTATGGCCTCTGTCCTTCATGCCCTGGGAGATTTTCAGAAAGGTTTTGGCATTTCGAAAACTGGAACGGAGTTCTGATAGCACGGATTCCTCTCCCCAAACAGCGATCAGATCCCGTACCTCCCGTTCGGTCCATGCTGGAGCTCTTTTGCGATTCTGGGACTCCATCATGGTCACCTGTGCTGATGAGCTCTGCATGGTCACCTGCAGCTTGCCACGCTGGCCAAACAGGAAATGAGATTCAAAAGTTCGCAGTTCTTTTCCTGTCTACCTGGCCAGTGCATCTGAGTTGAGAGCGCTGTCCAGAGCGGTCAGAATGGAGCACTCTGGGATAGCTCCCGGAGGCCAATACCATCGAATTGTGTCCACAGTACCCCAAATTCGAGCCGGCAACGTCGATTTAAGCGCTAATCCACTTGTCAGGGGTGGAGTAAGGAAATCGATTTTAAGAGCCCTTTAAGTCGAAATAAAGGGCTTCATTGTGTGGACGGGTGCAGGTTTAAATTGATTTAACGCTGCTAAATTCGACCTAAAGTCCTAGTGTAGACCAGGGCTTAGGGCATGGCTACACTTGCAGATGTAGACCACTTTGAGTTAAGCTAGCCTTTGGAGAGTGCAGTAGGGAAAGTGCTGCAATCTGTCCACACTGACAGCTTCAAGAGCACTGGCGTGGCCAGATTTGCAGCAGCATTGGGAGCAGTGCATTATGGTCAGCTATGCCAGCATGCAAGTGACTGCAACATGCTTTTCAAATGGGGGGGGTGGAGTGTGTTGTGTGTATGTGGGGGAAGAGAGTGGATTTGTGGGGGGCTGAGAGCATGTCAGCATGCTGTCTTATAAGTTCAGACAGCCGCAGACCCCCTCTTCTTCCCCTCAGCTCCCTCACACACACACACACACAGCATTCCACAGTAATGGTTGCTTTGTCTCAGAGCAGATAAGCATGCCGGATGTCAGAAATTGAGCTTTCAAAGGGCATATCCGCATTCCTACAGTGATTCAAAAACAATGACAAGAGTGGCCACTTGACTTAAGGGGATTATGGGACGTTTCCGGAGGCCAATCAGAGCACAGTAATGCAACACCTCGTTCACACTGATGCCCGGGAATTGTAGCCAAGGAGCAGCAAATGTTATTCCACTTGCTGAGGTACAGTACCAGGAGCGCTCTACGTGCCTTGCCAGTGTGGACGGGTAGTGAGCTAGGGCGCCCGGGGCTGCTTTAATGCGCTCTAACTTGCAAGTGTAGCCAAACCCTTAGAATACTCCCACAACAGCATCAACTTCTTGGACTCCATGATCAGTTTCAACAATCAGCTACAGACAGCTGTATACGAGATCACCACACTTACCTGCACAGATCCAGTAGAACACCAAGCACAACAAGACATCCATTATTTACAGCCAGCTGCTCAAATACCACAGAATACGCTCCAAGGAAAAAGTCAGGGATACACACCTTAACACACTTAAAACTGCCTTTGTCAAACAAGGACACTCCACCAGAGAAGTAGATCCCCTCATGGAACAGCCAACCCAAATACTCCAAGAGAACCTGCTTCAACATGGGGGGGAGGGGGAACAGGGGACTGTAACCGCACACTCCTAGTTGTCACCTACCATCCCACATTGGAACCCATATAGGATATCATCAAACAATTACAACCCAAGCTCGATGGGGACCACATCCTGAAAGAAATCTTTCCCAATCCCTCTTCTGGCTTTCAAGCAACCCCCCAACCTCACCTAGCTCATCATCAGAAGCAAGCTCCCCACAGACCATGGTATATTCAAAGCCGCTCCAGACCACGGTATACTCAAAGCAACCTGCCATAACAGTTGCAAAACCTGCAGACATATGTCCACTGCTATGATAATCAATACCCCCCACAACATACCTTTCAAGATCCATGGGTCCTACACATGCCTATTACAGGATACACCTCATCCAGCGCATCAAACATCCCAACGACAACTATATGGGTGAAACTAATCATTTTGCTCTTGTCAAGGTTCCTTCCCCATTCTGAACTCCAGGGTACAGATGTGGGGACCTGCATGAAAACCTCCTAAGCTTACTTTGACCAGCTTAGGTTAAAACTTCCCCAAGGTACAAATTAATTTTACCCTTTGCCCTTGGAATTTCCACTGCCACCACCAAACTTTAACTGGGTTTACTGGGAAACGTAGTTTGGACATGTCTTTCTCCCCAAAATCCTCCCAACCCTTGCACCCCACTTCCTGGGGAAGGTTTGGTAAAAATCCTCACCAATTTGCATAGGTGACCACAGACCCAAACCCTTGGATCTGAGAACAATGAAAAAAGCATTCAGTTTTCTTATAAGAAGACTTTTAATAGAAGTAAAGGAATCACCTCTGTAAAATCAGGATTACCCTTACAGGGTAATTAGATTCAAAACATAGAGAATCTCTCTAGGCAAAACCTTAAGTTACAAAAAAGACACACAGACAGGAATAGTCATTCTACTCAGCACAACTCTTTTCTCAGCCATTTAAAGAAATCATAATCTAACACATACCTAGCTAGATTACTTACTAAAAGTTCTAAGACTCCATTCCTGTTCTATCCCCGGCAAAAGCAGCATACAGACAGACACAGACCCTTTGTTTTTCTCCCTCCTCCCAGCTTTTGAAAGTATCTTGTCTCCTCATTGGTCATTTTGGTCAGGTGCCAGGGAGATTACTTTTAGCTTCTTAACCCTTTACAGGTGAGAGGATTTTTCCTCTGGCCAGGAGGGATTTTAAAGGGGTTTACCCTTCCCTTTATATTTACGACAGCTCTCAAACGAATTATGCTCTCACGTCGAAAAATAATAAAAGACAAAAAACATCCTATCACCGGTGAGTGAACACTTTTCACAAAGCGATCACTCCATATCAGATCTCTTAGTCCTCGTCTTCCAAGGAAGCCTACACAACACCTTCAAAAGACGAGCCTGGGAACTTAAATTCATAACTCCACTAGACACCAAAAATCATGGGCTCAACCAAGACATTGGTTTTATGGCTCATTACAACAATTTATAACCTACTAACTCTCCTTTGTTCTATGAATGCAGAGGTGCTAATTTCCCACTTCATTTTAACAGGTCTCCTGCAATACCTATTAACCCCTTATGCTTAACCATTTGTCCTACCTTGTAATCAGCTGTGACTGAGCACTTTTCTGAGCTCTGTGTAGCTTGAAACCTTGTCTCTTCCACCAACAGAAGTTAGTCCAATAAAAGATATTACCATACTTCAGATGGGGGCTCGTCTGGGATAGAAGCTTGTGAACTGATTGAGGAACTGAGACTGAGATCCAAAAGAGGTGAGTATGTTTAATTTACCACCTCATTAGACTAGGGATAGAAGTCGCTTATCCCCTTTCAGACACATCTTGTTCCCACTTTTTAAAAATGTAAATGCAAAGGAACCTAGACACATGTAAACCAAGCAGAGGGGTTAACCGGGGTACCAACTGGGAGGGGAGACGTTCAAGAGGGTTATGTACTGTTTAAACTAAGGGGTGTGTTACGGAGGACTTGGACAAACCACCAGCAAGCGACTGGCCATGAGTTAAGCCCAGAACTGGCTGGGTACGCGAGTGGTAGGCGTGCAAACTGGTGGTCCCATTTCCTCATTGCACGTAACATTGCAAGCCCTGCGGGGGAGTCGCACATCCCCATCAAGGCTAACAGCCGTGGAGATTGAGACCATGGTGTTAAGGGGAGGGAGATGTAAATTGCCAACAAGGTCAGCAGCCAGAGCAATTAACAGCTATGGCATCAAAGGGGGAGATGAAAGTCAGCCCTCGGGAATATGTAGAGTATAAACACATAAAAACTCGGCAGGCAGCAGTTAAAATAAAACAAACTATGCTGCAGCTGGACCAGAGAAAGAATTGGTTAAATAGCGAAATGACCAAAAAGGTGATAAAGCAGAAATAGTTTTATTGGATATACTCAACATAAAAGAAAAAGAAAATACAACTTTAAAAGCCGAGAATAAGGCACTAAAAGATAAAAGCCAATGCCAGAATGATAACACTCCCTTTAAAATGTATAACTGTCAAGAAACTGGAAAAGATCCCAGCAGGAGAATCACAATCCCTAGGCCTGGGACATGCATCCAAATCAGAAGAGTGGGAGCTCACACCCAGTTACAGCTCACCATCTGGAGATCTAAGAAATAAAAGCCTGTATCTATGAAAAGGGATGATTCAGCGAGGAAAGCAGGATCGGGCCTAAACAAGCAGGCAGGCAACAAATAAAAAATTAAAAAGCAGGCTGGAAGCCCTGAGGGCACAGTGGCAGGAGTAAAAAAAAAAAACAAAAAAACAAAAAAACACACACCAAGGAAACAAAGAAAAACTGGTACCAGATGAAGAACAACCCAAAATACCATGGATCTACTGTCAAAACAAAAATTGTGTTTATGTTTTGTCTTGTGTTGTTTGTCCTGTTGCTAACATTACTGTGTATTAAAAACTACTGCATTGGAAAAAAAAAAATTCCCAAAGTACAGGAATGGGGAATTCAGATCCCTGGACCAATGCTTGGAATGGTGAAATCTGAGTTAACAAAAGGTGTAGTTTTGGGAGATAAGCAAGTGATTTAAAAAGAAAATACTCAGGTAGCAAAACCATATTAAAAGAAATTAGTTTTAAGGCAAGAATCAAAATAGTCTCATCCACAAGCAGGCAATTCGAGAGTTAAAAAGACCACGGACAGTTAAGAAAGTCCGGAAAGTGCTGGGACTCCTTAATTACTGTAGAATGTATATACCGGAGTACTCAGAGATGGTGCAACTAATCCAAAAATTTACCAGAGGGGGAAATGACTCAGTAATATGGGGCACAGAACAAGAGGAGGCATTCATAAAGGTAAAACAAGCTCTAGCCTCCGCCCCCAACTTGGGTTTACCCAATAATGGGAAAGCCGTTCCACCTTTACTTCACTCACAGTAAGACTCAATATGCTGCTGTGCTAACTGGTGCTGAAACCCTGAGGAATCAGTGGGAGTTGACACTGTGCGTGCAAAACCCCAATTTCTCCAAAGTAAGGAACAAAGGAATAAATGCAGCTGAATACCTGAACATAAATGAAAAGGTACACAAATGTCTCAGATAGGGAAGAGGAAGTGTTAAAAGAAGTTAAGAAAGAGCCATTAAAAGAATTCAGACATAATTTTGTAGGTAGATGTGTCAAGAAACTATGAAAATAAAGTGCCAAACACAGAATGAGCAGTGGTAGTTAGTAATGGAACAGTAATAGTATCAGGTCAGCTGAGTGGTTCAAAACCAGCTCAAAAAGCAGAGCTGACAGCCCTCACTGAAGCTCAAAGAGCGGGGGGAGGACAAAAGGCTCACAGTGTACACAGACAGCAGATATTCATTCAGAGTGGTCCACGACTACATGGACGGGTGGTCATGCAGGGGTTTTATAACAAAAACCGGCAAACCCATTAATAATATAAATGCAATTAAACTAACAAAAGCTGTCAAACTACCATCAGAACTGGCACTAGTCAAAATAGAATCATAGAATATCAGGGTTCTGTCTGGAAGGGACCTCAGGAGGTCATCTAGTCCAACCCCCTGCTCAAACCAGGACCAATCCCCAACTAAATCATCCCAGCCAGGGCTTTGTCAAGCCTGACCTTAAAAACGTCTAAGGAAGGAGATTCCACCACCTCCCTAGGTAACGCTTTCCAGTGTTTCACCACCCTCCTAGTGAAAAAGTTTTTCCTAATATCCAACCTGAACCTCCCCCACTGCAACTTGAGACCATTACTCCTTGTTCTGTCATCTGCTACCACTGAGAACAGTCTAGATCCATCCTCTTTGGAACCCCCTTTCAGGTAGTTAAAAGCAGCTATCGAATCCCCCCTCATTCTTCTCTTCTGCAGACTAAACAATCCCAGTTCCCTCAGCCTCTCCTCATAACTCATGTGTTCCAGTCCCCTAATCATTTTTGTTGCCCTCCGCTGACTCTTTCCAATTTCTCCACATCAAATAAAATCACATCATAAAATCTCAAGCAAGGAACAAAACAAACACCAAAAAAAAAAGTAAGAAGGACAAATCACCTTCGGTATGGGCCGGTGGGAGGAGCTGGTAACCCCTGAGTGCATACGAGCTCCGCTGCTCCATGCCATCCACTCCCCAGCTCACCTGGGATGGAGGCAAATGAGAGCTGCCCTGAAGCACTGGTGGTGGCCAGCCATGAAAAAAGATGCCTTATAATTTCTTAAAAGATGTGCACAAGTAAATGTGGGTAGGAGGAAGAAAGTACCCCTGAACCATCAACCACGGCCAAAGGGACCATGTCAGAATCTGCAAATTGATTTTACTGGGCCCCTTGCAAACAGGTTGCAGAACTACATTAAGGTATTGAACAATGAATTAAAATAAATCTATACAACCAAGTAAAAAAATAATCAAACCCAGCTAAACAACAACAGCAGTCTAAACAAATCTGCATTTTAAGGTGGGGGGAGGGAGGGAGAAGGAAACATTTTGAAGGCACCAAAATCAGGTAAAACAGTTTAAACCATGCTTGCCAATACTAACATAGTCTCCACAGGTGAACAAGAAGAAGGACTGAAGGGTGACCATGAGGAGATTCCTGCTGTGGCTCCTGCTGATCCTGTGGTGCATGATGAAGGACACAAGTAGTGTGTGAAAGGGAGGACTGGATACCAATAGGGCCAGTTGACTAATCCTAGACAGCTTAAAGGATCTGTCAAACTCTATATCCACCTCATTGGATATAACAAAATACCTGGGTCAAGAATTCACCAGCCTGTTAATAAATGGTACCAAAATAAAGGAATTGAAGGAAAGTTGTTGGAGAGCAAGGCAAGCATTGGTTACAATTCTCTGTGTGGTGATGGCCAATCTCCTGGATGGCCGGGTTCTCCCAGCCCTTATGGAAGTGGTGGGACCCCATCTCCACAGTACCCCTCCATGGGTATGGGGAAACAGAGAATGAATGAGAGTCCAAAGACTGGCTTGGACAGGTCATAGCATAATCTTCAGTCTCCTAGTGCCTCTGGGAATCCCTCACTCACAACGAGCTAGAATGGTGACCTCCCTGCCAGTATGGAGGAGAGGTCATGTTACTAAAATAGAAGGCATTGCATATTCCGCCAGGAAATATTCCGCTAGGTCGCCAGGAAAGCGTACTCTAGTAAATGTTGCACCCACTCTAAGAAGAAAATTCTGTGTATGTGCCCTTATAACGTTCGAACAAATCTGTCTAGGTTCAAGGTGGCCGTCACTGAGAAACTGGTGCACACAGAGCTGGTCCAGATGAACGGTACCTACTGGTGTGTGATTGCCCAGAGCCACTCCATTGAATTAAATGGAAAGCCCTACCCCTCGACACATCCATCCATGTGCATGACAGTCCCCCGAAAGGCAACCCTGGCTGTTGACGGGACACAGCTCTACCATACTCCGCCAATGACGGGTAACCTTACATGGGATCCAGAATGGCTCTACGGCGGTAAGTATCTAGAGGAAGGTCTTCTGGCCCTGCAGGCGAAGATCGAGGAGTTGGTGGCCAAGGCCCAAAGACACATTGGGGAAGGCCGTCTGAGGTACACTCGGATAGGGGAGACCATGGACCAGGCCAATGTTAAGTACTCTCAGGCGTGGAATCAGGCAGTGGAGGTTAAATCAATAATTACGGGCAATGCCATCTCAGATGACAAGTCAGTGAGCAGAGTCAGCATAACTCCGAATGCAATTGGGCATCCTTATCGCAAGCTATAGACACATGAAGCGCTGAGAAAGGCCTCACAGTTATTCCCTAACGCAGGGAAGAGATAGTGGTACAATACCCCTCAGATCCCAGACAGAGTTCGGGGAGAGGCCTAATATGATTGACATGAGTTATGACACCCTCCCCTCACAGATGTATGCCAATCCTAGCCCACAGAAATGCAAGGGTAAATTTATAAACAATTGTTATTGTTAAATACTAATTACTGCTTTTTTGCTTTAAAATCTCCAAGAATGTACCTGTTGGTCAACCGGGAAAGCTGCTACCTCATTCCCCTGCACCCCAAAATTAGGATTTAACCTATACACTTTAATAGACATAGTTTGGGGGTAATTACCTGTGTGTCAGCAATATGTTAATTTGAGCCTTGGGCGGAGCCATTATGTAATCTTTTAGACCACTGGCTTATTGTGCTTATCATGTCTTGCTGCTAGAACCTATCCAGTGGCTTGGGAAAACCTGTCCCCATCGCTTCTCTTTGCCCAATGAGCGCCCTATATAATCTATTGTCATTAATTGTTCTGCAGTGCCTCTGAGCCGAATAAGCAAAGTGACACTCCACCAGTGCTGTGCATAATAAACTCCTGTGCTTGACTCTACACCAGGGACAGGCAAACTTTTTGGCCTGAGGGCCACATCGGGTTTCCAAAATTGTATGGCGGGCCGGTTAGGGGAGGCTGTGTCTCCCCAGATAGCCAGCTGTGGCCCAGCCCCGCCTCCTATCTGACCCTCCCCTGCTTCTCGCCCCCTGACGACCCCCCCGGGTCTCCTGCCCCATTCAACCTCCCCCCCCCGTTCCCTGTCCCCTGACGGACCCCCCCCCGGGGATTCCTGCTCCATCCACCACCCCCTGCTCCCGGTCCCCTGACCACCCATCCGTGACGGCCCCCCTGCCGCCCCATCCAATCCCCCCCTCATTCCTGACTGCCCCCCCAGGACCCCTGCCCCATCCAACCCCCGTTCCCCACCCTCTGACCCCCCCCCGACTCCTATCCACGCCCCCAACCCCCTGACCACACCCTCAAACTCCCCTGCCCTCTGTCCAATCCCCCCGCCCCCCTTACTGCGCTGCCTAGAGCGCCAGTGGCTCTGGGAGGCCAGGCCGCGCGGCTCTGGGAGGCCAGGCCGCGCGGCTCTGGGAGGCCAGGCCGCGCGGCTCTGGGAGGCCAGGCCGCGCGGCTCTGGGAGGCCAGGCCGCGCGGCTCTGGGAGGCCAGGCCGCGCGGCTCTGGGAGGCCAGGCCGCGCGGCTCTGGGAGGCCAGGCCGCGCGGCTCTGGGAGGCCAGGCCGCGCGGCTCTGGGAGGCCAGGCCGCGCGGCTCTGGGAGGCCAGGCCGCGCGGCTCTGGGAGGCCAGGCCGCGCGGCTCTGGGAGGCCAGGCCGCGCGGCTGCAGAGCGTGGCACGGCACGCGGAGGATGCAGGGGAGGGAGAACAGCAGGGGAGGGGCCAGGGGCAAGCCTCCCGGGCCAGGAGCTCAGGGGCCAGGCAGGAGGGTCCGTAGTTTGCCCATCTCTGCTCTACACGGTGTGGATTACTGTTCCTTCAGAGCACTTTTCTGAGCTCTGTGTAGCTAGAAACCTTGTCTCCTCCACCAACAGAAGTTAGTCCAATAAAAGATATTACCTCACTCACCTCGTCTTCCTCCTATCCTGGGACCACTACAGCTACAACACTGAATACACAAGGTATTGTACATAATGGATATCTAGGAATCACTTAGACCACTAAAACATATCTTCTTGAGTAAAATGCAGCAGGTGTTTAACAGTGCACAGCAAGGCTGTATATAATATTCAAGGGCAGGAGACTAAAAATGCCACTTACATTTTAGTCATTTAATATATTCAAATGGAAAAAAAAAAGCATGATTCATCTACCTACTATGAAAGAGATAATAAAGGAGGAGACCAAAAAACAAGATACTGTACCTACCAAAATCAATGGACCATACAGCGTATATTAGGGCTTATTTACATGTGAAAGTCAATCTGGAATGAGGTAAAGTGTGAATTTAAAGCAGATTAACTCTTTCTGATTATCTCCATGTGTGAACACTCTTATTTCATACTACTGGAAATTCAAACAGGGAGTTAGGCCTAGTCTAGTCTATTCTAAAATATTCAGTTGGTTTAACTATGTTGGTCAGGGGTGTAAAAAACCCACACATCCCTGAGTGCGGTTGTTATGCCCACCTATGTGCCAGTGTAGACAGCACTAGGTCAACGGAAGAATTCATCTTCAACCTAGCTACCGCCTCTTGGGGAGATGGATTACCTACACCAATCGGAGAACCCTTTCGCATCAGTTTCTACACTGACGCCCTACTGCGGCACAGCTGTGCTGCTATAACATTTTAAGTGTAGCCAAGCCCTTATATAATCTAGGGCCCCTAGAAGCTAACAAGAAAGAAGGCCAGTGGTGCCCTATGGTTGCTCTCACTTGCACTGGGAGCTGGTTCAGTCTCCAGCAACCAAAGGGCTGGAGGAATAGTAAAGCTGGTTTAGGACTATGTTTGCCTCACCGTTATACATGCTGAGCATGAGCTCAGCACAGTTTAGGATTATACTCTCAGATTTCACGAAGATAAAAGTGCTACCTTTAAAGTCCCCACATCAGCACTGCCTCCCACCCTCCACCTTCCCCATATGCTCCTCTCCTGGCAAGAAAAGCCTAGGAGAGAGTGCAAATCCTGCAGCATGTGCTGAAGGTCATCAGATCTGGGTTTGGACAAACAAAGATAGCGAGCAACTTTCAGAACCACTGAATCAATGACATCTCATTGAGAATGTGCTATCACCAACACCCTCACAGTTAAAGTAGGGAGCTACTTTGACAGCCTCTGACAAATGCATCTTCCATGGTATCACAAAGGAAGAGAGGCACTCTCTTTAAATGACATGGCCTATTTAGGGCTTTATAGACAATCATCTGCTGGACAGTGCAGTACACAAGGTGTCAGTGAAACGGGCTCTCTGCAAAAAACACTGCTTAATAAGCAGGCTTCCTCACACAGCCCTCTTTGCAATTCCTGGGTAGTATGATGGTGCAACCCCATGCAGAACACATCATGTGTAACTTCAGATTCAAGCAATACTGTGCATATTTGAAATTCCTGGGCTATCAAATAAACTTGAAAATTCAAATGAATGGTGAATGTGTAATACCTAAAATATAAGCCCTTCTGATCATTTCAACAGACACATCAAGAAAACTATGCCTTGAAGCATTTGTTAAAAATTGTAAGAGTGTATTCAGTACATCAGACAAAAGTAATGCTATTTATTAACCACATTCCTTTCAAATTGCCAAAGGCTCTTGTATTCACTGGATAAAGAGTCTGAAATTCTGAATGAAAAAATCTGAATTTGTAATAACGGTGTGTGTAAGTGAGAGAGACAGACAGACAGACAAGGTGAGTGAGGGAATATCTTTTCAGACGAACTTCTGTTGGTGACGGAGACAAGAGCTCTTCCTCAGATCTGTGAGGTGTCTCTCTATAAACATACACCTAGCACAATGGAGCCTGATCTCAACTGAGGGTACATCAATACTAAAATAACAAAACTAAAAACTTCACGGCAACAACTGTCAGAGCTTGGGTCAATTGACTCGGACATAGACTATGGGACTAAATTTAGTGCTGCAGATGTTCACACTTGGGCTGGAGCCTGGGCTCTGAGACCCATCCACTTTGGTAGGTTTCAGAGCCCAGGCTCCAGCCAGAGTGGGAATGTCTATACTACTATTTTTAGCCTTGTAGCAAGAACCTGAAGGTAGGTCTACAGTGCAATCAGACAACCTCAGCTGGGCCGTGCCAGCTCACTCAAACTCACTGGGCTCAGGCTAAGGATCTGTTTAATTACATTGTAAATGTTCAGGCTCTGGCTGCAGCCCAAGCTCTGGGGCAGTGGTTCTCAACCTTTCCAGACTACTGTACCCCTTTCAGAAGTCCAACTTGTCTTGTGCACCCCCAAGTTTCACCTCACTTAAAGACTACTTGCTTACAAATCAGACAAAAATATAAAACCGTCACAGAACACGATTACTGAAAATTTGCTTACTTTCTCATTTTTATGATATTCTAAAATAAATCAATTGGACTATAAATATTGTACTTTACATTTCAGTGTATAGTATATAGAGCAGTATAAACAAGTCATTGTTTGTATGAAATTTTAGTTTGTACTGACTTCGCTAGGGCTTTTTATGTAGCCTGTTGTAAAACTAGGCAAATAGCTAGATGAGTTGACATGAATTATTTTTCAAATAGAATTTTATTCAGTAACAAAATCAATGCAAAAAAAATCTGAGCAATTTAAAACAAATACATTAAAAACTGAATAAATTAATGGAACAGAACTTTAGAAGGAGAAAGAACATTCATGTCTATTTTACCTGCACGTACAGCAACTGGGGCTGTCACAAGTGTATGTGAAGCTGTGGTTGTCCTTAATGTCCTCCAGGATGGAGTGATAAAAGTAGGGATGTGGCCCCTGATGCCATGTGGAATGCTGGAGGGAGTGCGGGGGGAGGTGCTGCATTGGAGTTTTCTGTGGATTGTTGAACCTGTAGGTCCACAAGAGTCTGCAGCATCTGTTTGCAGTTGGAGAAGCCCCATTATGTCCTGGTGCATCTCCCCCTCCTTTTCCTGCGGCATGTCCTGAGCCGTTCTCCTGTCTGCTCTTTCCTTCCCACTCGGTTTGCAACATTCACCCTCCAGGCCCGTTGCTCACTGTCTGATACAGCCCTGGCTTGCAGGATCTCACTGAACATGTCATCCTGAGTCCTCCTTAGACACTTCTGCTTCAGAGAGCTTATGAATGGCACCACTCAGCTCCAGCCATGGTGAGCACGGCCTGCTGGGGGGAGGGAAATGAGGAAGGAGTTGCTCAGTTGCACGAAACTATGAGTATAGGGCAATGGCTGTAGTGATTTTAGTGGATATCTCACTCCCGAGAATAACCAAGGCACAGATAGCGCAGCTGCTTCTGGCATCCCAAAGCTGCTAGGGCCCGTATGCTGTTATGCCTATGTATTACAATGGTGTCTGCCAATGTTATCACTGACTAGTGTGGGAAAGTGTCCTACCACAGAGGAAGAAATAAGGTTGCAATCCCTAGAAACCTTCGGGAGAGTACAGCAGTGTAACCTCCGTGAAAGGTTCATTGAAATCTCTCTGGAGGATACAAGGGACAATCCTGTATAAACAAGCTGCTCCGCATGGTCCCCCTGCCTAATCCTAGAGGAATGTAAAGCAGATAACAATGTTACTTATCTTTGCTATACCGCCACCTCTTCTAGTACTAGTAAATTAATGAAAATTCAATAGCTGTGTCTGTTCAATTGGAGGCACCATCAATACATCATTGTAATGGGAAATACAATTCCACACTTACCCAAGCTTCCTTCCCCTGCTTTGGGCTCTTCCATGCTGATCTGCTGGCACTGACTGGACTCACAGAGTCTCAAACAGGTCCTGGCTCGCAGCATAGCTTAAACCCCTGCTAGCAGGTCCCCCATCCTCTTCCTCCTCCACCCTCCCATCCTCTCTGATCACACCAGGGGCCTGTGACTCGGGTTCCTCAGAGGTATCCACAGTGTTCTGTGGGCTGGTGGCGGTGTCTGTGCCAAGTATGGAGTGCAACTCTTTGTAAAAGCAGCATGTCTACGACTCAGCACGGGACTGATCATAGGCCTCCTTGGCCTTGATATGCTGCAGCACTTCCTTCGCTTTCACATAACAATGGTGCTGATACCTGTCGTACCTCTTCTCCTGCATCCTCCCATTCAATCTGCTCGTAGATGTCCACGTTTCTGGGGCTGGTCCATGGCTGTGCAAGCACAGCCTCTTCTCCCCACAGGCCCGGGAGAGCCAATATCTCCTGCCTACTCCAAGAAGGGGCATGTCTGGAGCCTGAAGCCAGCATGGTCAGCTGGCCAGTTGCACACAACAATGGAGAGATGCTAGGTATGCTCACCAAGCCAAGCCAGACAATCAGGAAAAGGCATTTTTAAAGGGTAGAGGAGAGCCTTCTGGTCTCCATGACCCTAGGCAGTGGAATTCACAATTTTGACCAGAGCAGTCAGTGCCAGGCATTGTGGGACAGCAGCTGCAAGACTGTCAGGGTCGATATAAGTAACATAGTATCTACACTCAGACTTAGTTGACTTAAGTGCATCGACCATGGCTCAGTGCTGCTCTGGGCGGTGATGTTACTGCATTGGTGGGAAACAAATTTAAGAGTAGACACATGCACAGCTGGGTCGATACAATGCAGCTTACTTCAACCTAACTTTGTAGTGTAGACCAGGCCTGAGTTTATTTGGTCTTGCTGGGGAAAAAAAGGTATATCTGCAGGAGGCATAAATTCTGTGGTATCATCAGTAATTTCTTATTATGAGATCACAAAGAAGGATCAGTTTTCAGATGTACAGAAAGAACCAGGAGCTGATTTAATTGACAAAACCAAGATCCAATGTCCACGCCAATTTCCCTAGTAATAAACAAGAGAATAAACACCACTATTGCCCCCTAAAAACCAGGAGCAGCTACACACACTTAAATTAGTTTCCATTTTAGAGCGAATACTGGTGTCAGCAGTATTCCTCATTGTAATCATAGCGAATACGTAATCAGAGTACAGCTATTCTTTGCACAAGTCATCATTTATTTACAGAATGGAAGAAAGTTGTGTTTCTCACTTCCTAAAACACAGCACTAGTAATTAGGTTCCTGTGAAAGTGATAGATTTATGACCAATGATTACATAAAACTGAAAGAGCTATCAACCTATTTCCATTTATCCTGCAGTATACTTGAAAACTGTTATGATCTGGCAGAGACTAATTGGAATTCTAAATAGTTTTGCTGGTTTTTATTTAACTCACTACACCAAAGAACCTTAAACCATCCCAGTCTGATTTGCACAAGGCCTAAGTACACATGACTTCAAATGAAGTTATGGGGAACTATAGCTACTCAGCACTTCCATAAATTAAGCCCCATTCTTTACACTGGACAGAAAAAAACATTCTTCTTGCACACAGTCCCTGACTAGACAGCAAATAGCCTTTCCCAGTGTTGTACACCCCAGCTGATCCTGCAAGAGCAGTGATGCTAAGATATCCATTCCAAAGACTGCCGTGAGAAACTATGGTGCAAATTCACAAATAATGAAACCAAAAAAGCCATGTTAAATTTTACATATTTAGAAACAAAAGGAAAAAGTCCAAAAAATGGGCACCACATTTTAAAAGGCAAATATTTTTCTTTAGAGAGATTGTAAACAATACAATTTAAAAAAAAAAATAATAATAAATTAGAATGTTGGCTGCTGCACAGAAGTGGCAGCACAAGGTTCCCAGAAAATTCTTGATCTTTCAAGGTGACTGTCATGGCCAGATGGATGCCCCAAAGGTCTGAAGCACACACCTGCCTTTGGAGAACTTTTACAATAAACCCCACCCACCTTTTGTTGTTTTCATGTAGTGGTGAAGTATTTAATAGTGTTCCATTAGTAAGCACTTACTAAAGTACAGTAATGACGTAAAGCATATCAGCAACATGAATGAAGGGAACCAGACATGGCTAAGGGCATGTCTACACTACAATCTTAAGTTGACCTCTATTAGGTAATTACTGTGATGGCTGATGTCCACACTATGCTCCTACACTCAGTTACCAGGAGCACTTCCAATGACTGAAGAGGAGCAGTGGGGGGGGGGGGGCGCTGATAGGCACAGTTCTCAGCTCCGCACAGCTCCCCACCTTCTCGCCTCACCAGTACCAGCTGATAGATCCACACCTGGAGTCCAGTTGGCTGCTGTACTCCTGGCAGGGAGCAGGGACCCCAGGAGGCAGCAGGGCTCCCTGTGGGGAGCGGGGAGCCCAAGCAGCAGCCCAAGCCAGAAGCCTGGGTGGCAGCCCAACTTGGAGCAGAGACCTGTCAGCAGCTGGACTGGGGAGCCTGGAGCCAGCTTTCTTGACAATTTCACAGCTACAGCAGAGCCATGAAATTGACAGCCAACAGCCAATGTGAGGAACCCAATGTCCATAGGGACACTACGTTGCCCGAACTACACCAACATAAGCCCTATGCCTCTTGTGGAGTTGGAATTATGTCGGTGTAGTAGGGAACTTACATTGGCGGGAGTAAGGCTGTAGTGTAGACACTGACATAGTTAGGTCGACATAAGCTGCCTTTGGCGACCTATCTCTGCAGTGTAGACCAAGCCTAAGTCAATGGTTTTCTCTGAATGATTAGGTTTCTGTTTTGCAGTTTAAAATATTAGATGAAGGATAATACATCATCTCACCCACACACATCAAGCAATTCATTGTTATGTTCCTCACTGCAACTCAGCTACATTGCTCATATGCAATATGTATTTTATACTACTCCAGGGACACGCATTTTCTCTCATATCACTGTGCAGAATTATGCTTGGAAAGGTTTACAAATCCCTCAAAATTTGGTAATGGTCCCACCAAAGCATTTATAGACCTTGTTAAAAGCTGGTAGGTTTTGAAAACAAATGTTTAGTATAAATGGTAATGCTTCTTTTTTGGTGTTCATGGAGGAAATGTTTAATAATTTAATACAAAAGATAATTCTCAGATAAAAATTACATTAGGATGGAGTTAAAGCTGAGAATATTTCGGTGCAAAAAAAATTACCAGAAACAAGGATTACAAAGCCAGAAAATTCAGAGATCAGGTTAAACTTAAAAGAAATCCAAACAAGTTAAGGTCTGCAAATGCTCAGTTCAGGCATCAAAATAACACTAACTCAGCCCCAGTAGTGACACCATGCGGGGGAGGGGGACAGGGAGGAGAGAGCCTCATATGCCTTTAAAACTCAGTTTCATGTAAATCACACACTAAATTGCTTTAACCTCTATATTAGAGTGAGATAGTATCATTATATAGTTATTGCATGGTATGACTTTAGATGGTGTATAGCTATTCCCAGGTCAGGCACTAGCCTCTAAAATCATGTGGAAATCCAGCTGTGGGAGAAAAGGAAAAAATGGTAATCAGAATGTTGTGATTTTATGTCTGATCTCTCTCATGAACTATTAAGGCTAGCAATATGTTTTAAACCACTAAAAAGCTAGAACTCACAGCATGTGATGCTCTGCATATGCATTAATATGTGCACTAGTAAAAGTTACCTTCGTGCAAACAAGCACAAAGATTTCTGAAAGTTTGTTCCAATTTCTAAAAATGTTTGAAATATGTCAAAAGCCTAAGTCTATAGCAAATATGATTTCTCAAAGAAAACCTTGAAGTCTCAAAAATAAATAAATAAATAAATAAATGAAATCACACGAGTAAAAGTGCAGACAAAGTACCTGACAAGTTCTGTAAGAGGAAAACATTTTCATTCTCTGGTCTATGAAACACCTGAACAGAATTCCCCAAAAATTCACTTCTGGGATGGTAAAGTAGTCTCAGACCAAATGGAATTTTTTCAGACATTTAAAAACACCTGAAAATAGGATCTTGAAATGGAAGTGCTTCCTCAGCAAGAACGGCACTGTGCATTTAAGTCTGCAAGCTGCTGAGAACTCTGGCCAAAACCAGCTACACACTTTAACATGTGCTTAGCTAGAAGTACGTGTGTAGTCCCAGTAAAATCAATGCAGTTACACCACAGTAACCAAGAGAAGAATCCAGCCACTCTGTGTTTATCTTAAAGACATAACAGAAAGTCAAGAACAGCTACTATGCTTGTTCAAACAGAAATGAATGTAAGTTTAAACATTTTGCACATAGTGACAAGCCCATCTAGTGAGGCAGACATGAAGGGCCCACCCTGTCAAGGGAAAAATGCAGTTAATCCCTAATTACTCTACAATGACAAGTCTTTTAGATTTTAGAATTAAATTCTGACTACTCTACCCAGAACAAGCTATGTCTGAATCACAAATGAGATCTGAAGCCCACTAAATAGCTCATGATATGCCAAACACCATACATATCAAGAGCCAATTATATTAATTCCATTCATTTGGTCTCAAGCTATTGCTGTATGACTCTTCCTTCTTTGCTGTTTCTTAGCAACACAATTTTGCTCTCATTTGCAGTGGATGAAAATGGGGAAATATTTCCACAGACTCCAAAGAACATCAGACCAATTATTTATTTAAACTGAGACACTGGTGTGCATGACATTTTCCAGACAAACAACAAAACCTCCACAAGGATTTTACAAGCTAAGGCCCCAATCCAGCAAAGACTTATGCACATGCTTAACTTTGAACATATTTACGTTTTTTCAGAATCAGAACCTAAACGATTTCTAACACAATAAGCTAAGCAGTGGAGAGGGGCTCAGGGAGGGTTATAGCCAGTAAGATATTGTGAGGTCTTCTTATTGTGTATGCTGTCATATACACAATCTTTTATAAATTACATTAAAATTTAAGAGTGGTAGCTGTGTTAGTCTGTATCAGCAAAAAGAACGAGGAGTACATGTGGCACCTTAGAGACTAACACATTTATTTGAGCATAAGCTTTCGTAGGCTAAAACCCACTTCATCAGATGCATGCAGTGGAAAATACAGTAGGAAGATTACACACACACACACACACCATGGAAAAAATAGGTGTTGCCATACCAACTATAATGAGAGTAATCAGTTAAGGTGAGCTATTATCAGCAGGAGAAAAAAACCTTTGTAGTGATAATCATGATGGCCCATTTCCAACAGTTGACAAGAAGGTATGAGAAACAGTAGGGGGAAAAATAAGCATGGGGAAATAGTTTTACTTTGTATAATGACCCATCCAATCCCAGTCTTTATTCAAGCCTAATTTAATGGTGTCCAGTTTGCAAATTAATTCCAATTCAGCAGTTTCTCGTTGGAGTCGTTTTTGAAGGTTTTTTGTTGTAGATTGTTCTTTTAGGTCGTAATCGAGTGACGAGGGAGATTGAAGTGTTCTCCAACTGGTTTTTGAATGTTATAGTTCTTGACATCTGATTTGTGTCCATTTATTCTTTTACATAGAGACCGTCCAGTCTGGCCAATGTACATGGCAGAGGGGCATTGCTGGCACATGATGGCATATATCACACCCATTTTTTCATGTTCTCTGTGTATAGGTCTTCCTACTGTATTTTCCACTGCATGCATCCGACGAAGAGGGTTTTAGCCCATGAAAGCTTATGCTCAAAGAAATGTTAGTCTCCAAGGTGCCACAGGTACTCCTCGTTCTTTTTATTAAAATTTAAGACAGTGGCCAGTAATGATCAGGATGGCTAGCAACCAACAACAGGAACAAGCTGTTTAACTGCTACAAAATAAAACCAGTAAGTGACAGAGGAAAAAAAGAGCCAGTTCATTTCTGTTTATTATTTCATGTTCTGGATTTTTGGTTTCTGTTATCACTTTTTAATTCACCATCTTTGTAGCCATGGGATTTTCCATAGCACCAGCGAACATGGAACCAAAATGAATCATAGCGTGCGATTCGCTGATTTGCTATCCAGTGGTTGCCACGGGGATGTAGTACCAGAACCCCAGGTTCCCCTCCAAATCCCTAGAGGGAAACAGCCTTAGCACACTTTCATTTAATAATTCCATTGTTCTCTGCCCTGAAAGCCACAGCTTTTCTAGGGCTTTGGGGTTTTTGTTTTTAAACTTAGAAGCATTTGCCAGAGAACTCTTGCAGAACCAGAGACTATGAAATCACAACATGAGACTGAAACCCCAAACTGAGAAGGGAGGGGATTTTCCAGTAGACTGTTTAAAATCCATGACTTGTTTTTGTTAAATCCATTCACCCTGTGAAAGATTCAGCCTTCATCATTATTATTATTTATTTATATTACCTCAGCCTAGGAGGCCCAATCCTGGATCACGATCCCATTTAAGACAGACACTGTATACACACAGAACAAAAAGATGGTGCCTGCCCCCATGGGCTTACAATTTACCCAAACTCTCTACATCTCAGGGCTCAGAAAGCTTACCTCCCCAATTCTCTAGACCTCCGAGGGGTTATCAAGCAGAAACTGGAAAGACAAGACTTGATATTTGGGATATTTCTATGATAAAGACAAGCAAAAAACTTTTCAGGCCTCCTTTATACACAATAAAGAACAAGTTGTGTCCCCTTTGCCCAGCTGCTCTGCCTCACAAATGGGAAGACTCTGGGAACTAGAGGATCAGAATTATCAAGGATTTCAATGCTTTTGATGCAACTGAAAACTCCCCTGTGAAGAGCACGGGAACTATCTGTGGACATGTCAACATTAGAAGCACTTTACCAGTATAGCTATACCCATATACTATATTATGCCGACACAGCACTCCTAGTGTGGACACAGCTTATATAAACAAAGCTGCCCTTTTACAGGAATACCTTACCCCACCACCCTCAAACAAATCTAGCTATCCCAATTAAAATGAAGTTTTGCTTTTATAATTAGGTCCACACTAGGGATTTCTATCAGCACAGCTACGTCAATCAGGGATCACAGCTCTTAATACTCCTGACCAATACAGCTATGCTAGTAGAAGCCTGTAACGTAGACACAGTCTGTATTTTTATGAATATTGTGGAAACCTCTATTTGATTATGAGTGTCTGACTTCTATAGAGAAGCCTAAGGGTTAACTCAGTCCTATGAGGCTCTATAAGACCACAGGAAGGCAGATAATGAGGGTGAATTAAGCCCAATCTCCAATACTTGATGAGAAAGATAACTATCAGTACCAGTGGAACTGGTGGATCCAGCTTGTAATCTTCCTTGTCTATAGGGTCAGGAGGAAGTTCCAGTTGCTCTCTTGGACAAGAGAGGTGATGTGACACCCTATTAGGTCACACAGTCCCTGGGTATCATGCACAGGCATTTCATGGGCACCAATAGGAAGGTCAAAGTTGGGTTGTGGAGGTCCCCAAAGGATGGGGAACCTCCAGTCCCAAGGAGAGTGTCCTGGTTTGGGTAGGGGATGCTGGTTCCAGGAAACTCTTGACCTCCTGTCTGTACAGATCTCGTTGGTGGAAGCAAGGATGGTTCCTCCAGAATATCTGATTTTCCGATTATAAGAAGCTCAAATCTCGCTCAATCAGCAGTGCCAATGGTTCTGTCAAAGTAAAGTCATGGCTAGTAGACAGGAAGGGAGTAGACTTCTCCCAGAGCCAGTGTCTCTTGGTGGAGTCAAAATCTCCCTGCTGAGGTTCAGTCCTGACAACCAGCGCAGATCCAGGAGAACAAAGACATTCACTGAAGTGGTGTGTCTTTCCATTCTCCTTGGGTCACCCACGGGTTTGTCAGCCCATACAGACAGAGCTGAAGTAGGAAGGTTCTGATTTGGCAGATCCACAAGGGACTGGGATGGTACCCCCAGTGGCTAAGGTTCCTGACGGATGCTCTTTGTTGGTACTAGCAGTCCAAGGTCTCTTGATCTGGACAGTACTGCTAGCAATGGCACTGCCAGTGCAGAGTCCGGTAGCAGCGGAGCCTTGCTCCTATGCACCTTTCTATCATCGACATCCTAAGCCTTTGGAAGCTGGGCACAAAGACCTGCCCGACCTGGACGGGGTGAGCGTGGGATCTGTCCTCTTTGGAGTGGACTTCGAAGCAGATCTGCTCTTGTGCTTATGAGACTGTGCTCTGCTCTCCTGCAGAAATCCTGAGAGGTTCCACAGGTGTAGTCTCCTGCATTAGACTTCATGGTAGGAAGCGTGCTCTTTGATCACTCTGGCCAATGTACTGCAGGGTTCATCCAGCCTGGGTCTGATTGAGACCTCTTAGCCTTCTCCATTAGGTGCTTTTTAAGCCAAAATGCTTGCACCTATCAGGTCCAGCTAAGAAAGGAGTGACAGGTGCTGCACCTGCCAGAGATATGCACTTCTCCCAGGCAGTACAGGTGGTCATCACTGATCAGGAAGATACAGAGACAGGAGATGCAGCTTTTCAAGCTTGCTATACTGTGCATAATCTAATTCCCATTCTGGGAAGCCAGAGGGATCCCCAGGGTGGGGATTCTAACTACCCACTAGCTATACTAATAGAGTGGTCCCCAAGGTGGCGCCCGCCAGGGCATTTTTGTTCGCCCACAGGACACCCCACTGCCAAAATGCTGCAGCCAAGCACAGCCACCAGAGAACCACCCACCAAAATGCCGCCGAGAAGCGTTACCGCTTCTCAGCAGCATTTCAGCGGCAATGCTTCTTGCCACTGCCGCTTCTCAGCGGCATTTCGGTGGCCGGTTCTCCGGATGCATTTCGGCGGCGGGGTGTCCGGTACCCGCCACAGTCTTCTGGGAATAGCAATATGCTATTCCCACAGAAAGGTTGGGGACCACTGTACTAATAGAACCATTAACACTAATTACACTAAAGATAACACTAATAAACTTTGAAATATTTACAGGTTTGAAGACAAAGGAGAAGTTCTGGACACTAAAGGTTCCAATTCAAGCCATACAGCAGTAAGAAGGAACTGAAGAGGTGGTCGGTTCACCCAGTGCTACTCCATGGATCCTAGATGCAGAACACAAGCAGAGCAGGGGCGCAGACACGGATCAACAGACACTGCTTTCAAAAGTTCTCAAGTCTCCGGTGCATGGAGCACACATGTACCCATAGTGGAATGCACAGAGCAACCAGTTCTCAAAGGAGGCTAAGTTTACGTAAGGCAATATGCTTTAAGCCTTAAAGCTTTTGTTATTTTTAACCTTTTCTCTGTTTGTGCTGCTCCTATAATAAATAAAGCAGACACTGTTTTGAACAAGCTGTTTTCTGTCATTTCTGGAGAAGATTCCATAGCAGGTGTCAAAAACAGATATGGTTGGTCAACATGGAGTACTGTAGACTGGTGATCCAGTCTAAAAGTGCGGTGAATCAGAGTTCCACTCAGAGAAATGCACATATAGGTCTGCCACTTGAAAAAAGTACCCAAAAAGAGATTACAGATGAAGTTCACCCCAAACCATAACATCCTCCTGAAGAGAATAATTTTGACATTTCTCTCTCTCTCTCGTTGAATATTAGTACTACATTTTTAGAGCTGGAATAGTTATACGCACGGATGTATCAAGACAGTTCTTGTTCACAGTACTCCTTGAAGTCATGTGTTCCTTTTTTTATTGCTCTTGATGTTATTTTGTTTAATGTCAGACCCATTCTCTACAGGCCTAATACATGGAATTTTAATTCTTAAAACTATAAATAAAATCAGAAGAGCAAGCCCACACGGATTCACTCCACACAGTTGCTCAAGTGAGCAGGACTTGTAGGAAGAACTTTGCCCATCCAGAAATGCTGATGAACCTCGGACACCCAGGAAGGAGAAGATCAGACAAAGGGAGGGGTGTCGCAGGACTTTTGTTGTCTTCAAAAATCTGTAACTCTCAGAGTAAAGTCTCTGCAGCCAAGAAATTCCCTTACCAAGCCTGTGTTCCATCCTTTCCTACCACATAGTCCCCAAAGGGACGAAATTAGAAGTCCAAAGTGCCCACAGCCTAGATGGAGAGCGTGCAAGCAATTGGGAGGGGACGTTCAGGAGGTTATCGGGCAGCAGTGCCCCACGTCCCAGGGAAAGACGTTGGGCAAGAAGTCTGAGCCCAGGAGTGTGCTCTATGGCTAAAAACAGTGACAAGACTCTACCCTGACCTAGTTGGCTTGGAAGTGCATGGGACCTAGAGACTGGGTCCACTCGCATCTCACTGGTGAACATGCAGAATACAACTGGGCCGGTTGTAACACTTAGCACTGGCCATTTTAAAAATTTAGCTTGTGTGTCCTTTGGTGCTAAGAGCAGGGAGTTTATTTGGAGTAGGTATGTAAGTGTGGAGGGAGAAATCACCTTTTATAGAATCACAGGACTAGAAGGGACCTTGATAGGTCATCTAGTCCAGCCCCCTGCACTCATGGCAGGACTAAGTATTATCTCTAGACCATCCCTGACAGGTGTTTGTCTAACCTGCTCTTAAAAATCTCCAATGATGGAGATTCCACAACCTCCCTAGGCAATTTATTCCAGTGCTTAATCACCCTGACAGTTAGGAAGTTTTTCCTAATGTCCAACCTAAACCTCCCTCATTGGTGAGGCCTCATCTGGAGTACTGTGTCCAGTTTTGGGCCCCACACTACAAGAAGGATGTGGATAAATTGGAAAGAGTCCAGCGAAGGGCAACAAAAATGATTAGGGGTCTGGAACACATGACTTATGAGGAGAGGCTGAGGGAACTGGGATTGTTTAGTCTGCAGAAGAGAAGAATGAGGGGGGATTTGATAGCTGCTTTCAACTACCTGAGAGGTGGTTCCAGAGAGGATGGTTCTAGACTATTCTCAGTGGTAGAAGAGGACAGGACAAGGAGTAATGGTCTCAAGTTGCAGTGGGGGAGGTTTAGGTTGGATATTAGGAAAAACTTTTTCACTAGGAGGGTGGTGAAACACTGGAATGCGTTACCTAGGGAGGTGGTAGAATCTCCTTCCTTAGAAGTTTTTAAGGTCAGGCTTGACAAAGCCCTGGCTGGGATGATTTAATTGGGGATTGGTCCTGCTTTTGAGCAGGGGGTTGGACTAGATGACCTCCTGAGGTCCCTTCGAACCCTGATATTCTATGATTCCCTTGCTGCAATTTAAGCCCATTGCTTCTTGTTCTATCCTCAGAGTTTAAGAAAAACAATTTTTAACCCTCCTCCTTGTAACAACTTTTTACACACTTGAAAACTGTTATGTCCCCCCTCAGTCTTCTCTTTTCCAGACTAAACACACCCAATTTTTTCAGTCTTCCCTTATCTTCATTTCTTCATTCCCCAACATATTTTATAACACTCGGGCAGAGTTTAAACAGTATCATATGCTAGACCTTGTATGTGAAGTAGAGAATTTTAAATGGAAAGTTATCAAACGTTATTTGTCTGCGCAATTTGTTTGGCCACTGTTTCGGATTTCCCAGTTTCAGCAGATCCAGCAGATTCCCACCCAGCCTTAGCTCGCTCCAGAGCAGGCTTTCTGCATAATGACATCTTTTTATTGGTGGAAGCATAACAGTAAATCTCACTACTCCCTCAGGAAGGCTGAAAGTTCATTAGTTACTCAATGAATAGTGATAGCAGCTATTAGGCACTCAAATATTTCTTAAAATGCTATTTGCCACTTCCTGGCATATTCCACGCACCGAGAGAGAACTCATACAGCCCACCCCTTTGCCTAAATTGTAGGAGAACCCACAGGTATTGTCTAGAAAGGGAAAATCCAGAAACCCACAGTTGCGATTTTAAATCCTACTATATAGTACATTAACAATTGATGGGGTGGGGAGGACAAACAAAAAAAACCTGCTCACCGTGCAGACAGAGGCTTCATCCCTGATTTTCACTCTATTCACAGTCAGTAGCTGCTCCAGCAGGCTGATTCTGTTTAGGAGCCAGGAAAATGCCAGCAGTAACTCCCTGCTACCCTGTGAGCCGTCAGAAGGGAGCTGATAGAATTCTGGCCTGCCATAGCCATGGTACCATAACACTGACTTTACAAACCGAATTTGCGTGCCTGAAAAGTAGAAAAGCAGGAAAATGTGTCACATTCCACTACCCACCCTTTTCCAGGAACAGCTGCTTCCTGGAGAAAATTAACCACATTTCATATCATACTGAGGGTAAGGAGACTGATGTTCTCTGGTTAGGCATGAACAGATACAGTACAGGCAGCAAGAATTCAAGCTTCCCCTGTGCTGCCCCACCCTGACACGCTGGAACCACCTCTATAGAGGGGAATAGAAATTCAGTCTCCAGACCCATTCAGCCCTTTGCCTCTCAGACTAACAAGGCCAATTTGCAACTGGCTTGCAGCTGGTGGGTGCCTTTCCTACTAGCCACTGGACTCAAACTGACCCTCCTTTCATATGGGCCACCAAACACGCTACAAGATGGCAACTCTTCTAGGTCACTGTTGACCTGAGGTGGATCAAAACCTAGAGATGAAAGGTTCCACAGCCTACTACAAATCTCTGAGCACTAGTGAGCAAATAAAGTTACAGTAGCATACATACAACAGGCACAGCAGGCTGCAGAGACTGCATTTTGTGCTCAGCTATATTCTCTTCAATTTTCCTTCATCATGGATTTTACCTGACAATTGCAATGTGACCTGAAGAGAGGTCTGCTTGCCTCTTTCACCAATAGAAGCTGGTTCAATGAAAGATATTACCTCACTCACCTTGTTTCTCTCAATTACAATGCAAATACTATGGATTGTAAAGCAAGAGTCACTTCACTAGGGGAGAAAGAGAAAAGGTTAAACCAACAAATAAAGTTTCTTCCCTTCCCAAGTGAAGTGTTTCAATATCTCCATGTTGTTTCACCACAAAGCATCAGTAAACCCAAACTCAGGGCCCCACGTAGTCAGTGCTTAACTTCCATGTCCTCTATCACATCTGCATGTTCCTCATTTGCCTACTCCCTGTCACTAGCATGATAAACTTCTCGTCTGGTCACATGCATTGTGAGCTTTTTCCCCTGAATGCTGTTGACTAATGAAGCTCAAAATAACAATGCCTGACTGCCAAAGAAAAAGCATGAATGGAAAGAAACATCTGTGACTCTAGAAAAGTTATTTGTTAATCTTAAAAAAGAATTCCTTGGGGAAAAGTGTCTAACCACATCACTTGAGCTGTGAAATGTTAAGGGAGTTTTGCATGCTAGGGGCAATCATACCAAGCTAAAACACAGCCACTAGAAGCCCGAAACTTGAACGTACTCGTTACATTCGAATAGCACTCATTACACTTAAACAGCAGCACATCCTTAACAGTAGTCACTAAGTAGCTGCCTGCACTGGCAAGAGCTAGTAAATCTACACAGGCAGTAAGCCCACTTCATTTCTCAATTTGGAAAGGAGAGTCTTTAAAAAGTGGGAGGAATAAAGCTAACTCTCAGCAGTGGACTGTTTTGAGCACTATATCAAGAACTGGCCTAACCCGATGACAGTTTGTGAACAAAATCATGAGAAAATAGATGGCTCTGTCACAGCCAAAGTTCTCAACACTGGGCTTAAGAGAAATGTTGAACACATGCTGACTACCCCTGAAGCCTATTTCTATAGCCTTGAACAAAATGCAGAGAAATAACTGTTTTATTGCTGATGGTGTTGAAATTTGGAAGGAACTGAGTGAGATCTTAAAAAGAGAAATATGCAATGACAGAGTTAAATTACAAGCATTAAAAAAAAAAAAAGAATGGGACAAGCACTATCTCCAGCTCATTTTCTTGCAAATATTTTCAATACTTGGGTCAAACCTGAACTCCTGAAGAAGAGAAGTTGGCTATGGCATGGACATCCAGCAATCATCCCTCCATAATGCCAACCATAATAAACTTCAGAGCTAAGGCTGAACCATTCAAGAAATATATGTTTGCCGATGATGTTTTAAAGAAAGTCACATCAGTGACTTGGTAGAAGTCACTTAAGCACTTGGATTTAGAGACTGTTGAAGTGATAATCTCATTTTTAACTGCAGTAGCTTCTTCTGCCAGTGTAGAAAGAATATTTTCTTCCTTTGGACTAATCCATTCCCAATTGAGAAATCGTTTGGGACCTGAAAAAGCAGGAAAGCTTGTTTTTCTTTTCCAGATTATGAACAAACAGGAAAATGAAGGTGAAGACCACTGAGTTAGCTGCAGAAGCCAATATTTTACATTTCTCATGTTGACTTGCCTCACATAGTCTATTTAATTTTTGTTTTTGTTTTTTTTAAAATTTCATTTAATTATTTTAGTTAAAAACAATTTTAACAAAAACAAACCTGATTTTAAAAAACATACATGTTTAACTAAATTCAAAAATTCATATGCTTGTTTTGTTAAAATAGGATGTTTGCTGTTGAAGAAAAAAATCCAGAATCCATAACATTGTTGTTTTAGTTAAATAAAACAATTTAAATATCTGTCTGGTGATGTTCTCCTCCTAATACAGCATGGCAAGAAAATCCTCCAAATACTAATGATTAACCTGTTGAATTGGAGATAGTTCACCTCCCAATGACTTCATAAATATCTGCTTCAGTTACCTTTGGTACATGAAATAACCAAACAATCATTCGTTTTCTGATATAGCTGTAAAACTAATCTGAAAAGTTTTCAAAATAAATCACTTTCAAAATGTATAGTGTGTACCTTCTAAAAATGAAACCTACATCTGTCTGAGTTGTGAAGAATATGTATTAAGTTTATAAACCAACAAGAATGCACTTTTATGTAGAAATCGATGATTAAATCGAGTCTTCCTGACCAGTGATTTAAATCAAATTGATTTAAATCAAATCCACCCTGTTTAAAAGAGTATGAGATGTTCATATGCTATAGCAGTGATGGCCATATAAGTAATCTAATCTAATATAGATAGATGCACTCTGCCAAAAGAAGAGTGTGACAGTGTAGAATAGAGAGAAGAATGCTCCTTATATAGCAGATAATGCTAATGACTGCGGTACAATACCTGTTTTTTGGCCAATGCTTTACTGAGGCACTTCATTAAGGTAAGGGAATTTGCACAGAATGGTTCTGTTGATCTTTATAATAAACCCCTCTCAGCATGCACATTTCACTTGAAAAAGACAGTTTAGTGAACACGGGCCAAGCCGTGATACAGCACTCATGTTGTGCCCTTCCTTTTTACGACGCCTGCAGAACCCTTCCAATGAATTACAGCTTTGTATTCAACAGAGAACTACACATTATTCTGAGTTTATGCATGCTAGGAAGAAAGAAATGTGAGTCAAGGCAAGGAATGAAAATGGATGCATTACTTCGTGTGCTCAGGCAAAAACCACCTGTAGAGATGTCACAAATCAGAGTTATTAAGGAAAATTATTGCTGCAGAAAAACAGTTCTGGTTTGACAGGTGAGAATGAAAGAGATACAATAGCTACAGAGCTCTTTTTGGCAGTATCAAAATTGCTACACCAAAAGATAACTGACACGTCAAAAGGCAGATCCCACTGGCATTTTAAGAGTTCATGCAGATTGTAAGCTAATGGAAAGAGGAGTATGAAGGTACTGGCCGTGACTTCATTAAAGTTAATGCCAGAGTTCCAATACAAGGCTGACTTTGACTCACTCTCTAACTTACTTGATGAAGGAACTATTGTTCTGAATTTTGGGGGTATGTGTGAACTTTTTTCCCCCCAGAAGTTTAGGATAAGAAATAATTATATAGAGAAAGAGGGAAAATATTCTCTTCCAAAACAGGATGACTTCCAAGATTTTCCAGCCACTGAACACTGGGGAGATTTGCTGGTGTGTGGTTTGGTTCTAGTTTTGGGTTTTCTGCACAAGTGCAACAGCTCATTCATTTTAAACACACTGTCTGTAGTACATAATACTTTCTAAATGATTTCCCAAATTTGAAGTTATGTACTATCACTCATTAAAAATATGACAATCTTTTTCTATATGAAGTATAAAGTGACCATTGGTCACTCCATAATTACGATTGTTTAAAACAGAAGTTTGAATCCTCCCTAAAATTCACATACATAGTAAAAGTGACTTGAAAACCCATATGCTAGTTCACAAATTGGGGTATAGCCTGTAGTATAAATCTGAGGGTCATTTAATCAAAAGGTTTCAGAGTGGTAGCCATGTTAGGCTGTATCAGCAAAAACAATGAGGAGTCATTGTGGCACCTTAGAGATTAACAAATTTATTTGCGCATAAGCTTTCATGGGCTATAACCCACTTCATCAGACGCATGGAGTGAAAAATACAGTAAGCTGTATAAATATTACAGTGCATGAAAAGATGGGAGTTGCCTTCCCAAGGGGGGGGGTCACTGTTAACTAGGCCAATTCAATTAAGGTGGAAGTGGCCTATTCTCAACAGTTGAGAAGAACGGGTTGAATATCAAGAGAGGGGAAATTACTTTTGTAGTGCTAACGAGGCCAATGCAAAAGGATTCCCAAGCCAATCTCTCGCCAAAATGACCAGTTTTTAAAATTTGGAAAGTCTATCACTTTTTTGGAACACATGCTGAACAAAAACACATGGGCAGAAACCACAGGATACTTGTATCCTTGGGATACCCTGCAAGAGCTAGTGTCTGGAACAATAACCAGTTCCAAAACCTAACAATAGAAAATAACTAGAGGTTGTTTTGGTCCTACAAGTGGCAAGGATTGCTCAGATCTCTGGCAATGCGCACAGACTCCAGGTCAAAACTCAAAGAGCAATCTCAGAGAAAATACTTTTAGTCTACAAGGTGCACTGACCTGGGAGCCAGGAGACTGTGAAATCAAGTGTCCTCCTCCACTGACTGCTTTTAATATTTGTGTGCACTTCATAACTTATACTGACCAAGTCGTGATACTCCTGTTCTAGGGCCAGGAAATTATTACTTTCCCTCAGTTTTACAGAAAAGTTAACTGAGAAGTTACACAAAGAAGGGAAGGATGGCCCAGTTGTTAAGGTACTAGTCTAGGTCTCAGAGACCCAAGTTCAATTCTGCTACGAACTTCCTGTGTGACAATGGGTGAGTCACTTAGTCTTTCTGTTTCCCAGATTGTCATCTGTAACATGGGATGTTGTGAGAATAAAGTACATTGATAGAACGAGGAGTAATGGTCTCAAGTTGCAGTGGGGAAAGTTTAGGTTGGATATTAGGAAAAACTTTTTCACTAGGAGGGTGGTGAAACACTGGAATGTGTTACCTATGGAGGTGGTGGAATATCCTTCCTTAGAAGTTTTTAAGGTCAGGCTTGACAAAGCCCTGGCTGGGATGATTTAGTCGGGGATTGGTCCCGCTTTGAGCAGGGGGTTGGACTAGATGACCTCCTGAGGTCCCTTCTAACCCTGATATTCTATGATTCTACACTAAAGATTAGGAGGCACTGAGATACTGCAAAAATGGGGGATACATAATAGAACACTGGTCTTGAATATGGCAGACCCAACTTTCGTTCACTTAGCCATGTGATACATGTGCTAAATCTGTATGCTTGCTATCCTGCCTGTACCACTGCTTTAGCCACTAAACCAGACTGCTTGAAATCAAACCAGAAAGAGACTCCAGAAATCCTAATTCCCAAAGTCTAGCAAAAACTGTGCAACTCACTAGCAAAGTGTGTGTCAACTTTCTGATTACAGGTTCATCATGTGCACATGAAGATCTCAAGTTCAGACTCTGCCAACAACCAATGTGGGAGCAATCAGAGTTCCATATGATGGCATTTCTATTTTCCCAATTTAATATTTTAGAAGTCCAATCAACCTGTAAATTAATAGATTAGAGGCCAAATTATGTGTTCAGCTATGCTTTCTGCATGTCTATCCCTATCAAGGTGCAAGAGACACAGCTGAATTGCCTTAGCACATAGGTGCACATGATGGAACTTCAGTGTTAATGTCTGTGCATAGCAATTGAAGCAGCAGGAAAAAAAATGATGATCCTGTGATTAAGGCAGTGGACTGGGAACTGAACCAGGGGGAACCAGTGTTCAATTCTTGGCTCAGCCATGGATTTCCTGAGAGATCCTGGCCAAGTCATTTAATCTCTGCTTCATTTTCCACAACTGTAGGCTACTTTGGCTCTTCAGAAGCCTGACAAGCATAGTTTGACTCATGGAGATTTCAGGAGCCAATTTTGGCTGGTTTGGGGCTGAGAAACCTTCTAAGGCTGTGGGAGGATTCCACAGTCACGTCATCCCTGCTTTAGTGAAGGGGCACACTGTAGGGGATCACTGGGGGATATCCAGGGAAGACATAGCCCTGGGAACTAGCACTGTGTCTGTGGTAATGTATATTTAAATACCAACAGTGATTAAGCTCTTTCATTTGACAAGATGGTAAAAGAGCCAACCTGTACGCAAGCTTTCTCTGCAACATGGTTCCTGGTTATAGCTGTATTTTACATCCTCTCTAAAGTACATACACATAGTGGATTCCTTCTTCACTCCGAGACTTGGCTCCACAGCACAGGCTGTATAGCTCTGAGGCACAGTTCATCCATTATAATCCACCATTATAATCCGCAGCCCTAAAGTAGGATTTAATGGCACTTTACTGTGGAGTCAAGTGTCATGTTTGGAAGGAGAAAATAAGAGATTAGAGAGGAAGTAAAGCTGTTTTCTGTAATTATCTCTGAGCACTCTGGGGACTTGTAAGGCCAATGCACAGTGTAAATGCAACTGCAGTGACCTGTTAGGTAAAATGCACCAAACAAGCAAGAGCCTACAGCTGATGAGAGAACATCCAGCTTGCCTGACTGACACCTCATTAACATGGATAAAACAAGCTGAGTATGAATCAAGAGCCATCTTCACACCTTTGATGCAAGAATTAGCGTCAATGGGATAAACTGAGATGTTCAGAATGGAGTCTGAAGCCCCCATTGCAGGGAATGGGCTGCTGAGGAAGGGGAGCTCTAAGTCCAGCTCAGGTCACTCCCAGAAACAGAGACAAACCTTACAAGCACTGGGTGGGAAAATACTTTATTACCTATGGTATCAAGCTCAGTCCATCCTCCATCATGGATTTGCTTTAGAAGAGAATACAGCAGCCTCCAAATCTGCAAGCTCTATGAAAGAACAAAAAGGAAACATCAGCATTCAGAACAGTTGCCATGTATTTGTCTTTAATTACTCAGCACTGGCCATTGTCTTGTATTGCCCCATGCTTCCTCAGATTAATGGCAATAACGTGAAGATTGTGCATTCAGCAAAGGAAAAAGTGTTACAGGATTGTTGACTGCCTGGATCAATTGGCACCTCTCACACACAACAGCACTGCTTCTAAAAAGGCACAGCCACATACTGCACACTTTATACTTACACTTGTACCAGTTCGTTCTGGGATGCCTGAAAGAAATGTTCTATAATGCTGCAGAAGCAGGGGCTTTAGGGTAATTTGTAAACACGAGGCATTGCATTGTGGGCTATTATTACGAGAACTAGCTCAATGAATGTAGTTAGAAGCTAGGATAGCACAGTTACAGACTATGACGGTTTAAGCCTTAAACTCTGAGGCAAGCCAAGGAATTGCAGCCAACATTTGTAAAATGCCTACACAAATACAAAACAGCCTATATGCAGACGTAGGTCAAGGCCTTCCTGCCAATGGAGTTTCCAAAGCCCTAGTACAGAGGGGGCCTAAGATCGTTCAGGATGAAGGGAGGGAAGTATACTCGGAGTGACAAGTAGAATGTGCTGCACACCAGAGGGAAGTGTCAAGCTTCAATTTTGAAAATAGAAGTTTCCAGGAAATTCTCCAGAAGCCCTGAAAAGTTCCTTGCCTTGGACAAAATTCTAAGTAAGAGAAGACATGGAAAGAGATCATCCGACTGAAAAGAAAGGAAGGGTGGTATGGAGAAAATTTTGCTCTTGGACTTCGAAGATTATTTCCCTCTAACATAAATGAGAAGGGATCATGCATATCTGGCTGTTTAGGCTTTTTATTTCCCACCATGGGAGGAGGAGGAAGCTGGTGTCATTACAGGGATGGCAGACATATCATGACTAAAGGTCCTCAGGTGGGTTATGAGGGTACCTTCATGGTGGGAGGTGAGGCGGTGACATTACAGAGTCAAGGCTTCAGGGGGAATGTAACCGTCAGGCACGGGAGGGGGGAAGGTAATTCAAATTAAGGTAGGGTGTGAATTTAGAGCTCCAGAACTATTCCTGAATAACTCTGTATGTGAAGATTCTTAGTACAGAATAAGGGCAGCTGCACATCGAGTTATTCAGCAGTTATTGCAGAAAATCTCCATGTGTGGTGACATTACAGGGATCACAGCAAAGGGATGCCAACGCAACCAGGTGGTAACAAGCTAGCGAAGAACACCATGGAGAGCTGAAGGGCTCAGATACACAGAGTTGTACAGATTAGCTATCCAAACAGTATGGAGGAATTATTTTAATTAGAACTACCAAGTAACATTGAATATTCATACAGCACCATCCCATCCACACACCTTAGAGTGTTTTATACTGCTCACTGTTACTATTGCTCCTTTACAGCAGGCAAAACCGATGCACAGACCTTGTTGCCACTGGGGATTTGTTCCAACCCCACTCGCTGGTGTAGCTGCCCAGTGCAGACTTTCCTACAAGCAAAGCTGTTACAAGCCACAGTTTGCACCATTGCAGTGTGACCTGGTTGCACACAGGGCTGAGTGGCAAACTGTGCTTATATCAGCTGCACCCGTCTCACCAGGGGCTTGCAACTGGGCAGCTATGCCAAAGGCAGGAATACCCAGTATGAAGAAGGCCTGAGAGCACAAGGAAGTTGCCTAGGGTCCCACCACAGGGGGTGATGGTATGGGAGAAGAGATGACATTATAAGGGCAAAGGGAGAAGCAGACAATGTTATGGAGCAGGGGGGATGATGTGGGGTAACGGGGGCAAACCTAGGAGGCGGAGGGATGCTAGGGGTCAGTAAGAGAGGAGGGGTATTGCTATGGGGCAGGGGGCACCGAGAGGGGCAGGGGTGCTGCTGGAGTGCAGTGAAGGGGCATTGTTAGGGGGCAGCGGTGCTGCTATGGGGCCCGGAGGGGCCAGTGATGTTGCCTTGGGGCAGCGGGGCATTGCTATGGGGCAGTGGGGGCGGTGGCCGTTGCTATTGGGCCGGGGGGGGGGCGCGGTCCCGGCTTCCCCCGCTCTCACCGCCTCGGGCCGGTCGAACTTGGCGAGGCGGAAGGTCTCCGGGGCGGGCCGGCTCCCCGGTGGCAGCGCCCGGCACAGCGCCCCAATAGCCGCCGGCAGCGCCCCAGCCCGGCCCCGCCACATCCCGCGGCAGACTCCGACACTCGCCAGCTAGCGCCGCTCCCTCCGCTTAAACGGCGCCTCCGCGCTACTGCGCAGGTGCACACGGCCCCGCCTCCCAGGGCGCATGTGCACGGTGCGCGTGCGCAAGTGACGAGTGAAGCCACGCAGAAGCCGTCACCCTCGCCTTGCACCCTCAGTACTGCCCTTCCTGGGAGCACGTGGCCACGTGCTGGGCTCCGAGCGCTGGGTCAGGCTGCCGCGGCCCGGTGCCTCCCGGCCGGGGAGTGGCTCTTCCCTGCGCGTGCAGCGCTCTGGGGCAGAGCCCAGCAGCCCGGAAATCCCGCAGCAGGGCTCTAGCGGGTCCAGCCCAGAGGTCGGTGCCAGGCTGGCCTCTGCTGCTGCCCTGGGGGCTAGACGTGTGCAGAAGGGTTTGCAGGAAAGCCCAGAGTCTGAGCTCATGTTACCTCAACAGCTGGGGCTTTATGTAGGGCATAAAATAGCAGAAGATTGGCAGTAAAATCACCAGAGTGGGCAAGTTCTCTGGGCCCCATCATGCTCTAAACATTTATTTCTGTGTGACTCGGCAGGTTCCCGCCACGAGCGGACACAGCTGTGCAGCACCTTGTTGCTGGGACTCAAGAGAGCTGGGGACTCTTGCATACTAGATAGGGCATGTGGTCTGTCCGGGATTTCTTTTTCCTACACTAGCACTTATGTCGGTATAACTTATGTCGTTCAGGTGTGTGAAAAAAAAACCCTGAGTGACATGTTTCACCAACAGAAGCACTAGTAGGGACAGTACTACTACGTCTCCCTCTGACATAGCTTCTGCTTCTCGTTGGGTGTGGTTTAATTCTGCTGACAGGAGAGCTCTCTCCCATCAGCATAGAGGGGCTACCCAGGAGACTGTACAGCAGCGCAGTTACATCGGTACAGCTGTGCCACTGTAAGGTGTGTAGTGTAGACATGACCAAAGATGATGACGTGTTTCTTTCATCTGTCTTGTGAAAAACGTAGCTATTTTGACATTTCATCTCAGTTTGGGACATAGTCAAATATTGAAATACCAGAATTGGATGTTGGACAGGAATTCTGATTTTCAATCTGCTCTGAGGGGACTAGTAAGTAACCAGAATCAGTCATTTAAACATTCACATAGCGGATAACAGATTTCAGAGTAGCAGCCGTGTTAGTCTGTATCCGCAAAAAGAAAAGGAGTACTTGTGGCACCTTAGAGACTAACAAATTTATTTGAGCTGTAGCTCACAAAAGCTTATGTTCAAATAAATTTGTTAGTCTCTACGGTGCCACAAGTACTCCTTTTCTTATAGCTGATAACGCAGTCCCAGGCTAGCATCCTAACTCCCCGGACAATTCTTCCTTTCCAGTGCTCTTTCTTATTTATCCAATGGCCACACAGACATAAAACATGGTTTAGAATACTAATAGGAATCTACCAGGATTCGAACATGGCTACTTAGCTAGGCCCACATAGGCAAGGAAAAGATACACTATAAATAACATTTGAGCGACAAACAAAAGTTGTGTTATTATAGGATTACTTTTATTGTGCCTGATCCTGCAAATATTTATGCAAGGGAGTAGAGTTGGCTGAAATGGCATGTGAATAGCTTTACTTAGGCAAGGTAGTTCCATTGACTTCAGTGAAACTACTTGACCAAGTAAGTTACTTACATATAGAGCTGCTGGAAAATTTAAAAAGAAAGTCAGAAATTTTTTTTTAAAAATGTTTCCATTTTGCTGGGCTGCAAAGGGACCCACATCTCGTTTTTTCAAAATTGTGTTAAATACTTTTATCAAAAATATTTTTGGACCATTATGGAAATTTTTTGTTTGTCAAAATCCTGCTTCTTTTTGAGTAAAAAATGTCAGTTACTCTATTGATAATGTTTAGGATCAAAAATTCCCTTCAAAATGTGGCCAAAAATATTACTGGAAAAAAACTGGAAACAGTACGTCACATAAATTTTAATTTTTAAAAAGGAAAAATAAAAATTTCCAATTAAAAAGCTTTTTGGTCAAAAAATTTCAGCTGTACTCCTCTGCAGACGTTTGCAAGATTGGGTCTAAAAAGCATGCTCTATGTTAGCCCCCACATTCTAACCCTGCTGGATACCCTGGCTAAAACATAGTTTATGTTTGGCCACATAAAATAGGGGCTTGGACCTTGCAAATAAAGGTACAATGCTGATATCTGCAAGATAATGAGTGTAACTGTCCAACTCCCCTTCTGTCAAAAACAGTAGAACTCTGGAAACGTTTCCCTTTGAACCAGCCACAGTGATCTGGGGATTTATGAGCTTGTTCCCCCACCCACTCACACATACACCTCACTGAGCATTCTAGTCACCCGTCACAGGAGAAGGCCCCTTACCTCCTGGCAGGGATTTGTCTGAGCTCCTCTCTCTCAGCTCTTGCCACTTCTTTATATTTGCATTTTGTCGCTCCCTCCCTTTCCATGTTGTGTCGCCATGGCCAAGACACGGAGCATCCAGCTGCCCTGCTCTCACTCCGGCACTGTGCTGACCTCACCCTGACATCACATTGCTGGGCTCTGTGCAGGCAAGATGACTTCTTGATGCTGAGATGAGACAGGAAGCTCCTCCAGAAAATGTTATGGGGGTGCGTCTCTAAAAGTAGCAGTTCCTGGGACCGACTCAGAGTCCGATCCCCCTTCCTGCAAAAGCCCAGGGGAGAAGGGACTGGCACACTTTGCTCACAGGAGACCCAGGGCTGCTCTACAGATGCCCAGTTCCATGAGCTCTTGCAATAAGCAGGAAGAACTAGATGGGCCACTTGGAAATTAGCAGAATCTGACCTAGTGGAGGCACAACTGAAAACTGAGTGGGGGGAATGCTTGTCCATATGGCCGGCACAATCCCTGAAGGGGAGATAGAATGGGAAGACGAGGCAGAGGGGGCATTTTACGTCAAAGGGGTTTACCAGGTCAGTAAGACACAATGGGACGGTGAGAAGGGGTGGGGAAAATACTTTGGACAAAGCAAAAACTGTGATGGCATGGACTTAGCAAGAGTAAAAACTTAAATACTTTACTGCAGCAACATTTCAGAGAGCTAACTCTTTTGGAAGAACACACTTCCAAGCCTAGAATTACACTGCAACTTGCTCCCACTTTTGAGTTTCCTCCCCCATCTACGTCAGTGAGTTGAACGTAGAGGGCAATTGATCCCTGTTGAGAGAGAAAGTAGGGAGTAGGTCCTGCAGGTCAGTCCCATGATGATTATCTCTTTATCTAGCAGACATCACCCAAAACTGAAGCGTGGTGGGAATGCAACTTAAAAACAAACCAGAGGGGACTGTGCACACAAGTTTGCGCTGGTTTGAATCACCCTGCAGAGAGAAAGAGAGCTCATCTTAACTTGCTTGGCCCTGACAGTTATCACTTGTGTCATGAGTATAGGTGTGTGGCTATTGTGCAGCTGAAAGCCACTCAGATTAGCACAGAGCTGTGTAATCATTGTGCTTCCTCCTGTAATGTGCCCAGTGCAAATGTTTGCTTATCTAATGACAGATTTTAAAATAAGCTGAAGCTAGTCCCAAAGGGCAGGCACTGAGCCTGAGAGAGCCAAAGGACTCTTCTCCAAAAGGCTGAGCACTTGACACACTTTAACAAGGGTGCCTTTCTCTGTTCTGAATATTGTTCAATCTGATTGAGGCTGTTGGCTCTGTTATTCTGGAGATCAGTGTCTTGCAGGAATACTTCTGCCTGCAATGGAGCTGTCAGTCCACTGGGTGTCATGATCGTTCCAGGCAAAACAAGCTCCAGAGCAGCAGGACCCAGCCCAACCAAACACCACTTCTGCATTGAATGGAGTCAGAGATCCCTAAATAGTGCAGTGCCCTGATGCTGTGCTGGAATCTGCATGGCACAAAGCCCTGGTCTACACTAGGACTTTAGGTTGAATTTAGCAGCATTAAATCGATGTAAACCTGCACCCATCCACACGATGAAACCCTTTATTTCGACTTAAAGGGCTCTTAAAATCGATTTCCTTACTCCACCCCTGACAAGTGGATTAGCGCTTAAATCGGCCTTGCCGGCTCGAATTTGGGGTACTGTGGACACAATTCGACGGTATTGGCCTCCGGGAGCTATCCCAGAGTGCTCCATTGTGACCGCTCTGGACAGCACTCTCAACTCAGATGCACTGGCCAGGTAGACAGGAAAAGAATCGCGAACTTTTGAATCTCATTTCCTGTTTGGCCAGCGTGGCAAGCTGCAGGTGACCATGCAGAGCTCATCAGCAGAGGTGACCATGATGGAGTCCCAGAATCGCAAAAGAGCTCCAGCATGGACCGAACGGGAGGTACGGGATCTGATCGCTGTTTGGGGAGAGGAATCCATGCTATCAGAACTCCGTTCCAGTTTTCGAAATGCCAAAACCTTTGTCAAAATCTCCCATGAAGGACAGAGGCCATAACAGGGACCCGAAGCAGTGCCGCATGAAACTGAAGGAGCTGAGGCAAGCCTACCAGAAAACCAGAGAGGCGAACGGCCGCTCCGGGTCAGAGCCCCAAACATGCCGCTTCTATGATGAGCTGCATGCCATTTTAGGGGGTTCAGCCACCACTACCCCAGCCATGTTGTTTGACTCCTTCAATGGAGATGGAGGCAATATGGAAGCAGGTTTTGGGGACGAAGAAGATGAGGAGGAGGAGGTTGTAGATAGCTCACATCAAGCAAGCGGAGAAACCGGTTTTCCCGACAGCCAGGAACTGTTTCTCACCCTGGACCTGGAGCCAGTACCCCCCGAACCCACCCAAGGCTGCCTCCTCGACCCAGCAGGCGGAGAAGGGACCTCCGGTGAGTGTACTTTTTAGAATACTATACATGGTTTAAAAGCAAGCATGTGAAAGGATTACTTTGCCCTGGCATTCGCGGTTCTCCTGGATGTACTCCCAAAGCCTTTGCAAAAGGTTTCTGGGGAGGGCAGCCTTATTGCGTCCTTCATGGTAGGACACTTTACCACTCCAAGCCAGTAACACGTACTCGGGAATCATTGTACAACAAAGCATTGCAGTGTATGTTTGCTGGCGTTCAAACAACATCCGTTCTTTATCTCTCTGTGTTATCCTCAGGAGAGTGAGATATAATTCATGGTCACCTGATTGAAATAGAGTGCTTTTCTTCAGGGGACACTCAGAGGAGCCCATTCCTGCCGGGCTGTTTGCCTGTGGCTAAACAGAAATGTTCCCCGCTGTTAGCCACAGGGAGGGGGGAAGGTTGAGGGGGTAGGCAAAAACACGGTGGGGGAGGCAAAATGCGACCTTGTAACGAAAGCACATGTGCTATGTATGTAATGTTAACAGCAAGGTTTACCCTGAAAGAGTGTAGCCACTGTTTTATTAAATGTGTCTTTTTAAATACCGCTGTCCCTTTTTTTTTCTCCACCAGCTGCATGTGTTTCAATGATCACAGGATCTTCTCCTTCCCAGAGGCTAGTGAAGCTTAGAAAGAAAAAAAAACGCACTCGCGATGAAATGTTCTCCGAGCTCATGCTGTCCTCCCACACTGACAGAGAACAGACGAATGCGTGGAGGCAAATAATGTCCGAGTGCAGGAAAGCACAAAATGACCGGGAGGAGAGGTGGCGGGCTGAAGAGACTAAGTGGCGGGCTGAAGACAGGGCTGAAGCTCAAATGTGGCGGCAGCGTGATGAGAGGAGGCAGGATTCAATGCTGAGGCTGCTGGAGGACCAAACCAGTATGCTCCAGTGTATGGTTGAGCTGCAGCAAAGGCAGCTGGAGCACAGACTGCCACTACAGCCCCTGTGTAACCAACCGCCCTCCTCCCCAAGTTCCATAGCCTCCACACCCAGACGCCCAAGAACGCGGTGGGGGGGCCTCCGGCCAACCAGCCACTCCACCACAGAGGATTGCCCAAAAAAAAGAAGGCTGTCATTCAATAAATTTTAAAGTTGTAAACTTTTAAAGTGCTGTGTGGCATTTTCCTTCCCTCCTCCACCACCCCTCCTGGGCTACCTTGGTAGTCATCCCCCTATTTGTGTGATGAATGAATAAAGAATGCATGAATGTGAAGCAACAATGACTTTATTGCCTCTGCAAGCGGTGATTGCAGGGAGGAGGGGAGGGTGGTTAGCTTACAGGGAAGTAGAGTGAACCAAGGGGCGGGGGGTTTCATAAAGGAGAAACAAACAGAACTTTCACACCGTAGCCTGGCCAGTCATGAAACTGGTTTTCAAAGCTTCTCTGATGCGTACCGAGCCCTCCTGTGCTCTTCTAACCACCCTGGTGTCTGGCTGCGCATAACCAGCAGCCAGGTGATTTGCCTCAACCTCCCACCCCGCCATAAACGTCTCCCCCTTACTCTCACAGATATTGTGGAGCACACAGCAAGCAGTAATAACAGTGGGAATATTGGTTTAGCTGAGGTCTAAGCGAGTCAGTAAACTGCGCCAGCGCACCTTTAAACGTCCAAATGCACATTCTACCACCATTCTGCACTTGCTCAGCCTGTAGTTGAACAGCTCCTGACTACTGTCCAGGCTGCCTGTGTATGGCTTCATGAGCCATGGCATTAAGGGGTAGGCTGGGTCCCCAAGGATACATATAGGCATTTCAACATCCCCAACAGTTATTTTCTGGTCTGGGAATAAAGTCCCTTCCTGCAGCTTTTGAAACAGACCAGAGTTCCTGAAGATGCGAGCGTCATGTACCTTTCCCGGCCATCCCACGTTGATGTTGGTGAAACGTCCCTTGTGATCCACCAGAGCTTGCAGCACTATTGAAAAGTACCCCTTGCGGTTTATGTACTCGGCGGCTTGGTGCTCCGGTGCCAAAATAGGGATATGGGTTCCGTCTATGGCCCCACCACAGTTAGGGAATCCCATTGCAGCAAAGCCATCCACTATGACCTGCACATTTCCCAGGGTCACTACCCTTGATATCAGCAGATCTTTGATTGCATGGGCTACTTGCATCACAGCAGCCCCCACAGTAGATTTGCTCACTCCAAATTGATTCCCAACTGAGCGGTAGCTGTCTGGCGTTGCAAGCTTCCACAGAGCTATCGCCACTCGCTTCTCAACTGTGAGGGCTGCTCTCATCTTGGTATTCATGCGCTTCAGGGCAGGGGAAAGCAAGTCACAAAGTTCCATGAAAGTGCCCTTACGCATGCGAAAGTTTCGCAGCCACTGGGAATCGTCCCAGACCTGCAACACTATGCGGTCCCACCAGTCTGTGCTTGTTTCCCGAGCCCAGAATCGGCTTTCCACAGCATGAACCTGCCCCATTAGCACCATGATGCATGCATTGGCAGGGCCCATGCTCTCAGAGAAATCTGTGTCCATGTCCTGATCACTCACGTGACCGCACTGACGTCGCCTCCTCACCCAGTATCGCTTTGTCAGGTTCTGGTGCTGCATATACTGCTGGATAATGCGTGTGGTGTTTAATGTGCTCCTAATTGCCAAAGTGAGCTGAGCGGCCTCCATGCTTGCCTTGGTATGGCGTCCGCACAGAAAAAAGGCGCGGAATGATTGTCTGCCGTTGCTCTGATGGAGGGAGGGGCGACTGACGACACGGCTTACAGGGTTGGCTTCAGGGAGCTAAAATCAACAAAGGGTGTGCCTGTACATCAAGGAGTATTTCAGGCTGGACTTCACGGAGGGTTCCAATAAGAAATGGTGCACCTAAGTTATTGTTCTTATTGGAACAAGGAGGTTAGCCTGGCCTCTGATTGATACATGGCTAGATTTACCTCGCTGCACCTTCTCTGTGAGTGACTGCAATGTGACCTAGAGGAATGAGTCCCCTAGACAGGGGAGGAGGCAAATGAGTACAAAACAGATCTGGTCTATTTCTTGTTTTGATCCACTCCATCTATCTTTTACATCTTTGGCTGGCAGCAGACGGTGCAGAAGGACTGCATGCCATCCACATCTCATGGCTGCTCGGCAGAAGATGGTACAGTATGACTGCTAGCCATCCTCAATCTCTTGCCTGCCTGGCAGAAGATGGTACAATACAACTGCTAGCAATCCTCATCTCTTGCCTGCCCGGCAGAAGATGGTACAGTACAACTGCTAGCAATCCGTATCGCCTGCCTGCTCACCATAAGAGGGTTCAATAGGACTGACTGCAGGACTAAAGAGAATGACCTGGTCAAGTCACTCCAAATTTAGTCCCTGCACCCATGTCTGCCCAGGCGCTCCCAGCCGACGTGGCCAGGAGCACCTCGGACATGACGATGACGGCTACCAGTCGTACTGTACCATCTGCTGCCACAAGGCAAGGGGTTGCTGCTACTGTGTAGCAATGCCGTACCGCGTCTGCCAGCACTCAGGAGACATAGGGTGACGGTTACCTGAGCGGGCTCCATGCTTGCCGTGATATGGCGTCTGCACAGGTAACTCAGGAAAAAAGGCGCGAAACGATTGACTGCCCTTACTTTCACGGAGGGAGGGAGGGAACGGGGGCCTGACGATATGTACCCAGAACCACCCGTGACAATGTTTTAGCCCCATCAGGCATTGAGATCTCAACCCAGAATTCCAATGAGCAGCGGAGACTGCGGGAACTGTGCGATAGCTATCCACAGTGCAATGCTCCGGAAGTCGACTCTAGCCTCGGTACTGTGGAAGCACTCCGCCGAGTTAATGCACTTAATGCACTTAGAGCATTTTCTGTGGGGACACACACACTCGAATATATAAAACCGATTTCTAAAAAACCGACTTCTATACATTCGACCTTATTCCGTAGTGTAGACATACCCAAAGACAGACAGTGTGGGTGTCAGACAGGCGGTCTGACAGAGCCTTGGCAGGGTGAGCATGGGTCAGAGGTGCCAACACTGTGAGAGCCAGAGGTTGATGTTGCGCTCTGTGTGAGCTGCATGGCAGTGGACTGGTTCAAACACAATAACTGGAATGGGTTACCTAGGGAGGTGGTGGAATCTCCATCCTTAGAGGTTTATAAGGCTCAGCTTGACAAAGCCCTGGCTGGGACGATTTAGTCCTGCTTTGAGCAGGGGGTTGGACTAGATGACCTCTTGAGGTTTCTTCCAACCCTAATTGTCTATGATTCTTTGATTCTATGAACTCCCTTCTGAAATTAGAGCAGTTCCCATCTGGGTGCACAACTGAGTCGCACCGGCCTTCCATGGAGTTAACACAGGAGTTAGCCTGCATTGTGGCTGGAGAGCTATGTGGAGTTCTGTCAGCAGAAAGAACTTTTAACTCTGCGCTTCAGTGACGCCAGTTTCCAGTCTTCTTTCCTTTTGCATATCCTTCAGCCCTTTAGTCATGCAGCTGGTTGCAGAAGATCCCTCTGATATTTAAGATCAATTTCAGAGTAACAGCCATGTTAGTCTGTATTTGCAGAAAGAAAAGGAGTACTTGTGGCACCTTAGAGACTAACCAATTTATTTGAGCATAAGCTTTCGTGAACTACTGCTCACTTCATCGGATGCATACTGTGGAAAATACAGAAGACGTTTTTATACACACAAACCATGAAAAAATGGGTGATTATCACTACAAAAGGTTTTCTCTACCCCACCCCACTCTCCTGCTGGTAATAGCTTATGTACAGTGATCACTCTCCTTACAATGTGTATGATCATCAAGGTGGGCCATTTCCAGCACAAATCCAGGTTTTCTCCACTCCCCACCCCCCCCCCAAAAAAAAAACAACCCCGCTCTCCTGTTGGTAATAGCTTATCTAAAGTGATCACTCTCCAACATTTTTATGGCTGACTTAGAACAATGCTTCCTCAGCTCTTGTCCCCTAACATCCCTACTCTACTTGCGCTATATTGATGTCATCTTTATCATCTGGACCCATGGAAAAGAAGCCCTTGAGGAATTCCACCATGATTTCAACAATTTCCATCCCACCATCAACCTCAGCCTGGTCCAGTCCACACAAGAGATCCTCTTTCTGGACACTACAGTGCTAATAAACGATGGTCACATAAACACCACCCTATACCAGAAACCTACTGACCACTATTCCTACCTACATGCCTCCAGCTTTCACCCTGGCCACACCACACGATCCATTGTCTACAGCCAAGCTCTGCGATACAACCGCATTTGCTCCAACCCCTCAGACAGAGACAAATACCTACAAGATCTCTATCAAGCATTCTTACAACTACAATACCCACCTGCAGAAGTGAAGAAACAGATTGATAGAGCCAGAAGAGTTCCCAGAAGTCACCTACTACAGGACAGGCCTAACAAAGAAAATAACAGAACGCCACTAGCCGTCACCTTCAGCCCCCAACTAAAACCCCTCCAACGCATTATCAAGAATCTACAACCTATCCTGAAGGATGACCCAACACTCTCACAAATCTTGGGAGACAGGCCAGTCCTTGCCTACAGACAGCCCCACAACCTGAAGCAAATACTCACCAGCAACCACATACCACACAACAGAACCACTAACCCAGGAACCTATCCTTGCAACAAAGCCAACTGTGCCCACATATCTATTCAGGGGACACCATCACAGGGCCTAATAACATCAGCCACACTATCAGAGGCTTGTTCACCTGCACATCCACCAATGTGATATATGCCATCATGTGCCAGCAATGCCCCTCTGCCATGTACATTGGTCAAACTGGACAGTCTCTACGTAAAAGAATAAATGGACACAAATCAGATGTCAAGAATTATAACATTCATAAACCAGTCGGAGAACACTTCAATCTCTCTGGTCACGCAATTACAGACATGAAAGTTGCGATATTACAACAGAAAAGCTTCAAATCCAGACCCCAGCGAGAGACTGCTGAATTGGAATTCATTTGCAAATTGGATACAATTAACTTAGGCTTGAATAGAGACTGGGAGTGGCTAAGTCATTATGCAAGGTAACCTATTTCCCCTTGTTTTTTCCAACCCCCCCCTTCCTCAGACGTTCTTGTTAAACCCTGGAGTTGTGCTGGAAATGGCCCACCTTGATTATCATACATATTGTAAGGAGAGTGATCACTTTAGATAAGCTATTACCAACAGGAGAGTGGGGTGGGGGGAGAGAAAACCTTTTGTAATGATAATCACCCATTTTTTCATGGTTTGTGTGTATAAAAACGTCTTCTGTATTTTCCACAGTATGCATCCGATGAAGTGAGCTGTAGCTCACGGAAGCTTATGCTCAAATAAATTGGTTAGTCTCTGAGGCGCCACAAGTACTCCTTTTCTTTTTATTTAAGATCAAGAATGTTTTTTTAGGGCTAGTGGAAGTTGTCAGGTCCAGGCTGTTCTAAGGTTTGAAAAGCCAGTATATCAAAGTCGATTGTCCATATCACTCCCATCCTCATCTTCCCTTTGTCATCTGCGCTTTGTAAGGTCCTGTAGAAGTTTGCATTCTACAGCTGAAGAATTTGTACAGACTTGCATGTAGAAATCGGTCAACCCTACACTCAGCTGATGCAGCAACTCATGGTGTTGGATGCCATCAGATGGTCAAGAGACATCTACATAGAACACATCACTGGACATCGGCAATACCAGGAGGGATGAGCTGGAGTGCCGATGAGAAGCGCAGTGGGGAAAGTAACTGAAATACTTCCCTGATAGATTGTATTTTCTAAATGGACAAAACTACCTAATTCTCAAATACTGAGGGACAATCTTCACTCATTGATATATTTTGCTTTCCACAAAAAAATCTCTGTACAACTTTTCATGAGTGATGTACCCAAATACTTGGATGCTAATATCTAAACTGTATTCTTAAATTTATTCACCTAAATCTGGGTTATTGCTGATTATGTACTATTTGTATCATATTGGAATCATATGACTTTTAAAAACAAACTTTGTGGATAATCTAGCACTATACCCAGATTTAGAGACACTCTTTTCTCAAACCTATGTATTATATAATTTCAACATTAGCTTTAATTAAAAAAAATATATCAGTTGTATGCATGATGCCTTGTCACAACACTAATTGTTATTCCTCAAGTCGGCACTATACAATGAGAGGCAAGGTCGGGGAGGTAATATCTTTTATTGGAACAATGTCTGTTGGCGAGAGAGACAGGCTTTTGAGCTTCACGGAGCTTTTCTTCAGGTCTGAGCTTAACAATGATGTTCTGGACCTCGGAGGGTTGTTTATAGAGAGAGGCTGAAATTTTCAAGACTGTGTTAAGGGACTGAAGTTGGGCATTCATTTCAATGGGAGTGGCGTGGCCAAATCCAAAAACATAATGAATCTGCATCTACTAATACTTCTATAAGTGGCGGGTCACAGAATCTTTATGAAGATTGGTGAATGGTGCTTCATTATCACCTGTTTGTCCAATCAAGATGTGAAAAGTATCTGTATTATTCAGTGGATTGTATAAGGCTGTAAGGATGGCTAAAATCCCTGTGATAGCCGGAGGTTTATAGTGGTTCCATTTTAACATTTCTGGTCACAGACTCAAGGAAACTGATTTTAAAATATAAATTAGTTATTTCATCATTTTTTCTTCTCAGTGGCAAAGAGTCCTATGGCACCTTATAGACTAACAGACATATTGGAGCATAAGCTTTTATGGGTGAATACGCACTTAGTCGGGTGCATGTAGTGGAAATTTCCAGAGGCAGGTATAAATATGCAAGCAAGAATCAACCTGCCTCTGGAAATTTCCACTACATGCATCCAACGAAGTGGGTATTCACCCATGAAAGCTTATGCTCCAATACGTCTGTTAGTCTATCAGGTGCCACAGGACTCTTTGCCGCTTTTACAGATCCAGACTAACACAGCTACCCCTCCGATACTTTTCTTCTCAGGTCACACAAGTCTCATCAGGAGGCCATACCACTCCCCTGTCCTCAATGTGTCCTTAATCCAAGTGCCACATGAGTGGGAAGGGTGGTCTGGAGCATAAGGCACTGGATTGGGACTCAGAAGACCTGGCTAAGCCACAGATTTCTTGTGTAACCTTGGGCAAGTCCTGTAATCACCGTGTCTCACTTCTCCAGCTGTAAAATGGGCCTAACATTCCCCTCTTTCACAGGTGTGCTGTGAAGATACAATCAGTGAATGACTGTGAGGTTCTCAGATACTACGACAAAGAGAGCTATAGACCTACTGTGACAAAGTTCCTCCTCTACCTTGATGGGTCTTGCACTTATTGGCGGATTTGCTCGCCTTGGAGCTTCACGGCAGCCCTCAGTTTGGCTGTTTTCATGAACCCACAGTCCAGGTCAACTCCTCTTGTGTCTGACCAGGAGTTGGGAGGTTTGGGGGGAACCTGGGCCTGCCCTCTACTCCGGGTTCCAGCCCAGGGCCCTGTGGAATGCAGCTGTCTAGAGTGCCTCCTGGAACAGCTGTGCGACAGCTACAACTCCCTGGGCTACTTCCCCATGGCCTCCTCCCAACACCTTCTTTATCCTCACCATAGGACCTTCCTCCTGGTGTCTGATAATCCTTGTACTCCTCAGTCCTCCAACAGTATGCGTTCTCACTCTTAGCTCCTAGCACCTCTTGCTCCCAGCTCCTCACACGTGCACCACAAACTGAAGTGAGCTCCTTTTTAAACCCAGGTGCCCTGATTAGCCTGCCTTAATTGATTCTAGCAGCTTCTTGATTGGCTGCAGATGTTCTAATCAGCCTGTCTTAATTGTCTCCAGAAGGTTCCTGATTGTTCTGGAACCTTCCCTGTTACCTTACCCAGGGAAAAGGGACCTACTTAACCTGGGGCTAATATATCTGCCTTCTATTACTCTCCTGTAGCCATCCGGCCCGACCCTGTCACAATATGTACACAGAGATTCAAGATTTGAAGGATGGTCCTGGGCCAATATCCTGAACCTCGGCACCTTTCCTTGTTGAAGCCTCTGCTTACTAGGGCAAGAAACACACACTGGGTCAAATACCACATTGAGAAAGAGCCTTCAAAGCACTGTAGACTAGCATCATCACACAGACTGGTCTTAGCTGGAGGCCTCCAGAAATCCCAAGGAGCTCTTTCTCCAGAGAGCTTGGGGAAAAGTCTCCGGGGCAGGGATGATCACTGTACTACCCTACCACTCTTAACCTCTGAACATCACTGTGTCTCATTTCTCTTCTTCTAGACAGGTCCAGTCACAAAAGACTATGGACTCCACAAAGCAAGAAGGCGCCAAAAGGACAGGGAACTCGACACTTCCGGTAAACATTGAGAACTTGGACAGCGGGAAGGGAAAACTGTCAGCAAAGCATTGAGACAATCAGTGCATCAAGCGCCAAAGGAATATCGACCTTCGAGGGCAAAGACCAGTTAAACAATCTGCAGCTCAGCAAAATCGCAGATGCATGTGAACTGCAGTGGCCGAAAACCCTCCTCTCCTCGAAGGCACTGACATCTCAGAGCCGTAGATAAAAGGAAACTGGCGCTGAGAGGAGGCACACCAGGGAACTGAAGTGCAAGCCAAGCAAGAGACACAGAATCACCCTCTAAATTAAAACCCAAGTTTGCAGGGACAGCAGGGAGCTGGAGCCAGCCTGAGAGGTTGCAGTGCTGATTGGGGGGTGGGATGCTCCTTAGCTGAACACAGAAAGAAGTGACTGAGGGAGCAGGGGCAGGGGCCATTGGACCAGAACACAGGGCAAGGGCTCAGCTCCTGGCCGACCGCCAGCGCTTCACAAGGGTAGAAATTCTAATAGGGAGCTTTGGAACTGTCTGCCACTGGAGACCTGAGACCCAAGTGTTGATACCTGTGTGATGAGACCATCAGAGAAGCAGGGGGCAATCCCAGCAGAAATATGAGAGCCTGGTCGTGGTTGGAATAAGATGCAAGATATGTTTTCTCATTCAGGCTTTCCTCTAAGTACATTTGGTCTTGAGGCTGCTCTCTGGAAAGCCACATCGGCTGCTGCAGGAGGCCATGGCACATGCTCCAGTTCTGAAGAAGCTGTTTGGCACCTAAAGCGCAGCGGACTATTACAGCGATAAATGCTTCTTACAGCCACAATGAAATCAACATGCATCATGTTCTCCTGCTCCAGTTTTCCAGTTACCAGGGGCTCTGCTGTGATTGTTAAACAGAATGTGGCTCTCTGATCTCACTCTGGGTGCTGCCCCCAGTCACAGATCTGGAGATTGTGGCCAGTTGAGAACTGACACTTGAGCACATTGCTCCCAGAGCTGTGCCAGCACACCACCAGGGGATTTGTGAAAAGCCAAGCGCCGCATCACCATCAGTGTCAAAATCACTGATGTGAGGATCCGCCCCCTGCAGGTGTTTGGACAGCACATGGAAAGGGTTCCCCTTGGCAGAAACAGGATGCACTTGCTGAATCTGTCTGGGTTAGGAATATCATGTAAACAGTAGGGATATTATTACAGCAGGAGAACAGGGCACAGCAGGAGAACACCCCTCACCATAACTGTTCTGTTGTCATGCCCTTGAGCCACCTCGGAGAAAGGGTTTTGGTGATTCAGACATTGCCACTGCTCTGTGGATACTAGAGAAGGGCTCTCCATCTTACTGTTTACTCCTGTGATAAATGAAGGGGGGGCGGTAGATCCCTTTTATGGACCCAGCCAGCCAGTTAGCTATAAAATCCCTCTTAGTAGCTGTTCTCTACTTGCTTTACCTGTAAAGGGTTAAAAGTCACTGCAATGCATAGGTAAAAGGAATTGAGTGGGCACCTGGCCAAAAGAGCCAATGGGAAGGCTAGAACTTTTTAAAATTGAAACAAGACTCCCCATTTGTCTCTCCGTTGTTGTTCTCGAAGAGAGGCAGATAGGGCTGTAATTATGCTGTAAGAAGCTTGGAGCCAGGTATGAAAAATCATTGGTATCATACCTAGAAACTACTCATTTGAAACCCCAGATATATAAGTAGATCAGAAAATGTCGAAGAAGATGTGATCAGGTTTATCTCCATTTATTTCTATAAGGTTTGTGGACTCCTCTGTGCTAACCCCAAATGCTTTCGTTTTGCTTGTAACCTTGAAGCTGGACCTCAAGAACGTTATTCTTGATGATTAATCCTTGGGGGGGGGGGTTAAAATCTAGCAATAGCCTGAGTTTCCAGATGTATTTTCTTTCTTTTTGTTTTTAATAAAATTTACATTTTTTAAGAACAGAATTGGATTTTTGTGTCCTAAGAGGTCTGTGCACATGTTGTTTAATTAGCTGGTGGTAACAGCTGATTTCCTTTGTTTTTCTTTCTGAGCTCTTCTCCAGAGGGGGTGGGGGTGAAAGGGCTTGAGGTAACCCACAGGAAGTAATTCCCAAGTGCGCCTTCCTGGGTTCTCAAAGGGGTTTTGCACTTGGGTTTTGGCAGCATCTACCCATCCAAGATCAGAGGAAAGCTGTGAACTTGGGAGTTTAATACAAGCCTGGAGTGGCCAGTATTAATTTTTAGAATCCTTGCGGGGCCCCACCTTCTGCACTCAAAGTGCCAGAGTGGGGAATCAGCCTTGACAATTCCTAGTAATGGCTGGATTTGCTCTGTAAGAAGACAAAGGAAGGAAGCACACAGCTCTGGCAGTCATTCCTGCAGCACTGCTGTAGGGCAAGGCAGCCTCGGGGAGAGATTATAGCTGTGTGTAACTCGAGGCAGAGCTGCTTTATAAATGCCGATTGCAGACACCAGTGGGCTAATCAATAATTCAGGTCTAGCCCCTGGAGGAGGAAGGATGTGTCTGAGAATGTTGAAGCCATGTGCATGCTGTTGAAACACCCTAGGTGCTTAATTGGAAGTGCTGAAGTTGCTAGGCAACTGGGGTTCAGGACCGCTTCTGTTCTCAGCTCCCTTTTCCTCCCAGTGTGGTACCAACTGTAGTGAGTGCTTAGAATCTGTTTAAGTGGCACTGGCTTTGGTAAGGTCTAGTAACCCAGGAGGTGAGAGGCAGCTATGGTACACAGCAGGCAAGCACTGTGCAAGCTTCCCTCTCCCTGCCTCAGAACAGGTAGAGCTGGAAAGGACAATGTGATGGGTTGGGTCACAGAAACCCCCTTGGGACTGCCACCTGATGTGCTGAGACTACTTCAGAACCCTGCCTTGTTGAGCCAGACATGCCAGTCTGCTCCAACACAGACCCAGGGTCTGAACCACTTCCCCCAAAAACTGCAGACATAACTGAAAATGGCTTAGAAAGTGCTCCTGTCTCTAGCACCCAGATACCCAGCTCCCAATGGGACCCAAACCCCGAATAAATTTGTTTTACTCTGTATAAAGCTTATCCAGGGTAAACTCATTAATTGTCCGCCCTCTATAACACTGATAGAGAGATATGCACAGCTGTTTGCTCCCCCAGGAATTAATTACTTACTCTGGGTTAATTTATAAGCAAAAAGTGATTTTATTAAATATAAAAAGTAGGATTTAAGTGGTTCTAAGTAATAACAGACAGAACAAAGTAAGTTACCAAGCTAAATAAAATAAAACACACAAGTTTAAGCCTAATACAGTAGGAAACTGAATACAGATGAAATCTCACCCTCAGAGATGTTCCAATAAGCTTCTTTCACAGACTAGACTCCTTTCTAGTCTGGGCCCAATCCTTTCCCCTGGTACAGTCCTTGTTCCAGCTCAGATGGTAGCTAGGGGATTTCTCATGACTGCAGCCCCCTTTGTTCTGTTCCACCCCCTTTTATAGCTTTGGCACAAGGCAGGAATCTTTTGTCTCTCTGGGTCCCCACCCCTCCTTCTAAATGGAAAAGCACCAGGTTTAAGATGGATTCCAGTACCAGGTGACATGGTCACATGTCCTGTGAGACCCCAAACCTTCATTCTTCCCAGCCTGACTCACAGGAAGGCTTACAAGTAAATAGAGCCATCTACAGTCAGTTGTCTTGGTTAATGGGAGCCATCAAGATTCCAAACCACCATTAATGGCCCACACTTTGCATAATTACAATAGGACCTCAGAGTTATATTTCATATGTCTAGTTTCAGATACAAGAATGATACATTCATAGAAACAGAATGAACACATTCAGTAGATTATAAGATTATAAGGGGAGGTTTAGGTTGGATATTAGGAAAAACTTCTTCACTAGGAGGGTGGTGAAACACTGGAATGCGTTACCTAGGGAGGTGGTAGAATCTCCTTCCTTAGAAGTTTTTAAGGTCAGGCTTGACAAAGCCCTGGCTGGGATGATTTAATTGGGGATTGGTCCTGCTTTGAGCAGGAGGTTGGACTAGATGACCTCCTGAGGTCCCTTCCAACCCTGATATTCTATGATTCTATGATTCTATGATTTGTAATGATACCTTACAAGAGACCTTTTGCATGAAGCATATTCCAGTTACAATACATTCACACTCATTAGCATACTTTCATAAAATCATATGGAGTGCAACGTCACAGACCCCACAGCAACACTTACAGAGGCCATCTCCCCCACCCCTCATTGCTGTACTAGCTGAACAGGTCACCATCAGTAACCCACACACTGCTCAAGGGGGGGAAATAGCCCTTTCAAATATAACAGTTTTCAAATGGGGAAACTGAAGCACAGGCGGATTAAGTGACTTGCCTAATGATGGCTGGTTGAGCTGGGAATTGGTCTCCTGTAGCCTAGTCCAGTGCCCAAGGCCATCCTTCCTGTGCCCCACAGCTGCTTCCGCCTTACTGTCAGCTTTTCCATGGACTCTGTAATTAGCTAATCTCATCCTGTGTGGCAGCAGGTGGGTCACAAAGGTGAAGGCAAGCCATGAGGAAGGGATGGGGGAGTTGGTCATTAGGTTAATAGAAGGAACCGGGAAATGCGATATTTAGATTGGGTCCGACCAGGAAAAGCAAAGGGAGGGGAGGGCTGACAACAGGAAAAGGATGACATAGCAAATAGGCTGGTGTGGCATCCCCCTTCTGCACATTTGTTTAATGTCTGTTTAAACTGTAACTTGGTCTTACTAGACAGTAAAAATGTACCTTTTGCACTACTGAAATATTATTTTGGTGCTTTGCGCAATCAGGTTGAAAAGGTTCCAAGTAAGGAACTTTTGTCACTTAATTTGCAGACTATTCTGCATCCTTGGTCATCTCCCTGCTGGAACATTCCTTCTGCTCATCCCTTTCTTAATTTCCATGCGTTACTTGCCCTGTTAGTAAAGGGTATAAGTTAAGGTATGGTGAGGTGATGCCCAGAACTGACAGCTAGAACCTGCACTTCTGAAGTCAATGGGAGCTTTGCCAGACTGCAGGAGCAGACCCGAAATTCCAGGTGCGATCTGACCACAACTATACTGAAAGGGATTATTACCACTAGCCCTTCCTTGCAGCAAATGCCTCTCAGGTGCACTGCCTGCTATGACTCCAGCACTAATTTCACCATGACCCTTTTGCTACCAATTTTTTAATTTTCTCCCCAAACAGCTGTTTCCTTAAATGTTCTTGGCTCCTATGCAATTAGCTGCATCCTTCCAACCTGAGTCTCATTCTCTGCTCCTGCTTCTAGTTTCCCAAATCAAATCTACTCGTGCCCCTCAATCCTAATCTGCAGCCCCTCCTGTTACTGCAGATAGGAGGCAAGCCAAGTCTCTGCAGCTGTCTGTCCAAGCTGCCAGATAACGCTATTATGGAGGTGCCAGTCACAGCTGTAAAGTTAAGGCTGAGTTTTGAAGCAGGGATTCATCCTCTGTGTTCTATTTGAAGATTGTGCTGTGTCTGCCCCCACATCACAGCTCCTGCTCTCTGAACACAGAATGAATTTCCTGGGAATTTCTGTGTCAGTTTGTTAATTGGTTTATGATTAGTTTCAGGTTAGTAATTTAGTTTAAAATTAATTTTTAATGGGTCCTTTGGGGACAATAGCTGTCAGCCGTTGGTCCCAAATGATCTCAGTAAGGGGACACCACAGACTCTTCAAACTTCCCAGTTAGCTGAAACTCACTGGAATCTCGCACACTGGCTGCATTTGAAGAAATTGTTTTAGGATTCATGGGTCCCTCCTGAGATCTGCAAATAGAACAGGGAGTCAACACAGAACAGGGCTCCCAACCCCACACCCCAAGTACAGCCCTTACCACATTCTTCGTGGTCCTCACTGGTTCCCACTGCCATCCATCTGCGGAGCAAATCAGCTCCTTCTGAGTCCATTGCAGTAGGTGGGGGGGCAGAGGGAACTTGCTAGTTCTGCACTGAACAGCCTGAAGGGATGTCCTTTGCCTGAACTCTGGCCCAGACTACTTCTGTCCTGAACTCCTAGATGGACACTCAGAGGGGAAAGAAGCCATCTATTTAAGCACAAACGGCAAGAAAAGCAGCAAAAGATATGAAATTTAATGCAAAAAAACAGTACAGAAGAAATGACTGAGAAAAGAACGAAATTACATTCCTTTCCTGCTCACACCACATCCTCCTGCCTGCCGAGGCACTGAGCTGGTTCATGCTAAAGAACTGGGCCACTGCAACCTGCACGGGTCTGAGGAGCCATGCAAGCTGCAACAAAGCAGGGCATACACGGGATCACTGTCTGTTCAAACTACTAGCTTTGATGCACAAACATGTAATCCCCCCTTTGGTTGCTCAGAGGGGCAATTCCACATGTCCTCTCCTAGTCCTTGGAGTGGAGGAACTGCTGTTGTGTTCTTTCCATCCCCCACCCCATCACTATCCTGTCTCTTCCTGCCCCTCCCAACCTGGTCCCACCCAGTTTTTCACATTATCTCCCACTACTCCTCCATAGTTTTGTTCAATGAGGGACAAAGGCTCCACCTCCAGCCAATCAGATTTAGAACTGTGCGGAGCCATGGAACACTTCCAGATGGCCACTAGGCTGTGTTTGTTGTGGATTGCAATAAGAATTAGTGAGCCCCAGCACCCAAGAGGACGCTAGAATTTCTCTCACTCCTCAGCTCTTGGGGTATATTTTGTGCCTGGCCTGGATTGAGTCCATATTTTTTTATTCCAGAATAGTAAAACTGTCTGTAATCTTCTTGGGAACTCAGTTTCTAATTTAGTCCAGCCCTGAATGCCTCTGACCCCAAACCCCAGCATTCTCCAAAGCTTTGTGTCATGTTAATAATGATTCAGTGCATTTCCCAGGCCCCCGAGTGTCAGGACAAAAATGTGTAAGTTGTTAATGTTCCCTGCTTTTCAAGTAGGAAATCCCAACTATCAGTGGAATCTGGGCTGACTCCAGTACTCCCAACCCTGACAGTCACCTTTTTCCTCTAGCTTTTAATAGCTTGCTGGGGCCGGGGATGGGGGAGGAGTAATATTTTTACTTTTCACTCTCATAACTCAGCCCGTTAAAACAAGAGAGTGGCTTGGGGTATTGGCATTGGGGCATGGAGCCATTCACTTTCAGCTCACTGCTTCCAAAGTCCAAACCAATGAAGCTCTTTCCAGCTAAGTGGACAAGTGCCATCATGACAACTGGCGATTATTGGCCCATTGTTGGCAGTGTCAATAGAGGAGACAAGAGTCAAATAGACCACAGAGAAAGAGCTCTTCTGTCTCCCCTGCCAGGGACGCTCCTGGGCAGAGCTGAGCCACAGTTTCAGGGGCCAGTATGAGTGAAGCTTACGCTTCTGCTGCCTGTGTTGGACCGGCTCTGTGGATCATTAGAGAGCTGCCATCTGCAGGACTGACAACATTAAAAACTGCAGTAGCTCCAAAAAAGACAGCTACCCTATGGAAAGTCACCTGAAATAATTGTTGTAAGCCAGGGGGGTCTGTTTCTTTAGTGACTTCATTCTGCAATCAGGAAAGGGAATTTCATCCTGATGCTGACGGGAGATGGGGAAAATGTCAGACTGGGGGGACATGGCTGGGCACCCTGGGCAATTATTTCTGGAGAGTTTAATGGGACAATTTCATATCCTTGTCTTTCCAAATACGTGTGTACCTAAAGTGACACAATATGTTTCTCTGATATAGCACCTTTCATGTCCCAAGACATTTTATATTCTTAAATAAGGGAATTGCAGCTATGAATAATACACATCAGCAGTAGGAGAGTGAGATTTAGAGGCTGAAGCAGCAGGAAAAGATTCTTGAAGTTGGCCTTTGAAAGATAGGGCAAGCTGATACCGCAAAGAAAAACAGTGTTGTAGGAACTCCAAGAGAGAAGGTGCTCATACCCTGAGATCCAAGCCTTTCAGAAAGAATCTGCCAAATTATGTCCCTAACTACCTCTCCACCCAGGAGACTAGTATCTATCCAGAGCCACACACAGAAGATGAGGAATCCTGATAGTCAGTGTTCTACTGCTGTCTAGCAAACAGCTGTGCAGTGTGTGGTGTCCTCCTCCAGTGGTTTGTCCACACAGAGACTAACTGTCCATCTATCTCCTCTGCCATTTACTCCTTTAGCTCAAGGGACAGAAGATTTTGTGTGTGTATGTATTTAAAAATTCTGGGTTCAAACTGACTGTCTCCGGGGGTGGGGGGCATAGTATCCAGGATCAGGCCCTACTTTAGTTCTGAATGGGATCCACTCCTACTCATTTATCAAACAGCTAATGAACATAACTAATATCAATTCACGCATACCAGCACATGAAAGAGGAGCGAAATTATGACTGGTCTTTTTAAAAGAAAACCTTGCATTTCCATCTAGGAATTATACCAAAATACAGCCCCGATTCTAAAAGAGTCTACATGGGTGGGACTCTATGCCCACAGGGGACCACCCTGAATTCAGGCAGGCTCTTCCTGTGAGCCAAGAGGCTGCTCCTATGGAGTTTGCTGCACGATCAGGCGCTAAAAGACAGGCTGTGTTATGTCATCTGATAGCTGAAGACCCTCCATCAATTACTGTGAATTACAAGTAGTATTTTCAAAGGACCCTGGGTCCAAGCCAGGATCAGGGTCCCAGAATACTAGATGCTGTACATACACCTAAGACAGGTCTACAATGGGCCACTATAGCAGTGTCAGGTCAGGGGTGTACTTCTTTTTTTGGTGACATTTCTATCCTGGCACCCACCCACAGTTCTGCTGGCATAAAAGTCCTTTTGCTGATCTAGCTTCAATCGCTCACCAAACCAACATCAGCTGGACCATCAACAGCACTTTTTTGCTGGTGTAAACTGCAGCGACACTAGGAGGGTTTGCTGGCATAGCTACACTGGCAAACTTTTTCTAGTGTAGAATAGGCCCTTATAAGAAATGGTCCTTGTCTTCAAGAGCTTACTGGCTAAATAGACAAGAACAAAGGCTGGAGAGAAATGGCTCTTTTCACCATCAAAACAGAATGAGCAGGGCACTGACATAAGCCTGGTGTGTTAGCAAATAAACGAAAGAGAAAAAAAGAAAGAGAAACTGGAGCTCTCTCCTGGCAATGGTCTCCTATCCCTTAATGTTACTTTCAACAGCTTTCTCATTTTTTAAAATATATTTTAATAATTGCCCTGGACGGTTCTAGGTATTTGTAGTAACTCTCTGCCTGTTTCTAATCCCTCTCCCTCCCCCCACTGCCTTGTGCAACTGCAGTGTTGCTGGCTCTCACCCTATTTAGTGATTTTCTTAAAGTCCGGCTTTTGTGTAGAAACACAACACAATTTAAACCAGGCCCGACTGTGGGGAAAAGACTGAACATGTGACCTAGTGCACACGAAAGACTTTGCCAGAAGCCAGAGAACAACACCACACTTAAAAAAAAAAATCACTCATGATTTTTAAGACAATCAATCTCATGCTTTTCAGTGCTTGGGTCTGGCCATGCTACAGCAATCCCACCCAGTGATTTGAGTGGCTTCTCCTGGGAGTCCTGCCCTTCCTCTGTTCCTACCCATGTTACCCACCAACGGCCAATTCTCCCCAGAGAAGTCTGCTCACTGTATGGTGGCCACAGAAGTTGGTGATCCAGAGCAGAAGGACGGCCTGCCTGGGGATATTAGCACCTGCACCAATGCATCTGAAATTAACACTGTACAGCAAATCCCAGCCCGAATGCTCAGAAAGAAATCCTTCCCCCTACTCCCCATAATTCCCCCACTGTACTTGGGAAAGAAAAGCGCTTGTGGAAACCGAGGATTCACTGCGGTATCACTCCCCCACTTGGTGCTGAGCACGTGCCCCTGTGCAGTGTTCTGAGCCCTTTGCACCCTGTGCTCTGACACTCACAGGGTGGGAGGGGTAGCTTGTACTGCCACTCCCTGTGCTGTGCCAGCTCTTGGGATAGAGGGAAGACTTCAGTCCATAGGGCCAAGTTGGCACTAGTCACACCCTCCCCAACACAGGTGACAGGGCACAGGTTACAGGGCACACCCTCCCCAACACAGGTTACAGGGCACAGGTTACAGGGCACACCCTCCCCAACACAGGTTACAGGGCACAGGTTACAGGGCACACCCTCCCCAACACAGGTTACTTGTACTGCTGTGTGATCCCTGGGCATGTTCTCTCCTACAGTCGCACCTTCCACACTCCTTCCCATGCTGACCCCTCTGGGAAGCTGCCAGGGGCTGAGGGCCAGCTGGGACAAACAGCTCTGCATGGCGCCAGAGCAACAGACACTCCTCCACAAATGCAGCAAAAAGGAGGCACTTGCCTCCCAAAACATTGGGATGGAGGCAAAGGGAGCTGCATAAGAGTCAATACATGTGATATGTCTGCTCCGCCCCAGGGCCCAGTGTCAACTGGCAGTCTGCAGTGCTAGGCTGCACACGTCTGGGCACAGCACGGTCAGGGGAGCTGTTCTCAGAGCAATGCGCTCGCTTACTTGGATTACATTGCAATCAAAAGGGTTTTGTCTGAACTCTTTATCGTACATTCGCTTTCATTCTCAGCTCGCTGGAAACAAGGTGCCACAAGTACTCCTTTTCTTTTTGCGAATACAGACTAACACGGCTGTTCCTCTGATACATGGGAGTGTGGCTGTGTTAGAGATCGGGAATAACTGATTTTTGGTGTGCTGGCAGTTCTGGAAAAACAGACTGTTCAGGTCAAAACGAAGTGAAAAATTCTGAAATTTTCACTGTGTAAACAATGTCCATTTTGGGTCAAATGAAAAAGTTTGTTCAACCTGAAACATCTTATTTCTGGGCATCTTTACAGGACTAGTGGTCAGAGGAGGTGCCGTCTGCTATTAACCCCGTGGTTAGGCCTCTCCTCCAGTATATGGCAGACTGACGTTCAATTCACCCCTCTGTCTGATGTAGAAACATGATTGTATTTGGGTCTCCCACCTCCTAAGAGAGGCCCCCCCACCACAGGGGTCTTCCGGGGCAGCTTTCTCTCAGGGCAAGTCTACACTTGAAATACTACAGGTGCAACTGTGCCACTGTAGAGCTTCAGTGAAGGCACTATCTACGGGAGGGGTTCTCCCATCGACATCGGTAATCCACCTCCATGAGAGGTAGTAGCTAGGTTGATTAAAATATTCTTCCATTGGACGTTAGGTCAGCTTAACTACGCCACTTGGGGGGGTGAATTTTTCACAGCCCGGAGTGACATAGCTAAGCCAACTTAATTTTCTAGTGTAGATCAGGCCTCAGTCTCTTCTCCTACTCAGTCAGTACAGCTCCTGACCAGCAGCAGCCCCCACTATTCCAGTACTGACCCCCCCAAACCCGAACACACACACTCCTGGCAAAGCTCCTGACCTGCAGTTTCATTGGCTGAATTTATTAAGCCAATGAGATTGAAGTATCCAAATGAACTAGAGGGAGGGAGTGATGACAGGCTGATTTACCTCTGAGGTCACAACGCTCCCCTCCAGGCAGCTCCACCTGGGCAGTGTGGAAATCCAGTTTTCCAGTGCTCAGTTTTCCAATTGTCACAAAACCCACACTAGACGTACACAAAAAATAAAAGAAAAGGAGGACTTGTGGCACCTTAGAGACTAACCAATTTATTTGAGCATGAGCTTTCGTGAGCTACAGCTCACTTCATCGGATGCAAAAAATAAAAAGGCTTAACCTTGTGACCTTCGTGCTACAGTAACAGAAGTGTGTTTTGCAACAGATATAGGCTGAAGGTGGCAGCATTGTCCTCACGGCTTTACAGGCTGACTACACAGCCATATAAACCCACCTGTCAAAGTCAGGTTAACACATCCTGAAGGAGTCTGGCTATCACCCAACCCACACATGTGGAGCACTAGGAAACAAGCTTAGCTGGAACCAGAGGCTTTCTGCGCTGCTCCCCAGCCTGCCCACTGCAGCCTGTGGCTTTTTTGTTGGCCATCAGATATTTGGGAAGGAGGGGACAGGTTTTCCTCCCAGCTACCATGAGACACACTCTCTACCCCAAATGCTGGAGGCAGGTGTAAGAGTCATTCACTCCCTTCCATGGACAAGCCCCTCTGCAGAGAATGAGTGACCTAGGGGCTGGTCAGGCACGGGAGAGAGAGCCCTGAGGAGTTCCATGATCTCATAGGGAGGGCCGAGACTGGGCAGGAGAGAAGAGCTCTGGGGTGGAAGATCAGAGAAAATATGCAGAGGATTCCCCGCAGAGAGGCAAGGCTAATGGGAAGTGCTGAAAAAGAGAGAAGGGATGGCTCATCCCCCCCGCAGAGAAATAAAGGGAAGTGGCCCCTAGTGCTGCCACACAGCAGGGCAAGGTACCATCTGCCTGGACATTAAGAGATGCCTCCCTTGCCAGCACCCTGGGAGTAGGTCAGATTTTGCAAGTCAGTAAGTCCTCATCCATGGCCAGGGCACTGAGGCGCCACGGTAATGTGGACAGATAATAATACAATGCAAACATTGTGCAAATTGGAGCTAAGACTTTGAGAGGCCCAGTGCAGCCCAGTCTTGCCACTTAAGCTGCCAAACACAACATGGCACAGATGGGACATCAGGGCCCTTATTATAATCAGCAGTGATCTCACCTGCCAGCTCAGACCTACTCCATCTCTCTCTCTGGCCCAGCCTCTCTGGGCCCTACCTAGACCTGTCTGACCTCAAGATCTCCAGTCCTTAGGGCTTCTCTAGGAACTGCAGTGCTTTTGTAGGAGTGCCAGGGCTCCACAGCAGTGAGAGGGCTGCTGAACAGAACAGGATGGGGACAGGAAATGCTGGCCCAGTGGTTAGAGCCCTACCCTGGGAGATCCAGTTGAGTTCCTTGCTCTGCCACAGAGTTCCTGTGTGACCCTGGGCAAGTCACTTCATCTCTGTGCCTCAGTTACCCTCTGTACAGTGGGGCTGTAACCCTACTGCCAACAGCATTGGCAGCAACAAGGGCCAGATCCTTATTTTAGGGGATTCTCTACAATTTGTTAATTTTTGGCTTTAGCTCCCACTCAATAATCTGGGAACCTATAACCACTCTGGGCACCTTCGCTAGGCAAATCTGTGCCCACTCATAAGCACAGAGGTTTAAACCAACTAACTTTATGGTGGGAGGAAGAGAAAAGGGAAAGGCCAGCTTGAGTGGGACAAATATTTACAATTTAACATCTTCCACCCCCCAGGTACCTCAGGGAGCACGGAGAACATGTCAGAGTCCCAAACAATTGGACCCTGAATGGCTGATGCAGTTTGTTCTGCCCCCTGCCTCTCACTCTCAGTTTGTAGGTTCCCAGCTTCCTCACTCACAGCTTGTGGTTCCAAGAGTCCAGGAAAACCAGGGTCCCTGGTTGGTAGGCAGCTCTCAGGCTCTCCCACCTGTCCTGCAATACTGATTTCAGCAACTAGGACAAGGAGGCCTCCCCAGAACCACCAGGCTGATGCAGATGGTTGCTGTGAATCCTTCTGCTCCTGCCGTAGTGCATGCAACTGCTCTCACTCAGCTGCTCCGGCTGCTGCTCTCCTGCTGGGAGCTGTGGTCTCTGGGTGAATCCGGCTGCTGCTCTGAGCTGCCGACTGCTGGGTTCTCACCTCTGCTTGCCACTAGCTAACCAACAGAAGCCTCTGGTGAGTTCTGCTCACAGTAAAACAATTCCAGCTCTTAACTCAGCTTTTGTAGATAAGTGAGAATCAGTAGCTTTAAGAGCACCTCAGAGTCCTTAGCACACAGAAAAGTATTCACAGTAGCAAACCAGAAACATGCAATCTCTCTCTCACTCTTTGTTATCTGGCTCTAGCCAGGGTCTCTTACCGCACCTCGGCAAACATCAGTTTCCATTAGGGTGACATCATACTCAGTCATTGTCCAGACTTTGCCCAGGTGGGTTCCCAACAGGGTAAACTCAATAATATGCTCCCAAGTATAAAACTTAGTCAAATTATACCCCTGTGTCCCCGAACTACCTGCAGTTACTATGTAAACGAGGCCCTGCCTTGCTCCGTCGACTCCCTTGCTCTCCAGTAGATGTCATCAAAGAGCTCACTTAGTTATCTTCTCCCATAGGCTTCAGGCCACAGGGCCCACAGAGCTAATCGCACTGCCCCGCCCCAGTGGGGGGTTATGAGGATAAAATACAAAGAGTTTGAGGTGTTCAGACACTACAGTGATGGAGGCCAGATAAGCACCTTCGATAATCATACAGTGATGGTCCTTGCCATAGAGGGGGCACTTCTGGAGTTCACCAATGATACTGCAGGTGATGTATCATTTTCCTGATTGAAAATTTGGTTTTCCAATGGAAGACAGAACCCCAGGGACAGGTTTCGGGTGATTTAACTAGGAGGGAAATGTCTGGTTTACGATTCCCCAAAGCAGGCTCTACCTCTTCGCCTCAGCTCTTATACCTTAAGCTTCTGGACATAGCATTAGTAAGACTAGTGGATTACTAGGAAGACTAGGAAGATTAGTAGATACTGCGTCCAAGTCTGGTGTCCACACTGGAAAAGGAATGTTGAAAACCTGGAATGGGTTCAGTCAAGAAGACTGATGAAGCTCAATTTAGTATATCCAAGAGATGATGGAGAGGTGACTTGGTCACAGTTTATGGGTACCAACAAAGGGAAGAGATTTCTGATAGCGGAGGGCTCTCTGATGAAGCAGACAAAGACATGAGAGGATCCAATGGGCAGAAACCAAAGCCAGACAAACTCAGACTAGAAATAAAGTGCACATTGTTAACAGGGAGGATAATTAACCATTGGAACATGGGGACGTGGTGGATTTGCCATCACTCGGAGTCTTTAAATCTAGATTGCAAGTCTCCTTCCCAGAGATCTGCGTTAGCTCAACCAGAAGTTATTGCAACTGATACAGGAATCAAAGGGTGAGGGTCTCTGGCCTGTGCTATGCGGGAGGTCAGCCTAGATGATCACAATGGTCCCTTCTGGCCTTGGAATCTATGAATCCATGAAAACCCTTACTCCTCCCTGGGGCTGAGTCCCTCGCCCGGCTCTTTCATTGTGTGTAGGACCCACACAGTGTTGAACTCACTGTGACTCTCTCCCTTGCCACTGGGACCGTTCACTCTCTCTGCCTCCACGGGTCTGAGCCCCATCTCTCTGCTGCCTGAGCTTTCTCACAGCTTTGGCCCTAGTGCCGTATTCCTTCATGATAGATTCCTGGTACTGGGCTCTCCCCCTAGGGTCCTAGACCCATCACTGCCACTTCGCTGAAGTTCAAAACACACTTTTTTCTTTCTTCTCTGGTACTAACATGCTACCAGTCTGGGACCCAGGGCCTTTGTCCCTGCAGCTACACAGGCCATTCTGCACTTCTGGCTTTGGTAACGTTTGCCCCTGTCCTGCTCCAGCCAAGACTCTGTCTGGTATCAGAGCATGCCACCCTGCCCCCGCCAGCATGACCTTGCACACAGGTCATGGCAGCCAGGGTGGTGTCAGGCCCGTGTTGTTCCAGAAGTACCTGGATGGCCAGTATTCGGGGGTGCAGTGGCCACCCTACTTGCAGCATCTAGTGCTATTCCAGCCCCTGCTGAGCACAGACCCATTCAGACACAGGCTCTGTCTACACGGCAACTAGCCCCCACAAATGGCCTGTGCCAGCTGACTCAAGCTGCAGGGCTGTTTCGTTGCTGTGTAGACTTGCAAGCTCAGGCCACGGCTCTGGGACCATCCTACTTCACAGGGTCCTAGAGCCAAGACACCAGCCCAAGCCCAGAAGTCTGTACAGCAATGAAACAGCCCCACAGCCTGAGCCTGAGTCAGCTGGTGCGGGGGCTAATTGCTGTGTGGACATACCCTGAAAGACTAGTCATCACAGAGAGAGGGGCAGTGTTGAGGTGTGTTTAACTCATTTCCACTTGGGACAGTGGGAAGAACTGAACCCATCTCTCTGGAGGCAAGAGGTGAGTCTCCCACCCAGGTAACAGCAGGCTGGATTTTAAAGAATATGGTTGTTGGGGTGTGGTTCTCCTCTTAATTTTAAACCAACAACCATTTCCTCAAAGTCTGACTCAACCGGTTACAAGCTGTGCTTTGTTTATGCCGATGCCGTGGTAACCAACCACATTCATGGCACCCCTTGCCGCACTGTTTGCTGTCTGTTTCCAGGGACGACGGATGTAGCTCATGGTCTCTTGCTGATTGTCCTGTGAACACACCAGCAGCAGCAATGGAGCTCCCTGGTGTCTCATCATCCTGACCCAGGATCGAGCCCACACCCGCGAGACAGCATTAGCCTTTCATTCGGGGAGAGCATCCCGGATTTATTACCCTATCAAAGGCCCCTCTGCTGGGCCAACCTAGCTTCCCAGCCAGGAGGTTTCCTAATTTGCCCTCTCTGCCTTCCCCAGTCCAGCTATTGCACACTCCAAGTTTCCATCTTTGCAAGTCAAGGATGAACTAGCACCTTCCCCAAGAGCCAGCCTCTCGCCTGCCAGTCCCACTGTGCCAACACAGGCAAAATGCACCCCAGGATGTGGCTGTGGCTTCCTGTTTGGTAAGCCATGAACATAGGTGGCAGTAGGATGCCACTCCTTGAGGTGATCTGATTCTCTACTGGGCCAATGCTGGAGTTACATGTACACTGAGCCCTCAGACTGCAGGCTTTTCCGGTTCCTGTCCTAGGTCTCTCAAACACTTGGTCACTCCATTCCTTCATTCATGCACCACTGGGCCCAAAGGCCTTGATTGCCTCTTTGGGTACCTGCTCCCACTCAGGAGGTTGGAGGAGGAGCTCACATGCACACACGTGCCCCAATGCTGACCTCTAGCTTGCTCAACAACTGTTTCAGCCTCAGCAGAAGGGCTGATCAGGCCTTTGCTCCTGGCTAATCTATAGAGGGCTCCAGCTGGCCAGCTCAGGGAGCTGGGACTTTTTTTGAGGCCAGCTGCCATTTTGAGTTTGCTTCTGGGCCTTCCCCTGCTGCCTGGCTCCATCTAGGCGCTCTAGGGGCATTTCTGCTTCTGGCTCAAAACAGGAAGTGAGGAAGGATGTGAAAAAGAAAATAGGTTTAGTGAATGCAACACAATGCAACACAACTCACTCCCCTTTGTCAAGCTCACTCAGCCTGCTCCTTATTGGCTCTTTCCCAGCATTTCCATTCTGTGTCATTGACCATCCCAGGTTGCTCCTTCCCAGGCACAGGCCAAAAACAATCCCTTAAACAAGGATCTACTTAGTTCCAGCTCAGTTCTACCAATGTATCTGCATAAGTCTGCTGGCCCTTCCCTCCAACTTCAGCAAGGAATCATGGGGCCAGGCCCCAGTTTTTCGTTTTTCTGCCTCCACCTCCAGGAACCCTGTGAAATCTTCTTGCCTTGCTCTTCGCAGACTGGGGCTGTTAATTTGTTTCCTTTCTTTATGAATCCCCTTGAGAGGAAATGCTTCATTAGCCACCCTGCAACCACCAGGCAGGATTTCTTTCCTCCTTCCAGAGGCAGTGCAGCTTGTGCTTGGGGCATTGTTGCTTTACTGGAGGCATAACGTGTCAGAAGGCTCCAGCTAGGAGCTGCAGGAGCTGGAAATACCTAGATCTTTCCATAAAGCCCATCACCAGAGTATCTGTGCGACAGCCTCACAGCATTTGCCACACAGGGAGGTGTGCTGTATCTGGGTTAACTGACTCAGTGTCACCAGGGGCCTGGACAAGACCAGCAGTGGTGCTTGAGAGAAGCACCTGGCTTGCTAGGTGGTGGTGGAGGAGTGTTATGGCAAAGCTAGAACTGCCTGAGGTCCCAGCCACCCAGCCAGACACAGGTGCCACTTGATCAGCCAAGGGTCCAATAAGGCATCTTGATCCTTCACTTGAGTAACAAAAAGGCAGACGGACATTTTATCCCTCACTATTTGCTCTGGATTTTCCCCCTCCCCCGTGAAGCACCATCTCTGCCTTCTCAGGACACATTCCACTGAGCTAATCCTCACCCAGCCCCCTGCACAGAGGGGAAAGCAAAAAATGCACAATGAAAGAAATATGAAGTTGAATGTCATCAGCATGCTGGCACTGCGGCACCTGCTGCCTTTCTATCTCCCTAGCCACATGGGACTGTGAACCTGGGGGAGGATCAAAATTGAATCCTGCAAAACCCCATGCCTGGGAGCAGAAGAATAGTTAACCCAGGGAACCCTACGGGAACCCTCAGAGAGTAAAGGACAGTCCTGTTTTGGATACATGTATTTTCAGTTGGTTTTTCCTTCTGTCTCGTAGCTATAATTCCACTCTTCTTTCATTAGCCCCTCAACAGCGGGAGTGTTTGAACCAGATTTCTCTACTGCTCTTCCACAACAGATACATCAGATGCTAGCACACCATCAGGGGACAGGGCACTAGACAGAGGCAGGAGACCTGGGTTCTATTCTGGAGTGGTTTTACCTCCATATTTGGCACTGATGTGACCGCTGCTGGAATAGTGTGCCCAGTTATGGTGTCCACAGTTCAGGAAGGATGTTGATAAATTGGAGAAGGTTCAGAGAAGAGCCATGAGACTGACTGAAGGATTAGAAAACCTGCTTTGTAGCAATAAGCTAAATAGATTGAGCTCTTTTGAATCTAACAAATGAGGTTAAAAGGAAGGACTCAATCACAGACTACAAATACCTGCTTGGGTAACAGAAAGTTGATAGAGGGCTCGCTCTAGCAGGCAAACGTCTACCAAGATCCAGTGGTTGGAAGTTGAAGCCAGACAAATTCAGACTGGAAATATGGCATACATTTTAATCGGTGAGAGTAATTAAAAGTTACAACAACTTACCAAGGGTCATGGTGCATTCTCCATCACTGACAATTTTTCAATCAAAATGGGGTTTTATTTTATTCTTTTAAAAAAATATGCTCTCATTCAAACAGGAATTCATTAGGGAAGTTCTCTGGCCTGTGTTACACAGGACATCAGACTCAATGATCAGACTGGTCCCTTTGGGCTTTGAAATCTATGAAACACACACACACAAAACCCTAGAGCTGGTAGGAAATGTTTTAAAATGTTCAAAACCAGACGAGATTCTGTGGATTTTCCCTCCTCCTCCCACTTCTGTAAGCAGCTGCATCACTGACACAGAAAGAAACACAGTTCAGAGTCGTTCTTAGCAAAAGGCACATGGGCTTGTATAAAAATCAGACCCAGCACAGGTTCACTCCAGACCCAAACCTTGCCTGAGACTGTAGGACAATCACTTCAGTTTTGTTTTCTTTTACACACCCTCCCTCACTTCCTGTTTTTTCAGCCACAAGTGGAAATACCTCAGATTGATGAGAATAGCTTCTGTGGCAGATTCGGGTTTTCTGAATTCACAAACCAAGCACATTCACAGACTAAGGAGGTTTTGAGAAGCACCACAGCTATTAGATGAGCATCTAACGATTCTCCGTCATTCAGCCCCTTACCCTTCCCTGTCATGGTCTCTCTCCTCCACCGGCTATGGGGTGGCAGTGAAAGTGGCTGTGAAACAAATGTTCATCTCCTGGCTTCAGCGAGTAGAGATTCTGAAAGCCTGCACTCCATGAGACGGCTCTGGAAAATCCATCAACCCTGGAAATCCAGAGGGCGTCATGAACATTTCTGACTTACCCTGTGGCTGTTAGAATTTTGTTTGGAGTTGTTCATGGCATGAAAAAGAGTTTGGCTTAGTGTCAATAATTCTTTTTCAGAAGGTTGGGCTAACAGAGGAGCAGTCACAGGGAGTAGGCCGTGGGTCTGGTGACTGTTCTGTATGACTAGGGCCCTACCAACTTCACGGTCCATTTTGGTCACTTTCACGGTCATAAGATTTTTTAAATAGTAAATTTCATGATTTCAGCTATTTAAATCTGAAATTTCATGGTGTTGCAATTATAGGGGTCCTAACCCAAAAGGGAGTTTTTAGGGGGGTCACAAGGTTATTGTAGGGCGGGGAGGGTGCTGTACTGCTACCCTTACTTCTGCACCTCTGCTGGCGGTGGCCCTGACTTCAGAGCTAGGTAGCTGGGGAGTGCTGGCTGTGAGCCCAGTTCTGAAGCAGCCGGGCAGCAGTAAGGCTGGGATGGTATGGTATTGCCACCCTTACTTCTGTACTGCTGCTGGCGGGGCACTGCTTCAGAGCTGGGCACCCGGCCAACAGCCACCTCTCTCCAGCTGCCAAGCTCTGAAGGCAGCACAGAAGTAAGGGTGACGATACTGTGACACCCCTCCCCCAAATAACCTTGTGACCCCCCTGCAACTCCCTTTTGGGTCAGGACCCCCAATTTGAGAAACGCTGGTCTCCCCATGAAATCTGTGTAGTATAGGGTAAAAGCACACAAAAGACCAGATTTCATGGTACATGATGGGTTTTTCATGGCTGCGAATTTGGTAGGGCCCTATGTATGACATTAGAAGAAATCCTGGCCACATTGAAGTCAATGGCTGGGCAGGAAATGCCTTTGAGGGTTAGAAAGAAAAAAAAGATACGTTACAGAGAGAATCTGAAAGAGCCCAGTCTGGTTAGCTTATTAAAAAGAAGATCAAGAGGTGACTTGATTGTAGTGTACAAGTACCTTCATGGGGAGAAGGTACCAGTACTAGTGAGCTCTTTAATCTAGTTATGCCTTTCATCACAACAAGAACCAATGGCTGGAAGTTAACTCCAGACAAATTCCAATTAGAAAATTAGGCACAATTTTTTGTTTAAGGGCAATGAACCACTGGAACAAACTATCAAGAAGAGTGGTGGAGTTGCCATCTCTTGAAGTCTTCAACTTTGGTTCCTTGTACTCCACCATCTGCCTGTCTATATCCATCTGTTAGCCTGTACTTGGATCATAAGATTTTTGGGGCTAAGGCCATCTTTTTCCCCCTGTGTCTGTACAGCACCTAGCACAGTGGGGTCCTGATCTATGCCTTGGGCTTCAAGGTGCTTTGGTAATACTATAAAGAATAAATCCAGACAGGATGAGTCCATGGACGATAAGCTTTAGTTAGACACAAGTTATTGGGCTCAATACAGGAGTAACTGGATGAAATTCTCTGGTCTGTGTTATACTGCAAGTCAACCTAAATGACACAATGGTCCCGCTTGGCCTTTAAAAAAAAAAAAAAAATTCAAGGAACCATGTGAGTTTTGCTATTAACTTCAACACAGCCAGGAATTTACCCATTGTGTTTTACAGGATCTTTGAAGACGGCTTCTTTCTATACTATCCTCAAGAAGCAACACATGAAACAAGTTACTGTTTTTCAGATTCATCCTCACATTTATAACCCACAGTGGTTCCATTTCATGCTCTTAATTAGCTGATATTTGTCCTGTACTTTGAAAGCTACAATTTTGTCTTTAATACAATAATGTTGGACAGGTCATATGCAGCGTTATTTATGATCAGACTGTTTCCTGGGCATAATCCTTGGTGCTTAAGACAGGCACTAATTATTTACAGGTTTGCAGGAGGGAGCAGATAAGCTCACAGTAAGGGGATCTCTCATACATTACTGCCCCCTGAATAACATCAGGAATATTTTTACCCTGAATATAAAAGGGATATTTTGCAATTGACCAATGATTTTGCAATCACTATTTATGCTGATACAGATCTTTCCTTCAGCTCCAAGATATCTGATCATACAGTTGATTGTGCATTCAGTTTCCCCAGAGAAGAAGAAGCATGTGGAGTTTGGGACTACCGCAGTAGCAATCCAGAGATGCTTCTTTGAAGTGAATGGGGCACTCTGGAATTACACCAGTATACATGAGAAAAGAAACAGGCAGTTTATCTCAGGGAGTTGTGAACTGCCCTTGGCATGCAGGCCGCCATGGTTTGTAGAAAAGTGGGTGCACTGATAAACATGCAGCTATGCCCATTTCACCCCACCTCTTTCCCCTCAAGGAATTTGCCTTGAAGTCAGATATAGAAACAAGAACCAGAGTGACCACCCAAAACAGGTACTTCTATACGGTCCTCCGTGAGCAGAGGTGGGGAAAGCCACTTTCACCACACACAAGCTGAGCAGGCCCAGCATACAGGTATGCACACCATGAGCAGATGTGAAAGGCCTTTAGAAATTGATCGAGAATTGCTGGAGTGAAGCAATCTCAGCAAAGCCTGAGGTACGTAGCATGACTGGAGCAAGGAAATCCTTTGTCTGCTGATCAGTTACATGAGGCCAAGATCAAAGGCCCAAACTGCATGAAGAAAAGACTGAATCTGAGACAGTTATGAACTTGTCACCATGGGGAAAGCCCAGCTGTGGGTTTTGAAGGACTGACACCTCCCAGAGCCCAAAGTTGGAGTGACCTCTGGTAAGCTTTTTAGCATGGAGTTTTCTCTATCATGCGTTCACCTTAAGAGTAAATGTTCTTGCTTAAAGAGCTGTGTGGTAATTTATAACCGTGGGTCATTAGACTGTTCATAGCCTCTGAAGGGAAAGCAAAGCAGACACGGGCCTGTTGAGACAGCCTGGTTTTCGGGGATTAACGCAGTGTAGGCGGGGCACTGTGCATCCTGGTTGGGGAGAGATGCAGGTGGAGTTATGACAATTTACACTGAGGACCTGCCCCCTGTAATGCAAACTGCCCCTCTCTTTCAATGGCATTTTTATCTATTTGCATGCACTGGTTCCTGCATCCAGTCCATAACTTCTGGGTGAATTTGAGCTTTTTTTCCCCCTAAAAGACACCCAACTTCCCTGTCATACTTCAAGTGTTGGAGAATCCAACACATCCCTAGGTAAGGCGTTCCAATAGTCACTGTTACAAACGTGCACCTTGTTTCTAGTCTAAGTTTGGCTAAATTCAGTCTCCAAAAATTGGAACTTGTTATGCTTTCATCTGCTCGCTTAAAGAGCCCTCTACTAACAGAAATCTTCTCTCCATGGGGGTACTTATAGATCATGATCACGTCACCTCCTAGCCTTCTCTTTTCTAAGCTAAACAGAACAACCTTTAGTCTCACTTGAAAAGCAGGTTTTCTAGGCTTCAGTTCATTCTCAGGGCTCTTTTCCGAACCCTTTCCAGTTTGCCAACCTCCAATTTAAAATGTTGATACCAGAACTGGACACAGTATTCCAGTAACGGCTTCAACAATACCATATGCAGAGGTAACACCACCTCCCTACTTCTGCTCCATATATCCCTGATTATGCATTTAAGAATCACATGTGCTCTCTGAGCCACAGGATCGCAGAGGGATCTCATGTTCAGTGGTTTCCTCCATGACCCCTAAGTCCTTTACAGAGTCACCGTTTTCCAGGATATAGGATGGGGGCCTGTAACTGTGACCTACATTGTTTCCCAGAGGTGTGGCCTTGCATTTAGTTGGATTAACACACATTTCACCAAGTGACCCAGATCACTCTGTAGATCGGGGTCAGCAACCTATGGCACGTGTGCCAAAGGGGGCACACGAGCTGATTTTCAGTGGCACTCTGCTGCTGGCCTGGGGTTCTGTCTGCCAGCCCCCAGCCAGCCGGGGTCCTGGCCGCCAGCCCCGTTCAGCCCACTGCCAGCCTGGATGGACGGAACCCCAGGCCAGCAGCGGGCTAAGCAGGGCTGGCGGCCGGGACCCTGGCTGGCAGGGGCCGGCGGATGGAACACCAGACAGGCAGCAGGCTGAGCTGCTAAGCCCGCTGCTGGTCTGGGGTTCCATCCACCGGCCCCACTCAGCCTGCTGCCCGTCTGGGGTTCTGTCCACCAGCCCCTTGCCAGCCGGGGTCCCAGCCGCTGGCCCTGCTCAGCCCGCTGCCAGTCTGGGGACATGGGAAAACTCAGCAAGGAAAAGCAAGGGCAAGGATCACACTAAACTGATAAGATCTGCATTTTAATTTAATTTTAAATGAAACTTCTTAAACATTTTTAAAACCTTATTTATTTTACATACAACAATAGTTTAGTTATATAATATAGACTTAGCGAGAGAGACCTTCTAAAAATGTTAAAATGTATTACTGGCACGTGAAATCTTAAATTACAGTGAATAAATAAAGACTTGGCACACCACTTCTGAAAGGTTGCCGACCCCTTCTGTAGATCTTACAAGAGTGAAAAAAGGATCTGAAAACTTTCCTAGCCCCTGAAAAATGCATTTGTTTCCCAGGCTCAGCTAGAAGTAAGAGAACTGGGTTTTATGAAGCAATCATCAGAACAGTTTATCTCCCAGCTGGAGAACATGCAGCCCCTAATCTCATTTAGTGTCAGACTGAGGTGACAGAAATAGAGATTCAGAACAAAAGAGTGTCCATTTTAGCCTTAATTCCTGGAGCAGCACTGGGAAACACCCCCAGAGCCGTGCAACCGAGTCACTCTGTCTAAATGAGGCTGGTCAGGACCATGAACTAGAATTGCTGCCAAGTCCTGGAGGTTCTCCCCTACACAGACCATGCCCCATCTACCAACATCTCCATCCTACCCCTCATGGTACAGCGACAGACTAGAGAACCCAGTCCTTTGCAGGGGCAGAGGGAAACAGGGAGCTGCAAGCAGCTTGCGGGGTGGGGGGGGGAGAGTTGTTGTGTTCCTCTACAATAAAGAAAGATCCTTGACTGAAAACTTGCAGCTAGTTAAGATGCTGCTTTCACAGGGTTTGTTCTACAAGTGTAACAGGTGGTTCCCCTGTTTTCTTGCTTGTGCAGAATTTGGTAAGGAAGTCCTGCTTATCAGAATGAGCTCAGAGCAATTTCCGGCAAGGGCTGCTTTGCTCTATGTCTGTTTTATGTTCCCCCAGATAACACTGAGCACCAGGGCTGTGCCAGGAGCTGTGTGAGCTGATGGTGTTAAGAGATGAGTAAAAAGTTTCCTGACCCCAGTCCCCTCATGAGCTTGCTGGTGTTATCAAGATGAGCAACAATTTTGCTTCAGAAACAAGCACTGTAAGGGGACAAATACTAGCTACAAATGGCGTACTCAGAGACCAAGTGTGTGCAAAGCACTTCCTCCTTATAGAGCCATCGGGTTAGAGGGGACTGCCAGGGTCATCTGCTCTCACCCCCTGCCAAGATGCAGGATTTGTTGTGTCAGCTTCTGACAGGCCAGGAGCTGTGATCACCAGGAGGGCAGGGAGATTCTCTGTTCCGGGCTCCTTGGATGTCCCCATCCAGGGAAGCACAGAGCACCGGCTCACTTGGTCTACTGCTGCCCTCCTGCTCCATGCCCTAGTGTCAGTGAGCCCCCTATTGCCATCCATATAGATCACATGAAGACAACATGTTAAAGCTTCCTCCTCTGTCCTGGGCGTTAGGGGTACCTGGCGTAGCCTCGCCGTATCCATGGTCTGACTCACTCGCCATCCCCCCAGCAAGAGGAATGGGAAGCAGAAGCAGCACAGCATGACCCAATTAGCACTGGCATAAGCATCCCGCATTCCCAGCCCACCGAAATCAGTGCCACTCCATGATTCTCTGCAGGGAAAAGGAGGACACTGCTTGATTTCCAGAAACCCAACGTCACAAGAATAAACAAGCATCAATCACAAACATCCACCAAATCAGCACATCCAGAACAGATGCATGGCACTACACCAGGCCCTTGGTGAGTGCAGTAAGGTGACCCAGCAAGGGCTAGGGACAGTTTTCCTCTTCTTCTCTGGGTTCTCAGGCTGAGCACAGCTCTGGGGAGAACTGAGGTGCCTCACACAACAGGATCCTCGCAGCAGCACAAAGATCTAGTTTAAATGGGATGATGCTACGGTCAGTATTCTCAAATCAGTAACTGATCCATCATGTTACTGCCCAGCCTAGGAGCTGGTAGACACGGCCATGCAAGAAACACACTCGCCCTTCATGGATTAAAGCAACCATCCTTCCAGCTAGTGCACCATGGAGCCCTCCAAGAGCATGTCCCCTTGCGAAACAGAGCTTCTGGAGAGCACCTGTGATTTGACTCCAATACATAGGCATGCTCCCAAGGTGAAAGCTGTGCTTGCTCCTCATTTCGGAGACTTGAGCCTCCCAGGCATGGAGTTCAGCTAGCACTCTGGATGTGGAGCAATTAAGATGATGCTCTGAGGCCTGACTTGGTGGATGGGCTGAGCCATGAAGCCAGACAGAAGTGTTTATGAACCTAGATTGAGCTCACGTGTTCCTGAGCTGTGGCCATGTAGACTGCAACAAAAAGATACAGAAGAAATGGGCCAACATAGTCGTGATGGTGCATCAGACTAATGCCACATTAGGCAACATAGGGCTGAGCAAGCTGATTTTACATGTTTTTGCTGTGGCTGAGCAGACCATTAAGTGACTGGTTGGTATTTCAAAGGGGAGCTGTGTCAAAGATCCATAGAAACGGACATAAATAAACCTCTGACAAATACAGCTCAACAACTTTAAAACTAAAGTGTCACCCAGCAGCTTCGCCCCAAGGAAGCCAAGCATTTGGTAGCACTGCTCACAGCCACCTTATCTTAGGTGTTGCCACGTGCCTTTCTGCTCCTGGACCAATGATGCTTTGCAGGACTCCTCACCTCTAGCTTTCCGATGGTTGTTCCTCATGGCCACCAACTTGCCTTTTCTAGGGATGCAGAAACTATGTAATTGTCTTCTCTGAGCCATCAGATGTGAGATTCTCTGGGGATAAGACTAGAACCTGGGTCTGCACGGTGGCTGATATCTCCATGCCACTGTCTGCCACCCATGGTGGGGTTGCATGCATGCTCTCAACAGGGTCTATGTGGTAAATGCCACAGGAAGTACCACCTCACAAGACCAGACTGACAGCTTCCCTTGTGATCCTTATTGGTCCAGGTGACAGACCGGCAGCTCAGCTTGTTCTTGGATTCCCAACCCTGGCTTGAACCATTGGCTTTCACCCTTGGACTCTAACTCCGGACCCAAGCCTTGGCTTTGGCCCTTGGGCTCCGACTCCAGACCCAAGCCTTGGCTTTGGCCCTTGGGCTCTGACTCCAGACCCAAGCCTTGGCTTTGGTACTCGGGCTCTGACTCCAGACCCAAGCCTTGGCTTTGGTACTCGGGCTCCGACTCCAGACCCAAGCCTTGGCTTTGGTACTCGGGCTCCGACTCCGGACCCAAGCCTTGGCTTTGGTACTCGGGCTCCGACTCCGGACCCAAGCCTTGGCTTTGGTACTCGGGCTCCGACTCCAGACCCAAGCCTTGGCTTTGGCCCTTGGGCTCCGACTCCAGACCCAAGCCTTGGCTTTGGTACTCGGGCTCCGACTCCAGACCCAAGCCTTGGCTTTGGTACTCGGGCTCCGACTCCAGACCCAAGCCTTGGCTTTGGCCCTTGGGCTCCGACTCCAGACCCAAGCCTTGGCTTTGGTACTCGGGCTCTGACACCGTGTTTTGGCCCCAAGCTTTAGCACTTGAACTCTAACTCTGGCTACAAACCCTGGCTTTGCCCCTTGACCTCGGCTCTGTTCCCACCCCCTGGCATCGGTACTAGGACCCTGACCCCAGTCCCAAACTCAGGTGACCGCACTTAGGCTCCAGCCCCGGTTCTGACCCCTGACCTAGGCACTGGATACAGGCATTGGCCTGACTACCCAAGCCCCACTCATGACACCCCAGACGCTATCGGCCTTCCACAGAAACACCTTCCTTCTGAAGACACAGCAGCCCCTGGGTTCTGCATTCACAACCCCTGAAGTTTTCAGCTTTGCCTCCTTCCCTAGGCCGCACGTATCACTCTGCATCCATCGACGCCACAAAGATGAAGGGAGCAGGGTTGTTTCATACACTTCTCCCCTTTCACACAGCAGCTGCCTTTCCCCGTGGCCACAGATCCTTAGGTTCCCACATTCCACCTGCCTCCTTGCCCACCTGGCCCTCCACTGGGCAACATGCTCAGAGTACCCAACCTACTTTTCCCTACAAGCCAGTCTCTTCATAAGGCTCATCCTACTGTAACAGGCTGCTCCTCACTCCACTGAGGGTACTAATACACTCATGCGTCTGACTTCACAGTATAGAGGTTCACATGGGGAACAGAACATTGTTTTCAAGGCCTCCTGCATGAAAGTTTCTCTCTTGTCTCACAGAACAGTTTGGAAGAGAGGTTACTCTGAAGTAGGCAAGGAGAAGGCCGGGAAAATGCAGTGGCCAGATTGGACGACCCAAGTGGTCTTTGCCAGCCTTGCTATCCTGAATTCTATGTTAAGCCAGAACTCTAGTCTTTTTTTGGAATCAGGAAAGTGCTCCCCCTTATAGTCTCATAAATCAAACAACTTCAGGTAGAGGGGGAGAAAATGAGCTGATTTGAAAGAGCCACTCCCTCCCTCTCTCTCCATTTGTCTTGCAGAAAACCACAGAATGTCGTTGGCTTTTCTCCTTGGTTTCTAAAACCTTTCTGCTTCCTGTTCTCTGTCCTTTGCAGAAACTGTTCTGCTTTTTCCATCCAATGACGTTCAGACCTAGCCCACTGTCAACTGCCAAAGCAGCAGTCTTTTCTTCCTGTCTCGAGGAGGAAATGTTAATAGTAACTGAAACCTAAATGAACCTCCAAATTCGCTGATCTCAGTCCAGCCTTCAAACATAAAGCAAAAGCAGCCTGCTTCTCCCTCTTTGTGTGGGGTAAATAAATAAAAATATCAGTAGACTGTTATCTGTTCTTTGGGCATGGCCTACAAAGGACAGGATTTCAGATGCTCATTCGAGCCAACCCTTGCCCGCTGCTGCTCCATTTGAGTGCCCAGGAGCCTTCTCTTTTGAACTTTGTCTTTCAGTTGGATCCCCACCAACAATATCTCAGTGTGCCCTGACTGGGCACCAGTCACTGCAGGGTACCCTGCTGGGGGCTTTCAGTACTGTCATCTCATGAGAACCCCTTCTCTTGTCTCTGTCTACACTAGGAGCTGTTCAGGAAGACCATGGACCTGCTGTTTGTGTCCGTGACCTCAGACTGCTTCTTCATGCCTAGTGCACTGAACTCGCCTGTAATTCACCTCCAGGAACTTCGTGCATTGGAGTGCCCCTGTATTTAATATTCTCAGGATGCTGTAGTGCGATTTCCTATTGGCTGAGGATGTAACAGTCAGTACCTGTACTCACTACTGCCCTCTATGGATAGAATTTGGCACCTGCCCACTGCATGTATCTTTCCCTCTACTGGTCATGGAGGTGCTGTCTTAGTTCACAGGGTAGTTTTGGAGCCAGAGTTTATTACAGCAGCACTGAAGGGTGTGACACACCAGAGCACTGAGAAGAGACTGAATTCTATTTCCTGGCCCCAATCATATAATATTGAGTCAGTCCTCGGGCCGGTTTGGTTCAATATCTTCATAAATGATCTGGAGGATGGTGTGGATTGCACCCTCAGCAAGTTTGCAGATGACTCTAAACTGGGAGGAGAGGTAGGGATAGGATACACTGGAAGGTAGGGATAGGATACAGAGGGCCCTAGACAAATTAGAGGATTGGGCCAAAAGAAACCTGATTAGGTTCAACAAGGACAAGTGCAGAGTCCTGCACTTAGGACGGAAGAATCCCATGCACCGCAACAGACTAGGGACCAAATGGCTCGGCAGCAGTTCTGCAGAAAAGGACCTAGGGGTTACAGTGGACGAGAAGCTGGATATGAGTCAGCAGTGTGCCTTTGTTGCCAAGAAGGCCAATGGCATTTTGGGATGTATATGTAGGGGCATTGCCAGCAGATCGAGGGACATGATCGTTCCCCTCTATTTGACATTGGTGAGGCCTCATCTGGAGTACTGTGTCCAGTTTTGGGCCCCACACTACAAGAAGGATGTGGAAAAATTGGAAAGAGTCCAGCAGAGGGCAACAAAAATGATTAGGGGACTGGAACACATGACTTATGAGGAGAGGCTGAGGGAACTGGGATTGTTTAGTCTGGGGAAGAGAAGAATGAGGGGGGATTTGATAGCTGCTTTCAACTACCTGAAATGGGGTTCCAAAGAGGATGGATCTAGACTGTTCTCAGTGGTAGCGGATGACAGAACAAGGAGTAATGGTCTCAAGTTGCAGTGGGGGAGGTTTAGGTTGGATATTAGGAAAAACTTTTTCACTAGGAGGGTGGTGAAACACTGGAATGCGTTACCTAGGGAGGTGGTGAAATCTCCTTCCTTAGAAGTTTTTAAGGTCAGGCTTGACAAAGCCCTGGCTGGGATGATTTAGTTGGGGATTGGTCCTGCGTTGAGCAGGGGGTTGGACTAGATGACCTCCTGAGGTCCCTTCCAACCCTGCTATTCTATGATTCTATTCTATGATTCTAATATTGGTCAGGGTTACAAAAGTCACAGCCCTGTCACCTGACAGGGCTCATTTTCATTCAGGACTCTGTCCAGCGTCTCCAAGTCCAGCAGCCGCAGTCCAGTCACCACTTGTTCCTTTGCACCCAGCTGCAAACCATTTGCCTCTGGTAGACAGTGTGCATGGGAAGAACCCTGTAGCCTCCTAGACAGTGCTGGAAGCCAGGCTGAAAACATGCTGGGCCACATAGGCCAGACAGCTGAGATTTACCATTTAAAAAAAAATTGTTTGCTAATGGACAGCTACAGGCCATCTGATTTCTCCAAGCCTTACCCTTCCTTCTAGCCTGACCCTTCTGGGACCAGAGCAGATCAACAGAAAACCCTGGCTCAAGCAAATAGCTTCCTAAATAAAAAACTACAGCAGCTGTTTCTTCCTCTTGAACCCCTGTGCCAAATGCATTGATGTGTTTATTTGGCCACAGCTACAGCAGGATGTGGTGTAGTATTAAATTCTCCAACCGCATGCTTGGGTTTGGCTTCAGCTTCCAGCAGCATCCACTTAAACAGGGCTGACTCTGCTGAGGGCTCCATCTTAGACGTCCTGTTCGTTCCAAGCCCAAGTGCCTCTCTGTCTGGGCAGGTGTAATGGATCGAGTGACACCACCAAGAGTGTTGGCAGGATTTCAGTCGGTGAAGCTGCTGTTCCTTGTACTTAGCGCCCTGTGACTGGCTTGGCAGCCCCTTAAACTGTGCCTTTCTCCGACCAGAGACAGGGATCAGTGCACCAAGCGCTGCACAGATGGACCAGAGAGACTGAAGCAGCAGGGACAAGGTGTCTGGCAGCCATCCTGAGCAGAGCTATTCTATAAGTGATACTCCATCTGGCAGCTATAAGCTCCCATTTGCTTTTGCCATCTCCCAATCCTTGTGCACTGATGGGCATGTTTCTTCTAGAGCTTCTTCAGCTAGAGTTTGCTGCATCTGTGTCCACTCACCTCTTGTTCTACCAGGAACCAGCCCACCCTTGGAGTCCAGGCTTCAGCTAAGCACTGGGCATCCAGGCAGCATGCTCTGCTGTAATGCGGGCTTGGGCTGCAGTAGGAGAATCCAGCCCTGGTGAGGTTTCAGCAGATGTTTTGCTTGCACATAACTGATGTGTTTCTCCAACCCTGGGAGGCTGCCAGATCTCTGCTGCACTCAGAGGATGACAAGCCCGGAATATCCTGAGTGCTGAGGATAGCTGGGGAGCCGGGCGCCGCACCACACTGTGTCAGATTTCAGGCACTCTTGAGGACACATCACTTGATGGCTGGCCTGATGTCAGGGCTGCACTGAGCCTCACACCAAGCGGTGTGCCAGAGACTGGGATGGCATGCCTGGTGACTGGAGCAGTTAGACCTAGTGAGTAGAGCAGGAGTCGGTAGCAAGGAATAGGAGTCCAGAGTCAGAACCAGAGTCAGCAATCAGACCCCAGGGTCAGAGCTGGGTTACCTGCAGCGAGGCAAGGAAGGAGAAGGGATAATGGTAGCATGACAAATGGGAATGAGAATATGGAGGTAGATATTACCATATCTGAGGTAGAAGCGAAACTCGAACAGCTTAATGGGACTAAATCGGGGGGCCCAGACAATCTTCATCCAAGAATATTAAAGGAATTGGCACATGAAATTGCAAGCCCATTAGCAAGAATTTTTAATGAATCTGTAAATTCAGGGGTTGTACTGTATGATTGTAGAATTGCTAACATAGTTCCTATTTTTAAGAAAGGAAAAAAAAGTGATCTGGGTAACTACAGGCCTGTTAGTTTGACATCTGTAGTATGCAAGGTCTTGGAAAAAATTTTGAAGAAGAAAGTAGTTAAGGACATTGAGATCAATGGTAAAGGGAAAAAATACAACATGGTTTTACAAAAGGTAGCTCGTGCCAAACCAACCTGATCTCCTTCTATGAGAAAGTAACAGATTTTTTAGACAAAGGAAACACAGTGGATCTAATTTACCTAGATTTCAGTAAGGTGTTTGATACCGTGCCACATGGGGAATTATTAGTTAAATTGGAAAAGATGGGGATCAATATGAAAATTGAAAGGTGGATAAGGAATTGGTTAACAGGGAGACTACAGCGGGTCCTACTGAAAGGTGAACTGTCAGGCTGGAGGGAATTACCAGTGGAGTTCCTCAGGGATCAGTTTTGGGACCAATCTTATTTAATCTTTTTATTACTGACCTCGGCACAAAAAGTGGGAGTGTGCTAATAAAGTTTGCGGATGATACAAAGCTGGGAGGTATTGCCAATTTAGAGAAGGACCGGGATATCATACAGGAGGATCTGGATGACCTTTTAAACTGGAGTAATAGTAATAGGATGGAATTTAATAGTGAGAAGTGTAAGGTCATACATTTAGGGATTAATAACAAGAATTTTAGTTATAAGCTGGGGACGCATGAATTAGAAGTAACAGAGGAGGAGAAGGACCTTGGAGTATTGGTTGATCATAGGGTTATGAGCCGCCAATGTGATATGGCCATGAAAAAAGTTAATGCGGTGTTGGGATGCATCTGGCGAGGTATTTCCAGTAGAGATAAGGAGGTTTTAGTACCGTTATACAAGGCACTGGTGAGACCTCACCTGGAATACTGTGTGCAGTTCTGGTCTCCCATGTTTAAGAAGGATGAATTCAAACTGGAACAGGTGCAGAGAAGGGCTACTAGGATGATCCAAGGAACGGAAAACCTGTCTTATGAAAGGAGACTCAAGGAGCTTAGCTTGTTTAGCCTAACTAAAAGAAGGTTGAGGGGAGATATGATTGCTCTTTATAAATATATCAGAGAGATAAATACCAGAGAGGGAGAGGAATTATTTAAGCTCAGTACCAATGTGGACGCAAGAACAAATGGATATAAACTGGTCATTGGGAAGTTTAGACTTGAAATTAGACAAAGGTTTCTAACCATCAGAGGAGTGAAGTTTTGGAATAGCCTTCCAAGGGAAGCAGTGGGGGCAAAAGACCTATCTGGCTTTAAGATTAAACTCGATAAGTTTATGGAGGAGATGGTATGATGGGATAACATGATTTTGGTAATTAATTGATCTTTAAATATTCATGGTAAATAGGCCTAATGGCCTGTGATGGGATGTTAGAAGGGGTGGGATCTGAGTTACCCAGGAAAGAATTTTCTGTAGTATCTGGCTGGTGAATCTTGCCCACATGCTCAGGGTTCAGCTGATGGCCATATTTGGGGTCGGGAAGGAATTTTCCTCCAGGGCAGATTGGAAGAGGCCCTGGAGGTTTTTCGCCTTCCTCTGTAGCATGGGGCATGGGTCACTTGCTGGAGGATTCTCTGTTCCTTGAAGTCTTTAAGCCACGATTTGAGGACTTCAATAGCTCAGACATAGGTGAGAGGTTTCGTTGTGCAGGAGGTCGGACTAGATGATCATAATGGTCCCTTCTGACCTTAGTATCTATGAATCTATGAACAAGGCAGGAGCTGTTGTAACCATGGCAAATGGCATAAGCGTCAACCGAACTGCTGTTGCTGTTGGGTTGGAGAGCTGGTCTGCCGACTCTTCCCATCAATCAGCTGGTGTCGTCGACTACATGTTAGGTTGCCCAGAGACTGGCTCTGCTGCAGACCGCGATTCCTGACAGTATTGCTAGCAAGTGGGGGAGGAGAGCAGGAAGGCAATATGGACCTGGTCCTGGATTTGTCAGGAATAATGGTCAATCGGAATTAAACACCAGAGATGCTTTTTGTGGCCAGTAAGAGACTCACTCAGTATCCCCAGCCGTGGGCTTGTCCCTAGTTCCATGCCTATCTGGGGCAGCTTGCAGCCTGGCCTAACATAGTAATTCAGGGGGCAAGAGGGAGTAAATGCCCCATCCGCTGCTCGACTGGAGAGCCAGAGTGGTACACCAAGCATTACTCCCATGAGCAGGTGGGGGGAGAAGCAGCCAGGGATGACTCTGCTCCATTGTCATGGGGTTCACTTACCATCAGGGCACCTCCTTGTGGGCGTGTCTGGGGATTAGCTCCACCCACATCCGAGGCCCCCTTCTCTCACTTGTTCATGCACCTTGCAGGCCTCCACACCACAGTCCCTTTCTGCTGCCTCTTTCCTGGCTTTATCATAGGCCTGTTACTGCTCAGCTGGGTTCTATTCCCAATCAGGGGGTGCTTGTCTGGCCTAATTCCCCTAAAGTGTGGTCTATCTAGTTAATTGGCTCCTGTCTCAACGTCATTAACCCACTGAAGGCTGGTGTGGGATGAACACCCTGTCACATCCATCAAGAGATCTGAGCCAGTAGCAGGCTGCCAGAAGTTTCTTCTCCCCGGGGAAGGAAGTTGCAAGGAAGAAGTTATGCTGAATCCCAGTTCCTTCCCAAGCCTGTACCTGGGATCCCCCCAGGTGCTTTGAAAGCATCACAGGTCTCCCATAGATATAGCCCACAACCCTTTTACCTGCCTGCTTCAGAGCTTGCCACAAACACTGCTGATGGGCCCCTGAAAACTTACCCATCAAAAAATCACTAGTTGCTTTGGAAACATGTGGACACCTGTTTCCAATGAAATTATGGATGTTATAGTTAGTTCACTTGCTCCTGAACTCCTATCTGCTCGGGGGAGTGCCTGCAGTGACTGGGCACTGAGAGGGGCTCACTTGCACTTGGGATCGAAGTACAACGGCTCTTCTTGTACTCCCCACCAATCCTGGAGATGCCAGTTTGGTTCTACCGCAAATGTATCCACAGAGCTCTCCTTCTTCCACTGTAGTCTCTGCTGTGAAGGCATTTTGGAGATGGTAAACATAGGGAAAGCGCTCATTTAAGCCAAGATGAAAATGTACGGAGATGTTCAGAAAAAAGTTCATTATAAATCCCAAAGTGGGCAGCTGAGCCACTAGAGTGTAGACAGTAAAAAAAAAAGTGCATATACACATGTGCATTGTTAGTGTAACAGGTACACACACAGACACACATACGTACCCGTGTGCTAGCACAGAGCACTTAAACTCATGTACATTCAGACTTTAGAAACATTTTGTAAGCCAGTTGAGGTTGCTAGGAGACAATGTCAAACAGAACTCTGTGGAGCACAGAATGAGGTTATTGACCTACACACACACACCCCAAGACAATTCCACCCAACCAACACACCCTACACAACCAGTCACCAAGACTGGTCAAGTCTACAAAGCACTAAGGGGAACTATAGAAGGACCTAAGAGAGCTTCCTGACTGCCAGACGCTGGGACTGGGATGACAGGGGATAGATCACTTGGTAATTGCTCTATTCTGTTCATTCCCTCTGAAGCATCTGGCACCAGCTGCTGTCGGAAGACAGGATATTGGGCTAGATGGACCATTGAACTGACTCAATATGGCCCTTCTTATGTACCGTGGGTTCTTGGGCAAGAGTATGGAAGATGAAATTCAGTGAAGAAGTGCAAGGGGATATCCAATGGAAGGAATCATTTGAATTACTCACACTCATTGCTCAGTACAAGTTAACACTGGAAAAATATAAAGGTCGTATTGTGGACAGCTTAAAGAAAGCATGTGGTTAAGCATGAAAAACCTGAAGCAAATGCACTGTAAGAGAGAGTAATGCTAAAAATATTATAAGGCCGTGGTCTCAATCATTGGTACAGACTGCATGGGAATGCTATGTTCTATCCCCGCCATCTCATCTTGGAAAGGATATAGCAGAAATAAGGTCTGGTATAAAGATTATTTAACTCACTGAGAGGCTTTCCACTGACTTCAATGGGCTCTGGATCAGGCCCATAGAACATGTCCAGAAAAGAGCAGCAACAGCAAATTAAGTCCTGAAAAATTTCCATATGAGAAGAGTTTATGGCTTAGAGAGGAAATATGAGAGAAGTAAACACATTAATGAACAGCATTAATCAGCTGCTCCTTTTTGTCCTCCTAATAACAGAGCAAGGAGACATCTGGTGAAACTAAAAGGCAACACATTTCAAATGATCAAAGGCAATCCTTTTCTCACCCTTCCAAAAAGCACAACCCACATATCCTATGGAACTCACTGTCACAAGATATTTAGGCCAAGAGCATACAAGAGAACTGGAGTGAATCCTTCCCACTCACATGTTCCTAAACACTCCTCTCCCTAAGGAAGGGAGCAGAGCTGTCCAGATGGACAGAGTTTTCTACTCCTTTGTTTTTTTTGCTAGCGAGGGATCATGGTAGTGACACAGGGGAGTAGACCCCCTCCCTACCCTTAGGAGTATCGTTCTCAGAGACCCCCTTGCCATCTTTCCAGTGGCTCTTCAGCACCCAGTCAACGGATGGATCCCTGGCAAGGTGATTTCCCACCTTACACTCATGCTCCTTCCTCTCCTAGCTGTAAACATCCACAGGGAGCTGAAGAAAGCCAGCCTTGCTTTGTGTCAAGGTAACCACACTGTGGAGGGGCCACTCACGAGCAGTGCACCCCCTCTTGGCCAGGCACAGTGCAGCAGCCTCTGACTTTGGCACTCCTGGCAACAGCCCTTCCCACCCTGAAGTGATTTGCCCCTTCTCACAACTCAGACCTCCCGGCCAGGTCATGTATAGTTCCACCCCTTCCAGGGTAGTGGAGAGGCTAAAACAAAAAGGCAACTGACCTTACGCCAGGGCTTCAGCCCCACCCTGGGCTCATCGGGCCTTGAATCAGAGGGCTTGTACATCCCTTTTCCTGTTGCAAGTACAAGAATGGCTGTATTGGGTAAGACCAAGGGTCCATCTAACCCAGTATTCTGTCTTCCAAAGTAGCCAATGCCAGGTGCTTCAGAGGGAATGAACAGAACAGGAAATCATCGAGTGATCCATCCCCTGTCGTCCACTCCCAGCTTCTGGCAGCCGGAGGTTAAGGGGCACCCAGAACATGGGGTTGCATCCTTGACCATCTTGGCTAAGAGCCATAATTACAGAATTGCTGAACATTGTAAGTCAAGTTCACCCCAACGAGAGAAGGAATGGCAGTGAGAATCACAAGCAGCGCAGAAAACTTTAGGTGCCCGGTTCAGTCTTATAGCTCACTGAGTGGGCAGTAAGAAGGAAAGTACCTCATGTTAGATTTTAAATAAAAGTTGGTCCTCATAACAGTTTTATACTGGTGTGCCCCCATTGACCTCAATGAAATTACTCCTGCTTTACACCAGATTAACTGGCATCCTCTCTCTTACCATAGAATATGCATTTTATATAAGGCATGACTGGAAAACATTTTACACTGAGTAACTGTTATTGATCATTTATGCTCCCTGTTTCCAGCATATATCCACACATTTATTTTTCAGTTGCACCATGACTGTTCTACAATTTTTATATGTGGCTGTATGTGGATTTTTATATGTGGAACTCTTTGCCAGAGGATGTTGTGAAGGCCAAGACTATAACAGGGTTCAAAAAAGAACTAGATAAGTTCACAGAGGATAGGTCCATCAACGGTGATTGGGCAGGGATGGTGTCCCTAGCCTCTGTTTGCCAGAAGCTGGGATACTGGACTAGATGGACCTTTGGTCTGCTCCAGTATGGCCATTTGTATTTGGTTGATAGAAACACAAGTAGAAATAGACTAATTTGAATGTACTTTTTAAAATGGTTTGTAACAGTGGTTCTCAACCAGGGGTACATACACCCCTTGGGGTATGCAGAAGTCTTCCAGGGGCACATCAACTTATCTAGATATTTGCCTAGTTTTACAGCAGGCTACATGACAAGCTGAAGTCAGTACAAACTAAAATTTCATACAGACAATGACTTGTTTATACTGCTCTATATACTATATGCTGCAATGTAAGTACAATATTTTATATTCCAGTTGATTTATTTTATATGGTAAAAATGAGAACGGAAGCAATTGTTCAGTAACAGCATGCTGTGACACTTTTGTATTTCTATGTCTGCGTTTGTAAGTAGTTTTTAAGTGAGGTGAAACTTGAGAGTACACAAGACAAATCAGACTCCAGAAAGGGGTACAGAAGCCTGGAAAGGTTGAGAGCCACTGGTTTATAGGATAGGCACACACAAAAGTTAGATTTAGAGTATATTACATTTTCACGTAAGAACCCTGATTCTAAAAGTTACATCTGATGGATAGACATTTTTACCCACTATCAAAATGCACATAGTCATTCACCGATTAACTGTGTGATCCTATGATTCTAATCCCTATCAGCTCTTCCTGTATCAGCCTTTGGTTTGTTCATTTGCTTTGTCCTATTTAAATTTAGGCCTTTATCCTGTGAAGACTTAGCCAAGTCCTTATCCTTCGGCACTGTGAATGGTTTCATTGAAGTAAACTGAAGACTGCTCACAATCGGTAAAGTTGAATAAAAGTGTAAGTTTTTGCAGGATTGGGGCCCTTGATTTTACACTCCTGTGGGCACATTTTTTACCTGTTTTTATAAAGTTTCTAGCACAAATCTAGATGGACAAAAAACAACAATAAAAAATGTTAACAGTTACACTGCTCAGTACCCTTGGATAGAGAGTACTGCCGAGGCACAAAGAGGGTAAAGGTCTGAGGAAAGGAGAGAAAGTCAGAGTCAGGAAACCTCCCTGGACCTGATCCTACTCCCACTCCCACTTGAGCAGTGGTGGGCAACCTGTGGCCTGCGGGCTGCACACGGCCCATCAGGGTAATCTACTAGCGGGCCGTGAGACAGTTTGTTTACATTGACCGTCCACAGGCACGGCCGCCTGCAGTTCCCCGTGGCTGAGGTTTGCCGTTCCCGGCCAATGGGAGCTGCAGGCGGCCGTGCCTGTGGACGGTCAATGTAAACAAACTGTCTTGCGGCCTGCCAGCGGATTACCCTGACGGGCCGTGTGCAGCCCTGGGGTCACAGCTTGCCCACCACTGCATTTGAGCTAAGTGCAGTTTCTCCACTCATTTAAACAGGGCTTCCCAGGCAGAGCCAATTCTGTGCTGGGAGCACCAAAGAAGCCTGGCTACATGTGCCTTTACTGTCATACTTTCTGCTTCAAGTGAATCCAGAAGACACAATATCAGGCCTGTGACATAAAACCACCACCACCACGCAATCCCTGCCTAGATAAGGAAGTAGTTCTGCTTCTTTAAATCCCTTCATTTTTACTGGCATCTGCATTAGCCTTAATAGATGAACGAGGAGTCCTTGTGGCACGTTAGAGACGAACACATTTATTTGAGCATAAGCTTTCGTGGGCTAAAACCCACTTCATCGGATGCATGGGTTTTAGCCCACGAAAGCTTATGCTCAAATAAATGTGTTCGTCTCTAACGTGCCACAACGACTCCTCCTTCTTTTTGCTGATACAGACTAACACGGCTGCCGCTCTGAAACCTTAATAGATGGAACACCAAGAGGTTATTTTGGGTGAGAAAATGTACAAATCTAAGTAATGTTGCAATGCCCAATGAAATATTCAGAAGTACAGCACTAGTGGCTTATTGTAAAACTTTGTCATTAGAAATAGACTAACATGAGGTCCTCAGCTCTGCTTCTGTGGAATACAGCATGCCTCTCTTGCAAACCTGTTCTTTTACTTATTTGTCCCTGCCCTGCTGCTAGTCCGGAGAGGTTTCCAGACCATATCATCTTTCATTTCAAAGGTTTTTTGTTGGGGATTATAGTCAGTGATTAGCTAGTTTGTTGTAATGCTTGGCAGAGCATCCTCAGGTGAGCAGGTTACTATAATTCTGCTGTGAAATCATATTAATCGAGTTAATTCTATCAGCAGCATTTTCTGGGGGTTTTGAAGGGAGAACCCAGGTGCTGCTCTTTGCATAGCTTTCCTCACTTCTTTGCATTTTGACTTTTATTCCCCTGTGAACAAGCCATGTGTTCCTTTCTAGAGTGTTTAAACAAGGCTCCAATCATTACAACATGCTGGAGAAAAACAATCATCAAATGGCCCATTAAGCTTGATGCCAGCTCTGAAGAGAGGAACAGCTTCCTTCAGTTGGCAATATGCTTGCAGCTTAGTGGTGGTGCAAAGAGTAGCAGGCAACTGCAGTCTGGTTGCACTTCTGTGGTTCTGTCTTGTCCCATTTTGGAGAGTCAGTGAAGTGCTAGAAGGTGCTCGCAGGAGCTTTCCCTTTTTACTGTTCTGGCACCAAACTCTAGGGAGAGCGGGGTAATGTCAGCTGCTGCTGTCAGACGTTTAGGTTATACTGCTTAAAGTCCTTTTGTTTAAGGGACAGATTCTCCAGCCCCTCCTCTCTCAGCACATACCCACACCCCGAGCACAGGCTAAACTGGCTTGAGCACAGGCTAAGCAGGATCCCCTTACTGACAATTCACTGTCACATCACTAGGCCACTTCTCCCTGACAATTGGGCCAGAGATTATTTGCACCTGCAGATCCATCCCAGTGGATTTCATTGGGCAGTCTTGTCTTGGGTGACCAGGGAACCAGTTAACAGGCACCTGACTCATGCAAAGTCTATGGCTTATCTGGTTAATACCATCCATTGTTAACTGAGGACCAAACCCTATTTTGCATTCATTACTGAGGCCTGGCTGGATATTTTAAGTCCAATGTTTTCTAGATGAGAAGTAGGTTCAGCCTGAACCAGTAGAGGGTTTGGTATCAGCTATAACAATTACAGTATTATTGGTATTTATTGTTATATGTAGGATGATAGAGCAGGGATCAGGACCCCTCTGAGCTAGGTGCTGTACACAAGTAAGAAAAAGACAGTCCCTTCCCCAAGGAGCTTGCAGCTGTCCTTAGAAGTAGGAAGTGCCTTACCCCAAAATAGGGTTTGTTTTAGTGTATCTGGCAAGGCGAGGGTTAAGATGGGAATAGCTGTCATCCCATCTGTGTGTCAGAGTCTGTGTCTTTGCTTGGTGCTAGCTAGCTTGGCAATCTCACCATCTCGGGGGGGGGGGGTGTCTTATCCACGAAAGAGAACTCGCAGGTTCGCACGGCTACTCTGACAGCCAGCAGACAATGCCAGGCTGTCTGTGGCTCAGTGTGCCCAAGTGGGTGTTTCTGGCTATCTTGGGGGGCTCAGAGGGGGGGCATAGAGACTAAACATTAGTTGGGAGTGGCCCATCACCTCCATCAGCTCACACCGGTGCCCCCCTCTGGGCAGAGGGTCTCTTTCACTGGGTTACTCTTGAAAAGTGCTGGCACTAGGGGGGTTTCAGATCAGAGCTGGAGTCCTGTCTTCCGGGGCTGCTCCACTGAGGGCCTTGTAGGAAACCACATTTATCTAGTGTCATCTCCATGGCAGCTCCTAGATAGCTGCACTCCCTTTACTCTGGTGACACATGAAGCCTGAGGGGAGGAGACCAGAGTATTGGGGAAAGCAACAGCGCTTGCTCTCACTGGCTTAGCATCTGCTGTCCTGTGGCTGTGTAGGGGCTTTCCTCTACTAGAGAAGCTGCCAAGCCTCGCTCAGTGAATCTGCTGCAGACAGCACAGTGGCACCTTCTCACTGTGGGGAATTCCCCTCTGCTTCATGGCCACCCTCGACTGGCTCTGAGGCAGCAGCACTGTTCGGATCTGACTTTCAGCTGCTCTTGCTCCCACGGGTTCTGGAGCTGCTTGAAGAACTGGGGTCTGCCACATGCGAGATGAGCCATAGGATGGGTCACTGGGTAAAGAGAGCCGCCTGGCACTTGAGGCCTAAGGGCAATTCCCTGCCCTGCCACAAGCCTCCTGCTGGACCTTGGGCACGTCGCTTACAGCCAGATTGTTAAAGGGGTGTCGGCACCTGGGGGGGTTCAAAAGCACTGAGGTGGGTCAGTGATCTAACCAGGCACCTAAGTACTGTGCCCATTCCTGTCTCTGGGCCTCCATTCCCCAGCACTGCCCTGCCTCGCAGATGATTGTGAGATTAGAGTGAAACCTATGGGTGCTCAGACACTGTGGTGATGGGGGCTGGATAGCAGCGGAGATAGAAAAGGGAGGGCTGGGAAACAAGACTTCCCTTACACAAATGGCTATCTGATCTCATTCTTGCCTGCCCTCCCTCTCTGCTCTTAGGACGCCTGTCAAGCACAAATGATGCCATCTGACTCCTTTAACCCCTCCGAGTCCTGCCCCCATCTCTGCAACTGAGCTAGGAATGGGTCTATCAGCAGGTCTATAAGCAGCCACGTCTATCAGCAGCCAGGCCCAGAGCTACAGCGGAAGCAGAGGGGGCAGGCAAAGGGGATATTTGCCTCCCCAAATAATCTTCAAGGGACCCCAGATTATTATCAGAAAGGCCAAGCTATGTACAACCTTCATCCTTTATAAATCACAGCTAATACTGACCCAGTAGCCAAACGTTCCTTTTTTAACCTGGGCGGGACTCCCAGAAGGCTGTTGTCTTTTAACTAGCAGCATCCAGGGACCCCAAGACACCCGCTTGCCCCTCGTAGCAGTGAGACCCTAGAACCAGCCCCATCAGCAGCCTCTATTGCAAACCACAAGGTTTCGTTTGCTGTGCGGTGAGCCCTGGCAGGAGGGGGTGGGGTTGTGCTTGAGACTCCGAGGGAGTTACTGGGGGGCTGCTTCTCTGCCCCAAGGGCTGTCACATGAGACGCTGCAGGACTGTGTTTCACTGGGTGTTGAGGCTATGGGAGGAATAGCGAGGTTGCCGGCTCTAGTGCCAGCTGGATGCTGTTCACGCTTGGCTCTGAGATTGACTTTCATTGGACTCAGCCAAAGCCATGTCTCTGCTCTCCCAGCGCCTGGCCAAGGCAGCAGCTTGGTGGAGGGCAAGAAGCTCAGATTCCATGCCGGCCGGATGAAAGCGACATGGCTACTAGCCCTTGGGTAAGAACGTGCAGTGATCAAGGCCTCAGCTGGCATAGCAGGCTGCAGCAGCACAAAGCTCCAAGTCCCATATGGGCTTCATCCAAAGACTGCTGAGGTCCTTTAAAGCTCACAAGCGCTTCGTTATCTGATCCCTGGAGACCCTCGGTCAGCAGAACACGCTACTACAGCGAGGAAGCAGCTTTCATTCTGGCTTTATTAGTGGCTACAAATACAACTGCAGACTCCTGCCGCTAGAGGTTGGGTGTGAAAGCAGGGCTACATGTTTGGCTGGAAGGGGATCTGGGACCTTCTCTTTTCCACAAGACTTTCAGTGATATTGGCCAACTCCTCCCCTCCCCCACGCCACATCCTGATAGATAACAGAGCAGAGACTCTCCCATCACTGCCAGCTAAATTCCTCTAGGTAATTTATTGCTTTTAATGTGCTAGTTAATTACATAGTGAATTAAAAATGCATTTGTCAAGGTGCTTGCGCTGTCCTCCGGCTCCACAAGGAATCCTCTCCATCCAGCCCTACAGACGGAAGAAAAGGAAACACAGGTGAAAGGTCTGAAAACAGGGCTGCAGCACAGCGCTTGCACGGGGGGCTCAGTGGTGAATGGACGCAGCTCTTGGGTGGATACCCAGGAAACAAAGCAGTGCCTGTCACAGCCCCCATCTTAGACTCCAGGGACTGAACTGGGGACCACCACAGTTAAGGTGTGAGTTAGAAAGCTAGGCTCTCTAGCTAGGGGCTGTCACAGACTCATGTCCTCTGGGGATCGGGCACCAAGTTGAACATCTAACACACGCTAATCAGTGAGTTGCAACTGAACAGAGGTGCCAGGACGTAAGGGGCAACATTCAAAGCTGGCCAGAGCATGACTGGGGCTCTCGGATGTAGAATGAAGTGTGAATCTGGCTATGCTCTTGAGTACGCTAGCTCTGGTGTACCAAGGCTGAGAGAAGGCATGTGACTCTAGCCACTTTCCTGTGGACACAGATTCTGAATCACATGGGCTGGAGGAAGGATACCAGCCCCAGGGATGCAATGGGAATCCAGGAAACCAGGGCCTAGGATGCTAGGGCTGGCACAATGCAACATGACCATTAAGAGAAGCCTTTACCTGAGGTTTACTTGAATGTGTGACTCTCAGTTCCGCCCCGGCCAAATCCTGCAAGAGAACCAGAACGGGGTCATTACCACCTGAGGCTGGAGGCAGGGAGCAGGAACCAGTGCCACGGCGGGAAGAGCCCTTGGGCCAACGAGACAACTGCCTCTCCTGCTGACCCATATTTCCTCAACTGTCTGTAGCCGTCTGTCGTTCTTCTCTTACACCGATTGGCAGCTCTTTGGGGCAGGGGCTGCTGTGTTTGTGCAGCAGGGGCCTGGTTCACAACAGGGATCCAAGGCACTATGCCAATATGAATAAGAGCGAGTACAGTGAGAGACATGCCTTCCAGTGTCCTGGAACTGCCACAGAGCACAGAGACCAAACACAACACCCAAGCTGGGGGGAGGACGATGACCACAGCCTGAATATTCCCAGGGCCATGAGCCAAAAGCCTAGGAGACACCACTGACAGCCCAAACCGTGGCTTTAGATGGGACTTGGACAGAGCCGTCTGCAATACGACATTTCAAATGGAAACCACTCACACACTGGGGCCCAACTTCCCTCCAGATAGAGAGGGAAACACTAACTGGGGTACAGAGGAGCTGGAACGAGAGTCAGAGCCTCTAATAGCTCGGTCACGAGCTCAACGTGGCCTGTGGCCAGCAGTGACCCAGTGCACTAAGGGCTGAGAGCCGGGCAGCAGCCTGTGTGAAGTGGGGCATGGGGTCCTAGTCCCTCAGTGGCACAGGAGCCCAGGTCACAAATGTAGGAGCACTAGCTAGCTGGCCCAGTGTTGTCAGCCTCGGTGGAAAGGGCAAGCAAGGAGCGCATGGGCTGAACTCCCTGCTCAGCCGGAGCACGCTAACAGGAGGCAGGCCCCAGGGAAGCCAGCCCCGGAGCTGCTCCTGCCATGCCCATCCTCTGCAGACGCAGAGGATTTCAGTCTCATCTTTAGCAGCAGCAAATTCATGTTCAGATGGCAGGGACTGGACTAGGAGACCTCTTGAGGTCCCATCCAGTCCTACATGTCTATTTAAAACCTGTTCATAGTGTAAGGCCCCTCCCTACAGAATGCTGGAAGTGAACAGCCCCCCTGCTGGTAGCCCGAGCCCTGGCATGGTCTGTTAGAACTCCAGCCCTACAAGTGCTGATTAGACCCAGCCCACAGAGCATTACAGGGGGCCTACGTGCGGGGAACAGCGAGTGGCTTTTCCCCCCAGGGGATTGGTTCCAAAGAGCAGGAGAATCAAAAGGGGAAAGGAGCTCAGCCCTATAGCCATGGAGTTCCTGCCTCAACAGCCCGGACAGCACTCAGCCCCTGCATGGCTGTGAAAGGGACTGGGGTGTGAGTACACGTTACCCAGCCTTGTGGGGCTGTTCACAACAGCACCGCCAGAGCTTGCTCCTGCTCCCCCTTGGGGAGTCGCTGCTGAAAAGGAGGCTGGGGAATGACCTACCTGCCTGCCCCTTCCCCGCAGGCCTGCAGACCAGGAGAGGGAGCCATTTGAGGGCAGCCCAATGGCTGGCACAAGGTGTGCGGGAGCAGTCCTGGCAGAGACACTGCCTCCCGTAGGCGCAGCTCCACCCCACCCCAAGGCAAGAGCAGCAGGAGGAATCAAGGGTGATGCATAAAGAGGCCAAGTGGCACAAAGGGTGTGGAGTCCTCCTGGAAAGCCAGCTCCAGGTGCCAAGCATTGAAAACCAGGCCCAGGGGAAGGGCTAGGACAGGACAGGGTGAGCGTGAGGCTAGCAGCCCGGGAGGCAGCTGCCTACCCCTGGTGGGGAACATGCCTTTGTTACGGGGTTACTGGGTGATGGCTTCCCTCTTATCAGGCGCCTGGAAGCAGTGAGCTGGGGAAGGGACTTGAGACCAGGGCACTAAGGGAAGGAAACCCCTGTTGCGTGTGGGAGGAACATGGTCACCGTGTGGGTTATCTTTCAATTTACCCTCCAAACCAGCTGTGCGGAGCAGTCTGCCCTTCTCTCTGCTGTCCCAGAGCTCAGGCTGCAGCCCAAGCCAGAACGTCTACACTGCAGTTAAACAGCTATTAGCCCAAATCAGCTGGCACAGGCCAGCCGTGGGCGTCTGATTTTTGTGTAGATGTACCCTCAGTGCTCTCCTTCCCCGCCTTGCCCCCACAATCCTACAGGCTGCATACTCAGGAATTAAGGAATCTGAACTGGTGTCATCAGGGTTCCAGCTACTGATGTGCTAGCCCTGCCCTGGCAGCAGGACTGCAGCTCCTCTGAGCCCACTGAGGTGTCTTGGGGGGATACAAGTGGGTCCCATCCTCCAGAGACTGAGGATGCTGCTAGAAGAACCCTTTGCCTAGCGGCAGGAGGGGGCAGACTACAGTCACTCCTGACTCTAGTTCTCCCACTAAATGGCCTGGCGCAGCCTGGCATTTTACCCTTGTAGCTTCTAGAGATAAAGAGAGGGATTCCATGTTCCCAGCCAACCCACATGCTGACAAGCAACAGCTGCATAGCTCAGCCAGGGGTCTGGCTGCCTCATTGTCCAGCATAGCCCACTAGCTGCTGTTAAGGCTTAAGTCAATAACCTGCTGACTTGGAAAGGCATGTAGATTGTAGATGACACTTCACATTACACCCCAGCAGCCACAGAGTGGATGGCGGGGCAGGAATTCAAGTGGAATTCCACAGCTTCTAGCATTGAAGCCACATCAACAATCGCATTCAGCAAATCACATTCCAAAGGAGTGCATACTGACGTATTGAACCTGAAACCAAAGAGCTGTGGGGACTTTGGGTGGCGGCAGCAGAGAGGGGAGAATTCAGACCTGAAACTCAAAACTTTCTAAAGCTTGCTGAGTAGCAGTGTCTGGAGCCCTACAAGTTTTGAGATTCCTTCTCCTCAGCATTCTCATCTCTTCGAAGCCTCTAAGATATTCTGGCAAATTGCATGGGCTTGTGGGTTTTCACACCCTTCAATCTGTGACTACACGGCTGGGTTGGTCAGCGAGGCCGGCCTGTGAAAGTGTCCATACACCTTCACATTAGAGTGCCTCACTACAGTGAAATGTCCAAAGCACTTAAGTTGACTCATGCCATGTCCAGATGAGCAGGCCCATTTGTGCCATCACTCACACTGGTACAATGCCCATCAGCGCTGCAGTTGTGCTGCTGGAGCACTGTAGCGTAGATACGTCCCACAATGACAGGAGGGGGCTTTCTGTTGACGCAGGCAATCCACCTCTCTGACTGGCGGTAGGAGAATCCCTCTGTCGACCTAGCCACCTCTATATCATGGGTTAGGCTGACCTAACTACAGTGGTCAGGGCATGAAGCTAGCTCAACCTAAATTGTAGGTGTAGGCCAGGCCACAGCATTGACCTAACTCTGCTCCTGCTGAAGTAAAAAGCAAAACTCCCATTGACTTCTGAGCTGGGCCAGCGCTGAGACCTCTTGAGACCTTTTGAACATCCTACCCAGAGAGAAACCACAGTGCAGATCCAGAGGAGCACCTCTCCGGCCGATGTGACTGGAGACTGTGAGAGACAGAGCTTCTGCTCCAAAGGCCACAATTCAAGTTTGAGGCAGTGCCTATAAAGAGGTCAAGGGAAAGTTGCCCGGCCCCTGGAGAAAGGGGAAGGAGGCGTGAGTAGATGTCGAAGGGTGACTGCACACAGGAGGATGTGGGCTGACAGCCTTACGAGTGGAGATTGTGAAGGGGAGGACAGGTGTAAAGTGTAATGGGTGTAGGTGTATTTAGGGGTGTGCACATGGCTCTAGCGGTTTGCCCACAAGTTTAGGAACATATGGGGGAAGACAAGGGGCTAAGGGGGAGTGGCTATGGGGAGTGCATGGGGGGCTTGTGAGCTGGGAGTTCAGGCAGGAGTGGCTATGGATGGACACAGGGGGTGTGTGTGCGCATGGATCTGTGTGCTGGAACATGCGATCATGCTTCTGGGCAAGAATCCCAGGAGACAGACACCATCAGTCCCAGTACCCAATATCCCACCCCTCCCTACTGGAAGCCCCAAGCATGGAGAAACTTACCTTTGGGTCCAAACAAGGCAGAGTAGCACGGCTGGTTGCAATAGGGCTTCCCATCATGCTGCAGAGAGAGAAGAGACTCCTCAGTGCCACGTTACTCAGGGGAGTCTGAGACAAGCAGGCACCAGGAACTGGGCACCAGCTACTGGGCCCACTCTTAATCCTGTGTGTATGGAGCTAGATTCACAACTCCTGGGCCCTGTTCTCTTGTCCCAGCTGTGTCAGTGACCTCCCCTACTGCCTGCCAGTCCTGTCCTGGGCCCTGCCATTGTTCTGCCAGTCACTCCGAGTGGAGTCCTGACCTCAACTAAAGAAACAGCCACATGCTGGGAGAGCCAAATCAGAGCCTCGTCTAAGGTTCACTCACGTTCCTCCTCACCTGAGGCCTGCTCTGGATGTAGGTCTCTGGATAAGATTAGAGCAACCTGCGCCACCCAGCCCACAATCCTAGTGACACTCTGCCCTGTTACACACAATGGAGAGTTCCCTACAGGATTTCTCCAACTCAGCAAATCCCGACTGCAGGGGACCTGGACTGGCCCAGTGTCTCCGCCCTGTCAAGTTAGTTCAGTTACTATGGCACCCCGCTCACTGGGCTAGCTGTATATCTGAGCTCTGGCAGCCTGGTGCTGGCAAACCAGCCTGCCCGCACACACAGCAAGCCCACAGCTTGGAGCTGGCTAATGCAGAGTTCTTGCTACTTTGAGGCAGGGCTCCCAGGTAGTCCTATATTCCATGGAATCAACCAAAGAATTAACCCCTGCTGCAGAATCTCAGCTTCCCCTCTTTTAAAATTCAATTTCTGGCCCTCAAGTCTGAGAGCTGAGTAACTGATGCAGCAATGGCTGCTTGCATCTGCAGAGCGCTTGAACCAATAGCTCCAAGAGCTGTGAACTCCTCGCTCATCTCAGGCAGGGCCCCATGCACCCTGTGATTCTACAGCAGTGGAGCTTGCCATTGGCCCAGGATGCCACGGAATGCAGCCTTCTTGCCCTGGCATTAGCTGTTTTGCTGCAGCCAGACCCCCTCTGGCCAGCTGCAACCTGCCTCTTGCTCTCCATATTTCCCCATAAGGGGGAAATGATTTTACTGTGTACAGCACGTGCACTAGGAGTCCAGCTTGCAGCCAAGGAGCAGGGAGAAGCCAGAAACATCGGCTGGGCAGCTAGGTGGCCTGGAGATCCCCCAGCGGTCCAGGCCCAGGGCAATGAGCTGCTGAAGCTTGCTATAAGCTCCCTGCTTCCAGGGGTGAAGGAGGACAGCACTGCAGTAACAGAGGCCAGGGGAATAGAGCCAGGCTGGCTGGAGATAGGGTGACCAGATGTCCTGATTTTATAGGGACAGTCCTGATATTTGGGGCTTTTTTATATATGGGCTCCTATTGCTCCCACCAACCCCTGTCCCAATTTTTCACATTTGCTATCTGGTCACTCTAGCTGGAGAGTAGAGTGAGAACCCCACCCTCAGAAATAGCCAGCAACAATTTGTACCTCAGTGAGCCTTACAAGTCTGAGCCTGTGCAGTGAGTGTGTGTGAGGGGGAGGGAACGAGGGTACTGCATGGTGCAGGGATAAAGTCATGTTGCTGCAGAATTTCAGAGCTGGGACTGTGAAATATGGGCCCTTTGGGCTGTGGAGTACCTGGGGATCCACTTTGCAAAGGCAGGGTACACTATGCTGCCGCCCACAGGAAGCAGCTGATTAAAGGTTCTAGACAAGTCTCTCCTACACGTTGGAAGATGTAGCTAAGAGTTACAGTGACACAGAACTGGTGGCCACCTCACCCCTTACCTCAGCATGGCCGCCTGAAGTCAGGGTCTTGTTGCATTTCTCACACTTCAAGCATGGTCGATGCCAGTCTTTCCCCAGGGAGGTAACCTTCTCAGCTGTCAGAGAGCGGAAACAAAATAGCACCATTCAGGAGGCTGTGATGGGGCATATCCACCCCACACCAAGCCAGCAAGGTTTGGAGAGCTGCTGTGGGCTCTCAGCCACCCCGCTATACCTGTACTCGCTGTCAGGTAATGGAGGGGCTGTTAATGAGGGAAGAGAACCGCTCAGGAGCTGGCTGGCCAGAGAGAACAGTCCTCTGTGCCCAGCCCAGTCCCTCTGCAGAGACTGCTGGAGCCCTCCAGAGGAAGGTAAGGCTGGCACAGGACAACTGAGTTCATCTTCATGGCACTGCTTCTTTGCTTTGCTACGTAAGGACTCTGGGGCTGCCTGTGCAGGCTGGGACAGGCCAGAGAGGTGTAAGGAGACTGACACAGAGAGAAGATGCCGTGGCGGAGGTGGGGAGCTGCCTCAATAAACTCTGTGGACTTTTGCACCCTACACACTTCTGTCCTGTCATTTGTCCTGGACCCAAACAGCGTGGTCTCTGTAAGAGTTCTATACATCGAAAAATGCCGTGTGTTCCCAATGATTAAATCCAAAAGCTACTGGGGCATTCCTCATTCCAGCTTTCAGTGGGGCTCACTCACTGTTTGACACTTGCTTGTCCTGGAGGGGGACTGCCAGTTTTCAAATTCAGACACCTATACTGCACTTGCAAAATAAATAAAAATCCATGCAGCTGGGGGGAGGGAAGAGCAGAAAAACAGGCAATAGCATGTGTAGTACTCGCTCTGCACACACAAAAGCATGGTTTGCACAAGCATTTTTCACACAGGCTTGGGTGTCTGATTTCTAGACAAATTATTGCCAGTCGGAAGATTTGAGCTCTGAAGCGCCTGCTGCATCATTACCTCCCCATTCCTTTCTGGAAGGGCCTATGTGTCTCCATTTGACATGGATTCATTACGGTTCATGTTAAACCTTGTTCAGATGGGGAGACTTGCAGAAGGAAAATGGCAACAGAGTCAAATTTAGGGAGCACCAGAGTACAGCCAGCCCTAACCCAGCATGGACTGCCCTCCTCTAGTCATAGAATATCAGGGTTGAAAGGGATCTCAGGAGGTCATCTAGTCCAACCCCCTGCTCAAAGCAGGGCCAATCCCCAATTTTTCCCCCCGATCCCTAAATGGCCCCCTCAAGGATTGAACTCACAACCCTGGGTTTAGCAGGCCAATGCTCAAACCACTAAGCTATCCCTCCCTGAAATTGTGTAGAAATTCTTCTGCACAAGTTGGCATCTGACCTTGAAATCCATCCGTGACCTCAACTGACACTGGTTACAATAATCCCTTAAATTCCAAGGTAACGACAAACTTAAGATAGGCCCAGAGGCAGCTACAACAGGAACAATGAGGTTACTCCCCTAGTCCAGAACAGGTTTACATTAAGAAAGAACGAACACAGGATGGAATTTAACTACAGCACAAAGGATGTAATTTACTAAAGAGGCTAGTGTGTTTTCTATTAGCAGCTGCACTCCCGGATGTGTATTAAGTGATAACGCTGAGCTTTCCACAGGAACCCTTTCAGTGCCAAGACCTTCGAGTGGATTTTCCATGCCTGAAAAAGGCAGGGGTCCGAGATCGGGGACAAAGTTTTGGGGACAACCAATACCTCTCCATTCTATGCTCTGCTGCTTCAGCACAGTGCTGGGTGAGGAGTGTTGGTCTGCCAGGGCTTTGGCATTACACCACCTTTCCTGAGTGGGCAAGGAGCCTGTGACTTAGGAGTAACCATTAACTCCAGGAGAGAAGTGATCACTAGAGAGGGGATCTCAAAATGTTCCTATCAGGCAGGCCCCACATCACAGACACCAACATCATGGCGAGAAATGGCACCTTTGTTTGTAGCTCCAACAAGCGGGCTAGGGACTATCTGGGGAAGGGGGCATGAGCCCAAATCCTCTTTATGAAAAAGCCTTATAGAATTCAACGGGGAGGAAACTGACAGGGTTACACTGAAATTAAACACGGTTCTTTAGAAGTTGTTCTAAAAGGCTTCAGAACCTGACAAATTTCAGTAAGGCTTTTTACAGCAACTCCTTGGATCTCTCTTAGATCGTAACGGAGACTGCTTATACAAGATCAATGTTACTGCTGTGATCTCAGACATAGGAGCTTTCAACTGATTTTGGACTCTCCTTGGCCTTTGCATTAAACTCTGTCTTGTACAGCTGAGGTCATATGACTAACTTCATAAAAATAACGAGGAGTCCTTGTGGCACCTAAGAGACTAACACATTTATTTGGGCATAAGCTTTCGTGGGCTCAAACCCACTTCGGATGCGTGCAGTGGAAAATACAGTAGGAAGATACACACAACATGAAAAAAATGGGTGTTGTATAACTCTCGTTATAGTGGGTATGGCAACATCCTATACAGCCAACAGGGAAAGATTAAGAATGACCTCTCAAAACTGGAGACTCTCGTAAAAAAACAACTTTCCACACAAACTTCCTCGTGGCTGGACTTTGTAGAGAAGCAAAGTGTGTGTTTCTGTAAAGGAAAAAGGACACTAAACTCTTGTTATAGTGGGTATGGCAACACCCATCTTTTCATGTTCTCTGTATTTTCCACTGCATACATCCGATGAAGTGGGTTTGAGCCCAAGAAAGCTTATGCCCAAATAAATGTGTTAGTCTCTAAGGTGCCACAAGGACTCCTCGTTGTTTTTGCTGATGCAGACTAACACGGCTACCACTCTGAAACCTGTCTTCATAAAAATAGCACTTCCTTGCTCAGACTCATTCTCTAAGTGCACTTACAAAGCCACATCTTTTACTCCTGTTAGCCCTGCAGGGCTAGACCAGCTGTGCAAGTGACAGCTGGATTCTTTTCTGAGTTGATCAACTGAATTAATAACGATAGATTGAGAGTATATAGTGTTTATGCCCAGAGATGTGCAAACCAGAACAAAACCAGCCTGACTTTAGACCCGGGGGTTTTAGGTGCCGACAGTTCTATTAAAACCTTTTTTTTTTTTTTTTAAACTAGTAAGCTTAGCAAATGTTACCTGGAGTAAATGAGCTGCCATAGACGTGAAACTTCACAATGCCAATTTTAGTCACCATTCTGAGAACTGTACTTTAAGGGGAGGTTTACGCCTTGTTTACACTGAGGAAACTTACAAAAAATTCCCATTGGTCCTACCACCATTTTATTGGAATGGGTATTAGCACCAATGGTGTAGACAAGGCTCTTGCCACCAGGACTGATTTTTACTTCCTTTTGGTTGAATCTATTGAAAGTAAGGTTTCAGAGTAGCAGCCGTGTTAGTCTGTATTCGCAAAAAGAAAAGGAGGACTTGTGGCACCTTAGAGACTAACCAATTTATTTGCCATAAGCTTTCGTGAGCTACAGCTCACTTCATCGGATGTAAGTAACTAAAATGGTGGTAAAAATGCGTTCAGCCATCAGAATCTTGTCTATACCTGGCCTCCAGCCAGTGCTAACCCCAGGTCAGGATTCTTTAGTAAATTTCTCTAGTGTAGGCACTACTTTAAATGACAGGCAAATATGAATGGATGGGGAAACAGTTAAGTCTCCATCAGAAAGAGCTGGAACGTACAAACTCTGGAATTCTTGCGTTCTGAGCCATTCCGTTTTGTTTTTTTTTCCTGGCACAGTAGACAGAAAAGTATGACACACCCCACAAGCAAACCAGAAATATAAGACAGAGAAAGAAAAAAAAAATCAATGTGTTCCCAGGCCATGGCTTACAGATTTGATAAATTTAAAAAAAATAAAGTACTTATAGGGCCAGCACCCACTTCTAACTCTCAGCAAAACACACCAGAATTTTTATGCCAGGGACATGGGGAAACCAAGAGATTGGGGAACTGCTGTACGTGGTTTTAGTAGCTGGAGTTAAACAATTTCAGCAAAGGTTATTTCTAGGACTAGCTACCCAAAGCTCTTGAAATACACCCATAGCAGGAAGGGGGATCATGTCACCCAATTAAGTACTCTCAGTCAGTACAGAAATCTGCGTCTTTTGGGGAATTCCTTCCAAATCAGGGTGCGGTCATCCATCTGCTGCTTACCAAGGGCTGAATCCAACACCCAGGGGAGTCAGTAGAAGTCGGGTCAGGCCCAAAGTCTGTTCAAGGCATGTAGTGATAGTTTTAAGAAAAACAAGCCTTACAGATGCATGTCTCCTCTGCACTGTAACCTTATTACAATAAGATATTCACAATTACATGGTGCCCTCTGTTACGCCCAGGTACTCATGACTGTGATTGAAGGCAGAATTTGCTGTTCAGAATCTAGCTAATTTCCAATGTAAAGTTTTTAGGAACCACTTTAATTGATCCTGTTGTTGGACTCTGGACTGGAGCGTCCAGAGTCTCTTCGTGGCTCACTCCCTGCCCATCCAATGTGTCCACCTTAAGCAAACAGCTATGATGAAGCTGAGAACAGCACTGTTGGAACAAAGGACCAAAATATTAGCTTGGAGGGAAGGCTTACAGCCATGTTACACAGCGCCTCTGAACCACGCCTCTAGTGATTTGCCTCAGTGCCCATCAAATGGTTTAGAGACAGTCAAAGCACTGAGGCTCCATGTTAACCTATTCTGTTCAGTGGGGCAGACAGCCTGAGAGAAAAGGGCCTTGGTAACAAGACGTCTCAGCACAGAAGAAAACAAAGAGGGAGTAAGTTGCAGTGGGGGAGGTCTAGGTTGGACATTAGGAAACACTATTTCACTCAGAGGGCGGTGAAGCACCAGAATGGGTTACCTAGGGAGGTGGTGGAATCTCCACCCTTATTGGTTTTTAAGGCCCGGCTTGACAAAGCCCTGGCTAGGATGATTTAGTTGATGTTGGTCCAGCTCTGAGAAGAGGGTTGGACTAGATGACCTCCTGAGGTCTCTTCCAGCCCTAATCTTCTATGATTATAAGTTGCAGAAGGATCTCCCAGAGCAGCTTTTCAGAGGTGTCCATTTGCACACACAACTTAGTGTTGCAAGTTCTCATATGTACGTTTGGTGACTTCTGAAAGACCTGGCCTCTGATTCATGGTCACCCTTCATGACTAGCAAGTGGTGCAAACCATCACCGTTCACCCTTAGGAGTGGAGCAAATAATTGAGGTTTTTGGTCTGGTGGCCAAATTGAAAAATTCGCTTTGTTTCTAACAAATGGATTTCCTTTTTGGTTTTCTCACCAAAACAAAAAACCACCAAAATTGAGTTTGGGTCAAATGAACTGTTTTGAAGATGATGATTCAAAACAAAATATCCAAATTTGCAAAGTGAACCATACTGACAATTCCAAAATTTGTTTTCAAGGTTTTTTCAGCTGAAACTATTTGCTGAATTTGACCTGAAGTCACGAATAGATTCAGTGCCCTGAAAAATGCATTTTTCAGCAAATTTCCTGTCAGCTCCTCCCCCTTCCTTCCTGTTTCCTGTCCTTTCAGACTCCCAACAGCCAATTCTAATAATTACAAGCAACATCTAAACACCACACCTTGAACTGGTGTAAATGACCACACAAGGCACAGGGACTGATGAACTGAGCCCCTGATATAAAAGATCTGAAAACAGAGTATTCGTTGTTTGACATGTTTGCCTTTGGAACCAAATGGTCACTGACAGTACAACCTACTGCCAGAAGAATCCTCTTTAGATGTTAGGCAGAAGATACACAATGGACACAGCTTAGATGGAAACATCTCAGAATCAAAAACAGATTTAGTGTTTAATACTAAAATATAGCCCATCCCTCCCTTTTAGAGGTCAGCATATCTAACCACTCAGACCCACACAAACAACTTTTTATTTTCTATGCTATCTTCTTCTTCTTTCACCCCCAAATTACAATCTTGTGTCCTAGACACAACTTCCCAGCTGTTACACTTTTATATTTGCTATTGTATGGATGGCTGGTCTTGCAAAACATATGGCAAGAACACTATTTTAGATTTCTCTACCAAACCTCAACAACACACAGCCCTCACCAAATAATAATGTACCTGTCCAACTGTTCAGCTAAAATGCGCAGCTGAACAGAGAAATGGCAGGACCTCTTGCATATAGAAATTTATACGGTTTCACTCATTTTATAGAAGACAGTGTGGTCTCGGATTCTGAAGATTTTTTTTCCCCACTGTGTAGAAGGGAACAGGAGACTTCCTCGATGATGGGCAGCTATATAAGAACATATGTATTTTCACTGGCTTTGGATATTATCTCTCAACAGAGATCAGAAATTGTATCAGTCTGTGGACTCAGAATCCAATGAACAGTATAAAAGCACTACAATGAAACAGTTTTAAAACTACAATGGAAACTCCCCCCATCTTAACCGTGACTTATGTGCTTTGTTATTTCTCACTAATTAACCAGGAAATCTTTGGTTTTCTAGGACTATCGTTTATACCAGTGGTTCTCAACCTGCATCTGTCTTGCAGCCCAATCAGCAAACAGCGGTGGCCCATGTAACATCCTCAGGGCCATACAGGTAGCAAACATATTGAGTGGGTGTGGCCCATATAACACATAGTGGGCTGCATAAGCAGCCCACACTGGTAAATAGGTTGAGAACCACTGGTTTATACAAATGGGTTGCCAGTTCCTCTAGCCATTAGTAGAGATCTGAAAGCCTAAGGGGCATGGGCTATCAGGGGGGGTGTGAGGAGAGGGGAATTAGTTACAAATCATCATTAACAAAAAGTTCTTTGTAAAGAGAACTTGGTAGGTTTTGAGAGCGATTCCTTCCTCGCTTGTAAAGCATACAGCTGTTTGCAATAGTTTGCTGCTGTTCAAGTCTCCTTACTTGTAGCTGGGAGGCATGCAAGAGATCCATAAATCAGAGCATCTTCCTAAGGCTGCAGGGAGGCCCAGGGAGAGGAACCCTGCTCGGACTCCTCCTCCCACCATGGCTCTGCACAGCTTCCGAGCCAGTCAGCCTTCCCCAGCTCTGCCCGCTCAGAGCCCCTGAACAAGGGGAGAGGGGGCAATGCTTGCACTTGATGTTAGCAGGAATCTGTGCAGCCCACACAGACCAGCTCAACACGCGAGGACCAGCACTAATGCCGGTCTGCCAGAACCCTGCAAACCCAGCTCCTTCCAGGCTGCATGGAACCCCTGAGCCGTGCAGGCAGATGGGTGGGGGTGGGGGGGGATTTGAGCCCTTCTCACAGAAAGCGGGGGTCCTCAGATCAGACGGCTTGTTCCAGAACACTGATCTCCTCCCACACAGCTGTGCAGGGGGAGGCAATGACAGCAGCCAGCAGCACTGGGCATGAACCAAACACCAGCTGCAGCAGCGTGTAGCCAGCACAGCCTGGGTCCCAGGCCGGGGCAATGGCCTCCTCTGCCCCACCCATCTATGCTGCTGCCAGGGTGCTGGGCTGTGCCTCAGCGGGGAGCCAGGTACCAGGGAGCCCGCAGAGACAATGGGGGGTGCAGGAGGCAGGGCACCCCTATTGAAAAGCTGCGTTCAGGGTCAGGCAGCTTGGCTGTATCCCTGCAGGGGGATAGGAAGGTGGGTGTAGGAGCAGAGGGGTGGGCAAAGTCTCTGGCCACCCCCGCAGAGCTCTTGTGCCAGGGAGCCCATATAAAAAGAGGGGGTGCATCTGGCAAGGCACCCCATGGGCACAGGCAGCCACAGAGTCCCTTGCACCCCCAACAGGGAGCTGGGTGCCAGGCATGCTGTGGAGAAAGGCGGGACAGGGAGGGTGCCTGGCAGCCCCAGCAGGGAGCTGTGTGCCAGGAGCAGGGCACCCCGTGGGGAAAGGCGGGGCAGGGAGGGTGCCTGGCAGCCCCAGCAGGGAGCTGTGTGCCAGGAGCAGGCACCGCATGGGGAAGGCGAGGCAGGAGTAGGCAGGGTGCTTGGCAGCCGCAGCAGGGAGCTGGGTGCCCCGTGGGGATGGCGGGGGCATGGGCAGGCGAGGCGCAGCACCCTTACCGAAGTAGACCTCCTTCTGGCAACGCGGGCACTTGGGCATGGTGGCAGCTCCGCGAGGACCAGGCTCTCCGCTGACTGCTGCTGCTCGAGCGGCTCTGCGGCCAAACGCGGCCCGCGCCGGCAGGGTCACCCCGAGGCCCCGCCCCCCAGCTGTGAAGCCCCGCCCCCGAGCTGGGCTGGCGGCGTGGGGGGAACCCTGGCACAAGGGCAAGGGAGGGGAGACAGGCGGGACGGAACTGCCCTACCGGGGCGGAGGGCTGGGGGATGAGACGGGAGGCAGAAGGGCTGGGCTCGGGGTTGGAGTGGAGTGGAGGTGCTGGTGGACAGAGGGGGCTGGGGGGCATCCAGGTGCATCTCCTCTCCTGACCCCAGTGTCCTGTTGATTTTTGCCCCACGCTCTTTCCTAAACTCAGGGGCTCCCCACATTCCTGCCCCCAGCCACCTGCTCCATGAGTCCTTCAGGACATTTGGCCCTTGGGAGCCAAGAAGCAGCACACTTGGTGTCCGGCCCCCAGACTGGCCCAGATTCGTTGCCAGGAGCTCCAGAGCTGCGCTGGCGGAGCAGAGACGGGGGCATTGCGGCCACAGTGGGAGCTAATCACCCACTGCCAGGGCTGGATTACCCAATAGACAGACTAAGCATGTGCTTAGGGCACCAGCAAAGCAGGGGGCAGCCCAAAAAAAAAAAAAAAAGATTTTTTTTAAAAAAAATCTGATTTGATATTTCAAAAAACCATCAAAGTAGTTGTCATGGGAAAAATCAGAGCTTTGCTAGACTTCCTAACACTCCACTACACACTCTTCCCCCGTTTTTCTGTTCTCTTTTTATCACTTATCCCCACCTAAACCAGGGGGGCGTCCTACTAACATAGATCGAAATAATGTGAGGAAATCAGATCCTGTCACGTATTGCAATAAATTTATGTTTTATTATTGATATATTCTTCTGAGTTATACGTACTTGATTCGTTGTGTGTGTACACACAAAAATAGTGTACATTGTGTAATTATTTTTTTTTAAGCTCAGATAACTGAGATAAGGGGCAGGATGAAACATAACCAACTGAGTGGAGCACAGAAACAAACTGGCAGAAGAAAAGAAAAAACTAGTGAAATTTTCCAAAATCTCCAAAGCTGACATCATTTTTCAAAGCAAATCCAACAGAAGCAACATCTTCTTTCAGTAGCACAGACACCGTTCCAAAACCTGTAGCTGTTTCAGAGACTGACCCTTCTTCTATTGGTGAAACAAACACCATTCCAAAACCTGTGGATGTGTCCGAGACCGTAACTGATCATCCTACTCCTGGTGGTAAAACAGACATTGTTCTAGATGCACCCAATGCACCGCTACAGACTAGGGACCGAATGGCTAGGCAGCAGTTCTGCGGAAAAGGACCTAGGGGTGACAGTGCACGAGAAGCTGGATATGAGTCAGCAGTGTGCCCTTGTTGCCAAGAAGGCCAATGGCATTTTGGGATGTATAAGTAGGGGCATAGCGAGCAGATCGAGGGACGTGATCGTCCCCCTCTATTCGACATTGGTGAGGCATCATCTGGAGTACTGTGTCCAGTTTTGGGCCCCACACTACAAGAAGGATGTGGATAAATTGGAGAGAGTCCAGCGAAGGGCAACAAAAATTATTAGGGGTCTGGAACACATGAGTTATGAGGAGAGGCTGAGGGAACTGGGATTGTTTAGTCTGCAGAAGAGAAGAATGAGGGGGGATTTGATAGCTGCTTTCAACTACCTGAGAGGTGGTTCCAGAGAGGATGGTTCTATTCTCAGTGGCAGAAGAGGACAGGACAAGGAGTAATGGTCTCAAGTTGCAGTGGGGGAGGTATAGGTTGGATATTAGGAAAAACTTTTTCACTAGGAGGGTGGTGAAACACTGGAATGCATTACCTAGGGAGGTGGTAGAATCTCCTTCCTTAGAAGTTTTTAAGGTCAGGCTTGACAAAGCCCTGGCTGGGATGATTTAATTGGGGATTGGTCCTGCTTTGAGCAGGGGGTTGGACTAGATGACCTCCTGAGGTCCCTTCCAACCCTGATATTCTATGATTCTAGAAGGTGTGGATGTGTCAGAGACTGAACCTGCTCATGCTATAAATAATAGGAGAAAAGACCCTGGTATTTGGGTTGATTTCAGTACCGATGACGTAGCTTACTGGATAGATCGTGGACCAAATGACTGTCAACACCACACTTGGCCATTTGAGAAATCACATTGGACTTTTACCAATGGCAAACAAACAAGATATTGTCCACAAAAAATATTTTTCAGCATGAAAGAGAATGGTTAGAAATACACTCGAGAGTGGCTACTGTATTCACCATCAACAGGGTCTGTGTACTGTTTTGTTTGCAAACTTTTTGCATATAAACCTTCAACATCCTGGTTTGCTGCAGATGGATTTAGTGACTGGCGGAATACGGTTTTAATTGAACAACATGAAAATAGCATTACCCACAGAGATTCAATGTTGAAATATTTAAATTGAAGACAGGGCTTTGGATTGACACAAAAATTGGACAAACTAATTAAAGGGGAGCGTGAATACTGGCAACATATCTTGCAGCATGTTATAGCAGTTATTCAAACATTAGCTGAACGTGGTCTGCCTTTCTGGGGATCAAATGATACATTTGGATCATTGCAGAATGGAAATTTTCTTGGGACTGTTGGAGCTTGTGGCTCAGTTTGACCCATTTTTAGCAGGCCATATCTCAAAATATGGGAATGCTGGCAAAGGTAACCCATCATACTTATCCAAGACAATATGTGATGAACTCATTGGTCTAATGAATGACAAAGTTCGTTCAGCTATTGTGGATGAAATAAGTACTGCTGGGTACTCCAGTTTATCTGTCGACTCTACACCTGATCTTTCACATATTGATCAATTGAGTATTGTACTAAGATGTGTGTCTCCCACAGATGTAAAACCAGTTGAACGATTTATAACATTTCTCAATTTGAAAAGCCACACTGGTGAAGAAATGACAAATCAAGTACTGCATTATCTGTGCCAAGTTTGCAAAATAGATTTCTCAAAGTGCAGAGGTCAGTCTTCTGACAACGCTGCCAACATGTCAGGGCATTATCAAGGAATGCAGAAGAAGCTTTTAGAACAGAACAAATGTGCCATATTGATACCATGCGCTGCACACTCTCTCAATCTTGTTGGCTGCAGTGCTGTTGATTGTTGTCTGGTGGCAGTAAGTTTTTTTCCCTCAACAGTCCAGTTACTTTATACATTTTTCTCTGCCTCAACACACTGATGGCATATTAAAACATATTTGGGCAATGATCGTGTGTTGAAATCTCTTTCTAATACTCGCTGGGAGGCACATGCAGTGGCAACAAGTCCAATTCTGGAGTCCTACTCAGATTGTGGATGCATTAGAAAGTATAGCTGAAGACCAATCACAAAAGGGAGAAACTATACGAGAGGCAGAAAACATTGCAAACAAGATGCAAGAACTAGAGGTTGTATTCATGTTGACCATGTGGAATGAAATTTTACAAACAAACACTTTTACAACACAGGTCAAGCTCTCCAAGAAAAAGAACTGGATTTGAAAACATGTGCAGACCTCTATCAACTATTAGCAGACCACTTACATACCTTGAGGAATGATTTTGAAAGATCTGAAGAGATATCAAAAGATATCTTGGCTGATATTAACTACAAAGAAGCCCAGTCCCGCAAGCGAATCAGGAAAAAACAAGCAAATGATAGCAGTGCAACAGAAACAGCATTGAATCCTAGAGACAAATTTTGCGTATCTACTTACTATGCTATAATTGATAGACTTGAAGTTCATATGAAGAGGAGAGGTGAAATGTACAAAGAAATGTCAAGTAGATTTTCTTTTCTAAACGACATGGACTTATCTGACGAACAATAGTCCCAAAAGCTAGTTGACTCATACCCTGTTGACTTGAACATGAATCTCTGTGGAGAAGTACGGCAGTTCCACTGTTATATGCACGCAAAGTTTAATGAAACAGGAAGAATGAAATTCAGTCACATTGATCTTCATGACACAATATTGAAAGACGGAATACAATGTGTATTTCCAAATGTAGAGCTCGCACTACGTATTTTTCTAACACTGATGATTACTAAGTGCTCCGCAGAACTCTCTTTTTCTCAGCTGAAAAGAATAAAAAACCCTCAGAGAACAACAGTGTGTCAGGACAGACTTGAATCACTTTCCCTATTGTGTATGGAAGCGGACATGCTTCGTCAAGTCAGTTTCGATGAACGTATCCAGAATTTTGCAATCAGAAAATCTAGAAAGAATCTATTTTAATTTCAGCATACATGTAAGTTTTGTGCCATTTTGAAAAATAAAATGTTATTTTACGGTATAATATTGTTTTTATTTTGAATTACATATGGGGGGGCACCATAATATTTTCAGTGCTTAGGGCCTCTAAAGGCCTTAATCCGGTTCTGCCCACACCCTGTGGGGGCAGCAGGTGGGGGCTCCAGCTGAGATCATGCTTAGGGCTAGTCAGGAATTGTTCAACAAAACATTTGTTGTCAGAAAACACTAACTGGTGACACCAGAACCTGCTGGGGGATCGCGTCAGTTTTGATTATTTCTTTTCTCAGAAAGGTTTGTCAGGTCCCAGATGGAATTTCTGGTCAAAACCAAAGCCAGAGAGATTGGCCACCAGAACAGGGATTTGAACCTGGTCTCCCACATCCCCAGGGAGGGCCCTGTCCACAGGGCTATTGGCTAGGCAGGTTGGTGGTTTCTCTCTCTGGAAGGTCTCTGTTTCACCCCAGTGCAGAATGGGAACATTTTTTAAATCTTGACAGTTTTCCTGGGAGAACTGTTTCCTACAGAACTGGATGCATAGACAGGGAGTGAAAGCCAATCCCTGCCCTGAAGAAGTTACAATCTAAACGGAGAAATGAGAGGAGGGAGGATTACTGACCCCAAGTTACACCTGGGGAGATATGGGGCTCAGAGTGGATGTAATGACTTGGCTGAGGTCATGCTGTAGCCCTCAGCTGACCCCTGCGTTCTTGAACCATTGAATGAAGAGAGCTCCTGTGTCACACCCAGTGCCTTAACCACACAGCCATCCTCCCACTCAATATACAGCCCCACTTCCTTGGGTGCTGGGATCAGCTGGCATGCCCAGAGCGCTGAGTCTGACAGGAAAGCATATTTTAAAAGGCTGAAGGAAGCACCAGGCTTGGATCTGCTCAGGATCATCCTGGTCCTGGAGCAGTTTGTGTCAAGATAGGAAGCAGGCCCCACACCCTGGGCTCTGCATTCTTAGGGGTGTGGCGTGGACCATGTGTGCTTATTGGGAACATTTGATCATGTTTTCTTGATTATTACTATTATTTGCTATGGGGTTTGCTTTTCTTTTGGAATAAACCCCTCTGAGGAGTCCCAGATGCATTCCTGGGGGAAATCCTCTGTCCTTGCTAGGAAGGAACTCAGAGGAATAGCTAAAGGCCTGTTTTGAATTCAATTATCCTCCTCCTGTTCAGAGCACCAAAGCCAAAAATGTCAGAAGTGAAATCAGGTGCCTAGCTGCAGCCAGCCAGGGGCTGTTGTCTGTGGGTAGTGACCACCCACAATTCCAGGTGAAATTGACAGGAGCTGCTGCTGCTCAGTACTTCCATAAAATCAGGGCCCCTTGGTATCTCAGGTTGGTTTTCTTCCTAGGGTTTACCTAAGCTAGATAGATGAAGGTAAAGAGCATTTCCCCTGCTCCAGGCTTGTGATTAAATCAGGATTAGCTAATAACCTTGATCTAATCTCAGCCTTTCTTCCTCAGCTAGACAGACCCCATCAGAGGGGCATAAACTTGTATGTAATAGGACAGTTCTCTTGCTGTCCTCCTCAAACCAGGGTAAAAGCCAGAGCTCTGTGCTGATTTATAATCACCAAACCCCAGGAAAGGGACCATGGGTGGCATCTGGTCCTTAGAGGATGGCAGCTTTCCTGCAGAATCTAGATTAGGAATGACTGAGTAACATCCTCCTAGCCAACAGTGCTGCATCTCACCCCTTGCAACAGGCGGGAAGTTGGACTGCTGTCCTTGGCACTTAGGGGAAGGGATTTTATGAATGAAAGCCCTGAAGCGCTATGTCTTGGCAACAGTCACTGAACTCAGCAGGACTAATTCTCTCTTATGTAAAGCATGCACTCCCGTCCCATTGGCTGGGAGCAAAAGCCTTTGTAAAGCATGTGTGCGGCAAGATTTTCCCGATAGATCATGAAATGAATTTTAGGGGTGAGTCAAAAAAGGATGGGGTCTGACAGAGTAGGGTGCGGGAAGAGGTTGAAAGGGGTGCTCCCCCTCCCCCCCCAAGGCCACTGCCATGTATCACTGACAGCCATCTTCATGAAAGAACAAGTTGATGGGCTTCTACCAAAGTCCCCATAGAGCCCTAGCTCAGACCTCAAGCTCCAGGACATGCTCTGAAATCCCACCCTGTCGCCCAGGGATTGCTCTCGCAGAAGGCCAGCAGCACGATCTGGAATTGGATGACTCCCATTGTAAAACTGCTTTTAATGCTTAGACTGGACCTAGCCGCTCCCCGAGCCCTCTCCCATCAATACACACCATGGCCACGGCTGGGAGTGGGTGCTCCCAGGCCAGCACACAGTGACAGTGCTGCATTGGCAGAGAGCATCACAGTTGGTCCCACCACATGGCCAGTGCAGTCAGTGTCTCTCTTGGGAGCTTTACAGCTCAACAGCTCAGGAAACTCCACCAGGGAGCAGTTCTCTGTCCGACCAGTGGTGAGACTGACAAGTGGGGTAAGACTGATTCCTGGGGCCCCTTCAAGCACAGTGACCTATCTAGCCTCTGAGTCTGAGCCCTGGTCTACCCTATGGGGTTAGGTCGAATTTAGCCGTGTTAGGTCGATTTTAAAATGAATGCATGTGCACAACCAACCCCATTCCGTCGACCTAAAGGGCTCTTAAAATCGACTTCTGTACTCCTCCCCGGTGAGGGGAGTAGTGCTAAAATCGACCTTGCTGGGTCGAATTTGGGTAGTGGAGACGCAATTTGATATATTGGCCTCTGGGAGCTATCCCAGAGTGCTCCAATGTGACCACTCTGGACAGCACTTTGAACTCCGACGCACTAGCCAGGTACACAGGAAAAGCCCTGGGAAATTTTGAATTTCATTTCCTGTTTGGTCAGCATGGCGAGCTCAGCAGTACAGATGACTGTGCAGTCCCCCCAGAATCGCAAACGAGCTCCAGCATGGACCAAAAGGCAGACACTGGATCTGATTGCTGTATGGGGAGAAGAATCTGTGCAGGCCGAACTCCAAACAGAAAGAAGAAATGCTAATATATGTGCCAAAATCACACAGGGCATGGTGGAGAGAGGCTACACCAGGGACACACAGCAGTGCCGCATGAAAGTTAAGGAGCTCAGGCAAGCCTACCAAAAGACAAAGGAGGCAAACGGTCACTCTGGGTCAGAGCCCCATACATGCCATTTCTATGATCAGCTGCATGGCATTCTGGGGGGGGGAGGGGCTGTACCACTACCCCACCACTTTCTGTGGACACCTGTAAGGGGGGAGTTTCACACAACAGGGAGAAGGATTTTGTGGATGAGGAACAGGAGGAGAAGAATGCGCAGCAGGCAAGCGGTGAATCCGTTCTCCCCGGCAGCTAGGATCTTTTCATCACCCTGGAGCCAATACCGTCCCAAGGCGGGATCCCCGACCCTGAAGCCGGAGAAAGCAGCTCTGGGGAGTGCACATTTGTAACTACAGTAAAGGGTTTAAAAGCAATAGTGTTTAATGTTTGATTTGCCCTGAACAATTGGGATGCATTCGCAGCCAGTACAACTACTGGAAAAAGTCTGTTAACGTGTCTGGGGATGGAGTGGGAATCCTCCAGGGACATCTCCATGAAGCTCTCCTGGAGGTACTCTGAAAGCCTTTGCAGGAGGAGGTTTCTGGGGAGGGCTGCCTTATTTTGTCCTCCACGGTAGGACACTTTACCACACCAACCCAGTAGCAAGTAGTTTGGAATCATTGCAGCACAAAGCATGGCAGCGAATGGTCCTGGGTCGATTTTATAGAAATTGATTTTATACAGTCGATTGTGTATGTCCCCACTAAGCGCATTAAGTCGGCGGAGTGCGTCCTCAATACCGTGGCTAGCATCAACTCACAGAGTGGTGCACTGTGGGTAGCTATGCCACATAGAATATCAGGGTTGGAAGGGACCTCAGGAGGTCATCTAGTCCAACCCCCTGCTCAAAGCAGGGCCAATCCCCAAATCCTTCCCTATAGATAGCTGGTGTCTTACTCCCTCTGTCTCCACTGATGAAAGTACCTGGTTTCCTTGTTGCTTTGTCCCATCATCTGACTAGCCCTTAGTTGCACAACTTTTTAATATTATTTACTCTAAAATTCCCTGCCACTATAGCATAGGCCCACAGAACTGTATGAATTCCAGATACTGAAGCCAGGGGCGTTAGATCAGGAGTGAATTTGGTCTGTTCTCAAACTAAAAGGCAACAAATAAAATGGGACAAAAGGAAAAGAAAACTATACATGGAATACAAAGTTAGCCAGTGGAACTCACTGCCACATGGTATTAATCACCCATTTAATTATCCAAATGAGTAAGCTTCAGAAAAGGATTAGAGTGATGTTTGTCACCCAGTGTAGCTTCTATTCCAAGAGCAGGGGCCCTGGAGTTCGGGAGCAGCATTCCTGCAGCTTGGCTGGTTCTGCCTGGCTCATGGAGAGCCCACCCTGAACCACCTCAGTACTGCCCTCCACTGGCTAATTCACCAACATGTGGATCTTTGATCCTCTGCAGTGTGCTTTGATTTCTTCTGCCTGCCCACGCTTCGGGCCTTCTAGTGTGGTGCTGGAAACGTGCAACCCTACAAGAATGAGCAAAGCTGCGTGAGACCCTTCCCTGCCACAGGGAGAGAGGCTACCTAGTTCTCTTGGCAGGTTGACGTGGGAGCATGAGGATGGGAAAGGAGGGGAGAGCTCTTTCCCATCTCCCCAATCCCCTCTCTGCAGCGTTCAGGCAGCCCCAAGGAGCAGGGAGCAAGTGGGGATAGGCAGATGGGGGAGCAGGGTTAATGGAGCAGAGACGGGATGGGGGAATCTGCTATATCTGCTCTTCCTGCAGGTCTGAGCAGCACATGGCTTGTGCATTTTGCTGCCATTGCAGAATTTTTCCAGACAACTCAGACCTGTGAGACACCTCTGGTTTCCTATGGCTTTACAGTCTCTCTCAGCTAACACGATCAGGAATAGATATCCTGACGGACAATGCTCCCAAACCAAGGTTCATGTGTCTGCCAGGGAAATAACTGAGCCAATGCCAGAATGCCAGCGGGGGTCAGCCTCAGCAACCTGCAGCCTTATCTTGTCTAGAGACCTTGGTTTAGCTAACATAGACATTATCAGGATAAAATGTCTATCTAGGCAGCCCTTAATCCAAATCAGAGGGTGGAGCTGGGTATAGGAGCATCAAGTCCAAACTCTCCCAGAGGTACTAGGAGAAGGTGACTCAGTTCCATGCAGCCCTTTGAAAATACAGGCTGGGCTGTTTGTTTTTGTTTAAGGAATGTTGTTAAGGAGGTGACGCAAAAACCAGGGAGGGCGGAGGCTTCAAACGATCCCCTCTGGGCTCATCCCATCCTGCAGAGGGACTGTGGAGCAATAATAATAATATAGTTGGCCTCTTTATAGCGCCTCTTATCCAAGCATGTTACAGCACTTCTCTAATAACTCCCCCTCCTCGCTCCCCTGAGGGCTGGAGGAATTGGAAGGTCTTCTGCCCTCTCTTCCCCCAAAACGTTTTCCCCATCTCTGCTCCTCTAACCTCTCGGAGTAGGGTTACAAAGGAGAGAGGTGCCTTTTCCTTGCCCCTAGGTTAGGAGCCCTCAAAGGAGGCTGCTAGATTTTGGTAAGCTATAATGGTGTGAGGTTGTGGAATTGCATCTGTTTACACTAGGGCTCAGCGTTTTGAAGCAGAGCCAGAGGACAAAGGGCAGGGGCTCATATACAGAATGCAGATTATTCTAATCTCCCTCTTAACCAGGTTAGTATCACTGCTGCAATTCAGGGTTATCGACAGAGCCATGCGTTTTCATGGGGCAGTGCAAAAATCAGCATGGATGGAGAGCCAGGAGCAGAAGGACACACCACAGGATGAGAATACCATTTCCCTGGACACAAGCCCTTCTCCCAAGGTTTCCATTGAAACAGACCCTACAGAGTGACACTGGTCAAGAGACAGCAGAGCTCCAAGATTCTCCAAATACTCAGACAGCTGCAGATTCTGCAGAATTCCTCTCCTCTTAGCCATAGTTCAGAAAAAGTTCAGTTTAAAAAAAACCCAACTGCGTTTACAGTTTGGCACATGATTTTAATTTGACAAGAAAGTTACAAAACAGCTCAGAAAAAGGAGCAGGGGAAGCCACCAGAGGTGTGATCTGATGGAAAGGCTGTCAATGAGACAGGCCATTCTTCTGACTACAAGACAGAACACCAGTGCCCTGGGATGTGGAACAGGGTAGTTCTAAGAGCAGACACAGGCAACTATTCATGTCAATCACAGAGATTTATACTCTGCTAATCCTATTCTAATCTGTACATGGAAACCACAGAATTAAGTAGACTGTAAAACCAAATCATCCCCTAAGGAAAAAGTCTGGGAAATGTCTTAAGAAAGATAAATGGGCAGCTAATGTTTTTGGGCAATGGGAAACAGAAAGTGATGATAAAGCTATTTTAGTAGGACTGCAAACCCACCTGTTCAGGCCATAAACCAGCTTCTATCTGACAGATGAGGAGGCAGGGGGTTGGTTAGCCAATAACTGTCCACTGCAGGGTTTTTTGCACTTTCCTCTGAAGCATCTGGTGACAGCTACTGGCAATAGCAGGATACTGGCATGGCTGGACAATTGATCTGAGGAGTATGGCCAGTCCCATGTTCTCTACGGAGCGTGATGAGTAGGACTGGGGACAGAGGGCCAGGTTTCACAAGGGACCTATCTCCATCTGATGCCAGAGTGCTCAACGATGCAAGCTGGGTCAGGCAACCAGCTTTCAAATCCGACAGCCTGAGCATGGACCACAGGCCTCTCGGCATGCATAATAAAGATCTTTTCCCTACAACTCTGCCCTCCTGTAGCATCACTTATTGCTAACAAAACATCCCACAGGACCCTGGGCTCCAGGTGCTGGGGGCAGCAGGACCCTCTCCAAGGCACTGCTGTTGCAAGGGTTGGCCACCTTTGCTGTGAACAGGAAGGAGGCTGACAAGACCGGGGGTGCCCCTACCCTGGCTGCCCAGAGAGGAGCAGCAGCAGCGGTGGCACCTGGGGAGGAGGGGTATGTCTGGCCACCCGAGGTGAAGTGGTGGTAGCCATGGCAGTGATTCCCAGGGCCACATACCTCCCTGCTGGCTCAAGTGGTCAAGCAAAGCTTTCCCAGCTGTGCTGCTCTGTCCAGCCAAGTCTCCTCATGTAACTAGCCCAGCTGGGGTGGGGCTTGGAGGATCAGTCCAGTGGGTTGGTGTGGGGGTGGGGAGAGCTGAGATGGGCCAGACAGTCCAATCTCCTCAGGACTGGGGAGAGCAGCAGCTCTTCCTCTCCCCGTTGTGGTTTCAGGTGGGGCCTGCTCCTTGTACCTTCCAGGCTGTGCCTGACGATGTTACACTAGTGATATCATGTCATGGGATCCCCAGTCTCCATAGATTCATAGATATTAAGGTCAGAAGGGACCATTATGATCATCTGGTCTGACCCCCTGCACAATGCAGGCCACAGAATCCTACGCACCCACCCACTCCTGCGATAAACCTCTCACCTATGTCTGAGCTATTGAAGTCCTCAAATCATGGTTTAAAGACGTCAAGGACTGAGGCTTATTGTCAGTGCTCCTTAACATGGCCCTACTCCTGGATGGCACCACTCCTGACTCTCCAAGGTAATCCAGCTCTCTTCAGTGGGCCTGCTTGGGTCAGTAAGAGCTACAGGATTGGGCTCTTATCTGGTATCACACTTCCTGCTATAGGATGAGCTAAGTGGTCCACCTAGTGTCATTCCATAAGGGGTAGGAAATGGATACTGGTGCAGTGGTCGCTCCCATACCATGGTGGAAACATTGAGGCAGGATTGATTAGGTAGAATAGGAGGATCAGGTAGGACAGTGAGGGGTGGGGCCTGTTAGAGAAGGATCAAAACCAGACAAGGGAGTAAACAGCAGTGAGCTGGCCTGGGAAAAAACGTGGCTGGCTGGCTGGCTCTAATTACAAAGGAAGCTGAGCTCCAGAAGAACAATCAAGTCTCATGATACACAAGGTTAAAGGGAGAGGTTTGTAACAATAACACATCCTAGGAGGGCTGTGGCAAGCATGTGGCATTGGCTGGCAGTGACTGATGTAGACGCAAGGCATGAGGAGGCCCATGGATCAGTACAGAAGTCAGATTAACTCCTGGCAGAAAGTCAGGTACAGGGGCCTGAGGGTGGAAAGTCTGCCCAGGCAGGTAGAGGGGATGTAGCAACTCCGGCACACATAACCCCTCTCTACTAGAGGGCTCAGCGCTGATCAGTGCTGTTCCAGAAGTGGACATCAGTGTCTGGATTGGGGGTATGACCAGGGCACCTGGACATATGTTGATTCAGTACTGCTCCCAGGCAGCCTCCTCCAGCAGGTCTCCTGTGAAGCCCCAGCTAAAGTCATTCTCCCTGGGGTCAGAGCAAACATCACTGCCTTCCTGTGGGCCACAGCTGCCCCTGCTAGGTTAGGGCTGTACTAACTTCACCCCTTGTGCAATGGGTGAAGGGTTGGTTTAGAGAAGTCTTGTAGCCCAGAACACTCCAGCGTCCAGGGCAGCTGGGAATCTCCCCTGGGGGTTCACATTGTGAAAAGCGAGTCAGATGAGTAAAAGCCACTGCAGAGTCCAGCAGTTTCACATTGTGCAAGGGAAATTTCCACTCAGACTGAGCATCTTCTAGTTGCCAGTAACAGAACCACACAAACTGGGGGCCAACGCTAGCTACTAGCTCATAGTCCCCAGCTACCTACCAATGCAGGGATGTGCTCCTGGGACACTTGGGGATTCAACCCAGACCAGCGTGGGCCTGTGTCACCACCTGCAACTCTAGATGCCTTAAATGCTATGCTGCTGCGGCTCACAGCCCTGACACCAACAGTCAGTGGGTCACACCTGCCTTCAACCACCTAGTCACTGTTTGCAGAGTGACCCCCCCACCTCTAATTCCTCCCCTCCAGTCCCAAACTTCCCCCAAATGGTCTCCCTGCAGAGCCCAGCCCTCTCCTGGGACACTCACTGAAGTAGTTACAGCTGCTGCCCCTTTAAGAGACAGAAAATGCAGCTTGGTATCTTGAATAGAGCAAACAATCACTTCAATCCAATCAAAGCCCTGGGCTGGTTTAGATACAAAGTCAAACAAGTTTACTTGATTAAAAAGTCATAGGCTTAAGTGATACCACATACAAGGAGTAAGGACAGAAAGGGTTACAAGCAAACCAAAGTAAGACTAAAACCATCTAAGACTAAAAGTTTACTTCAGCAAGTTACAATCTTTGCCTCAGCAGGTTTCTCACCTATATTCAGATACCAGAGACTTCACCCCCCTTGGCTGAAGGATCCTCTTTTCCTCTAGCCTCTTAGATCTCCCCAATAACGGATGCCAAAATGGCTTTCTGTCCTCATTGATATCTTCAGCAGGCAAGAAGCCCTCCTGAGGCCCGGCTTCATGGGCCCATGAGGGAGATTCATTTTGGCAATCTCACACACACACACACACTAGGTTGATGGCTTCGTTTATCCTTTACGTAACTGTGCCTTCATTGTCTCTGCCAGGCTGGTCAGACAAGCAACTGCACATTTCTTTGTCTAAGGCAGCCTAGGCTGTAAGAAGGTAACTCTAGCACATACTGATACCCACGCCATACAGTGGTTTTCAGGACCAGAATGTTAGTGTAACCCACACACCTCCTGGATGTGGTGTTTTGTCCCGTCTAGTGGCACCGAGACCATTTAAGAGAGAGATTAAGAAGTCTGCTCTACAGCCTTAGCTAACAGGCACATGGCTTTTAGCTCATGCAGTAGAGGCTCATGCACTAAGCTCCAGAGGCCCCAGGTTTGATCCTGCCCACCATGTTACATTAGCAGTTAATATATGATCCATGTCTAGTTGGCAGCCGGTATCAAGTGGAGTGCCCCAAGGGTCGGTCCTGGGGCCGGTTTTGTTCAATATCTTCATAAATGATCTGGAGGATGGTGTGGATTGCACTCTCAGCAAATTTGCGGATGATACTAAACTGGGAGGAGTGGTAGATACGCTGGAGGGGAGGGATAGGATACAGAAGGACCTAGACAAATTGGAGGATTGGGCCAAAAGAAATCTGATGAGGTTCAATAAGGATAAGTGCAGGGTCCTGCACTTAGGATGGAAGAACCCAATGCACCGCTACAGACTAGGGACCGAATGGCTAGGCAGCAGTTCTGCGGAAAAGGACCTAGGGGTGACAGTGGACGAGAAGCTGGATATGAGTCAGCAGTGTGCCCTTGTTGCCAAGAAGGCCAATGGCATTTTGGGATGTATAAGTAGGGGCATAGCGAGCAGATCGAGGGACGTGATCGTTCCCCTCTATTCGACATTGGTGAGGCCTCATCTGGAGTACTGTGTCCAGTTTTGGGCCCCACACTTCAAGAAGGATGTGGATAAATTGGAGAGAGTCCAGCGAAGGGCAACAAAAATGATTAGGGGTCTAGAACACATGACTTATGAGGAGAGGCTGAGGGAGCTGGGATTGTTTAGCCTGAAGAAGAGAAGAATGAGGGGGGATTTGATAGCTGCTTTCAACTACCTGAAAGGGGGTTCCAAAGAGGATGGCTCTAGACTGTTCTCAATGGTAGCAGATGACAGAACGAGGAGTAATGGTCTCAAGTTGCAGTGGGGGAGGTTTAGATTGGATATTAGGAAAAACTTTTTCACTAAGAGGGTGGTGAAACACTGGAATGCGTTACCTAGGGAGGTGGTAGAATCTCCTTCCTTAGAGGTTTTTAAGGTCAGGCTTGACAAAGCCCTGGCTGGGATGATTTAACTGGGAATTGGTCCTGCTTCGAGCAGGGGGTTGGACTAGATGACCTTCAGGGGTCCCTTCCAACCCTGATATTCTATGATTCTATGATCCCTTACAGAACCCTTTGAGACATGGATCATGACAACGGTGTCAGGTGCAGGGGGCACACCAGGCCTGACAAGAGGAGAGAGGAACAGAGGAAGACAAGAGTTGCCAACACAGAGAAGGGAACCTCTTTGTGACAGTTCCCCAAAAAGTGTTTTCTGGTCCTGTTAATGACATAAGCAATACAGCTTACCCAATGCCCACGGGGGAACAGGGGCATGACACAGTCTCATGTTTTCTTTTGCTGCCCTGTATGTGCTCCTAAACTAACCCTGTAACAGGGCATTGCTCTCAAACGCACCCCCTTGCGGCACAACGTGGCCCTGCAAGTTGCACTGATTTTCTCCCAGCCCAGAGGGCTGAGACCAGGATTCCCCCTTTGTGGGGCTGGTTTATTAACTCTGGTAGAAGTACAAATGCAGTAGCCCTTCAACTCCACCCTTCTTCTGGGAGCTGATCAAGGGAATCCTACATTCCAGAGTCCCACAGCCTCCCCCTGGGCCAGGGTAGTAATTCAGGTAGGCTTATGCTCCTTGCATTCCTGAGTAGCACAGCTCTCCTCCTAGGGCGGGCTGGTGAACAGCCAGGCTCTTCCTTGGACCAGGAGTCCCCAGCTCTCCTCCTCGAGCCGGTCTGTAGCTCAGGCCAGCTGCAGGCTTCAGCTAGCTTCTTCCCAGCTGGCTCCTTTTCCCTAGGCAATCCTCCCCCCTGCCATGCTTGGAGAGATTATCAGAGCCAGGTGCTTATTACTGACTTAGTTGCTCACCAGTCACCTAATTACTCACTTACACGGAGCTGAGATGGGCTCCTTCTCCTTACCCAAGTCTGTCTTGGAATAAACAGGACCCTGACTCCTCTTAAAGGGCCCCCTGACAAACCCACTCCCGCTTTGGTATTTACACCCCTTATCTTATCTTAGGGCCTGAGCCAAAGATCAATGAAGTCAAGGTGAGTCTTTCCATTGATTTCAGGGGATTTTGGATCCGGTTCTTAAGCCATCCCTGTGCCAAACTATATCTATTTCACTTTTTGAATAGTTTATCCTAAATCAAATCCTCCAACCCTTGAGTCATTTTGGCTCCTATTGACTGACTTTCCAGCACTGGGTCTGTATCTTTCTTGTACAGGTGCCCAGAACTGGATGCAGCATTTCAGCAGAGGTAGCACCAGAGCTGAACTGCAGGAATAATGGCCACACTGTTCTGTGCTTTGTCTAACAGGGCCAATATCAGCTTGGCAGTCTGCCATCACCCCTCTCCCGCGCTCCACATTACTGCTTCCAGCAAATGCCTTCCCATTGGGCAGATGTGATTAGATTATCTTTTCCACACACAAATTAGCTCATATTTGTCCAGGAGGAATCTCCTTTTGGTGTTTTCTGTCCACATGTCTAACCACTCCAAGTCCACGCAAGGTTTTCTGTCCTCTGAACAGGTGCTCCCCAGTCCAGTAGCATCTGTGAATGTCATTAATATGCTGTTTGCTCTCTGCTCCTGGTCATTAATGAAGATGTTAAGTGAAACCAGACCAAATCCCACTGCATATGCTATCTAGGCTTCCATTTGAACTTCTGCCCCCCTCCACTTCAGTTCCACCCCCTTGAGGCAGGCCAGAGCAGTCAGCTGTACCCAGGGCTCCATCAATCAATAGCCATGCCCCAGCCCTTTGAAGGGGGCTGCTATCCCCCAGGTGTATTGATTAACAGCCTGAGGTGAAGCAGAGTGTGGGAAATGTGCCACGGCACTGGTTATTTACATGGGCTGGGATGGCTCTGGGCCGGCTCTGGGCCACACCTTGCAGCAACGTTGCTCATGCATCATCCTCTGCAGTTCCCAGCAGAAACGCTGGCCAAGGCAGCACTGTTCATAGAATGATACAGTACCAGGCTTATGTTTCTCGTGGCATCTCCGTGTGTTGGCAGGGAGGGCCTTGGGGGTTGTGTGCACACACGCCCCATTCCCTCATCCACTGGAGCTATGAGTCCAGCAACAGAGAAAGGCAGAAACCAAGCGAGTCTGTGATTGAAGGGGCCTGAGGAGCTCAATGCTTCAGGGGAGGTAGAATACAAATCACCCCCACAAAACCCCAGGAGCTTAATACTCTGCAAGCCAGCGCATTTGGAGCAGGGGGTAGTTAGGAGACCCAGTGAAGAGGGCCCACCACAGGCAGGAAGAGAAGAGGCATGCTGCATGTACAATGATTACCTGGGAGACCCAGTGGGGGCGTGTATACGTATAGACAGGCCGTAGGGGAAGTGACTCAAGCCCTCAGGTGCATGCCTAGATCCCTAAGATTTAAAAGTCTGCTGTCAGGTCATGTCAGCTGGCTCTGTCTGATGCTTTCTAACACTACAGTCTGGACAAGGCAAGTTAGCCAGTTTAGCAGATGCTAAAGTACGAGTGAGCTCACACTTCACTTGGCCAGTTTAGCAGGGGTCAAGGTGTAATCTGCTGTGTCTACACAGAGTCCTATGTGTAGTCTAGGCAAAGCAAAGGAGCAGGGGTCAGGACAGGGTCAGATACCAACGACCTGCTAACCCTGCTCTCTTTCCTAGTGCAGACAAAGCCTTAGAAGGTGTTAGTTCAGCTGAGCCCTTAAATCCTGGTCAAGACAAGGGCAGCTTCACTGTGCTAGGGTCTGACTCGGGGACAGAGCAATTCAGGAATTAAACAGGCATCAGAGAGGCACAAGAAAGCAGCACAGCTCTCTTCAGCTCCTGGCACGGCACTCATGGAGCGCTGTCACGAGGGCACAGCCGCTCCCAGCACTGGAAGGAAAGAGCCAGTTTGTCCCTTTCTAGGGAATAATTAGGTTCCCGAGTGAAATGCTCCCCCAGCTCCCCCTGTTCTGGCCATGTGTGGGATAATACAGCCTCTTCCCTAGCCAAGCCCAGCTGCATGTTAGCTGGAGCTGGCAGGTCAATGAGCCCCAGCTGTATCTGCTCCCTGAGTCCCTTCCTGCCTGGTTCCAAGTCTCTGCCCAGGGCCACCCTTGCTCTAAGACAATGATCCTTGTGATGGGGCGTGCTACCCTCCAAACAGAGGACGAGGAGAGTGGTCATGCCTCCTGCCAAGGGCCCGGCAGGGAGCAGGCCACTGTCTGTAGCTATACATTGTGGAAACTGCATGTGTGTGTTGCTGTCTTGTATTCTCACGTGGATTCTAGCGGGGTGTGTGAACTGGAGTCTGGGTTGGAGGGTGCCCTAGGGCTGCACACATGGCTACACAAAAGACGTGGCTAGTTGTGCTCTCTCAGCATACTCCTTCGCTCCGATACAAGGTCAGGCAGCTTGTGCAGGGGACAAACCTGAACTGGGACTTATTAAGTGTTAGGGTTATTTAGATAGCTGGAGGCTGTTGTTTTGGCAAAGGCTAGGGCAGATTAGGATGACATGTAACAGAACTGCCACTTTGGGAGAAATACTGACATTGCAGCTGGGGTCCCAAGTATGAGAGACAGCTGCTACTGGATAATAATGACAATTATTTGGGGCTGTTTGCTTTAGATCACTGGTCATGGTGCATTTCCCTAGGCAATGTCAAATTCAAAACCTCTGCAGCTGGCACAGCGCATGAAGTGGTGCCTCACTTGTGAAACAGGCACTGAATAGGAGGGATTTCTGCCCTTCTCACTGCACCTTTGGACGACACTGGGACTTACTCCACTGAAAACCTTATACCCTTGGAAGTATTTAGGTGCCTAACTCCCATTGACTTCATTGGAAGCTCAGAGTCAAAATACCTCTGAGGATCTGGGTCTTAGTATCGTTCCCTCTTACCCAAATCCCTGTAGATGAGGTCCCCTGTCCCTCTGCAGCCCTCCCACCCCCCCCCCCCGCCCCGACCCACATGGCAACACTCAGGTTTTTCTAACTTAATAGGTTGCTAAAGCTTCCAGCTTCTCTTTGGCCTTTGGCACTGACCTGAAGGGTAACTGGTATTAGAGAGCCCTCGGGCAATGCAGTGTTCATGGGAAGCCCAATACAGCCCAGCCACCATTCATCCCAGTCTCACAGTATCACATTGATCCACTGACCTTTGGGTATCACTTGCTTTGCCTTTGTGGCCCATGTCACTACGTAAAGAGGCCATGACTCTCCTCGGCTTGAACCCTCCTTAAAAGGTACCCATATCTCAGAGCCAGGGCAATACAAATCGGTGATGTTTTTGAAGATAAATAAATTAATAAATCAGATTTTTTTTTTTTTTTAAGAAAATAATCATAAGTTTTTCTTCTTAAAAATAGCCCTGTTCAAATGCAAGCTGAATTTAATACAAAATATGTTAAGGCCTACTCTTATTATAAACTCTTACAACATTTAAATAAAAAATAAATACACTCAATCCATAAGCCTCATAAAAAACTTTAGTTAAAGGCTGCTTTTTATGTAAAGGAAATCGGGGGGGGGGGGGGGGAACATCTAACTTTGGAAGTCAAGCATTACAAATATGGCATGACAGGTCATGCACTGTATTAAGGACTTGATTCTGTGGGGACCCAGGAGCTGCGCTACTGGGTGCAAGAGACTGGCAATGTTGTCATGGGTATTGGGACCTGGCCTCTGACTCCAGGAGATACCATCATCCACTGAGCCCACCTGGGTGGTCTCATATTCCTATTTTAGAGCTTCTCCCTACCGGAGCTCTGATTGGCTCGGTTCTCAAATTATGAATATCTATAAATCCACCCATCATTCACCATTTTCTAACATACTAAAAATATACAATTAAAAGAAATCTGAAAATACTAAGCTATATAATTGCTTAAATATCATTATGCCATGCCCTCCTAGGAAGCAAAAACATGTACCAAATTGAGTGTCCAAGCTCCATTTAGTTCTAAATCAACATGGTTTCGTGTTTAGATCTACCACTGGGAATGCACCATTCTTTAGAAACTAATTGAAGTACAACTGGAAAAGTTGATTAAAATCCATGATTTAAATCGAGGCTTTCTACTTGGCATTTTAAATAATGATGTAAATCACTGCTTTAAATTGCTTTGATTTAACTCAATCTGCCTGCTCAGAACAACCCTGGCTACCGGAAGAAAACCTCCCCAGCCCTTTGAAATGTTGGCTGCAGTCCCTAGTGAGCATTGCACAGCCTCACCCCAGATGTGACTGTGGATGTGCACACACAGTCTAGCATCTTCCACCCTCGACCCTGCTCTTGGGAGGTGGCTGCCTCCATCTTGCTAACTCTGGACCCCTTCAGTCTTCAGGCAGGCACTGCTGCCCGGCTTCGGTTGAAGATTCCCAGTTTGAGCACATGGTGGTTTTCCAGGCCGGGCTGAAGGTGACTGTAGCATGGGGGGGGAAGGTGGCTCACTACTGAGAGACAGAGCCAGCTCCCGTCCTGGCCATGTCTCTGTTACAGAAACAGGATGGCAGCTGATTCCTGGCACCATCTGAGCATTGCACTAATTTGATCTAATTTTTGTTTTATAGTTTCCCCCTAATAAAACTGTCAAGGGAAGAAGTAAAAAAACCCAGTAACTGAAAGTCTCCACATGTGAGTAATCAGCCAGCCCAAGCCCAGGGAGGCTCCTTTTTCCATTTTCTTAAGTGCTGTTTAACTTTAACCAGAGCTGGCGTGGATATGTGCCAACTGGCTGCCGGGGCCACCGCCCAGCATGGCAAATAAACATTGACAGGAGCAGGGTTGAGTATGTTTTCGCTTCCCGGTCACCACGGCAACATAACACAAGAGTGCGGGCAAGGCGTGGCACTGCAGATGGCAGGAACAGAGCCTGCACTCCCAGGGCAGACCAAGAGGCCCAGCATGGGACCAATAGGGAGCCCACAGAAATTGGCTGAAGAGAGCACAAGATGCTTTCTGTGGAGCTTTGATCCTCGCTACAGAATGGCTCAGAACCCCAATGGACAGGCGACCATGCTCTGGTAGAAGCCTATAGGGCAGCCCTGCCAAGACTCCCACCTCGGGATGGGCTGTTTCAGGATTTGGGACTTTTCCTCTGCTCCCTGTAGCCACCTTAATCTCCTGCCACAAAGTGAACTCCCCCGGCTCCAGCGCTGCTCAAGCTCGCTCCACAGCCACAGCAAAGAGCCAGGCCCCGATGCAGGGCACGTGCCTTGCTCTGTGGAACAGCTGGGTGCCTGGCTCCCAGCTCCGAGAAGTCACGTCTGGGCTGCCTGAGGAAAGGGCTCTGTAGCTCTCCCCACTCTACCATCAGGCCTGGAGAGGTGGGGGAGGCTGGGAAGAGGGGGTGACAGGCTTAGAGATCAGAGAGGACCGAGAAGTAAAGGAGCCAAGGCCCCATAGCAATCCCCCTTAGGCATCTGACTGACCGCTTTGTATTTCATCTGGACTCCATCTTCCTCCTGCAGTGCCACTGGCCACGGTCCCTCTACACTGGGCCCCCTCCTCCTGCTGACTCTGAACTGGCCAGCTGTCCCTGCAGCCTGCCCCGACAGCGGACAACAGCAGGGATATCAGAGGAAGGTGAACATCACACACACACACAATACACCTAACTGCGCACTATTTGCCATGCAGAGGCACGTACTGTTGACCCCACCTGTGATCAGCTGAAGTCCTAAATGGTGGAGCTGGGAGCCCTTGTTATTTCACCCTAGCCTTGCAGGGCTCACCACTTGTGCAATAACAGAGAGCTGTTACCAGCACCATCTATTGGTGGAAAGGAAAATTGCAGCAACCACTGTACATTTCTGGGATTTTCATCCGATTTATTTGGGAGCTCAGTTTTGCACACATGGACACCCCCAGAGCAGCAGATGGGGGAAGGTTCACTCCTCATGCCTGCTTCCTCACACCAAGTATAGTGAATCCTGCCCCATTGAGTGCATGACTGCACCCTGGTCTCCTCCCACTGCCACTGGCCACGCCCCCATACTCCCTCCCTAGGTCCGGTCATGATGCACCTCTCTTCTGTTCTTTCCAGTATGGGGGTACAGGCTGGGAACAAGTAGCTATGAAGAAAAGCAAGTCACATCTCCCTTGCCCCACCCTTCCCTATCACCCCCAAATCCACTCTTCTCCCTGAGGAATTCTGGTGGATGAGCATTCTCCCGCACCCACAGTGCTGTTACAGTCCCTTGAAATGGCTGGCCAGGTCTTTCTTTTCAGAGGCTCCCAAATCCTCTCTAACTCCATTGACAAAGCCCTTTGCCCACACCCAGGTTGTCTCTTGCCCTGGCTGCAGTAGTGTTCTTTGCTCTCCCCACCAACTCTGTCCAGAACTCCCCTGAGAGAGTATCTGTTTCCCACCCCAAGGACTACTCCACTCGCACTGCGTCAAATCCAGCCATCAAATCCTCATTCACAAGGCCCTCCATAGCCTTGCCCTCACCTGCATCTCTCCTTACCCCACCTCCAGTCCCTCTGCTCTTCCTATTCCTTTCACTTCCCTCCTCTTCCCACGCTCAGCTTCATGGCTCCTCTACCATGGTTCCTCTACCCTGGGACTGGAACCCTCTCTTCTTCTCCTTCACCAACCTCCTTTTCCTCCTCTTTCAAATCATGCCTCAAAACTGTTACCATCACAGTGCACACACAGAGAAGCTGGAGTATTTTATGGCTTTATCCTTCGGGAAGGTTGCAATGTAACACGATTGTACTGCTTAGAATCCAGAACCCGAACACACAAGACCCAAAACCAGAACAGGACACAAAGCCAGCTGCTCCCTATGGCAGAGAGGCAGACCTCACCCCCACCCTGCGCTAGGCTAGCTCTTTGCAGAGTGACTGCTGAAGATGCAGATTGCACACTGCCCCACAGAGCCCCCAGCCTGCAAGCAGGACCAGGAAAACCCCTAAGAATTTACAATGGTGGCATAGCATTTTAACACAGTTTACAATAAACCCCAAAGCCTGTCTCGCCAAGCAGGACCTTCTCCCTCCTTCTCATCAGCTATACCCTGTCTGAAGTACCACCCTATGCCTCATGTTTGATTTGTAAGTTCTTATGGGCAGGGAACATACCTGATTTGGGTTTTGTGAAGCAGCGGCTCACAACCTTTCCAGACAACTGTATCCCTTTCAGGAATCTGATTTGTCTTGTGTACCCCCAAGTATCACCTCACTTAAAACTACTTGTTTACAAAATCAGACACAAAAATACAAAAGTGACACAGCACATTGTGACTGAAAAATTGCTTATGTTCTCATTTTACCATATAATTAAAAAATAAATCAATTAGAATATAAATATTGTACTTACATTTCTGTGTATAGTATATAAAGCAGCATAAACACATCATTGTCTGTATGAAATTTTAGTTTGTACTGACCTTGCTAGTGCTTTTTATGTAACCTGTTGTAAAACTGGGCAAATATCTAGATGAGTTGATGTACCCCCTGGAAGAGCTACGCATGCACCCTTTGTTGAAAACCACTACAGTAAAGCACAGGGTGACTTTACAGTGCTATGCAAATGTTAATAACCATTATACTTAATGACTAATTAGTATGGGATGTAGGTCACTTAACACTAGCCAATTGGCCAGTGCCCTGGCCCCCCTCACCTGGGAATTAGACCTAGCCTCATGTGTGTCTCTCAGGGCTGGTCTATGAATACTTCATTCACTGCAAGCTTGAGTGTAAATCTACTCCACCCTAGTGTGCCGGGGACCCTGCTGCTGCACTCTTAAAGCTCCATAGTGCACTTTGATCAACGCTGCTTTGAAAGGGGAGCAGATTAAAGCGCACTACAGAGATTATAGTGTGCAGTAGATGTATACCCCAGCATGCCAAGAACGTGTTCAGACAGACAAGCCCTCAGTCATTAACTTTTAGCTAAAGAATCAGTACAAGCAGGGTGCTGGGACACGACTGGGAATCTGAATGCAAGGAGAGATTCACTACAGGGGACCCTCCTGCGGACAGGTGCCTAATCCCCTTCCCTGACCCTGAGCAGTAGTCGGGACCCTGGCGCCTACTGGCTGCACAGATCAGCCACACACTGCACACCTGTGTGTCTTCACTCCACTCAAGCACGTGTAAAATACTTTGGTAAAACGATGTGCTTGGGCTAGGCCCACATTGTATTGTGCTGTGGCAGAAAACACACTGCTTTTCTGATGCAGTTCTCCTGTAGTACAGTGCTGTTCACACATATCATAAGTGCCACTCATAATAGTTACCCCTGCTCCCTTCAGTCATCAGAGCTGATCGGGGCCAATTTAGTTCTTTGCCTTTCTCATCTCAAGTTGTCCCTGCAGCCCCTTCATAATTTGTGTTGCTTTTCCCTGGCCCATCTTTGCGCTATGGGGCTGCCCAGGGCTGAGCTACATGGTCTCCCCAGAGCCATACAGAGAGAGGCTGTGACCACACATGCATGCACCCAGAAATGTGTGGTATACAGGAGCTCAGACAAGCTGATCTAATGGTTCCTTCTGGCTTTAACTTCTGAAGAATCACATCGGCTTCTTTAGAATCATAGAATCATAGAATATCAGGGTTGGAAGGGACCCCAGAAGGTCATCTAGTCCAACCCCCTGCTCGAAGCAGGACCAATTCCCAGTTAAATCATCCCAGCCAGGGCTTTGTCAAGCCTGACCTTAAAAACCTCTAAGGAAGGAGATTCTACCACCTCCCTAGGTAACGCATTCCAGTGTTTTACCACCCTCTTAGTGAAAAAGTTTTTCCTAATATCCAATCTAAACCTCCCCCACTGCAGCTTGAGACCATTACTCCTCGTTCTGTCATCTGATACCATTGAGAACAGTCTAGAGCCATCCTCTTTGGAACCCCCTTTCAGGTAGTTGAAAGCAGCTATCAAATCCCCCCTCATTCTTCTCTTCTGCAGGCTAAACAATCCCAGCTCCCTCAGCCTCTCCTCATAACTCATGTGTTCCAGACCCCTAATCATTTTTGTTGCCCTTCGCTGGACTCTCTCCAATTTATCCACATCCTTCTTGAAGTGTGGGGCCCAAAACTGGACACAGTACTCCAGATGAGGCCTCACCAATGTCGAATAGAGGGGAACGATCACGTCCCTCGATCTGCTCGCTATGCCCCTACTTATACATCCCAAAATGCCATTGGCCTTCTTGGCAACAAGGGCACACTGCTGACTCATATCCAGCTTCTCGTCCACTGTCACCCCTAGGTCCTTTTCCGCAGAACTGCTGCCTAGCCATTCGGTCCCTAGTCTGTAGCTGTGCATTGGGTTCTTCCGTCCTAAGTGCAGGACCCTGCACTTATCCTTATTGAACCTCATCAGATTTCTTTTGGCCCAATCCTCCAATTTGTCTAGGTCCTTCTGTATCCTATCCCTCCCCTCCAGCGTATCTACCACTCCTCCCAGTTTAGTATCATCCGCAAATTTGCTGAGAGTGCAATCCACACCATCCTCCAGATCATTTATGAAGATATTGAACAAAACCGGCCCCAGGACCGACCCTTGGGGCACTCCACTTGATACCGGCTGCCAACTAGACATGGAGCCATTGATAACTACCCGTTGAGCCCGACAATCTAGCCAGCTTTCTACCCATCTTATAGTGCATTCTTCCAGCCCATACTTCCTTAACTTGCTGACAAGAATACTGTGGGAGACCGTGTCAAAAGCTTTGCTAAAGTCAAGAAACAATACATCCACTGCTTTCCCTTCATCCACAGAACCAGTAATCTCATCATAAAAGGCGATTAGATTAGTCAGGCATGACCTTCCCTTGGTGAATCCATGCTGGCTGTTCCTGATCACTTTCCTCTCATGCAAGTGCTTCAGGATTGATTCTTTGAGGACCTGCTCCATGATTTTTCCAGGGACTGAGGTGAGGCTGACTGGCCTGTAGTTCCCAGGATCCTCCTTCTTCCCTTTTTTAAAGATTGGCACTACATTAGCCTTTTTCCAGTCATCCGGGACTTCCCCCGTTCGCCACGAGTTTTCAAAGATAATGGCCAATGGCTCTGCAATCACAGCCGCCAATTCCTTCAGCACTCTCGGATGCAACTCGTCCGGCCCCATGGACTTGTGCACGTCCAGCTTTTCTAAATAGTCCCTAACCACCTCTATCTCCACAGAGGGCTGGCCATCTCTTCCCCATTTTGCGATGCCCAGCGCAGCAGTCTGGGAGCTGACCTTGTTAGTGAAAACAGAGGCAAAAAAAGCATTGAGTACATTAGCTTTTTCCACATCCTCTGTCACTAGGTTGCCTCCCTCATTCAGTAAGGGGCCCACACTTTCCTTGGCTTTCTTCTTGTTGCCAACATACCTGAAGAAACCCTTCTTGTTACTCTTGACATCTCTGGCTAGCTGCAGCTCCAGGTGCGATTTGGCCCTCCTGATATCATTCCTACATGCCCGAGCAATATTTTTATACTCTTCCCTGGTCATATGTCCAACCTTCCACTTCTTGTAAGCTTCTTTTTTATGTTTAAGATCCGCTAGGATTTCACCATTAAGCCAAGCTGGTCGCCTGCCATATTTACTATTCTTTCGACTCATCGGGATGGTTTGTCCCTGTAACCTCAACAGGGATTCCTTGAAATACAGCCAGCTCTCCTGGACTCCTTTCCCCTTCAAGTTAGTCCCCCAGGGGATCCTGGCCATCCGTTCCCTGAGGGAGTCGAAGTCTGCTTTCCTGAAGTCCAGGGTTCGTATCCTGCTGCTTACCTTTCTTCCCTGCGTCAGGATCCTGAACTCATCCAACTCATGGTCACTGCCTCCCAGATTCCCATCCACTTTTGCTTCCCCCACTAATTCTACCCAGTTTGTGAGCAGCAGGTCAAGAAAAGCGCCTGTCTTACAGGCCAACCTGGGTCAGATAACGCACTCAGTGTCTGACTGAGCCTTGGATGAGAGATGGTTGAGGCTCACCCTGCATAAGATGGAATGGATGGAGGAAAGCAAACAGAAGGCATAGCAGAGAGTAGATTAGCCTCTTTGCTGACGCAGTGCCCATGCCTCGCTATTTAGCGCCAAGGAGCACAGTTCAGAGAGTGCCATAGGGGTTTGGCCACACATGTCACAGCTGTAGCCAAGACTGATCCTTTCGCTTTCCCTTGGCATGAGAAGGGAGCAATCTTTTCTGGTAGGTGCTGACCTCACCCCAATTAGCCACACCTCTGTCACCTCAAGACTTCGCAGCTGAGTGTGCTTCAGGTATTTCCCCACACACCCCTGCATTTCCCCAACACACCCCCCCGCAGTGGTCAACCAGTTACATGTAGTGTTGCCAATTTAGTTGTTGGTTGGAAATTAGAATTGAAATTGAAACGTTACTACACTTGTTAAAAGCATATACAGTATATAAGAAAATACTTGTACCTGAGAAAGCATAGTGGGTTTGAAAAGTATGAACAAAGACTAGCTTCCTCATACAGCTGTTATTTATGACAATGTCAGCACATCTGTTTTGGCTATATGTTTTGGCTATATTGGCCCAACTAACCATTTCAAATTATGATTTGAAAGCAAGGTCTGAATGAGCTCTCCCCGACAGCTAGTGATGAGCCAGGGGTGGGTGAAAAGGCTTCAGGACCAGACTGTATTTACATGAACACACCTAGTCTGCCAGCAGACAGAGCTGTGCTGCCCAAGTGATCAATTTTGGCTGGTGTTGGGTTACAAATCATTTTAGTACTGAATGTGGGGGTCATGAAATGTTGTTATCCTTATCGTGTAAGTAAAGGGCTGCAGAACTGTGCTTAGTCTGTCTGAATGAGAGGGTCTCCCTCAGTGCTTAATTTGTGCTAGGGCTTGCCAGGGCTGAGCCCCGGCACCTCTAGGTTTGGCTGTTCATAGCCCTGGGACCTCTGGGCTTGTCATGTCAGTTATGAAAGTAACAAACTTGCTTAAGCCCCAGCACCTCTTTCAGTACAAATTGAGTACTGGTTATCCTTACCTGAACTGCACTCGCTAAGCAGGAGGTTTGGATGCCAGATCCGAGCGAAGCGAGAGCAAGTGGGGCACAGGTGTTTTGCTTGGTGGTGTGGTCTCTGCCTAAGAGTCACAGGCACTATTTGACCTGCCCCTCTCTCCTATTTAGAGATAGAGGTGATTACGCACCATAGAGAGTCTTTTGGTTTGTTAAGTGACTACTAGAGCTGAAATCACTGATTATCAGGTCTAAGTGCTTAAACCTGCTATGGGACAGTGTTTCTGTGGAAGAGACAGCCCAGCCAGCACTAGCAGCAAGATTCCCCCACGGAGAGCTGAAATCACAGAGAGCTGAGTGGAACCTCAAGAGACCGACTTGCAAAGGTCACGCTGGCAGGTGGCAGCAGAAGGTGATTGTGCAGGGCCATTGGGGATGGAGCAGTGGAGTGACGGTGGCATGACGAACAGCGGCCAGAGAATTTGTTTGGTGGACTATGTTTTAGTGACTTCACTCCAGAATGCTAGATTTGTGACTGGGAAACTTATATAAATATACATTTCCTAGTAGGCCAAGATTTTTAAAATGCATTATTTGACAAGGTTGTTATCTCACATGATTGCTATCTCGAGATGTTTCTGTACTAAACTTTTTTATTATTTTAATTCATTTTTATGTAAGAATGGCCATATTGGGTCAGACCAATGGTCCATCTAGCCCAGTATGCTGTCTTCTGACAGTAGCCAATGCCAGGTGCTTCAAAGGGAATGAGCAGAACAGGGAATCATCAAATGATCCATCCCCTGTCGTCCACTCCCAGCTTCTGGCGAACAGAGGCTAGGACACTCGAGCATGGCGATGCATCCCTGCAAATCCTGGCTAAAAGCTGTTGATGGACCTAACCTTTATGAACTTATCTAGTGCTTTTTTGAATCCTGTTATAATTTTGGCCTTCACAACATCCCTGGCAAAAGGCTCCATAGGTGACTGTGCATTGTGTGAAAAGTACTTCCTTTTGTTTGTTTTAAACTTGCTGCCTATTAATTTCATTGGGTGACCCTTGGTCCTTGTGTTAAGCAAAGAGGTAAATAACACTTCCTTATTCATTTTCTCCACACCTGTCAAGATTTTATAGGCCGCTATCATATCCCCTCTCAGTTGTCTCTTTTCCAAGCTAAAAAGTCCCAGTCTTTTTAATGACAGGTTTCAGAGTAGCAGCCGTGTTAGTCTGTATCTGCAAAAAGAACAGAAGTACTTGTGGCACCTTAGAGACTAACAAATTTATTAGAGCATAAGCTTTCATGGGCTACAGCCCACTTCATCAGATGCATAGAAAGGAACATATAGTAAGAAGATATCGATATACATACAGAGAAGGTGGAAGTCGCCACACCAATTAATCTTAATTAATTAGCCTCTTACAGTTTATATGGCAACTTCCACCTTCTCTGTATGTATATAGATAGCTTCTTACTATATGTTCCATTCTATGCATCCGATGAAGTGGGCTGTAGCCCACGAAAGCTTATGCTCTAATAAATTTGTTAATCTCTAAGGTGCCACAAGTACTCCTAGTCTTTTTAATATCTTCTCATATGGAATCTGTTCCATACCCCCAATCATTTTTGTTGCCCTTCTCTGTACCTTTAACAAGTCCAATCTATCTTTTTTTTGAGATGGGGTGACCGGAACTGCACGCAGTATTCAAGCTGTGGGCATATAATGGATTTATATAGTAAGAGAGGAAGAGCTTGGTTTGCCAGACTGATCACATGGCTAATGAGTGCTCCAATGCAAAGAGGCATCAAGTATTAAGTCACTGTGTACGTTATCGTGATGTCCGTGGTAGGCCAGTAGATGCATTCTGGATGTTCAGGTTATAGAAGACACATCAGCTGCATCTGTGACTTCTTTGAAGAGTTAAATGCTTGTAAAGTGAACCCCAAACAGATGGCTGTTTGTGCATTTGATGGAGCTATAAACTTCTCTGGAAGACATAGCGGAGTACAAGCTTTGCTCAGAGAAAAGTGTCACCCTAATCTCTCCTATACACACTGCAGAGGCCATCTACTTCAGCTGGTGCTAGTACGAGCTGCAGAATCTTCAAAAGACATTTAAAAGCCATAAATTTAATGGCTTTGTTATACTCTTTTTAAAAACTCTGTGAGCACAAAAAAAAAAAACAGGTTTCAGAGTAACAGCCGTGTTAGTCTGTATTCGCAAAAAGAAAAGGAGTACTTGTGGCACCTTAGAGACTAACCAATTTATTTGAGCATGAGCTTTCGTGAGCTACAGCTCACTTCATCGGATGCATGCATCCGATGAAGTGAGCTGTAGCTCACGAAAGCTCATGCTCAAATAAATTGGTTAGTCTCTAAGGTGCCACAAGTACTCCTTTTCTTTTTGAGAAAAAAAAACAGTTACACCTGATGTAAAAATTGATAAGGCTAATGTTATAAAAGTTAAACTATGGAAGGAATGTGCATTTTCTCCAGAACATGTGCAATGTATAATATTGTAGAAGGGATAAAAGAAATGTGAAAACATTACAGACTTGGTCTGCTGTATAAAAAGGGGAAACTGAGACACAAACTCAAATATTAACAGAAAAAGTTTTGGCACTAATTCAAAAAATTGGGTTCAAAGTAGCCTTAGACAAGGCTCAGTTGGTGCTACCTCAGGTTACATACCTGGGCATAGTCGTTGAACAAGAAGGAAGACGGGTAAATCAGAGAAAGGTAAGGGCACTAGTAGAAAAGCCGGCCCCATACCGACGCCCGCTTAAGAGTACTGCTAGGAGAATTCAATTTTCTTAGACAATGCATTTATAAATATGCTAAAATAACTCACCCATTCTGGAAACTGCTAAAGAAAAAGACAAAATGGGGATGGGGAAAAGAGCAGGACTCTGCTTTAACCCTGCTAAAACAGAAGGCTCTCACAGCCCCCAGCCCTGCATTTCCCTGATGAGTCACAGCCTTTTGTTATTCGCTTGGCCGCTAATAACATGGCCTTGCTGCCACACTATTACAAAATATTTAAAAAGGGAACCGACATGAATGTCCAGAAGTCACTCTGGAGCAAAGAATTGCCTTGGTAGAGGCACTGGAATTCCCCCCCACTGGAAGAATTAGATACCGTGGGCCAAGAAAAGCACATCTGATTTACTGATGGGAGTGCAATGGTAGTAAAAGGAAAAAGATGTGCAAAATACGCTGCCATTAACTTAGAAGAGGAAGTCATTCAGGGACATTTAGACCATGGATCAGCTCAGCATGCCAAGCTCCATGCAATTATCGGGTTTTAAGGCAATATGAAAATTTCCCACGGCCCGTGTATATTTATGCTGACAGTAATTTTTGTGTGATGGGAATTCAGTTTTGGATATATGATTGGTATAGGAATGGGTAAAAAGTGGCAGATGGAAAGGATATTGCATATTCAGAGAAATGGAAATAAATTTACCAGTGGGTAACAAAGAACCCTGAACAGTTAAAGGTGTGACATGTAAGAGCACACAGTAAAGGAACGTGTATAAAAACCACCTAAAATAATCAGGTAGATGCAATAGCCTGACAGCATAACATAGCAGTTGTAACCAGAAGTCAGAAAAAGAATGTCTGTGCTGACACATCTGAGCTAACAGATGGCACTACAAATCGCCCTAACCAAGTTCCAAAAAAAATAGAAAAACAAAAGTTACTTAATGTAGCCCATCAGTTTATGCATAAAGGAGTGGAAGCGACTTTAAAAAGGCTAAAGCAAGTAGCAGAATGGGAGTGTATTAAAGATAATGTTAAAACTTGGGTGTGAAATTGTGTGCGGTACGCTCAGGACAAGGCTCGTCCTCCACACTGGCAACCCATGATGCACCAACGAAGCCTTGGGCCATGGCACAGGGTTCAAATTGATTTTATTAATACATTGCCAAGGAGTAAAGAAGGATTCCAGTATTTACTGGTAATAATTGATTCCTTTTCAGAATGGGTGGAGGCATTATTACCTACTAAAAATAATAGCATCAGGGTAGTGGCCAAAAAGTTTTTTAATGAGGTGGTATGTAAATATGGCACCCCTGAAATAAAAGGTTCTGACAATGGGGGAGTATTGTAAAAGAAATCTTTACAACAATCATACAAGCCTTGGAAATTAAACAAAAGCTCCATGTACCACACTGGCCTCAGTCCTCAGGCCAAATAGAGCGCACGAATCGCACTATTAAGGAAGCGCTCCAGAATGTAGTAAATCACACAGGAAAAGATTGGCCGGATAAATTGCCTCTGATTTTGGCTGCCATCCACAGCAGTAATAAACTAAGAACAAAAATTCAACCCTTCCAAATTTTGTTTGGACATCCAATGCACCTATTAATTGATCCTAGTTACTTGGTACAGGGTCAAGAAGAAAGAGCTCTAATATAACCCAGTATGATTATTTTCAATGGCTCAAACAGTTACAAAAAAATAAAACCATCCTCCAGTATAGGGTTAATCAGGCCATCAAACGCATGAGCAACAAAATTCAGAAACAAAGGCCCACAAAGGCAGCCTTGTAGGAAACGTGACTAAGTCATGTACCTTAAAATGGGAAAAAGGGTCACTCACTGAAATCAAAATGAATAGGCCCTTACTCCATAGTGGACCGCCTTAGCCCATTGGTATACCGCATTGAAAAAAATGGAAAACTAAAATGGGTACATGTTTCACAAATTAAACTGTTTACATAAATAATGATGTTTGAATTCTTTGCAGAAAAGGGCATCCTGGAACCTGAGCACGAAGCACTGCTTAACCACCACAATTTTAATCCACAAAAAATGAGACTCCAGTGTAAGGTCTGGTTTTACCTGTTTCTGGGAACTTTTAGTGCCCAGATAATTAGAGCAATCATGGAAAAAAATGCCGCCCTCCTTATAAGCCAATATTTAAGGAATAATTCACTTCCCGCCAACCAATCATAGAATCATAGAATATCAGGGTTGGAAGGGACCTCAGGAGGTCATCTAGTCCAACCCCCTGCTCAAAGCAGGACCAATCCCCAACTAAATCATCCCAGCCAGGGCTTTGTCAAGCCTGACTTAAAAACTTCTAAGGAAGGAGATTCTACCACCTCCCTGGGTAGCGCATTCCAGTGAATATTTATTCATTCTGCAAATAACTATTAATATTAAGCATTGTTCCAGGCCAAGATCCTGGCACAGTCTGCTCCGGCTTTGTTAGTTTTGAGCTGGAATTTAAGCTGTTGGTTTTGACTTACAAAGGCCTAAACAGTTTGGCATTTGGCTACCCATGGACCAGCTCTCTCCTTGGGATATGGCTGCAGCTGTGGTCAGTGGAGGCAAGCAAACAGCCCCTTGGTTTAAAAGGGAGGGGGCTGATGGCTGAGCATCACCATTCTAAGTGGGAAGGAAGTTCCTTCCTAAACCCAGCCAGTTACTAGTTGGCATAACCAGCATGGAAGCAAGCAGGTTTATCCCCTTTCTTAATAGTTACTCCAACTAATGTAACTGCAGAAAATACTAGACTGCCAAATCCTTTTGTGAATCTGTAGCAAGGCTTAGCACATGGGTGGGCAAACTACGGCCCACGGGCTAAATCCTGCCCTCCAGACATTTTAATCCAGCCCTTTAGCTCCCATTAGGAGGGCAAGCCCCTTTCCGGTACTTCAGCCGGGGAGCAGGATTGGGGGCTGCTCCACATGGCTCCCGGAAGCGGCAGCATGGCCCCCCTCCTATGCATAGGGGCAATCAAGGGGCTCTGCTTTGCATGCTGCCCCTGTCCCAAGTGCCACCCTTGCAGCTCCCATTGGCTGGGAACCACAGCCAATGGGAGCTGCAGGGGCACTGCCTGCGGTCAGGGCAGCATGCAGCAGAGCTGCCTGGCTGCGCCTCCATGTAGGAGCTGGAGAGGGGACATGCTGCTGCTTCCGGGAGCCATTTGAGGTAAGCGCCGCCCAGAGCCTGCACCCTGACCTTCCCTCTGTGCCCCCACCCCCTGTTCCAGCCTGAATCCCATCCTCCAAACCTCTTGATCCCAGCTTGGAGCACCCTCCCACACCCCAAACCTCTCATCCCCAGCCCCACCCCAGAGCCTGCACTCCCAGCTGGAGCCCTCACCCCCCTGGTGCCCCGACTCTCTGCCCCAGCCCTGATCTCCCTCCCCCTTCCGCTAGCCTGTGAAATTCACTGCCGTCCTGGGTCCTCAAAGACTCCTGCTGAAATATGGGCAGGGTTTTCTAAGTTAACTGTTGTAAATAAAGTTTGTAGTAAGGGTAGTCACAGCTTACATCTCAGGGCATCAGCTAATCAGTACAGGCAAGATCAGGAAGAAATTCAGCCCCCTCTCTCCTCCTCTCCATGCACAGCACTGCACAACAGGCCAGCTGCACCAATGCGAGTTCTCGACTCCCCCAAGCTTTTGCAGAATCAGGGCTTTGCAACTAGAACTGCTGCTAAATGGAGCATTGATCTGACCCAGTTCATCCTCCTCTCTGTATCCCTCTTCCCCCTCAGAGCACAGTTCCGGATCATTCACTACAGTACATTCTCCATGTCTGTGTCCACGCAGTGTGGATGACACATACACACTAGGATGTCCCCACTTCCCTGGGAGCCCATGACATGTATAGCGTAGCTCTTGATGTGGGGATATTTGCCTCAGTTTCATTTCATCCCCTTGCTCCTACAGTCATTACTGGTGCTACACCCTGGGGGTTTGCACCCTTCAGCTACTCACAGCCCTTGCTCAAGTCCCCTCCTAGCCATCATGCACACTAGCTGTGCACATTCAGAACCTTCAATCATACCGCCACCACCTGCTCATTCTAGCTGCTTGTCCTCCACGGGCCCAATCCCATTCCCATTGCTGTCAACGGCAAATCTCCCACTGCTTTCCGTTACAGCAGTGGGAGATTGCAGTGATCATTGCAGTGAGCATCTGAAGCCTGGCCCTGGGCTGTTGTCTTCACCACGTCAGTCACAGAGCAGGATTCCACTGCATATAGCAAGGGGAAGCCACTCAAGGCTGCTACAGACTAAGATACACTAATACCATGCTGAGCTGTTTGGGAGGTGATCATTATCATGCTATCAGAGCCAGGAGTAAGTTAAGAGCCTTGAGCTGCTGGCTTCTGGCACCATAAGGGCTCAAACAACAGCCAGGGATCAGCGCACCATAGGGGCACCCCTGCCATTTCTTGCAGCCTGCCCCTGCAGTGAACCTCCCATGGCACAGGGGTCCTTGGGGACCTCTTTGCACTGGGACACTGAGTGATCATCCCAGTACCAGTTCTTCTGGGTTTATGGCCAGGATCCACCAGTAGCGTGGCACAGCACAAACAAGGACCGGCACGCGGGAGCAACTGGCTCATCATTTTCTGGCACCACTGGGTGATCTATGCAGCAGCTGGGCTGTTCTGACCCACTTTCAAAATACCCGCAGTCTGGCTGACCCCAGGCAGCTTTGCACTGTTAGAGAGCTTATTCTTTCACTCTCCCACTTCCCCGGTCCTTCTCGCGTGAACAAACAGCAACAATACCCAAAGTCCGAAGGTGCAAACAATTCCATGTTTATTGGGGTGAACTTCCAGCAAGCTTAAATCCAAGTTCCTTATTTTCGAATCCCAACTTACTTCCTGTTTGCCCCTAATTTATATAGTAATATTCTTAACTATACCTTAACCAATCATTCTACTGAAATTTACCTGACCAATCCTAACATATTGTAACATGATTAGCTAACCAATTATGTCCCACCACCTTAATTAGTTTACACCCAGCAAAATTAATTATACAACAGACAGAAACAATCACAGAACCAGACAGAGACCATGCAAATAAACAATAGTAAAGGGGGAACTATAATGATAAAACAATACAGAAGTGAGGATTTCACAACTACATCTATAAAGACATAAGGGTTTCCCAGCTGTGTCTATTGAAAAGTGAGTTCTTATCAAACAGAAAACTATCAAACTAAATTTTCTTTTACAACTTCTAGGCCAGTGGTCTCCAAAGTGGGGTGCGTGCATCCCAGGGGGTGGGCAAGATTATGCCTGGGGGTGCATGGCAGGAGGAACGCTGCCAGCATGCCTGCGGCAGCTCCTCTGCATAGCAGCTCTTCCCTTTTTTTTTCTTCTTTGGCGGCACGCCTGTCGCAGCTCTTCCCTTTTTTTCTTCAGTGGCACGCCTGCGGCAAAAAAATTTTTTTCCCTGGGGGTGCGCGATCAAAAAAGTTTGGAGACCACCGTTCTAGGCTCTTCCCTTTATCTAGAGGTGATAGATCAGATCCCCTTTCTAACAGCCCCAGATTGCCTTATTTCAATATGACTAGTTTGGGATGTGAGGATGTGACCGGTCGCTTCCCAGCTTATGGCTGCCTCTGCTGCTTGGCCAAAGGCACTGGCCTAAGAACAGAGCCTCAGACTGTCACAGGGAGAGAAGGCACTTACACAAATTCTTTCTTTTATACTTCTATAACTAGCTAAAAGATAAACATATACCTACATTCTTAAAGTATAGGCCTTTACAGACAGGCCTGAATATCTATATCCTAACACTCCCCCCCTTTTTTTCTTTTGGGATCCTCCTGCCCAGGTATCCCTGGAAAAGCATAGGACATATGGCAACACGCTTCCTAATAGGGCCAGGCATCATGGTGGAAGGAGTTGATGCTCCATCTGTCCCACTGCCCCTTGTGTAGTACAATGCCCTGCACCTTCTCTCGTACGGGCATACCACACCTATTCCAATTAGTGTTCCAGATTTCCCATTATAGTGGTCCCGAGAAGGTTGGGTCCAGGTTGTCTAGTACACTGGGGGGAGGGCTTACTACATTACTTATAGGTTATAATTAGTGGCTGTTTGCTAGGGGGTTGTGCCCCCGTTGATCGTTTCCATATGCAACATAACACAAATACAGTTAACAATACACCAGCTGCTATGATAATCCACAGCAACACTGAGAGTCCTGACCACTGCAGTATGGTCCAACATCCTGGCCACCATCAAAAACACTGCTTCTCCTCCTTTGATAGGGTTAAAATTTTGTCAGCGCCATCCTGTAGTGTGTATTGTAAGTGTGTCCAACTGTTGGCGCTTGCAGCAAGTTGCTCTTGTAATCTTTGTGTACTTTTGTCCATATTGTGTGTCCATTGAATATCCACAGTAAAATTTGGTATTGTCCAAACCAATTCAGCTGCTTGGTACAGCATGGAGTACTAGGTGCTGGTTCGATTGTTTACAATGATTAAGTCCACTGATCCATTGGTGCTCCATAGTCCAAGTGGCAGTGCATAGAAGTTCATAATTTGGTCATATACTGGAAGGATTTTGCCTTCAAGTGTTATATTGCTGGATTGCATACATTCCCAACAGAATACATCGTACCCCATATACATTACCCCTAAATGCCCCCCCTTTGCAATAGGCCATTGATCCCGCTCCTCCATAGTCATAGGAGAGGGGCATATCCATATTCCTCCTCTGGATATACAACTGCTTAACACGTACAGCCACATGCACACAGCTTTAGGGCATCCAATACGTGTGCACAAGAGACAATGACCAAAACATTGCATCGTCACAAAGACTAGGCACGTGACAGGAGAGGCCTGCTGCTGCAAATTCAGCCCAGGGTGAGCCAGCTGGTAGAGGAGGATAATTTAATAGGGAGGATGACCCTAGAGCCCCAGTCTTGAGCTCTGAAGCATTGGTAACAGAGTGGCTAGTGGCTGTGACATGAGTATGGAAGGGGCGTGCAGAGAAAGCTTGTATGCCTGCTGCTGTGGGTAGCAAAGGTCTACAAAGGTCTACAAAGCAATTAGCCACCCACTGCTGGCCCATGCCAGCCAACTTGGGCACACAGGGCTGGGGCTGCGGGGCTGTTTCTTTGCTGTGAAGGCTTCCAGGTTTGGACCTGAGCCCAGGTTCTGGGACCTTGTGTGGTGGGAGGGTCCCAGAGCTCAGGCTGCAGCCAAAGACTCAACCACAAATAAACAGCCCCACAGCCCAAACTTTGTGAGCCCAAGTCTGCAATGGGTGTCTACTTGCTGTGCAGACATACCCCAAATAGGAAACACAGGATGGAACCCAGAACTTGTTTGATTTCCCCTCTCATTCTCACAGTACGTACAAGAAGGGAGCGTGTCTGGGCTGCGTTTGTGCAGTGATGGGATTTTGTCTCAGCATCATGGTAATGCTTTCCTCTTTGGTCCATCACAGCATCGGCCCAGGTGTGGCTCTGATTAGCTTTAGAAGAAAGACCCTCCAGCTCTCCTCATTCCATACTCCAGCTATCATTCACTCTGACCAGCTCCCCGTTGCCCTGGGAAGAATGAAAGTGCCTGGGCCAGGCTCAAGGCATTGCAGTCAGGAGACAAGTAGCGGGGTTGGGGTGTGCTGGGTCAGGATACCAGCAAAGCAGAGGCAGGCAGGCAGGAGGCAAGTAGCAGAGTCGGGGACAAACCAGGGTCAGAAGCCAGACTCGAGGGTCCCCAGCAGGGCAAGTTCTGAAGCAGCAGCAGGCAGGCTACATCAGTGTGCAGACAGCTCCCTAGAATGGCTTCCTGGTTTACACACTGGCATGAGCCAATCACACGGCTGCAGGGAGCCACCACTCAGGATCTGCTGGGCAGTATTTTTTGCAGCATCTAGTTTCACAGGGCCCTCCAGCCTAAGCTTCCGGGGTGATGCAGAAGCATCAGTAGCCCCAAACTGCCCATTGTCCCAAGTTCCAGTCCTGCAGTCTCTTACAGAAACAGAGGCAGGGTGTGAGAAGCCGCAGCATGACAGCCAGTGTGTCTAAATCCCAGAGGATTAGATTGGAGTCCAGGGTCAATGACTCACTAGACTGGGCATGAAAGATCCTGACTGACAGCATCCCATTGTCTGACTCTTCGCTGGGGAAAACAATTATCTCACTCAGCTCTGCGCTCAGTGAGAGCCTTTGCCGGGATGTTGTGTGGCCAGCACTGAGGCGTCTCACAAGCTTTACAGGAAAATACTGGTATCCCAGCATGCAGCCACTCAGCTTGCTTTGCTCCTTTGCAGAGTCCCATGAAAGGAGAGCTCAGAAGAATCACACGAGAGAGACAATCTCACGGGGGATGCTGCCACGATTTTCAAAAGTGACTGGTGAGGTTAAGTGCCCAACTTGACATACCTTCGCAGGTCTGGATAGCCAGCACAGGGGGTGCCTGGTGCTGTCTGGCAAATTGTAAGTTGAGCACCCAAAAACGAAGGTGCCCGAGTCACTAGTCACTTCTGAAACTCCTGGCCATGGGACTTCAAAGGGTGTCATTTGATAACGAGGTGTGCAGGGGGGAGGGAGGTCTATGCACTGGAGCAATGTCAGCCATTTTGTTAAATTAACATGTTCACCCATAATGCACTGCCCTTTTTAGCACTAGTATCCCAGAATCCACCTCTCTGAGCACTGGATGCTGCTGGCCATGTCCCTGACAATTCTCGTTCAAGCAAGCTGCACTGGAAAAACTGCTCTCTTTTCTGGGTTTTCCATAGCAGTGGTGCCCACAGACCCATTGTGCCAGTGGGGATCATTGCCCGTGTGCCATGCTAAGCATGACAGGGCCACAGCTTTGCAGGAACTCATGAGGAAACTTGCACAGCTCCTTGCTCTTGGGAACCCACCAGCCTCACCTAAGTGATGCTTTTAGAAGCAATTCCAGTAACCTGCTGAATCAGCATGTCAGAGATTAATGCAAAGCAGCGCATTGTTCTGCTAATGCCTGGAGCTGCTAGTTCTGGCAGGCCATTAATTCAGAGAACCCTCAGATGACTCATAATGTCAACGATGTCTACACGACTTCACTGACTCTGGCTGTGGGGCTCTGACCACCCGCAGGAAATGTCTATACAGTCCCCTGTACAGCTTTGCAACTGACTTGGACTTGTTGAGTGAGACGTTAGGGGAAAATTTCCTGAGAGCGAAGCAAAATTGGTGCTGCTGTAAGAGTCCAACAAAAAGCAGGATTCAAGTAGAGATTAGAGCCAGCCTTCAGAAGGCCACTAGTCACCCAAAGTCCTTGCTAACCATCAGCTTAGATTTCGCATGTGCTTTCACCACGTTGTGGCAAGTCATCATTACACGTGCCTAGCCCAGTCACGGGCTGGAGCCACAGCCCTGTCATCTGTGCTCACCCTTCTTTCTAAAGGGCGTTCCCGGGGCTAGACCAGGGGTGGGCAAACATTTTGGCCCGAGGGCCACATCGAGGTTGTGAAACTGTATGGAGGGCCAGATAGGGAAGGCTGTGCCTCCCCAAACAGCCTGGCGCCCGCCCCCTATCTGCCCCCTCCCACTTCCTGCCCCCGACTGTCCCCCTCAGAACCCCCAACCCATCCAACCCCCCCCTCCTCCTTGTCCCCTGACTGCCCCCTCCCAGGACCCCCCCATCCCTAACTGCTCCCCAGGACCCCACCCCCTATCCAACCCCCTCTGCTCCCTGCCCCCTGACTGCCCCGACCCCTATCCACTACCCCCCCACCCTCCAACAGGCCCCCCCCAGACTGCCACGCCTATCCAACCCCCCGTTTCCCATCCCATGACCACACCCCCCAGAGCCTCCACCCCATCCAACCCCCCCTGCTCCTTGTCCCCTGACTGCCCCCTCTTGAGACCCCCCCCACCGCTAACTGCCCCCCATCACCCCACCCCCCTATCCAAACCCCCCTGCTTCCTATCCCCTGACTGCCCTGACCCCTATCCAGTCCGCTGCCCCCCGACAGGCTCCCAGGACTCCCATGCCTATCCAACCCCATCCTGCTCCCTGTCCCCTGACTGCCTCCCAGGACCCCCTGCCCCTTATCCAGCCCCCCCTCCTTACCATGCCGCTCAGAGCAGCAGGAGCTCGCAGCCCAGCTGGAGCCAGCCACACCGCTGCGCAGAGCACTGGCAGCACGGCGAGCTGAGGCTGCGGGGGAGGGGGGACAGCGGGGGAGGGGCCGGGGGGCCGAGCCTCCCCGGCTGGGAGCTCAAGGGCCAGGCCGGACAGTCCCGCAGGCCAGATATGGCCCTTGGGCCATAATTTGCCTGCCTCTGGGCTAGACTGAGGCCTAGCGAAGAGCAAGTCTGTTAAAAGAGGTGAATATTATATGCCTGGTCATAAATTAACAACAGGATATTACGGCTACAGACCCAGCTTCTCCATAAAGCCAGAGCGCCTCGTGCCACTGAAGTCACTCTGGATTAACCGTTGTGGTGGCACTGAGTGCAGACTTGGGGTGGAGAAATGAAGAAAGACGTAACAACTGTGTCTCCAAACTGCAGCGGGCATTACTACTCAGGGGGATGTTCTTAATACACAGCAGTGGCTTTATTGAAAGCAAACACAATGTGCCCTGGGGAGCTGTATGTGACAGCATGGCATTTCGGTTTCTCCCGGTCTATTATAGCCCGCAACCTGCCACAGTTTATGCTCCCTGCAGGTGGTTTAGCAAGGTCACACCTCCTCCTCCCAGGATGGAGACTGCCATGTTGGCTCCTCCAACATCAATCTCTGCTGAGACAGCCTGAGAGTCAGGAAAGGTCCCGGAGACTGTGCTTGCTGAAGCAGTTGTGTTTGCGACACATACAAACGAACACCCCCATCACTGGGTGCTAGTCTCCATGGAGACGCCTTTGAAACATAAACACACCCATCAGCTTTCCCCTGGCAAAAGAAATGGCTTTTTGATGAGATTTCATAGGGTCTGGGAAGTTGGCCCTGACTCAGGAAATCTGTTTGTTATTTCAATCCCTCCAACTAGCTGCTGGGAAAAAACAGCTTTTGTGACTTGTTTTGTCACTGAATTCCTCCTAGTTCCCTTTATGTCCATTACATATCGCTTGAACCCTGCAGATTTAGATTTCACGGCTGTGGACTTCGTTGCAAATGCAACAGCTTGAGCTCCGCACTCCAGCATGTTCTTTCCATTAAGAAATGACTTCTGAATGTCCTCTTTGAGAAAAAAAAAAGCCTTAGAAAGGAGAGGCAAGTGGAAGCAGGGCAGAGCTGATCAAGAAAGGAAACGCCACTTTCACAACAAGTTTCAAAATTGTTTCCAGTGTGCAGGTTGGAAAATGGATAATTGGAGCAGATTGCAAAATGGCGCTTCCCCCCTGTGGAAAATGTTGTGGTGGCAGCAATAAAATAAATAAATAAATAGATTAAATAAAAGAAAGTATTTTGGCCAATAGCAGAAAATATATTGATCTGGAAATTCTGCTTCAGTGCCTCACGATCCCATTTTCTTTATGGGAGAGACTTGCTGGTTTGACTACATCTCCCATGATGCATCATGATCAGCCTTCTTGCAGGGTGTATTGTGGCAGTCGCTGTGTTGCAGTGCATCATGGGAGGTGTAGTCTAGGAAGCACAAACCATACAGGAGAGGGGGAGCACACCCCAGTCCAGTCCAAATGCAACAAGGAAACTCAGAGGTGGTGAGCATCAGCTAAAGCCTAGGAAGAGCTGAGGAAGGGAATTGGGCCACTGAAGAAGGCAGATCAAGTGGAAAGGGTGCTAGGCTAGGACTTGAGACAGCCAGCTTCAAAAGATGGTGACAGGCTCTGAAACTATGTAATGGTGGATCTAAGTACCTTACAGAGATGGAGATATCTAGAGACATCGAGATAGATGTATGTGTAGTGCTGGAGAGGAGCTGGTGGTCACAAAACTGGGTAATTGGGCAACAAAATGGCAGATGAAATTCAGAGTTGACAAATGCAAAGTAATGCACATTGGCAAACATAATCCCAACTATATGTATAAAATGATGGGGTCTAAATTAGTTGTTACTACTCAAAAAAGAGATCTTGGAGTCATTGTGGATAGTTCTCTGAAAACATCCACTCAATGTGCAGTGGCAGTCAAAAAAAGCAAACAGAATGTTGGGAATCATTAAGGAAGGGATAGATAAGACAGAAAATATCATAAATCCATGGTACACCCCCATTGTGAATACTCTGTGCAGATGTGGTCGCCCCATCTCAAAAAAGATATATTGGAATTGGAAAAGATTCAGAAAAGGGCAACAAAAATGATTAGGGGTATGGAACAGCTTCCATATGAGGAGTGATGAATAAGACTGGGACTTTTCAGCTTGGAAAAGAGATGACTAAGGAGAGATATGATAGAGCTCTATAAAATCATGACTGGTGTGGAGAAAGTAAATAAGAAAGTGTTGTTTACTCCTTCTCATAACACAAGAACGAGGGGTCACTAAATGAAATTAATAGGCAGCAGGTTTAAAACAAACAAAAGGAAGTATTTCTTCACACAACGCACAGTCAACCTGTGGAACTTCTTGCCAGAGGATGTTGTGAAGGAAAGACTATAACAGGGTTCAAAAAAGAACTAGATAAATTCATGGAGGATAGGTCCATCAATGACTATTAGCCAGGATGGGCAGGGATGGTGCCTCTAGCCTCTGTTTGCCAGAAGCTGGGAATGGGTGACAGGGGATGGATCACTTGATTACCTATTTTATTCATTCCCTCTCTGACACCTGGTATTGGCCACTGTCAGAAGGCTAAATGGACCTTTGGTCTGACCCAGTATGGCCGCTCTTAAGTTCTTATGAGGCTGGGGAAGAGGGACCTCATGCTGCTGGGAGGCCCAGAGCGGTGGAGCCTTTGTCCCTCCCTCCCAATTGACAATATCTACTGGGGTCCCACCCATCCTGTTGTTGCTGGGGAGAGGTGTGCATGTATGGGTGTGTCTACAGAGACTAAACCCTTCCAAGTCAGGCCCTGGTGGGTTAGGATTAAACTCATCCCAAGGCCCTGACCAGTGTGTGGGTATCACCCTGCACGGGTTAGGTAGGTCCAACAGAGATAAGATGAGACAACTCACCGGCTTCTTGATGCCCATAGAGGGTAGAGGTGGCCTTCAGCGCTGGTAAATGCTAAGCAAAGGCCTGCCATACAGAGGATGTAACAATGACTGGTGCTTTAGCAGGTCCAGAGGTTCTCCCTGGCCGAGGTGAGCTCCTTCCAGTCTAAGCCACACCATGCCCAACTCTCTCCTGCTGTGCTGCTTGGGCAGCCGTTTGCCCCTGGGCAAAGTGCTGTGGCACCCTGCCACACCACAATGGCAGAGATTCACACCCGCTTGGCACTGGGACAGGCAACAAACATACTGCAGGGCAGGGACACAGGGGGCCATTCCTGAACGTGGCACTATGGGGCCCTAGCGTGGGCTGAAGATGAAGTGGCAGCAGCTTGCTGCAGTCTGTCGGGCCAAGTCTCCTCATCGCACCATTTGACACTGCTGTAAAGCCATTGATCACAGTGACTGCTGGTGGCCCCGGTGTACAGGCACGGCAAATATCAGGTGCTAGGTGTGTGGTACAGCCGCAGAGTCCTCCGCTGCATGCCCAGTCCACTACACCTCTTTGGATCTCTCCATAGTGTGGATAGATAAGGTACGATTGGTGGTACCGACACACGCTCACTTTGCTGAACCCCCTGGGCCAATCCAAGCATGAGCACAGTCTCTTCCAAGAAGCAGCAGGCGCGACTGACCCTCGCAGAAGTTCCCATAGTCACTGCTCGGCTTGGCAGCATTAGAGTGCTAATTAGCAGCACCACATAGTTCCCAGAGCCCAAGCTCCTCTGGGGAATAGTGTTGATGTCTGAAGCTGGGTGTTGGCAGTAGCTGTTGTATCTCAGCAGTAAAAATGCAGCTGCCAGGGGTGAGCAGCTGGCCAGCAAGCCCTGCTCCTGCTGCATTTCACTCTAGCGCTGCTGTGTCCAGTCTCCAATTTCATGCCAGACTCTAGAACAGCAGTTTTGGTTTGCTCTGGCTGTGCAACAGTCCTCTGAGGAGGACTTGTTTTTGTGTTGCTGCTAAAAGAACAGAATAAAGTGGGAATACATGAATTTGCTGTACATGTGGTAGGGCCTCACCATCCCGGCGTCCCATGGCCAGTGAGCGGGCTGCTGCTGGTGGAGCACCTGAGCCATCACGCTACCACATTCACTAAGCAGTGGCGCTTACTAACGTGGTGCCACCCACATGCACAGAAGGTCAGTGTCCCGCAGGGAACGGCCACAGCACTCCAAGCCTTGCTCAGGAGACCGATGTAGTAGTGGGAATCTGTGCCTTTAAGGGCTGAGCTGCCCCACCAGAGCGGCTGGATGAGCCAGTGTTAAAGCCCTTGTTGAGCACAACCAAACACAGAGCAAAACAAAGCTCTGGCAAGCACGGTAAGCAAGGCGTGAGCTCTGAACACCACAGCCCAGACCGTGCTGGTGAAGGGAGTGGCACTGAGCTGGCACTGGCCTGGGAACTTCACAGAGCAGAGTGGCTGAGCCAGGAACCCCCATTGCCTGCCTGGCCCCAGTCACACTAAAGAGATGGCGCCAGGGAGAGGAGCAATGGAGCGAAAACTCAGATCTGAGAGGGTACGACGAAGAGGTGCAGCCACCAGGATCTTGTCCCAACAGCAGCAGAGACTTTTAGCTGAAGCAAAGCGATGGCCCCTGCCCCCGCAGCCCCTTCCCACTGAAAGGCCCTTCCCAGCAGTGGCCACCAGCCACTCTCCTTTTATTGTATTTGTTTAAGTTGCACCCAGCTCACAATTCCCACTCAGTGAAGCCTCCCCCTCCCAGCCTGCATTCCCCCTCATCCCCCCCCCCGACTGAAGGCAAAGAAAGTGGAGCTCAGTAAATACTCCTTGTGCACCACAAAAGCCCTTCAGCTAAGAATTCAGCCAGGAATGGCCCTGTGGTGCCCTTGGCCATTCCTGTCCCTCCCGAGGAGGCCCAGGCTGCTGTAACGTTGGGCTCATCCTTGCGGCAGCTCCAAGGGAAGGCTGTACCCCAGCAGAGCCAGCCGTGCCCTCTTAGCTTTGCCCCAGCTCATGTCCCAGTTCCTAGGCATCCAGCAGAGGTGCCCACACAGCCAGCTCTGCAGCTTCATGGTGGGCTACACCAAAGCCAGACTATCTTCATCCACACCCATGCGGGCTGGTGGAAACAGCAGCAATGAAAGGCAGATGCAGGGCATCCAGAGAAACTGGAGCCACCCCTGAGCCAAACGCTGAGACCTGTCCTGTTGCAGGAACCCACCCATCACACACCATTTGGCTGCAGTAAGCTGGTTCCCAGCGCAGTCACAGCCAGAAGCAGCGACCGAGATGCAGTAGAGCTGTACATGGCAAGAACACGATTGCCACGAGCTACAGGTACAGTATATCCCAGAGCGTGCCCAAGCAGGCATGTAGCCATTGCCGTAACACAGACACAGCCAGTGCCAAAGGGCTCTCCCCTGACATCCATCAGGCAGCAGCACTGCCCTCGGCGCTCACCACCCACCACCACGAGTCCATTGAGCCCTAGAGAGTGCCCTTCCATTCCGGCCCCAGCTTCTCTAATACAGCAATGCCATCCAGCTGTGTCATACCCTGATGTCCTGGCTGGCTGCCTGGCCAATAGCATGAAGAGAGCTACAGGGGCAGAGAAGGGCTATGAGGATGACTGGAGGCATGGAGAACCTATCTTATGAGAGGGGACTCAAAGCATTGCTAATCAAACGAAGGCTGAGGGGAGATAGGATTGCACTCTATAACTACAGCAGAGGGATAAATAACTCCTCTCCAAGAACAGGTGGCTATAACCTGGTCCTCAAGAAGTGTTGGCTCAAAATTAGATGACAGTTTCCAACCATCAGAGGAGTAAAGTTCTGGAATAGCCTCCTAAGGGGAGTAGTGGGGGCAAAACTAACTTGTTTTAAGACTAAGCTTGATAAGTTTATGGAGGGGATGGTGTGATGAGATTGCCAACAATGGCATGTGGCCCAGCCATGTCGGCTAAAGGCAACTATCTCTAGTGGCTGGTGAGGGACACTAGATGGAGAGGGCTCTGAGCTACTACACAGAATTCCAGTGTCTGGCTGGTCAGTCTCGCCCACATGCTCAGGGTCTAACTGATCACTATATTTGGGGTCAGGAAGGAATTTTCCCAAGGTCGGACTGGCAGACTTCCTCTGCAGCATGGGGCACTTAGAATCATAGAATATCAGGGTTGGAAGGGACCTCAGGAGGTCATCAAGTCCAACCCCCTGCTCAAAGCAGGACCAATCCCCAGTTTTTGCCCCCGATCCTTAAATGGCCCCCTCAAGGATTGAACTCACAACCCTGGGTTTAGCAGGCCAATGCTCAAACCACTGAGCTATCCCTCTGCCCAAAAATCAAAGAATGAAACACCTGATCCTGGCATGATTTGAACATACAACTTTCTACTCTGGAGTCAGACACACTACCATTGCGCCACAAGATCACTTGCTGATTTGAGCTCAAGTAAATGATTGAATGTCTGTAACTTGAAATCTTTAAATCAAAATTTGAGGCCATCACTAACTCAGCCAGAGACTCGGGGTCTATTACAGGAGGGGGTGGGTGAGGTTGTGCGGCCTGCAACATGCAGGTCAAACTAGATGACCATGATGGTCCCTTCTAGCTTATAAGCCATTGGTGCTGGGCGACTGCTGGTTCATGTTCAAGGAGCCGTCTTCAGGCCTGCACACCAACAGCAAAACCTTGGGCTGTGCGTCAGGACCCCTGCTTGCTCCGCCAATGCTACTTAGTGCCCATTTCCACACACGTTCTGTGGCTGGGCATTCCCTTTGGGGGAAGGAGGGGAAGGTTTTGGCTCAGCCCACATGGCCCTTTCAGCAGTGAGCTGACTGAGTGGCCTGGGATGGCGAGGCTGAGAAACAGGGGAAGCTCTAGGCCAGCTAGCTAGAGTCTGGCCCATACAGCACTTTTCCATTAACCCCTGCACCTTTCAGCTCCCTCCAAGGGTTTGACTGTCCAGAGCAGTGCAGGGACAGAGAGGCGAGCAAGAAGCTCTCTCGCCCTGGCTGCACAAGGGTTGCTAGCCAAGTTCCTACCTGCACCTGCCTTTCTCCAGAAATCCTGGCTCCATAGAGTGAGGGAGCGGCTGGGCCATGTGCAAAGCATGTCCCACCCTCTGTACCATGCACAAGGAGCAATGCTGGGAACTGCTAGGCTGGGCCACTTCACATCACCCCCACCTGCAGGACTGAGGCTTAGCCACCATACTCCAGCCCCAAGCCCCAGCCGGGCTATTCGGGCTGGAGGGTTAACGTTGGGGTGCGGCTGGGTTCTGGGTCCAATTTCCTTTACAAAGCCACGAGGCCAATAACGTTAGGTGAGCGGCCTCTGAAGCAGGGGGCCGCTTGCCCTTAGCTAGATCTGCTCATACTCCCTGGAGCCAATTCTCAGCACTTGGGGTTTCCTTTTTCCACTCACGCTGGGCCCTATGCACCTTACGCCGACCAGCTTACAGCAAGCTGGGGAAGTTCTTCTCAGCAAGAGATGGCTTGCGTTGCAGAGCCACCACCCCCATCCCCACAAAGCCCCCCATCGCTGCCCTCTCTGTGTACTGCTGGGGCCCAACTCCCTAATACATTCTGGCTGCTTCAGGAGCACAGCGGTGGCTCTTTGCCAGAGCACAATGCCATAGAGAGAGCACCTTATGGGGCTGCTTCGCTGCATCCATGGCAAACAAAGGAAGGACAGAGCTGACATAGTGAGACCTGGAGGGGTTTGCTACAGGCTTGGAAACAGACAAGGCCCCCCCGCCCCGCAGACCCTGGAGAGAAGAGCATGTTTGTGTAAGCTTAGGAGCCTCAGCTTGCCAGACCCACCCAGGGGAATGAATTTCAAAGGGCCTCCATAGAGGGTTTGGGATGCCCCTTTGGAGAGCTCAGGAAATAAGGGAAGGCAACTTAGCAGAATGTGGACAGGGGGTTTGCTCCAGGGATCCTCTCCCTGGCCAGGATACAGAAGGGGGAAATGCCCATAGCCAGGCACTGAGCACTCAAGCAGGGGGGGTTTCAGACCTCACTGCTTGGCAGTACTGCACCTGGCACTGCTCTGCTCCAGGTATCAGTCACACTGCATCCCTTCCCTAGCATCTCCCAGGATCCTTCTTTGATCTGAAGCATCATGCACCCTACTGGGGCAGCATCTGAGTAGACAGTAAAGCCCCACAGCAACAGAAACGTGGGGGTTGGAGGTAGACGACAGGCCAGCATGAGAGTGATTTTAAGACCGTTTCCCATGTACTGAGCTGAAATGGTGCAGAGAATGAGAAGCAGTTAAGAGACAATTCTTGCATATTCCACCTCCAGCAGAAACCCCACTGTACAACACAAGTCCTTCATGTCTCACCCCATCCAGACAGCAGTGTGCTAAGACAGTCGGCTCCATTGAGCTTCTACTAGTCCTCAGGGCCAGATACCAGGGAGAGCAGGATCTGTGAAGGGGGCAGAAGCCCAGGACTCCTGGATTAAAATATCACCCCCCGACCTGTGTGATGCCAGAAACTCTCCAGAACCCAGGGTAGAGCAGGCCGGGATCTCTCACATAACTTGTCAGGCCTCCTTTGCATTATGCTAGCATCACGAGTCCAACTGACATCAACAACCCACTGTGCTAGGCGCTGCAAAGATAGTGTGCGACAGTCCCTGTCCTCAAGAGCGTTTCTAAACAGACGTGAGAAAGGGTGGGAAGGGGAAACTGAGGCACGGAGCGGGAAAGAGTCTTACACAAGGTCACCCAGCTGGAAAGCGGCAGAGCCAGGAATAAACCCCCAGTCGGAGATGCTGCCTCTCCATCACAAAGCAGCTGAGACAGGTAGAGTGCCACTACGTGTCTGCTTTTCCAGGTTGCCCTAGGGGAGCAAAGGATCCTGACTCATCAGTGCTTGATGTGTGTTAAACCCGGGTGACAGACATCAAGGACACATCCCCCACACAGTCAGACCACGCCACTTGTTGTTCAAAACTTTTATTGTCAGCAATAACAGGAAATCAGTTTTACTGGCTTGCTTCAGGTGCATTCTGGTTGGCCTGTACCTGGTGGGAGCACAGCAGCTGGCCCTGCAGGTCATGTTAGCCTAGGGTGATGGGCCAGGCTAGAGGCAGAGTGCAAGCTCCGTAGGTTTGCTCTCAATTCCCACTTAGGGGGTCAGTGCGAATGGCCAGTGCAGTGATCTGGGGGGTGACCTGGGGAGTGCACACCATTCACCGAAGCAGAAAGCACATTTCTATCCACTTATAAATAGACTAAAAAACAAACACACACCATGAACAGTCTCCTCCGCGTGGGCGAAGGTGGGAACCCTGCACACTTCACACCACTCAGCCAACTTCCAGCCATTGTTCCAACACCCCCTGACTCTCCCACCAGCCCCTCCCAGCCCATTCCCTCACCAGGGCCATAGTGTGCTGTATGGCACAGACAAAGGGACCTGCGCTCCCTCCTCCAACACGGGGTAGGGCCATGGACTCAGACCCTAACATTTATCTCCCTCCCCTGCAGGGCCCATGTCACAGGGACCCTCCCATGGTCTTGGATACAGCGCACTGCGAAGTTCAGTGTCACTGGCGGTGCAGGCTGGGGTACATGTGCTCCCACAGCAGCACCCTCAGCTCCCAGGCCAAACTCAGCACCCCAGCTAACACATTTGGGATCACACAGATTGACCACCCCTTGCAGCAAAGTGCGGAGAAGCAGCTGTTTAGGCAGTCCCGAGGGTGCACTAAGTTGCTCGCAGCTGTTGGGAATGGGCATGCAGTGTACATACTAGGGGCTGGCATCACACATGTACATCCCAGCTGTTCCCAGAGTCCGAGCTCCCAATTCTGCCACCTGCTGCAGAGAACAAGGCAGGCGGGTGGGATTCAGGGCCAAGGAGGCACTAGCCCTGAGCAACACGGCAGAGAGCACAGATACCAGAAACAGGACGCCCATGCTCATCAGCACAAGGCCGGCGTGGTCACCTACAGTAGGACTGAAAGGAATATAGGCCATATGGCCTCATAACCCACCAGTAGCTAGGATGCTGTGCCCTGGCTCTGCCCATGGCTCCAGGCAAGGACGTGAGCAGGAGGGCAGCTACATGGTGTGTGCACAGAGCTCGCAGACTGAGGGCACAATGGAGCCCAAAGCCATTTAACTGGGCTTGAAGAGAACGCCTGCCTATGGAACGACTCCCGCACTTAACACAACTGTTTCTGAGGTGCAAGACTGCCATCCTACACAGCCAATGGGCCATTTGTTCCTGACTGGCCTCCCCAGAATGCCAGCAGCCATTGGGCCTAGGGCAGACCCAGCTGGAGGGCTGGCAGGCCATGGGACCATTTGCTCAAGGCTGGGCGACTCATGGGAGGGACACAAAGTGGGGAACCGTGACCTCCCCACGTGACTCCTCCCCGCCCCCTCCCCATACCATGTTACCAGGGGTGGGGGGCAGAAAGAGGAGAGGGGCTCTGTCCTCCTGCTGCAACAGGAACCGCAGTGGTGAAAGGAGCTGCTGTTAGATATGGATGAGCTGGGACTGAGCTTGCCCCAGCCTGCAGTGCAGCATGCGCCTGCACTGGCTGCACATCATCCAGGGCTTGCCAACGGGCTCACTTGGAGGGGGCTACCATGAACTGCGATGCCAGGTGCATACCAGTCATGCCCAGGAAGCCTCCATCCCATGGCTGGCAGAGGGCCTGGGGGATAAGGAACCCCACGGGAGAGCTCAGGAGAGTCAGGCACATTGGGAGCGACCAGAGACACTTTCTACTTCTGTCTTTAACATCAAAGCTTATATTATATTATAAAATCCAGAGGGCAGGGCCGCCCCACCCAGAATATAAACAGCAGGGAGCACAGCTCTGTAGCCAGCCAGGCTCAGGGCTGCTCCAGCGCATGGCTTGGCCATCCTGGAACTAAGCTACTTCTACAGAGGGGAGCGGAGGAAAGAGGGAGCAGTGTGAGTGGCCTGTGGCAGGCGGGCAGGAGAGAGGCAGAGAGCTCCTTAGGGCTGGTCCTTTGCATCAGGGTCTTTATCGTAGATGTAACTTCCAACAGCTCCAGTGTTCACTCCTGCAACAGAGAAAGAGCCCCACGTAAGGGCAGGGCCAGGAGAGCCAGGCAGGGTGCTGAGCACAGATACCTCTCCTTAGCCTGGGGGCTGCACAGAGCCCCAGCCAATACGGCTGTGGAGAAACGGAAGGGGAAGGTCAGAAAAGGGACGGAGGGTGAGTGGAAGGCCAAGAGCCTGGCCATCCCTGCCTGGGATCTAGTAACGTGAGCAGCTTGCCCTCCCACATTAGGGAACTATGCCCCATAGCCGAGGACTCACCGCTCCATGAGCTGGGAGCGTAGGGAACCCAAGTGGGGAGCAGTTAGTCAGAAAGGGCCAATGGAAAAGTGGGGGGCTGAGCAGTAGGGGAAATATTTGCATAAGGGCCCTCGCCAAGGAGTCAGAGGATCCTCGCCCAGCTGAGCCCCGTGCACCCCCTGGCCCCTAGAGGGAGCTAGGGGACTGTGCTCAATCTGTGTTCTGCTGGCCTGGTTCCAAAATGCAGCAAGCCTCCCGTTTCATCCATGGGCCCCACAACACTTCCCCTGTCCTGGGCAAAGGCTGTAGCACAGTTAGCAAGGGACTGCCCTCCCTCTTGGAGCCTCTGGGTGTACTGGGGCACCTGGCGTACCCCCCTGGGCTATCTGCTCCGGGGCCCTACAAACCAATAGATGGCACGGCCAGCTGGGGGGAGGGTGCGCGGGTCTTACAAATGGAAGAATATCCTGCAGAGGCAGCAGGCCCAGTCACTGCTGCCCCATGGCTCCCTCCCCCTCCCTACACTCCAACCTACCTCTCCCTCCCACGCCCCCATTCTGGCCTCTGGACACTTCCCGCCCACCTCCAGTTCTGTGCAGCACACTCACCCTTTGGCCCAAAGAGGATCCCGTAGCAGGGCTTGTGGCAGTACGGCTGCCCATCGTGCTGCGAGGGGTCAAAGCAAGACACACATCAGTGCCATCCCAACCCAAGAGATGCAGGAGAACATGATGCAGATGGCCGCTCACCCATGCCTCTCCCCGGGGCACAGCCTTGCCATGGCAGCACAGTGGGGGTGGGCTCCCCAGCATCCCACCCCAACTGCACAGGACTCCTGGAGAGACATGGTTTGATTTCCATTGCCCTGAAGCTCCCAACGTGGCTGGTTTGCTACTACAGCCCTGGCCTCCCGACAGCGCCGCCAATGGCCCCAGGCCTGGGCTGCTGTCTCCCTGCTAGCTCAGCACTTGCTCTGCCCGTCTGCCCCTGGAACCTGCCCTCCGTGGCATAGACAGTCCCGCACGCATGGAGCACAGACTCCATCTCACTGATGTCCTGCATCACTTGGATCCACAGAGCCCTTTGTGCTGCGAGCGGCCCAGCAGCGCTGAGCAATGGGAACCTCCCCGAGGTGTCTGCACTCGCCTTCCAGCAGCCAGGGCTGCCCCCAGCCAACAGCCCCAGCTTTTCATTTAAGTCCAGTCTGTCCTCTGGTGGGCATGCCTGGGATCACTGGAGCACGTGATGGCAGGAGAGGTGCTCAGCTCACAAATGTGGGGAGTGCTCCCCAGCCCTGGGATGAGATTACGGGGTGCAGCTATTCCCATGAGACCTTCACTGGGGGGGGGGGGGGTCAGAACGTCATGGGATCAGAACATCACAGGGCTCTGTCCTGCCCCTGCTGCAGCCATTGCTACATGGCCATGTAGGCCACGAGCATTTTCCACCCACTGCACACAGGTGTCCGTCCAGCACAGGCCAGGCCCTTTGTGCAGCCCTCCCCTACAGTGTTGCAGGGCCAGAAATGCTGCCTGACTGCAGCATCCTCCCAGGAGAGAGGCCAAGGCCTCAGACCTGTCGGAGCAGGAGCAGTCGGGGGCAGAAGGGGCCTGCAGTCGTGGCTGGAGTCTGAATGCAGGCAGTGATGGGAGTCTGAAGCTCCAGCAACAATGGCGAGGCATAGAGATAAAACAGCGCTAGAGGCCCAGGACTGCTCCCAGCAGCCCCACACTCCACTCTCACTGCACCTAGCGCACGGGAGACGCCACGACAGATCAGCTCTGGGGGAACGGAACTGCTACAGTACATCTTTTTTCCCTTTACACTGCACGAGCCCAGGCCTGGCTGTTGGCATGCAGGATTTTGGGTACTGGCCTGGGTCTGCACCTGGACTCCTCAAACCACCAGACAATTAGCCAGCCAGGGTATGCTCAGATGACTGACTCTGCCTCAGGGGTCCCTGGTGATCCCCAGGCGCAGGTAACAAGCACCAAGGACCGGGGAGAGATCACAGGCGGAAAAGCCATTGGCCAAGCTGGGCGAGAAGCAGGGGGCTGTGCCCAGCTGAGCAGCAGGGGTGTGAAATGAGGTGGGAGGGTCAGATGGGATGCTAGCCAGGGGTGCAAGGACGCTCTCTGCTCCAGAGCTGAGGCCAGCTCCCCCAACATATCCCTTCCTCTTGTCTGGGTGGGTCACACCAGGCTTCCTGGGATCACAGCTGGGTGCAGCCCAACTCCAGACACTGCCCCCCCAGGGCACGGGCCATCACTGCTGTAAAGGCAGCAATCGGGAGAGGGGCAGGGGAACGAAACATCCAGTCCAGGGGTCGTACCCCATCCCTCGCTAGGCCCAACGTGCACATGCACCAGTGTGAGGGGAAGGAGGTGGTGGCAAAAGCCTGCACCAGAGCACACATGGGGCAATCAGATCACAGCATGTGCTCAGTCCTTACCTCCGCGTGGCCGCCAGGGGTCAGAGTCTTGCTGCAGCGCTCGCAGCGCAGGCAGGGGCGGTGCCAGTCCTTCCCCAGTGAAGTCACCTTCTCGGCTGGAGCAGAGACAAGAAGGGACATATTCCAGTGGGAGCTCTTCGTTCCCTGCCTTGGCTTGACCACGTCCAAGCGGGGGTTCCACAGCGTCAGCTCACCCCCTGGCAGCAATCCACACAGCTACAGGCAGGCTGAGACCACCCCGCTGGGGCAGCCCAAGGGATTGTGGGTAATCTCGCAGATGTCCCAGTTGGCCACACTAGGGGAGCCTTTGCCTGAGAACTGCCCCTTCCTAGCCATGGGGCAAGAGAGCCTCAGCGCTCACACACCGCTCCCACAGCTGCCAGGCTCCTAGCCCCTTAGCCCTGCTGCCCAAAGAGCCAGTGTCTGGGTCAAGCCAAGAGGGAAACCTGCTGGCAGCAGTGCGACAGCTGAGCCAGCCTGCTCTTGAATCAGGCCTCCAGCAGCGAGAGGCTGCACAACACCCTCTCCACAGGCAGGCTTTGCTCTTGGAGAGCTGACGTGTTACTTGCATCCCATAAAACCTTTGCAAAGAGCTGCTTAGACCTTTACTGAAGGGTCTTTTCCTTCTCCCTTGAGGGAGTCAGCTGCACCCATATCCTGACATGCTGCTGAGCATGTTACTGAGCCTTAATGAAAGCTGTCTCCTACCCAACCACAGCAGCAGCAAAGAGGTAAAATCAGCTCTCGGAAGTGACAGCTCCAGCGCCTCCCGGGGACCATGTAAATATTAATCTAGGTAACAAAAGAGCCAAATTCCCTGCTGGCAGAATGTCACTGACTTCAGAGAATGTAGCCCAAACCTTTGTAACATTAGTGGGAGTCATGAGATGGCGCTCTCACAAACAGCCTTACAAATTCTGCGTGGGTGACCGGATGAGCATGTGTGTGTTGGAGACATGCCTATTGTTAGTTGTGGTGCAATTCCACTTAGAAGGTAAACATGTTACTACCTGTACAATCTGTTCCTCTACCTACAGTGTTGCATCAATTTAGGTAAAAATGTGATTTTAGACTCGCCCAGACCTAGCCTCCCAGATACCTCCTCCCCAAAGGCCCCACAACCCCCTCCGCTGAAGCAGTCACATCCTCCAGGCCCCCCATTTAAGAAGCTGAAACCCTCCTGCAGAGGAAGGACTGCCTTGTGGCTAAGGCTCCCAAGTCTCAGTCCAGTGACCTGGGTTCCACTGCTGGAAGTGCCAAAGATGCTCCATGTGACCTTGGGCAGGTCATATATCCTCTCTGGGCTTCCCAGCAGTAAAACAGGGCTAGTAATCCTTTGTCGGCCATTTCCACTTAGCCGAAGTGCTGCGGGGCAAGGCCTCTCTCTTCCTATGTGTATGTGCAGCACCTAGCCCTGATCTCTGTCAGGAACTTCCCACAGTGCAAACAAGTGACCCTGGGGCATAAGCAGGAAACACTAAGGAAGCCGGCCTGCCCTGGTCCTTACCGAAGTAGACTCTTTTGCCACAGCGCGGGCAGATGTTGGGTTCCCCGGTGAAGGTGGTGACACTGGAGGCTGAAAGACAGGAGAAGAGTTTCTTTAACGCCCTAAAGAAATCAGCTACATGGATCCCACACACACACCAGTGCTACTGCAGCACCCAAGGGACCTCTCTCCAGGTAAATTCAGAGCTCACCATCTCCAGCTGGCAACCAACAATGAACCGTGCCCTTGGAAGGGGGCTTTTGTTCGCTGCAGAAACAACAGGCTAAAGCTACCATTAAAGATCAGAGTCAGGCCAGGTCTACGCTATAAACTTACATCGGTATAACTCTGTCGCTCAGGGTTGTGAAAAATCGATGTAGACAGTGCTATGTCGGCTGCAGAGCTTCTCCCGTTGACAGAGCTATTGCCTCTCATGGAGGTAGATTAACTAAGCTGATGGGAGACGTGCTCCCATTAGTGTAGTAGCATCTTCACCGCAGCGTTTCAAGTGTAGATCTATCCCCAGTTTCTTTAATGAGCATAGGGCCTGCATTAAACAGCGCCCTCCCTTCTGCCCTGAATCCTCCACCAGACGAGATCTCAGCCCATTGGTACACGTCATTATTTGCTTTTGAAAGTGGCGTGGGGGAGGTAGCTCATCGGTGACTGAGTGATGGCTCTGGTGCAAAGAAAATAGCATACAGTCATGGTCATTTCTGCTAAGCAGATTAGGTTGGGTGGAACATGAACATGGAGATAACACTCCCAGAGCTAACAAGCCGGGGGGGGGGGGGTTGCAACATGGGAGATGCACAGCTAGGGATGGCAGGGAGAGAGACAGAGCAGTGTGCAAGGGGAGAAAGGCCTAGGGCTGGTGAAAGATGTGGAGGGGCAGACGCACAACAAGGGGAAGGGGAGCACCCCAAGGGCAGAGGGTGAGAAAGTTCAGACAGGAGCTCCTCACAATGCTCTTTAATCCCCGAGGGTATGTCTTCACTGCAGTTAGACTGAGCAAGAAACAACACTCGAGCAACACACAGCATCAGGTTAGCAGATGATGAGCTGTGCTAATGCAAGCGGCAGCCTGTACCCCCAAGAGGCCAGCCACTTGAACTCTAGTTCAAGCCCCACTACACTCAGGTTAAGGGTTTGTGCATGTGGACGAAGCTTGAGTTACGGGCAACACTCGAGTGAACTTTGCAGTGAAGACATAGGCCTTCAAGGGCACCTGGGAGAATTCTGCGGGAGCAAACCCAGTGACGCACTTTAGCTTTCAGAGCTGGCAGGCAGGCCAAGGGTGGGTGAATCTACACTGGGGACATGCACTGGCAACAGCCAGGCTACCCCCATGCGACGACTCTGCTTTATAAGCATCTCAGCAGCAGCCAGAGCAGACGAGCTCTCAGCAGGTCTATGAGCCAGCTCACTCTAAGGGGTTTCACTCTGGAACTGGTTTGGTGCCAGTCTGGATGTGGACAAGCTGATATAGTTCTGACAGTCCTACTGTTACTATCCCATAGTGCCTTCTGAGCTATCCCCGGAACACACTGCTTCTGGGAGCTGTGCCAGGAACTGTGGGGTAAGTACCCAAAGGGCACCGCATCAGAAACAGCTTCAACCAGGGCTACCACAGGGCAATCCTGCAAGGGCTCTTTCAGCAGCTCAGCAAGGACACACATGCTCCGTGGGCTCAAACCTGCTCAACCCCCTGCTATAGCACCCACTCAGCCCTCAGGGGTTGTGTCAGTGGGGACATATGGCCTAGTCCCTGCAAAGACCCCCACCAGAGCGTAATCAGGTCCACTGTACCATCATCCAGGCCATGGTGTGGACCCACATGCACCTGAATGCAGGCTGCAGCAGCTCCTGTCTGGAGTGACACGGTCCTTCTGGAGAGTCCCACAGCAACACGTGCACCGTGTGCTATGGGTGCCCCCTAGTGGTCATTCCAATCAGCGCATGCAAAGCAAGAGGGAGCACCCAGAATCGCTTCAGTGCCCTCATTCCACTCACAGTGGAGCTTCACTGTCGCTGCGCTAAGTCCCTGGCCACGCAGCAGCTAGTGGCACATGTGCAGGTCTGAACCAGGGCCATGAAGTCTTAGCTGCCGTCCCCACCCAGCCCTCCCTTGCCTCATCTTCCCCCTTGCCGGAGCTCCCCGGTCAGCTGGTGAGGTTCTCACAGCAGAGTGCAGTTCCATGCTGGCTTTCCAGCCTATTTCCCACTTCGGCACTCACCTCTGCTGGGCCCCTTCGGTGGGCCACTGACTTTCTTCTCTTCTACCTTCGGAACATGCTCAATGGGCCCAGAAGCCGGCTGCTCTTCCATCTGAGGCTTCTCATAGATATAGGAGCCAGCTCCACCGATATTCACACCTGCAATGGGAGTATCAGCATTTGAGGCTGTTGGATCCAAGATGCCCTTCTGGTCTTTCCACCTCTCCCACAGGGCCATTACGAAAGGCAAGCCTTGGCCAGTCTGCACTCCCAGCTCCGGCTGGAGCTGCCAGTCTCTCCAGCACTCCTGCTCTGCCGGCCCAGGGACATGCCCTGCCAGATGTGCTCTCACCGTACCTTTCCCGAGATGTACAGCTGGGAAGGGGGCATGTCTGCAGCCTCCTACAAATGGCCTCCTGTCCACAAGCTGGAGGTAGTCACCACCACAGCTCTACCCCACATGGCTCTCTCCTGGGACTGTTTTACCTCCTGGGAGGCAAAGCTGTCTGAGCGACCAGCCCTCCCTGTGGTTTGCAGGGGAGCTGTCATGACTTCTCCCCTGAAACATCTAACCTCCAGCTCTGTGAAGAGCAAGTTCCACTGAACTCACTGCCGATCTGGAGCCACTCAGTGTGGGGTTTGGGGCTGTGAAGTGCTAAGATGGTGGCTCTTTGGATTCCCCTGGAGGAATCCCTCACACAGCTTTGGCCTGTGCTGTCCTGAGTCTGGGGCAGTTGTCAGGGCCCTAAACTCTTCTGTTAAAACCTAGGATAGGATAAATGCTCTGAATAGCTGCATGAATCACTGCAGCCCTGAAAATGGGCAGCATTCATCTTTCTGCCTCTGGACGTCCATTTCTCATACCAAGGGGAGGCTGGTCAGGAGGCAGACTTACCTTTTGGACCAAACAATGTTGCATAACATGGCTTGTGGCAGAAGGGCTTCCCGTCATGCTGAGGGAGAGAGAGAGAAGGGGCGTTAGGAATAGAGGTTAGCAGGGGCTTTTCCCCTGGCATCTCTAGTGACAGACACCAAATCCCTGGGACACACTAGCTGCAATACCAGGCATTACTGAGGGGCAGGAGCTTACGTTCATTAAGTGTCTGTAAAATATACATGAAGAGACAAAAAGGGAATGAATTTGTAAACCAACATTGAGGGAGTCCTGTTACACATACTAGTCAAACAGTTTACACAGACAGGCAGAGCATTCTGGGAAAGAGGAGGGAACGTCACAGCAAGATGTACTGCACTCTACCTCTTACGTACAGCGTTCCTCACAAAAGACCTCCAGCCCTGCCCAAGAACACCTCCCATAGCCCACCATTAGCTTCATCTAGAGCAGGGGTGGGCAATCTACGGCCTGCAGGCCGTATCTAGCCTGCCAGTTGATTTAATCCATCCCTCAAGCTCCTGCTGGGGAGCAGGGTCTGGGGCTTGTCCCACTCCCACGCTCCAGCTGGGGAGCGGGGTCAGCAGCTGGCTCCACGCGCGCCTGCCACAGCTCCGCACAGTTCCTGGAAGCGGCGGCATGTCCCCTCTCCGGCTTCTATGTTTAGGGGCAGCCAGGGCGCTCCACCCGCTGCCCCCACCCAAAGCACTGCCCCCGCAGCTCCCATTGGCCGGGAACTGTGGCCAATGGGAGCTGCAGGGGTGGCACCGGTGGACAGGACAGAGCGCTGAGCCACCTGGCTGCACCTCCATGTAGGACCCGGAGGGGGGACATGCCGCTGCTTCCGGGAGCTGCTTGAGGTAAGCGCTGCCGGAGCCTGCACCCCTGAGACCCTCCCATGCCCCAACCCCAGCCCTGATCCCCCTGCCACCCTCCGAACCCCTCGATCCCAGCCCAGAGCACCCTTCCACACCCCAAACCCATCAGCCCCAGCCCCACCCCAGAGCCTGCACCTCCAGCCAGAGCCCTCACCCTCCCCACCCTAACCCCCTGCCCCAGCCCGGAGCCCCCTCCTGCGCCCTGAACTCATTTCTGGCTCACCCCAGAGCCCGCACCACCAACCAGAGAACCTCACTCCCTCCTGCACCCCAACCCCAATTTCGTGAGTATTCATGGCCCGCCATACAATTTCCATACCCAGATGTGGCCCTCGGGCCAAAAAGTTTGCCCACCCCTGATCTACAGTAATATCAATAGCCCACCGGCTTTCCGTTCTGATAGCCCAGCAGTTACAGCACTATCCTGGGACCTGAGACACCCAGGTTCAATTCCTGCCCTGCCCCAGACTCCCTGCATGACCTTGGGCTAGTCACTTTTTGCCTTAGTTTCTCATCTGTTCAATGGGAAAACAGCACTGCCCTGCCTCACCGGGTAGTTGTGAGGAAAAAAGCATTGAAGACTGAGGTGCTCAGATACTGTGGTGACAGAGGGGACCTTGCAAGGCTCTAGATAGATTTCTCAGGTTTACATCCCCCTGTCTGCGGTGAGCATATGACGGTCACCACACTGGAGGACTGAACCACAGAAATCCAGAGCTGGAAGCATGAACGGGTACAGCTTGAGCTCAAGAACCAAGCCCCTGTCGCTGAGGGCTGTTACAGAGTAATATCCTGTGTAGATCAACACTGAGAGGGATCCATAACACAAACTCACCACTGGTAACACGTACAGACCCAGAGATGGCTCGCCCCGCCCCCCGTGCTGGAATTGTGGAGCCCCACTCCAGTGAATCAGGGGCCTACCACAAAGCACTAACTGAACCAAATGTAACTCAGCTGTCACTAGCACCTTGTGCCCTCCTTCAGGTATCTCAGGGCTACACACAGCTGAATCCAGAGCCGAGCACAGCATCCATTTCAATAACTAACACTCTAAATACACAGCCCCGGGCGTTCACTTCTGTGAATATTCTGGGGGTTTCATGTTTATGTATCTCCCAAAGGAATTCAATTATCCCATAAAATAACCACATGAGAGAGAGGGCACATCAGAACTCACGGGCAGTTCAGCTCAGCGGGCTCTCAGAGCTGAAACTCTGAAACATGACACAAGGATCCGGTAACATACGATTTTGCTTTTTAACGTATTCTGCGGATTGGACTTCCCTTGTTTATATGCTTATTTTGGGGGATTATTTAATGTCTTGGGAGCCACACATCCTGGCGAGACCAGACCATTTATTTTAAGTGATTTCCATCTACTGTGAAGTTCAGATTGCATTATTACTATAATACTTTTAGACTTGGACATGGGCAGTTTGTATATATAAACAGAGGTCAGATTTTCAAGCTTTGGTGCTTAAAAGTGACACCCCTAAATCCATACATAGACCCCTAACTAATTGGTCCAATTATCAGCAGTCAGAATGTCCATAGCTCCAGCTCTCTGTTTTGAATTTGGTCACCCTTTGTTGTGCAGCCCGTGGAGCTGCAACATAGCTTCATTTTTCGGTGCTCATCTGTCTTAATTGATTTTGGGGTATTTTAATTTCCAACTGGTCAGTTTCGTCACACCAGGGGATATTTCCAAATGCATTTCTTTTGAAACAAACACAAAGAAAACCAATGAACGATTCAGCTGAAAACGTCAAAGGTTAAAAAAAAAAGTCCTGTTTGAAAACGTATGGAATGAAAACCCCTCCCAAAATCTCTGAAATTCCCAGTGATCGTTACCATGAGCTGGAAGCATGAACGGGTACAGCTTGAGCTCAAGAACCAAGCCCCTGTCGCTGAGGGCTGTTACGAAGGCTCAGATGGAGCAGAGGGGGCCAGTCCATTTAAAACAAACAAACAAAACCTCCTTTCTAAATAGCTTTTCTGCAACATGGCGGCACGTGCAGGGGGAAGGACTGGATAAGGTATTATCAGCCTGCATTTGACACCATGAATAACTCACTCGTGCATAACGCATCCATCCCGAATCATATCAATAAACCCCTTTATACATGCCATTCTCCTGCTGCTGCCCTCATTCCCCCCATCTCCACTCTGCACCCCAGTCTCACTAGCAAGACAAAGGGAGAACATCTCCAGGAAGCCATAATACCATTCCCTCCTCGGGTCCCTCCCCAGGCATGGTTGCTATGGTGCTTGCCTCATCAGAGCCATTATCTGCTCACATTATCGAACAGGGGCGGATTGCTTAGAGGAAAAGCAGTTTTCTCTCTGGACAGAGTGATAAGGAGCAAGAGTTTTCCCCCCTTATGTCATGCCCTTATCACGAGGACTGGAGCATGTGCACTGCCATTGATTGGAGGGGCAGGGTGGGACAGGGGCTGGGACAGCCAGCAGGCAGGAGAGAATGTTATTCCAGCTCCCAGCAGCAGTTTCCCACCAACCAGTGGGAAGTGAGTCAAAGAAAAGAGAGAGTATTTGTGGGCTCTGGCAGCTGGTCTCTGCGAGGGCTGGGATGCTGAGCACACACCGCTCCGCAAAAAGCCAAAAAGGAAGTCAACTGGCCATGTGTCTGTCTCCTTGGTAAATGTGGAATGCATCCCCAGGGGCTGAATTTGCTGCCTCCCATGCAGTACACTGGAAGGCCTGGGCCCATCCAGATGGGACTCTGGAGAACCAAAGCACATGCCTCTGGGGTGAGTCACCAACAGAAGCGTTCTCCTCCTGCTAGGCACTGGGCACTCTCAGCCTTCCTGGAAGGGGGAGAGCTGCAAGACACTTTGCGTGCCATGTTGCTTTGCTGGTTTAAACGTACCAAGATTTTCCACACATTTCACACCCCAAAAATTGTTCTATTTGCTGCAGCATATCCTGAAACGGAGTAACGAACAAGTCTGACTAGGAGTCAGTGTAGCACGCCAGCTCTGCCAGCAGTGCTCCACACTCCCAACACACCTGTCTTTGACCTGCTGCACCTCCTGCTGTTCCATTCTGCTCCTTACCATCCCCCTGTACTTCACTATTCCATTTCTAAGCCCGTCCCCCCACAGCTTCTCACCAACACGTCTCATGCTGAACTGCATCACCCTCTGCCATTCCAGACTTGGGACCCACTAAGAGCTCTGCCAGTCATCCTCAAGCCTCAGCTACCATACCCTCTCCTGCAGTGGTGCAAGGAGCTGAGATTGACCCCACCCAGCCCCAGGTGGCAGTCACAGAAATGGGCAGGGTCTACACTAGGGAATCCTAAATCGGAGGGGGATGAAGAGCTTGTCTGGACTGGAGCACTCTTCCTCTGATCCCAGACCCGAGACTGAGATACAGATCAAGGACTCCGCAGTAGCCCCGAGCTTTGGTCATGGTGTATATAAAGTAACATAAAAAGACAGCCACAAACATCCCCTGGGCTCTCTGTACCCCAAGCGCTCCCCACCACCAGCCCCATGTCATTGCTGACAAGACCCTCTCCCCCATCTTCCCATTTCAGTGTTCGGATCAAACTCCAAACAGCCAGGAACTTCTCCCAGAAGCCAGTATTCCTAGGTCAGCCCGAGAGCAGGAGCGGCTGCTCTTGGGTCCCTCACTACCTGGAGACTGTTATTCATTGGGCTCAGGTTGTCCTGCTTGAGATCTGGCAGGTTCCTAGGTTTCTAAACAGAGGAGCAGTCAAGAACGAAAGCAAGTGACCAAGAGGTGCGCAGGAAGAACCTGTGCCAGTTTGCCACGCTTTGGGACAATGCAAACCATGCACAGGTACCAGCACGCCATGCATTACTAAGCCCTGCGGGCAGGCCACACTGCATTCTGGGCACTGCACCCCTGACATTGGGAGAGGGGAAAAGCCCGAGCCTTTCCCTCATGGTGCTGAGCCCAGGATCCTCCCTGATGTTGAGGGCATCCAACGATTACACCTCAGATCACATCAAAGCCCTGCCCAGCCTCCCCGCGGGAGCCCCGGCCCATGACAGCCCTGCCCATCCTCCCCATGCGAAGCCCAGCCCACAGCTGGGATCAAGAACTCTCCTCTATGGAGCCTGCCCAGACAGCCCCACCTGTTGCTCCTCATTTCTATTCCACAGTGTTATCACAGATGGGATCCCCTCGCCCTCGAGCGTAGGCAGGTGTGCCTGGGAGCCGCCTTCTCCAGCGCTCCAGGATTGGAGCGGAGTGAAAGACACTCCCATTTGGGTGACCAGATGTCCCTATTTTATAGGGACAGTCCCGATTTTGGGGTCTTTTTCTTATATAGGCTCCTATTACCCCCCACCCCATCCTGATTTTTCACATTTGCTGTCTGGTCGCCCTAACTCCTGTGTCACCCATAATCACTCGCTTCCGGCTTCACTCTCTTGGCTGGGCAGGATGGGCCAGTTGCCAGAGAGCATCTTTCAGTTCAGAGCCCTTGAGGCCAGTGGCCTGTTCTGTCTGTTCCCGCGCCACCTGGATTGAGTGGGGGGACACAGAGCTTCGCACCTCCTCCCCACCTTGCAGGAGCCACAGCCACCCCAGCGTTTGTCTTGACAAGAGGGGCAGAGCATTTCCATGGTGCTCAGACCTGAAGACCCAGCAGGCTACGCGGCAGCTGTCATGTGCCAGGTTTTAGGACCCCCTTCCCCAGTGCCTCCTGCCCTGCACCACCAGGAAGAGACAGTTTCCCCATGGATGCTCCCCCTGTCTAGGGTGACCATACATCCTGTTTTAAGCCCTGTCCTGGCCATCCCGACTTTTTTGACAAACATGGGCATTTGTCCCATTTGCTCTTGCCAACTTGATAAAGAAAAATGGTGTCAAAAAGTGGGGTCCGGAGGAACATGCGGGGTGGCAAGCAGCGATGCCAGCCCTGCGCAGGATCCAGGGAGGCAGAGCTCAGGCAGGCAAGCAGGGCTCGAGTGAGCAGCGACACCAGCCCAGCGTGGGGAGGGAGGCTCAGGTGAGCGGCGCAAGCCAGCCTTGTGCAGGTGGAGGGACAGGCTCAGGTTAGCCCCACGCAGTGTCCCATTTTCCTTTTGGGAAATATGGTCACCCTATCCCCATCTGCAGCCTGGGGAAGCAATGCCACACAGCAGCGGACTTTGTGCACATGGGACTATGCTAGCTCTCTGCTGCCCGGGGGGCCTGGGCAGCACCCCCCTAGTCTAAGGAATATTAACTATGGAGTTATTGCACCTTCCTCTGTGGCATCTTGTGCTGGTCTCTGCCAGAGACAGGAGCCTGGGTTGGGTTGATCTCGAGTCTGTCCCAGTCTGGCCATTCCTATTGTTCCTATAGCCTGCCCCACCCCAGGGCTCGCGGACAAGTGGGCCTGCCAGGCCTCAGGATGGGCCAACGCAGCTTGCCAGCCTACCATCATTGGCACTATCTTGGCTGACCAGCAAGCCCTTTAGGTGGCTCATCAGCTGCAGTGTACATAGCCCAGGACAGGACACCGTTTGCAGTAACACCAAGAGGGACAGCCATGAGAGCAGAGACCAGCCCAGCTTCCAGGGACACAGATCCCCAATTTATACAAAACAGAGACTGAGTGACAGCAGTGGTGATTGTGGGACAGCTAGCTTCCTCTGAGCAGGTGTTTGGCTTAGGCTGAGCCTATTCCCATGCATACCACACCTGGATTCTCAGTGTTCCAGTAAAGTCCTGGCAGATTCGTCCCTGGATCAGGGACACCTGCAGCTCAGACCCTGTGTGCTTTGGCCAGACTTCACTGACTGCGTAAGCCCAAGCACAAAGCTATACCTGGCCTTGGAGAGAGAAAGACCTGCCACCTTTGAGCAAGATGGCATAAACTCTTCCTTTTCCCAGTGCCCTCCAGTCTTCACCTGGAGGGGAGGAAAGGGAAGCCCTCCTGTTCCAGGCATGCCATCTCTGCCACTGCCTCGGGCTGAGGCTGCAGTTTGCCATTCATGGAAGCAGCTAAAGCTGCCTCCTTCCATTTTTATTGTGACACTGGCTTTAGATGGATTGAGCAGAGACATTTGAGAAGGCTGCTTTCTGCTAAGCTCTGCCAGGTCCCCATCAGGGACCCCCAGGCTTCCATGTGCACCTCTGGACACAGACACAGCACACTCAGTTCCCAGCAGCTCCCCCCCCCGCCACCAGCTTTCCAAGATGGGAACACAGGCCAAGAGGAACCATTTTCCGACACAGGCTCTGTTACTCAAGCAGCAGAGCATGGAATCAGACAGATCTTAAAACTGCTACAAACAGGTAAAGTGTCCTGTGAATTCAGTCTTAATATAAAACAGAGTGCCATAAATCTGTCTCCAAGACACAGAACAGCTTGACATAGACCCACGTGCCACTGTTCTCACATCTGCCTGCAGTAGTTGCCACTGCAACATAAGGACTGTAATGACAGCAGATGCTGAAGCACAGAGGAGGAAGCAATAATCACAGTATAGCTCTGTTGGCCTGGGTTCTGTTAGAAACACAAGGAAGAAGCCAATGAGCCAAACCCACTGAGACAGAAATGGGATTGTCAGCCGTCGGGGAGGGGCTCCCAGGCTGCGAGAAGGGAAAACTGAGCGGAAAGACACAAGCTTTGCAACGAACCACTGGCCCTTTATCCTAGTACAAGCTCACAGCAAGACAGAGGGGAAAACCGGCACCATCCGAACTCAGAGACTTCTCTTAGATAGTTCTTCATTGCAGAACCTCTCTGTGCTGTTTGATTCCACAGGAACAAACAAATGGGACCAGCTGGGAAAGCATGCAAGCAGAACAGTGGGAGCAAGGGTAATCCTGACAACGAACAGCTCCCAGTGGCAAAGCTCAGCATAGTATCTGTTACCCAGAGGTCCAGCTCCTCGAGGGCAGAAGGCTACGAGGGCAGTGTCTAGCACCAGCTATGTGCACTGCATGGTGAATTTTCAAAAGTGCCTCAGTGACTTGCAATGGGGCTCACGCTGCTAAGTCAGTTCTGAAGGTCCTCCCATACACCCGCATCTCCTGTGACAAGCAGGGGCAAGATCAAGCAAACCTTGCCTAAAAATGAGGAGGCGACTTTGGGTCCATGAGCAGGGAGAGGACATAATGCAGCAGAAAAGGCCTGGCAGAACCACTGAGCCTCACATGGGTTCCTTTCCCTAACCAGCTGCTGCCCCCAACGGAAACCACATAGCACACGCTAAAAGGGCACTAGGACTGCAGGAGCTTAAGGGAACACCAGGCTCATGTCCAGGGGGCTGACTGGGAGCAGACTGCTGCAAAGGCTGGTGTGTGATAAACTTTAGTGTGCTTTGTATTAGCAAATTGGAGAGCAGAGTAAGCATTCAGCTATTTCCCTGGGCCACCTTTATTGCCCTGAATAGAGGAACAGATTTCTGAGAAGGTAACGGAGGCCCAATTCTACTCCCACTGCAATCACTGGGAGTTTGGCCATTTACTCTGTGGAAGTAGCACCAAAGGACAAACCAAAGGCTGAGGATCTGGCCCAAGGGTCATTGCACAGATGGACAGTTTTCTATTCCAGTTGTCTTGTTAAATGTGTAACTTATTACTATTTAAATTGTTAAATACATACCAGAGATACACAGGAAGTGAAAGTGGCCCAGCCAATGCTACCATGACAACCTTTATTCTTTTAATTGCCTGCTTTTTGGCAATTTTAAAAAAAGGGAAACTGGTTTTAATTTCCCTTTTGTTTTTGCTTTTTAAAAAAGACCCAAACAGAAATTGCCTCTGCTTAGTAGCTTCAGTTCAGATGGGATTGTCTATGCTCTTAGAATTTGTTTAGTTTTAAGTCCCCCCTCAATTTTAGGAAAGATGCCAAGCCTCAGGACAATGTGTGACGAGCTTCAACTCTTCACTGTTTAAGTTATCTGTTTAAATACCTAGTGGTCAGGCTAACAGAGACCAGACTTCAGGGGTGCTGGAACAATTTGTATAGAGGGGTGCCGAGAGCCATTGAACCAAACTGTAAACCACTTTAAGCCAAAGACTGCAGCAGCACCCCCAGCATCCCTAGTTCCAGCTCCTATGCCAGATTTATCACTCTATTATAGCAACTGCAATGGCTGACTGAACTATGCTCCCGTTTCCCAATGGAGTTCTCCTTTCAGCTGAGATCAAGCATGGGAAGGAGGGGAAAATGGGGGTTACAACAGAAATGGTTCTGTTCTGCAACTTTGACTGGCGTGTTCACTACCGTATCAGCAGCATCAAGGTCCAGAAGCCTCACAACGGAGCCCACTTTTACCAGACATCCAGCCCAGTTTCCAGAACCAAGAGATTCAGAAAAGCAGTACAAAACCACCAAGCCTTCTGGGGAGTGTCATCTCCAGCTACACAGCACAGGTTTACATGGAGGCTGTATGTCCTTAGAGGGGAGAATCTGCAGTGTGGCATATAGAAAACCGTCTGCTCCTCTAGGGCCTCCAGTCGACCCCTCCCCATTATACGTCATGACCATGGGTAACCATCCACTCACAGCCCCATTTACCCAACATCTCTATTCAGACCTTCATTCCCCAACAGCCCTCAGAACCCTATTCCATAAATTCCCCTGCTCACTGGTTCCTAAAGGGCTTCTGAAGGGAGTGGAGTCCAAGTGAGAGTTAAACAAGATGATCCTGGCACTGCGCAAGGTCATTCCCCAAAGTTCAGCAGGGCCTTGGTTCTTATCTTTCTCCAAATATTTACATTTGAAAATGAATTCAGATTTTCTTATCCATTAATAGCTGTATGAAGAATGCAAATTGGAAAGCTTCGCATCTCCAACTCCTGCCTCGCCTGCACCCATCTCTGAGAGCTTGGGTAACCCACTCCTTTTCATTTTAACTGGGTGGGGACTCTGCAGACAGGGTTTTCTTTCTATTGCTTTACCATGGCTGGGTGGAGTGCTTTGGAAAGGCTGTGTTTGAACCTGTCTAGCTCAGAGCCAGCACTGCTTGTCTTGGATTTGCCCAGGGCATCTTCCCAAATGCTGATTTGAGTTTGGTGATTGTGCTATCTTCCATTCCTTCCCCAGCAGCTCTCTCACCTTACACACATGGCAGAACGGGCAACATTTAGCCTAGTGAAAACACCTGGGATGATAACTCAGGTAGCATTAGGAGCACTCTGTGCAATGGGAAAGTAAAGGGCTACAAGAGCTTCCCGCTTTCCCAAACGTCCGAAGATCCAGGACCCTCTGAATTAGCAGAGCACAGTGAGGCCTTTACACTCAACTCAATGGCATTCCTCCGTCTGTTTGCAACACAATAACTTTTGAAAATCTCATCCAGGCTGTTCCAAAATTTCAGGGAATGTTTGAGGTACCAATGGGCAGAATCCTACTGGTTTTGGTGAATATCATAAAACCGGAAGAGCCTGTTTTCCACCAACCTAACTTATGATTCTACAAGTTGAGATACAGGGGCGAGGCAGCGACCTCCAGGTCAGGGCACCAGAGAGCCATCACCGCCCGCAGCACCACACAGGCACTTTGTGGGCCTGGTTTGAGTGGAGATCAGGCTGCTACAGGCCCCTCACTCCCTACCCCCCACCCCCAAACCAGGCCTCCCAGCTGGGCAGTGCATCCACATGGGGGGGGGGGGTGAGGAGGTGGCTGAGTGTCCAGCTCTGCCTATGTAAGCAATGAAGCGTGCAACCCTCTAGTATATTATTACAGCCAGTTCTTATCCCCTGAAATGAGACCCGGTTATTGGGGTAATAGCCCTACCCTGTGGGCTTCCTAGCCATCCCAGCAGAAGCAACAGCATCTTCTGACTCTCCATCATCTCAAACTTGAGACCCACTCACATGCTGCTGGGACGTTTTCCCCAACCCAAGGTGGGGCAAATGCATAACTGATGCTCTAATGTTGCTCTTACCTCAGCATGGCCCCCGGGGGTCAGGGTCTTGTTGCAGCGCTCACACTTCAAACAGAACTTGTGCCAGTCCTTGCCTAAAGAGGTCACTTTCTCGGCTGCATGAAAGACAAGAGAAAGAGCAGGGTTAGCCAGCTTGGCTGGAGAGAGAAGGCAAAAAGCAAACATCTGCAGAACAGGGCCCAGCAGTCTCACTCCAAGCTAGAGGGGCAGGATTCAGGTCTGTTGGAGTCTGCATCTAATGCCAATTACTGCTCTTAGCAAACATTACTAAACATACTGACTTTGTCTGCAGCATGAATTAATCACCTTGCTTCTCTTCTCTCCTGTATTATGACCTATTAGGGAAGCCTGACTTATCAGGGAAAGTTAAAGGACAGGACAGGGGAGGAAAAATTCATTGTCTGACTTTCACTCCAAAAGACCCCACAGCTCTCTACCAACTAGACAGAGGCACAGGAATCACTTGGCTCACTAACAAAATGCAGTTAAATTGCTCAGAGTGACACTTCACCATATTGTAAGGTCAGGAAGTGCAGAAGAATCCCTTGTTTGATGGAAGTTTTATTCTGCAAGTATAAATGGTGCTTTACAAAAAACACACAAAAACAAAAGCTCTGCAGGATGAAGTCTACACTCTAGGCAGACTACAATTCCCTGGAGCTAGATTTTAGCCAAGACTCTGGAGTTAACGGCTGATGCTTGTGAAAAGCATCATGGGATCATCAATAACCACAAATGGTCAAGACTTTGGATTTTACGTCTCATCTGTCAGCCTGCTCTTCCTGCATCACAGCCCCCCAGCACCATGGTATGTCCTGGTGAAAGGAGCATCTCCTTACTGAATTGCTGACTCCTGATACATTTCAGTGTAGCTCAGCGCTCCCACCACAACACTGAGCAGACCTGAGCTTATGAGCGAAGATGGGAATTTGCCCCTTTTCCTCCCATCAGCCCAATTCCCAGAGGGACATTCTCTCTGGTGAGAACCTTATATGCATAACTGACAGAGACCTGTGAACAAAGCCCTTTGAGACAGCTGGAGTGAGGAGGGTCTGAGGGCACTGCCAGAGGGCACTGCCTCACAAGTCAGGGGTGGGCCCAGTGTCTCCCCCCCCCCCCACCTCTCTGCAGCACTGAGAGACTGGAGGGAGCTCAGGATCTCCCCATACAAAGGGTAGGTTTGGGGATCAGTCCCGATTGCCTGCTAGTCCCAGAGGATTTTTAAGATGTCTCCAGGAATGCAGCTTCCTGGGAGTCTCCAACTGTTCCAGATTTTCAAGAGAGCTCAGCAATCCATGTTAAAATCGGGTGTCCCAGCAGGAGCTGCTGGGGGCAGAGCACTGCTGAAGGTCTGGCAATTCTGTAGTTGTTTAAATGGAGCTGGGCTCTTTGGAAAAAAATGGCCCCAGCTGTGGGAGGGAGTCCCTTGAGAATCTGGGCGTTGGCGACTATTCCAACCATTTCATAATCTCACTGGCAGGAAGATACAGGCTAAATATCAGAGATGTTCCCTTTTATTTATTGATTCTCTTTATACCTCTTTGTACCGCCCTAAAGATCCCGCTGTTATTCAAATGTTTGTAGTCCATTAGCACTTCCACTCCAACTCAGCCCCTTTTGTCTACACTACACAGCTTTTAGCGACACAGCCATGTCACTAATAAGGGTATATCTACACTGCGAAGTTGTCAATAAAACTTTTGTACTTTCACGGGTACCCCCCCGCCATGAAAGACAGAAGTTTTGCCGACAAGTGGCAACGTGAACGCGGTTTTGTTGGCAGGAGCACTCTCCTGACGACAAAACTAACGGCGCTTGCGAGGCTGGAAGTATTTTGTAGGCAAAAGTGCCGACAAAGAGCGTTTACACACAACTGACTTTTAGCAACAAGGCTGTGTCCAATCCATCCCTAAAGGCCCTGGGTTGTCAGCATTCTTGGAGAAGGAGCTCAGAAAGGAACACAGTCACCTAGGTGTGGTCACATCAGAGCCATATATAGTAAGGGACGATATTAACCACACACTTTGGAAAGCATCTGTGTATTCAGCCTAAAAAAAAAAAAAAAAAAAAAATCACAGTTGCTTGTGCAGTACAGTCACATTACAAGTTCATCTCTCTGACCCTAGGTCGGTCTCTCTATCGCTGCTCCCCAGACTTCTCCCACCTACTGAACAGGAATGGCTTTGATTGTTTATCCCAGATGCACTCGCTTAACCGGGCCAAGTGAAATCTCGTTTTGTGTTTCCTGCCCATACATCTAGTATCTCTCCTCTCCCACTCAGCACACTAAACAAAGATGTTATGTGAGACCAGATCCAGCAGCAACACCGATCTTATCTAGGCTTTGCAAGGTCACCCTTTGCTGTGCCTTCCACAAAGATTAAACATTTCAAACTCTCTCCCCCCAGCCCTGCTGGCTAGAAGGAGCAGAGCTTACTAGAATTTTTCATTATGTGAAGCAAGGATGCCTCTGTGCCTCTGGGCCTCATGAGGGGAAAGCCATGCAGAAGAGGTAGGTTCTGCATTTAGTTTGCATGTGGTAAGGGTGCTGGTCTCTTATGTTGAAAGGCAGCACATTCAAGAGCCTGAGTCCAGGTTCTGGGAAAGTTCTGTGTCTTGTGGAAACGGGGCTCCTCCTGCTTGTTGACTACTTTTCCCCCAAGGGAGCAAGCTGTTGTGCAAGCTCATCACCGCACGGAAGAGTTGGAATTCATATATCCCAAGTCCAGAAGGGACTGTTGTGATCAGCTAATCTGACCTCCTGTAAAATCCAGGCCAGAGACCTGCCCCCAAATCATTTCTAGAGCAGATCTTTTAGAAAAACATCCCGTCTTGACTTTAAAATTGCCATGATAGAGAAAATTATCCCAATGGTTTGTAACCTTCACTATTCAAATTTACAGCCTATTTCCAATCTGAATTTGTCTAGCTTCAACTTCCAGCCACTGGATCGTGCTAGACCTTTTCTCTGCTACACTGAAGAGCCCAATATTAAATATCTGTTCCCCATGTCAGTCCCCCCTTAACCTTCTCTTTGTTAAGCTAAATAGACCAACCTCCTTGAGTCTCTTGCTACAAGGCATGGTTTCTATCCCTTAACTCATTCCCGTTGTTCTTGTCTGAACGAACCCCCTCCAATTTATCAACACCTTCTGAGGCCGCTACTATGCCAGGCTTCGAAAGCCAGAGCAGCAACCTTGAACTGGACTCTGGTTTCAATGGGAAGCCCACGCAGTGACTGGTGATCACACCAATCCATGTTAGTGAGCAGCCACGTTGCTGCGTTCTGGGCCACAGATAGCTTCCCCAGAGCCCAAGGCTCCATTCCCAGGTGTAAGAGATGGCAGGAGCTGAGTCTTAAGGCTACAGTGTGTATCAGGTTGATGTTTAAAAGGACCAGGGTCATCCCCTGGCCAGGCACAGAAGGAAGGGGGTGTTTGTCACACTGTGGCTATCTGTGTGTTCAGGCACAGGACAGAGCCAAGGAGCCCCCATGGCTGCGGACAGATCCAACAGGTGCCGTCTGTGGCAAGGTCCCTCCTCCTCCACCATCACCTCAGATGCATCAGGGCTTAGTCCCAACAGCTGCAATCCCTCCTTTGGACTGTGCTGTGAATGTGTGCTGTCCAGGTACTCCTGGCACTGCTGCCCAGGTTCTGTGCTGGCTCTCCCTACAGCTCCAAGAATATTGGACAGGAGGGGGAAAAGGACTGAACCTTGGAACACCAGCCAGTGAGGGCCCAGGGGGCTGAAGAATAATTGCCCATAATGACTCTTGCTGTACCCTGCTCCAGACCTACCTCCTGCCATCCCTACGCTGTATGTTGCTATTTAGTATTACCCCCAGCATCCTTGGGCAGCTAGCAGGCCATGTCACTGCACTCACACCTACTCTGAGAAAGATCCCAGGCCCCAAATGCCTTCCCTAGAAGACCATCTTCTGCCCTCCAGTCAGCCATTAGCCTTCTAAATTCACCGTGTTTGCCTGGGAGGTTTAGCGATCCGATTCCCCCTTCCCTTATACCAGGTTAACAGAACTGGAACCAGCGCATTATACCAGCACACAACTGGAGCAATGCAGTAGGCAGGCTGGCTGTGTGCGCCAGGCCCACTTCTCACTCGGGATTCTAGCATCCTCTTGCCGCTTAGATCTCTCCCCGATGTTTGTCCACTTCCTTCAGCAGAAACCCAAGCTAGAGTTACCAGATAGAAACGGGTTAGGCCATGCTGCCTTTCTTTAGGACTGGTGTCTCATCGGCTTCCTTCAAACGCTTAACTATCTCTTTCAGAGTAACAGCCGTGTTAGTCTGTATTCGCAAAAAGAAAAGGAGGACTTGTGGACATGCATCCGATGAAGTGAGCTGTAGCTCACAAAAGCTTATGTTCAAATAAATTGGTTAGTCTCTAAGGTGCCACAAGTACTCCTTTTCTTTTTACTATCTCTTGGTTCTCTCCTTAGAATGCGATGGATCATTGTCAGTGGCTCTGTAAACCCATAAATCAGTTCCTACAGCATTATAAAATTGGGCACACGTCACCCACACCTGCAGACACATACACAACATTCTCCCACGCCCTCCATCAGGGTTACTTCATGCGGGTTTTTATCAACAGCTACCAGCATATTGACAAAACCTTCCTTATTCCCTCTTTGCCCAGGCATCTGTGCTTTATATTATTAAAAAGGAATCTAAATAAGCACAGTATCTCTGCTGTTTCTGAATCAGTTCCATCCCACTCCACCCTCCATCTCTCTTTTCCGCCCAAGATATTTATATGAAAGTCCTTTTTGTTCTACCCCAAACCCCTTCTGGCAGCATTAATTCATTTTGCTACCCTTATCTTTTCTTTGCATGCCTAACCAAGTATATTTGTTACGCTGCCTCCCACCTCTTTCCCATTTCCTCTTCAGGGCTGGGATCCGTCTTTGTTCTTCACACCCACTAATTCCCCATTTTTGTTTTTTCTCTCTCTCTCTCTGACACATACAGACGTGGGTGCACACACTCTGGGCACTGCACAACAGCTGGAATACGGTAAAATTCAATTAAAGTTGCCATAAAATGAAGTCATAAAAAGCCAAATGAAATATTTAACAGGCAAATAAAGCAGCAGGATTGAAGTGCACTTCTACTCTAAATGCGACTGAAAATGGCATTATGGGTTTGTTTATGTATTCTCATTGGCTTCATTGTGGGGGGAGGAATGTCAAATTTGTTTTGTTTACATGTTGTTATACTGGAACATGAGAAAAACCACACTGGAGGTGGTGTGTGTAACAGCTGCCTTCCATTCAGACTAAATGAGGGAACAATTAAATGCCCCTCTTGTCTAGGGATAGCCAGAACAACAGGAGCCACCCTCCAAAACAACAGGCGGCTTAGGGGTCTGAACTATGTGGGCGGAGGGGTTTCTCTGTGGGGTGAATGTAAATACCGGGATAGGGAATGATTTTGATTCCAGCTGTGCATGTGGGAGAGAAGGGGCATAGAGAAGGCACCCCAAACACAGTGAGACTAAAGAAGCCCTGGTAGCATGACCCTAAGAAAAAGCTAAGAAAGGGTTTTTGGGCAAAGTGCTGGCTGGAAAGAAGCTTGGAACTGGAAGCAAAGAAACTACCTCCTGCTGTTTAATCCCTACTGTGTTCAGGACTTTATGCAACTTCTTTGTAAACAAACAGAACTGCCTCCAAGAAATACCTGAATCCATCACCAATTTCTCCTCCTAATGGAAACAAACTGGTAGTCTCTGAACTTTGGTAAACGCCTTGGGTCAAAAGGGGGCAAGACAAGAGGTTTTTTCTACCTGTCATACCTGCACTATCTGGGATCTGAAAGCTGAGCTGGGTCCTTTCTGGTTCACTCAAAGTCCCCAGTAACAAGGACTTTGCAGACCACATTCTGCTCTCCATTATACTTGCACATCTTCATTGACTCCAGTGGAGCTGCACAGGTGAAGCATAAGAATTTGGCCCAGCAGCTAGAACAGTGGTTCCCAAACTTTTCAGGATTGCATCCCCCTTACTCCTGTCCACGCCTCCCCCCGGAGCCAGCAACTCAGATGAGGCCAGGCATCCCAACAGGCCTTGGCCATTGGCCCTCAGAGACACAACCAGGCGGTGCAATCTACAGGGCAGTAAGGCTCCCACAGGTCAGGCTTGCCCTGAGACTCTGGACTGGGGAGAGTCACCAATCCAATATGGATTGCACATGCACCCAGGGACTCCCTGGCTCTGCTGAGTGGGGGCTGCCCAGCTGCATCAGGCATTCCCCCTCGCCTCTCTGTTAGGAACCGGACCATGGGTGGTCTCACCTCATGGTTAGGGCGTGAGCCGGAGCTGAGAGCCAGGAATCAGGACTTGAGGGTCAGAGGGAACATCTACACTATAATAAAAACCCACAGCATCAAGTCTCAGAGTCCACGTCAATTGACTCAGGCTCACAGGGCTAAAAACTGCAGTATAGACATTTGGGTTCAGGTTTAGGCTGGAGCCTGGGTTCTGAACAGACATGCCAAACCCATGAAAAAAAAAATCATGGAAATTGGTCTTGTTTTGTCTTAATTGGCTTGTGAGATGATTATTGGCTAGGTTTCAGAGGTGTAGCCATGTTAGTCTGTATCAGTAAAAACAATAAGGAATCCTTGTGGCACCTTAGAGACTAACAAATGTATTTGGGCATAAGCTTTCATGGGCTATAACCCACTTCATCAGATGCATGGAGTGGAAAATACTGTGAGTAGGTATAAATATACAGCATATGAAAAGATGGGAGTTGCCTTACCAAGTGGGGGGGTCAGTGCTAACGAGGCCAATTCAATTAGGGTGGATGTGGGCCATTCCCAACAGTTGACAAGAAGGTATGAGTATCAACAGAGGGAAAATTATTTTTTGTAGTGACCCAGCCACTCCCAGTCTCATTCAGGCCTAATTTGATGGTGTCAAGTTTACAAATTAATTCCAGTTCTGCAGTTTCTTGCTGAAGTCTCTTTCTGAAGTTTTTTTTTGTTGAAGAATGGCCACTTTTAAGTCTGTTATTGAGTGTCCAGGGAGACAATTCTTGATGTCTCTATGCAAAAGAATAAATGTACACAAATCAGACATCAAGAATTGTAACATTCAAAAACCAGTAGAGCACTTCAATCTCCCTGGACATTCAATAACAGACTTAAAAGTGGCCATTCTTCAACAAAAACACTTCAAAAAGAGACTTAAACGAGAAACTGCAGAAACTGTTTTTGCTTGTTTTCTAGTTTTTGGCTTGTAGCTTGTTGGACTTGTTGCAGGTTGTTGCTTCTTTTTTTTTGATCGGCTCCCGGCAAGCAGAGGCAAGGGGGGACAAGAAGGGGCAAGGGGGAATAGAGAGTGAGGGGTGCACAGCAGCCCCACAACAGTCCCAGACTGCACGCCAGAGGAATCTAGTCACTTAGAGTGTTGGGATTCTTAGGGATTGGCTTGTTTTGGCCTTGTTTTGAAATGGGATTAGCTTGATTTTTGGCTTATTGTGAAAGTCAGGGTGCTTATTTACCATGTGAAAGTTGGCAACTGTGGTTCTGAGGCCCCATTTTCAGGGAGGGTTTCAGATCCCAGGCTCCACCCTGAACCCAAATGTCTACATAGCATTTAACCCCACAGCCCAACGCCTGTGAGCCCGAGTCAGCTGACTTGGGCCAGCCACGGCTATGCTGCAGGTCTTTTACTGCAGTGTGGACGTTCCCAGTGCTGTGGTTAGACACTAAATACCATGTCTAGGCAGAGAGATGAATCTGAGGGTCAGAACCTGAGTATCAGCCGGACCAGGGGGTAGCAGCCAGCGGGAGGAAACCAGGAGCAGGAGCCAGGAACAAGGAGTGAGGGCCAGGAGCAGGAAGCAGGACCAGAACACAGATGTGGGCATGGACCACTACTGAGCGACCAGAGACCCAGGGTGGCTGCAGGGTTTAAGAATGGCTGAAGACACGAACAGACACAATAAGGATGCCAGGTTCATTGGCTGAACCAGCTGAAGGCAATGAACTGGGTCTGGGTTCAGATGTGGGTCCCTAACGCTTCCTGTCACCGCAAAAGCCCACTGCCCCTGACCCATATAATCCAGGGCAGGGAGCCAGCCCCCACCCCAACACAACATCAGCGAACCCAGGGAAATGACGTGTAGCCATTCCCTGCTCCTGAGGAGCAAGCTACAAGGGCGCAGCACTACAGCGGCACCGCACATCACAGCCCAGCATGCAACAAGGGCCTGTGCTGATCAGGGCTCAGAGCATGTCCTCCCCCCCAGCTCCCAGTTGCCTCGGCAGATGGAGCCTGCGGTGCCTGTAGACAACCAAAGCTACGTCACAAATAAACCATTCTTAGCCTTAAACAGCTTCATGTCTCTCCAAGCACTTTCCAAAGGCAAGCATGGCTCCTAAGCACCTGCTTCCCTCTGCCCTGGGTCACAGCTGGAGGCACTTTGCCACCCCACAGGCAGGCACACAGGGCCTGCCTGGCATTACCGGGCCCCCCACAGACCTCCTGGCAGGGGAAATGGAGCGTGAAAGCTGTAAGCTGAGCCTGGTGTCAGAGCACAAACGGCGTGAGCAGCATTGTCATGGTGGAGAGAAGGTCAGGCTAACCCCTGGATTGAATTTCAGCAGCATCAATCAGGAACTCTCCTCTCCCCACTGCTCTGAGCATCAACAATAGCCATCACCCTCTTACAGCAATGAACTGCAGCAGGAAATGGCCAGAGATCACGACAAAGAGGCTGTCTCCATTACAGCCCTGCCACCGGCCAAGTGCGTTTCCACCCCCACGCCCAAGACTCTCTGTGAGTCTGGCAGCATTGGACGGCTGCTTTTTAATATTTCAGGCTGGTTGTTCACAAGGCGGAGCAGGCACGACTCAGCTACTGGCCGTGGCCACACTGTAACCAGATCCTTAGGGAAGGAATCTGGACTGTGAAGGGTCTCCAAAGCCCATGCTCACAAAGATGGTGGGCTAACACCACAGAGGTGGGACGCTTGGCACCCTCTGACACAGGAAGGCCTGGGACTCAGGTGGGTGAACACTTTGTCTCACTCTGCAGCGACCCCTGAGGGTCCAGCAGGAGCCACATCCAGAGCACCTCAGCACCAGGCAATTCTCCATGAAGCCAGGCCTGGCGGTGGGAGGTGAAGTGGAAAACATGGGGGGTGGAGGGAGAGGAGAGCTTTAAAGCTCAGAAACCCACCCCCCCACACCACAAAAATAGCAGAGCCCGGAAGGAAATCTCCTGAGATCATAACCTGCCATACACTCAGGCTGCTCACGGGCTAAGAACTCCTCCTCGGCACCAGGGAGTGGAAGAGACTCCAACAGGACCTCGCAACCCCTGTTAAGGGGGTCACTGGGGAGTAGGAGACCTGCTAAGACATCATCCCCCTCAAGTTAAAGGAGTAACTCTGACATCAGTGAGACCGTACACCTCAACATGATGGGGGTAGGGCATTCCGCCCAGCCCAGATCCCTCCATTGGAGAACAAAGCTCTCAACCAGACATCCTGCTGGGCCACAGTGCAGTCAAGCCCAGCTGAGCTCTCTGATTCCATGTGGCAGATGTTTACAGAAAGTTATCTTGCTCTGAACAATGGGCCTACGCTTCCCAAGGGAGCGCAAACAAGCCACCGCTTAGCCAGGCCGTCAGCCAGTGGATTAGCAAGGGAGTATTCCAGGCTGCATTGTTTACTCCCAACAGAGGAAATAGCTTGGAGACACCCAACCTACTTCCAGGGCACTGACATCCCATTTGTGTTCAAAGTCCTATAAATCACCACTCAGAGAGAGAAAAAAAAAAAAAGAGTTCCAATTTCCTGCCGCTTCGCCATATCTGCTCTATAAATACACAATCGCCGTCCCCTTCCAGGGTACAGCTTCAGGCACAGCACAGAGTTGAGACTGCAGCCCACTCACCATGACCCTCCTGGGACCAAGCAACATGCTGAGATTTCAGCCAGCTCAATATTTGCAGTGAGTCTCTTCAAGAATGGTCTTGGGCAAATCAGATCCCAAATCCAGCCAGTCCTCTGTGGGGACAGCAACAGTGCAGGCTTCGCATAAGTTAATCAAGGATTGGATGTGCAGTGAGATACCCATCCACCCAACACAATGTACACTCATCCACATTCACATCCACTGTTTCTGCCACCAGGGGCTCCTCTACAGCTGTATGCCTGAAACGATGGGGCTAGTCTACCATGCTGTCCGCTTTGGTCCTTTTGCTATTGCACCATGGCACATGTGCTCCGTTCTGCCTCCCTTCCTCAGTTTCCAGGCCGAGGAGCTCAGCCTGCAGCAAGGCCCCTGGTTCCCCTGCAGCGTTACATACATGGAAAACAGCACCAGAGAGACTTATGGCCATTAGAAGTGAGAAAATCAGTAAGACATCAGGTATGTTACTACAGCAGAGAAATAGCAAGGTATTAGGTTTGAGAAATAGCAGGCCATTTGTCATTTAAACTCTGCATCATAATGTGACCTCCCATGGGGCAGAGTTATGGTTACACAGGAACATGAAATTTGGTATTTCCTGACTCAAGCACTTCACTCTACGTCCTCACAATCCCCCCAACATAGTTCTTTGTATGGGACCTTCCATTGCAGGGAAGATACACACTACTCTGAAACAGATCCTCAGTCAACTTAGCCCTCCTTTAGCCTCTCTGTGCATCTGTCCCCTGTACAATGAGTCCCCTTGGACAGCTGCCTAGAGCACCTGCTTTCACACCTGGGAGGGCAGGCACCCTGCCCAACATCCTCTCCACTTGTGAGCTTGTTCCTTGTTACTTACGGTGGGATTGTCATCTCAGAGTCAGCTCAGCAATCACCAGGGTCCTGGCTCCTACGACATGCACTTGGCTATGGATCATCTTGGCCAGGGCACAAAGCGAGGATGGAACTGGATCAACAGCAATGCTCCCATCACAGGGGATGGGGGGGAAATGATCCCAAAGCTCTTGAAAGCCATGGCTGCATGGGTCCCATGCCAGCCCAATGCTGCAACAGACACATGGAATTGGAGATGATGCAGGAGGGAGATCAAGGGCCTGCAGTGCAGAGGAGTTAGCAAGAAGCAGCTCCGTCAGAGACCCTCTTTATGCCAGTCGGGGTCAGTACTAACCAGAGCACATACCGAAGTCCCCAGCACGCTGTTCATTACACTGACATGCTGCCCTTGGAAGAGTTACTTTGCCATCAGGACAGAGAAAGGAGGGGCTGCCTGATAAAGATACAGCATTGCTACCCAGCTGTACCCTGGTCCACTGGTTTCCTCTGCGTTCCACCTGCATTTCCTGAAGATCCAACAGGACTTCACTCGCTCCCGTCCACACACAGCAACCATCTCCTCCCCTCTATCAGCAAGAGCAGAGATGCGCTGGAGCGAGTGCTCGTGTTACCAAGACTTCAGCACTGCTCCCAGTCACACTCAAGAGTGCTCACAAGCAGGCTAAGGATGGTCATGAATAATTAAACCCAACTGCGATGGGTAAGACGAACAACTGCAGGAATCTCTGAGACACTAGCCCTGCTCCAGGATTGTGTTGGTTCTTGGAATCCAATTTTGTTACTAATTTGAATGGGTCTCCCATCATTAGGGCCATTTAACAGGGCTCTGCTCAGTCTACCTGACAACCAGCCCCAGCCTTTTGCTTCTTTCCAACTCCTGGCCCTCCCACCATTGGATCCCAATGGTAAGCAATGTGATGTCACAGCACGTTGCCATGGAAGTGCATACGGCGTGGCTGCAGCATAGCACAGCAAGTTCACAGATGACACTAAGATGCGGAGGGGAGAGGTAGATACAATGGAGGTTAGGGATAGGGTACAGAGTGACTTAGACAAATTGGAGGATTGGGCCAAAAGAAATCTGATGAGGTTCAACAAGGACAAGTGCAGAGTCCTGCACTTAGGACGGAAGAATCCCATGCACTGCTACAGGCTGGGGACCGACTGGCTAAGCAGCAGTTCTTCAGAAAAGGACCTAGGGATTACAGTGGATGAGAAGCTGGATATGAGTCAGCAGTGTGCCATTGTTGCCAAGAAGGCTAACGGCATATTGGGCTGCATTAGTAGGAGCACTGCCAGCAGATCTAGGGAAGTGATTATTCTCCTCTATTCGGCACCGGTGAGGCCACATCTGGAGTATTGCGTCCAGTTTTGGGCCCCCCCACTACAGAAAGGATGTCACAAATTGGAGAGAGTCCAGTGGAGGGCAACGAAAATGGTCAAGGGGCTGGGACACATGACTTACGAGGAGAGGCTGAGGGGACTGGGCTTGTTTAGTCTGCAGAAGAGAAGAGCGAGGGGGGATTTGATAGCAGCCTTCAATTACCTGAAGGGGGGTTCCAAAGAGGATGGAGCTAGGCTGTTCTCAGTGGTGACAGATGATAGAACAAGGAGCTGTGGTCTCAAGTTGCAGTGGGGGAGGTCTAGGTTGGATATTAGGAAACACTATTTCACTAGGAGGGTGGTGAAGCACTGCAATGGGTTACCTAGGGAGGTGGTGGAATCTCCATCCTTAGAGGTTTTAAGGCGCGGCTTGACAAAGCCCTGGCTGGGATGATTTATTGGTGTTGCTTTGAGCAGGGGGTTGGACTAGATGACCTCCTGAGGTCTCTTCCAACCCTAATCTTCTATGATTCTATGACTGGGGTGAAGGCTAAAAATGTCCCTTACCTTCAGGGGAGACATTTGCTTGTTTCCTTTCCAGCCCCATTTGCTTTCTCCACACTGGTTGAGAATCACATGCCCAGGTGCTCCAACAGCCCTAGAACAATCACGGATTAACCCAGGAGCACAGCTCCAGCCCCGGCCAGCTTCACACACCCACCCAGCGCCTGTTCTACTCGCAGCTGGACATTTCAGATGGCTGTTTCTGAACACCCCTCCCAGAAGGGGCGACTCAGGACTGGCAGTGGGGTGATGCTCTGATGGCATACCTAGGAATACCACCAGCACCAGAGTCAACATCCAGGATGGCAACAGTCATGCTGCTGACTCAGAGGGAATGTATCTGAGCACACACCCACACGCATCTCAGAAGCACCTGCCAGACTCATGGCTCTTGGAAAACTCAAGACCTCAGAGGCACCTGCTGCAGGAAAGAGACTCGACCCACAGCACCCAAGAGTCTGAGACTTAGGGGCTCCCATGCCAGGCCATACTGGTTTGTCCCGTTGCAAATCATAACTGATTTAATAGCCAGGCTGCAAAGACCAAGGGATAAAATAGCCTGGGGAGTTGCACAGCAATGACTTGCATGGCACAGCAGAGACAGATTTACTAACCTGCTGCAGGTTGAGCATAACTTCTGCAGTTCTGTCCTCTTCGCTGGCCCCCTATGTTTTGGGTGATGGGGATTTGACATCTGAAATCAGCCAACCACCCACTTAACTCTTGTCCTGCTTCCCATCTTTAACAGATCGGCACATTGTAATTCTATTGCTTAGAATGCATTAAATTCCTAAAGCCAGATCCCGGCCCCAGGGGCTGCTCTCAGCTATAACGGCCCCAGAGGGGATCACCAGAGCGCAGCATAGCCTGGCCACAGTCTTTTCCCTCCATGGCACATCCCTTTTGCTGGGCTGCTGAGGAGCCAGAACCAGGTAAAGAATCAGGGAGGGCAGCTGAAGCCAGCTTCTGTCCCCTTTGCACCACTGATGGAGCAAAATGTAAAACTTAGCCCTTGAATCTTACTTCTTCCTTTAGATTTTCCATGGCTGATTCAGACATGGCCCCTGCTACAGCTATAGCTGCTTTCAGAGTCTGGTAAAGAGATGGCCTTTGTACAGACATTGCTGCAGCTACAGGTTAGCAGGGAATTCAACCCATTCTGAATGCTACTGGCAGGGAACAAGGCTGTATACAGCACTGAGTGGCCTCTGCATCCAGGAGGTCAGACCAAATCAGGGGTGGCCAACCAGTGGTTCTGGAGCCACATGCGGATCGTCAGAAGTTAATATGCGGCTCGTTGTATAGGCACCGAATCCGGGGCTGGAGCCACAGGGGCCAACTTTCCAATGTGCCGGGGGTGCTCACTGCTCAAGCCCTGGCTCAGCCCCAGGCCCTGCCCCCACTCCAGCCCTTCCTGCCCCCGCCCCTGAGCCTGCAGTATCCTGGCTTCTCCCCCCTCCCCTGCAGAGCCTCCTGCATACCACAAAACCGCTGACCGGGAGGGAGGGGATGGTGCTGATCAGTGGGGCTGCCAGTGGGTGGGAGGTGCTCGGAGCGGGGTGAGGGAGCTGGTGAGGGGCTGCTGACGTATTACTGTAGCTCTTTGGCAATCTACATTGTTAAATTCTGGCTCCTTCTCAGGCTCAGGTTGGCCACCCCTGGACTAGATGATCAAGCGCTCCCTTCTGGCCTTCAGCTCCATGGCTCAGGGCTAGGGAACATCCGGGGGGGAGTGTTTTCCAGGTATATTACTCACTCACTCAGAGTAGGAGAGACAGCCGTCTCAGCTCACAGCTGCCCAGCAGGAGCTGTCTGTACTCCAGGGCCCACCCCAACCAGCAGACATAAGACCTTTTCTGCACTAGCCCCCTCTCATCAGCCTGCGAAAAGTGACCAATGAAAGAACGGAAAGTGGGCTTTGTGCCCTTTGTTGTGATTTCTTCTCGCTGATGCAAAGATTCTGGCAAATAAGTAGGTGCCCATTTGGAAGTGGTCTATATGGCAACAGATCTACACACACCTTAAGCTGGGCTGAAGTGGTGCTGAGGCCTTGGGCTGACCCCTTGTGCCAGGTACCTGTTACCCCACCTGAAACACACTCCAGGCTGCCTGTGCAGGTGGGAATTGGATCCGCTGCCCCTCAGGTTCAGAGAGGTGAGTCAGCAAGGGGTCCCCAGGTCTCCACCAAGGAGATCTGCTAGACTCCAGCAGTATTCAGGAGCAGGTTTTGTTGCATCTGGGGCTGTGTAACTTGCACAAGAACCTCCCTCCAGCATCCAAACGCCTGGAGAAGAGGAAGAATTTTAAAAAACCAAATTCCAAACCAGAGTTCTGTATTTAGCAGCCAGATTTCCAGCGCAGGATGCGGCAATGATGTAATGTTCCACTTCCAGAATCCAGCAACGCTCTGCCAGCTGCCTGCACAGAAGCTCAGTGTTCCCTCCAAAAGGGGAAATGAAGACACTCAGAAAACACTACAATGTGTTTTTTATTGCACAGAGTGCAGCAGTAAAGAACTCCATGTTCCCTCCCCTTAGCCAGACTCATAATCACCAGCACAGACAAGATATATAAGAGACAGCTGCTAGAATTGGCAACAGCAATACCTGCCCAAGGTGCAATGAAACTCACAAAAGGTAAACCTTGCGATCCATGTAAACTCTCTGATTGGCAATGGTGGGCAAAGAGGAGGGAAGCGCCTTACTCCCTGCAGTCTGCACTTGAAATGCCCTTGGATATCACATGTTGCAATCAATCAACAGGTAAAGGCTGTGGCTCCGGGATGGACATGCTCAACTTCCAAACTAACCTTCTGCAACATCTGATTGCTCATCTTTCAAACACCACAGTCTTCAGAGAAAGGTGGCCAACTGCCTTTGGCCACAGATCCCCTGGCTGTGAAATTAATCCTGGGGCCTCAGCTGAATCACACATATAGGTGCCTGATGAGCAGAGCTGGTGTGGCCAGCTCCCTGTCAGGCAGGATACTGCCCCTCACTCAGCAGAGAGGGCAGCCTTGGGCACGACATCTCTCCTGATAGAACCTTCCTGGGATAGAACCATGGCAGCCTCTAACAACATCTCTGCTCAGCACAGCCCCTGCAGGTCAGTGAGGAGCCCATTTTAGGGGGTGATGCATAGGGAACGGAAGAGCTGGACATCACAGCAGCCAAACCTCGACCTAAGAGGCTGCACTTCAGGCCTGGTGGAGAGAGGGTTTCTTTCAGTAATCTCCTGAAGTGATACCTGAACCCCCTTCATCTACAACATTTCTCACTGAGCCCCACCAGCATGGGGAGGCTGCCTGCTTTCCTGGGTCCAATTCCCCAGCAAACTCTTGTGGCAGCTGCTCTGTTCAGAGCTAAGGAATCCCTAGAGCCACACAACAACTAGCCTGGTGATGGAAAAGGGAAAGTCATCCAAACCCCAACTCCCCTACCAATGATCTGTTACAACATGATCAGAAAGGGAGGGACCTGGGGTATCCGTCCCCATGCCAAGCCAGGGGTAGTGACAGCAAGGGCAGATCAACAACATACATAGTACCAGCTCCTCTGTAAGGGAGGCATTATGCCTATTTTATCTATGGGGAAACTGAGGCACAGAGCAAGGGAACAACTTGCCCACTGTCAGAGAGCTGGGGCAGAAAGTCTATATCTCCTGACTCTTAGCTCCTTCCTGTAAACTCCAGCATACTCCCTGAGAGAAGTAATGGCTCCAAGCCCCCTGCTCTGGTCGCTGACATGTTCCCAGCTGGCACAGGCTGTAGTAGCCCTTCTCCAGCCCCACTACCAAGCCCTGCTCCATTCCAGACAGAGATGTATTCCCCAAGGCCTCTCTGCCCTGCCAAGGCCATGGAGGAGTGGTCACAGAATGACAGACAGCTTCACCCAGCTGAATGAATCAGGCCTTTGTCTGGAGTCTTGGTTCCCTGGAAGCTCAGCTCCCTGCGTCACTGCTCCCTCTCCTCCAACAGCGGGTGGATCCCTACCAGGAGAGCTATGGCTGCCCTGCTGAAGGAGGGGGTGGGGGACACAGGGCAGCACTAGCATTTCTGCACTTCCAAGGGAGAGCCAGGAAAACCCTGTGGGGCTGCCCCAGAACTGAGACCCAGTCCACAACTCATGGCACAGGCTGGACTGACGAGCAGGCAAAGCACTGCCTCTGCTGGGCTCAGAGACCAGTGAGTATGCTCTGGATGGCAGCCTGGCACCCCCACATGCCAGCTTTCGACACTTCAGCTTAGAGAGCACAGGACAGCAGATGGGGTGCTTTCACCTCCCTCCCAGCCCAGCCTGGATCAGTCCCCACTCGTCATACTCGACAGTGGCCCCATCCCTCCCTTGGCCTCACATTAGGGAGACCATATTTTCCCAAAGGGAAAACAGGGCACCCCATGGGTCGGCCAGAAGCCCACCTGGCCCCTTACCTGTGCGCGGGGCTAGCCTGAGCCCTCCCTGCCTCTTGCCTGGGGCTGGCTTGAGGTCCCCCTACTCCTACCAGTGTAGGGCCAGCCCGAGGCCCCCCACTGCCCACCAGCACACAGGGCCCCCCTCTCCCTAGCTCTCCCTGCCTCCCACCTGCACGGGGCCAGCCCAAGGTCCCCATCCCTCCCAGTACATGGGGCCAACCCAAGGCCCTCTACTGCCTGCCCACAGTCCCTCTCCCCATGGTGGCCTCCCACCCCCCACCCACGTGGGCCCGGTCCCAGACCCCTGCTGCCTGCCCATGTGCAGGGCCAGCTGGCCCAAGCCGCTCTCCCTAGCCTCCCCTCCAGCACAGGGCTGACATTGCTGCTTGCCCCCATCTCACATGTTCCTCCGTGCCCCACCAGAGGTCACACCCCACTTTTTTGGCAAAACTGGGCATTTGCCCTGTTTACTCTTGCCAACTGATCATCAGGATAGTTCAGCTGTTTGAGCATTGGCCTGCTAAACCCAGGGTTGTGAGTTCAATCATTGAGAGAGCCATTTAAGGATCGGGGGCAAAAACTGGGGATTGGTCCTGCTTTGAGCAGGGGGTTGGACTTGATGACCTCCTGAGGTCCCTTCCAACCCTAATATTCTATGATTCTATGACACTCCCTGGGACAAAGACCCTGCCAGTGGCAGTCCACTGAGGCCAACAGGCACACGCCAGGCCCAAGAGCTTTAGAATCCTTTTGATCTCATTAAAAATGGGGTTTACAGGCAGCTGAGAAACCACTGCAGCCTGGCACCCAAGCTCTCTCCCCTGGGGGGCTATAGGGCCTCTGCCTGTTTCTGATCCAAAAGGGAATGATCTGGAAATGGTGTCCACCCTTCCTCCCCCAGCCTCAGAGACCCACACTGCTGCTGCTCTACAAATCAGCCCGTAGGGCTAGTGCCTCCCAGCCTCTCCAAGCCTCATATCAAGAGTTGTGGGTATGAGCCACCCAGAGAGCCCCTCTGCAGGGGCACAAGCAGTTGCCTGCCTCCCAGCAACCTGGCATGTCGGAGTCTTAGCCCACGCACTTTGGTCTCTCAGCTCACCCAGTCCATGCCACACCTAAGTGTGCACCATGCACGGGGAGCACCGTCAAGTCTCTGCCTCTGGGAGCGTGCCTATGGCCAGGACAGGGGAGGCTCTGCACACAAGCTGTTCAGCGCCTCAGCTCTCAAGAGCTCCCTACCACTCCTGTTGGGTGGCTCCCACGTGTGCTACCCAGCAGGGATCGAGGGAGCAGCCTGGCCCAGTGAACACACACAGGAGATCAGACTGCATTTCCCTCTCTGCCCCAGGAACGGCACCTCCCGGAGGTGCCCATGACAGCAGAGGCAATCCGCGCACTGCTCAGTCCTGCACTTTGCCTGAATGTGCTGCTTGTGGTGGCTGCATTGAGAGCACCTCGCCTGCTGCAGGCTTCACTCCCACCTCTTCCAGGTGTCTCTCCGCTCCAACAACCTGGCTTCAAGCACTGACTGTGGACTAGAGTCAGGGCAAAAACATGGGAGCGGCTGCCAAAACCTCCTGCAAACCATCTCAGAAAAAAGACATAAAAGCCGACAGCCCCTCTGGGGTCACGCTGCAATGCTCAGGGCAGCAGGGTGAAGTCCCTCTCCCAGCTTCTTCACTGGGAGGCTCCTTCTGCCCAAATGGGAATGCTGCGTATGCAGGGCATGTTTCCCATGTCCCCCTCTGTCCTGGACACTGGCAAAGAGAGCACAGCTGTGTGGCCAAGAGCTACTTGCTCATCTGAGCATCACGCAAGGAGGATCTGCTTGGATTGGCTCCTGCTCTAATGAGCAGGCCAGGTCAGCCAGTGAGGGACAAGAAACACAACAAAAACCAGGCCATCTGTCTGTAAAGACCCTCCTGCTGACACTGCCTGCCCCCATCTTCTTGCTGCTGAGAAACAGTAGCACATCTGTGCCTGGCTGCAGCTGTGGGAAGCAGCTGGTACGGATCAGACACACTCCCGCTGAGCATGAGCCTCCAGGACCACCACGGGAACTATTTCAAAGAGCAACACACACAGTTTGCAACCATTCTGAGTGCATCCCTCTGCAGCACTGCGCTTGGAAGACACCATCTCCCATAGCTAGCAATGTCATTACCAGGCCACAGGTCTGTGAGCAGCAATTGACCGAGTAGCTGTCCAACCAGCAGAACACAGAGCAGAGAAAACCGCAGGAAGAGCTACACCGAATAGGTCTGAAGCTACACTGAGAGGAGCAGGTAGCAGGTGATTACTCACAACACCTGCAAGCGCGGTCTGGTCCATCGCTACCAGTCCTCCCCTCGCTCAAGGATGGGGGCATGTATCTGGGGCAGGGCCTGCGGAGCACAGCATGGCGCTGTGCATAGGACAAGCAGTCCTCAGCCACACACAGCATGCAGCATGGCAGGGCTGCAGTAGACCATCCCAAGTAACACACAAAGGACAAGGATAATGGAGGAACAGGGATCGAACCCACCAGCATGGCGCAGTTCTCTGCCGTTCAGAAGCAGAGTGGCTGGCAATGCAGCACCTCATGGACACTCAGTTAAGAGGCAGTGTCTAGTTTCCTGCGAGGCGCCAGGTATTAATCCGATTTTCCAGCTGGTTTCACAGAGGTGCTAAGAGGTAGTAGGCCTTGCCTGGGAAGGGGAGAGGAGGGCTACACTCAGCCACCGCCCTGCATTATGCCAGTCACTAGATACACACATCCCACGGATTGCTAGCGGAGGAGCTGGGTTTCCTTGTGATCAGCTGGCAGGGCACATAGAGGCACTGTCTGACTGGACACACACACACGGATGCTCATACAACTCCCCTGCCTTTGCTCAGCAGGGCTCTCATAGTTTCACCGATGGGGAGCCCATCCAATCCGCCCCCTCAAGGGCATACCAGGGAACATATCATCCTGCGGCTCCTGAGAAAGCCTTTTGTTTCAGCATGCACACACCCCATCCCAGCCAACGGCTGCATCCAGTGCCCTCTGGCATATGCTAGCCCAGCTAGGAGTAAGCCACACACATCTGTGCTGCACAAGTGCTCAGACAGCTATACTCCACAGCCCTCCCTGGTGAGGAGAAGCAGGAGGTGCCTGGCAGAATATCACAGACCTCTTCCAGACACTCAAACTCATGCTACACATGGGCCTGTCTTGGCTCCAGCCAGCACCCAGTCTGACCCTATCAGTTAGCCAAGCAGAAGGCTTGGGAGCCCCTTCTTTTCTCCAGTTTTGTCTCCCATAGCTTAGTTCAGCTACATCACTTCTCCCACGTCCACACTACGGACGGTTCCACCTTCAGCGTGCGGCCAGGTCTCCTCTCCACCACCTCACCGTCCTCTCAAGTGCTCGGGTCCCGCCCGGCTCTCCACTCAACTGCGCCTCTTGGCCAGTCCTTTCCTGGCCCTCCCCCCACAGCCGTTTGTGCCCCAACCCCTGGAATGCTATTGTGACCCACAGCTCAGCTGCCATCTTTCACAAGGACCAGCTACAGAAAGTAACTCAGGCCACAGCCAGCAATGGGGAAATTCTGAAAAACTGGGCAAAGGCAACCAATTTAAATTGGGAGGGGGGGAATGGAGGTTTTCCCCAGCAAATTCTGCCATGCCACAGAAGGTTTCAAAGGCTCTTTTGCCTCCATCACCGCCTCACACAGGCTTTCTCCCTCTCCAGGCAGGCTCCCACACACAGAGTCAAACCCCACCCTCTTTACTCCCATGAGTAAGATGGGCAACAAGTCAGTTACCTTATGGGGCCAGGTTCCTAGCTGCCATTCAAAAGCAAGTCATGCAAAGGCACAGCGAGGAGTTGGCATGTGAATTTGAGTCCAAGCTGGGGTGTGACAGGTGTGACTCTAAGTGAGGAGTTTCAGAGGGGTAGCCGTGTTAGTCTTTATCAGCAAAAACAACGAGGAGTCCTTGTGGCACCTTAGAGACTAACAAATTTATTTGGCCATAAGCTTTCGTGGGCTATACAGTAGGGAGGAAAATACAGTAGGGAGGTATAAATACACAGCATATGAAAAGATGGGAGTTGCCTTACCAAGTGTGGGGAGGTCAGTGCTAATGAGCCAATTCAATTAAGGTGGAAGTGGGCTATTCTCAACAGTTGACAATAAGGGGTAGAGGAGTGTTACCCATCATGAACCGCACTTCAGGAAGCAGTGTGCCATGCAGGGATATTTATGGCTGAGGACTGCTAAGAGGAAAAACGCAGACTACAGGATTGTCAGATGAAATTCAAGTTAGTGAAGGAAACCTGTCTGCCGAGAGATTGTTCCAAGAACCCCACCCCGAGAGACGAAGAGACTCATTCCTTCATTATCCTGCCAGCCCTCAGGCCAGGCAGCCACCCTTCGCATAAGGCACAAGAGCAGGAGTCTAGAGAGGATGGGCCAGAAAAGGAGGGTAGTGTCAGGGCATGCAGCTCCTCAGGATGGGAAGTGGAAGGGATTAGTTAGTCCTCCCAGCTTCACCACAGAGAGGCAGCCATCTTAACCTGGGTCCGTGGAAAGCTTGATTTCCTCTGTGCATTTCCACCACTGGACTCTACTCTGTGCTAAATAACGCTCTTGGTGAACTACTGAAGGGGACTGTCGCCTTGAGGGGGTTTTCATTGGAGACTGGAGTTGGTCCTCACTAAGGAAAAGACACTTAAGTGTATGTGCCCGTCTTCTTACGATCACAGAACCAGAGGGTTAAAAGGAATCGCAAGGGTCAGCTAGTCTAATCCCCTACCAAGATGCAGGATTTGTTTTGTCTAAATCATCCAAGACAGGTGACTATCCAGCCCTGTTTTGAAATCCTCCAGTGAAGAAGCTTCCACAACCTGTCTGAGATTCAATGGATTCATTTTGTCTGTCCAGTCTGAAGACTAAAAAGAATATCCTCCAATCCATGCCCGTCACCTTGCCATGGCTCAAATGTGGGAAGCAACAGGTGAGACCCAATACAAGGGCCACACAAAAATTAGCCATTGCCAGAACTGGACAGAGCTGTGGGATTCCTTCCTTTAGTGTAAAGGACTCTGTCTGTAACCTTGGGCCCACGCCTCTCCATTCCTGATGTAAACAGCAGTGTTCAACTGTAGAAAGGGAAAGGGAGATCAGATCCGCATGACACATAAGGACGAAGATGAGCAACACCCCTGAAAGAGAGGGAAGCCTTTGAAGTGTGTCTAGCAGTAATTCAAAGAGTTCTAGGCCTAGAGGAAATGGAGATAACAGTGGAAAATGGGACCCAGTAACAGGCTACATTGAAAACAAAGCCAACAGAAACACCAGGCAGCTGAGAACATTAGCTGCTACTTCCATTCACAGCAGAACATCCAACAAAGCCACTGCACATGCAAAATTACAAGCCCCTAGTTTTCTTCCATTGCCAATACCTGTGTCCCATTGGTCAGAGCCTCCAGCATGATCTATGGACTCATGCCTTCTTCAATACTTTGTTGGGAAATTCAAAGCATCCCCACATTTGTAGGTCTCCTGACCCACCCTCTGGTGTCTCAGGATGGCTGGGCTTTCCTCCCCTTCTCCTTTTGGAAATCAGAAATGGGAGATGGAAGAGACTTATTAGGTCAAGTTGTCCCTCTCCTGTGTGCAGGGGGCACCGTCCTACAGAATATCCTCCAGGGCTCCAGTATTAGGTGAACTACACTACTGGCCTCCATCCCGTGGCCTAACAGACCCTCAGTAGGAAATCTTTTCTGACGTTTAGCTGCATTACACTCTCACCCCTACTTCCTCGGACTTTTCTAAAAAGAAAAGGAGGACTTGTGGCACCTTAGAGACTAACCAATTTATTTGAGCATAAGCATAATGCTCAAATAAACTGGTTAGTCTCTAAGGTGCCACAAGTCCTCCTTTTCTTTTTGCGAATACAGACTAACATGGCTGTTACTCTGAAACCGGACTTTTCTAAACAATTCTTCTCCCTCCTTCTCATCTCCAGCCTTCACATATTTGTTGGCTGTTATGTCCCCACTTCTTTGTGCAGCCAAGACATACATAGTTCGTTCTTTACCAGTAATTCAATCCCTCCGGCCCCAGAGTCACTGTTGTTGCTCTCTCTCTGAAGTCCCTCCAAGACTTGCACAAAGCATTCTCGCAGTGTAGTCTCACCCACGGAGAGGAGAACTATCACCTCTGTGGGGATCAACCAGGAATGGCTCCAAGCAAGTTCTCCCAGCCTACCAGAACACCACTGTGAGTGGGATCAGAATCAGGATCTCACTACGCAGCCTAAAATTGCTCTGACCTTTTTTGGCAGCCACGCTGCTTGTCTGATTTGTGCTCCATTATTACCCCAGTGTCTCTACATCGTTGCGTTCCAGATTTCCCACTCCTACTGAATAGCTGTCTTCCAGATTATTTTGCCCCAGATGCTTTCGCTAGCATTTCATTTTATTTCCTGTCCAATAACACTAGAACTCTGCATTAATGCATTCTGCTTTTTTGCTACCCTTGTCTATTCCCTTCAATCCTTAATTAACTTTGTGCACTCTTCTTCCAGCTCATCTGGGAATTCTTCACCCATTTTCCTCCTGTCCTGGGGAGTCTGTTGCAGTTGCCCACTGCAATTTCTCTATTATTTGACATTTGGCTGCCATACCCTCCTTATTAAATTGTATCAGACTGGTTCTGAAACGTGGACACTTCTTGTTCTAATGTGTTGTGTGGCACCGCTGTGAGCTGTTAAGCATTTGACTCACTCGACCCCAGAAGTAGGTGCATTTCAGTAATGGATTCACTTGACAGCTATGGCTACTGTGCTGTAAATTCTGTGATGTGCTGTGAGATTCTTTTGGATCATGCAACACCTTTCACCCCAAAGTATGCTACTCCGTTTAATGTTGAAGGCTAGTGATATTCAGCACCAGCCTTCTCCTACTGCAGCCACATACGCTAGCATTCCAGTTCAAATAACTAGCCCAGCAGGTTTCGGCTATGTGCACTAGGACAAACTCCATCCGCTACAAACACTTCCAGATACTACAGGGGCAAACTGCTGCCAGTTCCTCTGGGGTAGATGTAGAGCATCTTCCACCTGCAGCATGATTTGCAGGCGGGAGGCCCATGCCAGGCTTTGAGCCTCAGAGAGGAAGCTCCAGCTTTACACCCTTCCAATCAACGTCACACACTGCCAAGTCTAAGCCCAAGAGATCCACTGCCTTCCTGCTTTAGGGCAGACCATGTGATGCAATGAGCTGCCCTCCATCATGACAGCCCAAACAAGGAGCAGTCACTGTAACAGTATGAAAAACAAAGTCCTTTCCCAATGAGGCCATTTCCTTTTTCCCTCCAGCTGGGAAGAGAAAGGGGCATTCAAACAGCTTGGAGCCTCTCAGCAGCACACCAGGAGAGCGCCTGATAAAAGCCTGATGGGAGACTCACAGACTGCTGCACCAGGCAGCAGATATACAGAGCCTGGTACTTTAGTTTGCTACTGTGGACTGTGTTCACAGACACCGACTTGGAGGGGGACCCCGCCAGACACCCAGTTCCTGAGCCTCCACAAACCCACTCCCTGGCAGGGCCCCCCCAAGGACTTCTGAGAACTGAGGGGGGCAGAATCTTTTGTAGATTTCTGTCTTCTTTGCAGTGGCTTTGGGTGGGGCAGTTGCACTGATCAGATCTTAGAAGCAGGCTGCATGTCACCCACACGTCTGTCTGAGGCAATTCCAGTGTGCCCGTCACCACTGTATCTAGGCACCATCCCATGTCATCTGTGGTGAATCGAACTGACTTCACTGAGTGGAAGTTTTCTATTGGGACTTCAATGGGAGTTTTCTGCTGGCTTCAATGAGAGCAGAATCTGGACCTCAGCTTGTGCCTCTTTATTTTAAAAGCTTTTTGTATAAGAAGTCTAACACCTCCTCCCCCCAGTTCTACAAACTCTCATGCATGCAGATCGAGTGCCTCACATGTGTAAGCATTTGCCAGGTCAGGCATAATATGAATGCAAATACACTGCGCCAGGACAGTGCAACTAATGTAGGAATCCATATGTAAGAATGAAGAATGCTGTCACAAGATGCTATCTATGTTTATCTAAAGTGCTAGTCAGAACTGTATGATATTGTTTTGTATTACAGAAGGAGCATGGGACCACGTAATTAAAGAGACATCATGAATCTGAAACTTACTCTACTCCAAAGAAGTTTAAGCTTGTGTTGGTACCACACCAGCCTTGTGTCCCCTGCCAGCCTCTGTAGCTTTATCATCACATTTTCCTTTGTGGCTTTATCACCATATTTTCCTTTTTCTAAAGGAAGCTTCTCCCCCTCCAGCTGCTGCATGAGACCCACACAAACAGAGGGAAAATCTAATCGCTCTGGTCCTGAGCCTGAACTCACAGGACTCCCTGCAGTACAAGGGCAGCACCACTTTTCAGGATTGGGGCCTAATACCACACCGGGGAAACAGCAGAACTGAGCACACAGAGTGCTGTCAATCACACAAAGAAGAAAACAATAGAGGAAAATGTTTTCCCCACCTACTCCCTTGCAGTGACAGTCATCTCAGGAGCCTCAACAAAATACAAGCAAGAAAAGTTCACACTGAGATGTGATTCTTTTAAATTGCCACAGCACCTGTATCTAAGTGTCTACACACAAGGGGAGGGCTACAGAGGTGCGGCCATTCTGAACCTGGGCGTTTGCTGATGCCCGGGGCCTTGGCAGTGCAGCATTAGCATTCGGTCCATGGCACTTTCTTTGTTTCTTAGTGTATTTCCCAGCACTCAGGGAATGGTGAAAGGTTCACCATTCTGCCCACAAGCTCAGGACCCGTTCTGTCATATTTAATCATTTGTGCGAGTGTCCAAACAAGAACATCCCAACCCCAGGCACAGCTCCTCTCCCCCTCTTGCTGCTGACAGGACCCAGATTAGCAGAGTTAAAAATACACAAAACTAGTTCAGAGGAAACGATGACAGGCAAAGGCGGAGAGCTCAGAGTCAGGCTGTGACCCGGCCTTTCCTAACGGTATGTCTGGACTAGGATGAGAGGAGTAGGATTTTAGATCATGTTGCTTGCACCTTCTAACACAACTTCAAGTCTAACCCAGGCTCATCCCACAGGTCAGCTCAACCAGCTAGCGCGTGTGGGGATACAACTTGCCTTGTTTACCTTCATGTGTTAGAATGTGGTTGCTAACATGCTCTAGAAATCTACCTTTCCCCTTCGCCAGGAAAAGCCCTAAATCTCTCACTCTCTCAGGGACTTCCTTCCTGCAGGCAACAGCCCACCCTTCAAAAGGGAAGCCAGCCATGTTCCTCCTGCTCAGCAGCGGATGCCAAAATTATCAACCTGCATTCTGTTTAACCACCTGAATCTTCAATTCCCCGTCCTTGGTGGGGGCCCAATCTCAAATCCGGGGAGTCCATGGAGAGCTTCCCACAGACATCCGTGAGAGCTGAATCAAGCCCTCCAGGAGACAGTGGCTTCTTCAGGCAGTTGGGGCCCAATTCTCCATTGCCCTGGCACTGTTTTGCACTGGGATGAATGTCAAATGCAAAAAGAAAAGGAGTACTTGTGGCACCTTAGAGACTAACCAATTTATTTGAGCATGAGCTTTCGTGAGCTACAGCTCACTTCATCGGATGCTGTAGCTCACGAAAGCTTATGCTCAAATAAATTGGTTAGTCTCCGAGGTGCCACAAGTAGTCTGTATTCGCAAAAGGAAAAGGAATAACACAGCTGTTACTCTGAAAAATGTAAATAGTTACCACTCCAACTGAGTAACATTTTGCACCTGCTGTGTACCTGCCTTCAGCTCAGCGTCCGAGGGTCTGGCAACATCAGTTACTTTTAAACTAATCAGTTTCTTTTAAATATAACAGGTCATGCTGGTAGCCTGAAAAATGGCAGAGAAGGACAGCTGAGCGATGAACCTCCATGCTTGCTAACTACTAGGGCCTGAAGCTGAGGCTCTGCATTGCTCTCTGCTAGCCAGGAGATTTCCTCTAATACGCGACACTGGAAAACAGAGCAGCTCCCTGTAACAGCAGCAAGACTTGCAGGAAAAACACACAGCCCTGAAAGGTAATGGAAGAAGGAAATCATTCTGACTAGCTGGGTTATACACATTTGTAACCCACCCGCTGAGAATCATTTAGGCTGTCCCCTCTGTCCCCACCCTGATGTATATCCATCCACTGCCATTCACATTTTTAATCTTTTCTCCAATTCGGAGCCCAGGCACTGCCCATAGGATCACTATCATTGTCAAGCCCTCTCCACCACAAGCCTGCCGAAGCTGCAAACCAAAGTCAGTCAGTCAGTCTTCTGGCTGATGTTCTCTGTGCACCAGACACACTGCGGGGCCACAGGGATGGGATCATAGCTGCTGCTGACATCTTGTTGCCATGGCTTGTTTTATTTTTAAAAAAAAAAAAGCACTAAAGCATCTGCCTGCCAACACGGGTCCATAGAAAGTTACATAGATTTTGTGACCAAACATAGTAAAAGAAACACGGCTGGTCCAGTCAGTGACCCCCTCCAATCCAGCATGCATGTCTTTAATTGGCTAATTTGTCCTGTGCTCTCCTCAGGTTTGGGAGAAACCACACTGGTCTTTATAGCATCCCGTTCCATGGCAGGGAACACAAGGCTCTAGACTGATAACGCTCATGGCTAGGGCCAAGCTCTCTCTGAAACCTGCCCTGATTTGCTCATGACCGGGGCCTGCTTTCTGGAGCCCGTTGGTTTGGTGAGGCAGAGAGGTGCTTCATCTCCTCATCACCTTCCAAGCCCCAGAAGGAAGTTCTACACTCTTCATTCTTGCCCTCTCCCATGGAAACACACCAGGTTTTCAGTATGCCCCATAGTTTCCAGGAACTCTACAGAGACAAGGACCAACACCCATTTTTAAGGGAGGAAACAGGAGCAGAGTGGGGTCTGGAGGCACAATCTGACTGGCTGGCCTGTGCCGATGAGAGCCCAGCACCACACAGGACACCAGGAATCCACTGGCCAAAGTTTTAATACAAACATGGAGTCCACATGGCATCACACACTGCGTGTACTCCTCATCTGCTGGAGGCCCTCCACAGCCTTGGACCTGTTGCTTCACGATGTATCCGAGCCTTGAAAACTGCACATACTGGCTGCCCTTCCACTCATGTATTCCCACAAACCTATAGTGCAGGGTTCTGGAGAGCTTCAAGCTACCCACAGATAACTCCACGCATTCGCTCAGGGAACAAAAGATCTGCTAATTACCCTTCACCACCCTATGGATGGGTGGAAGTAACTGAATGACGGGGCCTGCTGGTGCAAAGTCACCTGCCAACACAGTGTGCAGCGCAGCCAGGTTTCCTGCTGAAACAGGCAGACAAAAGGTCTCCTTCCTTCCAGGGCTAGGAAGGGACCCGTGCCACAATGCATTGCAGGCACTCTCCTTTTTCTGCAGGATGTCAACCGCTCTTCAAAATTATCCATGCTAAAATTAATCAAAGGAAGCCCACTGGACCAAAGAGTCAGGTGTCAAATGCCATGTGGGCTCAAGTGCTAGGAAGGGAAGCCAGAGACATTTTCAACTCCCCTCCTGCACCACTCTTTCAATAGCTTCCCAGCCCAGAAAGGCATTGTCCCCTCTCAGGCCTGCATGGAAAGGTGAGGGTGAACAGGGTGGATGATGCAACAGCCTGGAAACTCACGTGGACAAATTTAACCAAACCCACTTGGCCTGTCAGCGGGGTTTGAACCCAAGCCATTCAGTGCTATAAGCCTTTACCGCTGGAGAACAAAGTCCATTAGTGGACTCAAACTTTGCAGAAGAACCAGTCACTAGAGGGGGACAAAGAACCCCCTCTCCTTACATGGGTTGCACAAGCACAGAAAAGATCACCATGAAGCGATGTGCCCAGGGACATCTGTAGGGTGTCCAATGTAATTTCCTGCATTTTACAAGATTTAAGACATTTTATTTTTTAATCTACCTGCCTCCATCCTGGTAGAAAGCCAACAAAACTCCATTCTGACCCAGCGGCCTTTGGGTCTTGTCTGGTATAACCCATCAGGCACACACAAAACCAGGAAGAAAGCCATGCAGAAAGCCAACACTAATATTAGAGGGGAAAGCAAAATCAGAGCAGGTTCTCTACTGACCCGCACTGTGCACCTGGGACCCAGCTCCCATTCTCAGCAAGGTCTCCTAACCCTTGTCCTCAGTACTGCTTATACAGCACCTTCAGCATGCATAGTGCTGGAGTAAGAGCAGGATGGCTTTTAGTCTAAAGGCAACAGAGGTAATATATATTAGGTACTAGGCACAGATCTGACCCTGCATACGTAAAGTCAGACCTACGTGTGATGTAACAGAAGCTATTCATTCTTTGTGTTTTACTGTAACATTTTCTTAATAACTGTATGGAAAATTTGTTTTGCCTCATTATTTTTGTTTCTCTCCCCGCCACCCCATTTTATCTGCCTCTTTTCAAGTTGTGCCTCTAACTTTTCTTCCCCCTCCATTCAATTTCCTTTCCCCCTCTCTCAATTTCCCCTTTCCTATTTTCTCTCCCCCTCCCTATGCTCTGGACAGTGATCAATAAATGAAGCTCCCTTCTAACTGCTTGCTTGCAGCCTAAAAACTAAGCTCCTGTTCCTGAAGACACTTGCACAGCACACGGGAGCGTTCCCTGGATCAGGGCCTAGGCTCTCGCCACACCTGCTGTCAATCAGCAGTTCAGTGAGAAATGGAAGCACCACTCACTCCCTGCTGACCTAATGAGCAGTATGGAAAAACTAGATACTAGTTGGCTTGCAGGGGAGTCTCCTGCCAGTCCCAGGCACACCCAATCTGTCCCTCAGCTGGGGAGTCTCCTGCCAGTCCCAGGCACACCCAATCTGTCCCTCAGCTGCTCTGCAAGGAGAAGCTGTGAACTGGCTCCCAATGAACAGCAGAGGAGGAGGGGAGCCACTGAGAACTGCAAGGATGAAACACAGCAGCATATTAGGTGCTCTCACCTCCTGCAGGGGTTTCTGCAAGGCTGGGTCTATGCTAATTGTGGGATGGAACACAGGTAGGAACAAGTATCCGGGAGTAGCCGTGTTAGTCTGTATCCACAAAAACAACAAGGAGTCTGGTGGCACCTTAAAGACTAACAGATTTATTTGAGCATAAGCTTTTGTGGGTAAAAACCCCACTCTTCAGATGCATCAAGTGATAGGAACAAGTGGTTAATTAACCAGGCATGTTAATTAACCTGTCCAGATCTGCTCTAGGAATCATTTCAGGGAAGTTCTCTGGCCTGGGTTACACAGGACCCAGACTAGACGATTACAGTCATCCCTTCGGGCCTTGGAATCTATGAAACACAGTTAACAACTGGCATCTTGTCTTTCAGACCACAAGCTCTTTGGGAGCAGAGCTTGCATTTACATCTGCACCGCACTGAGCACAGTGGGGCCACAGGCGCCGACTTCCCCCCTTTCCCGTGGGTGCTCAACCCCCCTCTGGCCTCAGCTCCGCCACCACTCCACCCCTTCCCTGAGGACCTGCCCCTTCCCACCCCTGCACCGCCCCCATTCCAACCCCTTCCCCAAAGTCCCCGCCCAACTCTGCCCCCTCCCTGCTGCTATTCCAGCTCCTTCCCCAAATCCCCACCCCAGCTTCCCCTCCTCCCCCTCCCTCCCGGAGCGAGCTAACACTGCCAAACAGCTGTTTGGCGGCAGCTGAGCGGGAAACCTTGGGAGGCAGGCAGGCAGAGGATGGGGACGCAGCACGCTCAGGGGAGGAGGAGGTGGTGATGGTGGGGCGGGGATTGAGGGGAGCTTGGCTGCCAGTTGGTGCAAAGCACCCACTAATTTTTCCCCATGGGTCCTCCAGCTCCGGAGCACTCACGGGGTCGGCACCTATGAGTGGGCACACCCTGATGTGACCCTTAGCCATTACTGCTATAGAAATGTTTGCTAATAAGCTGCAGACATACCCCCAGTGAAGAGGCAGGAAGGAAGGTTAGGGGCTGCTACTACAGGAAGGCCTTTGTGATTTTCTGTCATTTGTAGTATTTGTCCAAGTACACTACAACTGTGCTAGTCACCCCACTCTGCAGCTTTGGGCAATTTCCTGCTCTCTAGGACTTTCACAGCTAAATCCCCGTCAGCTGCTTGTATTCTGATACCGGAGTCAGGCGGCAACTTGCTAGAAACCCTGTCTCCTTAGATGGACACACCCAGAGAGCAGCCTCTCAGACATCAGAATAGGAGATTATATAAGAGCCAGCTTCCAGGCCACCAGCATTATCCCTGGCAATAAAGCAGCTGTGCTTAAGTCACCCATATGGTCTCTGCCATGCAGGCTGTGCTGAAGAGAAGGCTGGAGTTTTCTCAATATTTTAAGCAAACCTATAATACACGCACAGACAAAATCCTCACACTCAGCCATGCAGAGCCGGCCTGGGCTGGAGATTTTCAGGCCATGGGCACTGGAAAACAGCAAGCATCTATTTCCAAGGACAGTGGTTACTTATTAATAGCAGAGCTGGTTCTGCTCTTCTAGCTTGAATTTCTCCAGAGCAAACAAGCCTGCACAGAGCTCTGCAAAGCACAGAAGGAAGCAGTACTGGCCAGAACATCGTATTCCTAAATACAGCGGCAGGAGAAGCTGATACACAGGTGACCGGTGTAGCAATGATGGGCATTGGGCACTTTGACACCAGCCAATGGGCCCGTTACTGAGCTCAGACCCAGCTGCAGTGACCATGGATCAAGGGGTCTGCTCACCTCTTGCTAACACTTGTTCCCCTTTCCTGTGACGCTGGGCTGCTGCTTACCAAGGATTCCCCTGTGGGAAGCTTGGACTGCTCCCCCAGGGTATCAGTGAGAGGCAGCTTGCCTCCATTCTTCTCCTATGGTGCTGGTTACTGCTGGCCCAAGCTACAGAGGCTGATGCTGGGCTGTGAGCCTTATACCCTCCACCCCCCGCCGCCCAACTCAGAAGCACTCTCCAACCTCAGACGCTGGCCAATACTGGCAATCAAATGATCCCAAGCTAAAAGCCTCTCTCCCTGCTGCCTCCAGACAACAGGCTCCTCATTCCACACATACAAAATTTCCCCCCAATACCTCAGCACTCACTGCTGCTGCCAGTTGCACAAAAATGCTAAATTCTGGGGCTATTTGGCCACTTCTTCCTCTGGCATGGGCTGGCATGTACCCATAGGCATTTCTTTGGACAAAGAAAAGCCACCCCCTTGCAGCAAAGCTCCCTGACTCTGTAATTGCATGCGCGTTCACACACCCACCGCCAGACGAGGTCCTTTAGAACAATGCAATCAAGAACAAAAAATGCCTGTTTGTTATCTGCCTGCCTGGGTTCCAGCAGATGGACAATAAATCGCATGTACTTGTTACATATTTTGTCTTTTTAACTTTGTATTCAAGCTCAGAATTCTGTGATAAACATTGCACAGAGAAGCAGCAAGACGCCAGCTGATGCAGTTTTCTCTCTGCAGTGCACTAGTCTGAAAACAAAGGCTGGTAGAGAGGGGCAATTCAGAATTTTCCCCCAGGCACAGGCCACAAAGGCAGTGACCCTGCAAAACTCACTTGGAGGCCTCTCTTTTGTATTGGTAGCTTAGGAAATACTCAGTTGTTTTGCTTCAGGGTGACTGTGACCACCAACTCTTCCTGGTGGAAGAGACCAAAACATGGGCTATTTGCAGTTAGGGGTCTAGGAGTCAGCTACGGAGAATTAGCATCAAGCAGTTACTTTTTCACTTAAATAGTCCCAACAAGTATTCACTGGATCTTTCAAATCACATCGTAAAAAAAAGGTAGACTAACCAATGGCCCAGCTGCTACTGGGAAAAACATCCCAGGCCACAATGTGCTTTTTCAAAACAAAAACAAAAAAAATCTATTTTTATGTTTTCCTGCACTTTAACCTCATTCTGTACTTCAGGAAACACCCACATCCCTCTCATTACAGAGGCAGGATCTGCCAGATTTTTCCGTGGAGTAAAAGGCAACAGGAAGACTGAAAGTTAATTTTCCATAAATAAAATTACCGTTATTTCTGGACAGCTGCCCATTTCAGTACATGAGCATCTCAACAAAGTCAGGCAGAGGGAAGAGAAAAATAATTTGGTTACATTTTCCTGAGATTCAGAATCACAACTCCTGTCATCTAAAATAATTATAACCAAGGGTCATTCATCACAAGGAAGTAACACTTCCAAACAAGCAGGACTTTATTAATCAGTCTCCCTTAATTTAAGAGGCAATAAAGGAATTCATGCACACACGCAACCTGTGGTAGATACTTCCACTATTGCTTTCCTACTAGGTTATGTGATTTATTGGTCAATTGCAGTGGAAGTTCAAAATAAAAACTGGCCTTGGAAACAAGAAGCAGGAAAACACCTCTTCTTCTGCCACTTTCCTGATATGTTTGGACTAGATCTGGTCAGGAAGTGATTTCCCCAACTTGCAGAAAAAGTGTTTGATTTGTTTTCATACCAAGAGAAATGAACATGTTTTGATATTTGGGTTTTGGGGGGGGGGGTATTATATGCAAGATATTTCAACAAAAGCATACTGTTTTTGCAACATTTTCCATCAAAAAAGTGTTTCAACAGAAAATTTTGGACCACCTCGGACTCTGATTGCTCTCGCCACTCTTGAATACAGACCACCTTGGCTGGCATAGAACCAGCATTGGCTCTGTGGCACAGTCTCCCCTATACCCCTTTCCTCAGACCCCTCAGAAGCCCTCTCCCACAAATAAAGCCAGGTCTCCATGGGATGTCAGGCAGCGGAGGCTGAGCTGGGGCTGGGAGGAGCAAGGGAGCAGTCACAGCCCATGGCATGCAAAGATGGCTTCTATCCAAGCGGATTTCTGCATGTTGTTGCTGCAAAGTAGGGAGCATAGGGTGTCTCTTCTCTCTAGGTTATTACCTGCTCCATGCATCTAGGCAGCTCATTTATGTAGCTGTGGGTGGATGACACCTGCATAAACCCATCTTCCCTGGGACCGTGGGGCAAGAGGGCGGGGAAAGTAAAAGAGCCTAGAGCTTCTGCAGGACTGACGCTTCCACTCATCACAAATCCTGGGAATGCTGACCTGATTCCTCCCTAAACGGGGAAGATTGGAAGTGAACTCTGCAAGATCATGGTTCCTCTGGCTCACTCCCATGGGTACTTCTGCTTGGGCAAAATATGGCCCCATCTCCCTGACTGTAGCTGGGGCAGTCAGGAGAGGACAGTCTTCTCCACTACCAACAGCAACCAGTGATTCCACAAGAACAGAGTCACCCAGAGAGCAGGGAGAAAGAAACTAACATCAGACTGGGGCCTCCAGGAAAACAGACACGGTATTTTCAGCTTAAAAGGGAAAGATTCACACACAAGGGAAGAAATCCAACAGGCTGAGTTATTCCCGCCCCCACAAAAAGACTTAGAAGGGGAGAAAAAGCAAATTCCTATTTCTCAATGTTTACTTGGAGATGGCTGCAGCGGAATGAAAGTGCACAACCCTTCCCAAAGCTTTGAACGCTCAGATGCTATCATAACCCCATGGTATTTCTCTACCAAAATAAACAACCAGGAGCAGCAAGGACTGGGGAAGATGGATGCTTGAGCAGTCACACACTTTGCTACATGGCAGTAGATCATAGGAGGGAGATGGGAACTATTCTCCAGGGTGGGAATAACCTGCAAGCAGCACTAGCCAAAACTAAGCCGGAATGCAAAGCTAACTAATTCAATCAGAAAGTGATCTGGGTAATGGAGATTAATTCCCCATGCCTTTAAAATTATCCTAATCTTCAACAGTAATTCCGAGGACTCTTAAGACCATGACAGGTTGGAGAAGGGAGCAAGTCAAAGCTAGGTTCTAGTTGGTGCCAAGCCACGGTCTGGACCATGTACTTTTCACGTAATAAAAGCGGTATTGGAAGAGGTAAGTTGTCAAATGGTGGCAAGGCACAGCAAGGAGTCAGGAGACCTGGGCTCTAGTCCCAGATTGGCCACGACCAGCTCTGTAAACTGGGGAAAGTCACTAAAATCAGGATGCTCCACCAGAGACGCCCAGGGTCTGACTTTTACAGGTGCAGAACAGCCATCTCTTCAACTGCAGTCAGCAGGAACTGTGGGTACTCGGTGCTTCTGAGAATGGGGTCCAAGGTGCCTCAGGCTGGGCACCCCAAGAATGGATATCCCCAAATTCAGAAGGCACTTTTTAAAATATAATTAAGTGTCTTTGTGCCTCAGTTTCCCCATCTGTAAAATGAAACTAATACTGCTTTACCCACCTTTGTAAAGTGCTGTGAGCTCCATTAGTGAAAAGTGCGCTATAAGAGTATTTTACATAAATTTACAGTAAAGGAGAACAAAGCAATTCAGAGATTTTGGAAATGGTTTGGATGAGAAATGCTCTGTACTTCAACATGCAGAATTGAGGGGTGGGGGGGGCACATGTAGTTAACCTTTGCATTCTAGCTCTTTGCTGTCTGTAGATGCTGCTGGAACTCATTTCTGACTTTTACCTCCCATTCTTCCCACTACTGCCAAGTTCTCCTGTCTTTCCAAAAACAACTTTGCCCATCCTCTGGAAAGTCAATGTGTCCTAACTCAGGCGGGCCTCCTGGCACCGCCATCCTGGCAATACTGGTCAGATCAAAGCTACTCAGCACCCACAATCAGTGTGAGATTTGCAGATGATTACAGACCAGTCAGCCTAACTTCGTTCTCTGGAAAGTTACTGGAACAAGTTATTAAACAATCAATTAGTAAGCACCTAGAGGATAATAGGGTTACAAGGAATAGCCAGTATGGATTTGTCACAAACAAATCATGCCAAACCAAAATAATTTCCTTTTTTGACAGGGTTACTGGCCTGATGGATGGGGGAGAAGCAGTAGATGTGATACACCTCGATTTTAGTAAGGCTTTTGACACAGTGCCAGATGACATTTTCATAAGCAAACTAGGGAAATGTGGTTTAGATGAAATTACTGTAAGGTCAGTGCACAACTGGTTGAAAGACTGTAGTCAAAGAGTAGTTATCAAAGGGCTGCTGTCAAACTAGGAGAGTAAATCCAGTGGGGTCCCACAAGGGTCAGTCCCAGGTCTGGTATTCATCAATATTTTCATTAATGATTTGGACAATGGGGTGGAGAGTATGCTTATATAATTTCTGGGAGACACCAAGCTGGGAGGGGTTGCAAGCACTCTGGAGGACAGGATTAAAATTCAAAACAACTTTGACATATTGGAGAATTGGTCTCAATTTATCAAGATGAAATTTAATAAAGACAAGCTCAAAGTACATCACTTAGGAAGGAAAAACTGCATGTACAACTACAAAATGGGGAATAACTGGCTAGGCAGTTGTACTGCTGAAAAGGATCTGGGGTTTATAGTGGATCACAAATTGCATCTGAATCAACAATGTGATGCAAAAAAGGGTAATATCCTGGGGTGTATTAACAGAAGTGTTGTATGTAAGACATAGAAGGTAATTGTCCTGCTCTACTGGCACTGCTGAGACCCCAGTTGTGGACACCACACTTTAGGAGAGATGTGGATAAACTGGAGGGAGTCCAGAGAAAAGCAACAAAAATGATAAAAAGGTTTAGAAAATCTGACCTGTGAGGAAAGGTTAAAAAACCTGGGCATGTTCAGTTTGGAGAAAAGACGACGGGGGGGGGGACCTGATAGTCTTCAAATATGCTAACAGCTGTTATAAAGAGGATAGGGATCATTTGTTCTCCATGGTCACTGGAGACAGGACAAGAAGTAATGGGATAAATCTGCAGCAAGGGAGATTTAGGTTAGACATTAGGAAAAAGTTTCCAACTATAAGAGTAGTTAAGCTCTGGAATAGGCTTCAAAGGGAGGTTGTAGAATCCCTGCCACTGGAGATTTTTAAGAACAGGTTGGACAGATACCTGCCAGGGATGGTCTAGGTTTATTTGGCCCTGCACAACCCAGGGGGTTGGCCTTGATAGCTTCTCAAGGTCTCTTCCAGCCCTACCTTTCTGTGAGTCTATGATCTCAACACACTGGGTGTGGGACAGACGCGAGCTGTTTTGAAAAATCTGGTCCGAGCTGCAGAACCGAGCACTTGAGAGACTGGCCCAGCCACGCACACCCATCTGGGCAGGGGATCAGACAACACAGCAGAGATCCCAATCACCCTGTCCAGTAAGCGCACACAGGGACTCTCCCAGGGAGCCGGTACCAGAGGACCAGATCAGGTGGAGCCCTCACAACTTTACAAATACAAACAACACAGGTGTTTCCCCCTAACCAACCAAAGCAGCAGAGGTTTAGCTCTAACCCTTTCCCTGCCACGCCCTATCCATATAGCCTCTACTCATCATGTTAAATCCAAGCAGAGAGCCACAGACCAAGGTCTAACATGCTCAGCTGCCCTCTGTTCCCAGAGAGGGGGAGCCTGCAAACTGGAAAGGGGGTGCACCCAGGTTGGGGATGGGCTCAGCCCCCTTATTCCCAGGTAGGGGTGCACAGAGGGTGGGGAAGGGAGACACCAGCTGCCCGCCCCGCCCCCGGGAAGAACGCACGGACTGGGGATGGGCTCAGCTCTCGGGAGGGGGGGTAAAAGGGGGGGGAATACAGGGCGGGGGGGGTCGCAGCCCCTACTGCCGGGTTGGGGCTGCACCCAGGATGGAGGGAGAGTAGCCTTCCCTTTTCCCAGGCTGCGGGGAGTGTGTGAAAGGGAGGTACTAGTCCCTCCGAGGAGTGGGGATGGGGGGAAGAGCTGCGGCTAGGCTGGGGAGCGCAAGGGGGTAGCCCCTGTTCCCGGGCGGGAGTGCCCCAGGCTGGGGAGCGAGGGCGGGGGGCACCGGTCCGTGCCCGGGGGATGCCCCGGGCTGGGGAGGCAGGGGGCACCGGGCACTCACCGAAGTAGACGGTCTTGGTGCACCGGGGGCACTTGGCTGCCATGCCGCGGGTCGCGCAGCCGGGGAGACGCGCTGCTGTGTGCGGGCTCCCTGCTCCGCCCGGCCCAAGCTCCGCTCCGCGCCGCCCACAGCCCGGCTCGCCCGCCCATTGGCCGCGCTGGCGAGCTGGGGGCGACTCCGTCCCCGCCTCGCCTTCCCTCCCTCCCCGCGCTGCGCCGCTGCTGAGACCGACGCGGGGGCCGGGCGCGCCAGCAGGTGCAGGGAGCAGCCCCCGCCGCCCAGCTGCACGAGGCGCCCCCTCATCACACGGGGCTGCGCTGTCTGCACCCCCCGAGCGCGGGGCCGGAACCGGGGCCGGCTGGAGACAGCTGCTGGGCACCAGCGGGGGGTTGCCCCTGCTGCCGCGCATCACTAGTCCCTGCTGAGCGCAGAGCCAGGGCGGGAGGCTGGGAGCCACAGGGCTCCTCGGACCCTGGCCCAGAGCGAGCTGCACCCTGCCCGGGGCTGTGTCCGGTCCCAAACACCTGGGCAGAGCAGGACAGGGCCCCCCCAGGTGTCCCCTTCGCACCCTCCCCGCAGCCCAGCCACGCTGGCCCCACCTGAACAGGGAAGGCAAGTTCCCCTGGATGTGTAGAAACGCCAGCCTCCAAGGCTGCAGGGAGTGACAGGCGCAAAACTGATAGCAAATTAAGAGGCCCAAGCCCAGGAGAAAGGCATGTGCGATGGGAAGGCACTGACAGTGAGTCAGGGGGCACAGCGCTCCTAGCCAGCTGCGGAGGTGATGGTTCCCACCAGCCCTGGGTGGCAGGTGGCAGTGAAAGGGCAAAGAGGAGGATGGGGATAGGGGAGACGAGCAGGATTGGGTCCATACCTCTTTTTGAAATCAAAGGAAGCAGGATTGTGCTCAAAATTACCTACAACAAAACTCTTTGATCAATTTGCTTAATTGCAACCTCTTTCCTTCCAGCAGAGCCCGGGCATGAGAGCTGAAGGCGATCTAACTACAGGGAACGTTCCAAAGGGAACTAACCGTCCATTTTCAAATCAGGAGGAGGAGACAAGAGACAAGTGGGATTTTTCTTGCTCCCATTCACATAAATGGGAGTTGAATACCCATGGAGAGCAGGATCAGGCTCTGGGTGTGTGTGCACATATTGCTCATAAGGGTTCTGCAATAGCCAATGCCTAAACCAGATCCATTCTACATAGGTTCTTATGCCATGTTCAGCACTATAGTAGCTGAGTGCCTTCCTGTAGTGCACCTGACTAGCATCTGTCATGGGTTTGTTCTCTCATCCTTGCCCCGTAGGGAGAAGGGTGTGCAGGGGAGTGTTTTGTTTTGGAAAAAAAATTAATACACACACACATATGTGGCTCTATGTGTCCATTAGTGAAGGCATGTCAAAGAAACATGCCTTGCTCTTGGAGCTGACGGTGGTGAGGTTTAGGGTGATCCTTAGTTTCTGCGGGAATTCATTCCACAATCTGGGACCAGCCCCCACAAAAGGTTTGGCGTCTGCAAAGACAAGCCTTCCCCTTGGGCTAGAGAATTCCACTGTGGCAGAGGAGTGAAGTTCTCAGCCATGGACCTCAGCCTGGGCTTTAGGCCCTTTCATGTACCTTGAGTCCAGGCCATGGAGCTCCTTGAAGGACCAAGACCTTGAACCTGACTTGATAAATATGGGAACCCAGTGTAGGGAGTGGAGGGCAGGTTTGATGTGCAGGTGGTTACTGAGCCCGCATTGTTGAGGAGACGCACTGCAGCATTCTGTACTAGTTGGAATGTCTCAAAGGCTGAAGGCTTCATGCCCAGCTGTATCACACTGGTGTCATCCAGACAAGAGGTGACAAAGGCAAGAAGAACTCAGACCACGTCTCCATCCGCCAGAATGGCGTGGAGGCTCCGAGCCAAAGATGGTAGAAAGCGTTACTCACAGACGCATTCCTACACTAGGGACGTTTTTCTGAACATATTGATTTGTCTGAGTAAGGAGGCCTGTTAAAGACTTATAGGTAAATGGCGCCATTTGATAGCGTTTACAAAGCGTCTAATGCTTATACCATATGAGATACAGGTAGGTTTGAACACTGCCTCCAGCTAGAGGCAGTTTTCAACAGCAAGAATAGCAAAGGGTTTCGGAAACAGTCCTTCTTTGAAAACTAGACAATGAAGCTGAGACACACAAAAAGTGGCATTGATGGGTAATGTCTTTGTTGTTAGCCTGCACCTTTTCAAAGGTCAAGGCAAACCTCATAACTGCTGGAGTCGGTCCTTCCCATCAGTTCCCACTTGGCCTAGGATGAAAAGGCCCAGATCCTCAAAAGTTGTTAGGCTCCTAACTTCAACAGAAATCAATGGGAGTTTGGTGCTTAAATACCTTTGAGAGTCTGAGCAAAAAAACCCAGTTCTGTTTTCCAGAGGGGATAACAGAAGGCCTGATTGTCCCCGACGATGATCCTCGTGCAGTTATTTCTACCCGAGCACAGTCATATCCAGTCCAAATGATGGCATTTTACTCAGATGTAGGTTACAAGGCGGCAGTCACACAGACTGCCTAGAAGATTTAAGCAATTTGCAAAGGTTACATAGAAAGCCTATGGCAGAATTGGGGAAAGAACACTGAACTAGGAAGTGATGGGCTCACATCTGAGCCACTGGGTCACAGTGCCTCTGATGCAAACAGCTTAATGCCTCTGTACTTACTTAGGCTACCTGTAAAAATAAGGCTTTTTGACCTCTACAAGGGGGTAAAAGCACTGTGTATGTGCAATGTATTATTATTAGCCACTTTTCACAGATATAGGATAATTTAAAAAACCCCAAAGATTAAGTAGCCTGGACACGAGGCCTGGTATCACAGTGGGTAAGGCATTGGCTGTGGAAACGTGAGCACATAGATGGGTGTGCCATCACATTGACTAGCCGGTATTGAAGGTGCTGCTCACTCTGCAGGGCTAGATTAGCTCTGTAATGGTGTCAGGTGTACAATGAAGGATATAGTGCTCCACAGGAGCCATTTGCTCCTTGTCCAGTGAATGCCACTCCTTAACCTAGCACTCTGGTGACTCTTCTAGCTGATTTATTTAACATTTAGTTAAGGTGGTTGTGATGACATGGGTTTTTTAACTGCCCGCAGTACGAGTGTGTTTCTCACGGGGCAGTGTGGGATTGATAATGTCTTTAATGAGACGTTCCCTGACTTTGAAGCAGGTGAGTTTAGTATTTGCTGGAAGAGCTGGAATTCTGTGAAGCTCAGAAGTGTTGGTTGTCACACAGTTAGCTTGCCCCAAAGTAACCAGGCCACCTCCACCTCCACCACCAAGCCAGCAGCTCTCTCCAGCAGTCAGCACAGCCCCACCCTCCGGGGTGTATGATGCAGCAGGGCCTAGTCACAAATGAGCTCCCCCTGCCATGACCTTTCAGGCCCTTTCCTGCCTGCTTCTGACTCCTGCCAACAAACCCAGGAAAGGGAGGAATTCCTGCATCTCTTGAACCCCAGATGGGTAGCAAACTCTGTCACACTCATTGCTCAACTGTGGGTCCTCAGTCACATCCCATATGGGGACTGCTGGGAGATGTACGACCCCCAGAAGCTCCAGGCCGCCATGTCTTGTGGAGATCTGGGGAATACAGCTGCTTCACCACCCTTTGTTTCCAAGGGTGAAGGATCTGCCCCCATGCCCCTCCTCACCCCTGTGTGCCCAGACTCTGCACAGAGCTGGGAGGTACAGAGATATGCCCTCTTTCCCTTCCAGGCCCACAGAAGCCTGAGCAGCATCAAGCCCTTGCAAAAATAAATTAAAAGGATTCCTCATTTATTGCCAGATCATCAAACAGCTAGCAGTGCCCAGGGACTTGCAGCAGAGTTTTGCTTGGTTACCATGGCAACTGCAGCATCAAAATTCCTTCAGCTATTTATTAAACAGAGAGAAGACTCAAGATGAAACCCTGGAGATCTGACAGAGACATGGTTCTTTGTTCAGAAGGGTCTGGCTAGGGTTTTTAGCAAAGGTATTGGGCAGACGGCTCCTTGCTGATATTAAAAGGGACAGCGGAGGAGAGACAGGTTAGGCTGGATACTGGATTTCAGTCCAACAGTTCATCTGGCTGATTTATTTTAGCAAATAGTAAATTTTAAGATAAATGCATTTTTCAGGGCATCAAAACTATTTGTGAATTTGAGTCTAATTCAGTGAACAGTTTCAGTCAAAAAACCCTGAAAACCAAAATTCCATCTATGTTGAAATAGATTCCTAGATTCTAAGGCCAGAATGGACCATTGTGGACATCTAGTCTGACCTCCTGCATAGCACAGACCAGAGACCTGCCCCCAAATAATTCCTAGAGCAGAACTTTCAGAAAAACATCCAATCTTGATGTAAAAATTGTCAGTGATGGAGAATCCATCACAATCCTTGGTAAGTTGTTCCAATGGTTAATTACGCTCACTGTTAAAAACGTATGCCTTATTTCTAGTCTGAATTTGTCTAGCTTCAACTTCCAGCCATTGGCCCATGCAATACCTTTCTCTGCTAGATTGAAGAACCCATTATTAAATGTGTTCCCCATGTAGGTACTTGCAGACTGGGATCAAGCCACCCATTAACCTTCACTTTGTTAAACTAAATAGATTGAGTTCTTTGCGGTTATCACTGTAAGGCCTTTTTTTCTAATCCTTTAACCATTCTTGTGTCTCTTCTCTGAACCCGCTCCATTTTATCACCATCCTTCTTGAATTGTGGGCACCAGAACTGGAAACAATATTCCAGTAATGGTCGCACCAGTGCCAAATATAGAGGTAAAATAACCTCTCTACTCCTACACAAGATTCCCATTTACATGTCCCAGGATCGCATTAGCTCTTTTTGCCACGATGCCACCCTGGGAGCTCATGTTCAGCTGATTGTCCACCAAGACGCCCAAATCTTTTTCAGAGTCGCTGCTTCCAAGGCTAGAGTCCCCCATCCTGTAAGTATGGCTACATTCATTGTTCCTAGATGTATACATTTATATTTAGCAGTATTAAAACACCTGTTGTGTGCTTGCACCTAGTTTACCAAGTGATCTAGATCACTCTGAATCAGCGACCTGTCCTCTTCATTATTTACCACTCCACCAATTTGTGTGTCATCTGCAAACTTTATCAGTGATGATTTTGTTTTCTTCCAGGTCATCAATAAAACTGTTAAATAGTGGAGGGCCAAGAATTGATCCCTGCGGGACCCCCAGGAAATGCACCCACTCAAGGACAATTCCCTGTTTAGTTACATTTTGAGACCTATCAGTTAGCCAGTTTTTAATCCATTTAATGTGTACCTGTCATGAACCTGTGGTAGGGCACCATCTTTAGGCTATATGGGGAGTGCATGCACATGAGTCCAATTACTCCAGCCCCACCCCAGCGGATGCTGTGGGGCATCTTTCTAGCTGTCTGGCACTCAGCTTCGGTCCGGGACCTCTCGACTGTCTCCTCCCCACTCTGTGTCCCTGGCAATGCCACCAAACAGCCTGTATTCAGCAAAAGGGGTTACACCAACAGAACGGAAAAGAAAAACCTGTAGGCAGCTTCCTCAGGGCTATGGGCCCCTCTGATTTCAGAAGCAATGTCATTGTCCACATCAGAGGTCACTGGGCTCCAGTACAAGTCTCAGCTCTTTTCCTCTTCAGCTCAGGGGATCTGCACCTCCTTCTGCAAGGGCAGGGGCTCTGCAAGCTGTCAGCCCTCTCTCCAGAGCCAGAGAACCTCAGCCTTTTCCCTTCCTAGAGCAGCCCCCATCTGCATGGACGTCCCTCTTTTTAACACCTCCTCCAGTCCTGGAGTGATTTGCAGGTGCAGCTCAAAGCAGCTCCTTAACCCCTTCCATGCCACTGCAGGGTTTATGTATCCCATTGTAATGCCGTGTTAATTTTATATCATTCCATTTTTTTAATCAAAATCTTGTGCGGTACCAAGCCAAACGCCTTACAAAAGTCTCGGTATATTATAGCAACACTATTACTTTTATCAACAAACTTGTAATCCCATCCAAAAAAAGCAATCAAGTCAGTCTGACAATCAGTTTTTCCATAAACCCATGCTCATTGGCATTAATTACATTACCCCCCTTTACAAAACAAAACGTCTCCTCTTGAAAATGTCACCACAAAGCATTTCGGCAGTTTGTTTCAAATCCATGTTTTTGACCCAAACCAAATGGTTTCAGCTTTTCGCTTTGGTGAGACTAAACGGTGAAAAAAATCAGTATGGGTTCAAAACAAACCAATTTTTTTTTTCTTTTTTGGTTTAGCCACTGAACGGAAAAAATCAATTATTCGCTCAGCTCTACTCAACAGTTGTCATCAGTTAATCCTGCTCCTAAAACAGAGATTCACATATGCAGGAAGATGTGGCTGTCAGTCCGAGGAGGTCCCAGGAAGCTATATATGCAAAACATCCCCAAACAGATGTAGCTCTACGCCCATCTCCCCAGTCCGGGCTGACATCTGGCTGGTCTCTGGCCTATCCCTTTGCACACTTGGACAGGGCTGGTAGGGTGGCTCATCCTGCCATGGTGGGCTGTGTGGTTCAGAGCTAACTGGACAAGCTGTGGAGGATAAAGAGGGCATACGCAGGAGAGGATGACAGCAGGAATCAAACCTTTCATCCCACAGGCACTCCAGCAAGGGGGGCGCAATGTCTTCAGCGAGAGCCAAGACCCTTCATGCCTCTTTGCTCCAGGTATGAAAGCGGTCAGGCAGGAGTGCTGCAGGAGCAGTAGCTGGGGCTGAGATGCCCACACAGTTTTATAGTAAGCCAGAGGTGAAAGTAAGCCGGTCTGGTATGGCCTATCGGCGAGAGCTGATACACCGTGCCAGACCAGACCGGCTTCCCTAGGCTGTTGATTTAAAAGGGCCAGGGCTCCCTGCAGTGGCAGGAGCCCCAGGTCCTTTAAAGTGCCATCTGAGCCCTGCTGCTGCTACCCTGGGGCTCAGGCAGCCGGGCTTGGGCAGTGATTTAAAGGACCCGGAGCTCCGCTGTGGTAGCGGTGGCTGGAGCCCCGGGTCCTTTAAATCACCCCTGATCCGCGGGGTTCCCAGCCGCCTCTGCAGCTGGGAGTTCCGAGGGTGATTTAAAGGCCCCAGGGCTCCCAGCCACAGCTGGAGCCCTGGGGCCCTTAAATCTTTGAAGTCCCCGCCTTTTCCAGTTGAGGCCACGCCCCTGCTCAGGACTCCAGCATACTGGTAAATCCTTTAAGTTACTTTCACCCCTGTAGTAAGCGTTAGTCCTGGCTAAATTATTATTTGTATTACAAAAGCATGGTTAGGGCCCAGGGCCCCATTGTGCCAGGCAGTGTGCAGACGTGTCAACAGAGAAACTCCCTGCCCCCAAAAGCTTACAATCTAGATAGACAAAACAGACCCAGGGCGGTACCTCTGCCAGGGAGGGTACTAACCTGAAAGCTGCTGCAGGCCTGGTTAGTCACCTGCTCTGGCCAGAAGGCTCCTGGTTTAGCTGCTCTGCATTATGCTTAGAGCCCTCCAGGAGTCTAACCACACAGAGCACCAGCCGGAGGATTCTGACCAGAGAGCTGTAAGCCTAGTGCCTTCCAATCCACCCATGGCCATAGGCTTGGAACGACAGCTAGGGTGAACTGTAGCCAAAGATTCCTCACCTTCTCACCCCAGCCAGGGAGCAAATGGACACCCAGCCACAATATCCCTCAGCTGATCCCTGGAGCTGCCAGATCACCTTTCCAGCCCAGGGCAATCACACAGCAACAGCCCTCCCCACCCCAGGAGCTGCCAGAGTTACTTGGGCACAATGCACAGTGTTCCACCCAGCAGCTTGGTAACCAGGACATTGGTCATTTATGTTTGTTAAGAACGTACTTGCATATTCAGCTGTCGCCCATATTAGTCCATTTTTATATAAGCTCTGGATTTCTGAACCAGCAGCTCTGGCAAAGCAACTGGCCTCAGGTCACACAGCAGGTGGAGCTGGGAAGAGCAGCCAGGTCAGCAGGGCCTCAGGCTAGTGCCACATCTATTGGAACAAACTACTACCTGATACTGTGAATGAAACATATGGTATGGAGTTAGTATTTTAGGAACACTTGATATTTTCTTCTGAGGCCTGGTCAAAAGATCTGGCACAAGCATGGTCACTAAAGGGTCCGTGGGTGACTGTGAGACTTCCGTGTGGATGAAGAATGTTGCAGTGGATGGGGCTGCTGGTTGAACCTAGCTAAGGAGGGCTGTTGTGTTGCAGGGCAGTTGGATGCAGGGCGTTAACAGCCAGACCCAGATGGACTAGCCAGTTCAACAGTGAGAATGAGTGAGTCCATGTGCTCAGGGAGAGTCTGTTAAACTTACTTCTGCCTTGTTGCCTACAGAGCAGCCCTGTGGCACTGGCTAGGCAGGTGCTGCACCAAGACCCCCTACTCATTGTATTACGCCTTGTTCTCTTTACTGTTACCTTCTTCCCCCACCACACACCCTGCTTGTCCAGCTCCCCCAGCTGTTGCTTCTTGTCACAACATAGATAAGCTGACCCCCAAAGAGACTGCAAACTTTCTATTGCATGCCCGCCCCCCAGCACCCTACATGTTGGCACTGCGATCCCTGACTGGTGCCGCTAGCCACAAATGCCACTGCTGCTGCTTGTGGCTTTGTGGCCTGGAAACCTCCATCCAGCCCAGTTTTAGCAGCTGGAATACTGGAAGCAGCACAGAGTCAGAGGGAGAAGTTGCTGGTAAGAGATGTTGAGAACCGTGTGCATTAGCTGGCTTTCTCGAGGGGAACTGTCTTACAATCATTTTTGCCATCTTTGTTCCAGGTGACCAGGATTTAGGTCCACATGGTAATTAAGAGAAAAGTGTCTCAAGTCTGTGTCAGTGATTTCTCTTCCAACAAGGAACTGCTCACTCTAAAATGACCCTCTACCTAGCAGCAATATTTAGTACTTCCGTGGTGCATTAGGATAGGCCTGTATAAACATCACGCTCATAATGACACTTTGAGGCACAATAAAAGCTCCCCTGCACAGGATCTATCATTCTGAATTACCTGCGATGTACTAAGCACTCCATAAATCATAATTACCCTGATTATACAAATGAGGCAGCTTAGACAGGGAAGTTAAGAGATGTGCCAAAGGCCACACAGCAGGCTCCATAGCAAATGAGACTAGAACTCCTGAGTTTCTCACTGACAGCCCATGCACAGTCCATTCAACCATGCTGCCTGCCAACAGTAGCCTGATCTTACATAATATATTAAAGGATTTTGGGGAGGCTCCAGGTATTCATTGAGCTACTGGATTTGAAATTTACCACCTCCATTAGTTCAGCTCCAAGACTCCAGGCATCACTCACCCGAGACCTTGAGGTCCCCTTGCAGTTTCCGGAATGCCTGCAATGCATTTAAAAACCTTCAAGTGGCAATAGATAGAAACCACACAGCAACCTCAGCAGCTCCTGGAACACTACCTGTTTCAATACTACAGCACAGCAATTATGTTTGGAACCATGACATTCCTGCTGCATTTGTGTTTTGATTTAATTTGGCTATTCTAGTATGCCTGGGAGTGCATGTTGTAGTCAAGCTTCTATCTGGCTGTTGATCTGTGGTATTTCTATTGTTGCAAAACGGTTTTTTTTCTCATCATGGCCTGCACAGTCATATGAAGGGAATACATTCAGAGAGGAATTTAAAGATGAATTTTGATGTCATCAAACAATCTCTTTGGCTTGTGTAATTTCTCAGGGCTAATATCAGTCTCCCTGATCTTGCTGGGATACATTAACATTAGAATTCTTCCTTCCCTAACCTACTCACAGTTTCTTGGAGTTATAGGCTGGCTCTTTAAAGGCGGCCTGAGGGAGCTGGGCACTGATGACTTTCAGTGTGAGCTAGGTAGCTAAAGCCATTAGGCGGTGTTGCAAATCCCAGCAATAATCAGACAAGTGAGAAGGGAAAATGTTTTTTCTGAAATCTAACAAGAATGAAACTGGATGAGTTTTCAGTGCAGTTTCCCGGTGTGAATATGGATGGAGCAGGAGATCAAACCCTGCTGGCAACCCATGCTGGAGCTCATAGCTTATACAGAGTGGATTTTCTTCTTCCCCATTAAAAAAAAAAGATTTTAATGTACAGAGTGAGAAAGAGTACCTGTGAGAAAGAGGTTTCATAGTGAAGCAGTTACATTATGGCCATCCCCCAAACTTCAAAAACTCCAAACTCAGGCTCCCCCCAGCAAAATCACAGGGTTTTTTTAAATATTATATTGTCCATCTTTAGTCTGTCTTTTGATTTGATTCCCTACCCCACCTCACTGTGTGTGTGAGTGTACGCCTGTCTCAGTGTGCGCATCCATCTCAGTGTGTGCATGCAGGTGCTTGCCTCAGTATGTGTGTGTGTGAGACAGACAATTGGTGTCACCCCAGGTATTGAGCAAGGTGATTCTGGCTCTGCTGCAGCAGCTCACGCTGTGGCCTGACAGAGCTTTCAGCTTCTCCCCAATCCCAGCATTCTCCTGGGTGTCCCCCCACATCTGCCCAGCCCCCAGATCCCACATGAGTTCCTCCTGGAGCCCTAGGGGCTCTTCACCCCCCATCCTAGGCCTTGGAGGCAGCTGCAGCAGGGTCCTGTGAGAGATTTCAGGCTTCAAACCTGAGCCCGAGTGGCCCCAGGCAGTGTTCAGGTGACAGCCATCACCCAGCGACTCACCTCAATGACTGGAGAAGGGGGCTGGCGGGGCCGCAAATGTCTAGGTCACAAAGGACCCGGCCCGTGAAACTCCTGATTGGAGAAGACATCCAGCCTCACCGATTGGTTAGGAAGCTGTACTTAAGCCAGAAAGAGGCACAGGAAGTTGTCCAGCCAACTAGAGGACTCTGGCTGGCTGCTTCAGTGGGCCCTATGTTCCTGCCTGATGCCTGAGCCCTGCCTTCCTACCTGTTCCTGACTCCCAGCCTGTTCCTGGTTCATGCCCTCCTTCTCTCAGACACTCTTCTAGTCCCAGTTCCTGCTCTCCTTCCTCACTCCAGGTCCCTGGTCTTATGTCCTACCCCTGATACTGACTCCAGCTTTAACCTCTAGCTTGACTCCTGACTCCATCTCTGGCTCTGACCTTTGGTTTGGTACCCGACTCTGACCCTGGCTTTGTTCCAAGCTCCTGACTCTATAACCATTAGGCCTGAACACCCATGCTCTGGTCCAGGGATTTCCCTACATGCCCCCTATGGGCGTGTTTACCCCCCGAATTTCCCCAACACCCCCGCCCCCCAGTTTTGTGAACTAGTTACATGCAGTGTTGCCAATTTAGTGATTGTTTGGAAATTTGAATTGAAATCGAAACATTAATACACACTTTAGAAGCATATAATGTGTATCATAAAATACGTGTATCTGAAAAAGTATAATAGATTTGAAAAGTATGTACAGTTTCCTTATACAGCTGTTGTTTTTTATGACCATGTCAGTGCATTCATTTCAGTGATGTTGACCAACCTAATAATTTCAAATTATGATTTGTAAGCAAAGTCTAAATGAGGTCTCCCTGACAGCTAGTGATGAGCTGGGGGCGGCGGGGAAAGGCTTCAGGACCAGATTGGATTTACATTCACACCTAATCTACCTAGGTATCTAGCAAATACAGCTGTGTTGCCCAAGTGATAGATTTTGGTTGGGGTTGGGTTACAAATCACTGGAATCCTTGCTGATCTTAAACACAAAAAAGAAGCTTACAAGAAGTGGAAGATTGGACAAATGACCAGGGAGGAGCAGGGCCGGTGCAACCACTAGGCGAACTAGATGGTCGCCTAGGGCGCCAAGTGGTTGGGGCCAGCCAAAAGCGCGCTCTGGGGAGGCGGTGGAGCGGAGGTGAGCTGGGGCAGGGGGGCGCGGGGCAGGCCACCTCCAGCAAGTATGAGGGGGGCAGTGCGCAGGGGAACCACTCCCCGCCCCAGCTCACCTCTGTTCCGCCTCCTCCCTTGAGCATGCTGCCCCGCTCTGCTTCTCTCCCTCCCAGGCTTGCACGCCAAACAGCTGATTGGCACCACAAATCTGGGAGGTGGAAGAAGCGGCAGCGGCGTGCTTGGGGAGGAGGTGGACCAGAGGTGAGCTGGGGCAGGGAGCTGCTGTACTGCAGGGAGTTGCCGCACACAGCTCCCCGGGCCAAGGGGAGCTGCCGCGGGGGGGTGCCTCAGGGCGGGGTGGGGTGCTGCTGCGGGGGCAGCCTTGGGGGGGGAAGCTGCCAAAGGACTCCCGGGGGGGCGGGTGCAAGGTGGACGTTTCGCCTCGGGTGCGAAACAACCTTGCACCGGCCCTGGGGAGGAGTATAAAAATATTGCTCAGGCATGCAGGAGTGAAATCAGGAAGGCCAAATCACAACTGGAGTTTCAGCTAGCAAGAGATGTTAAGAGTAACAAGAACGGTTTCTTCAGGTATGTTAGCAACAAGAAGAAAGTCAAGGAAAGTGTGGGCCCCTTACTGAATGAGGGAGGCAACCTAGTGACAGAGGATGTGGAAAAAGCTAATGTACTCAATGCTTTTTTTGCCTCTGCCTTCACAAACAAGGTCAGCTCCCAGACTGCTGCACTGGGCAGCACAGCATGGGAAGAAGGTGACCAGCCCTCTGTGGAGAAAGAAGTGGTTCGGGACTATTTAGAAAAGCTGGACGAGCACAAGTCCATGGGCTGGATGGCCTGCATCCGAGAGTGCTAAAGCAGTTGGCGGATGTGATTGCAGAGCCATTTGCCATTATCTTTGAAAACTCATGGCGATCGGGGAAGGTCCTGGACGACTGGAAAAAGGCTAATGTAGTGCCCATCTTTAAAAAAGGGAAGGAGAAGGATCCAGGGAACTACAGGCCAGTCAGCCTCACCTCAGTCCCTGGAAAAATCATGCAGTAGGTCCTCAAGGAATCAATTCTGAAGCACTTAGAGGAGAGGAAAGTGATCAGGAACAGTCAGCATGGATTCACCAAGGGCAAGTCATGCCTGACTAATTTAATTGCCTTCTATGATGAGATAACTGGCTTTGTGGATGAGGGAAAAGCAGTGGACATGTTATTCCTTGACTTTAGCAAAGTTTTTGACACAGTCTTCCACAGTATTCTTACCAGCAAGTTAAAGAAGTATGGGCTGGATGAATGGACTATAAGGTAGATAGAAAGCTGGCTAGATCATCGGGCTCAGTGAGTAGTGATCAATGGCTCCATGTCTAGTTGGCAGCTGGTATCAAGTGGAGTGCCCCAAGGGTCGGTCCTGGGGCCAGTTTTGTTCAGTATCTTCATTAATGATCTGGAGGATGGCATGGATCACACCCTCAGCAAGTTTGCAGATGACACTAAACTGCGAGGAGAGGTAGATACGCTGGAGGGTAGGGATAGGATACAGAGGGTGGGAGGAATAATGAAATGTTGTTATTCTTATTGTCTGAGTAAAGGGAAGTAGAACTGTACTTAGCCTTTGCTGATTGAGGGCATCAAAAGAGAGGGTGGGGACAGGTGTTTTCTTGATGGTCTGCCTGAGTCACAAGTACTATTTGACCTGCCCCTCTCCACTGTTTAAAGACAGAGCTGATTAGGCTCCATAGATAGTCTTTTGTTCTGTTAAGTGACCACTACAGCTGAAATCACTGATAATCAGATCTAAGTGCTTAGACCTGCTGTGGGACAGTGTTTCTGTGGAAGTGACTGCCCAGTCTGCACTAGCAGCGAGGTTTCCCCACTGAGAGCGCAGCTGAAATCACTGAGAGGTGGGTGGAACCTCAAGAGACCAACTCACAGAGGTCACAGTGGCAAGTGGCAGGAGAAGGTGACAGTGCAGGGCCATTGGCAACAGATTGATGGAGTGAACGGTGGCACAGCGAACAACAGTGGCCAGAGCGAACAGTGAGCAACTGGAGAAACGAGCAAGGTGCCTTCTTGCCCCCACCTGGGAGGAGAACTCATGAGAAAGCACTTCTGAACTCTGAGTTTCCACTGACCAAGGACAACACCGGTGAATGTTAATGAGGCTGTTAAGAATGCTGGAGACACAACACAGTTCACGCGAACAAACATGGCCGTGGCATCATACTTTCTATTTAAGCAAGAGATACCACACACTACAAACTAGAGGCCAATGTTAAGTGCATTGTCACTTGTTCATCCTGAAGTTGAACACTGGTTCCGAACAAGACCAGCAAATGCTCACTATCTTTCTGCAAGAAACTCAACTGACTGGCTAGACACATGTGGTGCAACAGTGAAAGACTCAACAGTTGGAAAAGTGAAGAACTCTCTCACCACATTCAAAAATTTGCATACATGGCTGATGAATGCACCAATGCAAATGGTCATCAAGTATTAAGTCACTGTGTATGTTATCTTGATGTCAGTGGTAGGCCAGTAGATGCATTTCTAGATGTTCAAGTTATAGAAGACAGATTGGCTGCATCTGTGACAACCCACATCTTAGAAGAGTTAAATGCTTGACAACGGGACCCTAAACAGATAGCTGCTTGTGCTTTTGATGGAGCTGCAAACATCTTTGGAAGACACGGTGGAGCATAAGCTTTGCTCAGAGAAAAGTGTAACCCTAATCTCTCCTATACGCACTGCAGAGGCCATCTACTCCAACTAGCGCTAGTACGAGCTGCAGACTCTTCAAAAGACATTTAAAAAGCTATACATTTAATGTCTTCATTATATTCTTTTTACAGCAAGAGTGCAAAAAGACTGAATTTCTTGGAAAATATAGAAGATTACACTGGGACTGAAGTTCAAATTAGTCCAACCTGGGAAAACCCTCTGGCTTTCTCATGAGCGATCCTTGGCTATTGTCTTAAAATTACTCCAGCCATTATTACTGGATTTGGAAAGTATCTACCAAGATGGGATATATCTAAGTAGTGAGGCTGGAGGATTACTTTTGCTTCTATGTTCAGAGAAGACTATTGCCATTCTCTCTCTTGTAACTCTGCTGTTGAAACCACTTGGGTCATTAAACAATGCCATACAGGCAGGGCCGGATTAAGCCCTTTAGAGGCCCTAAGCACTGAAAAGATTATGGTGCCCCCACCATGTAATTCAAAATAAAAACAATACTATACCATAAAATAAAATTTTATTTTTTGAAATGACACAAAACTTACATGTATGCTGAAATTAAAATAGCTTCTTTCTAGATTTTCTGATTGCAAAATTCTGGATACGTTCATCAAAGCTGACTCGACGAAGCATGTCTGCTTCCATACACAATAGGGAAAGTGATTCAAGTCTGTCCTGACACATTGTTGTTCTCTGAGGGTATTTTACTCTTCTCAGCTGAGAAAAAGAGCGTTCTGTGGAGCAGTTAATAATCATCAATGTTAGAAAAATACATAGTGCGAGCTCTACATTTGGAAACACACATTGTATTCTGTCTTTCAATATTGTGTCATGAAGATCAATGTGACTGAATTTCATTTTTCCTGTTTCATTAAACTTTGCACGCATATAACAGTGGAACTGCCTTACTTCTCCACAGAGATTCATGTTCAAGTCAACAGAGTATGAAGCTTTTGGGAACCTTGTGACTATTGTTCGTCAGATAAGTCCGTGTCGTTTAGAAAAGAAAATCTACTTGATACTTCTTTGTACACTTCACCTCTCATCTTCATATGAGCTCCAAGTGTATCAATTATAGCATAGTAAGTAGATACACGAAATTTGACACTAGGATTCAATGCTGTTTCTGTTGCACTGCTATCATTTGCTTGTTTTTTCCTGATTCACTTGCAGGACTGGGCTTCTTTGTAGTTAATATCAACCAAGATATCTTTTGATATGTCTTCAGATCTTTCAAAATCATTCCTCAAGGTGTGTAAGTGGTCTGCTAATGGTTGACAGAGGTCTGCACATGTTTTCAAATCCAGTTCTTTTTCTTGGAGAGCTTGACTTGTGTGGTAAAAGTGTTGTAAAATTTCATTCCACATGGTCAACATGAATACAACCTCTAGTTCTTGCATCTTGTTTGCAATGTTTTCTGCCTCATGTATAGTTTCTCCCTTTTGTGATTGGTCTTCAGCTATACTTTCTAATGCATCCACAATCTTTGAGTAGGACTCCAGAATTGGACTTGTTGCCACTGTATGTGCCTCCCAGCGAGTATTAGAAAGAGATTTCAACACATGATCATTGCCCAAATCTGTTTTAAGAACTGCCCATCGGTGTGTTGAGGCAGAGAAAAATGTGTAAAGTAACTGGACTGTTGAGAAAAAACTTACTGCCACCGGACAACAATCAACAGTACTGCGGCCAACAAGACTGAGAGAGTGTGCAGCGCATGGTATCAATATGGCATATTTGTTCCTTTCTAAAAGCTTCTTCTGCATTCCTTGATAACTCCCTGACATGTTGGCAGCATTGTCATAAGATTGACCTCTGCACTTTGAGAAATCTATTTTGCAAACTTGGCACAGAAAATGCAGTACCTGATTTGCCATTTCTTCACCAGTGTGGCTTTTCAAATTGAGGAATGTTATAAATCGTTGAACTGGTTTTACATCTGTGGGAGACACATATCTTAGTACAATACTCAACTGATCAATATGTGGAAGATCAGGTGTAAAGTCGACAGATAAACTGGAGTACCCAGCAGTACTTGTTTCATCCACAATAGCTGAACGAACTTTGTCATTCATTAGACCAATGAGTTCATCACATATTGTCTTGGATAAGTATGATGGGTTACCTTTGCCAGCATTCCCATATTTTGAGATATGGCCTGCTAAAAAAATCTCATTTTTTTTGGTGCCTCCTGCTTTGCTGGTGCCCTAAGCACATGCTTAATCTGCCTATTGGGTAATCCAGCCCTGCATCCAGGCATCTGCTACAACAGTAGTAGATCTTTGTCCAGCAATAGAAGCTACATTTGGATCAATCAGAGAGCTATCCATTGAAAAAGTACTGGAAGAAGCAAAGATTTCTGTCCAGAAGTTGACTAATGAAGGCATTTGTATTGAACCCTTAAGTGAAGAGGACAAGAAGTGTTTGTTACGACAACTGAAGAAGTACACAGACTTGATTTTAAAAAATCTACAACAGTGACTTCTAGATTCTACTCAACCTCTACATAGCTTTTACAGATCCCTGTCTTATAAAACACCGACAGTTGAGTGGAGTGAGGCACTACCAGCAATGGGGCTGCCATGTGCTCAGGACAGAATAGAGAATTTTAACACAGAGTGGAATATCATATGACAAATGAAGGAAGATTGGACTTCAACTTCTTTTTTATCATCACTAGTGGTTCGACCCAATCTTTATGCTATGTTTCCTGGTCTGAAAGAAGTAGGAATTCATCTCTTGCTACTCCCAGTCACAACAGCTACAGTTGAGCGTTCTTTTTCATAATTCAATAGAATTTTGTGTTTTGAAAGAAGTCACCTACTGCCTGGTCATGTGAATGAATTAATGAGCATATCAATTGAAGGAATGGAAGTACCGGACACACGAGAAGCCACCAAGGATGAATGCATTGCATTCAAGAAGTTCGTTAACAGAGCTGTGCAAAATTATAACAAGAAACCAAGAAGGATGTAGATGCAGTGCTTCATAGAAGGCTTGAGTAGCCAACTTTAATTTTTGTGATGATTTTAAAATCTAATAAAATGGTCATGAAACATTTTTCAGCTTTTACTTTGGTGCCATACAGCCCACCTTCACCCTCACGGTCTCACCCCTCATCGGCCCTGACTCCCCCCACCCATAATTTTGAACACCCCCCTGAATTTCAGTTCCTGGGAAAAACATTGCCCTGGTCCCTACAGCTTGCTCAGACCACTGTCAACTTCTTTGAGTGGGCTCAGCCAAGGATGGACCCAGAGGAGTTCCCCATACCAGAAGGGGCATCTGCACTGCATGAGCAGGTGATCTGCCTCCAGGCAGACAATCAAGCATTGCGGAAGCAGAACACGCAGCTGGCCACTGAGAATCAGGCACTGCAGGAGCAAATCCATCAACTCCACACAGAAAATGCTGTGCTCTGGGCCCATCCAGCTGTGCTGTCACCTCAGCTGGGACTTGCTATCCCTCTGCCTGAGTGCTTCGATGGGAGCACCTCCAAATTCCAAGGCTTCATGAATCAGTGTCACCTCTTCTTCTGCCTTCAACTCCAGATACAGGCTTCCAACCATACGAAGCTAGGCCTGGCAGTCAGCCTGCTGACAAGGGAGGCATTGATTGGACTGGGCCTCTCCTGTGCTGGAAGCCAACCGTTCAGTTCTGTCCAAATGGGCTGCCTTCCAGCGAGCAATATTGACCATCTTTGACAACCCCAACGACATCCGCTCCACTGAGGTTGCCCTGCGACAACTCCAACAAGGGTCGGGCATGGCCACTTCCTATAGGTCACTTCCACGGTCTCATATCAGACACAGAACTGAACGAGGTGGCCCAGTTAGGCCAGCTGTGATGGGGCTTGCGCAGGGCTGGATTACCCAATAGGCAGACTAAGCACATGCTTAGGGCACCAGCAAAGCAGGGGGCACCCAAAAAAAATGAGATTGGAAACAATTTGTTATTTGATATTTCAAAAAAAGCATCAAAGTAGTCATCATGGGAAAAATCAGAACTTTTTTAGACTTCCTTACACTCCACTACCCACTCTTCCTCCATTTTTCTGTTCCCTTTTATTACTTATCCCCACCTAAACCAGGGGGGCGTCCTGTTAACGTAGATCGAAATAATGCGAGGAAATCAGATCCTGTCATGTATTGCAATAAATTTATGTTTCATTATTGATATATTCTTCTGAGTTATATGTACTTGATTCATTTTTTTTCTTTCTTATATATATATTACATATATTGTGACAAAGTTCCTCCTCAAAAAGGTGGGTTTTGCGCTTATTGGTGGATTTGCTCGCCTTGGAGCTTCACAGCAGTCCTCAGTTTGGCCGTTTTCATGAACCCACAGTCCAGGTCAACTCCTCCTGTTTTTGACCAGGAGTTGAAGGTTTGGGGGGAACCCGGACCCGCCCTCTACTCTGGGTTCCAGCCCAGGGCCCTGTGGAATGCAGCTGTCTAGAGTGCCTCCTGGAACAGCTGTGTGACAGCTACAACTCCCTGGGCTACTTCCCCATGGCCTCCTCCCAATACCTTCTTTATCCTCACCATAGGACCTTCCTCCTGGTGTCTGATAATGCTTGTACTCCTCAGTCCTCCAACAGTATGCGTTCTCACTCTCAGCTCCTAGCGCCTCTTGCTCCCAGCTCCTCACACAAGCACCACAAACTGATGTGAGCTCCTGATTAGCCTGCCTTAATTGATTCTAGCAGCTTCTTGATTGGCTGCAGGTGTTCTAATTAGCCTGCTTGTCTTAATTGTCTCCAGAAGGTTCCAGATTGTTCTGGAACCTTCCCTGTTACCTTACCCAGGGAAAAGGGATCTACTTAACCTGGGGCTAATATATCTGCCTTCTATTACTCTCCTGTACCATCTGGCCCAACCCTGTCACAATATACATACATAAAAATAGTGTACATTGTGTAATTTTTTTTAAGCTCAGATAACTGAGATGAGGGGCAGGATGAAATGTAACCAACTGAGTGGAGCACAGAATCATAAACTAGTGGAAGAAAAGAAACAAAAAACTAGTGAAATTTTCCAAAATCTTCCAAAGCTGACATCCTTTTTCAAAGCAAATCAATCAGAAGCAACATCTTCTCTCAGTAGCACAGACATTGTTCCAAAACCTATAGCTGTTTCAGAGACTGACCCTTCTTCTATTGGTGAAACAAACACCATTCCAGAACCTGTGGATGTGACAGAGACTGTAGTTGATCACCCTACTCCTGGTGGTAAAACAGACATTGTTCTAGAAGGTGTGCATGTGTCAGAAACCTAACCTGCTCATGCTGTAAATAATAGGAGAAAAGATCCTGGTATTTAGGTTGATTTCAGTACCGATGACGTAGCTTACTGGATAGATCATGGACCAAATGACTGTCAACACCACACTTGGCCATTTGAGAAATCACGTTGGACTTTTACCAATGGCAAACAAACAAGTTATTGTCTACAAAAAAATATTTTTTGGCATGAAAGCGAATGGTGAGAAATATACTTGAGAATGGCTACTGTATTCACCATCAACAGGGTCTGTGTACTGTTTTGTTTGCAAACTTTTTGCATATAAAGCTTTAACATCCCGGTTTGCTGCAGATGGATGTAGTGACTGGTGGAATACTGTTTTAATTGAACAACATGAAAATAGCACTACTCACAGAGATTCAATGTTGACATATTTAAATCAAAGACAGGGCTTTGGATTGACACAAAAATTGAAAGAACATATTAAAAGGGAGCGTGAATACTGGCAACATGTCTTGCAGCGTGTTGTAGCTGTTCTTCAAACATTAGCTGAACGTGGTCTGGGGATCAGATGACACATTTGGATCATTGCAGAATGGAAATTTATTGGGATTGTTGGAGCTTGTGGCTCAGTTTGACTCATTTTTAGCAGGCCATATCTCAAAATATGGGAATGCTGGCAAAGGTAACCCATCATATTTATCCAAGACAATATATGATGAACTCATTGTTTCTAATGAGTGACAAAGTTCGTTCAGCTATTGTGAATGAAATAAGTACTGCTGGGTATTTCAGTTTATCTGTCAACTCTACACCTGATCTTTCACATATTGATCAATTGAGTATTGTACTAAGATATGTGTCTCCCACAGATGTAAAACCAGTTAAACGATTTATAACATTCCTCAATCTGAAAAGCCACAGTGGTGAAGAAATGATTGATTGTTGTCTGGTGGCAGTAAGTTTTTTTTTCCTCAACAGTCCAGTTACTTTATACATTTTTCTCTGCCACAACACACCGATGGGCAGTTCTTAAAACAGATTTGGGCAATGATCGTGTGTTGAAATCTCTTTCTAATACTCGCTGGGAGGCACATACAGTGGCAACAAGTCCAATTCTGGAGTCCTACTCAAAGATTGTGGATGCATTAGAAAGTATAGCTGAAGACCAATCACAAAAGGGAGAAACTATACATGAGGCAGAAAACATTGCAAACAAGATGCAAGAACTAGAGGTTGTATTCATGTTGACCATGTGGAATGAAATTTTACAACACTTTTACCACACAAGTCAAGCTCTCCAAGAAAAAGAACTGGATTTGAAAACATGTGCAGACCTCTGTCAACCATTAGCAGACCACTTACACACCTTGAGGAATGATTTTGAAAGATCTGAAGACATATCAAAAGATATCTTGGTTGATATTAACTACAAAGAAGCCCAGTCCTGCAAGTGAATCAGGAAAAAACAAGCAAATGATAGCAGTGCAACAGAAACAGCATTGAATCCTAGTGTCAAATTTCATGTATCTACTTACTATGCTATAATTGATACACTTGAAGCGGAGAGGTGAAGTGTACAAAGAAGTATCAAGTAGATTTTCTTTTCTAAACGACATGGACTTATCTGATGAACAATAGTCACAAGGTTCCCAAAAGCTAGTTGACTCATACCCTGTTGACTTGAACATGAATCTCTGTGGAGAAGTAAGGCAGTTCCACTGTTATATGCGTGCAAAGTTTAATGAAACAGGAAAAATGAAATTCAGTCACATTGATCTTCATGACACAATATTGAAAGACAGAATACAATGTGTGTTTCCAAATGTAGAGCTCGCACTACATATTTTTCTATCATTGATGATTATTAACTGCTCCACAGAACACTCTTTTTCTCAGCTGAGAAGAGTAAAAAATCCTCAGAGAACAACAATGTGTCAGGACAGACTTGAATCACTTTCCCTATTGTGTATGGAAGCGGACATGCTTCGATGAACGTATCCAGAATTTTGCAATCAGAAAATCTAGAAAGAAGTTATTCTAATTTCAACATACATGTAAGTTTTGTGTCATTTCAAAAAATAAAATTTTATTTTATGGTATAGTATTGTTTTTATTTTGAATTACATATGGGGGACCACCATAATCTTTTCAGTGCTTAGGGCCTCTAAAGGTCTTAATCTGGCTCCGGGCTTGTGGGACAATTTTAAGGACAAACTGGCAAGTCAAGACCCCAATAGGTCTGGACATTTCATAGATCTTGTATCTGTACTGAAAAGTGCCTGTGAGAGTGACTGGAAGAAAGAAGAGGAGCATCACAACTGCACCCCCCCACTATCGGATTCTGCCCCACCAATTGAACCAATGCAGATAGACCTGAGCCACCAGCAACTCCCCTCTGAAGAGAATGCCCCAGTGACACCTGAACCTGTGTTATCATTGTGGTGAGGTTGGCCAGGCTACCCCCAATTGCCCCACGAGGAACCCAGTCCAAAGGAATCCAGAAAATGAGCCAGCCCAGATTCAGTGAAAGGGGCTAGCCTGAGTGTCTTGAAAAAATGCCCCCTGGAACCTGACCTGAGCTTCTGACAGGAACATACACCATCTCCCGTCAAGTGGCACCACATCTACAAGTACAAATCCTGGGTCATCCCCAACCAATTCCTCCACCACAAGCCTTTATCAGCTCAGGCACAGCAGACAACTTTATCAATTCAGAGGCAGCTCAGCCACTACAGATTCCCCTGTGGCCCAAGCCAGATCTCTCTGGATCTGATAGAGATGATCAACAGTTCCCTCTTATCCTCTGGCTCCGTAGCCACAGAAACCATTCCTCTCAAAGTCACTATCCAAGGACATCCAAGGCTCATCCGTTCCCCACATTTCCCTCTGATCCTGGAGTTGAACTTCTCTCAGAATTCTGCCAGCAGCACTGCTTGACCCCAGGAAGTGGGCAGTGGGCAGTAGTTCCCCAGGGGTCGCATGCCAGGGTAGCTGGCTCTGCAAAGCTGCCTGCTGACTCTGGTCTTTGACCTCCATCCAAATACAGCGACTACAAAGATGTTTTCTAAAAAACAGAAAGTAGACACCTTGCTGCCACCCAAGGCTGTGATTGGCCAATCAAGCTACACCCAGGGGCAGACATTCTGGCCAGGTGTATATATGCCATGTCAGAGCCCGAATACTAGCCACACTGCGCACATACCTTCAGGAGGACCTAACCAAGGGCTTTATAAGTAAATCCACTTTGCCTGTGGGAGCATCAGTCCTCTTTGTTTAAAAAAAGATGGAAGCTTCTGATTACGTGTGGACTATCAGGACCCAAGTCATGTCACAATTAGAAACCGATATCCGTTACCACTAATCCCTGAGCTAATGGACCATGTGAGCACTGCCCTGCTATACACAAAGCTAGCCCTCCGAGGTCATACAACCTGGTACGTATTAGAACTAAGGACAAATGGCAGGCTGACTTTTGAACATGTTATGGTCACTTTGACTATCCCATGATGCCCTTCGGTTTAACAACTGCACCCGCAATGTTCCAGAAGTCTATTAATGATGTACTTAGGGACATCCTGGATCAGTATATGGTAGCATACCTGGGTGACATGCTTTATTTCTTTTGGCCAACACCAGACACCACAGGATGCATGTCCATTCCCTCCCGAAGAGGCTGCACCAACATGGCCTCTATGTGAAGGTAGAAAATTGTGCCTTTGATAAGTCCTCCCTAGAACTCCTAGGGTTCATACTATCTCCCGCTGATATTTGAGGTTATCCCAGCCTCAGAAACCTGGCCAACTACCACCTCAGGGTGCAATGTGTGGGAGGACGGGGCCGAAGGCAGTACTCAGATCATGGCCACCACCCAGAAGCCCACCTGAACAATTGACGGAGAGGGCCAACAAAGCTCTAGCTCACAAAGGGCCCTGCCTATGAACCTCCTGACTGGGAAGCGCTACTTAAGCCAGAAAGAGGCACAGAAAGTTGTCTGAACAACCCCTGGTAGGCTGTTACATTGGCCTCTGCCTATTTGCCTGGCTCCGGACCCCTGGCTCCCAGCCTGTCCCTGGCTTCTGTCCTCCTTATCCCAGACTCTAGTTTGTTCCCAGTTCCTGCCTCACTCCAAGTTCCTGCTCCTACGTCCTGCCTCCGATGTTGACTCTATCTCTGACCCTGGCTTGGTGCCCAACTCTCTCGGCTCTGAACTTTGGCTTGGCAATCTGCCTCTGATCCAGCTCCGTTTCCAGAGACATGACCACCTATGCCCCGGTCCCTACAGGTCCTCTCCTTTCCTCCAGGCCTGGTGTTGTAGGGAGGGCGGAGGCACAGAGCAGAGTGACCCATTGCTTCCGAGAGGGAGGGGCAGCAGGGAGCACAGCGCAGACTGATGCATTGCTCATGGGGGTGGGGGAAGAGGGAGCGGGCTCTTTCTGCTCTCTCCTTTCCCCTCCCATCCTGTGAGAATGGTATCTGCTTCTGCCTCCCCCTCCCTGACCCAAAAATTCCTCTGGGCTCCCATCCCAGGCAGGGCAGGGCAGGGCTGAAATGCCCAAGAGAGCAGGTGCTTCTGGTGTCACTGCCAGATGGGCAGAATTCCCCCATGTTGGATGCAACACTTTCTGAGTTAGGGAACTGTCATTGATAATGGTTAGAAATTCCAAGGGTGTTTACTCCTCCAGTACATGTCGCTCAGTTCAAAGTCTCCCACGATCACACAGTTTTTCTCCCTACACACTGTAGATAGGTGCACAAGGAGATGGTCATACTGTTCCCAAGCACAGTGGTTTTCAAACTTTTTTCATTTGCGGACACCTAAAATATTTTGATGGAAGTGCAGACCCCTTTGGAAATCTTAGGCATAGTCTGAGGACCCCCAAGGGTCAATAGAACCACAGGTTGAAAACCACTGTTCTATGGTAATGGCAACCTTTTGCGGACCCCTTAGACATAGTCTGGGACGACCCCAGGGGTCAGCGGACAACAGGTTGAAAACCATTGCCTTAGCATGATTTGGTAGTCTGTAACAGATACCAATTAATGCCCCATCTTGTGCTTTATCTGTGAGGACACGGATCCATAAGCATTCAAGATAACTTGGAAGAAAACTATCAGAGACTCAGAAAGGGGTAATGCCATTTTTGACAGCGTGCCACTGCCCCTCCCCTTTTACCCACTCAATCCTTCCTAAATAGGTTATAACCATTGATTTTAATGTTCCAGTCATGCAAATCATCCCATCAGGTTTCACTAATACCAACTAGAGCGAATTTATGCTCATTAATTAGCAATTCCAATTCCTCTCATTTGTTACCCAGGCTCCAAGCATTGGTGTACAGGCAATTCAATAATTGCTTCTCCATATCCTTTGATTTCTCCGTCAAGTTTGTTCTCAATATCTCAATTTTATGCTGAGTGCTCATATCGTCCCTCTTTTTACCCTCTCCTTTTACTATTAGTTTAATTGTAAGGTAAAGGGCCACAGATTCTGAGTGAGACATCCAGACTGTGTGGAAAAGAGGGACTGCTAGATTGTTATGGGAGAAGAGGGCACAAGGAAATGTGGGTTGAGGCTGTATATAATTTCCTAAAGTGAGATCAAGATATACATCCCTTATGGAGTTTGGGGCTAACACAGACACACACAGCAAATGGTGCCAAAATCATGCGTGTTATGAGCCACTGAAATATACACATGCAGTGTGAGACCCTCTCTGGTAAGAAGCAAAGGGACCTTGTACAGTAGCTACTGCCGAACAGTCATTAAGGGGATTGTCTGTGGATGCCTCAGACCTTTCTGTGGCTCCTTTTTGATGCAGAACAGCTGCATGAAAGTTAATGCCCAGGCTCCTCTGGTGTCCTGGGAGAACAGCTTTGGACTAGGGCTTTCCCAGGTGAGGGGCACTAGCCACACAGAATGAACAGTGTTTTTAAGCAGACAGGATCAAGAGAGTGGTGACAGCCTGAGGTCTGCAAAAGGGACCTGACAACATTTGTGACCACTTCTGGTCCAGGTAAACAGAGCATGTATCTATCGGGTAAGTAAATATGAAAACATCCTGACTGTGCAACCCATTTCTTCTCCAACAGAAACTCACCTCCTGCCAGGCCCCCAAATCTGCCACCACTTGGTAACTGGACAGCAATGCATCTCAGTGAGTATGTCTACACTACTAAATAAGGTCGATTTTATAGAAGTTGATTTTTAGAAATCGATTTTATACAGTCGATTGTGTATGTCCCCACTAAACGCATTAAGTCGGTGGAGTGTGTCCCCAATACCGTGGCTAGCATCGACTTATGGAGTGGTGCACTATGAGTAGCTATCCCACAGTTCTTTCAGTCTCCGCTGCCCATTGGAATTCTGGGTTAAGCTCCAATGCCTGAAGGGGCAAAAACATTGTCGAGGATGGTTTTGGGTAGATGTCGTCAATTGTAGCTCCCTCCCTCTCTCCCTCTGTGAAAGGAACTGCAGACAATCATTTCGCGCCTTTTTTTTCCTGGGTTACCCATGCAGACGCCATACCACGGCAAGCATGGAGCCTGCTCAGCTCACCGCTGCTGTTGTGAGCATTGTAAACATCTCACGCATTATCCTGGAGTATGTGCAGAACTGGGCTAAGAGACGCCAGCACGAGGACGATTGTGATGAGGACATGGACACAGATGTTCCTGAAAGCAAGGGCTGTGGCAATTGGGACATCATGGTGGCAGTGGTGCTGGTTGAAATAGGCCGATTCTGGGCCCGACAAACAAGCACAGACTGGTGGGACTGCATAGTGTTGCGGGTATGGGAGGATTCACAGTGGCTGCGAAACTTTTGCATCCGTAAAGCCACTTTTCTTGAACTTTGTGAGTTGCTTTCCCCTGCCCTGAAGCACAGGAATACCAAGATGAGAGCTGACAGTTGAGAAGCGAGTGGTGATAGCCCTGTGGAAGCTTGCAATGCCTGACTGCTACTGGTCAGTCGGGAATCAATTTGGAGTGGGCAAGTCTACTGTGGGGACTGCTGTGATCCAAGTAGCCAATGCAATCACTGACATTCTGCTATCAAGGGTAGTGACTCTGGGAAATGTGCAGTGGGGTTCCCTAACTGTGGTGGGGCAATAGATGGAACGCATATCCCTATCTTGGCACCAGACCACCTTGCCAACCAGTATATAAACTGCAAGGGGTACTTCTCAAGCACTAGTGGATCACAAGGGACGTTTCACCGACATCAACATGGGATGGCCGGGAAAGGTGCATGACGCTTGCATCTTTAGGAACTCAGGGCTGTTTGAGCAGTTGCAAGAAGGGACTTACTTCCCAGACCAGAAAAGTACCTTTGGGGATGTTGAAATGCCAATAGTTACCCTTGGGGACCCAGCCTACCCCTTGCTCCCATGGCTCATGAAGCCGTACACAGGCAGCCTGGACAGTAGTAAGGAGAAGTTCAACTGTAGGCTGAGCAAGTGCAGAATGGTGGTAGAATGTGCCTTTGGAAGTTTAAAAGCTCTCTGGTGCTGTTTGCTGACTAGGTCAGACCTCAGCGCAACCAACATTCCCATTGTTATTGCTGCTTGCTGTGTGCTCCATAATATCTGTGAGAGTAAGGGAGAAGACGTTTATGGCGGGGTGGGAGGCTGAGGCAAATTGCCTGGCGGCCGATTTTGAGCAGCCAGACACCAGGGCAATTAGAAGAGCACAGATAGGCGCGCTGCACATCAGAGGCTTTGAAAACCAGTTTCATGACTGGCCAGGCTACAGTGTGACAGCTCTGTGTGTTTCTCCTTGCTGCAAACCCGCCCCCTTTGTTGATTTTAATTCCCTGAAAGCCAACCACCCTCCCCCCTTCGATCACAGCTGGCAAAGGAAATAAAGTAACTATTGTTTTGAAACCATGCATTCTTTTTTTATTAATTAAAAAAAAAGTGAGATAACTGACAAGATAGCCCAGGTGGGGTGAGGTGCAGGAGGAGGGAAGGACAAGGACACATTGCTTATTGTAGCCACACCACAAATCAAAACTGTTTGAATGACAGCCTTCTGTTGCTTGGGCCATCCTCTGGAGTGGAGTGGTTGGGTGCCCAGAGCCTCCCCACATTCTTGGGCATCTGGGTGAGGAGGATATGGAACCTGGGGAGGAGGGCAAGCAGTTATACAATGGATGAAGCGGGGGTCTGTGCTCTTGTTGGCTTTCCTGCAGCTCCGACAGATGCTTCATCATGTCTGTTTGCTCCCCCATTAGCCTCAGCATTGCCTCCTGTCTCTGCTCTTCGCACTCACTTAATGCTTTCCTGGCCTCTGCCACTGAATACCTCCATGCATTAAACTTTGCCCTATCAGTGCGGGAGGACTGCATGAGCTCAGAAAACATGTCACTGTGAGTGTGTTTTTTTGGCCTTCTAATCTGCGATAACCTCAGGGACGCAGATGATAGGGGGAGCATAGACACATTTGCACCTGGGGGGAGATAAAAAGGGAGAGTAAAATTTAAGATGATACATTTCTGAGAACAAAAGGGAGACTCTTTTACAGTGAATCAAGCAATTCACAGCAGAGAGCACATGTGCTTTAGGTACAAGGTCACATTTTGCCTTTTATATTGAGTGCCTGCCAGTAGGGTGACACATCACACAAGGCTGGGCAACAGAATTTGGTTTCCAGGCAGCTATGGTAAGCCTTTTGGTTTGCGGGGTTGGCATCTTACGCCTTCATAACATGAGGGAATGGTTTCAAACTGCAGCGCCATCCTTTCCCATAGCAAGTAATGCCGGTTGGGTTTAACAAAGGAGGGTGGTTTTCGGGTGGATGTGCGGTTTTCGGGTGGATGTGCAGCACACACCTCTCCCCACCCCATTGCATGCCTATTCTCTGGGATGATCCCTTCACTCCTCACCCCGCCGCGTGGCTATGCTCCAGGATGATCCCTTTTAGCCAAGCGCAAATGACCCAGCATGAACGTGGTCCTTTTACTGTTCCCTTACACAAATTCCCCTATTTCAACCAGGTGACCATGAATTATATCACTCTCCTGAGGCTAACACAGAAAGATAAAGACTGAATGTTGCTTGAATGTGACCAAAATCCAGGACCATTTGCTGCCATGCTTTGTGCTGCAGTGATTCCAGACTACTTGCTACTGGCTTGATGTGATAAAGTGTCCTACCGTGGAGGACAAAATAAGGAAGCCCTCACCAGAAACCTTCTGCAAAGGCTTTCAGAATATCTCCAGGAGAGCTTCATGGAGATGTCCCTGGAGGATTCCCACTCTATCCCCAGACATGTTAACAGACTTTTCCAGTAGCTGTACTGGCCGCGAATGCATCCCAGTTCTTCAGGGCAAATCAAACATTAAACACTATTGCTTTTAAACTCTGTACTGTAGTTACAAATGTGCTCTCCCCAGAGCTGCCTTCTCCGGCTTTAGGGTTGGGGATCCCGCCTTGGGAGGGTATTGGTTCCAGAGTGATGAAAAGGTCCTGGCTGCCGGGGAGAACAGATTCACCTCTTTCCTGCTGTGCATTCTCCTCCTACTCCTCATCCATAAAATCCTCCTCCCTGTTGCATGAGACTCCCCCGTTGCAGGTGTCCATGAACAGTGGAGGGGTAGTGGTAGGGTCCCCCTCTAGAATGCCATGCAGCTGATCATAGAAGTGGCATGTATGGGGCTCTGACCCGGAGTGACCATTTGCCTCCTTTGTCTTTTGGTAGGCTTGCCTGAGCTCCTTAACTTTCATGCGGCACTGCTGTGTGTCCCTGGTGTAGCCTCTCTCCGCCATGCCCTGTGCAATTTTGGCATATATATTAGCATTTCTCCTTTTTTATCAGAATTCAGCCTGCACAGATTCTTCAGCAATCAGATCCAGTGTCTCCTGTTCGCTCCATGCTGGAGCTCGTTTGCGATTCTGGGGGGACTGCATAGTCACCTGTGCTGCTGAGTGCGCCATGCTGACCAAACAGGAAATGAAATTCAAAATTTCCCGGGGCTTTTACTGTGTACCTGGCTAGTGCATCGGAGTTGAAAGTGCTGTCCAGAGCGGTCACATTGGACCACTTTGGGATAGCTCCCAGAGGCCAATACCATTGAATTGCGTCTGCCCTACCCCAAATTTGACCCAGCAAGGTCGATTTTAGTGCTCCTCCCCTCGCCGGGGAGGAGTACAGAAGTCGATTTTAAGAGCCCTTTAGGTCGATGCAACAGGGTTGGTTGTGCAGACGCATTCATTTTAAAATTGACTTAACGTGGCTAAATTCGACCTAACCCTGTAGTGTAGACCAGGGCATTGTCTATAGATGCACTAGAACTGCTCGGAAGAACCATCCACTCCAAGACCCTAGATCAGGTAGAAAAACCTTTCAGCATCCTTGAACAAGTGACAGGTACAGCTGCATATTAAAATCAACAGTTGGGCAATTGATTCTGCCTTCTCTTACCTGCCAAGACCTGAGTGAGGAGTCTGGGTTTCCCTAGCAATAGCAATTGATGTTCCATCACAACTGCTCTTTTTGGCCTTTTTTCCCTTCAAATGCAGAGCAAATTCCAAAACTGGCATCCTAGGCCACAAAGTAAAGAACAGAAGAGGCGTCTTCAGCAACACCTCAGCCCACCACCCCTGCTCACAGGACTGGGAAGGAAAGTACAACACTGTTGAAGGGACATGGATCTAGCTTAGCATTTCTCAGATGCAGCCACTAGGGGCTTTTCGTGCCATCACAGCCTCCTGGGTGATGATGGGGCCAGGGGATCAGTGCTAAACATACAAATATCACTTTTCACAGAAACAGACTTACTAGCTAGCAAGACATTAAAAAAAAGCAACCAAAAAACTTCCCAAAAGAAATAACAAAAGATAAGAACATGCAAAGCACCTTATTTGTTTCTGTTCTGTTTAGGTCCAGTAAAGCATAGAGACAACTGCTCATTACTTTTATTATTGAGTCTGTAATAATACCCTACATAAATAAATGACAATGATTTGGACATGGATCTGTGCATATGTATTTGTTTTTCCTAAAGTTAATTAACTATTTTAGGAAAAATTGTCAGAGTGGCCACCAGCAAGGGTTGGTGGCCACACTCTGAGGCCGACAAAAATTTTCTTGTGAGCCCCCTGATCTAACACACCCTCCTGATGGCTCTCCAGTCTACCAGGCCTAGCATGAGCTTTCCTAGCACATGTATCCTGGAAGTCTAATGCGACTCAGTGGGGAAGTGAATTATTCCCCTGATAGCTAAGTGACCCATTTTCCACCAATCACACAGCAAGACAGCCTGTCAGTTCAGCCTCTTCTCATTCAAAGATCCACCATGAACAGCAGCCAGATTTTCTGAGCAGCTTCCACTTTCCGGCTTTGTTGGCTGACTAAATATGACAGCGTGAGGCATTAATATTTGATATTTATTGATTTCTGTATTGCCAGAATTACCCAATTACACATGCGCACCAAAACAAGGGGGTATTCTTTATGACAGGGGCGGGCAAACTTTTTGGCCTCAGGGCCGCATCGGGTTTCTGAAATTGTATGGAGGGCCTGTTAAGGGAGGCTGTGCCTCCCCAAACAGCCAGGCATGGCCTGGTCCCCGCTCCCTATCCAACCCCCTCTCTTCTTGTCCCCTGACAGCCCCCCTGGGACTCCTGCCCAATCCAACCTCCCCTGTTCCCTGATGGCCCCCTGGGGATCCCTGCTCCATCCACCCCCCTGCTCTTGGTCCCCTGACTGCCCCCGGAGCCCCCACCCCTACCTGCCCCCCGCTGCTCCATCCAACCTCCTCCCTTCCTGACTGCCCCCCCCCAGGACCCCTGCCCCATCCAACCACTCCTTCTCCCTGACCGCTCCCAGACCTCTCGCCCCTAGTTGCCCCCTGCCCCTAACTGCCCCCACCACCCCATTCAACCCCCCCTTCCTGACTGCCCCCCTGAGACTCCTGCCCCATCCACACCCCCTCCCCGCTCCCTGTCCCCTGACACCGCATCCAACCCATCCTCTCCTTCCTGACTGCCCCCCCCCGGAACCCCTGCTCCCATTCAACCCCCCCTGTTCCCTGCCCTTTGGCCCCCCAACCCCATCCATGCCCCTGACCACCACCCAAACTCTCCTGCCCTCTATCCAACCCCCCCCCCCCGCATAACTTCTGCACAAAGCAGCAGAGTGGGTGAGTTTGTATGGTTTCTCAGACTGTGTGTTCAACAACATAAATGGCTGCACAAGGATTTTCACATGTTAATTTTAATATTTTAAATACTGAAATATAAAAGACATCAGGCAGGGTGGAAGGGGAAATGGCAGTCAGGGTTGGAGCAGAGTCCTGGGTTCTAATCTTGGGCAGCTCCTGATTTACTATCAGACTTTGGGCAAGTTACCCAGCCTCTATCTGCCTCAGTTTCCCCACCTGTTATATTTACCAGTTTCATGTGCGAAGGTTAATTTTTCCAAGGCACCTTGAAATCCTTGGACAAAGAGGATCTATAAATAGAGTATTTACTATTAACGATTGCAAATTAAACAACAAACCAGCCAGCCCTACTCAGCCAGCCAAATCATAATCAGCCACTAGTCAGCTTTCCTATATTTGGGAGCACAAATGCCAAAGCAGGAGAGCTTTCCAAGTCTCCTTAAGAGCATTGCAGCTGTTACACTGCAGCACACAGAGAAGTTAGAATAGTTTGTTTTTAATCTTTCTGGAAGGTTGCATTAAAATCCAGAACCTTAATACAGAGAGAGAAAACAGGCTGTTCCCTAAGGAGTGAGGCACAACTCAGCCCACCTCATTCTCCACTGATTCTTTGCAGGCTGTCTGCTGAAAGAGACTCAGGTCACACACTTCCCTACAAAGCAGGACCAGGAAACCCCCTGAGAATTTCAAGTGACAGCTTACAATTTTAATTTAGTTTTCAATACACCACCCTTACCAGTCAGTCATGCGACCATCTCAGAGTTACTCTTTGAGTCTGGGCCATTGGGGTACTTGTGGCTAGTATTTCACTGTGTACAACACCTAGAGCAGAAGCTGGAACTTCTCTGAAAAGTGACTGTAAAAAACAGCATCTTGGGCTTTCATATTTTTGGGGCAGGGGAAGAGCTGGGCTGATTAGCAGAGCAGCCACAGCTGGGGGCCACGCCCCAAACAGACCCAGTGGGCCTTATAAAAGCCAGGGAAGTCTGGCACAGAAGAGCATACTGTCTCTCTAGCTCTGAGAGGGAGGGACCTGGCTGCAGAGAGCTGAATAGAGGACCCAGTTTGGAGCAGGGCTGGGGAAAGGCCAAGGGAGCTGGGGAGCTCTGGCCTAGGAAAGCCCCAGGTCGCAAGCCTGGGAAGGCCTATTAGGTACAGGAGTTGCAGAGGCAGCCTTGCCTGTGATGAGTGGCTCATACTGCAGTCCGTCCTAGGGCGCAGGGGCTATCTGGTGACTGGCAAGAGCCTCCGACTGAAGTGAGGTAGGGATAGTGGGTGAAACCCCCCTCCCAGACTAGAATGTTAAAATCAATTATCAGGAAGGATCAAGTGGGCAAAGGGGAGGGGAATTAGCACTCTGTTAAAAGATGTTACCTGTTTCTGAGTCACTGATACCTCTGAAAAAGATGATCTTGAATGCTTTATAGATCAATGTCCTAACAGAGAGAGCGCAAGATGGGGTAATAGTTGATGTCTGCAACAGACCACCACCAAATCACACTAGGAAGAGGACAGATATCTGTAATCCATAGGAGAAAAACCTATTTGATCATAGGGGACTTCATACGAGTGACATATGTGGAAGGCTTCATGCTGTCAGGACTAAAACATCCTTGGAATTCCTAAACATTATAGGTTTCAGAGTAGCAGCCATGTTAGTCTCTGTTCACAAAAAGAAAAGGAGTACTTTTGGCACCTTAGAGACTAACCAGTTTATCTGAGCATAAGCTTTCGTGAGCATCCGATGAAGTGAGCTGTAGCTCACGAAAGCTTATGCTCAGATAAATTGGTTAGTCTCTAAGGGGCCACAAGTCCTCCTTTTCTTTAAACATTATAGATAATAATTTCTTAACTGAAGTGTTGCATCCAACATGGGGGATTCTGTATTAGACTTTGTCTTCACAGACAAAGAGGAACTGATCACCAAACTAAATATTAATGGATAGCTTAGGCACAAATGATAATGACTTGACCACATTTACCATGTGCAAGCAGAATAAAGTCCAGATCAGTAATATGTACTTGGTACTTTAAAAGGGCCAATTTCACAAAGCTGAAAACAACTGAGCCAAAACAGCCAGGAGGGAGAATTTAATAAACAAATATTCCCAATTATTAACATTTTGCTTAAGAACAGTTAATCAATGCCCATGTTAGTTAAACAAAGCTGGTTTAGAGGGAAAGTGAAGGGTCCTTTTTTTTTTTTTTAAAGGGGGGGAAAAAGAAGAAAAGTTGATGATGATTAATATAAATCAGAAGCTAGAAACTGTAGAAAATTGATAAGGAAAGAAAAGGGACTCAAGAAGAATTCTATGGCCAGCAGAGTTAAATACAATAAGTTTTTAAAGTATATTAGAAACAAAAAGAATCCTAACAATAATGTTGGTCCATTATTACATGGAAATGGTATATTATTGATAATGCAGAAAAAGCAGACATTCAATACATATTTCTGTTCTGTACGGGGGGGGGGGGAAACAGGTGATGTAGTCATACCCTATGATAACACTCTTCACATTCCGCTAGTATCTTAGGAGAACATTAAACAGCTGCTACTAGAGATCAGACATTTTAAAATCAGCAGGCCTGGATAACCTGCATCCAAGAGTTTTAAAAGAGGGGGCTGTGGAACTTGCTGAACTCGTAATGTTGATTTCAACAAGTCTTGGGACACTGAGGAAGTTCTAAAGACTAAAAGCACATAAAAGACCAGATTTCATGGTCCATGATGCATTTTTCATGGCCATGAATTTGGTAGCCCCCTAGCTATTAGGCAAGATGGTCAGGGACACAATCCTATGCTCTAGATGTCCCTAAACCTCTGACTGCCACAAACTGGGAGTGGATGACTGGGGATGGATCACATAATTGCCCTGTTCTGTTCACTCCCTCTGAAGCACCTGGCTTTGGCCACGGTCAGACAGGGTACTGGGCCAGATGGACCATTGGTCTGACCTGTTATGGCTATTTTGATAACTCAAAACTACCCTAACTTTAACTGAATAGCTGAAAACAAACATTGTAAAGAGCCGGGCCTATGCTGCCAGCGAAGGACCAGTGCGGCCGGCACTGGGAATGCCTCAGGACTTGGGGGTGGGAGGGGCACATGACCTCAGCAACCTGTACTCATCCCCCTTAAGGGGGCATCCCTGTGAGGCAGGAGCTCCTGCAACTCCTAAGTGGGGATGTGTGTGGAAGCAGGGACAAGATAGGGAGGGGCTGGGTGCCCCCTTAAGCTTCCTTGACCCAGCACAGAGTCCCAGTGGCCATCTCCCACTGCCACCAACTTGGTTAATCCTGTACCTTAAGTGGAAGCAGGCTGAAGTGCAGTGCTGAAAGCCCAGGGTTCAAATGTTAATGATGATGCAAGGGGAGGGCTGGTTGTACAGAATGGAACTCATTTTTGCCTTTTATCTTAATTTTAAAAAGGGGAAATCACATAAAAAGTTAAGTGTTTAGGTTGCAATGTCAGTCACTCATTACATGAGTGCATGCTAATTTTTCCACAGGACCCCTGCCTCATTCAGTGCATGCATGGGATGGGGGGCATTCTGGGGCTGAATCGGGGGGCACTATTGTCTGTAGGACCCCTGCCTCATTTGTTGCAGGCGTTGGAAGGTGTGTAGTGAACAAGGCAGGGAGAGAGTCTCAGATCTTGTGCCTGGCACCATGGTGGCCCACCAGTTGTGCATAGGAGGAATTGCAGGAGAAGTCCTACTCCAGCCCTGCAGCTTTGTGAAGGATGAACGCTCTCATCCTCGGTGTAGAAGACACATAGCCTGGGCGGCACATAGAAGTTGTGCAGGGACTGAGCATGCTCGGTGCAGATTGAAACCTTCAAATAACAGTGCTTCTGGCCTCTAACTGCGCATATGTGAGCTGTGAATGTCAGAATCTTATAACTTGGTCAAATTTGGATGGATTTTCACAGGGGAAGGAGAAGGCACAGCTTGATATCAGGACAATACCGCACCCCCAAATTAACTTTCATGTCAATAGTGGATGGATCACTCGGTAATTGCTCTGTTCTATTCAGTCTCTGCGAAGCACGTGACATTGGCAACTGTCAGAAGCCAGAACACTGGGCTAGATGGACCATTGGTCTGACCCAGTATGGCCATTATGTTTCTATGTCCCACTTCCAGAGCACGGAGCCTCTAGAGCAGGAGTTATCAATCTTTTTCTTTCTGATGTCCCTCCAACGCACTATAAAAACTCCCTGGCCCACATGTGCCACAACAACTGGTTTTCTGCATATAAAAACCAGGGCTGGCGTTAGGGGATAGCAAGCAGGGCAATTGCCTGGGGCCCCATGCCACAAGGGCCCCCACGAAGCTACATTGCTCAGGCTTTGGCCCCAGGTGACAGGGCTCAGGGCCTGGGGCTTCAGCCCCATGCGGTGAGGCTTCGGCTTTCTGCCCTGGGCCCACAGTGAGTCTAACACTGACCATGCTTGGAGGACCCCCTGAAACTTGTTCACAGCCCCCGAGACCCCTGCTTGAGAACCACTGCTCTAGAACTTTTCAGTTGAATGGCTATAAGAATTTAGCACAGGGTAAACAAACGTTTTCCTTAACCTTATTCTCAGAAATGACTGAACCATTTAATCTGAAACCTTCCAAAAACGTTCAGCCTGAGACAGAAACCTGCTCTATACAACTTCAACCCAACTGATTAAAGCATGGCAAAGTTTATAGGCAACTGAAAACAGGGTCTTATAAGTGTCAGACAATCTTAACTTTAGATAAGTGCTGCCTATAATCTCTCCAAACTCTTCAGTGTGCTCTCCCAACTTTTTCCTTCTTCCATCTAGGTCTTTCCTTCTCTTCTGCCCCCCCTCCCATGAATTCACTCATATGGTCAGTCACTAATTGCTTCCATCCCCTCCTGACTCAGAATGTTCAAGACCCTTCTGACTTCACCTCCAGCAACTCCAGACTCCCACAAACACACATCTCCATCCACTCAGGCTTCTCTTCAGAGCTAAACTTTCCAAAGCTCAGACCCACTGCCTTTGCTCTGGACCCTTTCCCAACCTACACCGCCTGGCTTGGAAGAACTCCACCTCCCTGCAACCCACACAATCTGTGCTCAAACTCTTCCCCCTCCTACCTGACACCCACTTGCAGGCCTGCCTAGGGAATCTGTATGACCTGACTGCATTAAAAATAAAAATCTCCCCTTAAGGCCTTTTTGAGAAGCCTCACATGAATACAGCAGACAGCCGAGCCAAGGAGAGGGATACCATGTATGTACACAAGGCTACTGTTTCTTTGGGCCTAGGAGGACTTAGAGGGGTCCAGGACTGTTGCTGAAGGAAAGGGTTTAGTTCTCTGCCTTGCATAGATGGAGAGTAAAAATTAGTAACTACTTCTTGCAGCTGCAGCCACCCCAGCCACCCCCTGAAGAGGCTGCAGGCTGAGTGGGGGTAGATGGGACAGAGTGGAGTCATTCCCAGCTGGAATCTGTCAAGAAGCACATGCCACAGTTTGTCAGCTGTCTCCAGGCCCTGGAAGGTGGTGTGTGGGGCGGGGAGAGGGGGGAGAATATGTCATTGATTTATCACTTCACTACTTATATTCAGAGTTACAGAAATCTGCTTGTAGCTTGTTTCCTTTAAAGGCATCTGTGTCCGAGTTGTTATCAAAGTAGGCAGGGACAGCAAGCCCATCACCCTCTGGACAGAGGTGGGTAATGTGGCAACAGCTTGGGGGAGGGGGGGAGAAATGGAGGGGGAAATGGCCAATAGGATGGAATAAATAGATCTGAGTTAGAGGCCTATGACAAATGCCTCCTAAGTTGTTTGAATAAATTTTCTGGGTCTGGCAAACCAAGAAATTGTGCTCTGGTCCAATTACTGGCAGCCATGGAGGGCTGGATTAGCTTCTGAATGCACAGCTCTAAGGTGTCCTGCTTCTAATTTACTTGCTATCCAAGCACAGAGGAGCTTCAGCTAAACCCAGAGCCAGTTTGGTACAACAGACTGTCAGAGGTGCCACAGAGCACATCCAGGTATGAGCTTGCACTCCTCTGATCTCTAACCTGCTTGGTGAGGGGGACAATACCCCCACCCACCCGCTGGGCTCCCTACAGCACGTCCATATTGGGATGGGGAGGGGGGAAATGTGCTCTCGGCTGGGCCCAGCGCCACTCCTGGCTGTGCGGAATGTATTTGATAAGAGCGCACTTATAGCCGGATGCCTGTGCTCATATTATCGCTGCCTCGTGAGTGAGATTTACAGCTCCAGTCACCACCGTAATCTCCCCTTCAGCTCTGAGGTCACAGGGATGATGATGAAAGAGGAGAACCAGGAACAGCGATAAGGAGGGAAGAAAAGATCTGAGATAACAGATCTGCCAGGAGTCTAGAACATTGAGGATTTACTGCTGCAAACAGAGCTGTGCGCTGTGCCTGGGAAGGCAGTGGGGAAGCTATTGATCCCTGGGCAAGTGCCATATCTTAAATAGTGGGGCTGCTTCCAGGTGTCCTGGCCATCTATTGAAGCCGAGTTCCAGAAAGCCACCTGAAAGCTGTGGGAACAGGAGCTGAAGCTAGTGCACAGCTCAAGCATCAGTGATATTCAGATTTGGCCACATACTGGGGATTGGATACATGAGCAGCAGGGTGGGGGAGTGCAGGTCTTGGAGCATCACTGGGTCTTGCAAGAACATCCTAGTCAATCAGCATCTGGAGTTCAAGGGTTAGACTGAGGAAGATGGCCAAGGAGAGCCCCATTGGAGTGACAGCTGATACACAGACTGTGTGTGGGTGCGTGGGCATGTGCTGGGCACGGTAAGGAGAGGGCTCCGATGATCAGCACCTCCTTTCTGTTTTCTAAACAGGACAAGGGCCTTGTCTGAGGATGCAAACAGCCCCAGGCTGGGGCCTGGTCCTAGATGGGGGGGCGGGGCAGAGTCACAGCATTGCTAACTCCTGTGTTTAATGGGAGTCTTGTGATTTGGAGGCATTGTTAAACTTCTTAGGCGTTTCCCATTTCTTCCCTGGTCTGCGGAAGTTTTGCCAATGGCCACCACCTCCCTTTGCTGGCAGTAGGCCTGGATGCGCAGGCTACCCTCAGGAAGATAGCTGCCATGGTCCTTGGCAGATGAAATTGAGGTTGCACTACCAAAGATGGATGCCATTATCCATTGTTCCCAGGGGGGCTTAGGCCAGCTGCTCTGAGGGAAGATGGCAGCCTTTTACTCATTATGTGGGGCCAGGCAGGGCACAAGGGAAGGTGGAGGTGCTAGAATGGGATGGTGGGGGCAGCAGAAGAGAGGAAGGGCTGGGGCACAGGATGGGCAACTGAGGAGTTAGGGGAAGGGAGGGTGGACAGACTGATGGGAGGGTGTGGCAGGGAGAACATGATGGACAGGAGACTGAGGGGAAATATGCGGGGTAAGTGAAGGTAGGGGGATGGTGGTGGATGGGGAGTATGGAAGGAGGCTGTATGAGGCAGCTGCCTGTCCTGCCTGGTGGGGAGGGCAATAAATAGGAGGACAACTCCCCTGACCCTAGCGCAGGCCCCTCTGAGCAGTGACCAAGGAGCGCACTGGTGCACGTGTTGAAGGCTGAATTTTGACAAGCTGAGGAGCAGCTGCCCTGAAGGTAAATACAGGAGAAAAATCTATGACTGCCTCAAGAGTTCTCAGTCAAGAGCAAATGCATCTTCTCTTCTGGCGCTCAGCAAGTTTGCCAACTGCCGTACCTGCATTGCACAGTCTGGGCTTGTTTAGCTCAGACATGCAGCAGTTCCTTTGGGGCAGTGGCAATCATTTTCTAGGTTTGTGAGAGCCTAGTTCACTGGGGCCCTGGTCTTCCTGGGTTCCAGGCACCACTGCGGTATAAATATTGAATAATCATGGCAGGTCTCTGAGTATAGCACATTAGCATAATTTTTGACTGTCTGCTCCAGGGCTGCTCAGTCCCACATGCAAGCAGAGCAGCAAAGGTGCAACTGGCAAGAACTCGTACATGTTCCTCTGCCCATGTAAGACAATGAGCTGGTGTGGATTCCATTGTGGGCTCCATGTACGGCGGCTGCTGTCCAGACAGCACCTCCTGGAGGTGGGTGAATGTAAGTGGCTCCTCTCATGCCTGGAGCATTGTGTGTTCATGTTGACAAAACAGGCCATGGCTTGGAAAAGTTCTGGTGGGTGACCTGTAGGAGGAGGATCTCTTAGCCTCAACGAGGAGAGAGGAATAGGACTCGGTTGGAGTTAAAGTGTTGCTGCAAGACAGTAATGGAAAAGACTGTTACTTACCTCTCGTAACTGTTGTTCTTCCAGATGTGTTGTACACGTCCATTCCAATTAGGTGTGCGCACGCCACGTGCACGGACATCGGAAACTTTTCCCCTTAGCAGCTCCCGTTGGGATGGCAGGGGAGCCCCCTAGAGTGGCACCCTTATGGTGGTGTATATCGTACCCTGCCAGCCCGACGCCCCTTCGGTTCCTTCGTGCCGTTGACTTTGACAGAGGGGAAGGGGGGTGGGTATGGTAATGGACATGAACACCACATCTCGAAGAACAACAGTTACAAGAGGTAAGTAACAGTCGTTTCTTCTTCGAGTGATTGTTCACGTCCATTCCAATTAAGTGGCTTCCAAGCTTAACATTGGAGGAGAGTAGGAGTCATGGAACAGCTCTGCCAACCGCCGCATCATCTCTGGCCTGTTGGGTGACAGCCTAGTGAGCTGTAAATGTGTGCACTGAAGACCAGGTGGCTGCCTTGCAGATCTCCTGGATGGGGGGCCTGAGCCAGAAAGGCAGTCGAAGATGCCTGCGCTCTGGTCGAATGGGCCATACTCGCTGGGGCTGGGACCTTGGCCAGCTCGTAGCACATGTGAATGCAGTCTGTGATCCAGGACAATATGCTTTGCGCAGAGACCGGAAGGTCCTTCATTGTATCAGCTATGGCAACAAACAATTGGGTTGATCTGTGGAAAAGTTTAGTGCACTCTATGTAGAACACTAAGGCCCTTTGAACATCCAGCGTATGTAGGCGGCGCTGTTGCGGGCTCATGTGGGGTTTTGGAAAGAACACCAGCAAGCAAATGTCTTGTCCTATTTGGAATTGGGAGACCACCTTGGGGAGGAATTTGGGATGCGGTCTAAGCTGCCCCTTGTCCTTATGAAACACCTGTCACGGTCACCGGCGATGCTCTGGAACTACTCTATACAAAGCCAGTCAGGACTCTGGGGGAGCCTCCTCTCTCTGAGCAGTCTGTCTCCAGGGCAAGAAGCTTCCACAGCTTCGACCTTCCCGGGGTTGATCTCTGAGCATTCAGCATCCCCTTCTCACACCGTGCGCTTCTGCACAGCGAGTCCGCACAGGCGGGCTCCTGGGGAAGCCAGTGGGCCCACACCCCAATTCTGCAGTCAGATGTGACTCTCAGCCAGCCAGTAAAACAGAAGGTTTATTAGATGACAGGAACATGGTCTAAAACAGAGCTTGTAGGTACAGAGAACAGGACCCCTTAGTCAGGTCCGTCTTGTGGGGCAGGGAGGCCAGACCCCCATCTGGGCCTCCCTCCACTTCCTCAGCCAGCTCCAAAAAAACTCTCCAGCCTCTCCTCTCGCCTTTGTCTCTTTCCCAGGCCAGGAGGCCACCTGATCTTTGTTCTCCAACACCTTCAGTTGGCACCTTTGCAGAGGAGGGGGCCAGGCCATCAGTTGCCAGGAGACAGGGTATTGGCCATTCTCTGTGCAGACAGCATCACACTGGCCCTCTGAGGCTCTGCAACAATCACCCGGCTTATCCCACCACCTAGATACTTAAGAACTGCATAGGGGAAACTGAGGCACTCACACAGTATTCAGAGAAAACATTAAGAACATACCCACTTCGTCACAACACTATGTAAGGGGGTTCGGAGGCGAGAGCTCTCAGTTTGGACACCCTCCTTGCCGATTGTAATGGCCACCAGGAATGCCACCTTCCAAGAAAGGTAGAGGAGGGAACCAGTGGCCAGGGGCTCAAACAGAGGACTCATGAGTTTGGAGAGGACCAGGTTCAGGTTCCAGATTGGGACTGGCGGGCGAGAATATGGGAACACACTCTCCAGCCCTTTGTGGAATCGCCCCACCATGGGATTTGAAAACACCTAGGGCCCAGACTCTCCTGGATGGAAAGCTGAAATGGCTGCCAGCTGCACCCTGATGGATGGATGAAAGGGACAGACCCTGTTGCTTAAGGTGTAGGAGGTAGTCCAAAATAACCAGGCTAGGAACCTGGAGTGGTTGAAGGCACTTGGGTTCACACCAGCAGGAAAACCTTTTCCACTTTGCCAGGTAGGTAGCCCTAGTGGAAGGTTTCCTACTACCGAGGAGAATCTCTCACTGATTGAGAGCACTGGCTCTCCATAGGATTTAGCCACAGAGTTTCCAAGCCATGAGATGTAGAGACTGCAGGTTCGGGTGGAGAAAGCGCCCATGGTCCTGCGTAATCAGATCTAGGTGGAGGGGCAGGGCTATCAGGGCGTCTACGGACAGCTCTAGGAGGGTCGTGTACCAATGCTGCCATGGCCAGGACTGGGCAATCATGATTACTGCACCCTGTCCTGCAAATTTTGAGAAGGACCAGCGGGATAGGAGGGAAGGCATACTTCAGCCCCTTGCCCCACGGGATTAGGAACGCGTCGTCAATCAAGCCCAGACTGTGGTTTTGGAATGAGCAGAACTGAGGGCACTGCGTGTTGCTCTTGGTGGCAAAGAGGTCTACTTGGGAATAACCCCACCTTTGGGAGACTGACTGTACGATGTCCAATCTGATTGACCACTCGTGCACGTGGTATGATCTGCTGAGGCGATCCACCAGCTTGTTCTGTACCCCTGGAAGGTAGGAAGCTTCCAGCTGAATGGATGGGGCTATACAGAAGTCCCAGAGGAGAAGAGCCTTGCAGCAGAGGGGTGAGGAGTGGGTTCTGCCCTGTTTGATTATGTAGAACATGGCGGTGGTGTTGTCTGTCAGGACTGTCACACCGTGACCTCGCAAAGTAACATAAAAGGTTTAGCAGGCCATATAAACTGCCCTGAGCTCCTTCAGGTTGATATGGAGAGGCATCTTGTCCCTCGACCACAGGCCTTGAGTCCTCAGATCCCATAAGTGTGTGCCCCAGCCCAGACCTGACGCATCTGTTACTAACATCAGAGAAGGTTGGGGCTTGGCAAAGGGGACCCCTGCACAGACCACTGGTCGGTCCAGCCACCAACGGAGGGATTCTTGTACCTGCCTTGGGATCATCACCAGAAGGTCCAAGGGGTCTCGGGATGGGCGATAAGACAGTGCGAGCCACGCTTGTATGGGCCTGAGTCTCAGACACGCATGCCTGACTACATATGTGCATGCTGCCATATGCCCTATTAGGTGCAGGCAACACCTGACTGTTGTGGTGGGATATTGAAGCATTGTTTTGACAATCTGCTCGATGGCTTGGAACCTGGGCTCGCTTTTGCCTTTACTGAGTCTCGCACTGCCCCTATGAACTCTATCCTTTGGGTAGCTATGAGTGACGATTTGGGTACATTAAGGAGGAGCCCCAGTCTGTGAAAGGTGTTGTCAAGGTTCCTTCCCCACTTTGAACTCTAGGGTACAGATGTGGGGACCCCCTAAGCTTATTTTTACCAGCTTAGGTTAAAACTTCCCCAAGGTACAAACTATCTTAGCTTTTGCCCTTGGACTTTATTGCTGCCACCACCAAGCATCTAACAAATATATAACCGGGAAAGAGCCCGCTTGGAAATGTCTTTCCCCCCAAAATCCTCCTCCAACCCTACACCCCCTTTCCTGAGGGAGGCTTGATAAAAATCCTCACCAATTTGCATAGGTGAACACAGACCCAAACCCTTGGATCTTAAGAACAATGAAAAAGCAATCAGGTTCTTAAAAGAAGAATTTTAATTGAAGAAAAAAAATAAAAGAATCACCTCTGTAAAATCAGGATGGTAAATACCTTACAGGGTAATCAGATTCAAAACAGAGAATCCCTCTAGGCAAAACCTTAAGTTACAAAAAGACACAAAAACAGGAATATCCATTCCATTCAGCACATCTTATTTTATCAGCCATTTAAACAAAACAGAATCTAACGCATATCTAGCTAGATTACTTACTAAGTTCTAAGACTCCATTCCTTTTCCGTTCCTGGCAAAAACATCACACAGACAGAGCGAGCCTTTGTTTCTCCCCCCCTCCAGCTTCGAAAGTATCTTGTCTCCTCATTGGTCATTTTGGTCAGGTGCCAGCGAGGTTATCCTAGCTTCTTAACCCTTTACAGGTGAAAGGTTGTTCCTCTGGCCAGGAGGGATTTTAAAGGTGTTTACCCTTCTCTTTATATTTATGACAGGTGTCCATGACCATTATCACATAGGAATGGACCTTGTCCTTGGAATGACCTGTCAGTAGCCAGTCGTTGAGGTACAGGTACACTTGAATCTGACTTTTCTGTAGGAAGGTTGCCACCACCACCATGCATTTCGTGAACACTCGGGGGGCTGTGGACAGGCCGAACAGGAGATCCGTGAACTGATAGTGATGTTGGTTTATGACAAAGCAGAGAAAGCGGTGGTGTGCCGGATGGATGGTGAATGTGGAAATAGGCATCCTTCATGTCGAGGGCAGCGTACCAATCCCCCGGATCCAGTGATGGGAGAATAGTGGTTAGGGAGACCATGCGGAACCGGAGTTTGACCATAAATTTGTTGAGTCCGCGAAGGTCTAAAATGGGTTGGAGACCCCCTTTTACCTTGGGGATTAGAAAGTAATGGGAGTAAAACCCCTTTCCCCTTAGCTCCTGCAGAACCTCCTCCACCACCCGTATCTCGAGCAGTGAACGGCCCTCCTGCAGAAGGAATTGCTCGTGAGAGGGATCCCTGAAGAGGGACGGGGAAGGTGAGTGGGAGGGAGGGAAAGAGGAGAACTGGAGGGAGTATCCCACCTGTACCGTGCATAGGATCCAATGGTCCGATGTTATACAGGACAACGCACGGTAGAAGTGGGATAGCTGGTTTAAAAACAGAGGACTGTGTTAGTACACTGTCCTCGAGCGTGCCTTCAAAACCCTTGCTTGTTTCCGGGCTGGGGTTTATTCTGGCCTTGATTAGGTCCATTATTCTGCTGCTACGCCTGTTGTGTCTGCCCCACCTGTGATACGGCTCCTGTCTGGGGCGGAATTGATACTGCCTCTGCTGCAAAGGCAGAGGCCTGAAGGACTTTCTCTGGGTTGCCAGCATATGCATCCCTAGTGACTTCAGAGTGGCCCTAGAGTCCTTAAGGCCATGCAGCCTGGAGTCGGTTTGCTTCGAGAAAAGGCCTGCGCCCTCAAAGGGGAGGTCTTGGAGGGTGTTCTGGACCCTCCAGAGGGAGGCCTGATGCCTGGAGGCATGCTGAGCATCTCATGACTACCCCCGAGGCAATGGTTCTGGTCGCAGGGACAGCTGAATCGAGGGAGGCTTGTAGCAAAGTCTTAGCCACTGCCTTTCCTTCCTCGATTAACGCAGCCAACTCAAATCGTGAGTCCTGGGACAGGTAATCCTTAAACTTGGACATGGCCATCCAAGAGTTGAAGTTAGGTCTATTAAGGATCGCCTGCTGGTTGGCTATACATAGTTGGAGGCACCTGGATGAGTAGACCTTTCTACTGAAGAGGTCCAGGCGCTTGGCCTTTGGGGCTGAGGCTTGTTGGCCCTGCCATTCCGTCTCATTGACTGCTGAAATGACTCGGGAGCAGGGAGTTGGATGGCAGAACAGGAACTCGTAGCCCTTGGATGGGGTGAAGTATTTCCTTTCTATTCCCCTGACCATCGGTGTGATGGAGGCCGGGGTTTGCCATATAGTGTTGTAATTTGTCAGTATGGTCTTTATGAGAGGGAACGCTACTCTGGAGAGACCCTCAGGAACCAAGATGTCCACCATTGGATCCTCCTGCTCAACCATTTCTTCCGCCTGGAGGCCCATATTGAGGGCCACCCTGCAGAGCAGCTCCTGGTGAGCCCTGTGGTCGATTGGTAGCGGTCCTGAGACTGATGTACCCGCCGCTGCCTTGTCTGGGGAAGAGGAGGATGTGAGTTGCTCCTGGGTGCCCTTGTCTAGACCCTCCTGTGGGTCCCCATAGGCCTGGGTCACCTCAGGGCCCAACGGGGCTGACATCTCTCGAGGTGTTGTAGTGCTTTGTACCGCCGCGGGCACTGGGTCTACCATCGCCAGTTGCTCTTGGGTATCCGAGCGTGGCCTGGAGAGACTGGCCTCCCTTGCCATTGATGTGTGCCTGTGTGGAGACCTGGAATGGCGTCACATGGAATGCCTAGACCTGGAGGCTCTGGAGATGGTGACCTATTGCTGATGGTAGGCCCATGGGGTCCAGAAGGGCCAGGGTGGCTGCCATGCTGAGTGGGACTCTCTGCTGGCCACAGTTTGATGCCTGCTATATCTGGAGTGGCCAGAGTCAGCCTTGGAGCCAGAGGATGCAGACGGAGAGGACCAGGGCGGTGCCAAACGAGCAACTGTAGGGTGCTGCGAGTTGCGTGTCAGGGAGCGGTGCCTGGCTGACTGGGACCACGAATGGTACCGAGAGTCTCGGGATTGGGACCGGAGCCTCTCACTCGGTGGCGGTAAGGTTGCTGGTGCTGTGCTCTGGCACCAGGCAACCAATGGCATCATAGACTGGCATGTAGTTGACACGGGTACAGCTGGTAGGTTCGCCTCCGGTGCCGTAACCTTGCGCTGGGTCACGGGTGCTGGGGAGCAGCGGGACACCAAGCTCGAACGGGAATGGTGCCATGAGCGGTGCAGAGACGGTGACCTCGAGCAGCGCACTATTGCTGGCTTCTCTCTGGATGGCACCTTCCTAGGCGGTGCTGGAGGCTTTTCCCTGCACGGGAGGGGATTTGGCGGCAACAGGTCAATGAGGTTTTTCACTGCCTCAAACATGTCAGGCGTGGAGGGGTGTTCCAGGACCTCCTCCAAATATTAATCGGCACTGAACTCGCTGGGTACCGGACTCAACGGGGCCTGTGGTGTCGGAGTCGAAGGTGTCAGTTCTTGGCTCGGGCCCGCAACCTGTCTTTGCGTGCTGGGAGCCTCTCTGAGCATCTTGGCAGCTCTTTGGGGAGAGCGCTCTTTCCCCTTTCTTGTGATGCTTAGTCAGTGCCAGAGAGGTCGACTGGTGCCGAGGTTGGTCGTCCCGCCTCGGTGCCGGCGATTTACAGTGCCCGGGCGGTGCCGGATCATGCACCAATGCTGGGGCACTTTGCTCTGAGGAAGCCGGGCCCAGTGCTGGTTGGTCTGGGGCTGGTGGTTGTAATGCAGCCTCCATGAGCAACTGCTTAAGGCGAAAGTCTCTTTATTTCTTAGTGCGCAGTTTGAAAGCTTTGCAGATTTTGCAGTGCTCTGCCTGATGAGCCTCTCCCAGACACTGGAGAGAGGAGTCGTGGAGGTCACTGTTAGGCATAGACTTGCGGCACATGGCACAAGATTTGAAACCCTGGGCTTGCGGCATGCCCCACAGCCCAGGGCTGGTGCTGGAACTAGTTTCCAGACACCTGAATTCAATGGTATTTAACTAACTGATAACTACCTAAGAACAATTCCAACTAGAAGACAAAGGCTAATGGATCACTCGCAAGCAAGAGAGAGAACGTTCCAACGCCGCCACGGACAGTAAGAAGGAACTGAAAGGCGGTTGGGTTGGCAGGGTACTATATACATCACCATAAGGACGCCACTCTAGAGGGCTCCCTTGTCATCCCGACTGGAGCTGCTAAGGGAAAAAGTTTCCGATTTCTGTGCACGCGGCGTGCACACACCTCATTGTAATGGATGTGAACAATCATTCGAAGAAGAACGGACAGTTCCTCTGAATGGTTAAATCCCATCCCTGCAGCTAGCCTATGCTAGAAAGCACTGCTGGTGTCTTTGGTCCCAATGCTTACGGTCATGTGTTTGAAGGAGGCATGCAGCTGGCTTTGGTGGATGGTACAAGGGCAGAGGAAGTTGGACTGGTCCCTGAAACACTGTATCAAGGGGTATGCTTGGAGAAAAACATTGCACTTCAGCAATCCTGCCAAAAGTCTGTGCTCCCCCGTGCCTTGGCTCTCACAATACCCCTTAGCTGTATGAATTACACAACCCAGGGTGGGGAATAATCTGGCCCCGCTATGGGGATTAGAATCTAAAAATATTAGATAAGGCTTATGGAGAAGGGCAGGGCTGATCATTCCGGGCAGGACAGATGCTTGCACAGCCCTCTCTTCAGATGGCTAAGTGGTTGGCACAAAGTGCACATTCTCTGCATGCATTCCCCAAACACCTGCTGGTACTCGGGTTAACCCTTTCACCATCCCCCCTCACTACCCTGAGCTGGGCACAGCGGCATGGAGCCAACCCCCCTCGTTAGCTCTCCTGTCAGGAAGGCTAACCCAGTGCTTCCTCATAGTGCTGAGCAAGTGCCTCCTCCCGGTTCCTGCGAGGGAACCAAGAACCTCTGAGCAGCTGTAACCATCATTATCTGCAGTGGCAGAGCCTTGGGTGAACCTGTGGCATGACATGAACACAGACCTGCTATTGCATCCACTTCGGCATGTGCTCAGCAGCATGGGGCCAAACAATACTGGAGAAGTGACCTTTTAGGTATCATGGGTTGCTGCTGCTGCTGACACGCTGGTGGTAGTCCTGGGCCGGGCTGAAGCGCTGCGAGGAAGAATTCCACTTGCTTTCTGAGGCTGAAGGCTAACCCATGCACTCCCTGAGAGACAGGGATGGAGCGGCTACTTCTCTAGACAGGGATGGTAACATATTAGAGGAAGGAGGGACCTGAACTGCCCCAGACTTCATGAGACCTTGGGCAGGTCACTTAGGGTATAGCTACTCTGCCAAAAAACCTGAAGGGGAACACGTCTCAGAGTCCAGGCCACCTGACCCAGGCTCCTGCTAATTTTAGCCCCATAGCACTGTCGACATTCCACCTTGGGCTCTTAGATTCACCCCTTTGCCACGGTTCAGAGCCCAGGCTCCAGTCCAAGCAGGAACATCTATGATGCTACTTTTAGCACGAGCCTCCCTGCCACGGGTTTAACTTTGCAGTGTAGACAAACCCTCTGTTGCTGTTCCCATTTTTACAATGGGGATAACAGCGCTGCCCTGTCTCCCAGGGGGTGGGGAGGATAAATCTATTGCCAGTTCAGAGGTGCTTAGATAATACAATAATGGAGAGTGTATAAGTGCCATAAATAGAGAGGCAAGGGGAAAAGTAGCACTGAGAACACACGTGGCTCTGGAAGCTGTATAAAGGCAGGGAACTTTCCAGGCAGGGCACACAAGCATGCTTTGTGTCTGAGAGATCAGCCCTTTGGCAGCCAGTCTCCTCTGTGGGAGTATGACAGCCTCTGGCAGCCAGTCACTTCTGCTACGCCAGTTTAGAAGCTGGACTGGAGAAGGGAAGAGCAGCCTCGGCCAGGCGTACCCCCTACATCCTGGCCAGGGGAAGGCTGGGGAAACAGCTCTAAAACAACAAGCGCACCAATAACTACTATTCTGCAGCTGCATTGCACAGGAACTACCTTCAATGCAATTCAGTACTGCAGAGGCAAGGAGGAGGAAAAAGGGTAACAAGTTTTTGCTCGTTACCCTTTTTTTTTTTTGGGTTAAAAATGCCTACAAAAAAAAAAAATGAAAGAATTTCCTTCCTGCCCCCAATCTGATCACCGTGACCCAGAGCAACTACTACAATTAAGCATTAGGGACCCAATTCTGCATGGTACTGCTCATCCCCTAACTACATGGAGCCTGGGGGGAAGGCGTACTGCTCTGCTCGGGGGTGCTTACAAGATTGCCCAGCAGACCAGAGAGGAGGCTGGTGTCAATATTCCTTTTCCTTGTGTCAGTAACATGGATCGTCAGCACATCCAAGGTCCAAAGAACCGGACTGGCACGGCACCCACTCCCCACAGGTGGTGCAGCCTCCAGGCTGCTCTGGGGATTAGCTCTTTCCAGGTACAAGGCCCCCCCTTCTGCTGCTCACTCTTTGAGACTCAGCCTTCCAGCTAGTCACTGTGCGTTTACCCCTTCTGGGGTATCAAAGCCTTTCCTTACCAGCAGTCTTCCCATTCACTGCCCCTATGGTGCCACTTTCCCGGGGGCTGGTAGAGGAACCTGGACCCACTCTCTACTCCAGGTTCCAGGTCACGGACCCTCTAGTCAGCAACCAGGGTCTTTTCCATCCCAAACCTTTTCCCAGCCCTTCCTACCTACTCCTTCTGGCTCTCCCTCCTCTGGGTTCGACAGCCCCACAACTCCATCCTCCCAGAGATTAACTGTAGGTTACTTGCCTTTATAGCCCCAAACACACCTCCCTTCCCCCGGGAGGTACTGCAGACTCCTTCCCTGCAGCCCCTCTCTGCTATCAGTTCCCTGGCTTCAGAGAAGCCCCCTGCTAGTTCTGGCACAGGTGAGCTTCCCCTTCCTCTCAGCCTCAGGGGGGGAGGGATAGCTCAGTGGTTTGAGCATTGGCCTGCTAAACCCAGGGTTGTGAGTTCAATCCTTGAGGGGGCCATTTACGGATCTGGGGCAAAAATTGGGGATTGGTCCTGCTTTGAGCAGGGGGTTGGATTAGATGACCTCCGGAGATCCCTTCCAACCCTGATATTCTATGATTAATTCCCCCATCTTGCAACCTGAGCGGTTAATTGGCCCATCTGTCCTCCATTAACCAGTTTGAGGTTAATGTGGGGTGAACACCCCCTCACACAGACACCATTACCGGGGGAGGGGAGGAGCAGAGCATATGATGCATCTAACGTTTTTAATTTCCAGAAGTGCCCTCTCTGTATAGTTCAAATGGGGGCCTCCTCCATGACCCCATTGGCTTCTTGTTGCATATGAGTTACTAAAAGGCTGTAACTAAAGGCTAACACAGTTAATGCCAAGCAGCATGGGTTTATGGAAAACCGGTCTTTTCAAACTTGTTACCCTTTTGGATAAGATTTAGAAGTATCGTTGATAAAGGAACTAATGTAACATACTTGGACTTCGTATTGCAGGACATTCTGATTTTGCACAGTGCTAATTTGTAATCAATGTTGAATATTCAAAACTAAAACTATATCTTAAAACATTATTGTAAACTGGGAATTCTCCCTCAAAGGAGCTGGCCTTAGTGGGGTCCCCCAGGAATCTATTGTTGGCATGCTAGTCAATCTCTTTACCAGCAACTATTTTACATTTCCTTCCAAATCCTTGATAAAGATTGGTGGAGCGGCAAACAGGAGGTCAGTTTTACAGAGTGATCTGAATCACTTGGGAAATTGGGCTCATTTGAACAAGATACATTTTAATACAGCCAAATGCAAGGTCATGCATCTAGGAATGAAAAATTTAAGTCATACTTGCAGGATGTGTAACTGTATCCTGGAAAGTTGTGACTCTGAACGGAAGTGTCATGGTGTGTAACCAACTGAATATGAGCTTCCAGGGTGATGCGATCCTGGGATGTGTGAGCAGGGGAATGTCAAGTAGAATTTGGGATGACATATTACCTCTGTCTATGGCATTGGTGAGACTATTATTGGGAAAACTGTGTCTGGTTTTGATGTCAAAATTTCAAAAAGGATGTTGACAAATTGGGGGGAAAGTTCCAGAAAGAGCTACAGGAATTACTTGTGTTCTGGAAAACCTGCCTTACAGTGAAAGACTTTAGCCTTCCTTGGATAAACTAAATAGACTGAGCTCCCTAAGAAGGGACTTGATCAGTCTAGAAATATTTACCTGGGAAAACTTTCTGTGAGAGCTCTCTAATCTAGCAGACAAAGGCATAACCAGACCCAGTTGCTGGAACTAAAGGCAGACAAATTCTGGCTGAAAACAAGGAATGTAAGTAACTGTTGCAACAATTTGCACAAGAATGTGGTGAATTCTCAATCACTTGAAGTCTTTAAATTAGGATTGGATGTCTTCTTTCTAATACAGATGCTGGAGCTCATCCAAAAGATCTGGACTTGATCCAGGATTTGCTACATTAAATTCTCTGCTCTGTGTTATTCAGGAGGTCAGAAGAGATGATTATACTGGTTCCTTCTGGCCTTAATATCTATGAATTAAAATACCTTATAGCCTCCTCTTTCCCAAATTGTGCAGTCTTTAACCCAAGCCTAGCCAATCATCATAGCCAAGATCTTTCATACCTTTGAGCAGCTGAGTAGCTTTTTTTAGATGCAAAATATTGACAATTTACTAATTATTTTCCTGTAATAAAGACATTTCCTAAACAAAACTCATTAATTTTAAGCAACCTACTACTGCTGCACTGTAGCAAAATGCAGTAGCAGTGAGTAGTGTTAGGTGCTGACAATTAAACCAGCAGCAAGAGCTCTTTCAGTAGCCACATCATGTTGTTTTCATGAAGAGAGCAATATAAAAATCTTTCTGGCTCCACTCTGTCAGTGCTTATCCAGTCCAAACTCCCATCTCTGACTTCAAAGAACTGCATGACTCAACTACCATTAATGTACTGTTCAAGACAAAGAAATAAACATTTTAAAACACATACAACTTCTGTCCTTAATCAGAAAAAAGCCAGTTTTCACTTTAGTTTAACTGTTAAACACAGAAATAGATTTAACTAGAATCAATTGGAAAATGTAGGGGACAATTTCCTGGTGCAAGTGCTGGAGGAACCAACTAGGGGCAGAGCTCTTCTTGACCTGCTGCTCACAAACTGGGAAGAATTAGGAGGGGAAGCAAAAGCGGATGGGAACCTGGGAGGCAGTGACCATGAGATGGTCGAGTTCAGGATCCTGACACAAGGAAGAAAGGAAAACAGCAGAATACGGACCCTGGACTTCAGAAAAGCAGACTTTGACTCCCTCCGGGAACTGATGCGCAAGATCCCCTGGGAGAATAACATGAGGGGGAAAGGAGTCCAGGAGAGCTGGCTGTATTTTACAGAATCGTTATTGAGATTAAAGGGACAAACAATCCCGATGTGTAGAAAGAATAGTAAATATGGCAGGCGACCAGCTTGGCTTAACAGTGAAATCCTTGCTGATCTTAAACACAAAAAAGAAGCTCACACAAGAAGTGGAAGATTGGACAAATGACCAGGGAGGAGTATAAAAATATTGCTCAGGCATGCAGGAGTGAAATCAGGAAGGCCAATTCATACTTGGAGTTGCAGCTAGCGTGAGATGTTAAGAGTAACAAGAACGGTTTCTTCAGGTATGTTAGCAACAAGAAGAAAGCCAAGGAAAGTGTGGGCCCCTTACCGAATGAGGGAGACAACCTACTGACAGAGGATGTGGAAAAAGTTGAAGTACTCAATGCTTTTTTTTGCCTCTGTCTTCACGAACAAGGTCAGCTCCCAGACTACTGCACAGGGCAGCACAGCATGAGGAGGAGGTGACCAGCTCTCTGTGAAGAAAGAAGTGGTTCGGGACTATTTAGAAAAGCTGGACGTGCACAAGTCCATGGGGCCGGATGCGTTGCATCCGAGAGTGCTAAAGGAATTGGCGGATGTGATTGCAGAGCCATTGGCCATTATCTTTGAAAACTCATGGCAATCGGGGGAAGTCCCGGAAGACTGGAAAAAGGCTAATGTAGTGCCCATCTTTAAAAAAGGGAAGGAGGAGGATCCGGGGAACTACAGGCCAGTCAGCCTCACCTCCGTCCCCGGAAAAATCATGGAGCAGGTCCTCAAGGAATCAATTCTGAAGCACTTAGACGAGAGGAAAGTGATCAGGAACAGTCAGCATGGATTCACCAAGGGCAAGTCATGCCTGACTAATCTAATTGCCTTCTATGATGAGATAACTGGCTCTGTGGATGAAGGGAAAGCAGTGGACGTAATATTCCTCGACTTTAGCAAAGCTTTTGACACGGTCTCCCACAGTATTCTTGTCAGCAAGTTAAAGTAGTATGGGCTGGATGGATGCACTACAAGGCGGATAGAAAGTTGGCTAGATTGTCGGGCTCAACGGATAGTGATCAATGGCTCCATGTCTAGTTGGCAGCCGGTATCTAGCGGAGTACCGCAAGGTCGGTCCTGGGGCCGGTTTTGTTCAATATCTTCCTTAATGATGTGGACGATGGTGTGGATTGCACCCTCAGCAAGTTTGCGGATGATCCTAAACTGGGAGGAGTGGTAGATACGCTGGAGGGTAGGGATAGGATACAGAGGGACCTAGACAAATTGGAGGATTGGGCCAAAAAAATCTCATGAGGTTCAACAAGGACAAGTGCAGAGTCCTGCATTTAGGACGGAAGAATCCAATGCACCGCTACAGACTAGGGACCGAATGGCTAGGCAGCAGTTTGGCAGAGAAGGACCTAGGGGTGACAGTGGACGAGAAGCTGGATATGAGTCAACAGTGTGCCCTTGTTGCCAAGAAGGCCAATGGTATTTTGGGCTGTATAAGTAGGGGCATTGCCAGCAGATCAAGGGACATGACCGTTCCCCTCTATTCAACATTGATGAGGCCTCATCTGGAGTACTGTGTCCAGTTTTGGGCCCCACACTACAAGAAGGATGTGGAAAAATTGGAGAGAGTGCAGTGAAGGGCAACAAAAATGATTAGGGGTCTGGAACACAAGACTTATGAGGAGAGGCTGAGGGAACTGGGATTGTTTAGTCTATGGAGAAGAATGAGGGGGGATTTGATAGCTACTTTTAACTACCTGAAAGGTGGATCCAAAGAGGATGGATCTAGACTATTCTCAATGATAGCAGATGACAGGACAAGGAGTAATGGTCTCAAGTTGCAGTGGGGGAGATTTAGGTTGGATATTAGAAAAAACTTTTTCACTAGGAGGGTGGTGAAACACTGGAATGCGTTACCTAGGGAGGTGGTGGAATCCCCTTCCTTAGAAGTTTTTAAGGTCAGGCTTGACAAAGCCCTGGCTGGGATGATTTAGTTGGGGATTGGTCCTGCTCTGGGCAGGGGGTTGGACTAGATGACCTCCAGAGGTCCCTTCCAACTCTGATATTCTATGATTCTATGAATTATGGGAGGGATAAACAAGGGCACAACGAACTGTATGAAACAATTCCTTTTACCATATTCTAACTACATCCAATACTCACAGAACAACATACATATCTAGATATAAGACATAAGGCCAGATCCCCACAGTGTAAACTGGAACAGCTGCCACTGAAGTCAACGCTGACTTACACCTTGCCCACTGTAAAACAAACAGCATTAGAATACCCATCCTGCTAATGCAACTCTATAGGTCTGGTGTGCCTCATTTAACCAAACTTCATCCATGAAACTTCAGTGGAGTTCTTTTGTAAATCCAGTGTGAGTTAGAGGAAAAACAAGCTCTGGGAGTATTTCTCTGAGCAACATTTAGAGTGAAACTGCACCCCCACCCCCCGCCCTCCACCGGAGCACAGGCATGAATTTCACCCTTAGTAAACCATTATACCAATTAGTAAAATACTGCTCAGAGGAGTAGCTGCACCCAAAGAGGGGAAGGGGAAATTATGATGGGGTGTGTAAGTTGCACTGCACAAAATGTAAATACACTGAATATGACAAGGTCTTGTTGTCTATTATGTATATAAGTCCATAGAAGTCACTAAACTGGGCTTTAAGTTATTAAAGATTACCATTGTGCATAAGGATGACACAAATATTAGTAGATCCTACATGTACATAGAAGAGACTACTACTTACAGTATAGCATGTAAAGACTGAGTAGTGAGACATAGGCAAACTTCAGGTTGTGGGTTCATCCTTAAGATTGGCACTTCTTTACTTTTGGAATGCTTCTCTGGGCAACCTCCATATTGTATCAAGGGGGATTTTTTGCATGTGACTTATTGTATTAAGCTACTTTCAATCAAGAAATGTTAATTTAATTTAACACAATTTCTTGAGGTCGCTTCCAGCTCTACATTTCTACGATTCTAAATTCTGAACTTACTTGATTACTTGAACAAATATAGGTCGAGCTGACAGTGGCCCCTACAGTTAAGGTTGCCTACTACTTTTTATTCTATGACTGTTTTCAGTTGCTTATAACTTGGCCTAACTATAAGCATTTGCTGGAATTTAACCCATGCTGGGTTTCTGCTAATAGAGCAAACTGGTACCGCCCTTTCCAAGAATGAGATTAGGGAAAAATATTTTGCTTTGTTAAATTTTCTCAGGTGATCCATTGGAAGCACTAGAACTGTTTGTGTTTTGGTGCAGGGACTCAATTTGGCAGGGAAACTGAGGGACATAGCTGAGGAAGAACGGAAGCGATGCTGCGGAGAAGTTTTTATAACCACTAGAGGACTCTCCCCTCTAGAACCTAGAAAATAATCCAGGATTTCAGACTCCAACATCCCTCTGCTGGTCCGCAAACAGCTGTGAAACCCACTGGCAAAGTTTGGGTGTCTTAACCTCTGTGAACCAATAACTAGCACTGGATAACAGCCTACTACTGCTTCCAATTACTGTTAACTCAAGGAGTAGATGTTTGTGCTGTTGATCTAAACATTCCAATCCTGCTGATTACCTATGAGGGATCAATATGATTCCACATGATGGATTTTTTTAATTAAAGTTTGCTTTTCTAGAAGCTTAGGAAATGACATAAATAACTGTTAAATCATTAAGACTGCAAAATCGAGCACTCAGAAGTTAGGAAATACTGGAATTAAGCACACCCAAGTAACATTCATTATACCCCTTTGTGCATATGCATTATGGTAGTTTTTAATTACATGATCATATGGGGGCTGTACTTAACAGAATCTGGTTTTATCTTTTTTCCTCTTTAAAACCTAAGGAATTACACACAAAAAGCTATGCTAAAAGAATGTTTGCTTGTTTAGGTTGCAAGTGAAGCAGTCAAACATGGGAGAAGCTGCAGAATATGCATTGCAATAGTCTCTAATTAAATGATCATGTAGCATTTCTAGACAACCGCAGACCACTGCCTCATTCACTGCACAGGGTCAACCGTGTACAGAGGCTGGATCAGGGTTAGGCAGAGAAGGAGACTGTAAGATTCCTCCCTCATTTGATTTTGGCAATTAATTGATCTTTAAATATTTATGGTAAATAGGCCCAATGGCCTGTGATGGGATGTTAGATGGGGTGGGATCTGAGTTACTACAGAAAATTCTTTCCTGGGTATCTGGCTGGTGAATCTTGCCCATATGCTCAGGGTTTAGCTGATTGCCATATTTGGGGTTGGGAAGGAATTTCCCTCCAGGGCAGATTGGAAGAGGCCCTGGAGGTTTTTCGCTTTCCTCTGTAGCATGGGGCACGGGTCACTTGCTGGAGGATTCTTTGCTCCTTGAAGTCTTTAAACCACTTTAAAGTCTTTAAAATTTGAGGACTTCAATAGCTCAGACATAGGTGAGACGTTTTTCGCAGGAGTGGGTGGGTGAGATTCTGTGGCCTGCATTGTGCAGGTCGGACTAGATGATCATAATGGTCCCTTCTGATCTTAGTATCTATGAATCTAAAACAAGGCAGAGGGTTTCTGGAAGAGAAAGGATAGTCTTGGAGCTAGGGCAGTCGAATGTTGCCCTGGAGAATTGGATTCTCTCCCTGCCTCTGCCACAGAGTTCCTGTGTGATGCTGAGGAAGTCATTTAAACCAGACTTTTCACACTAATTGTGTTCCTCGTTTTCTGGGAGCCTCGCTTGAGAATGCCAGATCTGCCAGAGTTCTGGGTACTCACAGCGGCCGGTGAAGTCAATGGGAGCTGCGCTTTGAACTCACACAATACTATAAAAATGCTAAGTACTCTAAAAAAATCAGGGCCTAGGTGTCTCACCCAAAATTAGCAAACACTTGACAATTTTGGCTTCAATATTCCCGCCTCAGTTCCCCAGCTGTCCAAGAGGGGCCCATCATCACACAAGGGTGTGGTGAAGATAAATCAGTAGCTGTAGAGCACTCAGATGTTTTGAGAGCACCGGGAAACTAAAACCTGTGTATCCAGTGCAAGGTTTGAATGGTGTGTGCAGCAACACAAGTTCTGATGGTGAAGAAGCTACCAGTCGTCCATGAGATGGGAACTGCAGGTAATCTCTGCTGAGCAGGTCAGCATTCCAAGTGGTGCCCTATAGCTGAATGGCCATGCCCTGAGGCACCCAGCCCCCGACCCCCAGCACCCATCTGACTTCTTAGGGAATGAGGCTGCTCCACGATAAGTTTATGAAATCCAATTCTGACCTTTGTGGAGCGGACCTAGGCAGGCTCACTCACTGCTCTGTCTCAGTCACATGGCCAGCCACACCCTGGTCTTAAAGGGGCAGCTCCCATTAACCACCTACAAATAATAAAAGTGCAACAAAGAAATATTAGCCCAACACCCAGATTCAGTCTAATTAAAGTGGTTAGTGACATACATCATTCCAATAATCACACCAGGGTTCTTACAGTAACATTAATACGCGGTTTGGTTTTCACCCCCCATGGGCTATCTGCAGGGTCTGAACCCACACCCTTGAAATTCACAGTGTAGACTTTTCCCACATCAGCTAGAGAAGTAAACGTTGAGGTGAGAGTGTGCTATTATCCCCTATGCATTGTCTCACGCAGAGGGAGAGAGAACCCTGCCTTGCCAGTAGGCTCACCACTGCCTGAGACACACTAGGATTCTTGGTTTCTCTTCTTGCTGCTGGAAGCAGAGTGCAGGCTAATGGTTACAGACAACCTAGTCCCATTTGCCACCACCCTCATTCTGGTAGTCAGCAGGGACTGAACCAATAAGTTCTGGATCTAAGCAAAGCATGAGCCTCTTCCACTTGAGCTAAACAGCCAAATCTCCTGACACAGAAACGGCAGCAGCCATAGACCTCTGTGCAGGCTAGCTGTTGGAGGGAATGCAGAACCATACTGCTAGCAGGGGCTAAAGAACCCGTGGTCCTTCTCAAAGACTATGGCAAAGTAGCTGATACTCGGCTCTGTTACATTAGAGACCCACATCTCCAGGCCAAGGTCCCAGTTTAAGTCAGGATGCAGGGTGGTTAGACCTCAGCTCAAGGGTTTCAGGCTGGTGCCATCTTGCCCTTACGGGCAGAGTTTAGAAGGGGGTGACTTTCCTAAGACTGAAATTTAAGATCCCCTAAAAGGTATGTTTGACTTAAATTTGAAAGTCCTTTATCTTTGATAGCTACAATGAATTACTGGCTCTTTCTTCGCCACCATGCCCAAGAGTCTATAGCATGTAGTTTCTATGCTACATCTGCAGCACGATAGTCTCCAGGCTACACACTTACTACAGTAATTATTTTCCTCTGTAATTGTCCATATGGATCCTCATTCTTGGGGAAGTAAGCAGTGAGCCATGGAAAGAGGTCTGAGGAATACTGGAAGGGATTCAAGATAGCTGATTCCGATGGACATCTGCCCTAGAGACCACGCTGTGTAAAAAGGGCCAGAGCTCAGTGTAGTGGCCTTACACATACTAGTAATGTGCACAGTGTAACAGCATACTGTGGAGGCAGACATAGACCTAGCTGAGTGGGCTGTAAACCCGCTAGACCATGAAAACTGTGTAGACTTAGTCTAATCCATTTGGACAGCCTTTGAGCTGAGTTGGGACAATCCCTGCTCTTACCCTGACTGAGGTTTGGGGTAATTGTGGATAGGTGTGGTCCTATATCAACAACGTCATAAGGGCCTGTGCATTCTGTGAAGTATGGGGATCCTTGGAGGCAAATGAGGCTAAGAGGCAGCTAGTGGACTGGACTGATTTCTGATGTAAACTGGAGACAACCTAGTCAAAAAGTTGGGGTAAAGACGTAGGACCATGTTTTCCCTTTGGAACACGGTGTGGCGAGGATCAGCCATTGGGCCTGTTTCTCTCCAACTCTCTGGTGGCAGCTATTGTATCTGTTTTCACAGACAAGGTGTAGAGAACAGTGGAACAGAGGTTCATATGGTAGCTCTACAAGCTTATCCAGAACAAGGGGCCAGTCCCTTAGAGATGGCTCTCACGAGAAGGAATCATGAAACAAGCCTTTCAAAAACATGGCTGCTGTAAGGTGAGTAGAGCCCATCGGCCTGTGCAGCAAAATGGAAGAGTACCTATTGGACTCTAATAAATGGTTTTAACAGTCTAAGGCAAAGGCAAAAGCAGAATATCTCAGATCTGCTTCCTTTAGTACTGCCTAGATGCAAAGTCTGCCAATGTACTGAACAGGTAGGTGTGGCTGAAACCCTCTCGTTTCCCCAGTAGGATCTGCGGCTGTCAGTAGAACACCCCCAGCCTAATGCTCTCTGCACACTAGGAGAACATGGTCAGCCTGAGGCGCTTTGGGTCTGGGTGAAGAATCTCACTCCAACCCAAAGAGGGGAGAGCGGGTATGGATGGGAAGCAGAACTCCTGGTTCTGACATTCGCTTCAGGAGTTTGGAAACTGTAAAGTCTGAGCCATGGCTATCAACTGCATCTTGGCTCTGTCTTTCCCTGACTTCGTAGATCAACAGAATCTGAGGGTATGCCAAGACCTTCCAGCCCCTGTCCAGCACCAGTAGCAGCTTCTTCACTGCTGAACCCACCGAGAGCAGAGGCCTTCGGTGCTTTTCTGTGGCTCAGCATACTAAATTCAATGCTAGCTCGCTGCACGCCAACCATCAGGTGGAGTTGGAGGGTGACTGGAGCCATGACCCCACTCATCCAATGTGATGGGAAAGACTACAGAGGTGAGAGACGCAATGTGGACACAGGAGCCCCACACTTGAGAAGAGCACAAACCGAGCACAAGAAGCTCAAACTCTCTGTTGTCCAAGGGGGAGTTGAATGGATGAAGCCACACGTAGGCCAATGTGAGCTGCTGGGTGCTTGCCACCTATCAACCTAGCAGAAGTGGACACTTCTTTAAGGACCTAAATTCAGGCCAAGACTTTCAACCCTGGTGTTTAAAGTTAAGTCCTGAGGGCTGGAAAGCTATGCCCAAGAATGAAAATCACCGCCATCAGAAGATGCTAGTTATGACAGAATCCAGAACCTGCACAACCCTAGCCAGAAACCTCTCTGGATTCAGCGAGAGCAGACAGGACAAAATCATTGTCATGAGGAAAATGAATAAACCTCATCTGTAGGTCCAGCTCTGTTCAACCTGGAGAGCTCTTCAGAAGTAGGGGAAAACTGAATCTTTCTGAGCAATGCAAGCCCGGGCTCCAAGGCCCAGAAAAACATTTGTTCAGAGAAAACACCAACTGCCTCTGCAGATATGCAGCTGGTGAGCAATAAAAGAGAAGGGCACTCTGGAACCGGAGTTAGCTTCCACTCCCCCACATCTGCATTCCTGAGGACATGTCCAGCCAGTATAGGCTCCTGTGCACTTCAACTGGCCGGTGCCAAGATTTCCGCTTTTCCTCCAAGCTAGATGGTCAAAGCACCCATGAAAGGGCAAGGCTGCTCGCACTCTCCGATTTCAGAGACTGCTGCTGCTGCTGCCATGTGGGCAGTGGAGACTGCTGCTGCTGCTGCCATGTGGGCAGTGGAGACTGCTGCTGCTGCTGCTGCCATGTGGGCTAGCTACCAGCAAGTGTTGCTGTAAATTGGTCTCCTAACACCGGTAGCCTTGCAGCGGCTGCAACAGAGCAGCAGCATTTTATTTGCCCTTTGAAGGGGATACCACTTGTTAAGGCTCATGCAAGCGTCCAACCAACCTGTGCTTGAAGAAGGGAGGATGATCTGCTAGGCTAATTTATACCTACCAAAGACCTAGCACAGCATCTCTAATCTGGCCTTTCCTGAGGCAATGCTGAACGAGGCCAGCGTTCAGAACTCAGCGGGTGGACGAGCCAAACCTCGCTACAGAATCCTGAGAACTAGTGCAATGCACTGTTGGACAAATAACTCTCAACACTCTGCAGAGAACGTAGGGCCAGATCTTTAGATGGTGTGAATCAATTCAGCTCAATTAAAGTCAGCTGAGAGGCTGACTTCTACCAGCTGTCTTGGGCATTGTGTCTTTACCCTGGGTCTGAACCATCTACTCACAAAACGAATCTGACTCCAATTATTTGACCTGCTCTACATTTCACAACAAATGTCTTGTGCGAACAAATTTACGGCAATGGATTGCTGGCAAACAGCCTGCTGCGAGTGCTTCTTCAAGTGTTCAGTATTCACAGTTCCACGAGTGGAGCCGTGTGAATAGTCACCAGAATTCTCCTCGCGCCTCTTCCCTGACTGCGTAACCTCACCTTCAGAAAGCCCTTCCTCCCAAATTAAACTGAGTTTCATCATCAAGTGCATTTGAGGTGTGCAACTGAATCTCCCTGGGAACTGCGGTTCCCATGCTACGTTTTTTATACATATGCAAACACAACTGGAGTGAAAAATCTATTTAGAAATCACAGCAGCTTTTATGAACACCACCCCTCACTGTTCACCCTGCTCTGGTACTATGTAATCACAAGCTCTCTGCACCGGCTGTAAACCCAAAAACAAGATCAGACTCCCTGCAAAGCAACATACAGAAAAAGAAACCAGTTACTAGGACAGCACCTTGATCAAAGTAATAGAGACTCTTTCCCCCACAAAGCACCAAATGATCTGGTACAGTAAAACAAAAGTCTGATTTAATCACATACTCCACTCCCACAGGGCCACATTTCCCAGAAGTCAAAACTTGAAATTAGTACAAATAACCCTATTCAAAAGCAGTGCTCAAGACACTGGACTTAACCCTAGAAAGACTTCATTCTGCCTACACGCTGAAGAATGCAGCAATTACTACATAGAAGCGTCTTGCTAGTAAATCTCCTGTTGCAATCAAATATACAAAACAAGCAGCAGTCTGTTACCAAATGCAGAATGAGTGAGGCTATACTGGGAGGCACAGGGGGATCCCAGGAAGGGCAGTACAGCAGTCATGACCGGAGAAAAATGAAATGCAGACAGATGCACTTTCTGCTTTAGGGTATAAAATGAGTCTCAACCACCCAGAAAGGATAAATAAAACTCTGAATAACTTGGGGTGGGAGGACAGGGAGGCTGGAAACTGTCCCCGTATCAGAAAGTGATAACAGTGATTTTGGGGAAGGGGGGGGGGGAAACAGATTGTATACACTGTGCCAAACTTCTTGCAAGTCTCTAAACGTGTGCAAGCACAAATCCACAGGTGTGTATCCAAACTGGTTAATTGTGCATGGAGATAGGTAGTTACTTATGCAATTGTACTTTGTGTGAGCAAATGCAGATACTCAGGCTCAGAGACACTCCCCCCCTTTCCCCCCAGGTCTCAGAGCCTAGGCTCCAGCACCAGCCTGGACAGCTACACTGCTATTTTTAGCTCTGCTGCGCAAGAGCCGAGGCCCCGAGTCAGTTGACCTGGGCTCTGACTTACTGCACAGGCCTTTGTTTGCTGGGCAGACATACCCTTATTCATGTTTCCTAATACTCCCTCAGCACTGGCTATGGAAGAGGCACCTGGAATTTATTTCCTCTTGTGCATCAGCTTACTGAATTTGATTTGGAGTCAAATGAACCTGTGAAGAACCACTGAGAAAAGGTGCCAATAAAGGAAGAAATAGATTTGCAGGGGTGGGGCAGAAGGCAGAATTCAGGGGTTCCATAAGCAGCAAAAGAATCGTGGCTTGTCCCTCAGATTCCAGTTTGAGACTTCAGGGCCGGAAGTTAGAAGAAACCAGGTTTTATTTGCAGACTGAGCCTGTTGTGTCTCAGTGTATCTAGTGCAGTGATTTCCAACCTGTGGTCCGCGGACCACTGGGGCTCCAAAGACTGTTTCTCAGGTTTCGAAAGGGGTCCGCACCTCCATTAAAAAAATTTTTAGGTGTCCACAAATGGTTGAAAACCACTGCTCTAGATCCAAGCTGGTAGGTCTTTGCTGCCATTTTTCAGGGCAGAACAGCAAGCAAGCAGGGTCCTCATCCAACTGCCATGTTCTCTTTCTGAGGGCCTACGTTGGGTGAGAGGGTCCATTTTCCTATAGGGATGATCTTGACCATTTCCAGTTGCCTGGGCCACATGATGGAGTTTTCCTTCTGCTTTCTGTCCCACTCTGCCAACTCACACACATGCCTACCATATTGTTGTCTCTTTCTTTTCCCATAGTGTGTTCAGTCTCTCTTTACTCTTGCTTATTTTAGCCTCCTCCCCATGTTTTTCTCTTATTTCTATTTTTTCAGATTGTCTCTAGTTTTGTCCTTTTAGTTTTCTTCCCTTCCTGTTTTCCGTTGTCTGGATTTGCCAGACTATCCAATCTCTCTCTATAAACTAATGAATATTTCAGTATTTTCCTTTCATCAACTTTTATCCCCATCCCCTTTAAAAGCAGCTGGTGCCCCTCAGCACAGTATAATACAAAGAGAACACACTTTGAACTGTAGTCTTTAAATTTATTAGGACCAAAAAGCATCTTGGGGGTTGTGGTAGATAATGAGCTGAAAGTGAGCTCCCACTGTGATGCTGTGGCCAAAAGAACTAATGCAATCCTGGGATGCATCAATAGGGGAAACTTGAGTAGGTGCAAAGGTGTTATTTTACTTCTATATTTGGCACCAGTGTGTTGATAAATTGGAGAGGGTTCAGAGAAGAGCCACGAGAATGATTAAAGAATCAGAAAGCCTGCCTTATAGTGATAGACGCAAGGAGCTCAATCAATTTATATGAACAAAGAGAAGGTTGAGGGGGACTTTGATTACACAAGTCTATAGATACCTACACAGGGAGCAAGTATTTAATAATGGGCTCTCCAGTCTAACACCATCCAGTGGCTAGAAATTGAAGCTAGACATTTAGACTGGAAACAAGGTTTAATCTTTTAACAGTCAGAGTAATTAACCATTGGAACAACTTACCAACAGTCGTGGCAGATTCTCCATCTCTAATGATTTTTAAAACAAGAGTGTTGCTTTTCTAAAAGACCTGCTGGCCTGTGCTATGCAGGAAGTCAGACTAGATGATCACAGTGATCCCTTCTGGCCTTGGAATCAATTCATCTATGGCTGGGAGTAGCACGTATGTGGGTGCATTTAAAACCACCTCCATTGCATGAGCATGTGCAATAGGAGAAAGGGTTTCATACTGTGTGGCTAAGGGTAGAAGAAAAGAGATGATCTGAACTTAAAGAAAAGGAGTACTTGTGGCACCTTAGAGACAAACAAATTTATTTGAGCATAAGCTTTCGTGAGCTACAGCTCACTTCATCAAAAGCTTATGCTCAAATAAAGTTGTTAGTCTCTAAGGTGTCACAAGTACTCCTTTTCTTTTTGCTGATACAGACTAACACGGCTGCTACTCTGAGATCTGAACTTACTGTGTCTTCTTGTAACAGTGGAGGGACTTTTTGAGCCAAAGAACCAGGGCCAGTAAAGGCGCTCAGAATTGCCCTCTATGGCTTGATCTTCCTGATGACTGTGGAGAGGTAGGGGACCATCAGACAGTCTGAGCAGCTGAATGAGGAGGCAGGACACCTAGAAGCCTGATTCTTCCTGTCTGAACCGGAATGCTTCCAATGCCGCAAGATGTCATTCAGGGCATGGATTCTCCCTGTGCCTGGAGCAAAAAAAAAAAATCTAATTTTTTTAGATTCTGTGGGAAGTGAACAGACTGACTGGGGCAGCACCCATCTGAAGAATCCCATGGCAATGCCTTGCTGTTCCAATCTCATTCCACTGGCGCAGCGGCAGAGACAACTGGCTCGTACGATACATTTGCCTTAGATGTTGCTGTGGCATAAATGAGCAAGTGAGCCTTCCCTTCCCAGGGGGCAGAAATCCAGGGTGATCCCTATCACTGCAGGCTCTGATAGGTTTCCCACAGGTGAGTTGGGAGCTAGAAAATTTGGATTTGCTTGGAAGGCCCCATGTTAAAAAAAAAAAAAAAAAAACAATTAACAAGGTAAAATTCTGTGTTTGTGCCAGATCCGAGCTTGCCTAAATAGTGGCAACATCTTTCCTTCTCATTGTGTATGCTGCTATCTCATTGTAAGAGTTAGTGATAGCATGTTTCCCTTGCACTCACTCACTGATCGAACTCTCAGGAAAACAGCATAGACCGTCTGGGCCCCACCGGTCACAACAGGCACCCAAAAGAGGTTTTCCTCAATCCGAGGATTTGCTGCAAGGGACCGTATTGATCCAGATGTTCTTAAATGCCATGGTCTAAACACATGTCGACTGTTCCTGGTCTAAGTGTAGACGCAGAGTACCCAGAGCATTTTCTTGTGCTCCCTGGTCAGTAGACGAATCCAATGCTCCTCCTCCAGCACTCCAGCTCAGAGAGGAGTCCGAGCTGCTGAAGCTGGGCTGGTCACCATGTAAAACTGACTCACCAGCTTATTGATGTTTGACCTACACAACATCTCTGCGCTGGCTAAACAAAGGCCTTGAGGCTGCCTGTCCTATTACAGCGTGCAGCAAGTTTTGAGCCTGACATGCTCCATTGACGGTTAAGTGAAGCAGGTTAAGGGGGTCTGAGCCTCCCACACTTTGGCTGAAGTTTCAAGCCCACCGCATGCCTACCTCCTTGCTCTCAGGAGCACAAGGTGAAACAGGCGGAGTACGGGCAAAGAAAGGGCACTCTGCCAAAAGCTAGCAGTGACCTGATGGCTGCACAGCAGCACTCAGGGCAGGACGGAGTCACATTGTAGATGTGTGTGCATGAACACACACCATCAGTCTGAGCGTAAGTTGGTGCTACTTGTGCAGAGGGGCCTATAGAGGATTGTAGCAGGGAAAGAAACTAATTAACCTCTCATGTTAATGGTTTGTTCCCACTTCATCCCCCAATGCCAGTTCCTCGGCATGTGAGTTAGACTGCAAGTAACCACCAAGCTCCTACAACAACGTGACATTAGCCAACATCCTGGATGCTTCACAATCAGGGCCCAGACCAGGCACTGCACAGACACAGCTGTAGTGGCACTAAGAGTCTGCTCAGGGCCATGGACACAGGTAAGATCCCTTTGCTCATGCTGCTGGGCCTCTCTGCAGGCTTGACACAATGGACACCCACCTCAAGACACAGCGAGTGCATGGCCCAGCTCAACAGCAGCTCCATTCATTTTCTCTCCAGCAGCACTCACAGTGGTGACGGGTAACCGCGCCTGCTCTCAGAAGGCCCTCACCTCCAGGGTTCCACTGGGATCTACACTATCCCCACACTATCTACTTGAGACCACTGGGGCAGAGAGGGGTACCATGGCCTTAGCTGCCAACAGTATGTTGATGGCACTCAGCTACATATCACTCAACTGATGTAACCATCACCACCGAGTGCCTACAGGAAATTAGCTCTTGGGTAAAGAGCAGTTGGCTGAAGCTGAACCCAGGCCAGATTATTGTGATGCTGGTTGGAAAGAGAAAATGCTTTGAAGGGCTGGCCGAGATGCTGTCTGCACTTTCCACCAAAGACAGCCCCCATTTCTCAGCATGATGAAAAGCCTCAGGCTCCTGTTTGACTCCTCGCTATGCTTGGAAGACCAGGTAGCAGCAGTTTCCATAAATGCCACCTTTCACCTCCAGCTTGCTAGGAAACTTCCCCCTTCCTCTCAGATGGGGCCCTGGCCACAGCGATCCAGCGTTTGTCACCTCCAGGCTGGCTCACTGTAACTTCTTGTTGCTGAAGCTGAAGATGATGCACAGACTCCCGCCGGTACAGAATGTAGCTGCCTACCTTCTCCATGGCTGAGGCTACTGAGAGCATCAAGTTCCTCCACTGGTTCCTAATCAGCTTCCAGTGCTGGTTTAAGCCTTGGTTCTGAGCTTCAGAGCAATTAATGGATCAAGCCCCAGCTACATCAAAGACAGAATTTAGACCTATTATCTGTCTGTTCCCCTGGGGCAACGCATCACACAAAGCATCTGAGAGCTGGGACCAAAGCTTTCTCAATCAAGGGGACACAACAATGGGACAATTTCCAAAGGAGATCAGGTTAATGCAGAGTCTGACCAGCTTCAGGAAATGCTGCCAAGCCTTCCTCTTTGAGACAGCCTTTCCATCATGAGTGACACTCACAAGTCAAACATCCTTTTTATTTCCAAACCCCTCCCAACCCTAAAAACAACCTACCCCCAACCAGAATGTTGCTGACCTCATCAAGGGAGAAATGCCAGAGACTCCATAAACTCCGCTAGGGACTTTGCCATTGATTTACATGGAATGTGCTCAGATACTATGGTAATGGGCAGCAAAATAAAATTTAGAGCAGTGGTTCTCAAGCTTTCCAGACTACTGTACCCCTTTCAGGAGTCTGATTTGTCTTGAATACCCCCAAGTTTCACCTCACTTAAAAACTACTTGCTTACGAAATCAGACAAAAATACAAAAGCGTGTCAGCATGCTGTTACTGAACAATTGCTTACGGTCTCATTTTTACCATACAATTATAAAATAAATCAACTGGAATATAAATATTGTACTTACATTTCAGTGTATAGTATATAAAGCAATAGAAACAAGTCATTGTTTGTATGAAATTTTAGTTTGTACTGATTTCATTAGTGCTTTTTTATGTAGCCTATTGTAAAACTAGGGAAATATCCAGATGAATTGATGTACCCCCTGGAAGACTTGAGTACTCCCAGGGGCACACGTACCCCTGGTTGAGAACCACTGACTTAGAGGGTGCCAATCACAGAGATATGACATCATCTCTAAGTGGCTGAGTCTAATTAGGTCATGTGATGTAATTTACAGCTAACTCCCTTAAAAGTCTCTTTAGAACTTGGCCTTAAGAACTTAGCTCAGGAAAAAGAAGAAGAGTACTTGTGGCACCTTAGAAACTAACCAATTTATTTGAGCATAAGCTTTTGTGAGCTACAGCTCACTTCATCGGATGCATACTGTGGAAAGTACGCATCCGATGAAGTGAGCTGTAGCTCACGAAAGCTTATGCTCAAATAAATTGGTTAGTCTCTAAGGTGCCACAAGTACTCCTTTTCTTTTTGCGAATACAGACTAACACGGCTTTACTCCTTAGCTCAGGAAGGCATCTGGACAGTAGTCCCAACAGCTGATTAGGGAAGTGGCCAAAGTCCAGCAGCTGACTGGGGTAGGGTACAGACAGGACTCCAATGATTAATTACTTCCCCTGCTTACAAGGTCCCGACAAGAACCACTGCCCTGCATAACTACTGCTGGGGGAGAATGGTTTTCAAAGTCCAATTTGAAGGAGAGAGAGTGCCATTGGCGAGATGCAGGAAGTGGATCGCAGTGGGAGATGGCCTGACAGGGTTTTGGTAAGGGGAATCAGGCTGTTAAGGAGTGCTAGAGCTGAGGATGCAGGCTGTGAGATCTGCCCCTCATGAATCTCAGCATAGTTCACTTCCTGGGATAGAGCATGACCCAGCAGGTGCTTTAAAAAAAAAAAAAAAAAAAAACCTTATTCTGCCCTCTCCCAAGGCCAGGCTAAGTGCAGTCTGCCACAGGAGAGCATAGATTAGGAAAGCCCTATTAAGCAGCAGCCGCCATGTGATCCCTGGAGGCCAGCGCACTATGGGATATCCTCCAGAGATTGCCTAGTCTGATTTTAAATAATCAGAGTAACATTCTAGTAGTTCATATTAATGTGTTCACATTGTTCCAGTCACTGAAACTGCAGGCTTGGCGCCCTCAAGTGGTCACTTTAAGCTACTTCATATGTAGTATCAAAGGGGTAGCCGTGTTCGTCTGTATCCACAAAAACAATAAAGAGTCCAGTGGCACCTTAAAGACTAACAGATTTATTGGGGCATAAACTTTCGTGGGTAAAAAACCCCACTTCTTCAGATGCATGGAGTGAAAGTTACACATATAGGCATAAATATACTGGCACATGAAGAGAAGGGAATTACAAGTGGAGAACGAGTGTTGACAGGGCCAATTCAGTCAAGGTAGATGTGGTCTACTCCCAAACAGCATCACTTGCCTCATAACCTCAGCCATACAGACCACCCCACACACACACACAAACCCACTCTCCTGTTGGTAATAGCTTATCTAAAGTGACCACTCTCCTTACAATGTGTATGATAATCAAGGTGGGCCATTTCCAGCACAAATCCAGGGTTTAACAAGAACGTCTGAGGAACAGTGGGGGGGGGGGGGGGGGGAGGGGAATAAACAAGGGGAAATAGGTTACTTTTCACAATGAATCAACCATTCCCAGTCTTACCTTCAAATCAGCGGCACTGCTATGGGTACCCGCATGGCCCCACAGTATGCCAACTTTTTTATGGCTGACTTAGAACAACGCTTCCTCAGCTCTCGTCCCCTAACACCCCTACTCTACTTGCGCTATATTGATGACGACAACTTCATCATCTGGACCTATGGAAAAGAAACCCTTGAGGAATTCCACCGTGATTTCAACAATTTCCATCCCACCATCAACCTCAGCCTGGTCCAGTCCACACAAGAGATCCACTTCCTGGACACTACAGTGCTAATAAACGATGGTCACATAAACACCACCCTATACCGGAAACCTACTGACCACTGTTCCTACCTACATGCCTCCAACTTTCACCCTGATCACACCACACGATCCATTGTCTACAGCCAAGCTCTGCGATACAACCGCATTTGCTCCAACCCCTCAGACAGAGACAAACACCTACAAGATCTCTATCAAGCATTCTTACAACTACAATACCCACCTGCTGAAGTGAAGAAACAGATTGACAGAGCCAGAAGAGTTCCCAGAAGTCACCTACTACAGGACAGGCCTAACAGAGAAAATAACAGAAAGTCACCAGCCGTCACCTTCAGCCCCCAACTAAAACCCCTCCAACACATTATCAAGGATCTACAACCTATCCTGAAGGACAACCCAACACTCTCACAAATCTTGGGAGACAGGCCAGTCCTTGCCTACAGACAGCCCCCCAACCTGAAGCGAATACTCACCAGCAACCACATACCACACAACAGAACCACTAACCCAGGAACCTATCCTTGCAACAAAGCCTGTTACCAACTGTGCCCACATATCTATTCAGGGGACACCATCACAGGGCCTAATAACATCAGCCACACTATCAGAGGCTCGTTCACCTGCACATCTACCAATGTGATATATGCCATCATGTGCCAGCAATGCCCCTCTGCCATGTACATTGGTCAAACTGGACAGTCTCTACGTAAAAGAATAAATGGACACAAATCAGATGTCAAGAATTATAACATTCATAAACCAGTCAGAGAACACTTCAATCTCTCTGGTCACTCAATTTCTGATCTCAAAGTGACTATCCTTCAACAAAAAAACTTTGAAAACAGACTCCAACGAGAGACTGCTGAATTGGAATTCATTTGCAAATTGGATACAATTAACTTAGGCTTGAATAGAGACTGGGAATGGTTGATTCATTATAAAAAGTAACCTATTTCCCCTTGTTTATTCCTTTCCCCCCTACTGTTCCTCATACGTTCTTGTTAAACCCTGGATTTGTGCTGGAAATGGCGCACCTTGATTATCATACACATTGTAAGGAGAGTGATCACTTTAGATAAGCTATTACCAGCAGGAGAGTGGGGTGGGGGGAGAGAAAACCTTTTGTAGTGATAAACACCCATTTTTTCATGGTCTGTGTGTATAAAAACATCTTCTGTATTTTCCACAGTACGCATCTGATGAAGTGAGCTGTAGCTCACGAACCTTATGTTCAAATAAATTGGTTAGTCTCTAAGATGCCACAAGTACTCCTTTTCTTTTTGTGAATACAGACTAACACGGCTGTTACTCAGAAACAACTCTGACATTATAATCAAAGGAGGTGCTGTGGTCATCATGAACAGGTCGGATTATGAACAGGAGGCTGCCAGGCAACTCTCCAACACAACCTTCTGCAGGCCACTATCCTCCGATTCCACTGAGAAGTACCAAAAGAAACTACACCATCTGCTCAAGAAACTCCCTGTTATAGCACAGGAACAAATCTACAGATATACACCTAGAGCCCTGACCAGAGGTATTCTGTCTGCTATCCAAGATCCATAAACCTGGAAACCTAGGTGCCCCATCAACTCAGGCATTGGTAGCAGGATTGTCTTACATTTTATTATCTTACAGCAGGATTATCTGACTATTTGGACTCCCTCCTCAGACCCTACGTTACCAGCACTCCTAGCTAGCTTTGACACACCACCGACTTCCTGAGTCTACCTACCAATGCATTGGTAATCTTCCTGAAAACACCATCCTTGCATCCATGGATGTAGAAGAACTTTTGGGGACAACTTTATGCCTTCAAGTCAGTGGCACTACTACGGGTACCCACATGGCCCCACACTATGCCAACGTTTTTATAGCTGATTTAGAACAACGCTTCCTCAGCTCTCGTCCCCTAGAGCCCCTCCTCTACTTGTGCTACACTGATGATGTCATCATTTGGACCCACGGGAAGGAGGCCCTTGAAGGATTCTACCTGGATTTCAACAATTTCCACCCCACCATCAACCTCAGCCTGGACCCATCCACACAAGAGATCACTTCCTGGACACTACAGTGCAAATAAGCGATGGTCACATAACCACCACCCTATACTGGAAACCTACTGACCACTATACTTACCTACATGCCTCCAGCTTCCATCCAGGACACATCACAAGATCCATCGTCTACAGCCAAGCCCTAAGATACAACCGCATTTGCTCCAATCCCTCAGACAGAGACAAACACCTACAAGATCTTTATCAAACATTCTTAAAACTACAATACCCACCTGGGGAAGTGAGGAAACAGATTGACAGAGCGAGATGGGTACTCAGGAGTCACCTACTACAGGACAGGCCAACAAGGAAAACAACAGAACACCACAGGCCATCATTTACAGCCCCCAGCTAAAACCTCTTCAGCACATCATCAACGATCTACAACCTATCCTGGAAAACGATCCCTCACTCTCTCAGACCTTGGGAGACAGACCAGTCTTCACTTACAGACAGCCCCCCAACTTGAAGCAAATACTCACCAGCAACTAAACATCACACCACAGAAACACTAACCCAGGAACCAATCCCTGTAATAAACCCTGTTGCCCACTCTGTCCCCATATCTACTCTAACGACACCATCAGAGGACCCAAACACATCAGCCACACCATCAGGGGCTCATTCAGCTGTGCATCTATTAATGTGATATATGCCATAACATGCCAGCAATGCCCCTCTGCCATGTACATTGGCCAAACTGGACAGTCTCTCTGTAAAAGAATAAATGGGCATAAATCAGACATCAGGAATGGTAAAATACAAAAGCCAGTAGGAGAACATTTCAGTCTCCCTGGACATTCAATAACAGATTTAAAAGTAGCCATCCTTCAACAAAAAAAAAAACAACTTCAAAAACAGACTTCAAAGAGGAACTGCAGAGCTACAAATCATTTGCAAACTTAACACCATTAATTTGGGCTTGAATGGGGACTAGGAGTGGCTGGCTCACTACAAAAGCAATTTTCCCTCTCTTGGTATTGACACCTCCTCATCAATTACTGGGAGTGGACCACATTCACCCTGACTGAATTGGCCTTCTCAACACTCATTCTCCACTTGTAAGGTAACTCCTGTCTCTTCATGTGCCAGTATATTTATGCATGTATCTGTAATTTTCACTCCATGCATCTGAAGAAGTGGGGTTTTTACCCATGAAAGCTTATGCCCAAATAAATCTGTTAGTCTTTAAGGTGCCACTGGACTCCTCGTTGCATATATAGTATGAAATTAGACTTTATCTGTAATTTCTCAATTGAAAACCAAAATGCATCTCTCCAGGCTGAGATCCCTGAACACAGGTGTATGTTCGAGTGGACATGACATAATACAGTACAACAGGAGTATCAGCAATAACCCTCACTGCCAGCTGGTAGTGGCATTAAATCAGACACTAAAGAACGTAAGAGTGGCCATCAGGGCCAGTCAGAGGGAGGGCCAGGAGGGCCATTTGGCCTGAGCCTCAAACTTAAAGGGGGCCTCAAATTTAGACACTTGTTAAGTTTTTGGCATTTGATAAGTTTCGCAACTTGTTTTTATGTGCATCGCTATTGGACCAAAATGCGACACACACACTCGCTTAGAGCTGCAAATTTAAGCAAATAAGAGATGTGATTTGGTAAAGGACAATATTTTTGTTAACTGATAGATTTTGTCATATAAAAGTTAAAAATGTTCATAAATATTAATTAAAAATGTATCTGTTCTGATGCACAAGATTAGACCATGATGAAAGTGTCCTCTCAGATTATATAAACAAACCACTACTAGTGGCTGGTGCTGGATCAAGTGCGTGTTGAAAGGTAGAGAATTGTTACATTTTAGTGTCTTTATAGTTTTACGTCTAGTTGACTAAGGAATTATTTGTGTGTGTGAGAATTCCTCATTATTATCTTCATATGGTAGCTAAAAGGTGTGGCTGGTTGGTTGGTTGAGCCCTACTTTGGTAGCTTGGCCATCAACCATAGGCTTTTGTAGTCTATAGGCCCAGATTCAAGGTGAAAAGTTGTGAGGACAATCTTGTACAGTGAGTTTCGTGAGGACACACTTTTGAAATTTTTGAACATTAGCTCCATGTCTGTATCTGTGTTTACTATATATATGCCATCCCTTTGTCTTCAGCTCAGCCTATTCTACCTTGCGTGCTTGAGTTTTGATTCAGTGATAAGGATAATATCCTGTCTGACGCTTTCATTTTGTGTTCTTAATTAGTATTCCTTCGTTTTAAGTTTTTTCAGCATTTGGGTACCGTTCAGTATTTGTGTACATGTTTACAGTAGAAGATTTCAAGTGTAGATAAGCTACTTATTTTACAGCAGAATATTTCAAGTTTGGATAGGCTACATATTGACCAGATAGATCACTATGAAGAGGAGATTTGAAAGTGATGCAAGCAAGAGATCATAGAATCATAGAATATACGGGTTGGAAGGGACCCCAGAAGGTCATCTAGTCCAACCCCCTGCTCGAAGCAGGACCAATTCCCAGTTAAATCATCCCAGCCAGGGCTTTGTCAAGCCTGACCTTAAAAACCTCTAAGGAAGGAGATTCTACCACCTCCCTAGGTAACGCATTCCAGTGTTTCACCACCCTCTTAGTGAAAAAGTTTTTCCTAATATCCAATCTAAACCTCCCCCACTGCAGCTTGAGACCATTACTCCTCGTCCTGTCATCTGCTACCATTGAGAACAGTCTAGAGCCATCCTCTTTGGAACCCCCTTTCAGGTAGTTGAAAGCAGCTATCAAATCCCCCCTCATTCTTCTCTTCTGCAGGCTAAACAATCCCAGCTCCCTCAGCCTCTCCTCATAACTCATGTGTTCCAGACCCCTAATCATTTTTGTTGCCCTTCGCTGGACTCTCTCCAATTTATTCACATCCTTCTTGTAGTGTGGGGCCCAAAACTGGACACAGTACTCCAGATGAGGCCTCACCAATGTCGAATAGAGGGGAACGATCACGTCCCTCGATCTGCTCGCTATGCCCCTACTTATACATCCCAAAATGCCATTGGCCTTCTTGGCAACAAGGGCACACTGCTGACTCATATCCAGCTTCTCGTCCACTGTCACCCCTAGGTCCTTTTCCGCAGAACTGCTGCCTAGCCATTCGGTCCCTAGTCTGTAGCTGTGCATTGGGTTCTTCCGTCCTAAGTGCAGGACCCTGCACTTATCCTTATTGAACCTCATCAGATTTCTTTTGGCCCAATCCTCCAATTTGTCTAGGTCCTTCTGTATCCTATCCCTCCCCTCCAGCGTATCTACCACTCCTCCCAGTTTAGTATCATCCGCAAATTTGCGGAGAGTGCAATCCACACCATCCTCCAGATCATTAAGGAAGATATTGAACAAAACCGGCCCCAGGACTGACCCTTGGGGCACTCCACTTGATACCGGCTGCCAACTAGACATGGAGCCATTGATCACTACCCGTTGAGCCCGACAATCTAGCCAGCTTTCTACCCACCTTATAGTGCATTCTTCCAGCCCATACTTCCTTAACTTGCTGACAAGAATACTGTGGGAGACCGTGTCAAAAGCTTTGCTAAAGTCAAGAAACAATACATCCACTGCTTTCCCTTCATCCACAGAACCAGTAATCTCATCATAAAAGGCGAGATGTAGAAAGATGTAGAAAACAATTGAGTGAAGCAGCAACTAAGAGCTCAAAGCCAATAACTTCATTTCTCAAACTACTGGAAAACACCTTACCCAACAATGCTACAGATAATGAAAACTCCGCAACTGCAACAGGTGATATTTCAATGCCAATACCTCAAGAAGGAGATGTGCCAACAGCAGCAGAAGATCCTATGTACAATCAAGAAACTCAACAGCAACAGGAAGATGTAGATCTTACGCAGCAAGAGCAATTCATGAGTATTACAGGTTTGACTGTGACTGACATTGGAATTATTGAAAAGAGCAATGCTGCCCAAATTCAAAACAACTAATTTTAAGAAAAGATTGCAATTCCAAGTAACATTCTACAAGATGCTGATAATCATGCTTTCCCTACTCGTCTGCTGACAAAAACTCTTCCAAATGGTGAGACCTGTACAAGAGACTGGTTATGCTAGAGTACGGAAAAACAATCTCTGTACTGTGCACCCTGCTTCATTTTGAACAAAAGTGCTTCAAATGCATCAGTTCTCTCTGATCAATCAGGATGGAGCATCAACAGAGATTGGAGGAAGTTGAAAGACCGAATACCATCACATGAGAGTTCGTCACACAAAAATCTATGTTGCATGGAAATCAGCCAGTAGGGCAGCATCAGCTGAAAGTTCAGTTGAGAATTTACTCTTGACTGAACTCTACAGAAACTAATAACTGGAAGAAACTTCTTGAGTGCATCCTGAATGTCATCCTTTTTCTTTCTGAGTGGGGATTGGCTTTCTTTGGTTCCAGTCAACGTACTGGTGATCATGCAAATAGAAACTTTCTAGACATAGTTGAGCTCCTCAGAAAATATGACCCACTTTTATCAGAGCATGTTAAACGTGTTCAAGAATCGCAAGAGAGTCAAAAGAGTATACAAATCCATTATCTCTCCACACGCATACAAAACGAGTTTATTGAGCTATGTGGGTCATTCATACAAACAACAATTCTTGATGAAATTCAAAATGCCAAGTATTTTTCAAACATTGTTGACGCAACTCCAGATTGTTCTCACAAGGAACAGACTACTATGGTTATTCGATATGTTAAGATTGTAGACAGCTCAAAATTTTCAGTTTTCAGTTGAAGAAAGGTTTGTTTGATAATTTCACGAGAAAAACTGGAAAAGAAATTGCTGCTTGAGTATAGCAATTCTAGAAGGTTTTAAGATAGATTTTCAAGTCTGCATTGGTCAAGCCTATGACAATGGATCTAATATGGCTGGGAAGTACAAAGGTGTACAAGCAGTTCTGCTTGAGCATAATTTGAACTATTTTCTCCAACTGTAGAAACCACACACTAAACCTTGTAGGTGTTGCATGATTCAGCACAGTCAAGGAGGCAATTACTTGCTTTGGAACTGTTTAGCAAATGTTCAATCTTTCAGTAGCAGTCCACAAAGGTGGGAAATTCTGAAACAATATCTTCCTGTTTCACTGCATGGGATGGCCAAAACTAGATGGCCTGCACAGATTGATGGTGTTCAACCAGTTGCACAGCATTTAAATTCAACGAGAAAGGCTTTAAGTGAGCTGGAATCTCTCAATCTCACTGCACAGGCTCGAACTGAACTTCAGTCTATTCAGAAGCACATGTTCAAATTTGAATGCATTCTGATGTCATCTTTGTGGATGAAGCTACTAATCTGGTAATTGAAGCACGCAATGCTACACCTGATGTTGAGAGGGATAACATTGAAAGTCTTATCAATGACATTCAACAGATTCGTGAACAATGGAATGCGATCCTGAGTCCAAATTAGTAGCACAGAAATTGACATTTCATCTGAGTTCTCCAATCGCAACTGACCTACTGAATCTGATACCAAGCAGCATTATAGGATCAAGGTCTTCCTTGTCATCATTGACTCTATTCATTCAGGTCTTACAGGTCATTTGAGTCACTGTGACTAATTTGTACCCTTTTGGGGTTTCTTTGGTAGTTCAACAGACTGAGAAATGAAGATCTACTTTCCGCAGCTGAACAATTTCAGCAAAGAGTACAAAAAAAGAAATCTCAAAAGATCTCAGTAATGAGGTCATCTTCCTCAAACGAATATATTCCATGAATTGGAATTTAAATTGGATTGCAAGCCAAAGGAATTGCTTCAAGAAATACTCGAACTTGGACCCTCTGGGGTTTCCTAATATCACAATTGCATTGCGCATTTGTCAGTTTGCCTGTATCAGTGACTTCAGCTGTACGCACCTTCAACGTGTTGAAAAAGGTAAAGAACTATCACTGTTGAACTATGGGACAAGAGCATTTGAATGGGCTCGCCATGCTTAATATCAACTGTGATATTGCATGGAAGCTAGATTTTTTCCTGAATAATTAGTGCATTTGCACAGAAAAAGGCTAGAAAAGTATTTGTTAAATAAAAAAATATTCAAATTATGTCTCACTTTTTTTGGTGCCTTATTTTGTTTTCATGTGTCGTCATTTTTTATTTTTATTATAGATTGGGGCCTCAAAAGCTGGAAGTGGCCCAGGCCTCTCTGGACCTCTGAGAGGGCTTGGCAGTCATACTGGGTAAAACCAAAGGTCCATCTAGCCCAGTATCCTGTCTTCTGACAGTGGTCAATACCAGGTGCTCCAGAGGGAATGAACATAACAGGTAATCTATCATCGAGTGATCCATCCCCTGTTGCCCCTTCCCTGCTTCTGGCAAACAGAAGCTAAGAATGCCATCCCTGCTCATCTTGGCTAATAGCCATTGATGGACCTATCCTCCATGAATTTATCAAGCTCTTTTTTGAAACTTGTTGTGGTCTTGGCCTTCACAACATCCTCTAGCCAAGAGTTCTATGGGTTGACTGCACATTGTATGAAAAAAACACTTCCTTGTCTTTGTTTTAAACCTGCTGCTTATTAATTTCATTTGGTGACCCCTAGTTCTTGTGTTATGAGGAGTAAACACTTCCTTGTTTACTTTCTCCACACCAGTCATGATTTTATAGACCTCTGTCATATCCCCCCTTAGTCTCTTTTCCAAGCTGAAAACTCCCAGTCTTATTAATCTCTCCTCATATGGAAGCTGTTCCATACTCCTTATAATTTTTGTTGCCCTTTTCTGAACCTTTTCCAATTCCAATGTATCTTTTTTGAGATAGGGTGACCACATCTGCACATAGTATTCAAGATGTGGGTGTACCATGGATTGATATAGGGGCAATATGATATTGTCTGTCTTATTATCTATCCCTTTTTAACCATTCCCAACATTTTGTTTTCTTTTTGACTGCCGCTGCACACTGAGTGGATGTTTTCACAGAACTATATCCCCAATATCTCTGAGTTGTAACAGCTAATTTAGACCCCATCATTTTATATGTATAGTTGGGATTATGTTTTCCAATGTGCATTACTTTGCATTTATCAACACTGAATTTCGTCTGCCATTTTGTTGCCCAGTCACACAGTTTTGAGAGATCCTTTAGTAGCTCCTTACAGTTTGCTTGGGACGTAGCTATCTTGAGTAGTTTTGTATCATCTGCAAATTTTGCCACTTCACTATTACTCCTTTTTCCAGATCATTTATGAATATGTTGAAAAGGACTGATCCCAGTACAGACCCCTGGGGGACACCACTATTTACCGCTTTCCATTCTGAAAACTGACTATTTATTCCTACCTTTTGTTTCCTGTCTTTTAACCAGTTACCCATCCATGAGGGGACCTTCCCTCTTATCCCATGACAGCTTACTTTGCTTAAGAGCCTTTGGTGAGGAACCTTGTCAGAGGCTTTCTGAAAATCTAGGAACACTATATCCACTGGATCCTCTTGTCCACATGCTTGTACACCCCTTCAAAGAATTCTAGTACATTGGTGAGGCATGATTTCCCTTTAAAAAAACATGTTGACTCTTCCCCAACAAATTATGTTCATCTATCTGTCTGACAGTTTTGTTCTTTACTATAGTTTCAACCAGTTTGCCCGGTACTGAACTCAGGTTTACTGGCCTGTAACTGCCAGGATCACCTCTAGAGCCCCTTTTTAAAAATTGGTGTCACATTAGCTATGCTCGTCATTTGGTACAGAAGCTGATTTAAATGATAGGTTACAAACTACAGTTAGTAGTTCTGCAATTTCACATTTGAGTTCCTTCAGTACTCTTGGGTGAATACCATGTAGTCCTGGTGACTTATTGCTGTTTAGTTTATCAATTTGTTCCAAAACCTCCTTGAATGATACCTCAGTCTGGGACAGTTCCTCAGATTTGTCACCTAAAACGAAGGGCTCAGGTTTGGAAATCTCCCTCACACCCTCAGGCGTGAAGCCAATGCAAAGAATTCATTTAGTTATCATCCTTGAGTACTCCTTTAACATCTCAATCGTCCCCACTGTTTTTTTAGCAGGCTTCCTGCTTCTGATGTTCGTAAAAAAAAAAATTTGATATTAATTTTTGAGTCTTTGGCTAGCTATTCTTCAAATTCTTTTTTGACCCTCCTAATTATATTTTTACACTTCATTTACCAGAGTTTATGCTCCTTTCTATTTTCCTCACTAGGATTTTTTAAAGGATGCCTTTTTGCCTCTCATTGCTTCTTTTACTTCATTGTTAAGCCACAGTGGCACTATTTTGGGTCTCTTACTAGGTTTTTTAATTTGGGTTATACATGTAAGTTGAGCCTCTGTTATGGTGTCTTCAAAAAGTTTCCATGCAGCTTGCAGAGATTTCACTTTTGGGGTTGTACCTTTTAAATTTCTGTTTAACTAACTTCCTCATTTTTGTGTAGTCTCCCTTTCTGAAATTAAATGCTACAGTATTGGGCTGCTGTGGTGTTTTCCCTGCCACAAGGATGTTAAATTTAATTACATCATGGTCACTATTACCAAGGTGCCCAACTATATAATCTCTTGAACCAGAGCCTGTGCTCTACTTAGGACTAAATCAAAAACTGCCTCTCCCCTTGTGGGTTCCAGGACTAGCTGCTCCAAGAAGCCGTTATTTAAGGTGTCAAGAAACTTTATCTCTGCATCCCATCTTGAAGTGATAAGTTAAAAATAAAGAGTCTTTTCAGAGTGGCCTACAAGGACTTAATTTTGCAATTTCCAGAGTAGTCACTTCAGGTTGTTCTCCTCCTCCTAGAGGAAAGTCACATGCCACTGGACTTGAGGCCTTCCTGTAGCGAACAGCCTGAGGCAGTGTCGCTCATCAGACCTCACATGCAAAGGGTAGAGTTATGCCACATGTGCATGACAAACAAATGAAAACTGTTAGTGCAGGAAGTGGTATTGCGGGCACAAATCGGTATTACTACACCAACACTCCACCATGGCCTAGGACACACCATGCTACTGGACATGGCTGCCTTGCACATCTGACATTTCTTTCAACCCCTGGCTGTCCTCTCTGGTTTTTGAAGTTGGGGGTCAGCAGTGAAGGGAGAATATAAAGTATGTGGCGGCAGCACAAATAGTACAAACTACAAGAATCAGGTTGTCCCCACTCGAAAGCACTGCAGCTGAACTAACTTTGCTCATCCTGGTAGTGAGTTAATGCAGAAGAGAAATATTTAAATGGCCACATATTCAGAAGTTAACCCACTGGGATTCTATCCTGCCATGTCACACTTACACCCCTGCTCAGTTTGAGGATATAGGTCACACGCAATAGGATCATTCAAAAGCTTCACTGTCGAATCTATTGTTTTCATGAAGGGCAGTTTTCAGAGTCCTGTCCCCTCATCCCTAAAAGATCCATGGTACAGGAGTTAAAAATAATTTAATCTTCCAGACTCAAAAAGGTTAGCGGTATCTCAGACTATGCTTACGCTGCATTTTAAAACCCCTGGCAGTGAGTCTCAGAGCCTGGGTTAATGCTACAGCGCTAAAAACAGCTATGTAGACATTCAGGCTCGGGCTCTGAAGCTTGGGGAGCGGGATGAGTTTCAGAACCGAGGCCAGAATGTCTACATACCTGTTTTTAGTGCCGATATGCAACCCTAAGTCTGAAGAGCTGGACTCTGAGTTGCTGCCGCAGATTTTAAAACGTAGTTAGACATACACTAAGTATATTGGTGGGATCAAACTATGAATTAGGCTTGCCCAAAATAACAGACTGACAGAGCAATCACGTGAAGAAGTTCTAGTTCACAGCAGCAGAGTTATCCAAGCACTTTTCAATCAAAGCAATTTCTAGGAAGCAGGTGCAGCTCCACATTCCACAGGCAGATGGTGCCTTGGCAAAGGTCAAGTTTGAGTTAACATTTCAGAACATAGACAAAAAACCAGCAGTTTCACAAAAGCTCGGGTTCCAGGTTTATTAAGCAAAGTTAACTGAACTGTTTTTGTTCTGCGGAGATTCCTTTTGACCTCACCCAAAGGGGTAGCAGTGTTGCACAGAATCACGGCTGGACTGTGATAACCCAAATACAACTTTGGCTCATCTCACTGCTGACACATGTGGAATGACTTGGGCATTATTACATGCTGTGTCTGTTTGAGGCAGGTACATGTACAGATCAACACAAGTTGCAAATGATAGTTTACAACCTGTCAAAACAAAGCAGGGCATTAAGCAAATGCACTGCCATGAGAAGACATACGAAAAAAATTACAGACTTGCTAATACACAATAAGTTCAGGAGATGCAAAAAAAGAAAAACCTCAAACACAAAAATGTCAAGAGGAAAACAATTTCAGACACAGTCTGTTCTAATTAAAACCCAGTTGTAATTTAATTTGAAATTCCCTTCAAAATGGGAAATGTACAGTAATGTAATGTAACAGAAACCAGGCTTCCTGTGGAGAGGTGTGTTCAAAAAACACTGATGCACAAATAGGTTCAGAATTCAAAGCAAAATGTCCCTGGGCATCAGTGGACCTGACTCTTGGAGCCAGAGAAAAGCAATTCATTACACTAGTTGCACTAGAGGGCCTACTGCTGGTCCTTGTTGTTATAATAGCATGTAGGATTCCAGAAGCAGACAGAAGGCAGCACACAAAATTCTGGTTACTGTGAAAAACGCCACAGGCCAGATCTCCCTGGGACTGACTGGAATAAAACAGCTAGTTACAGTAACCTGGCCTCAGTTCTTCAGCGTTAGTGTAATGTTCTGCAAGATTCTTCAGTTCTTAGCTCACTCCTTTTTCAGCCTGAGTTGTTTCTGTCTTGTGCCTGAGGACAAGCAAAATTGGCCATGCCAAATTATCCAAAAAACACAAGGGACAGGACCAAGAAAACTAGCTGAACCTGTAGCTGGCTTTCAAATCCTCTATTTCCAAATATCTGAGTTACAGATCAGAACTTTATCTACAAAAGAAATAACAAAAAAGAAAAAAATGGCACCGTCCACACACACACACACAAAAATCTTACAACACAGCCTTGTAAAAATGGTTAGCAATGAGAGCTCAGTCACAAAACAAAGGAGTCTAGCTCTTCAAAGGTCAGAGGAAACAAAGCTAAAAATTACTATTCCACGTTCTCTTAATAAGTTAAACTGACCTTCCTTCCCACATGTCTACAAAAAGGCAGAGTAATCTACAAGCAAGAGGGGAAAATAGGCTACCAAAAATAAAAAAGGGAGAGGAGAGGAGAGGAGAGGAGAGGAGAGGAGAGGAAAGAGCATGCGCAAGAGATTGAGCGCACAGTCTGTGGTCATCAGGGCTCAGATGGGGCTGAGTTCCTTTTAGGGATTTAAAAGATGCAGAACAGTTCCTTAAAGTTTTCCAGTCTTCAGCAGTTCATTCAACACCGTAGCCATAAAAACCTCAAGTGTGTATCGGAAGAGAGATTCTTTCAGGCAGACCCACTGGCATTGTGAGGGCTGCTCAGTTTCTTTTAATCCTCAATGATTATGGGTTCATCATTCATGGGCTGTCGTAACTGGACTGCCTGGACTGGCTGGAGGATAACGGGCTTGTAAGGGCGTCTGGCGGCTCGCTTCGCTTCAGAGGATGAAAGCAGCTTGCGAATTTTCCTACAGACAGTGAAAATAAAAAGGAGTTTGTCACAAAAGTAGAAAATCCTGGCATTTCTTTGCCAAAATTACACAGGCCCAAGCCCAAGAATGGGTAATATTCAATCCCGTGTTTGCAACAGCTTTCCTATGTGCAAAAATGTCATTACCTGGATATTTGGTATCTTGTGCTCTTCTAGAGCTAGAAAGAAGAGGTGAAAACCTGATCAACTCCAACAGAAGCTTTGCCATTGACTGCTATGGAGCCAAGGAATTTATTCCATTGGAAAAAGGAGATTCCCACATTTTTACGTACAGAAATGTTTTTATAAAGTTGGTCACAAACACTCATTTTCTTCCTAAAATATTCAAATTGAAGTTTTCATTCCAAATCAGTATTTTTTATTTAGTATTCAAAATCTGGTATTTCTGAAGTTTCACTTTTGTTTTTCTCCACATTCTCCCCTTCTGGCCATGGAATACAACAGCACGAATTTTACAGAAAGAGCTTCCATTGAAGATGACCCCCTGCCTCAGCTGCCCCCACAATCAGGTGCTTCCACAAGGCAGCAGATTTGATGCCCATGTGGAGAGCCTGACAGAACCACCCAAGGATATTTTCCTTTCCACCTCTCCTCCCCTTTGGTAAACCCTCATGTTTTCAGGAAGCCTGAACTGTAATCACCTTGGACCACTGGGTCCTGGTGCTTGTGAAGAGGCAGTATTCTATTCAGTTCCAGTCCCTTCGTACCCCTTCTCCTCCTACCTTCCCTGTTCTCTCTCAGGGACCCTCACAAGATACTGTTAAAGCAAGAAATGGACTGCCTTCTGTGATGCAGCAGGGAGGGGGGAATGTTGACCTGGGAATGTGGCAGGGGAGTTTCACTGGGGATGGGATACCTGAGAGCCTGTAACCTGAGCCAGGAGGGGGATGGTGAAGGTAACACCTCTGCCGGGGAAACTGGACGAAGGTTAAAGGAGAGAGCCTGCTGGAGGAGTTTTTTGTTTCAGTTTTGTGCTGGCTGGTCGAACGCAGGGAACCCCAAGGCTGAGGTCTAAGCTCCCTGCCCCCCAGAAGGACTTGACTAAGTGGTCCTGGTTGTACCCACAAGCTCTGTTTTAGACTGTGTTCCTATTGTCCAATAAACCTTCTGTTTTACTGGCTGGCTGAGAGTCACGGTGAATCCCAGGAAGAGGGGTGCAGGGCCCAGACTCCCCCACACTCCGTGACACCTTCAACACCTGAGAGCAGAGGAGGAGATGCCCAGAGAGTTCAGGGTCAGGGGATTTTATTCCAGTTATTTTCTCATTCCAATGAAGAAAGAAGGCTGTCTTCAACATCTTAGATTCATCCACGGTTTCAAACTCTAAGGTGCCACAAGTACTCCTTTTCTTTTTGCGAATACAGACTAACACGGCTGTTCCTCTGAAACTCAGGATGGTAATTCTAGCTTCCACAATTCCCCTAGACCAGTGGTTCTCAAACTTTTGTACTGGTGACCCCTTTCACATAGCAAGCCTCTGAGTGCAACCTCCTCTTATAAATTAAAAACATTTTTTAATACATTTAACACCATTATAAATCCCGGAGGCGAAGCGGGGTTTGGGGTGGAGGCTGACTGCTCGTGACCTCCCATTTAATAACCTCACGACCCCCTGAGGGGTCCCAACCCCCAGTTTGAGAACCCCTGCCCTAGACCCTCAAGACTGATTTGTGGCTTTCTACCTGCAAAATGCCTATTTACAAGTATCCATTTAGCCAGTCCACAGGAAACTCCTCAGATTCCTGGTAGGAACATGTCACTCCCAGTACAGGCTCCTACACCCTTTGCTCTATCCACAGCACCAAGAATATTCACCAAAAGCTTGGCAATCATAGCAGTTCCTTAAAGAAGGCAGAGAACCCAGGTAAACCCTTGCCTCAACTACTGGCTGATTCAGGGAAGATCACCTCAGCAGGTGACCAAGTCAATCCAAGTAACGATAACACTCTTCACTTCATTGGGCCTCAAAGTCAACAGAGAAATCCACACCTGCTCCGATTCAAATCAACAGCATTCATAGGAGCAGTGTTCAGTTCCAGGGAGAAGAAGGTTTCTAACAATCAGAGGAGTTAGCTTCTGAAAAAGCTTCCCAACAGTAGGAGCAGCAAACAGCCCAACTAGTTTTGAGATGGAGCTTGATAAATTTATGACCGGGATTATATAATGAGTTGCCTGTGACAGCAAGGGACTGGACTTGATGACCCAGGAGGTCTCTTCCAGTCCTAGGTCCCTATGAATCCACTTTCTGTCGAGTGCTGCGGTGGCACACAGTTGGCCAGGGATCCATTCTATTGAAACACCATAGGCAGCTGCTTGGGTTTTTAAAAATGCAACACCAGGCCTGGTGAAGAGACTTTCTGAGCAGTCATACACATGTTATCAGTGTGCATGAATAGTGCTAGGGATGATAAATGCAAAGTAGAAACCAAAAGGAGTTTGTCAGGCTCCCCAGTGAGAATCAATTGATTGGCATATATTCCCTACCTGGTTTCCTCAGTGGCCATATAAAACACATCATCCGGAGCATCAATCCAATTCATCCTCCTCCTTTTCACTGGAGGCATGGATCCACCACGAATTAATCGGACTTTTGTTGGGTATGATTTCCCATTGAGCAGCAAGTTTCGGCTTGGTCCCTAACAATATATAAAGAAGTAAAATTATGGACTGTAGCTAATCCATGGTGTCATGTGATAAACAATCAAACAAGAGGAGAGAAGGACTTAAAGCTGCCAAATCAGATATTAAAGTTCATTGCAAGTTCTCCCCCTCCTTCCCATGAGTGAATGTAAATTTCATGAAAAAGCAACTGGCCACTAGTACTAAAGATTGAGGTCCTCTTAAAATTACAACAGGACAGGATTGTGGTAAAAAAAGGAGAAAAACTGTATGGCCAGTTAACCTACATTTGTACACAAACGGATCACATGGAGTTTGGAAGACTGAGTCAAGATGCAGCTCTCAGTCACACTACTGTAAATGTGGAATAATTCCATTGAATTTCAGAAGGAAATCTGGATTTACACCTAGTAAAATTTAAAAATCTGACTCTAAGGTTAAAAATCTGACTCAAACTCTCACACTCACCTGCATCCCTTTTGCTTTAAGGATGTTCCTTTTTAAGTAGGGCAATATATAGTTAAAAATTCTTTTAGGAAACCTAAAATAACAAACCTTAAGATGACTCCATGCATCTGAAGAAGTGAGGTTTTTTACCCACAAAAGCTTATGCACAAATAAATCTGTTAGTCTTTAAGGTGCCACCGGACTCCTTGTTGTTTTTGTGGATACCGACTAACACAGCTACCCCGATACTTGAAACCTTAAGGTGATCATTAGAAGGTCTCACTGTGATAGGTCTTATTCTGATGCCCCCACATATACTGAACTCGCTTTATGAAGTTAGCCCCTGCCACTCCTTTGAAAATTATAGTTCTAGCTTTATAAAGATGCAGGTGTGGGCATGCAAGGAATTAAACTACTCAAGTATAGTTGTCCTGAATCACTTGGGATCCAGTTGTGCCACCTGTACTCACGGTAAGTACTATTTAGAATAATCCCACAGAAATTAACAGCGCTCATAACGGACTGAAGTTGCAGAATCAGGCACTGAAAGTTTGAGGTGCGCAAATTAGAATTGTCCAGAAAGTTTTTTTATAGTGGTAAAGAAAATTTTGATGAAAGTGAAAATAAGTTTGTGAAAACTAAGATGTCCATGGAAAATTTTGATTTGGGGGGAAAAATTGGAATCCTGAAAAATTGTAGCCAAAAACCAAAAATTCTGATTAGGAAATTCAGCCCCAGTGCCTCATGGAAGAGTACATCTCCCATAAGGCATGATGATCACCCCTCTTGGAGAGGGGAGGTGGTGTATCATGGGAGTTCCTGGCCATGGTGCACCATAGGAGATGCAGTGTGACTGGGAAGCCCACCCTGTAACAGCAGAATGAAAACATGAAGCACCTAAATTACAACTCCCGAGAGGTACTCTGCTAGCATACCCAAGTTGAAATATTGGGCGAGGGGAAGGAATCTAACGGGTTTTTTTGACAATTAAAAATTTCTGCAGAAATCAGATACTTTGTGAAAATTTCATTTAGTCAAAAACCCAATTTTCTCTCTCAAAAAAGTTTGACAATATAGTGTAGCAGCCCTAGTATAAATGCCATTGGCTGCTTTAGAGTTGGATGCATTTTCCGATTCTCCCTCAGACAATACAAGTCTATAAAAGAGCTAAATCCTTTTCTTTCTTAACTCCTTGAAAACTGGAGGCAGTTGCCACACTTATATTACATAAATGGCATAGACAATTTATTTTTTCTGAATGTTTTTCTGCCTCCTTTGTATTTCAGACAATTTCAGCACCAAAACAAGCCATCAAAATACTTTCAGAAATTCAGCTTTTACTTTTGTGCTGTGGGGAACAATGTTTGAAATATCGTGTTTCCAGATTTCTGAAGGAGAGTCCTTTTCATTTCTGTGTGAAGACTATTTTCTCCATTGTGTTAAGTGTCAGGAGAACGATGGCAGTGAAAGTTCTCGGAAATGCTTGGGCAAGAGTAGGAACTGTGCTTGAAATCTACCTTTTCTCTCCCCAAACAGAGCAATCACTTCAACTGTTACATCCTGAAACACGGACCTTTCATTTTCAGTAGAACATTTTATCACACAAGCAGAGCAGTGAGAAATTTCAGCATTTTTATCCCTGCGGGTGACGGGGGTTTGGCCATTTCTTATTTTTCTCCCACTACACTGCGAGTTTATTTACACAGCAGACACAAACAAGTAGCCAGTCTCCTCTGCAGTAAGAGGTGAAACTGAATTCAATTAAAAATACAATTCACCACTACTTATCAAATGCTAATGTGACAAACAAAATGATCTGCTTCGTTATTACAACTAAAATAGCATGACAAAATTAAATCCTGGCCATAAGATATTATACTCTACCCAAGACAGAAGCATTAGATTTGATAATACTCAATCATTATTCAATAACTGTCATTCAGACCTGCTGCAGATTTACTAATTTCTGAGTGCCTCCATTCACACTAGTACATTGTGGCAATTTACCAAACAGGGCAAATTCCACTATAGTAATACCATGAAAGGGTGCTTTGTGGCAAAAATTCCAGGGTGCAAAATTCTGCCCACTGAAGAGGCCTAGAACAAGGACTATGTGCCATTAAATTCCATTTTGATGGCTTAAAGTGATTTAACTGGGAATTGGTCCTGCTTCGAGCAGGGGGTTGGACTAGATGACCTTCTGGGGTCCCTTCCAACCCTTATATTCTATGATTCTATGATTTTAAGTGGCACTTCACCCTTGTGCTGGCCCTCTGAAAGGGGGTGAACTGGACCCCAGGACCACTCCATGAAAAGCACTTTGCCAGAAACCCATAAATTAGACTGGCTATTTGCTTCTGTCGCCTGATAAAGCTCTCAGCATAACGGATGAAAGGCTAAAATGATTTTTTACTTTTAAAAACACACACATGCTCAGCAGACAACTTGCACACCAACTGTCTAAAAAATAAGAAACCATTTGCCAAACAAAAACCCTTCCGTCATGTCATCCCTCCTTCCATCAATGAAACACTCTCCACCTAAAACACATTTCAGGGCTTTGCTGTAAGCAGCCGCTCTCTTGGCTTCTGTGTGAGCGGACACACAAAGTGTTCCATTCAAAACAGAATTTCACCGATACAGATTGCACTGTGTCTTTTTTCGTTTAAACACCCAGATCTGTTTTTCATACAGAAAACTATCCTGGCTAACTGGAAGAAGAAAAAAAAGTGATAACGTATGAATAACTGTGAATAGCAAAAGCAGAAAAAACTAGATCACCCTTTTAAAGCCTATCTAGAGAGTTATGGTTTGGGTTTTTCTTTCCCCTCCCCCTCCCCCTTTTTGGTTTAAATGAACATTCTCTTACCATTTGTCTGGTTTGTCCGTGGTTAGGCAGACCTAACAAACAGGAAAGAGAATAGAGCTCGTAAGACAGCAGTGATTTTCCAAGACAGAAAAAATACAAAATCAAACAAACACAACTATGTTTGCATTTGGGTTGATTTTATGACGTAGCCGTTTTCTACCACCCTAATCTTTTCCCTCCTTGAGGGATAACTGAGAAGACAGCATCCCTAACAACGCAATCTAAAAAACAAGGCCAAAAAGTTTAAATATGCTACCTACTTTATTCTCCATTCACTCATGCCTTACTAGACAATACATGGGAAACTACCACCAAAATCAAATCCCCTCTTTCAGATCTGGAAGCCCCTTCTTAATAGCTTGAGAACATCTCCAGTTTTCTGATTTTACGATTTAAAGATAAGGATGGTATTGCACTATCAAGGGAGCAAAGAGTAAAATCTTTACTATCATCTGGGAAAATCCGAGGAGCTATTTTATCTCCTGGATGTACAATCAGATTTCATCTACTGAACTGCTCAGTCCATAAGAACCTGTCACAAGTAAAGACTTCCAATATCTTAGTTCTGACAGTCATAGAACTCAGCAATCTCTCCATCACACAAGGTGATACTCCAATAACACAAATATTACAGGCACAATGATCTGATATAGTAAATGGTAGTCTAGTAACAGTATTAGATACTCCATCGCATTGCGAAAGGTCCATGTTTTAAGTGCAGAGCAAGTGTGTAAACTGAACCAGGGCTCTAAACAAACAGGAATATTACTGGACACACACAAGTATCAGTATGTAAGAGAATGAAGTCCTGGTACAGAGCTGCAGCAAAGGTATGGCAGGGAATGGCCTAGGTAACCTAATGCATCTTTTCCATGCCACCTTTTTACTACTTTATGGTCAGTTCAAATGATTTTTTTATTATTACCTATGTCAGTTAATTTGTGCCAGCATGCACGTTCCCAAAACTTTAATCACATTTCATCAACTGCAATGCACATGAGCATCACTGGGCCCCTTTTTGGCTCAGAAAGGAACTGTTCTAGACACAAAGAGAATGTGTATTATAAGTGGCAGCTACTAGTGCCTGCACTAGCTGAAAAATGGATTTCCATTATAACCTTGCTTACACACACACACACATTTTAGCCTGAAATTTTCCTTGTTTGGTCTTTGACCAAAAGTGAACTTTTATTTCAAAATATATGGTTGAGCAAAGTCCCTGCTGCTATTTGAGAATTCGGCAACAATTCTCTCTCACACACATACCACACAGCTCCTGTTTTAAAAGATTCTAACCATAATCCTCAGATAGATGCCTACGTCAAAACCGGCTACATGTGAAGATTCCTTTATATAACATAAACCCTAACATACTTAGTAAGGACACCAGTAAAACATATAGGATATACAATGAGGCCAAGTTAATGTTTTAGGAAAAAAATACAACTGTTGGACTTCCTTTTTTTGAGTGCTTGGGTGGTCTTAACTGTAATATTGCAGTAAAATCTGTAGTTTGCATCATTTATGGTAACAGTGCACCTTCCTGCAAAAGGGCAGATATAAGTAACTACCAACGTATGAAGACAAACACACACATGCAGGGGTGCTGGAACAATTTGTATCAGGGGATGCTGAGAGCCACTGAACCCAAACTATAAACCCTGTAGATGATGGAACCCACTTCAAACCAGGAGGTGCGGCAGTACTCCCAGTTCCAGCACCTATGCACACGTCTTCATTTTCTGGCACTTCAGTGCTTAAACATCCACTTTCAGAGCTTGAGATCACCTAATGATTGTTTGTAGCATTGTTGCAGCTGTGTTGGTCCCATGGTATAAGAGACACAAGATAGATGACCCCAAACCTGAAAGAGCTCTGTTTAGCTCGAAAGAGTGTACCTTCCACCAACAGAAGTTGGTCTAATAAAAGATATTACCTCATCCACCTTGTGTCTCTAATGAAGGAGATGTCAACCAATGACACATCCACAAAAAGAAAAGGAGTACTTGTGGCACCTAAGAGACTAACAAATTTATTTGAGCATAAGCTTTCGTGAGCTACAGCTCACTTCACTGGATGCTGAAGTGAGCTGTAGCTCACGAAAGCTTATGCTCAAATAAATTTGTTAGTCTCTTAGGTGCCACAAGTACTCCTTTTCTTTTTGCAAATACAGACTAACACGGCTGCTACTCTGAAACCAGTGATACATCCAGTATGATGAAGGAGTTCTGTTGGTGAAGGGAATGTAAGTCTCCACATAAGCAGCAGTCACATTCAAAGGGCAGTAGCAGGAATGGCCAGTTGATGTAGACCAGGGATCTCAAACTCCAATCACCAGGAGGGCCACATGAGGACTAGTACATTGGCCCGAGGGCCCACATCATTGACACCCCCCGCCCCCTCTCCACCCCTTCCCCACCTCCATTCCAACCCCTTCCCCAAAGTCCCCACCCCAACTCTGCCCCCTCCCTTCCCCTATTCCAACCCCTTCCCCAAATCCCCACCCCTGCCCCACCTCTTCTCTGCCTCCTCCCCTGAGTGTGTGGCTCCCCGCCCCTCCCCCCTGGAAAGTGCTAAGCGCCTCCAAACGGGAAGCACCTGGAGGTAGGCAGAGGAGCGGGGACACAGTGCGCTGGGGGGAGGGGACCTTGGCAGCCCACAGCAAATAACTCCAGAGGGGCAGGGGAGGGCACAGGGAGCTTGGCAGGCTGCCAGAAATAACCCCGCAGGCCTCTGCATGTTTGAGGCCCCTGATGTAGACAAAGAGCTTGACAGAGCTGTTGGGAAGAGCACAGTCATTAGGTTGCAACATGGGACCGAAAGTCAGGAGATTGAGTACTAGTGACTGCTCCGCAATGTTATCCATTGTGTGATTTTGGGCAAGTCACTTCATCATCCCGTAATTCAGTTTCCCTTTCTACAAAGAGGATAATACTGTCCTTGCTCACAGGGGTATTTGAAAGGTTTAACCAACTGACATTTGTGAATCCCTTTGAGCTCTGTGGATGGAAGGCACAGGGCTGAATACACTTAATGCCAAGGAAGACAGGGCAATAGGGGCAGCTATGTCAAAGGATTTCCATTCAGAGAGGAGAGGTAGCTACTGGGGCAAAGGAGGATGGTGGTGTACAAGCAGTCGTCAGTAGCAAGTCTATTCCCAAGTTTCCAAGATCAGTAGTAACTCAGATCCTCCATGGTGAGGAGACACAGATGTCACATGTTGAGAGTGACAAAAGCAAGACTCAGAGGTGAAAGCTGGGCAGAAATCATTGCTGGTTCCAAGAGTTTGTGCTTCAAGTCCATAGACAACAACAACCAAAAAACCTGTTAAGCATCCAACCTATGGACAACCTCAAAAGTAAGCTGTTCCTTCCAGGAAAAAGTGAGCCATGTTATACAGTTGATCATTTCGCTGATCCAGTAATCAGCAACATAAAATAGATACATTTTTCAAAGCAATTTTTATAGCCTTGCTATTTCACTATGTTTGATGTTAAGATATCTATAGGCAACACACCAATACTTAACTCCCTTTCAACAAATCTATATATACCTGGAATGTAGAAGACAAGAAAAAATACAGCAATAGCCATTTAAAAAACTAATTGTGTTATGACAGAAAATTACATTAGAAATAATGGCTGGCCATTTAAAATGCACCCTTTATCAATAGTTATTGCTTCACAGTAGCAGAATACAGTACCATAGCTATAACATATTCCAAATATAATCTCAGAGCTGCTGTTCAACTTTTCAGGGGTTGAGAATGGAACACAGACATCCTTCTCCCCCAAACACACACAATGAGGCAGTGAGGGGGAGACACACACACTGAAGTCTTAGACCTAAGTATACATATTAGGGACAAAAATGAAGACGGCTCTGGCACCCCTTCTACAGCACTCTATATTTAAAAGGAGACTTTTTCTCTTAACAGTGTCTCATTATAGGGATCCCTGGGAAGGGGCTCTGGGATAACCCTTTTCTAAAACCCAACTGTCTGAAGGTATAGACTTCCATGAAGTGAGCTGTAGCTCATGAAAGCTTATGCTCAAATAAATTTTTAGTCTCTAAGGTGCCACAAGTACTCCTTTTCTTTTTGTGGATACAGACTAACACGGCTGCTACTCTGAAACCTGAAAATACGGCACTGACTGCCCGCAAAAGCAGAGAAACCTAGGAAAACACAGGATTTATTTCAAGTTCCTCTGGCGTACTGTCAAGCTGTGTGCTTCTAAGGGATATTCAGTGACAATCCAGAACGGAGGAGGAAGGCTGTTGATGACCATACGTTTTCCCCTGACTAACCAGATTTTCCCTCTTTTTAGAGATGAAAGCTACAAGGTAGATGGCTACAGAAACTAAGATGCTTTCAGAAATCTCGAAGATTAGGATTTATTTCCACAGAACAATAAGAAAAAAACTCATCGCCCTGGAGAGTGGTCTGCTGCCTTTCAATTTTCCTAAAGCCTCAGAGTGAGATAAATATGACCACCACAGGAACTTCAAGAGGTCAAATTAAGTTAAGAACTTGCCTGCACCTCTGCAGGTAACCTAGAGCTCCTTAGCCACAAATGATTCTGGAATGTTATATGAAATAGCTATAGAACAAGCAGCCATATTATAGACAGTGCATGAAGCTCTCAAAGCATGTCTCAGCTCTTGAATAGTGCACAGGCATCAAAACCTTTGCTCTCTGGCACAAGACCCATTCTGCAGGGCAGCTTGCTTCACAGGGAGTAGTCACAAAATAGGTTATAATGATCTTATGACTGGCCTTTCTTAGAGTGTCAGAGTTGCAAGGGGATATATTTCCTCCCAAGATGATCCAGGAGTCAATGAATTTCTATTTCACTGCAGCTCAATTCCATTTCTATTTAATTTACTCCAATGAGATAAAGGCAAATTTAAAGCCTAGATTAGATCTCAATTTTAAAAAAAAGCCATCATACTAAAACATTGCCCCCTGTACACCAATCCTACCCCTCCTTTTTTAATGAATCTAATAGATACCTGACCTGAGGGAGTTCATGACTCCTGGGAGCACTCAACTCTGAATCTCCTGCAGTGCTGCTGGGGCCAAGGAGCAGTTAGCACTCACCACTGCACCCACCTGACTGCACAGCATCAGAGTGAGATGTCTAGCTTCTGTCATACTACAGAGGAAACCTGCTAGCATAGCTGATTTCCTGAGGAAATCTGTAAGAGCACACAAGTGCATGCTCTATTTGACACGATCCCTATTTGTACGGAGTCCAGCAAGTCGTCGCTGTGCCACAGTGGTGGCATCACTCCCCCAAATTGCCTACCAGTTACAGAAGTGCAAACTCCTTCCGCAGCACCTCTACAAAATGCACTCCTGTCACTGCCAAAAGGTGGGAGAGCCAAATCCCTGAATCTAACCTCTGAAGTATTCATTCACACCTGGGCGTCTAGCAAATGGAGAACCTTCCAACATATCACTAAGGCAAAAGTCAGGAAGTGGCAGAATAGAAAGTGAGCACCTCTCCTTCTGCTAGTCACTATTTCATGTAACTAGAAATCTCTAAGCTCCTTTCTGTTCCTCTTTTCTTACCCTCATTTTAGATCAACTTTACCTCAGCACCACAAAAATCTTTGCCTAAATCCCTCTCCTCCACCAGCAGATAGCATGCAGCTCCCCACAAGCAACCTCTGAAGCACAGACCTAGTCCCAAGGAAAACCACAGTCTAACACCAAACCATTTAGGGCATGCCTTGGAATGGCCTAATTTATAACACAGAACTTTTAACTCACTCCCCTACACTTTGGCATGGCCAACCACACAATGCACTAAAGTTTGCTCCCCCAAAATGCACATCCACTTCGCATAGGCCCAAGTCCTCTTTTTGTCAATCAGCACAGCAAGAAGTTAATCTTCGTATTTATTTCTCTTTGCGAAGAGAGCTGTCATGTAATACATGCAGTGTGAAAACTCATTCAGAAATGTAGCTGTGATAAACCGCCATGTACATAGAAAACGGAAAGGTACACTGTCAAAACTAGTTAGTTTAAAATCTAAGCTACCTTTTAAAATACATAGATTTGTTTTCAAAGTCCATGTAATATTTTTACACACATTTTCTCCATCTTCCTGCCCCTCTCCAAAAACAGAACCAAACCCAAAAAAACCAATGCCTTTTCCGGGATCTTGTTCTTCTCAAGAACAACAAAATCAGCAGCAGTCCCACATTCCTGAGCAAACCATAACAAACCAGTGTGTGCACATGACAGAGTCAGCATTTTCTGATAAGGAAACAGACTTCATTTTCAAGTTGCAAAACGGGTTTCAAGCTTAACTTTAAATAGTGAAGGGGGGGGGGGGAGAGAAGGGGTGTGTATAAATAAATAATGGAAATTATATAGACCACTCCTTTAACTGCTGAGAAAATAGTGCCAGTATTGTACATTGTTGGAGCTGTGAGCAAATTGTCATATGCCCATCACCTTAAAAGTGCAGTGGGTGAACCTGCAGGAGTGTAAGTACAGAAATGCAACTAGCAGAACAGTATGTAGACTATACTGAATGGCATGTAGGCTAGACTAATGGTTTCTTATAAAAATCTGTTGTGCGTACAAAGTTAAAATTATAAGTTACTTACCTAAATAAGTTCCTACCAAGATTGGCAAAGGAGAAGGAAAAAAAAGATTTAAAGTTAAAAAAGGAAAGATTATATGAACTAAAAGCAGAAAAACAAAGTAACTATTTTGATTGTAATGGAGAGCAAGAGTGACCGAGTTTCTAGAATGTTTGATATTACACTAAATGAGGCAAGATTAAAATAGAAATTAATTTTCTCCAAATACGAGATAAAACAAAGGCCAGATTGGATTCTCTGGACATAAAAAAAAGTTGTTCTTTGCCCACATCCATCCACTATCCTTGCATATTATGTATTTATTGGTCTTGTACAGTAGATCCTGAAATGCTCAGTACTACAGCTGTTTATACTGAATCAGTTTGTTACCAACACACTACATGGTCATGTTCCGACGCCCTCGCTCATACTGGGTAGCACCCTGCTCCACAAGTAGTCCCACTGAATCAGATGGAACTCTTTGTGAAGTAAGGTCCTATTCCACATGAGAAAGGCCACTAATGATTAGATGAGCTTAGTCCATAATGGGTCAGCAGTAGTCAGCTTCATCCCTAAAATAGCATCCGATGAAGTGAGCTGTAGCTCACGAAAGCTCATGCTCAAATAAATTTGTTAGTCTCTAAGGTGCCACAAGTCCTCCTTTTCTTTTTGCAGGTGCAATGCTCCCTTATAACGTCTTGGCAGCCACCTGCTTTGTCCACTGCTTGCAGGAAGAGCATCCCGTTGGAGCTAGCTGGTGGGGGCTTGGAAAGAGGGTAGACTGGCAGCCCCCCCATCAGCTCCCCGCAGGGCAGCTGCCCAGCAGGCTATCAATTGCCAGCAGTTCAGCTGTCCCTCCCCCCACTGCCATGTGCTGCTCCTGGCCTCTGCCTTGGAGCTGTTCTCCAAAGCCTCCTGCTTGCTGGGGGGAGTGAGGGGAGAGGAGAAGGGGGCTAATGTCAGGGTGTCCCCCTCCCCCCTGCTCCTGCACCCCGCATACCCCATCTCCATGGGGGGGGGGGCACACACAACAGGGCTCAGGACGGAGGGAACGTCCTGCCAGCAGCTGCTGCTGTCCCAGCTTGCTAATTAACAACATGGTAGTGTACTTAAGAGTGGTGTCAGCATACTTAAAGGGGAAATGTGCATCTCTCTCTCACACACAGGGTGTCTCTCTGTCTCTGTCTGCCACGCTGTCTCCCCTCCCTCCATTCGTGCTGCTCTGTAGAGTGTGAGGCTACATTAAGAACAATGAGTTAACCCTTGAGGGCTCAGCCAATTGCTAGTTCATCATTTAGCACTCAGGCATTCCCTGGGAAATATCCCACCCTCTGATTCCACCACCTCAACCAAGCTTCACAATCATCATCGCGGTGTACAGTATTAAATTGTTTGTTTAAAGCTTATACTGTGTGTGTGTGTGTAGTCTTTTGTCTGGCAAAAAAAAATTTCCCTGGAACCTAACCCCCCCCCCATTTACATTAATTCTTATGGGGAAATTGGATTCGCTTAACATCGTTTCGCTTAAAGTCACATTTTTCAGGAACATTACAACGTTAAGAGAGGAGTTACTGTACTCTATCTAGATGTGAGGTCCTGGAGGAAGAGAGAAGTTCACTTTAAAATCTTGTTTCTTTAGGAGCTGTCAAATCTGGATGACAGAAACTGAAAGCAGCTCAATTACATGCTACTCTCCAACCTGGGACAAACAAATTGAACCCTATATAACAAATATGAGTCCTAGCTACCAGTTGTCATCTTCAAGGCAATTCACAACTTTGTCCCTTCCCTACGGATTCACGCATCTCTTATACTGTCACTACCCTGTTCCTTAATTGAGTCAATGATGCCAGCCCCTGGTCTTCTAGATATGGTAGAGAATACTTAGTCCTGCCATGAGTGGAGGGGACTGGACTAGATGACCTCGAGGTCCCTTCCAGTCCTACGATTCTATGATTCTCTTCAAACAAACCTACGGTGAGCAGACATCCCAATGTTATCGGGACCGTCCTGACAGAGACTTTGTTTTATATAGACAACTATACCCTTCCCCCCCCCCCACAATTTTTCACACTTGCTATCTGGTCACTCTAAACAAACCTCTCTGTGCCTTTCTCCATGCTGTCCCTTATATGGATGGAGTGCCCTTCCGGAATAGATCCGTGAAATTTGGAGGCGAAGGTGGCAGTCTCTCTCCAGACCTACGTTTTCCACACTACCAATAAAAACCTAATCAGCGTACAATGGTTAGGCTGAGGGCAGGTGGAAAAATTTATCTATGTATCTCAGCATTTGCTATAAATATAAAAATGATATACTTGTCTCCATTGCCCCTGATCTTTTTAGACTAAGCTCTCCAGGACAAGGCTCAGGCTTAACTTTGTGCAGAGTCCAGCACAGGGCCTCTGTGCACTACTGTAATATAAATATTGTACCCTGAGGACATGCAGTTCAACATGCTTCTCACAAAGTGGTTTATCTCCTAAGTGCATGCGTGCAGAGGGGAGAAGAGCCTTCTAAAGGACAGAGTGATTTTAGCATGCAATTCACAGCCAGGGGTGTTGCATAGGCTCACCATCCCAGCAGGAAGCACTGGGAGGCAACATGAACAATGCTGCCTGGATCGCTCCAGGCATGCTGGTGGCAATGATTCACTACATCCCTTTAGAAGGGTACAGAATACTTGTCCTCATGAACCCAGCCAGTTCCACTAACCCACATGCAAGCAGGTGAAGCTATGGCTCCACCCATTCTCCCCACAGTAGCTCCTTGGGGAGAAGCATCTTGGATGCAGTCCTTGTGCTCCCATGAGCACACAGGCTGCTATTGTGGCTAGACCCTTACTTTCTCGTATGCCCCTGAATGGCTATATAAGGGCACAGCCCAAGCTAGCTGTCAGTGAGTAAGAGTTCTGCTTCGGGCATAATAGTCTTCAGGGTTCATTCAAAAACCAGATCTAGAACGAATAAATGAGGTCTACCAATATTCTTAAGAGCAGTCATGAACTCTATTCCTCATACTTATTTGGGAATAATTAGATGATTAGCTCCTGAAAGCTTATGCTCAAATAAATTTGTTAGTCTCTAAGGTGCCACAAGTCCTCCTTTTCTTTTTAGATGATTTTAAGTAACTATAGCAATATTGGCTGTGTCTGGTTAGCATATGTATAGATAAAAGTAAATCTATCTCCTCAATAATACTGAAGTTACATTTTGAAAGATTTCCTACAGTTCAGAACTGCTTTTCAGTAAGAGAGAATGCCAGTGGAATCCAGAATCAGAGAACACTTGTATTCCATTGCTATCTAAATACCAAGATTTGCTGAGTAGTTTATTTTCAAGGCTGGGGAAATTTGCCCTGAAACACTGTTCTGCTCTCGTCAATGTTTGCTTTATTTCTACTTGGCCAAAAAGAACATGCTCTTTTCTATGGTTGAAAATGTTTCCTTCTATTTCCCCTTGCACAGACTCAGCCCTGCTGTGCAACGGCAGCTCACGAATCTCCACTGAGCAGAACATTATGTGGAGGGAGGGGAGCCCAGCATGCTGACTTCCTTTATGTTTTTGAATCTGCCTGACCTTCATTTCAAACTGTGCTCTGTGCAGTTGAACAGTCTTTTTACCAAGCCATTATTATCTCTCTAACTGACCGTGTGAGCTTTTCACAGGATTCAACGCTCGCATCCATACAACTGATCCCTTCCCCCGACTAATTTTCCATCCTAATTAAATCTTACCTTTCAGTCTTTCCACAGTATTGCATATTTGTGGGGTTTCCAAGATCTTTAGTTTATCTGCAGAATTACTGAGCTGCAGAATGACTGCCCACGGCTGCTCATTACTAGCACACAGTGAGCCCAGTCCAGATTCAGCCCCCCAGTGTCTACAGATCAGGCCAAGTTTATCAGTTTCAAAAAGAATAGGGAGTTTTCCTGCTTTGTCTTTTGGAGGCCTCACTGTGGGGAGGGGACTTCTTCCATTTCTCTTCCGTGCATCTGAATGCCTTTTCCCTATTTCTTCTGATCTTCTTTCCAGTTCCTGCAATCTCTTGTGAGCTCACAGACATTCATCTTCAAAGAAAGAAGTCTTAGAATCGTAGAAGGTTAGGGTTGGAAGGGACCTCAGGAGGTCATCTAGTCCAACCCCCTGCTTGAAGCAGGACCAATCCCCAATTTTTTCCCCAGATCCCTAAATGGCCCCCTCAAGGATTGAACTCAGAACCCTGGGTTTAGCAGGCCAATGCTCAAACCACTGAGCTATCCTTCCCCCCATTCAGTCCCCCACCAACCCTTTCCATGCACTTATTTTGCTTGCCAGCAACTATATTCACCATTATGGACACTGCAGAGATTTTAGGGTCCATGGCCATAAGCCACTGCTGCAGGAATTTTTGAATCCAGGTCCTTGACCAGAGTCAGATCTGTTTAATAATTAATTCTTAGCATATAGGTATGTCTCCAAGACCTGCCATTTCCTCCTTTTGTTCGGGGTCTGAATCTTTTTCTACTTCTCTGTGTGGTTTGACACCACTGACAGCTTCAACTAAGGGTTCTCTCATGTAGGCATGCCATCGTGTACCACAAATGCTGTTGTGGCCATCTGGGTCAACATCTGCACTAAGATATCTGCTAACTTTGGAGGACCACTGCAACCAGGCTCCTGTCCGGCCGCAGGAAGGTTTTGAATGAAGTGGCGGAGATCAGGGCTCTGGTTTATTTAAATTGTTTCTGGGTGGACAAACTGAGACTTTGCTAGTTCATTTTAAATGATTGTGATTTTGGCAGCCCGGTGATGGCTGACTGCCCATCCAAACTTCTCTCTTTGATCCAGATAAGTACATAGCCACAACTATACTTTCTGTAAGATATATGCGGTACAAAAGCCAACCCAAAAGGCAATACATAGAGTTCACCGATTTTTTTTTGGAGGGGGGGGCAGGGGAGCAAAAAGGACCATTAATCATAGAAGAACAGGGTTGGAAGAGACCTCAGGAGGTCATCTAGTCCAACCCCCAGCTCAAAGCAGGACCGACACCAACTAAATCATCCCAGCCAGGGCTTTGTCAAGCTGGGCCTTAAAAACCTCTAAGGATATAGATTCCACCACCTCCCTAGGTGACCCATTCCAGTGCTTCACCACCTTCTTGATGAAATAGTTTTTCCTAATATCCAACCTAGACCTTCCCCACTGCAACTCGAGACCATTGCTCTTTGTTCTGTTATCTGCCACCACTGAGAACAGCCTAACTCCATCGACTTTGGAACCCCACCTTCAGGTAGTTGAAGACTGCTATCAAATCCCCCCCTCACTCTTCTCTAAGATTAAGATCTACACTGACCTCCTGCATAACAAAGGCCAAAGGACTTCCCTGAATTAATTCCTGCTTCAAGTCCCACAGCTGATGTTGAACTATGGCATATCCATTATCCATCGATGGAAAGATATCCTGAGATGGAGAACCGATGTAACCCTTGGTAAATCGTTCCAATGGTTAATTACTATCACTGTGAAAAAATTATGCCTTATTTCTAGTCTTGATTTGTTTTGTTTCAACTTCCAGCCATTGGATCTAGTTATACCTTTGTTTGACCGATCAAACACCCCTATATTATCAAATTTCTGTTCCCCATGTAGGTACTTATAGACTAAGCAAGTCCCTCACCAACCTTCTCTTTAGCTTAACGAACAGATTGAGCTTCTTGGGTCTTTCACTTTAAGACATGTTTTCCTATTTTTAAATTATCACAACTTTTTCTCAATTTTCTCCAATTTTTCAACAACATTCTTCTTGAATTGTAGACACCAGAAACGGACACAGTATTCCCATATTAGTCACACCAGTACCAAATACAGAGGAAATATAACTTCTTACTCCTACTCGATATTCCCATTTATCTCTCTCAGGATTACATTAGCCCTTTTGGCCATAGCACTGCACTGGGAGCTCACATTCAGTTGATTATCCTAGGAAGCAATGACTCTGAAAAACAGTTGGGGGTCATGGGGAATAGAGTCCCCATCTAGGGAACTGTCAGTATTGTTCCGTTATTAGAAATCTGCGAAGCAAACATCTGCAAGGTACAGAGCCCAAAGTCAGTTTTCTTCCTGTAAGGGAGGTAGGATCCCCACCCCGAAATACTAAAGTCTCGTAGATCCAGGCTGGGCAGAAGGCCTCCATCTTTTTGGGTATCAGTAAGAGCAAATTCCGTGTAGACCCACTAGATAATGATCAGGGACATATGTCTAAGGTACCCTAACAGCCTGTAGTTAGGGGGCCCTCATCTTTCCCAGTGGGGAGTTTTACTCTCCTGACAAACAGGGAGCTGGGAAGGTCTCCTATGCTCAGAAATTGCCTCCACTAGCTTCTGAGGGAGAACAGGTTTCTCAGAAACCACTCCTGGAAATAGAACCACTAAGCTTCTCCCACAAGCTGAGAGTATTGAAGGTGGCAATAGAACAGGTTAGCCAGGGCCTGTGGGTGAAGAGTGGGAGTGTTGTGCGGGAAAGGGGAGTGAACTGCATTGTAGTGCTTCTGGAAGGTTTCCTATAATTTGAGCGGCAACTAGTTTTTGATGCTTAACCAGATGAATCCATATTCCAAACTTTACAAAGTTTGGCTGTAACGAAGACAGAGATGCTGGCTAGATTGCTAGACTGCAATGGTGCAGAGAAAAATGTCATTTTTCCCCCCCATTTAAAAACTCAGATGAAATTTCAGTATTACGAGGTTGAATCTCTAATTCTTAAATGTCTAGAGTTAAATTCTCCCATCAGGTTTGAGGGGCAGAGCTGAGATAAAAGTAAAAGAATATCAATTTAAATTAATTGCAAGTAAACCCAACATTGGATTTGCTGATGTGGAAATGATATTGCTACCACCAATCATATTATTAAATGTAGACCTAACCCTTCAATAAACGTATCGAAAGGATTCTGGTCCTGAAAAATCCCAAGTGTTACTACCACCTCATGCTATGAGGGATTTATTAGTTGAGGTTAATATAGATTTACATGAAGGGATAAAACCAGCTACTTCATGTTACTTTTTCCATAGGGCTGGAATTATTTTGGCTCAGTTATTTTGTTGCTATGAGTTATAACAAGGCAGTAGCATTTTTGTCCACATCTTTCACAGTATTAAAATATAAACAGAAGAGATAAAGGAACATAACATTTATCATTATAAAGACCTAAAATCCATACCACAAAGAACAGACAACATTCTAAACTTGTATTTTTCTGAGAGAGGTGTTACCTGGTGTAGAAGCATCAGATTGCATTTAGGGTGTTCCATTTCTGTATTACAAATTATGATACTGCAAGCAAGTCCTACATTTCTGACCTCTGACTACCGACATTAAAGGTGAGAGAAATCTGAGGCCAAAATCTTCTAATCAGGGTGCATAAAGTAAGGCATTTAAATCCATATTTTAGGCACCTAAGTATGTGCCCTGATTTGCAGAGGTGCTGAACAGCCTCAATTCCAGATGAAGTAAAAGGGAGCGAAAAGTGTTAGAACCTTCTAAAAATCAAGTCACTTATGTATGTGCCTATATAATGATTTTAAGTGTCTGACTTCAAGCACCCATGTTTGAAAATCCTGGCCCCAATTCCCACAAGATATCCTCTCTTTCATCCTAACTGTATTAAAGGGCTACCTGTGGCATTACTTCCTGGCCACATGCACACCTGTCCAGCTGATAGTTTCTCAGCTGACTGCTTTAGCCTATCCCCCCAGCACCTGGACCTCCAAAACCTAAACTTTCCTAAAACCTAAAACCCCAGAACCTGGACCCCCAAAAACTTTCCTAAAACCTTTTCCAATGTTTTCTTTTTGGGAGTGGTCTCAGTGTAAAAGTGATTGCTTTTCGAGCTTTGGGCCCATTCCAGTCCCCGGCTGCTCTAAATTACAAGGGGACCAGCGCAGACCAGCTCACAGAATCAGGGAACCAGAGATAGCTCCATGATGCCACCAGCTCTTCACCCCAAAAGATGCCTGAAAGAAACTGGAACAAAGGCCGGTAACTACAGGGGTGTGAGTGATTGCTGGACCCAGACTAGAAGGAGGCTAGTCTGTCAAAGAAGCTTACTGGAGCATCTCTGAGGGTGAGATTTACCTGCATTTACTTTCCTATTGTATTAGGCTTAGACTTGCCTGTTTTATTTTATTTGGTAATTTACTTTGTTCTGTCTATTACTTGGAACCACTTAAATCCTACTTTTTGTATTTAATAAAATCACTTTTTACTTATTAATTAACCCAGAGTAAATATTAATACCGGGGGGAGGGGGACAGCTGTGCATATCTCTCGATGAGCATTACAGAGGGCTAACAATTTATGAGTTTAGACTGTACAAGCTTTATACAGGGTAAAACAGATTTATTTGAGGTTTGGACCCATTGGGAGCTGGGTATTTGAGTGCTGGAGACAGGAGCACTTCTTAAGCTCCTTTCAGTTAAGCCTGCAGCTTGTGGAGGATGTGGTTCAGACTTGGATCTTTGTTTGCAGCAGGCAAGCATGTCTGGCTCAAACAAGGCAAGCTGATGGGAAAGTCCCAAGCTGGGAAAATGGGCTCAAAGGCAGTCTAGGCACATCAGGTGGGAGTCTCAAAGGGGTTTCTGTGATCTAACCCGTCACAAGTACCAAAGAGCCTTAGCACAGAAACTCAGCAAAGGCACCTTGGTGCTGCCCACTGTCAGGTTTATATATTCCAAGGCCAGAAGTATCATTGTGATCAATTAGTCTGACCTCCTGCATAACACAGGCCAGAGAACTATCCCACAATAATTCCTAGAGCAGATCTTTTAGAAAAACATCCCATCTTGATTTTAAAATGACTAGTGATGGAGAAGCAACCATGACACTTGTTCCAGTGATTAATTACTCACTGTATTGCCATATTTCCAGTCTGAATTTATCTAGATTCATCTTCCAGCCACTGGAGTCAGAGCCATGCCATCCTTAGGACAGAATGGGGCAACCATCGCGGGTGCCGTGTTTTGGAGGGCCCTGCGCTTCAGGACACGGGGTCCAGGGTAGCCTGGGAGGTTAGCAGGGGGCCTAGCGCTGGCAGTAGTGAGTGATCCAGCCCCAGCCCGCCCCACTCCACCAGCTCCTGGCATTGCTCAGGGGAGGGGGTGGAAGCCAAAAAGAAGTGAGGCTGGGACTTGTGGGAAGGGATGGGCTGGGGGCAGGAAGAGGTGGGGTGGGGGCTTGGGCTGTCCCGGGCCCACACACCCCCAGTGAGGGCCCTGACTGGTGTTATACCAGTTCTCTGCTCGATTGAAAAGCTATGTGTCAAATATTTGTTCCTCACATAGGTACTTATAGACGAATCAAGTCACCCCATAAACTTTTCTTTGTTAAGCTAAATAAATTCAGCTCCAAGACTGAAGTGGAAAATGTCACAGAGGTCTCTGGAAGTCACAAAATCCATGACTTACATGACCTCTATGACGTAATCTTAGCTTTAGTCATGTGGTACCAAGTCAAATACCTTATAGAAGCCTAAGTACATTACATCTACACCGTTACCTTTAACGAGCAAACCCGTAATCTCATTAAAATAAATCAAGTTAGTTTGGCAAGATCTATTTTTTCTATTCCCACATTCATAGAATCATAGAATATCAGGGTTGGAAGGGACCTCAGGAGGTCATCTAGTCCAACCCCCTGCTCAAAACAGGACTGATTGACATTAGTTATATCACCCTCCTTCAGGGGGAGCAAATTCATTTCCAGGGGCTACAATGTAGCAAGCCAACTGAAGCAGCTTTGCCTGTCCACAGTGGCTGGAAATACATTTCACAAATGGTCCCTTAAAGAGTATGTTAGATGGGGAGAGATAGGTGATTTCACTAATGTAGGTGGCTCTATACACCTAACCCAGAGACCAACATACCATAGGTAATTTGGAAGCAAATATTATTTATGTTAGCCCCATTACTCCTCAGTACTGGTGTAACAGCATCTGAAAATGCCATCTGTTTCTTTTTGTGCCTCTTTCTAGCACAGACCCAAGACAAAAACGTCTGAGCCAGCCCAGCAATCTATATAATGGACCATTAGAAAAAAAAGGATTCCCAATAGTAAGTAGATGTTCACAGTTCCAGCATGTTTTTTTTATTTACAAGGGATATCCTGCCTGTCTGTTTCTGGTAACACAGGATTTGCAGTAACCCTATCTTCACTTTCCTAAAACCTTTTCCAATGTTTTCTTTTTGGGAGTGGTCTCAGTGTAAAAGTGATTGCATTTTGAACTTTGGGCCCATCCCAGTCCCCGGCTGCTCTAAATTACACGGGGACCAGCGCAGACCAGCTCACAGAATCAGGGAACCAGAGATGGCTCCATGATGCCACCAGCCCTCACTCTCCTATGCCAAGCAGATCAGGTCCACATTATTTAGACCCTGTTTTCTTACTGGGGTTGAGGCTTCCATTGTCCTAAAAATCAGAAAATATTCAAAATTTATAAATTGGAAAGTTTCCAAAATATTTTCCCTATAAAAACTAAGTCTAAACCAACAACTCTATACTACTTTTAAACTAGACACAAGATATCTAAGCTAACACAATGCAGAAAGGGAGCAGGCAGGTTCCTGGAACGAACCACTGAGCTACTTAGAAGCTGCAGATAAAAAATGATAAGAAATTAAATGATGGCTTGTGGGTATGGAAGGTGCACATCTACTAAAATTTTAATAGCATCTAATGTCAACACAGCCCAGTGGACATCACAAGGGGGGAAGAAAGAACCACACAACACTCTTTTGGTCCAGTCTGACCAGGGACTTTGTGTCTGGGGTAATTTTCAAAAGAGAGATTTTAGGTGTCATTGAAATACACACAGTAAAATCTTCAAATCAACAAGTGGACACTTTGGAACCCTACCTCAGAGATTCTCCACCTCTAATAGCAAAACATTATCAGAGGCCGCACCTTATAGGAGGAGGAATTGATTCTCTCTTCTTCCACTTCCCACCCTGTGGCCAGACAACCTTGGTCAGGGTTTCTGAAGATTTTCAGCTGCTGAGTGACTCAGCAGTTCCCTCACTGATGATCAGCTGTTTAGCAGGAAGCGGAAATCATGACCACAACCATCTTATCAACAGGAGCTGCAGAAAGTCAGCAAGCTATTCAGCACGCTGGAGCTCCCCTGAACATCCCTTTGTTCTGGCATGGTGAGTGGCGGCGGCCCAGGAGGAGGAGACTTAATGGGTGAACAGGGAGAGTTTTCTTTATTACTTTACTGAAATTCACCCTCAAAAACAAGAACACTAAAAATGACGTTGAGAGCTATGTTAGTGCACAGTTAAGAATCAGAAAATAGATTCTTCTTATGCTAACTCTAATGTACTCATACTGCATGTATATATTTTCAATTACTAACTAGGCTGCTAATGTAACCTTAATATTCAAGAGATGTGCAGTGCAGCTGAGTTAATATTTATTGTGCAAACCGTCACTTTTGCATTGCCTGATTTGTGTTGAACACAACCTAAACTTGCATTAATAGCCTGGTTTCACTGCACTGTCGACAGCAGATGCCAGTCACTCTTACTAAATATAGTTTTCCAAATTATTCCAGAATAAAAAACTCTCCATGGTTGGTTTCTCACCAAAGGAGATGAGTTTTTTCTCAATTTTTAATGGGGGGAAAACATTTTCCACCTGCTATGACCAGGGAGGAAATGAGAATCTTGCCATGCTTTTTAAAAAACAGCTTCAGTAAGAAATGGAAGTGTGAAACTTGACACAGACAGTCTTTAGAACAGAAGCATCTTTGCTTAGTAGGAAAAATGTTTTTATTTAATAGCCAAGATCCTTTGAAAATTATGTTCTGTACATGCACAGTAGAACATTTTGTTGTCTACATGAGCAATGTGGTGTCATGGCATTGACAACGGCCTGGGAGTCAGGATACCTGGGTTCTATTCCCAGCTCTTTCATTTTCTTGGTGTGTAGGGACATCACTTAAGACCAATTTGGCTCAGTTTCTCCATTTGCAAAATTGTGACAAGAAGTTACTTACCTTATAGTAACTGAAGGTTCTTTGAGATTTATGGTACCTATCAGTATTCCATTGTGGATTCGCATGCTCTCCACACACCCAGAACCAGCGAATTCTTGCAAGCAGTATGTGTTGGTCCATGCATGCATCCTTGCCCTCCTCATGTTTCCAACCGAGAGCATAAATAGCCAAATGGACTGATTGCCTCTCCAGTTCCTGCTCTATTGTGAATCCAGTAAAGATTCAAAGCAGAGAGGAAGGAGGGTGGGTTATAGAATACAGATATGGACCACACATCACGAAGAACTTCCATGTGGTATAAGGTAAGTAACTTCATCTCCTTCGAGTGCTGATCCCTATGTGTACTCCAGTGTGGATGACTGACTGGCAGTACTTAAGTAGGAGGAGGATGCAAACATGCAGACTGCAGAGCAGTCTGGAGGACTACTGTCCCAATAGATGTGTCAGTGGAGATATTCTGCACTAGACCATAATGCCTTGCGAACGTGTGGATGGAACTCCATGTAGTTGCCCTGCAAACGTCAAGTAATGGTACCTCCTGAAGTGATGCCACTGAAGTTGCTTGTAGTCTTGCAGAATGAGCCCTCACCCCATGAGTGGGAGGAAGATGCAACAACTGGTAACCAAGCAGGATACAGCCCAAGATCCATTTAGAGAATCTCTGGGATAGCTTGACCTTGGACTAGTTCTGATATAGAGAGAACCACTCTAGGTGATTTTCTGATTGGTTTTGTCTTTTGCGGGTAGAAAGTAAGAGCTGGGGGAAATGAAGTTTCCTCTCCTTCTCAGATGTGTGCATTTTTGAAAAAACCCAGAAAAGTGGATTGACTGGTTTATGTGAAACTCCAAACTACTTTGGAGGAGAGGAATTTCCAAAATAAATGTAATGAGATTTTATCTTTTCAGAGTACAGTGTATGGCAAATCTGTCATTAGAGCTCCCAGAGCTCCTACTGGCTGTGGCGATGGCCACAACAAATGCAACTTTCATTCATACCTACACGTTCCATGTCTCACCTTATGGTTTGAAGGAAGGCTTTGAGAGGGCCAAAAGTACAAGATTTAAGCCTCAATGAGGAGTAGGTTTCTCTACTAGTGGGAAGGTTCTGATTAGGCCCTTCAAGAATCTGCCAGTCAATCGGTTATTGAAAAACCATCCAATGGTGGATGCCACGCACCAATTGCTGCCATGTGAACTCATACAGAACTGAGGGAAAGAAGACAGTCCCCTTATTTGGGACTATCTGCTGACTCAGGAAATGTGTGTTTCTGCTGTGTCCCGGTGGGAAAATGCTTCCACTTGGTGAAACAGCATTTCTTGCCAGCAAGTTAAAAAAGTATGGGTTGGATGAATGGACTATAAGGTGGATAGAAAGCTGGCTAGATTGTCAGGCTCAATGTGTAGTGATCAATGGCTCAATGTCTAGTTGGCAGCCGGTATCAACCCGAGTGCCCCAGGGGTCGGTCCAAAAGAAATCTGATGAGGTTCAACAAGGACAAGTGCAGAATCCTGCACTTAGGAAGGAAGAATTCCATGTACCGCTATATGCTCGGGACCAACGGGCTAAGCAGCAATTCTGCAGAAAAAGACCTGTGGATTACAGAGGACGAGAAGCTGGATATGAGTCAACAGTGTGCCATTGTTGCCAAGATGGCCAATGGCATATTGGGCTGTATTCGCAGGAGCACTGCCAGCAGATCGAGGGAAGTGATTATTCTCCTCTATTCGACACTGGTGAGGCCACACCTGGAGTACTGCATCCAGTTTTGGTCCCCCCACTACAGAAGGGATGTGGACAAATTGGAGAGAGTCCAGCGGAGGGCACCAAAATGATTAGGGGGCTGGGCCACATGCCTTACGAGGAGAGGCTGAGGAAACTGGGGTTATTTAGTCTACAGAAGAGAAGAGTGGGGGGAGATATCCAATCTAAACCACTGCAACTTGAGACCATTACTCCTCGTTCGGTCATCTGCTACCATTGAGAACAGTCTAGAGCCATCCTCTTTGGAACCCCCTTTCAGGTAGTTGAAAGCAGCTATCAAATCCCCCCTCATTCTTCTCTTCTGCAGGCTAAACAATCCCAGCTCCCTCAGCCTCTCCTCATAAGTCATAAAGGAGTTGGTGGATGTGATTGCAGAGCCGTTGGCCACTATCTTTGAAAACTCATGGCGATCGGGGGAGGTCCCGGATGACTGGAAAAAGGCTAATGTACTGCCCATCTTTAAAAAAGGGAAGGAGGAGGATCCAGGGAACTACAGGCCAGTCAGCCTCACCTCAGTCCCCGGAAAAATCATGGAGCAGGTCCTCAAGGAATCAATCCTGAAGCACTTAGATGAGAGGAAAGTGATCAGGAACAGTCAGCATGGATTCACCAAGGGCAAGTCATGCCTGACTAATCTAATTGCCTTCTATGACAAGATAACTGGCTCTGTGGATGAAGGGAAAGCAGTGGATGTGTTATTCCTTGACTTTAGCAAAGCTTTTGACACTGTCTCCCACAGTATTCTTGCCAGCAAGTTAAAGAAGTATGGGCTGGATGAATGGACTATAAGGTGGATAGAAAGCTGGCTAGATCGTCGGGCTCAACGGGTAGTGATCAATGGCTTCATGTCTAGTTGGCAGCCAGTATCAAGTGGAGTGCCCCAAGGGTCGGTCCTGGGGCCGGTTTTGTTCAATATCTTCATTAATGATCTGGAGGATGGTGTGGATTGCACCCTCAAAAAGTTTAAGATGACACTAAACTGGGAGGAGAGGTAGATATGCTGGAGGGTAGGGATAGGATACAGAGGGCCCTAGACAAATTAGAGGATTGGGCCAAAAGAAATCTCATGAGGTTCAACAAGGATGAGCGCAGAGTCCTGCACTTACGATGGAAGAATCCCATGCACCGCTACAGACTAGGGACCGAATGGCTAGGCAGCAGTTCTGCAGAAAAGGACGTAGGGGTTACAGTGGACGAGAAACTCGATATGAGTCAACAATGTGCCCTTGTTGCCAAGAAGGCTAACGGCATTTTGGGCTGCATAAAATGGGGCATTGCCAGCAGATCGAGGGATGTGATCGTTCCCCTCTATTTGACATTGGTGAGGCCTCATCTGGAGTACTGTGTCCAGTTTTGGGCCTCAAACTACAAGAAGGATGTGGAAAAAATTGGAAAGCATCCAGCAGAGGGCAACAAAAATGATTAGGGGACTGGAACACATGATTTATGAGGAGAGGCTGAGGGAACTGGGATTGTTTAGTCTGCGGAAGAGAAGAATGAGGGGGGATTTGATAGCTGCTTTCAGCTACCTGAAAGGGGGTTCCAAAGAGGATGGCTCTAGACTGTTCTCAGTGGTAGCAGATGACAGAACAAGGAGTAATGGTCTCAAGTTGCAGTGGGGGAGGTTTAGGTTGGATATTAGGAAAAACTTTTTAACTAGGAGGGTGGTGAAGCACTGAAATGGGTTACCTAGGGAGGTGGTGGAGTCTCCTTCCTTTGAGGTTTTTAAGGTCAGGCTTGACAAAGCCCTGGCTGGGATGATTTAGTTGGGGATTGGGCTAGATGACCTCCTGAGGTCCCTTCCAACCCTGATATTCTGTGATTCTACGAGGTCAACTTATAGGCTTCTTGACACACCCTGGCAAGAAGAAGCCAGTCATTGAGATAGGAGAATATGGTGTAGCTGTTCCATCTGAAAAGAGCTGCTACTACCAGAAAGACCTTGCTAAAGACAAGGGGGACAGTGGCACAGTCAAATGGGAGCACCCTGTGTTGGAAGTCGTCAGTGCCCACCATGAATCTGAGAAAATACTTGTGGGCAGGGTGAATATTCAAGTGAAGGTAAGCATCCTTCATATCAAGAGCTGTAAACTAAATATCCTTTTCCAGGGATGGGATTATTGATGTCAGAGTGACTATTCGCAAGCTAAAATTTCACATGAAGTGGTTGAGATTGTGGAGATTGAGGACAGGTCTCCAGCTTCTCTTCTTTTTTGGGGACTAGGAAGTACATTTCCTGGTGCTGAAGAAGTACCCGTGGACCTCATGGTGGGAGGTGCACTGTGTATCGATTCAGGCCAATGTATGGCAAGATCCCTCAGCCTGGGTCCAACTGTGGCCTCACGACCTACTCCATGAGATGCTTTTTAAGTCGAAGTTCCCACTCCTCCCGGATATGGCTAGTGAAAGAGCATCGTGTGCCTCCCTGAAACAGAACGAGCAGTGCTGATCGTCGTCACTGACAGAGAAGGAACAGGGGTAGGATACAGGTACAGGGGAAGAGGTTTCCCCAAGCCAGGGACTATATCTAACTAGAAATCTTTGCTAAAAACAATTAAAATAAGTTAATTACAAATAACTATATACAAAATGCACTAAAGGCAATCTTTGAAATATTTACAGATCGAAGAAATCAAAGGAGATCTCTGGACACTGAGGTTTGGACCCAGGCCATGCAGCAGTAAGAAGGAATTGGAGAGGCAGCCAGTCCGTTTCACCCTTTTATGCCCGCAGTTGGAAACACAAGGTGGGAAAGGGTACACACAAATATAAATGGATGCTGCTTGCAAGAATTGACTCCAGGTGCATGGAGTTCATGCATATCCAGAATGGAATATGCATAGGACCAGCACTGGAAGAAGAATAATTCTTACTAACCTGGTAAGTACTTGAAGATCTATGAATTAAAAGCGCTACGTACAAGCTAAGTATTATAATTACAGGTACTTGGTTGCTAAAGATAGAGATACACAGCAGCACTGGCCAATCAAACAGCTAGCAGTGTCGCTGACATTATGAAGGGTCATGACTAAAACGCAGAGTATATCCTACTAGATTTTGCCTCTTTTTTTATCTGTATGTGTTTGATATTTAAATTCATATAGAATATTTGACGCCTACCAAGGTTATATAGTGAAACCAAAGGTTTTCTAAGGTTATATAGTGAAACCAAAAACCCACCCAAGCTGTTGTTACATTCCTAAACTTTCAATAGCTTTTACAAAACTGCTAGAACAATGTCGGATAATTTGGAGATTTTTAGTAGCATAAAGTGAGTATTTGATTTCATTACCACTTCCATGCAACAACTATGGTTGTACCATTACTCGCCCCACATGTGAAAAAAGGCTGAAAAATAATTAGCAGACCATGGGTACAGAGATTATTCACAGAACATTTAGACACCAACACACAATTTACACAGAGCATTAGTAGCCACAAAGCAGAACAAGCAAACTAGAGAAGCCAACAGATGAAACTAAAAATCACACTCTCCTAGCATAAGCTGAGCGCAGCTTTGAGGTCTTACCCCTGCTAGGCATCAATAGGCGCTTCTTCACGTTCCCTGACAGAGCACAAGTGAACAAAAAAGAGAAAAAACACCAAATCAGCAATCTGAACAGTAGCATTTTTTTAAAAGTTAAATATTGAAAACAAACAGTAAGATGTCCATTGCTGCTTGTGTAATTTGCCTTCAATATAAATGCTAATTTAATCTAAGAATAAATTTGAACGGGGAAAAAACCCAGTGTGGCTGCATTGAAATGCAATGGCAAGATAAATTTACTGTGCTGTTTGAAAGCTCTGAGGATGGAGCAGAATGGGAGAGAATCTGGTCTCACTCCCAAAGGAGGTCTTTGAAGGCATGACATCCAGTTTTGCTCACTTCTGAGAAAGCTGGAAGCTACTACGTTTTTCTCCTCACCCTGTCACAATCACTGTTATGTCCCACACTGCAGCTGCTCCTTCTTTTAATTGAGCCGTTCCCCACCTTCCTATTCCTGTTAAGGCCATTTGAATAGGCCCTCTCATTCTTGACTGAGGAGCCAGTGGCACTTTCCCTGCTTTGCGATCCTCAGCTGATGGCTAGCTCTTCAGGACAGAGCCCTGGACTCCATGCCAGGAGAACCATACCTCCATCTCCTGCTGCAAGCACATGCTGCCTTAACCCATGCTATTTACTGGGGCGAAGGAAGGGGTGAGTCCCATCAATAATGAGAGGAGACTCTCAATGAGAGGGCCAATAAGGGAAGGAGGAGTAAATTCTTAATGAAAGAGGAAAAACTATCTGGGAAATTTTCTGTAGTAATTCCCATGGTAGTAATAGTAATAAAAAAAGAGGTCTGTCTTATTCTCTCATGTTTGCCAGGCTGAGATCAGCCTGACATCAAGACATGGTCAAAGTAGGCAGAGTTCCACTAGCCTAGCAGCTCTGTATAAATGTACTACTCAGATCATACACATCCATGCCTGCACAAGCAAAATCAAATCAGTCTTTGCAAGAAGAGAAAAATAAATAATAACATTTCTCGTTCAAAACTATGAAGGTCCCTAAAATTTAAAAAAAAAGCAATCTCCCATGGAATAAGGACTGATGCTGTCCATCTGGCCATACTCTTTACAAAATACTGAAATGGAAATAATTAACAGGTATACTTTGCTTGAAGACACAAGAAACACCCGACAGATGACAATGTACATGTACTAGAAAATATTTACCATCCATCCCATTGTGTTGCTCATAGCTTCTTTTTCCCAGGATAGTTGGGGATCCATTGTTTATGACAGGTGTGAACTTGGCAGGAGTCAGATTGTTAAGAGAACTGGACAAACTCTTTACAGGGTCTGGTTTCGGAGGACATGGATGAGATTCTGTTATAAAAACAGCAATGTGTTATTTTTATCAGTAGATACACGGAGACTATAAACCCAAACACAAAGGGAAAAGTTCAGAGATAATGTAAGGCACACCCCTCTTATGCTAACAGAAAGCCTTACATTCAAACTGCCTTATACTGACTTACGCCTACTCTATTGATATGCAGAGGAATCTATATTAGTGAAAAGAGGTCTGAACACAAATTGCCACATATATCACTTCTGAATTTGGCCCCAAGTCTAACAGAAGATTGCTACTTATATAAAGCACTGTAAATATACTGATGAATTCAACTTCATTAAGGATGCTTAACTTGTGCTGTAATATTCACTGCAATATAATCCTAAAATAGGTGCTAAAAGGCTGTTTTGTATCCTTTTCTAAAACTATGTTTTCCACTAATTCTGGATAATTTCTAGGCTGCTCTATATTAGAAGCCATCTTCAAGAAGTCATGCAACACCCACAGGCTACCCGGAAGTTATAACTTTGCCAATTTCATCAGTATTCTATAAATGCAGTTCCTAAACTGGCCAAGCCATTGACGACTTAAAACAAAACTATCAAGAACATGCACAGAATTTAAATCTAACCTTTTGGCTGAGGCAGAGATCAGGCATGGCATGCCAAAGGAAAAGATGTTGAGAAAGTTACAAGCAACTGAAAACAGGGGTTTAAAATGAGTTGCTCTTTCTCAGTCCTAACTATGGATTCACAGCTTTGACTCTGTAATAGCAAGTAGCAGCACAACACTCCTGAAGATAGTTACATCAAAAGGAGAATGGCTCTGTTTTCCTGTCTAAGAGCCACACTGAAATCTGTCACACCACTGAAGCATTTGCTTTCAGATGAAACGTTAAAAACCAAGGTCCTATCCTGTGCGAGCATTAAAGATCCTATGGTACTCTTCATAAAGAGTGGGCTTTTTTCCTAGGATTCCATAGCAAAATTTCCTCTCCCTTTAGTGGCTACATTTTGGTTGTGCTGCATGTATACAGTTTGGGGAGTTTTTTGGGATATTTATTATTACAGAATATTTTCATTGTTAAGTTCTGTATCTAGAACAAAAGCAGACAAACCATATTTAATGAATATTAACGCAATATACGCACAGAAGCTTATGTTTTATAAATAAAAATACTCAAAGAAACAAAACTGACTTCACAACCTCCTATCAAAGTTAACAGATAATTAGTTTAATTGTTGAAATGGGAGCCTTAAAGTAACTCCCAAATCAACTCTATGGAATTTAGAAACAGTTGAACAGTGCTCTAGATACCAAAGCTAGTCTCCAGAGGGAAAATGCCACTTCCCCATCCATATCACTCAGGAAGACTAGACAAGTGGCTAGAGGATGCTTTTCATGTTAGAGCGCTGTTCTGGGTGCTCATTTAAGGCTCCCAAATTCAGTATTTAAACTAACCAGGCTAGTTGGAAAAAGGCTGTGCAGCATCTGTTGGAGGAGGAGGCGGCCAGGAACAAGCATGACAGTTTTACAACTGCCCCGGGACCCCACCCGCGCCACCTGCCAGGCCCTCAGGAGCAGTTTGTGGCCTCTGGTCCCTTTAAACTCAATGGTTATTTAATTAAAAAATTGGGAGTCTTAAATTTCAACTTCAACAGAAAGTGAGTTGAGAGTGGCTGTCTGGCCACAAACTGCAGTGGAGAGAGAGCTAGGTCATAGGACACTAGAGAGGGTAGCAGGGCCAAGGAGTTCAGTTACCTACAAAAACAAACATTAAGTAATGAGAGAAGAGAAGGAAGTTAAAACAACTAATTTAAAAATATCTACATCAAAAATATTACAAGCAGGGCTTCTGTAGCCTTTCCCCCTATTATTTCTCTTATCCTTATATTTTGAATAGTAGAAGGGTGCAATACATTAAGTACCATAATTTTTTTAAATACAAAAGGAACAGTTAATAAGCCACTCTGACGCCAGCACGGGCTGTGATAAAGCATAAGGCCTTCACCCTTCTGCCCCACAACACACTCAATGCATGCACCAACAGCCAATTAATGAACAAAATATCATGGCTTACTGCAATATTAATTTGACAGCATTCCCAGATATGGGATCTTTCTTTAAGGCAATGTATGGTTCAGGTGTGATTATATGATAATTTGCAGAGAGCAATATATTTATACGAAACAGCAACAGATCAAATTAAGCACAATTTCACTTCTATTTACTGAAAAACTTGGATGGATGGGTCATTACATAAAGTAAAACTATTTCCCCATGTTTATTTCACCCCCGCCCCGTTCAGACGTTCTTGTCAACTGCAGGAAATGGCCCACCTTGATTATCACTACAAAAGTGATTTTTTACCCCCGGCTCTCCTGCTGGTAATAGCTCACCTTACCTGATCACTCTCGTTACAGTATGTATGGTAACACCCATTGTTTCATGTTCTCTGTGTATATAAATCTCCCCACTGTATTACCCACTGAATGCATCCAATGAAGTGAGCTGTAGCTCACGAAAGCTTATGCTCAAATAAATTTGTTAGTCTCTAAGGTGCCACAAGTACTCCTTTTCTTTTTACTTGGATAAAGGTTGCTAATAAAATAGCCATTTGTTTCAAAGATCCCAAAGCACTTTTCACATTGCAAACTATACACACCTGAAATCATGCCATCCACTCTTAAGGAAGACTGTGATGGATGTTTAACAGCACAAAACAATGCTAAACTATTTAGGACAGGAGGAGAAGAATGCTGTATCCAAACAAAACCGCAGAAGGAATTTTTGGACAGGACACGAATTAATTCCCCTACTTTTGTAAAAGAGGGAAGCAGTCTGGGGTTTTGTTTGACTGCTTTAAAATGGTCATAAGTGATCCAGACCTTCCTTTTTTGTGCAGTCTGAAAGACAGAACCTCCAGCAGCACAATAGATACTAACTTCACCCTGGGGTCATGATTCAAACTCACTTGGGAGGAATAGGACTACCTACTGAACCACCTCTGGCACCTACATGTTTTGTTGAGATCAGTAGTTGCATGCAAGAACTAACAATCTAGTAATTATTTTGGGGAAGTTCTGTGGCCTGTGTTATGCACGAGGTCTGACTAGATGATCACAATGGTCCCTGCTGGCCTTGAAATCTATTAATCTTTCACTGACCATAATTTCTCGAGTTAAACCTCTTCCACTACAGAAACTTTACCCTCAAAGGCATGAAAGGTCAAGCAAGCAAATACCAACTCATTTTCTGTTAAACTCTGATGACATCCTTATCAGACGTTTGCCTACTGTGTAGTGATTATGATGCTAAGGAGAGGCCCACAGCAGAGCTGCAGTCTCCTTCTATAACTCCTGCATAGCACTTATTATCAGAACTTCATAGAAAAAGTTCTGTACCCTTTGGCCTTTTAGACTTGAGAAGAAGCTGCACAGTGGATCCCATTGTAGGAGTTACATTAAGACTGCACCAGAATGGGATTGTGGACCAGCCAACTGCATCCTGCCGATCACATTTATGGATTGTAAGCAGAAGGCCTCTCACTCAGACACCAGAGGCTGCCTCATGACTGCTAAAGAGGAGTTTCACATATGGTAGGGTGGATAGTAGGCTGCTGAGCCACCACACCTCTACGTAGTGTGAAGAGGAGAAAGGCTGTAGGGGCCATTTTGAACTTTCCTCTGTTCCAGAGGAGGAAACAATAGTCTATAAACTGAACATTTCAGGACCTTACCAAAGGTTATTGCCTTATTTCCTGAGATGGGCAAAATTTGGGGGGGGGGGGGGGGGGGAATCCTATTTTTCCAGATCACTTTACCCAGCCCTGGTTTCTAGATCCAGAACAATGAAAATATGCAAACAGTTAGGCGAATTAGCCTGTAGCATATTTACCTAAATACCGGAGTACTGCTTCTAAAGGCTTTCGAACAACTTGCTTTAACAACAATGGATTTTCTGATGCTTCTGGTAAGCGTGCTGTGCCTGTGAAGACAATATTGGGATTGGGGAAAACATTTATTTTCTTATTAAAAATGGAGTCTTAGACATTAACTTAGTCTAAAACAACTTTTCTCTGGAGCGCTTTTTAGTAAAAAAGGATGTTTACAGAGTAGGTGCATGTTTTGGCAAGTGTACACACAGGCAAAGGAATGTGCTACATACTGGCAAACAAGTGACATGTAAAAAAAAGCTGAGCAATTTCAAATGTGTTATTTGATAATAGTGTGACGAGTTAGGCTATTTCTGTAAAGGAAATAAGTAACAGCAGGTCATCTGTGCTTAGCCACAGTACCCTTGAAAGATCCAACTCAAGGCTTTCCCAAAGGAATTAATCTCAAATTCTGGTTTCCCAATTTCATAGTAAGTAGCTGGATGTCTGGATAAATACTCACATTCTGCTTTGATTGCTGCACTGTTGATAGGCAGGTGGGGATGTCTTGCTGCATGCCAAGGACGCAAGATCTCTCTACACAAGCGTCTGGCAATCCTTGTCAGTTTTGTTGTATGCAGATAGAAGGCTTGTCGTGTCTTCATGGCAAATTTGGGGCTCCCACTGTTTCGCACTGGCACACCATGAAGACTCTGGGAAAAGGGAAAAAGCACAAGCACTTTTATTGTTCATAACTGATTTTTATTAGAAATTTACAGAAAACCAGAAACCAGCATCAGTAAACACCACATACATAGTCCATTCTACAAGTCATTTCCACCTACACCCTTGGAGTTGATACACACTGAAGGAAAGCCACAGAGATAGAGCTAAAGACAAGAGTGGGAGGCAGAGATTAGGAGGGAAGACTCAACAAGCTAAGAACATAACACAACCCTCCACTCCTTCTCCCATCTTCACTGCTGTGGCTCTTCGCTAGCCACTATTCATTTTTGAAAACGTTGGCCCTATACTTTAACGTGGACCAATTTAAGCATTCAATATCTTAGAAAGTTGGCATTGGGCTAAGGTGTACATACTTAACTACACATGGACAAAGATGATGTACCAATTATTGCACAGGCCAGATCCTTACCATGTCATATAAAAGCCAAGTTCTGACTAATAATTCTGTTGGTTTAGACTTTTAAACAGTTGTACAGTAGAACCTCAGAGCTATGGACACCTCAAGAATGGAGGCTGTTTGTAACTCTGAACAAAACATTATGGTTGTTTTCAAAAGTTTACAACTGAACATTGACCTAATACAACTTTGAAACTTTACTATGCAGAAAATAAAACGCTGCTTTTAACCATCTTAATTTAAATGAAACAAGCACAGAAACAGTTTCCTTACCTTGTCTGTCTTTTTTTAAACATTCCCTTTTTTAGTAGTTTATATTTAACACAGTACTGTACTGTATTTGCTTTTTTTTGGTCTCTGCTGCTACCTGATTGCATACTTCCGGTTCCAAATGAAGCATGTGGTTGACCAGTCAGTTTGTAACTGGTGTTCATAACTCTGAGATTCTACTGTATATTTTTTGATGTGGTTGTGTGTGGCAGGAATAAGGGATACTTTTTCCATTACTGTTCATTGGAATGAGCATTGGTTCCCTAACCTGAAGTACTGAGCCGCCTGCAATGGATGTACATACCATAATATTTTACACTGGATACACATACCATATTATTGCGGTTTGGTCCTGGTCTCTCTCCATCTAATCGCGTTGGCATTTTCAAGCCACCATATTTCTTCCAGTAAGTCCAACAGGATGCACAGAGACGACACTGCATGTTAGGGGGACCCCAAGAATACCACTGGTAAGACTGTGTGGCTAGGGATAATAAAGGTGGAAATATATATATTCTTAAACAGAATTGATTTTCAAAGTTTATAGCCTTTACAACCATCTTTAAAATCTCAAAGAAGAAAAAGACCTTTCAGCTTCACAAGGTAACAAAACTAGATCATAAGCTTGCTGTATCAGAAATGAGGCAAATTTCATCATCATTAAATGTTTTATAATGGCATTCTGCAGTGTTGTTATAGCCATGGTGATCCCAGAATATTAGAAAGACAAGGTAGCAAGGTAATTTTTTTTTACTGGACCGACTTCTGTTGGTGAGAGAGAGAGAGAGAGAAGCTTTCAAGCTACACAGAAGAAAAGCTCTGTATAAATTCAGAAGCTTGTTTCTCTCAGCAACAGAAGTTGGTCCAATAAAAGATATTACCTCCCCCACCTTGTCTCTTATAATTACGTTAGCTCAAGTAGTTATACTCTTCAGTATATCATTTGAAACAGTAAAATGAGTAAGTCATTAGGATGTGGAAATTTCCTGGTAATGCCTTTGAGATATTTTATGCTGTAACTCCGAAGGGGGCACTGTAACTTTTCCCCCTCTATTTTAGAAATCCCCTCCCCAACTTTACTTAGGGAAGAGAAAGAGTCAGTCATTTTGACTCTCCATACAGTCCTATGTTTTAGCACATCTAAAAGGCTCTCCATAAAAGACAGGGAAGCCTATTAGGCTAAGACATATTAGCAGATGAGACCATAGTGAATATAAGGATGGAACCATGCTCTTTGGACTTTCCACTACCATTATAAAGCTGTGAAAACATCACCAAGGCCTCTCCAGTGAATTAAAGACTCGTCTTCACTCAGGAGCCATCTATTATTTCACAGGAAACATCAGCTCTTACAGTTATTTACAAAAAAAATCTACCCACTCTAAAAACTTAGAAACATTCACATGAAGAAAAACCCTGCCTATTTCACCCACACCCCACCCTGCATGCTAACTTATTAAAGCTTTACTTTAGTCTTAGTGCTAGAGTACTTCTGCTGCTCTTGCACAATTGCTACATTTGTAGATCACTTACTATAGCAGCTTTCACAGGCCCGTCCTGCTCCCGTGTTCTGTGCCTGTCCTCCTGTACCATTTACCACTCCTGGTTTGACATTATTTACATTGATCTGGTTGGGGTTTGGCTTGTTACTTAAAACACAAAGCAAAAAAAAAGGGGGGAAATTAATTGATTGTGACAAGTAACTTTCCTATGTGACAAAAAAATATGGCCCAGAAGATTAAAACTGAAGACTTGCATTTCTCACATGTTTATGAATTCCAAAACAACAAACGTTACTTACCAGTAATTAGAGTTCTCTGAATACATTTCCTCTGCAGATCATACTGTAGAAGTCTCATGCCATTTCTCAGGAGTCTCAGAACCACTTAAAAACAGTTAACCATTCTGGTCATGAGTACACCTTGATTACTGATCCAAAAACATTCTGATCTAGGTGACAAAAGGGCCATATCGACACACATCCCTCTGTTCCTCTCTGCCTGAACAATATTCTGCTTAAGCCTCTAAAGAAGTGAGGAAGGAGGGAAAGTCAAGGTGGATCTGCAAGGGCAATAGATTCAGAGAATTCCGTGGTAAAGTAGCCTCTCTTTCTCCTTCAGAAAATTGCCTCTTCAAATCCTGTCTCTCTGTAGTAGACGGGCAAGCTTGCAGGCAAGAGCTCAGAAGTACTAATTCAGACTCAAAGTTTGCCCTCCTGAAACAAGCACCTACTGCCACTACAGTATTAAAAAGAACTGCAGAGTAAAAGGTGTAAACTGAATCCTCAGATAACCCAAATGGGAATACCTTGCACAAACAGCAGTTTTCTCCATCTGATTCATAGGTATTTCCTGTGCAATTTCCTAAGAGAAATGTGAAAGGAAGCATCTTAAAAGGTCAAGAGCTCCATACCATCCCATTTAGCACAGAGATTATGGCGCTCCAAGCCAACATGTAGAATCAGATTCATTTACAGACCTTATTTTACCACTCCCTTCAACAAAACCACAACAGAATTAGACTTGTTCGGGTACCAGACTGGAACACAGGGGATCTGGGTTCAATTCCAAGACTTCCTGTGTGACTTTTGGCTAGTCATTTAGGGCTTTCATAAATAGTAGAAGACACTCTACTGGGATGCGATTTCTAAAGCACACTCATGTGCTGTGCATTAATGTGCCTGTGTAGACCATTGGGCTGCATACCTTTTTACAAAGCAGTACTGCTCTGTATGTGTATTCAGCATCTCATCTGCTGACTTCAGTGACACAGTTTACCACTTTTCACTAAGTGAAAACCAACACAGCAGAAAGCCAGAGTCTATTCCTTCTGATGAAGCATCAACATAAAGAGTTAGTAAATTCCAATCAGTTATACCTGTATAAACCAATCAAAGGCAATGAGGTTGCATATGGAATTATTCTTGAGACAATGGGGTTGGGCAGGCATAAATAAGAAAGATTCTCTAGGCCAAATTATAAGACAAGTGGTGATACGAGGGAAAGAGAAAACTCCCCAATCGCTGTGTTTCCAGGGCTGTTAGAAAAAAGAATCTTTTTACTTGGAACTAATTACATGTGATTGGGAGTCACTGAGAGACAATGCCTACACACAATGCTTTTTTTTTTTTTTTTTTTTATTAACAGTTACATGCAGATTCTGCTACAGTGGCACACAAGGGCCATAAAGGCTCCACAAGTGACCAGGGGAGCCTTTTCCAAGAGCAGGAGAAGCTTCAGACTGACCTGTTACATTCTCTTTTGTACAACATAGTGGGCTTACTGAGAGGAAGAAGTGTGGGCGAGGGGAAAGGTCTGTGTATTGCTGAGTTCTACAGACATTCTAGACTTCTCTGGTCTGCAGGGCTCCCCAGGCAAGGCAGAAAAAGAAGAATTAACAACAGGGACCTTCTTCAAATCTTGGTTCAATTGTTCTTTTCTTCAGCTGATGCACTTTCATGTCTCTAATGATTGGTTATTAATGGATTTGAAATGGTTCTGGGATTTGTAAGTCACGGCTTGACGCTCCAACCCTGGGAGACCCGCAAAGGCAATTTTGTGAAGGAGAAGAATGGAATATGGTACCTTCGCATGAGTCTGCATTTTGTTGATTGCTGCCATATTAAAAATTACCTCCAATTAGCTTCTGCTTCACCAAAAATTCATTTTGTGCAAATATAACTAGATTTAAAGGTAGCTGGGGTTCTCGAAAAGTATTATCTCTACAGAGTCGCACTACTGGCAGGCAGTATTGCCTAGTGGATAGAGTACTGGACTAGGGCAAAGAAACCTGGGTTTCTATTCCCAGCTCTGCCACCTGGCCTGCTGAGTGACCTTGGACAAGTCATTCACCTCTGTGCCTCGGTTTCCCCCTCTATAAAATTATATGATCCTTTCTAAAGCCCTTTTAGACCTTCTGATGAAAAGCACTATAAGAGCTTGGTGATATTATATCACTATTACTATTGTTGAATGCTATGCTGCACAGTTCCAGAAACCACATACAATTAACTAGGATGACACACCTTGATATATGCGTCCCACAGTGCTAAGATCACATTTAGAAAGGGAAACGATGGCCAAACTCCTTCACTCCTGGTTGTCTTGTGAAACTGACATACTGAAAAAACCTGGGGATGATCTGAATGTCTCTCTCTGAACTCCACTTACGGTAAATAACATAACTTTTTCTTCATAAGCATGCTACCTCAGGCATCTGAATAATGAAATCAATGGTGACTTAAGTACTCTACCTTAAGCACTTAACCCTTATATTTCTTCAAAGGCTGGTACAGTCTAATTAAGTTAACTTGTTAATCAATTTATTTGTTACTTAATGAAGATGAAGTCAGCAAAGTTCAAACCGCAAATAAGATGCACATTTTACACAGATTACCAACAAGTATGGTAAGCTTTCCCAACACTTGGAGGAGTCTTTAAATCATAACTGGGTGCCTTTCTAAAAGATCTGTGGTTGAATTGGAGTATGTGTACTAGATGCAAGAATCCTTGGGTGAAATTCTCTGGCCTCTGTTATGCAGGAAATCAGACCAGGTGATCATAATATAGCTGCTTCTGATCTATTAAAGTGACAAGATCCTTGTAAGAAGTGTTGGCTCCCAGCTTCCCTTAGATCATAAATTGACAAACAGCTCACAAAACATTGACATTTTTCCAATGTGTGATCGACCTTATGCACTTGGTTGATAGCACTAAATTAACATGGGAGCAGGAACTGAAGTCTTACTTTTTGGAAAGGAGAAACTTGTGTGCCCAAGACATGTAGTAGCTAAAGATTAAACTGGTTTTATTGTTTAGAAGACTGAGTATAATACCACCACTGGAATGGTTTCAGTCATCCAGGTACGTACAACCAGATGTTCTGGTCCTGTCATGAGAAACGCATTTTGGAATAGAACATCGTGATAAAAGAGAATGGCACTTCTCCCCTTACTGCATGTAAAGATTTGTCAGGCCATTAATTTGTGTACCTGAAAACATGTGCCTAAAACTATTCTGTGCCCACTTGTGGAAAAAGAAAAAAAAAAGTCCAATGTTTGTTAAAGTATCCTTAGGTATTGGTAAGATCCTTCTCCACCAGCATTAAAAGTACAGATCACTATCGTTTAAACACAGCTACAAAAGAGGGATAGAATATAATCATGCATGGAAATTTTTCTAGTCTATACGGAGTCTCCAAATAGTCCTACCTAAATGGGAGGAAGAATGGTCTTGGGGCTAAGGCCATAAAATGATGAGTCAAGAGGCAGAGGGTCTATTTTCAACTATGCCACAAATAAATGTTACTTTTCCTGTGCTGTGACTATGGCTCTTCAAGAGGTGTCCCCTTATGGGTGCTCTGCTTCAAGTGTGCATGTACCTCTTGAGCCCTTGATCAGAGATTTCTAGCTCCAGCAGTTTGATGTGGAGATTGGTTTTGAGGGCTGTCCATCTGCCTTGAACCACGAGGGTGTTGAGGTGGGACCCGCATGCTAACAGCGAAGCATCAGGGTTAGTCACTGTTAGGGTTGGGGGACAGTAAGGGATATTCGCACAAATGCTGTGTTGCTTCTTCCACCAGTCTAGGGAGTTCTGTAAGTGCAAGGGGACTGTCACCTGCCTATCCAAAGTGTCCCTGTCCAAAGTGACCCTGTTCAGAGAATAGATAGCTTTTAGCCAACCTTGGAAGCAGCAGAGGTGTAGCCTTGTGTGACTGATCACAAAGATAAAAGCTGCCACACAGCCCAAGAGTTGAAGACAGTACTTTATTGTGATCAGAGGGCTTCCCTGAATTGTCCCTACCAGACCAGACAAGATCACAAATCTGTCCAAAGGGAGGTACGAGTATACCCCTATAAACTGTATCCTTTGTACATGTACCAGCATGGATTTCTTTACATTCAACTGTAGGCCCAACTCTTGGAACAGAGCAAGGGTCATCTGGGTGGCGATAACACTGCCTCAAAGGTGTTGCTCTTGAGTAGCCAGTCGTGGAAGTACAGGAAGACCAGTATCACTTCCTGCCTAAGGTAAGCTGCCACTACTACTAGAACCTTTGAACACACTCTTGGAGCTGAGGATAGGCCGAAGTGGAGCACTCAAAACTGAAAATGATCTTGGTCTATGATGAATCGTTGACATTTCCTGTGTGATGGGAGTATAGTTATTTGAAAGTAGGCATCTTGTAGGTTGAGGGACAAAAGCCAAACCCCATTCTCTAGTAAAGGAATTAAAGTTGCTAGAGTCACCATCCTGAACTTTTGAGGCTTTACAAATTTGTTTATCAGTCTCAGATCCAAGGTCAACCTCCAACCTCTGTCCTCCTTTGGCCCTAGGAAATATTTTGAGTAGAAGCCCCTGACCCTGTGAGGGGAAGGGATTGGTTCTATCATTCCTAGTCGTAGGAGAAAGTCTACTTCTTTCCTCAGTATAAACTTGTGAGGGGGGTCCCTGAAGAGGGATGAAGAAGGCGGGTGAAAGGGAGGAGTGACACACTGGATAGTATATCCCAATATTATGACCTTCAAGAACCATCAGTCCATGGTGATTCACTCCCAAACCTGGTCAGAATGGACAAGACAGTCCCCAAAGGCAGGGAGGTGGACTAGAGCGCACAAACTGTAAATCCAGAGTTGTCGTCATCCAACCCTAGACCAATCCATCAAAACTGTTGTTTAGAGGACGCCTGGGTGATCTTGGAGGGCGGCTGAGCAGCCCTCTTCCTCTGAAACTTGTCTCTCTTTCTGGGAGGTTCTGGGGGTTTATGGTACTCCCAAGAACTGAGAAGGGCATGACCTCTGGGCAGCCTGAGACCTACTAAAACTTTTCTTGCTTGTAGGTGTGTAAATGCCCAAGGAATGTACGGTAGCCCCAGAGCCCTTCAACATGTGCAGGGAATCATTTGTGTCTCCAAGAAAAGCTTATGACCATCAAAAGGAGGTCCTCTACTGTGTTCTGAACCTCTTTAGAAACTCCAAAAGTTGGAGCCATGATACCCGATGCATAACTACTGCTACAGAGATGGATGTGGCAGCACTATCTGCAGCAACTAGAGACGCTCAGAGAGCTGTTCTGGCCAACAGCTGACCCTCGGCAACGACAGACTGGAACTGCTCCCTGCAGATATGTGGCAGCTGCTCAATAAAAGCCCTGTGCTTGTTGTAATTAGTAAAAGTTGTATGTTGGCCATACTGGGTATGGTATCTTGCAATCCAGAACTTCTGCAACCCTGCCGAGTAAGACTTTTGTCCAAAGAAATCCAGCCACCTTCGATCCTTGTTAAATGGGGTAGGTCTCAAAAAAATGCTGCCTACCCCTTTCATTCACCACATCCACTACTAGGAAGTTAGGTGGGGATGGGAAAATAAAAAGTTAGAATCCTTAAGGGGCACATCATACTTAACAATCCTTTTACACCTTAATGGAATAGTGGCAGGCATTTGCCAGATCGTCTTCGCCAGATCCAGAAGAGCCTCATTAATAGGTAGCATCACTCTGGAGAGTGTTGCAGAGTGCAAAATATCTAGCAGCTCTTGTTGTTGATCTTTGGCCTCCTCCAGAGGAATCTGCAAGGTGTCTACTTCCATTCTAAGGAAATCCTGAGACTGCCTAAAGTCGACAGCCATAGAATGTGGTGGAGGCTTCTAGCAAGCAGAGGCTAGGGACACCATCCCTGCCCATCCTGGCTAATAAACATTGATGGACCTATCTTCCATGAATGTATCTAATTATTTTTGAACACTGTTAGGGTCTTGTCCTTCAAAACATCCTCTGGCAGGGAGTTCCACAGGTTGACTGTGCATTGTGAGAAAAAATACTTCCTTTTGTATTTTGTACTTCCTGCTGCCTATTAATTTCACTTGGTGAGCCATAGTCCTTGTGTTATGAGAAGTAAATAACACTTCCTTATTTACTTTCTCCATACCAGTCATGATTTTATAGCCCTCTATCATATCCCCCCATTAGTCGTTTCTTTTCCAAGATGAAAATTCCCAGTCTTCTTAATCGCTCCCCTCAAATGGATACCCCTAATCATTTTTGTCACCCTTTTCTGAACCTTTTCTAATTCCAATATATCTTTTTTGAGATGGGACGACCACATCTGCACGCAGTATTCAAGATGTGGGCATACCAGGGATTTATAGAGAGGCAATATGATATTGTCTGTCTTATTATCTATCCCTTTCTTAACAATTCCCAACATGCTGTTCACCGTTTTTGGCTGCCACTGCACATTGAGTGGATGTTTTCAGAGAGCTATATCCCCAATACCTCTTTCTTGAGTGGTAACAGCACATTTAGACTCCATCGTTTTACATGTATAATTGGGATTATGTTTTCCAATGTGCATTACTTTGCATTTATCAACATTGAATTTCATCTGCCACTTTGTTGCCCAGTTAACCAGTTTTGAGAGATCCTTTAGTACAAGGGTGGGCAAACTATAGCCCGGGGGACACATCCAGCCCTCGAGCTCTTGCCAGGGAGTGGGGTCTGGGGCTTGCCCTGCTCCGCGCATGCTGTGGCTCCGTGCAGCTCCTGGAAGCAGCGACATGCCCCGCCCCCCCGGCCCTACGCATACGGGCAGCCAGGGGATTCTGCATGCTGCCCCCATCCCAAGCGCCACCCCCGCAGCTCCCCATTGACCAGGAACTGCGGCCAACAGGAGCTGTGGGGGTGGCGCTTGCGGACGGGGCAGCATGCAGAGCCGCCTGGCTACGCCTCTCCATTGGAGACAGAGGGGGAGACATACCGCTGCTTCTGGGAGCTGCTTGAAGTGAGCACCACCCAGAGCCTGCACCCCTGACCCCACCCTCCACCCCAACCCCCTGCCCTAGTCCAGAGGCCCCTCCCACACCCTGAACTCCTCATTTCTGGCTCCAACCCAGAGCCCTCACCCCCTCCCGCACCCTAACCCCCAATTTCGTGAGCATTCATGGCCCGCCATAAAATTTTCATACCCAGATGTGGCCCTTGGGCCAAAAAGTTTGCCTACCCCTGCTTTAGTAACTCCTTGCAGCATGCTTGGAACTTAACTATCTTGAGTAGTTTTGTATCATCTGCAAATGTTGCCACTTTACTATTTACTCCTTTTTCCAGATAATTTATGAATATGTTGAATAGGACGGGTCCCAGTGTAGACTCCTGGGGGACCCGACTATTTACCACTCTCCATTCTGAAAACTGACCATTTATACCTACCTTTTGTTTCGTATCCATGAGAGGACCTTCCCTCTTGATCCCATGACAGCTTACTTTGCTTAAGAGCCTTAGATGAGGGACCTTGTCAAAGGCTTTCTGAAAATCTAAGTACACTATAACCACTAGATCCCCCTTGTCCACATGCTTGTTGACGCCCTCAAAGAATTCTAGTAGATTGGTGAGGCATGATTTCCCTTTAAAAAACCATGTTGACTCTTCCCCAACAAATTATGTTCATCTATCTGACAATTTTGTTCTTTACTATAGTTTCAACCAGTTTGCTCAGTACTGAACTCAGGCCTACCGGCCTGTAATTGCCATAATCACCTTCAGAGCCCTTTTTAAAAATTGGTGTCACATTAGCTATCCTCCAGTCATTTAGTACAGAAGCTGATTTAAATGATAGGTTAAAGACTACAGTTAGTAGTTCTGCAATTTCACATTTGAGTTCCTTCAGAACTCTTGGGTGAATACCATCTGGTCCTGGTGACTTATTACTGTTGGGTTTATAAATTTGTTCCAAAACCTCCTCTAATGACATCTCAATCTGGGACAGTTCCTCAGATTTGCCACCTAAAAAGAATGGCTCAGGTTTGGGAATCTCCCTCACATCCTCAGCTGTGAAGACTGATGCAAATAATTCATTTAATTTCTCCATAATGGCCTTATTATCCTTGAGTGCTCCTTTAGCACCTTGATCGTCCAGTGGCCCCGCTGGTTGTTTAGCAGGCTTCCTGCTTCTGCTGAACTTTAAACAGTTTTTTGTTATTTTTTTTGCTATTACTATATCAATATCCTCATTTAATATGAAGCACTTTAGTTCACCCATTTTATTTAGACTTGGTTAGTTGTTCTTCAAATTCTTTTTTGGCCCTCCTAATTATATTTTTACATATAATTTGCCGGAGTTTATGCTCCTTTCTATTTTCCTCACTAGGATTTAACTTTCACTTTTTAAAGGATGCCTTTTTGCTTTTCACTGCTTCTTTTACTCCGTTGTTTAGCCACAGTGGCACCTTTTTGGTTCTCTTACTATGTATTTTAATTGGGGTTATACATTTAAGTTGAGCTTCTATTATGGTGTCTTTAAAAAGTTTCTGTGCAGCTTGCAGAGATTTCACTTTTGGCACTGTAACTCTTAATTTCTGTTTAACTAAACTTCCTCATTTTTGTGTAGTCCCCCCTTTCTGAAATTAAATGCTACAGCGTTGGGCTGCTGTGGTGTCTTCCTTGCCATAGGGATGTTACATTTAATTACATCACAGTCACTATTACCAAGGGGTCCAACTATATTCATATCTTGGACCAGAGCCTGTGCTAAATTAAGGACTAAATCAAGAATTGCCTCTCCTCTTGTGGGTTCCAGGACTAGCTGCTCCAAGAAGAAGTCATTTAAAGGCATCAAGAAACTTGATTTCTGCATCCCATCCTGAGGTGACATGTTCCCAGCCAATATGGGGAAGTTGACATCTCCCATTATTATTACTGAACTTTTTATTTTTTATAACCTCTCTAATCTCCCTGAGCATTTCAGTCACTATCACCACCCTGGTCAGGTGGTCGGTAATATATCCCTATTTCTATATTCTTATGATTAGAGCACAGAATTACAATCCATAGAGATTCCATGATATAGTTTGGTTCATTTAAGATCTTTACTTCATTTGATTCTACACTTTTTTTCACACATAGTCCCACTCTCCCATCAGCACGACCTGTTCTGTCCTTCCAATATATTTTGTACCCTGGTATTACTGTGTTCCATTGATTATTCTCATTCCACCAAGTTTCTGTGATGCCTATTATATCAATATCCTCATTTAATATGAGGCACTCTAGTTCACCCATATTATTTAGACTTCTAGCATTTGTATATAAGCACTTAAAAACTTGCCACTTTTTAGCTGTCTGCCATTACATGATGTAATTGAATGGGACTTTTTTTCATTTCACTATTTTTCATCAGATCCTAAGGGATCTCCCCTAAACGATGCCTCTGTCCAAACCACGTGCTCCCCTGCACCAGTCAGCTTTCCCCCAGCCCTTAGTTTAAAAACTGCTCCATGACCTCATTAATTTTAAGTGCTAGCAATCTGGTTCCACTTTGGTTTCACTGGAGCCCATCCTTCCTATATAGGCTCCCCCTTTCCCAAAAGTGTCCCCAGTTCCTAATAAACCTAAACCCCTCCTCCCTACACCATCGTCTCATCCCCACATTGAGGTTCTGGCTATCTAACTGGCCCTGCAAGTGGAACTGGAAGTATTTCAGAGAATGCTACGATGGAGGTCCTGGACTTCAGTCTCTTACCTAGCAGCCTAAATTTGGCCTCCAGGACCTGTCTCCTATCCCTCCCTATGTCATTGGTACCTATAGGTGCTTACTCTGTGGGTGCTACAGGGCTGAAGCACCCAGGGGAAAAAAATTAGTGGATGCTTAGCACCCACCGCCAATAGTGCTGCAGCCTCACCCACACCAAACAGCTGGTAGAGGGCTGTGTTAATTGCCTATGAACTGTTCAACTTTTGTAGCCTCTGGGCTTGATGCAGCAGAGGCTGACCTCTGGCCCCTCCTCCAGCAGCCTCAGGTAACTGCTCCACTGCTCCAGCCAGGGTTAGAGGTGGGTGACGGGGGAGAGCGCAGGTCTCCCTCTGCTCTGTAGAAGACCAGCCTGGTCAGCAGCAATAAGACCCTGCTCACCTGGGTCACCCCGCCTCCCACCTAAATCTCCTGGGCAAGATCCAGCTCCCAGCGGGCTCCAAATGCAGGCAGCACTAGATAAGTCCTGTTTCAGGCAGAGGGAGCCTGGCAGGAGTGGGGCGGGGAGCTGCGCTGCCATGTCAGAAGATGGAGAGGGAAGTCCACCATGGGTGCAGTTTGGGGGTGTGGGACATGCAGAGTCACTGCCACTGCCTTCCCCCATTTCTACCGAACGTCTCTGCGTAGGTGGGGAAGCATCTGCCCTCAGGGGTGCCATTTAGGGAAAGAAGTGGGGGGGACCGTCCTGGCTCCCCAGGATAGTACAAATGTGGGAGAAAATTTGTGTCTCATCCCTCCCTTGTACCCATGCATCCTTTATCCAAAATACTCATTTGGCACTGAAGTTAAATAGGTGTTAAAATCAGACAAAACCAAGATTTTCAAAATATGATTTAAAATCCCTTCCCCTCTCCATTGCTCAATTTACTGTCTCTTGAGGTGTTATCATTTCACTAGTTCTCCTGTTATCATAGGCTTTGTCTGGACTAGCATTTGTCCTCCTGTTGTAATTGACTGCAAATGTTTGCATCTAGATTAGCATTTACAGTCACTTAACAAGCAATTGACAAAGTATCAGGATGTGTTTCAGAGGAACAGCCATGTTAGTCTGTATTTGCAAAAAGAAAAGGAGTACTTGTGGCACCTTAGAGACTAAGGTGCCACAAGTACTCCTTTTCTATCAGGATGTGGTGGCTCAGCTTCAGGCAAACCACAAAATAATGTGCACCAGAACAAACATTTGTGGAGAGCCTCAGTTATCAACACAATTAGCATGTACGACCAATTAGCTCAAATTGTAACAGGACCACCAACTCTAGTCTAAGCAAAGCCAAAGCATGAGTCCCCCAGGCTAGACAGGATCTGGAGGAAACATAAACCTGTCTTCCCTTGCCAAAACAAAAAACAAACATACAGACAAAACAAAAACCTAGACCCCGAATCTTCATGCCTTCTTTATACATCAGAAGAAAATCAAACAAAGGCACAGTCTCAAGTTATTGCCCCTTTACAGATCACCTTTAAAAATAAAATTATCCTTTACGTTCCTAGTTTCCCAAAGTCAGGGTAACTGCTGACTTTGTGCGGCTGAAAGACTGGATCTGGGTATGAAAATTTGTTCCTTTCCACCGCTGCATGTACACATAGAACAGAAAAAACAATGAAGAGTCCTTGTGGCACCTAGAGACTAACACATTTATTTGGGCATAAGCTTTCGTGGGCTATGCCCAAATAAATGTGTTAGTCTCTAAGGGCATGGTATACTTGCGAGTTAGAGCACATTAAAGCAGTCCCGGGTGCCCTAACTCATGACGCATCCACACTGGCAAAGCACGTAGAGCGCCCGTACTCTGCAGCTGGAGCGCTCCTGGTAATCCACTTCGATAAGAAGCATAACACTTGATGTGCCCCGGCTGGAGCGCCATGGCGCCAGTGTGGATGCTCTGGTCTATTCATGCGCTCTGATTGGCCTCCAGAAGTGTCCTGCTCTAGCCACTCTGGTCATCACTTTGAACTCTACCGCCCTGCCCTCAGGTGACCAACCGTCAGACCCACCCTTTACATTCTCTGGGAATTTTGAAAATCCCCTTCCTATTTGCTCAGCAAGGCTTTGGGTGCTCTCAGTGCATCTTTCCAGGTGACCATTCCTCCACACACCAGGCGATCCCTAGTATGGAGCAATGACGAGGTGCTGGACCTCATCAGTGGTTGGGGGGAGGAAGCTGTCCAGTCCCAGGTGCGCTCCATCCGTAGGAATTATGATACCTTCAGGAAGATATCAAGGGACATGATGGAAAGGGGCCATGACTGGGACGCACTGCAGTGCAGGATTAAAGTGACAGAGCTGCAGAATGTCTACCACAAAGCCCACGAGGCAAACTGCTGCTCTGGTGCTGCCTCTGCGACCTGCCGTTTCTACAAAGAGCTGGACACAATACTTGGGGGCGACCCCACCTCCACTCCGAGGACCACCATGGACACTTCAGAGCCCTGTTCAACAAGGCAGGAGGAGGAGGAGGAGGAAAGCGGGAGCGAGGATGCTGAGGAGGAGGAAGACACCCCAGCATCCCCAGATGCATGCAGCCAGGAGCTGTTCTCAAGTGAGGAGAAAGGTAGCCAGTTGCGGCGGCTGGTGCTTGGGGAAGGACAAACACCAGAGGTGATGCCTGGTAGGCGGCTTTTATTTTGGAAAGGAAGTTGTTCAGTGCAAGCTCTTGGGCCGAGGACGGTTAGGGCTGAACGAATGCCTCGATGCAGAATAGGGCGTTGATGTGCTCTCTCATATCGCGGCAATCGGCCTCAGTGCTCTCTTCGAAAGTCTCATGAAGAAGCTGGGCAATCCGCTTGCGCAGTTTCCTTGGCAGAGCTACTGTGCTCCTTGTCCCAGTCAGGCTAACACGTCCGTGCCACCATGCCGTGATGGGCGGGGGACCATTGCTGCACATAGGCAAGCTGCATATGGGCCAGGGCAGAAGCCGCATTGTAGTAGAAGACCCTCCCTTGCTTTGCTTCCCAGGTCACCCTCAGAAGCAAGGTATCTTCCAGGACGAACTCCTGAGGAAAGTGTGGTGACAGTGTTCAGTATAGGGGCCCCCTGCAGCTGTTAGCTCTCCTCAAGGCACAGAACCCCAGAGGACAGTACGGCCATGAAACAATCAGTCCCCCACACCCCTGTACTTACTCACCATTTTGGGGCTCCTGTGGGTTGTGTGTGCTCGCTTTGGGATGGGCAAATTCTGATATTGTGTAGACTCTGCTTGTCTTTAAGTATAGGCGAATCGTTGCTCTGTCTTGTGTGAACAATGCTGCATTTCAAGTGTTGCATTTTGGTTTTACAGATGCAAACCTGAGATCTCAGCCGTCCTTGTTATCACCGGCCAAAAGACTCCAAAGAATTAGGAAGACGCCACATAGAAGCAAAGAGGACATGCTGCATGAAGTAAGGCAGCAGTCCCTTAATGAAAATCAAAAAGTGCAGGAGTGGCAGGAGAGTGAAAGAAGGGCCCGCCAGCAGAACGCGGATCACCGGCACCAAAGCACGGAGTGGCTGCTAAGCATCATGGAGCGCCAAGCGGACTCGATACAGGCACTCGTAGCCATGCAGGCGCAGCACTACCGCGTCTATCTCCCCTGCAGCCCTTGTCCCAAAACTCTTTCCCTTGTGCCCCCATGTCACCTCCAACCCACTTTCTCCCACATCCGGGTTCTTATTGCCACCAGCAGCCTCTAACACCTGTAGCTTCACCACCCAGCCCTGCAAACTATGACCCTTACCCACTGCACTCAACCCCCATCACCATGCATTTTATCCAGCCTGAAATGCAGCACTCCAGACAGGAAGGCCGAGTATGATAGCAGGACATACACAAATCTGTGATTGAACCGTTCCCCTCCCCATCCCCTTGCCCTTTCTGTTTCCCAAGCAGTTGTGTTTCTTTTCAATAAATGGATTTTTTGGCTTTGAAAACATTCTTTATTATTGTATTAAGTAAAACTTACCTTAGCCCAGGAAAGCAACAGGCCCTGCAAGTCAGTGTAGCTAACACAGATTCCTACTAACATTCTGCCGTCCCGTGCAGGGCAACTAACATTACTGTTGGCTTTCAGTCTCAAATTGCTCCCTCAAGGCATCCCTAATCCTTGCAGCCCCGCACTGGGCCCCTCTAATAGCCCTGCTCTCTGGCTGTTCAAATTCAGCCTCCAGGTGTTGAACCTCCGAGTTCCATGCCTCAGTGAATCTTTCACCCTTCCCTTCACAAATGTTATGGAGAATACAGCACGTGGCTATAACCATGGGGATGTTGTCATCGGCCAGGTCCAACTTCCCATACAGACAGCGCCAGCAGCCCTTTAAACAGCCAAAAGCACACTCCACGGTCATTCTTCACCAACTCAGCCTGTTGTTGAACCACTCCTTGCTGCTGTCAAGACTCCCTGTGTAGGTTTTCATGAGCCACAGCATTAAAGGGTAAGTGGGGTCTCCAAGGATCACAGGGGGCATTTCGACTTCCCCTACGGTGATCTTCTGGTCTGGGAAGAAAGTCCCAGCTTGCAGCTTCCTGAACAGGCCCGTGTTCTGAAAGATGCATGTGTCATGCATCTTTCCGGGCCAGCCTGCATTACTGTCAATGAAATGCCCATGGTGATCCACAAGCGCCTGGAGAGCCATAGAGAAACACCCCTTCCAATTAACGTACTTGGAGGCTAGGTGGGCTGGTGCCAGAATTGGAATATGCATGCCGTCTATCGCCCCTCTGCAGTTAGGGAAACCAATTTGTGCAAAGCCAGCCACAATGTCATGCACGTTACCAAAAGTCACGGTTCTTCTGAGCAGGATTTGATTAATGGCCCTGCAAACTTGCATCAACACGATTACAACTGTCGACTTTCCCACTCCAAACTGGTTAGCGACCGATCAGTAGCTGACTGGAGTTGCCAGCTTCCAGATTGCAATAGCCACATGCTTCTCCACCGGCAGGGCAGCTCTCAGTCTCGTGCTCTTGCGTCGCAGGGTGGGGGCGAACTCATCACACAGTCCCATGAAAGTGGCTTTTCTCATCCAAAAGTTCTGCAGCCACTGCTCCTCATCCCAGACTTGTGTGACAACGTGATCCCACCACTCAGTGCTTGTTTCCCTGAGCCCAAAAGCGGTGTTCCATGGGGGTGAGCATGTCCATGAATGCCACAAGCAATCTTGTGTCATACGAGTTATGCGAGTCGACATCATCATCATACTCCTCACTGTCAGTTTGTATCTTAAGGAGTAAGTAGACTGCCAAATGTGATATGCTGGCAAGACCCATCAGCATATTCCTCAGCACTTCGGGATCCATTCCCGCAGACTGAAAGGGAAGACAGAGCGTGCAGTACAAAAAACGTTGAAAGATGGCACCAAATGTGGACGGAAGCACAGGGACTGCTATGCGAAGCGATGCATCAAGGGAAGTTGGGACAGGGCCCAGAATGCCCCGCCCCCCTCCACCCCCTTCCCACAAGCCACAGGGCCAGAATGGGAAGAGGTGCTCTGTGGGATAGCTGCACATAATGCACCACTCCCAACACCACTGCAAGTGCCACACATGTGGCCATGCCAGTGCGCTTACAGCTGACAGTGTGAACACATTGCAACACTTTCCCTACTGCGCTCTCTGAGGGCTGGTTTAAACTCACAGCACTCTACATCTGCAAGTGTAGCCATGCCCTAAGGTGCCACAAGGGCTCCTCATTGTTTTTACTGATACACACTAACAAGGCTACCACTCTGAAACATACAGAATAGTTTGCTGGGAGCACAACAAAATAGGTTAGGGTAAGAGAAAGCTGATTAGGGGAAGAGGCCCTCAAAATAATCTTGTCTTGAAAATAGCCACAGAGTTTGCTTCAGGTGTTTCTCAGACACTGTCTCCCCGCAAGAAGAAGAAAATGTTAACAGTCCAATTGCTATAAAACTGACATGCATAGTGAGATTACCTTGAACAATGGAATTCCACAACTGAAACTGAGATAGAGGGGAACTCCCATTGAGATGAATGGGTCATTTCACACCACCCAGAGCTATTGTGTTAGACTTTCATCTCTTTGGAGCATCCTAATTCATCTGAGCACACCCCACTGAGGTGAATGGCCCATTCCACACATGAACAGTACTCCTGTACTGCAGAGGGCTGTGCAGAGCCACTTCCTTCCTCAAGTAGATACAAAGTCTGGGACTACCTGCTATTCCTCTTGCTGCCTCCAGCCTCCTCACAGCCCACCAATTACCATCCTCATTTCTTCCCATGGCTCTTCCAGCCCTACTAGGAGTATGGTGGGGCCAGGAGGAAGGCAGAGCTGGTAGCTAAAGTGGCAGATCATTCCCCTCCCACTGATGCCCTCCAATCATGCCCCCCTCATGAAAACCTCTTCCTCAAGGAACAAGGGACATTAACAGCCCCAAAACATGGTTAATGCAGGTCTTGTTTACACTACAGTGCCTTTGCCAGTATAGCTATGCCAGCTACGCCCCCTGCTTAGTACCTTCCTCAACTCAAGTAGTGTGTTTCAGATTCCTGCTGGCACTGCCAGTCTGATGTGCCTTCTCTGGCTTGTCAGATTGCTTTATATCTGCTGGCAAACCACAGCACCACTCAGACTGCTTCCCAGGCTGGTGAACCACCTGTGGTTCATTACTTTTATACCAGTGTAATTCCACTGGTTTCACTGAGGTTGCTCCTGATTTAAACTGCTACAAGTGAGGAGAGAATCAGGTATAGGCAACAACTCCATGCGCGCTCCAGAGCTCAAGAACCCATAGAAAAAAAAATAGCTGGGGTGATCAACACCCACCAGCCGCTGCCATTCAGCTGTTTGGCAGCTGGCATGGGGCCTCAGGGGAGAGGGCGGAGCGGGGGCAGGAAGAGAAGGAGTGAGGGTGGGGCCTTGAGGGAGGGGGTGGAGCAGGGACAGGAAGAGGCAGGGTGAGGGCAGGGCATCAAGGGAGGGGGTGGAGTGGGGCAGGGCCTTGGGGCAGAGTGGGGGTGGAGCACCCACTGGGAAAAATAAAAGTCAGCGCTTATGGGTACCTATGTGTATTAGACCACCGGCTCCTCCCCAGCACTACACAAGTCTATCTAGATGTCTCGAGAGATCCACAACCTTCACATCAGGCAAGCAAGTCATCATGCGGTTCTCCCGGTCCTCGCAAACCCAGCTATTTATTTATTTGGGCATAAGCTTTCATGAGCTTATGCCCAAATAAATGTTAGTTTCTAAGGTGCCACAAGTACTCCTCATTGTTTTTGCTGATACAGACGAACATGGCTACCACTCTGAAACCAGCTATGTTTCTAATGATCAAATCCCGCATAACTATTACCTGCCTCTTCCTAATAACTGGAGTCCGTTCCCCCCCCCGCCCCGGAGAGGTATCCTCACTGCAAGAGGATACTACATCATCATCTGGAAGGAGGGTCTCAACTATGGGATCGTCCTCCTCTGCTCCAGTTGGATGTTCTCCATCCCTGAGACTTTCATCCTTCTCAACAGCACAGAGACTGTCAGACCGGGAGTTGGACCATTCTACTATGTCCCGGAAAGTCTCGTCTACGTACCTCTTTGTCTCCCTTAGCTCCTCCAGTTCAGCAACTCTGGTCTCCAAAGCCTGTACATGGTCTGAGGGCCAGGAGCTTCCTGTACCGAATGCACACACAGGCAACCATACATGCTGCATTGGGTGCAATAAACTGGATAGCCTGTTGCTGGACTAGCCCCCACTCTGTCGCTGAACTTCTGCCTGCATTCTTTTTTTTTTTTAAACTCTGCAGCTTATTCCTTTGTTGATGTTTTGTCTTTATTGGGGGTGTTTCTGGCTTTAAGTGCATCTAGCCCCTCCTCCCACTCCCCCACTGAACTCCCTCACAAACTCCCCTGTTCGCTAGCTCCTCTGGTCACTTAAGAGTGGGCTTTTTAAAGACCTGGTCTTCCTGAGTAGCCTTGACCCCAGGTTAAGGGTTGATGGGTACTAAAGGGCTTAGGGTTCAAAGCCTCAACATGGTGCTGGATCTGTCCGAGGTGAGATGTACAGGGGAAGGAGGAGCATTCCATGGCTAACAGTCTGAGCTTTATCTCTATGTTGTTCCTAGCCCTGGACTTAAGGGCCAAACAGAAGGAACATTTCTGGGAAATGTGGAACTCCCCTGGACAACAGACACACTTGGAGTGCCCATCACCTAGCAACCTCACGGCAGCTTTCCATGCGGCCCATCCTGACAAACCCGGGCTGGCAGGGGGCACCTCTGGATTGGGTAATGTAAGACCCTGTGAATCTAGAATCCAGGCAGCTGCAGAGCTACCAGACAGCTGACATCTCCATGCTGCCACCCAGCAGTAGCAGTAACCAGCTTGCGTTCCACTTCCTGTGACCTACTGCGGATCCAGACCATGGCAAGTTCCACCTCAAGAGTTTGACAGACAGCAGCCCCATGACTCCTGATTGGCTCCCTGCCCCATATAAACCCAAGGGCATTCCAGGAAGTGTCCTGGCAACAGTACAGATCTCCTGTGGCTGCCACAACTGTTCCTGCTCCTAAATTCCTGGCTTTGACCTCAACTTCATTTGGACTTTGCCTCCTGATGCAATCCTGAAATGTGACTTGGACTCTGACCCTTAGTACCAACCCTGTCCTGGACCCTGACTACGAATACCTCCACTACTCCCAGCCTCAGTTGCCCCCATTGAATCCCTTGGCCCCGACTACCCTTGTTAGAATGCTGACAAGGAGAAATTTCCTCTTTCACAGAGGTTTTGTAAACCAAAAGTTGTTGTGTTTGTAAATGAACTTAGCGCCTTCTATCTGAGAATATCAATGAAAAGAAAGTATTGGTTGAAATCCTTCTTGGAAACTGTGGACTACATGGGACATTTACTAGATTTTCTCCATGCCCTTCCTTTGTAATATAAAGTAATACAGATCTTTAAGCAAGAACCAGAGGAGCCATGCCAGATTCCATTTTCCTATCCTGATGGTGCTATTTCCAGAAGTCCTGCCCCCAGATACAACTTGCTAAATATCCAGAATACCACCAGATAGGTACCACAAGCTAGAGCAAGTGATGCCCTCCCAGGAGAAAGCAAATAGGACTGAGATATGACTTCCACAGCATCCTGGAGAGTCTGCTTGGTTAAATTCTGTAATAAAGAGATGCTACATCTGCACTAGAGATACTGACCAACCGGGAAAGGAGAGACACCAAATTCACATTAATAAAACCATCCAATTATATTTGAAATATTAACTACATGGCATGAGTTGATAGTAGCACCTTTGTTGTCATTCTTGAGAATAAGGCTGTTACAACAAAGTTTAATTAGTGTCCAAGTATATAGACTAAATTAAGTCACTGCTTGCAAACCAAATATTGTCTTCTCTCATTGTATATAAGTGGCAACAATAAGGTCATATGCATCCGGCTACCATACTGATCCACAAGCACTGCCAGTTTAGTGAAATTGCAAAGGAAGTAACTTTTAAAGTGAATTTATGCATTTAAATACTATTATGAGTTACAAACATCTCCCCTTTTCTGTATTTTGCATATTAATTTTTACTTTCTGTATATTCACTACATATCTCTTCTCCCACAACTGAAGATACAGGAAGCTACAATGGTTTCCTTTCTATTGAAAAATCTGGCACAAAAAGGTCATTCCTGCTTTTCAGTTCCTCCATAGACTTTCCCCCGTCCCTCAGTTTTTCTATTATCCGGTTCATTCCCTGCATCTGAATATTAGACTGCCTTCCGTGTCTTCATGGTTAGCAGCAGTCTCTGAAACAAGCACACTACTTCTTCATGCCTAGTTGATTTCCTAAATCTTCCAATCTCACCTTAAGCACAATCTCTGCAAAATCTCTCTCTACAACAGGATTATTAATGGATAGTGGTGGTGGTAGATTGGAATGGATAGGAAGATGGAATTAGAGCTCTGCATGGGACTATTCTTTTAATCCCGCTCCCGTCCTGCAATACGCACTCCCACCTGCTCCTGCATTGCTTCTTGCATTTCTATTTTGCTCCCACCTGCAAAAACCTTAAATCCCACAAAAAAGGTTGGTATATAAAGTAAAAAAACTGAATTCAGACAATTTTTACTACTAAAAGAACAAATCTTGCTTAAACTATGTAAAAAACATACTTCAACTCCTGTTAGAATAGACGACAAATCTCTTTCTATCCCTCACTTAAAGTTAAGTATTAAAACCTTTATTCAAAAAAAAAAAAAAAAAGAGAGAGAGAGAGAAAGGAAAAACTTGCTTTACATTGCTGAAATGTTATTTATGACAAACATGCGAGACATTTAGTGTTGTCCTGCAGTGTTTTTTTTGCCCACCCAACCCTACCTGCAACAAAGTACATTTTACTCACTCCTGTTATTATGGCAGCATTTCCTCTGTGACCTGCAGGATCCCAGTCCCATTGCAGAGCTCTACATGGAATCTCTTCAAAATGTATTTAATACATATACCAATGGGAATAGTTCTTGCTGATGTTGTATCTTACTGATGAGCAAGACCAGTTTCAAGACAACTCTTTATTATGTACAGAAATAAGGGATCAAAACTTCCTATTATTTGCTAGCTGTTGCCTACAACTGCCTTGTCTTTTTGTTTTCTCTGTCCCAGTATGCAGCACCTCACAGGAAAACAGACTGCATAATGAAAGGTTTCAGAGTAACAGCCGTGTTAGTCCGTCTTTGCAAAAAGAAAAGGAGTACTTGTGGCACCTTAGAGACCAACCAATTTATTTGAGCATGAGCTTTCGTGAGCTACAGCTCACTTCATCGGATGCATACCGTGGAAACTGCAGTAGACATTATATACACAGAGAGACCATGAAACAATACCCCCTCCCACCCCACTGTCCTGCTGGTAATAGCTTATCTAGAGAGTGGTCACTTTGGATGGGCTATTACCAGCAGGAGAGTGAGTTTGGGGGGGGGGGGGGGCAGAGGGTGAGAAAACCTGGATTTGTGCTGGAAATGGCCCAACTTGATGATCACTTTAGATAAGCTATTACCAGCAGGACAGTGGGGTGGGAGGGGGTATTGTTTCATGGTCTCTGTGTGTATATAATGTCTACTGCAGTTTCCACGATATGCATCCGATGAAGTGAGCTGTAGCTCACGAAAACTCATGCTCAAATAAATTGGTTAGTCTCTAAGGTGCCACAAGTACTCCTTTTCTTTTTGCATAATGAAAGTACAAGAAGCGTGGCATTACTGAACTTCCTGGAGGAATTACTCTATAGCACACGTGACTCAAACTCAGTGAAATACAAGTTTCATTTTCAAATATTCTTTCAATGCTGTTGCTTTTGCCATTTATTTTTGTATTCCTTAGAATCATAGGATCATAGAATATCAGGGTTGGAAGGGACCTCAGTAGGTCATCTAGTCCAACCCCCTGCTCAAAGCAGGACCTAATCCCCAACTAAATCATTCCAGCAAGGGCTTTGTCAAGCCTGACCTTAAAAACCTCAAAGGAAGGAGACTCCACCACCTCCCTAGGTAACCAATTCCAGTGCTTCACTACCCTCCTAGTGAAAGTTTTTCCTAATATCCAACCTAAACCTCCCCCACTGCAACTTGAGACCATTACTCCTTGTTCTCCCGCTTCAGGTAGTTGAAAGCAGCTATCCAATCCCCACTCATTCTTCTCTTCTGCAGACTAAACAAGTCCAGTTCCCTCAGCCTCTCCTCATAAGTCATGTGCTCCAGCCCCCTAGTCATTTTTGTTGCCCTCTGCTGAACTCTCTCCAATTTTTCCACATCCTTCTTGTAGTGGGGGGCCCAAAACTGGACACTACTCCAGATGAGGCCTCACCAATGCTGAATAGAGGGGAATGATCATGTCCCTCGATCTGCTGGCAATGCTCCTACTTATACATCCCAAAATGCCGTTAGCCTTCTTGGCAACAAGGGCATACTGTTGACTCATATCCAGCTTCTCGTCCACCAGGTCCTTTTCTGTGGAACTGCTGCCTAGCCACTCGGTCCCTAGTCTGTAGCAGTGCAGTAGACAGACATATTAGATACACAACATTGATTCCTTCAGGGTGAAAGGCACTATTGTGCATTACAAACGGTGGTTCACCTTTATCTACTGTAGGTTTCTGTCCCATAATCATGTCTGAGAGGAGAGGAAGGCTGGTCCAATGGTAGGGGGCATTTTTTCTGGGACTCAAGATCTAGGTTCAACTTGATGCTCCACATAGTGTCTCTGTGTAGCCTTAGGTAAGTCACTTAGTCTCTCTGTGACTTAATTCCCCATCTGTACAATGGGGTTAATAGCACTGCCCTTCCCCACAGGGCATTGTGGGGATAAATACATTAAAGACTTAGGGTATGTCTACACTACGGAATAAGGTCGAATTTATAGAAGTCGGTTTTTTAGAAATCGGTTTTATAAATTCGAGTGTGTGTGTCCCCACAGTAAATGCTCTAAGTGCATTAAGTGCATTAACTCGGCGGAGCGCTTCCACAGTACCGAGGCAAGCGTCGACTTCCGGAGCGTTGCACTGTGGGTAGCTATCCCACAGTTCCCGCAGTCTCCGCTGCCCATTGGAATTCTGGGTTGAGATCCCAATGCCTGATGGGGCTAAAACATTGTCGCGGGTGGTTCTGGGTACATATCGTCAGCCTCCCGTTCCCTCCCTCCCCCCGTGAAAGCAAGGGCAGACAATCATTTCGCGCCTTTTTTCCTGAGTTACCTGTGCAGACGCCATACCATGGCAAGCATGGAGCCCGCTCAGGTAACCGTCACCCTATGTCTCCTGGGTGCTGGCAGACGCGGTACGGCATTGCTACACAGTAGCAGCAACCCCTTGCCTTGTGGCAGCAGACGGTACAGTACGACTGGTAGCCGTCATCGTCATGTCTGAGGTGCTCCTGGTCGCCTCTGTGAGGTCGATCAGGAGCGCCTGGGCAGACATGGGCACAGGGACTAAATTTGGAGTGACTTGACCAGGTCATTCTCTTTAGTCCTGCAGTCAGTCCTATTGAACCGTCTTATGGTGAGCGGGCAGGCGATACGGACTGCTAGCAGTCGTGCTGTACCATCTTCTGCCGAGCAGTCATGAGATGTGGATGGCATGCAGTCCGTCTGCTGCCAGCCAAAGATGTAAAAGATAGATGGAGTGGGTCAAAACAAGAAATAGACCAGATTTGTTTTGTACTCATTTGCTTCCCCCCCCTCCCCTGTCTAGGGGACTCATTCTTCTAGATCACACTGCAGTCAAGATGCAGCGAGGTAAATCTAGCCATGTATCAATCAGAGGCCAGGCTAACCTTCTTGCTCCAATAAGGACAATAACTTAGGTGCACCATTTCTTATTGGAACCCTCTGTGAAGTCCTGCCTGAAATACTCCTTGATGTAAAGCCACCCCCTTTGTTGATTTTAGCTCCCTGAAGCCAACCCTGTAAGCGCCCCTCCCAGCGTCAGAGCAATGGCAAACAATCGGGCATCTGAGAGTGCTGTCCAGAGCAGTCACAATGGAGCGCTCTGATGGGGCTAAAACATTGTCGCGGGTGGTTCTGGGTACGTGTCGTCAGGCCCCCGTTCCCTCCCTCCCTCCGTGAAAGCAAGGGCAGACAATCATTTCGCGCCTTTTTTCCTGAGTTACCTGTGCAGACGCCATACCACAGCAAGCATGGAGCCCGCTCAGGTAACCGTCACCCTATGTCTCCTGGGTGCTGGCAGACGCGGTACGGCTTTGCTGCACAGTAGCAGCAACCCCTTGCCTTCTGGCAGCAGACGGTGCAATACGATTGGTAGTCGTCCTCATCGTGTCCGAGGTGCTCCTGGCCGCGTCGGCTGGGAGCGCCTGGGCAGACATGGGCGCAGGGACTAAATTTGGAGTGACTTGACCAGGTCATTCTCTTTAGTCCTGCAGTCAGTCCTATTGAACCGTCTTATGGTGAGCAGGCAGGCGATACGGACTGCTAGCAGTCGTACTGTACCATCTTCTGCCAGGCAGGCAAGAGATGAGGATTGCTAGCAGTCGTATTGCACCATCTTCTGCCAGGCAGGCAAGAGATGGGGATGGCTAGCAGGCGTACTGTACCATCTTCTGCCAAGCAGCCATGAGATGTGGATGGCATGCAGTCCTTCTGCACCGTCTGCTGCCAGCCAAAGATGTAAAAGATAGATGGAGTGGGTCAAAACAAGAAATAGACCAGATTTGTTTTGTACTCATTTGCCTCCTCCCCTGTCTAGGGGACTCATTCCTCTAGGTCACACTGCAGTCACTCACAGAGAAGGTGCAGCGAGGTAAATCTAGCCATGTATCAATCAGAGGCCAGGCTAACCTCCTTGTTCCAATAACAACGATAACTTAGGTGCACCATTTCTTATTGGAACCCTCCGTGCAGTCCTGCCTGAAATACTCCTTGATGTACAGGCACCCCCTTTGTTGATTTTAGCTCCCTGAAGCCAACCCTGTAAGCCGTGTCGTCAGTCGCCCCTCCCTCCGTCAGAGCAACGGCAGACAATCGTTCCGCGCCTTTTTTCTGTGCGGACGCCATACCACGGCAAGCATGGAGCCCGCTCAGCTCACTTTGGCAATTAGGAGCACATTAACCACCACACGCATTATTCAGCAGTATATGCAGCACCAGAACATGGCAACGCGATACCGGGCGAGGAGGCGACGTCAGCGCGGTCCCGTGAGTGATCAGGACATGGACACAGATTTCTCTGAAAGCATGGGCCCTGACAATGCATGCATCATGGTGCTAATGGGGCAGGTTCATGCTGTGGAACGCCGATTCTGGGCTCGGGAAACAAGCACAGACTGGTGGGACCGCATAGTGTTGCAGGTCTGGGACGATTCCCAGTGGCTACGAAACTTTCGCATGCGTAAGGGCACTTTCATGGAACTTTGTGACTTGCTTTCCCCTGTCCTGAAGCGCATGAATACCAAGATGAGAGCAGCCCTCACAGTTGAGAAGCGAGTGGCGATAGCCCTGTGGAAGCTTGCAACGCCAGACAGCTACCGGTCAGTTGGGAATCAATTTGGAGTGGGCAAATCTACTGTGGGGGCTGCTGTGATGCAAGTAGCCCACGCAATCAAAGATCTGCTGATATCAAGGGTAGTGACCCTGGGAAATGTGCAGGTCATAGTGGATGGCTTTGCTGCAATGGGATTCCCTAACTGTGGTGGGGCTATAGATGGAACCCATATCCCTATCTTGGCACCGGAGCACCAAGCCGCCGAGTACATAAACCGCAAGGGGTACTTTTCAATAGTGCTGCAAGCTCTGGTGGATCACAAGGGACGTTTCACCAACATCAACGTGGGATGGCCGGGAAAGGTGCATGATGCTCGCATCTTCAGGAACTCTGGTCTGTTTCAAAAGCTGCAGGAAGGGACTTTATTCCCAGACCAGAAAATAACTGTTGGGGATGTTGAAATGCCTATATGTATCCTTGGGGACCCAGCCTACCCCTTAATGCCATGGCTCATGAAGCCGTACACAGGCAGCCTGGACAGTGGTCAGGAGCTGTTCAACTACAGGCTGAGCAAGTGCAGAATGGTGGTAGAATGTGCATTTGGACGTTTAAAGGCGCGCTGGCGCAGTTTATTGACTCGCTTAGACCTCAGCGAAACCAATATTCCCACTGTTATTACTGCTTGCTGTGTGCTCCACAATATCTGTGAGAGTAAGGGGGAGACGTTTATGGCGGGGTGGGAGGTTGAGGCAAATCGCCTGGCTGCTGGTTACGCGCAGCCAGACACCAGGGCGGTTAGAAGAGCACAGGAGGGCGCGGTACGCATCAGAGAAGCTTTGAAAAACAGTTTCATGACTGGCCAGGCTACGGTGTAAAAGTTCTGTTTGTTTCTCCTTGATGAACCCCCCCGCCCCTTGGTTCACTCTACTTCCCTGTAAGCTAACCACCCTCCTCTCCTCCCTTTAATCATTGCTTGCAGAGCCAATAAAGTCATTGCTGCTTCACAGTCATGCATTCGTTATTCATTCATCACACAAATAGGGGGATGACTACCAAGGTATCCCAGGAGGGGTGGTGGAGGAGGGAAGGAAAATGCCACACAGCACTTTAAGCACAGCACTTTAAAAGTTTACAACTTTAAAATTTATTGAATGACAGCCTTCTTTTTTTTGGGCAATCCTCTGTGGGGGAGTGGCTGGTTGGCCGGAGGCCTCCCCACCGTGTTCTTGGGCGTCTGGGTGTGGAGGCTATGGAACTTGGGGAGGAGGGCGGTTGGTTACAGAGGGGCTGCAGTGGCAGTCTGTGCTCCAGCTGCCTTTGCTGCAGCTCAACCATACACTGGAGCATACTGGTTTGGTCCTGCAGCAGCCTCAGCATTGAATCCTGCCTCCTCTCATCACGCTGCCGCCACCTTTGAGCTTCAGCCCTGTCTTCAGCCCGCCACTTACTCTCTTCAGCCCGCCACTTACTCTCTTCAGCCCTCCACCTCTCCTCCCGGTCATTTTGTGCTTTCCTGCACTCTGACATTATTTGCCTCCACGCATTCGTCTGTGCTCTGTCAGTGTGGGAGGACAGCATGAGCTCGGAGAACATTTCATCGCGAGTGCGTTTTTTTTTCTTTCTAAGCTTCACTAGCCTCTGGGAAGGAGAAGATCCTGTGATCATTGAAACGCATGCAGCTGGTGGAGAAAAAAAAAGGGACAGCGGTATTTAAAAAGACACATTTTATAAAACAGTGGCTACACTCTTTCAGGGTAAACCTTGAAAGTTAACATTACATACATAGCACATGTGCTTTCGTTACAAGGTCGCATTTTGCCTCCTCCCACCGCGTGAACGGATTTTGGTTGAATGCCAGCAAACATACACTGCAATGCTTTGTTCTACAGTGATTCCCCAGTACGTGTTGCTGGCCTGGAGTGGTAAAGTGTCCTACCATGAAGGACGAAATAAGGCTGCCCTCCCCAGAAACCTTTTGCAAAGGCAGAACCGCAAATGCCAGGGCAAAGTAATCCTTTCACATGCTTGCTTTTAAACCATGTATAGCATTTTAAAAGGTACACTCACCAGAGGTCCCTTCTCCGCCTGCTGAGTCCAGGAGGCAGCCTTGGGTGGGTTCGGGGGGTACTGGCTCCAGGTCTAGGGTGAGAAACAGTTCCTGGCTGTCGGGAAAACCGGTTTCTCCGCTTGCTTGCTGTGAGCTATCTACAACCTCCTCCTCATCATCTTCTTCGTCCCCAAAACCTACTTCTGTATTGCCTCCATCTCCATTGAAGGAGTCAAACAACACGGCTGGGGTAGTGGTGGCTGAACCCCCTAAAATGGCATGCAGCTCATCATAGAAGCGGCATGTTTGGGGCTCTGACCCAGAGCGGCCGTTCGCCTCTCTGGTTTTCTGGTAGGCTTGCCTCAGCTCCTTCAGTTTCACGCGGCACTGCTTCGGGTCCCTGTTATGGCCTCTGTCCTTCATGCCCTGGGAGATTTTCAGAAAGGTTTTGGCATTTCGAAAACTGGAACGGAGTTCTGATAGCACGGATTCCTCTCCCCAAACAGCGATCAGATCCCGTACCTCCCGTTCAGTCCATGCTGGAGCTCTTTTGCGATTCTGGGACTCCATCATGGTCACCTCTGCTGATGAGCTCTGCATGGTCACCTGCAGCTTGCCACGCTGGCCAAACAGGAAATGAGATTCAAAAGTTCGCGGTTCTTTTCCTGTCTACCTGGCCAGTGCATCTGAGTTGAGAGCGCTGTCCAGAGCGGTCAGAATGGAGCACTCTGGGATAGCTCCCGGAGGCCAATACCATCGAATTGTGTCCACAGTACCCCAAATTCGAGCCGGCAACGTCGATTTAAGCGCTAATCCACTTGTCAGGGGTGGAGTAAGGAAATCGATTTTAAGAGCCCTTTAAGTCGAAATAAAGGGCTTCATTGTGTGGACGGGTGCAGGTTTAAATCGATTTAACGCTGCTAAATTCGATCTAAAGTCCTAGTGTAGACCAGGGCTAAGAGGCACCTCTGCCTATTACTTTGGTAATGGGGGCCATACAAGAACCACAGACAATTAACAACACACCACAGCTTTGGCTCTATTTTCTCTTCCTACCAACTCTCAAGTGCCTTTCCCTCTATCAGCACAAGAGAAAACTAGGGTTCCATCAGCTGAAGTGCCCAGAGACCGAGAGAAAAGTGTCCTGAATTAACTTAGGGTACATGCACTCAGTGCAAACAAGCAAACAAACAAACCCCTGGCAGCAAGTTTCAGAACGCAGATCAGCTGACTCGGGCTTGAACTACAGGGCTAAAAAGTAGCACTGCAGATGTTCCTGCTCAGGTCAAAGCCCAGGCTCTGAAACCCAGCAAGGGGGTGGAAGGGAAGGTCTCAGACCTCAGGCTCCAGCCCAAGCAGGAAGATCTACACTGTTTTTAGCCCTGAAGCATGAGCCCAAGTCAGTTGACCAGGGTCTGAGACTCATTGCTGCAGCGGTTTTTTGTATGTGTGTGTTTGTTGTTTTGCAGTGCACACATTCCCTAAGGGCTTTCTAGATCACTCCTTGCAGTCAAATCCTAGGGCAAACACTGAGCAGCTTTACTTGCTTGTAGGTGGGTCTTTGTCAGCATTGGAGCAAGTGACAATCGTTTATTCCTAAGAGGACAAACATGGATCATTATTGTTAAAGCTTCAAACACAAATGAGCACAGTAGTTTAACCAGCCAATGCCACACCAGGTTGTGTTTCTATGCATTTAGGTACTTGTAGTATGTTTATCACTACAGCATGAGTGGAGCCATGCAACTCCTCCCACACCTGCCATAACCTAATGAACCAGTGTCCAAATGTAGTAAAAATCCGTCAGAACAAGCACGTGACCTCTACCCATCCATCAATGTCATGAGTGGTCTCAGTTCCATGTCTTGATCTGAAATTTGACAAGCAGGCAGTAATAGCCCTTGGGGGAGAGAAGAGGGCTGTGCACAGAATTGCAGCTTTTCCTGATACATGCTGAGAAGGTCAGAAGTGGAGGACAGTGTATGCTACACTTGCTTAAAGGCTTACTATGTAAATTATAGTACACTACCATTCAAGTCACCTGTGCATTCATGCCTTAGTATTGTGTGCAGGGGAGAAGGTGAAAGACATCTGCGAAGCAGAGCTGAAGGTCCCTGCTTTGCAGACTGGACTCTTCCATCCATCGTCTGTCCCTTCACCAGAATGCTGCATGAGTGCTTGTGCTGAGGGTAACAAGCAGAGTAGGGAATGGGGTGTGAAAGCCTTCCCCAGATTAGCCGACTGGTAGACCTGGCTGTAAAATTTCATGAAAAATTTTGATTGTGGGAGAAAATTCATTACCACAAATTGGGATAAAGAGTAAAAAATTTGAATTCTTTTACAGGAGGAAACATTCTGAAAAGTTCCATTTCAGAAGAACTGGAAGAATTTTTTGGCTTTCTCCAGGTAGCTCAGCTCTCTGTGCTGCCCAGCTCCCTGGGAATCAGACTGCCCAGGGGCTGAGGGAGCCCAGGCTGGCAGGAAACAGGTAGACAGTCACGCTCTCACCAGCTTACCTGCTACATTTCTGTGGGAAGACACAATTTGCATGGAACATTTCTTCCACCTAAGCAGCATTTTCCAACAGATAAGCATTCTGTTGGAAAATTTTCAGCCAGCTCTGATTACCCAATGAACTCCACTATCCTCAACAATGCATCAAGCAGCATGGGGCAGAATAGGCTTCTCCCCACTCGGGCAAGCAGAATTGTGATGGCAGGCTTCAAGTGTGCAGTCCCATCACCTGCACACTGAGGTTACAGCCCTTACCAAGAGAATCAGATTTTAATGAATGAGGCTCATGGTATTTAAAATTCTTAGCACATCAGAAGAAGAGCATATAAGTAAGGAACCTACAGATGTATCCTGCACGGTATGACAGTGTCATTGCAAATAACAGAATACTTTCACATGTATGTTTGAGGTTGGGAAAAAGGGGAAAAAGGCAAACCGTTCACACAAATAGAGGAAATTAACCAACCCGTACAGAAAACTATGAACAATTTCATTTATTATGTGACCAAAGCAACTGAGAGGGGGAATAATGTGTCTTTTCTGTTAATATCCTTTGTATCTTCAGTCTAAAATGGCATTTGTTTTGCTGTCTTATCATATTATGCATTTATGTCTAATTTGATATCCTGTGTCACCGTGAATTGTATCAGCTTCCATAAAGGACATTACCACTGAATAATAATGGGAGAAAAATTGTATTCAACTTCATTCTGAATATTACATTCCATTTTGGACATTGTTACCAGATAGATATTGGCATGTTGCAAGGAATTCAGAAGAGAGTAACAAAAATGATCAGGGATTTGGGGATCGAGTTGCAAGCTCAATATATAAATTTTGATTTAGCTATGGCTGAAAGGACACATGAAAAAAGAGTTCTTAAATATTTGAAGGGTAGGAGGGAGAGGAATTATTTAGGGTAGCACACATAGAAGTATGTCTAGGAGTAAAGGGAAGAAATTTTCCCTTTCTTAATTTGAGTTCCTCATCCAAAAGCAGCTTCCTAAGAGTAATTTATACTATGCTGTGAAACAGACTCCAAAGGGAAGTGGCAGAAGCCCCACTGCATTGGATTTTAAGAATTGAATCAAACAAAGCACCAGAAAACACCATTTCTAGGAGTCATCTCCCAGCCAACAAAATCTAGAGGAGGAAGAGAACTATTATTATTCAGCAACTATTAGCTACCCCTTTTTGGCCATTACACTCCTGATCTACCAAAATCACCAATCCATATTTTATGTGAAAAATAAGACTAAGAAAGATTTTGTATTTATTAAAACGGCTCAAAAATTCTAAGGGCCAAGTTATAGCCAGCCCTGTGTCACTGTGCTATATGGGGGTGAAGAGAACACAAAGAGTCCCTCCACCCACAGTGCACCCATGCACGAGGCAATCTTAACCTTGGGAGTCCAAGGAGGAAGCCCACCAGCACTGTCTAAAGCAGTCCTTGCCCAAGTTGTCTGGCAAGACAGGAACATGGCCTTGCCTTCCATGCATGTGCAAGCAGCAGTATAATGGCACTAGGAAGAGCAGTGGCTGCGCACTCCTAGCCAGCTCCACCCAGAGCACAAGAGGCATTAAGCTCCATGCATTCCCCTGGCTAATAACAGCCATCATTTTGCCCAGTGTGTCTGGTAAGAAAAACACAACTGAGACACTTAAAAGGCCAGAGACGACATTTACATGTGCATTCAATCCTCTGGCCAGTAGGCTATAAAAATAGCTACAGATGCTCATTTTCTGGTCAGTCTGTTACAATACAATGCCTTCCATTGGACTCAACAGATGGTAGAGTTATTGAGTACATATTCCAGGTGATGAACATATATCCAAATTAGACTGATGGCTAATTTATTCTTCAAAACCAGAACTCCTCCTTACTCACCTATTTAATAATCCAGTTTGTTAATTGTTCTGGCATGGACATTTGATGGCTACTCTATTTCAGTTTTACAAATAAAATCAGTGCATCATACTGCCAGGCAAAGGAGAATGCTACTATATAAAACATCCATAATGAAATGGGAAATTCATCAATAAGGAAAGATACTTACTAGTTGGGTATATACACTTGTTTTAGCTTGCTTTCTGCTTCCGCTGCTTTCAATCGTTTCTTAAATACAAAAGAGAAAGTTAAAGTGAAAAACAAAAAATAAAAGACGAATGTTCACACCATTTTAGCTGGGAGTCTGGCGATTCAACCCCTAGCACTTACAGGTCTGTTAATGAAAAGTAATGAAATTCACTTCCTGGCATTAGCGGTTGTCATGTATTCCCTTTCTGACACAGAAATATCCATTGAAAATCAACTGTTGGCATTAAGAGTCAACCAAAGCATCTTCTGTGAATTCAACCAATCCATTTCCAAAACTACAGTCAGACAACTTCTCATAAAGGACACTCATTGCATCCTCTTTTAGTCCAACAGGAATGCGTGTGCTCAAAGAAAGATCTCAAGTGTTCTGGGCTTGTCCTCCTTGTTAGCTCATACCCAACCAGAATATACCTGAACTGGTACAACATCTTATTCACTCACTCTCCTGACCAGCTGCATCATTTCAGAGAATGTGAAGAGATTTTTGTTCAAAAAGGAGATGCTATACCTATCCTATGCATTGTTTCCATAACATATACAAATTGTGTTTGAGACCTTCTCAAAATAAGTTAGTAGCATAGGGTTATCACACCATTTATCTAGTAAACAAAAGGTCTGCAGTTTGTAAATCAAGCAGAATCACACATATTGGAGATTTTAAGGTCAAGGGCTAGACCCAAGGGTTTGCAGTGATCTTGGGGGTTCTTCACCTTGCCCTGCAACACATGGCTGCAGGTCAGTTGCCAGGATTGTCTGGCTGTATCTCACAAGAATTTCCCCAACACTGTGGGGACCTCAGGCACTGGTGCACCTTGGTGCCTTCTATTCTCTGACTGTGGCACATAACAGTCTAATCTGCTGTGGGCTGTGATACTTTGATCTAATTTCAGCTGTTTGGTTCAGTGTGTGGTGCAGGGCAGTGTCAGTGGCCAGGGATACACAAGAGAGCAGACAGATATACAATTTTGACCCTAATAAACTAGGCAGTGAGCAGCACAGTTTTGATTGGTTGACAGACTTCTCACAGAGAACAGCCACCTTGCCCCTACTTCCAGGGGGCTGAGTTTTCATTGAATAATCAAGGAGTACCTTACGAAAGGAGGGAGACAAGCAGATTCCCCTCAAAGCAGCTGCCTTATCAGCAGTACTGGGAAAGTGTGCCTATCCAGTATCTAACCCCATAATGATAGCCACACATAGCAGTGAAGAAGCAGCTAACTACTGTGTCAGAGGTGCCCACAGTGGAGAGAGAGAAAGAAAAGGATAGGTTCCTGTCAACATATCCCCATCACACCAACTTCTTTCATTGTCCCATGTTCCTAGTGCTTAACTCTTTATCTTGCTGGAAGGGGAGGGGGAATCAGTCTACGTCTGCCTCACAGAAAGAGTTAGACAGTCAGTGGCGAGCTGAGGATGTCAATGTGAAAAGCATTGGGGGGGGGGGGTGTAGTGTGTGTGTGTGTGTGTGTGTGTGTGTGAATTATGTAATCTGTCTGATCCAGGCCAAATACACGTGACCCAGCCATATATCCTTACCCTCAGGCAAAGTCTCCATTGGAGGGAGTTAGCAGAATATGACTGTTGTACACTTTCTCTCTCTCAAGCACTCCATTTTACAATCCAGTTGTAAGTGTATTAGATCTGAATATTACATCAAGTATCAGAGGGGTAGCTGTGTTAGTCTGTATCCACAAACACAACGAGGAGTCCGGCAGCACCTTAAAGACTAACCGATTTATTTGGGCATAAGATTTTAGGGGTAAAAAACCCACTTCTTCAGATGCATCTTAAGTGGGTTTTTTACCCACGAAAGCTTATGCCCAAATAAATCTGTTAGTCTTTAAGGTGCCACCGGACTCCTCATTGTATTTCTAAATATTATGGTGATGGGTATATCAGAAATACCTACACTGATCCACATTTTATCTTCCTTTGCAACTAACCTTTCTGCCACTTTACCCAACACTTACAGCTAGTTTTCAGTAACCAGATTTCTACAGAACCCATTTTTATGTTTCTGTATTGTATTCTGACTATTTAAGGGATCACCTTATCTTCACAGTTAGACAAACATGGAGGAAATGAGTGCAAATAGTGGCCAAAACTGGCTGGTAAGTGTGCGGGTTAAGGAATGCCAGGCATCAACCTCCTCCCATAATACTCCAACTGCAGGGAAGCAACTCCATATGAACAGCATGCACTTGGTTCTCCAGTCTGGGAGCCATGAGGAGGCAGAAGTAAGGAACAGCCAAGGGAGGGCTGTTTTACACAGCATCCTCCTCTCACACAGAAATTCCTGGGTAACTTCCTGCTAAAATTAATGCTGACCTTAAATACAAAAACATAAAAAGATTTTAGTTTTGTTCCCCTTCCCACACTTGTGAGACAAATTCCAAATCAGTCATTTGAAAGCTTCTCTAACAGACAGGAAATTAAGGGGCATATGTGATAGGAACACACATGGCAAACCCACATATTTCTCAGACTTCTATAGGATGGCTGAAGACTTCTGTGGCAAGGGAGGTATTTCTAGTGCTTTGGAGCACTGTGAAATCCACCTGCTGGACTGATTCCCAAGGGGAAGTTCAAAGCAGCAATACTCCTCCTTTAAAGACAAAGGCAGCTCCTTTTAAAATTCAATGGACTGTGCTGAATCTCTCTTACCTGCTGAACATATCTATCTGTAGTTTTCCACATGTAGTAATATTCTATTATGCTGGTTAAGGACTTCCATGGAAGCTAGGGACATGAAGAAAAAGCCACAGTCATCACAAGAAACTAGTGCCTCACTGAAATTCACAAGAATCTTTTGACAGAAGCCTTTCAGTTAAGTGTTTTATAGACTATAATTCCTCCTACCAGAGAAGCCAGTCAGTGCCTATTAGGGGAACCAACCATTCTTGGTGGCCATATAAAATAAATGCCATTCAAGTACAGTGCCTTCACTTCAGAAGTGGGGCAGAGGGTAGGTAAAATCATGCTGTGCTGGTTCCACTTCAGGTCATTCAAGGAACAAAAGGCCAAGTGCCACTCTAGCTCAGACTCTGTTTGAGATGAAGTCCCAGAGCAGAGCACAATTTAATTGCACAGCCTCCATCTATACTTACAAAATCTTGTTGAATGTCAGTGAAGTCTTTTCCATATTTTTCCAATGCTTCCTCAAAGAGATTTGCCTCAGAAGCAGACCACTCTTCCATTTCATCCCTACACAGGACTGGCCCACCCTGTGGCACGAGGGCAGAGATCGCCTTGGAAATGTCATAGACATTTCTGTGCAAAGTATCCATAGCGTGGAACTAAACAGAAGTTTAAAAAAAATAAAATTAACAAAAGATGGGCATACAAATAGTAAAATGCTTAGACATGAAGCTAGCGACAAGAATCAGATGTGTTATACATATCCCACATGCTGTAATTAGGGGGGTAAAATATTCTACTACTATACATTAGTAAGAACTTCCCCAGTCCTAGACCTAGGCTAGCACCAGCAGGAGAGTGAATTTGTGTGGGGGGGTGGAGGGTGAGAAAACCTGGATTTGTGCTGGAAATGGCCCACCTGTTGATCACTTTAGATAAGCTATTACCAGCAGGACAGTGGGGTGGGAGGAGGTATTGTTTCATGATTTCTGTGTGTATATAAAGTCTGCTGCAGTTTCCACGGTAAACATCTGATGAAGTGAGCTGTAGCTCACGAAAGCTCATGCTCAAATAAATTGGTTAGTCTCTAAGGTGCCACAAGTACTCCTTTTCTTTTTGCGAATACAGACTAACACGGCTGTTCCTCTGAAACCAGTCCTAGACTGACCATTCACTACTAGTAAATGGGTGCGATGATCGTCTAATAATGGCATTTTTTTGGAAAAGTTGATCCCACATATCCATAATTTCTACTCATCTACTCCAGCACTAATCTGATTCAGTCACTAGATATAAAAACCTAATGAAATGGTACAATCGTAGAAACCTCTAATGGGAAAGCCCTGTTAGATTCCATCCATGGATGGAGCAGAGGTGAGGGCGCCTTTGAGGGCAAGCCACACAAACTCAAATTTATTGTGCATCTTCTTTTACTCATAATCAATAGCAATTACATTACAAACAAAAAGAAAAGGAGTACTTGTGGCACCTTAGAGACTAACCAATTTATTTGAGCATGAGCTTTCGTGAGCTACAGCTCACTTCATCAGATGTATACCGTGGAAACTGCAGCAGACTTTATATACACACAGAGAATATGAAACAATACCTCCTCCCACCCCACTGTCCTGCTGGTAATAGCTTATCTAAAGTGATCAACAGGTGGGCCATTTCCAGCACAAATCCAGGTTTTCTCACCCTCCACCCCCCCACACAAATTCACTCTCCTGCTGGTGCTAGCCCATCCAAAGTGACAACTCTTTACATAATCAAGTCGGGCTATTTCCTGCATAGATCCAGGTTTTCTCACATCCCCCCCACCCCCATACACACACAAACTCACTCTCCTGCTGGTAATAGCTCATCTAAACTGACCACTCTCCATGTTTAAATCCAAGTTAAACCAGAACATCTTGGGGGGGGGCGGGGGTAGGAAAAAAACAAGAGGAAACAGGCTACCTTGCATAATGACTTAGCCACTCCCAGTCTCTATTTAAGCCTAAATTAATAGTATCCAATTTGCAAATGAATTCCAATTCAGCAGTTTCTCGCTGGAGTCTGGATTTGAAGTTTTTTTGTTTTAAGATAGCGACCTTCATGTCTGTGATTGCGTGACCAGAGAGATTGAAGTGTTCTCCGACTGGTTTATGAATGTTATAATTCTTGACATCTGATTTGTGTCCATTTATTCTTTTACGTAGAGACTGTCCAGTTTGACCAATGTACATGGCAGAGGGGCATTGCTGGCACATGATGGCATATCACATTGGTGGATGTGCAGGTGAACGAGCCTCTGATAGTGTGGCTGATGTTATTAGGCCCTGTGATGGTGTCCCCTGAATAGATATGTGGGCACAATTGGCAACGGGCTTTGTTGACTCCAGACTCCAGCGAGAAACTGCTGAATTGGAATTCATTTGCAAATTGGATACTATTAATTTAGGCTTAAATAGAGACTGGGAGTGGCTAAGTCATTATGCAAGGTAGCCTGTTTCCTCTTGTTTTTTCCTACCCCCCCCCCCCCCCCCAGATGTTCTGGTTTAACTTGGATTTAAACTTGGAGAGTGGTCAGTTTAGATGAGCTATTACCAGCAGGAGAGTGAGTTTGTGTGTGTATGGGGGTGGGGGGGATGTGAGAAAACCTGGATCTATGCAGGAAATAGCCCGACTTGATTATGTAAAGAGTTGTCACTTTGGATGGGCTAGCACCAGCAGGAGAGTGAATTTGTGTGGGGGGGTGGAGGGTGAGAAAACCTGGATTTGTGCTGGAAATGGCCCACCTGTTGATCACTTTAGATAAGCTATTACCAGCAGGACAGTGGGGTGGGAGGAGGTATTGTTTCATATTCTCTGTGTGTATATAAAGTCTGCTGCAGTTTCCACGGTATACATCTGATGAAGTGAGCTGTAGCTCACAAAAGCTCATGCTCAAATAAATTGGTTAGTCTCTAAGGTGCCACAAGTACTCCTTTTCTTTTTGCGAATACAGACTAACACGGCTGTTCCTCTGAAACCTGTCCTTACAAACAAAAAAACCCGTATCAATGCATCTTACTAACTACAACCTAATATAGAACCAAAAATCCCTTAAAAACAGTTTAAGTTCCAAAGTGCAAACACATCTCAATCAAAACCACACCAACTAGGGCAGAGTTAACCTTGTCTGTGGTTGATAATGGATAATTTGCTTGGAGTAGGGATGTGATGAGTGAGAGAGAGAGATGATACAGGGTGAAGGCCTTACTCTATTTCCTAATTTTGGTGGTTTTAAGTTACAGGTTATTCGCCCTTAGGAACCTTGACTGTTCTTACAGTTTTGTGCATTATGGATTTATTCTACAGTGCTTTGTCCTGTTCAGTTGAAATGACCCAAGCACTGGGGCTTCCAATACTTTCCTTTGGAGACTCTTCAACAAATTCATGCATCTCATTGTCAGGAAGTTGATACACAGCTTGAATTTTCCTTTTTGTCTCATTAAATTCAAAAGATTGTAAAACATTACTTTATATCACAATACTACCACTTGGTGAACTTTATTATAAATAGAGCCCTACTAAATTCACAGCCCATTTTAGTCAATTTCATGGTCACAGGATTTTAAAAATCATAAATTTCATGATTTCAGCCATTTAAACCTGAAATGTCAGGTGTTATAATTGTATGGGTCCTGACCCAAAAAGGACCCCAAAAAGAAGTCTCAAGATTATCGAAGGAGGGGTTGTGGTACTGCTACCTTTACTTCTGTGCTGCTGCTGGCAATGGTGCTGCCTTCAGAGCTGGTCAGCTGGAGAGCAGTGGCTGCTAGCTGGGAGCCCAGCTCTGAAGGCAGAGCTGCCACCAGCAGCACCGCAGAAGAAAGGATGGCCTGGTGTGGTATTGCCACCTTTACTTCTGCGCTGCTGCCTGCAGAGCTGGACTCTCAGTCAGCAGCCGGCACTCTCCAGCCACCCAGCTCTGAAGGCGGCAGCGCAGAAGTAAGAGTGGCATGGTATGGTATTGCCACCCTTACTTCTGTGCTGCGGCTGACGGGGAAGGGTTTCAGAGCTGGGCATCTGGCCATCAGCCGCTGCTCTCCGGTTGCCCAGCTCTGAAGGCAGCGCAGAAATAAGGGTGGCAATACTGTGACCCCCCTAAAATAACCTTGCCAGCCCCCTGCAACTCCCTTTTGGGTCAGGACCCCCAATTTGAGAAATGCTGGCCTCCCCTGTGAAATCTGTATAATATAGGGAAAAAGTATACAAAAGACCAGATTTCACTGTCTGTGACGTGTTTTTTACGGCCATAAATTTGGTAGGTCTCTAGTTATAAATAACTCAAAATAGAGAAGGAACAGTCTGTACTGAAATTGAGCAAATACTACTAGGGAACAATACATTTGATAGCCAAGTTTTCTGTTCTGATCTTTTTCACCCATAGATAGCTAGAATATTCCCTGATTTTTTGGAATTGATCAGATGCAGGTGTTCCACAGTTATCGTGTTTCACACAGCCAACTAATCTGTTGTTTTCAAGACAGTTACTTAAGAACATAAGGATGGCCATACTGGGTCAGACCAAAGGTCCATCCAGCCCAGTATCCTGTCTGCTGACAATGGCCAATACCAGGTGCCCCAGAGGGAGAGAACCTAACAGGTAATGATCAAGTGATCTCTCTCCTGCCATCCAGCTCAACTCTCTGACAAACAGAGGCTAGGGACTCCATTCCTTACCCATCCTGACTAATAGCCATTAATGGACTTAACCTCCATGAATTTATCTAGTTCTCTTTTAAACCTGGTTATAGTCCTAGCCTTCACAACTTCCTCAGGCAAGGAGTTCCACTGATTGACTGTGTGAAGAACTTCCTTTTATTTGTTTTAAACCTGCGGCCCATTAATTTCATTTGGTGGCCCCTAGTTCTTATATTATGGGAACAAATAAATAACTTTTCCTTATTCACTTCTCCACACCAGTCACGATTTTATATACCTCTACCATATCCCCGCTTTGTCTCCTCTTTTCCAAGCTGAAAAGTCCTAGCCTCTAATCTCTCCTCATATGGGACCCGTTCCAAACCCCTAATCATTTTAGTTGCCCTTCTCTGAACCTTTCCTAATGTCAGTATCTCTCTTTTGAGATGAGACCACATCTGTATGCAGTATTCAAGATGTGGGCGTACCATGGATTTATATAAGGGCAATAAGATATTCAACATCCCTTTTTAAATGATGCCTAACATCCTGTTTGCTTTTTTGACTGCCGCTGTACACTGTGTGGACGTCGTCAGAGAACTATCCACAATGACTCCAAGATCTCTTTCCTGATTAGTTGTAGCTAAATTAATCCCCATCATATTGTATGTATAGTTGTGGTTATTTTTTCCAATGTGCATTACTTTACATTTATCCACATTAAATTCCATTTGCCATTTTGTTGCCCAAAAACTTCATTTTGTGAGATCTTTTTGAAGCTCTTCACGGTCTGCTTTGGACTTAATTATCTTGAGCAGTTTAGTATCATCTGCAAACTTTGCCACCTCACTGTTTACCCCTTTCTCCAGATTATTTATGCATAAATTGAATAGGATTGGTCCTAGGACTGACCCTTGGGAAACACCACTAGTTACCCTCTCCATTCTGAAAATTTACCTTTTATTCCTACCCTTTGTTCCCTATCTTTTAACCAGTTTTCAATCCATGAAAGGATCTTCCCTCTTATCCCATGACAACTTAAAATTTACATAGGAGCCTTTGGTGAGGGACCTTGTCAAAGGCTTTCTGGAAATCTAAGTACACTATGTCCACTGGATCCCCCTTGTCCACATGTTTGTTGACCCCTTCAATGAACTCTAATAGATCAAAAAGAAAAGGAGTACTTGTGGCACCTTAGAGACTAACACATTTATTTGAGCATAAGCTTTCGTGAGCTACAGCTCACTTCATTGGATGCATTCAGTGGAAAATACAGTGTGGAGATTTATATACATAGGGAACATGAAACAATGGGTGTTACCATACACACTGTAACGAGAGTGATCACTTAAGCCGCAGGAGAGTAGTGATAATCAAGGTGGGCCATTTCTACCAGTTGACAAGTCTTTTTTTGAAGTTTTTTTGTTGAAATTCTTCAACAAAAAAACTCCAACAAGAGACTGCTGAACTGGAATTAAGTTGCAAACTGGATACAATTAACTTAGGCTTGAATAGAGACTAGGAGTGGATGGGTCATTACACAAAGTAAAACTATTTCCCCTTGTTTATTCCTCCCCCCCCCCCCGCCACTGTTCCTCAGACATTCTTGTCAACTGCTAGAAATGGCCCACCTTGATTATCACTACAAAATGTCCCCCCCGGCTCTTTTGCTGGTAATAGCTCACCTTTAAGTGATCACTCTCATCACAGTGTGTATGGTAACACCCATTGTTTCATGTTCCCTATGTATATAAATCTCCACACTGTATTTTCCACTGAATGCATCCAATGAAGTGAGCTGTAGCTCACGAAAGCTTATGCTCAAATAAATGTGTTAGTCTCTAAGGTGCCACAAGTACTCCTTTTCTTTTTGCGAATACAGACTAACACAGCTGTTACTCTGAAACCTCTAATAGATTAATAAGACATGATTTCCCTTTACAGAAACCATGTTGACTTTTGCCCAACAATTTATGTTCTTCTATGTGTCTGACAATTTTATTCTTAACTATTGTTTCAACTAATTTGCCCGGTACTGACATTAGACTTACCGGTCTAATTGCTAGGATCACCTCTAGAGCCCTTCTTAAATATTGGCGCTATATTAGCTATCTTCCAGTCACTGGGTACAGAAGCTGATTTAAAGGACAGGTTACAAACCACAGTTAATAGTTCCACAATTTCACATTTGAGTTCTTTCAGAACTCTTGGGTGAATGCCATCTGGTCCTGGTGACTTGTTACTGTTAAGTTTCTCAATTAATTCCAAAACCTCCTCTAATGACACTTCAATCTGTGACAATTCCTCAGATTTGTTACCTAAAAAGGACAGCTCAGGTTTGCGAATCTCCCTAACATCCTCAGCCATGAAGAGTGAAGCACAGAATTAATTTAGTTTCTCTGCAATTACTTTATTGTCTTTAAGTGCTCCTTTTGTATCTCGATTGTCTAGGGGCCCCATTGGTTGTTTAGCAGGCTTGCTACTTCTGATGTACTTAAACATTTTGTTATTACCTTTTGAGGTTTTGACTAGCTGTTCTTCAAACTCCTTTTTGGCTTCTCTTTTTACATTTTTACACTTAATTTGGCAGTTTTTATGCTCCTTTCTATTTATCTCACTAGGATTTGACTTCCATTTTTTAAAAGATGTCTTTTTATCTCTCACTGCTTCTTTTACATGGTTGTTAAGCCACAGTGGCTCTTCTTTTGTTCTTTTACTGTGTTTTTTAATTTGGGGTATACATTTAAGTTGAGCCTCTATTATGGTGTCTTTGAAAAGTGTCCATGCAGCTTGCAGGGATTTTACTCTTGTCACCGTACCTTTTCATTTCTGTTTAACTGACCTCCTCATTTTTGCACAGTTCCCCTTTCTGAAATTAAATGCCACAGTGTTGGGCTGCTGAGGTGTTCTTCCCACCACAGGAATGTTAAATGTTATATTATGATGGTCACTATTTCCAAGCGGTCCTGTTACAGTTACCTCTTGGACCAGATCCTGTGCTCCATTCAGGACTAAATCGAGAATTGCCTCTCCCCTTGTGGGTTCCTGTACCAGCTGCTCCAAGACGCAGTCATTTAAAGTATCAAGAAATTTTGTCTCTACATTTCGTCCGGAGGTGACATGTACCCAGTCAATATGGGGATAATTGAAATCCCCCATTATTATGGAGTTCTTTATTTTGATAGCCTCTCTAATCTCCCTTAGCATTTCATAGTCACTATCACTGTCCTGGTCAGGTGGTCGATAATAGATCCCTACTGTTATATTCTTATTAGAGCATGGAATTACTATCCATAGAGATTCTATGGAACATGTGGATTCATTTAAGATTTTTACTTCATTTGATTCTTAGTATGTGTACCACAGGAGATGACTAAGCACTGGGCAGGAAACATTGCAATAAAATTCAAAAATGGTTGGCAGTAATCTAATTGCAGCATTTACCTAACTGTACCTTTACAAAAGCAGTAGCTGAATCTCGATCACAATCCACCTGTCCATCCTTACATGTGCCTATTGCTGTAGCAGAGGTGCATATTTTACATTTCTCTCAAAATCCTCTTAATCTTACCAGTGTGATGTCCCTGGAAGCTGCAGCAGCACTCATGTGCAAACTTGGCTGTCTGACAGAACTACTGCAGTCTAGGGCCCGGGCAAATGTACCAACAGAGCTGAAAAGGATTAAGAGAATATTAATCTTGCATGCAAAGTGAATACAGGAAAATCCACACACACAATTTCTGAGGCTAGCGGCTCACAGTGAACAGCGCTGTCATTCGTCGTATCAGGACTTACAGTTATGTTCTGGCTCCAAGCCGGAGATCCTTTTCATCATGTGGCTTGCTATTACATATGCTTCATTCTGCTTAGCTCACAAGGCCTTAAGTTACGTTCATGCATAGCAGGAGGCACAAGGAGAGAGACAAACTCTCGGGGATCACATTGGGGTGTATCCTTGTCTCCCCACCCCGCAAGAGATATGGCTAGGTCAGCCTGGAACTTGGAAACCTGATCTACATCAAGTTTCAGGCACATCAAAACCCTTTCCATGAAGATAAGAGCAGTTTTTAATTAACTGAAGGCACGAAGGAGAAGAGATAGCTGCCAAGATAACAGGTGGAAGGAGGAACAGCAGTGATCCAATCATCATCCCTCTAAGAAAGTTTCAGAAGACAGTCTATTCACATTTAAACAGTTTCACATTCTGCAACCTATGTCCTACATTTATAGTTGGCGGTGGAGGGGGAGGGAGATAGCAATCCAACTCTTCTTTCCAGCCTTTCCAGGAATGCCCATTATATAAACTCATTACGCCCCCAAACTCACATGACCTTCCTCATTCCCAGCCTTTACCATATCCACATTCACCACTTGTCACACCCAGCTTGTCAGGTCTTTCCAAATTTCTCAGATATATCAGCAGGTGGGAGTCTTGGCAAGAAGCATACGATTATTTATATAAATAAAAAAAAAAAGTGTGTTCTCCCCTTTTCCCTCATTTGCTTCCCCTTATTTCCCACTGGCTGTTGCTCCCCAATTATCTGTTCTCCATTTTCCTCCCTCTCACTGTTCCACTAGAATCCACTGTGGTGTGTCTGAGGTTAGCTTTAGTAAGTTTTGCTTCTCTACTCACACTCTTCACAGAAAGTAGAAATGCTGTGGGAGCATCAACACAAAACTTACTAAAGCCAATGAATTCCACAGTGAATTCGTCTTAGCTCAGCCACAACGCAGGACGAGAAAGGGTATATCTAGATCAGGAAAAACGTGTTAGCAAACACGCATTAGCTAACCCCGAGCGAACTCTGACATTTTCTGTAGTATAGATACAAGCTAATATTTTTACTTCAATTTAGCCAACCGAGGTCAACCCTTGGCTCCCCAGTTGGTCCGAGCACTTAGTCTAGCACCTTAAGCTGTCCCAAACTGGACAAGCAAAAATCGCTAGTCATTTTTTAAAATATTGATGAACGTTCCCTTCAATAGCACATTTGAGAATCAAGAAAATAAACCATTTTGTGTACACTGAGATGAGTATGAGCCCTTTCCATCTTGCTTCTTAACAATATTTGGCATTTTATTTTGAAGAATTATTTCCCTTTACTATTTCACTTCACTCACTCGTTTGTTCCCTACTATGCCCTTCAACAGCATCTTACTCAACATGCTAAACTCCTACACTGATGGTTTTTTCTTCTCGCTTGTGCTAACTGCATCAAATGTGTTCACTCTACAAGTCCTCCAGTCCCATATCCTCTATCACACTACATGCTAACGTGTTCCTTTATGACATTCCACTATTTCTTCTTGGGTTGGCCTCTTTTTCCTTCCATCTTGATCTGTTAGATGCTTATCCACATAGTTGTCAGTACTGCATTTTACATAACCAAACCATGTGAACCTGCACTCCCTCACTTTTTCTATTTCTGAGTGTTACTTTGAGCTTGCTGCCAACATACTCCTTCCTCATGTGGACTCTCTTGTTCACAGTGCTCATCCATCTCAACATTCGCATTTCTGTGGAAGTGATCATTTGCTCATGTTTCTTCTTTATTGCCCAATACCCCCAGCCATACTTTCAAACTGGATAGACCACAATTCTATAGATTTTCCCTTTTAATCTTATTGGTATCTTCCTGTCACACATTACACCACTTATCTCTCTCCATTTGAGCCATGCATTTATTATCTAAGCTCTGATTTCACCGTCCCTTTCCCCAGAGTCTGAAGTCCAGATACTTGAAACTTTGCGTTTTCGGTATTGTCTGCCCACCTAGTTTCAACCATTATTCTTCAGCGTTCACATTACATGCCACATACTTTTCTTTTCCTCCTCTGCTTATTTTGCATCCATGTCTCTCCAACACATCTCTCCATTTATCAAGATCCTCTTCTAAACTATATTTCCCCTCACTGCATAGAAGGATATCATCTGCAAACAACATGCATCAAGGTATCTCCACCTGTACGTTCCTTGTGAGGGTACCAGGACGAGGATAAACAAGATGTTCCCTGATGTTTGGTAAATGCTAAATACTTTTTTGCAATATTCATCAACAGACTTCAGAAAAGTTTGAGCACATGCTTAAGTGCTAGCCTTCAATTAGGAATGCTCTCCTGAACCAGTGCTAGAATGGGTACCACCATCTCGTGAATTCAACACAACGAACACTTACAAGTGAAAAATAGGAAAGCTAAATATCTTTTCAAACCATGACCCCAATTCAGCAAAACACTTAAAAGGGACATGTTTAGTTTATCATTCCTATACAGCAATGTACATCAGCAACAGAACTGACAGTTTTCTGAATCAGGGTCCACGTTATCAGATGCCCTGCATAACTTGCACAAGTTCCTAGATTCTAGCAAACCCCAAGTTCCGCTAACAATTCGTAACTCCACCCATTCTCCTCCCTTCAACATCCAATGACATTTGACTCCATTCACTAACCACACCCCTCTCTCCAATTACTTCACCCATTCCCTTTTCCTTCCAGGCTTTCAGACAGTTCTGTAAACTTACCTGATAGGCTCAAGAAGAAATTTGATATTCTCACCAATTTCATTTAATGTTTTAGAATTAAGTTTTCATTCACAGAATTAAATTGGAGCCTAATGGGTCTACTGTGAAAAACTTTCAAATACATGCTATGTTCATGAAAACATTTCAGAGTAATGAGATCAAGATTTTTTTTTTTTTTAAATAAAATCATCATGGATTGGGGTGGGGTTTTGAGCTGGAAAAATGTACATTTTCAACATCTATTAACTGTACAGATTTTGAAGATTTTGCCCCAAAATAAACTGTATCTACATAATCTAGCAATGCTATTTGAAAACCCTTACCACACTCCCATCAAAATGTTAAAAATAGGTATTTCAGTAAACTCCCAGGATATGGTTGTCCATAATGCCTGTATTTTATCTGCATTTTGTGTCTCAGATTGGGAACAACTATTCAGTCTCATACCCCATTTAGGCAAGCGAAACACACCTTTTTCAGAAAGGAGAAGTGAACCAACAACCAAAAAAGTTCATACCAGAAGACAGAGAAACAAACATGAACACTGGGTTTGGGATAGGAGAAGGTGAAACAAGAAATCACCACCAAAATTAAAAAAAAAAAAAAAAAATTCTTTAGTTTTTTTCCCCAAGGAAAGGCCAAATTTTCTTACCGTGCTACCACCAAGAACTGGTCTATCTGTTTGTCTATTAGCGGATTAAATGCTTCCCAAACCTTTGTTTCAAGTTTTGATTGATCTCTTCCATCTTCTTCACCTGGTTGAAATGCAAGTTAGAAATGTTTTGGCATAGCAGCTTTCAGAAAGAATAAAAGCTTTTTCTCTTCTGTATTTCATCTCACCCCAAAATTATGTAACTGCCAGGCCCTTGGTCTATTAAAGCACTTTATCTTGCTGTTTGTGTCGCCATGGCTGGAAAGCCTTTCACGCATTTGCCTGTGGCAACTGCAACCCAGCTACACAGCTATCTGCTCTGCCACGGTTATTGCAAGATATAGGCTATGTTCCCACCATAGCTGTGTCCCTAGATTACACTGGATCAGCTTTCGCTAGTAGTCAGGATATCTGGTAAACTTTTTTAAGTCTGTTCATATCCACGCTATCCCATAATAATGTCCATTTTCAAGTCTTGTGGCACATGGAGAAGTGGACTTGTAACTGCTGCCCAGACAATATGGTCACCTGATCAGTGATAATGGGATGTGGGCCAAAAGTGCAATACAATGACAGTCTGGACAACTTTTTCACCATGTCATGCAGAAAAAGTTGGCCTATATGTTTAGTGTGTTATGTCTATAGAAAGATGTTGCATACTTCAATATTTTTTAAACAAAAATGTATTCTTACATATCACTGTATTTTCCGTTCTAAAAATGACCCAAGCAACCCCTAGAAATACCAGGAAGTTCATGCTGGAGCATAAAGTTCCAACACACCATGTGACTGACAATGATAACAGAATGCTGAGAATTTGGGATCTTTCCACACAGTATGCATATCACACTCATTTATCCATTAAATAAATTTTTAATGCACACCTTCATTGCTATTATTCCTTCACTTCTCCTCCACTTTAAGGCTTGCCACATTTTACAGTCTCTATATTAGTGTACCTCTTTTTCCTCTATCAAACCTTTTACTTTCACCTTCCCTGTGTCATTTGCCCCATTGTTCCCCTACATTTTTTACCTTTCTTCCTCCCATTCTTTTTCTCTCCCTTCATCACAAAAACTCTCTCCAGTCCCCGCAATACACATTCATCAACTGATGGGGGAGGGGGGGGGTAGCGGCGCTGTGTGGTGGAGTGGAGCTGTATGAAGGACATCCGCACACAGTTTGGTAAATCTTTTCCTGGACCATCTTCCCTCACTATAGTTTCTTCTCTTCCCAGCCCAGCAAACATGGGCCTCCCTTTTGTTCTCTAGAAGATCCTTCTTCCCTCAGCCCTGTCTTCCCAATGTGTGGAGAGGACTGTTCATAAAGGTTAACTCTTCCTCCTCTCATGCTGGGAGGCTAGCCCAGTTGTAGCTGAAACATACCAGTTTCCCAAGCAGAGCAAACAAATGCTGATCTGTGATCCACCCCTTCTGCCTGGTCTAAAACTAAGCTAAACAATGTCAGCAAGCACAGATCAAAGCACCAATGTTACCTCACACCTCAGGCCAGAAGAATGGCACATTCAGAAGATATGATGGAGATCCTTGTACTGTGGTTCACAGCTGTTCACCCCCCCAGAGAAAGGAAGGAAAGAACACCCCCACCGCAGGAGAGAGACAGAAAACGGGAGGGGATAAGAGGGATTATCTGTTTGCTTCCCCTCCTTCAGGGCCTGGGAGTGTTTGAAAGCAAACATCCCCAGAGCTCCAGCTCCCTTTCCTTGGGCATGCAGGAAAAGGGACAATGAATCCTACAGTTCTTCTCCCTTACATACATCAGGAGACGGCAGTAAATCCCCACAATTTCCTTTGTCCTGGAATGCCAGCAAATCCTTAATCGCTCCTGCTCTATAAGTGAGAGTTCCAGCATCACAGCCAAAAGTGATGGGTGGCTAGATGGCTGTTGGCACCCAGGAGTAATGAGCAGACAGTATTTAATGAGCGACGGGTTGAAAAGGACCATTGGTGTGAGGAGAGGGTTGATTCAGAACACAAAAACACCTTTCATGGGCGTGGTGAAAATTTGGCAATTCTCAGACATCTTATTTAAAAAAAAAAAAAGAAAAAAAAAAGAATAGGCTCAGAGGGAACCAATTAATCCAATTTGTTTCAACAGCTTTTATGACCTGGACAGCTGCCCACTTGAGCTTGGACTGAAACCCAACTAATTGCCTTCAGCTGGTAACACCACATTAGCCTCTAAGAAACCACGACATAGTACCCACCATGTTACCTTGAGGTGAAAGATTCCATAACCCATGAGCCAACAGACCATTCCAAAAATAAAATAAAACAAAACAAGGCCATTTTCAACAAGGTATCTTGACAATTCTAACAAAATCATGGAAATTACCTTCTTTTAATAAGTCTGTTATATCTGCCTGGTATCTGTTTCCAACTCGAATCTCTCCTTTATCAGCTAGGAGAGTCTTTTGTTGTGGATCATACACTAGTGAATAAAAGAAGAAATCCTAAAAACAAAACAAAAAAAGACAAAAGGCAAGCAACATTAACAACAGCTAGTGGTCAGTTTTTATCTATATTTTTTTAATCAGGTGGATGAACTATAAACCAAACACCAGTCTTAAAAAACAAAATGAAATGCTATGACTTTCTTGTGAAAATAAAACAATACTCCTCCAAAATGGCTTCATTTACTTAGGAACACATATACAGTTGTTACAGCTAACATGAGCACAATTTCCTCTTGTGTGGTGCAAATGGGGGTCTGGCACCACAATGAATAACATCCCGGAAAAATGTGACACATACACGGTATAAGGATCGAAACAAAACCATTAAAATCAATACGCGATGGTAGTGAATTCTCCTCCTCTCGCAGAAGACTACACGATATGGCACTGCTGAGGCAATTAAAAATGCGACCGTGCCTTGCAATATTCCAGAGAGCAACCAATAAGCCCTTTGGCAACTACCTACACTGCGACGGTATGTGGACTCCTCTCACAACATACTTTCCCTGCTGCCCATACATGGAGCTGTAGAGGGCAGAGAAAATAAAGCAGTGCTGCAGAATGGCGGTATTGTGCACTCCAGCTCACTTTGAGCTTCAATGGGGACAATAAGTTGTACAAGCCCAAGGAACGGAAGAAGCCGTTGCTAGGTCACAACGCACATTCATACACTTGGTAGACTACTGTAGCCTGAAGGCTTACAACTGCAAGTCACTTCTGCTTCCTGAGCCCCACTTGCATGCACAAACACATACCACACGCACATCCAGGGTTGATAAGAAAGGATCTATGAAGTTTCCCCCATCTCGCTGTATTTCTATTACACCAATAATCATGGTATCCAGTTACCAAATCCAAGAACTTTAAACTTTTGAATAGTCTCGATAGCAAGGAAAGAGTCAATCCTGATCTCCAGCAGCAGACGGAACACCCATCCTATTTCCACTTTAGACTGAACTCTCCAAGCCTGTTAAGAGTCTTATTTTGTGTCTTGCACAGTATGGAGCATGACGCTGGTGCTTAACAAAGCCCTGATCCTAAGCCCATTCATGAAAATGGCAGCATTCGTTTGGACTTGAATCGTCATTGGAGCAGGGCCTATATGAATCTAAATGAGAATATTGGGCCTAATACTCATGCACACTAATGGTGCTTTACATCACTCTGACAGTACAAAGGGGCCTCAGTGAGGGTGTAAATATAATTGATGCAAGAGCAGTGCAAGGCAGCTTTAGTGCTGATCAGGATTAGGCTCATCATCTTGTCCGTTATAAAACATTTAAGTCAGTATTGTCACAAACAAGAGTAAAGGGAGTTTTTGTTCTGCATGTCTCAGTATTACAAATGTGAGTGTTTTATTTGTGTTTCATCCCCAAAAGTATCCATCTCTAGTGTAACAGTCATCATTTTCAGGCAGATTGCCCAGAAAATTCTCAAGCAAAGCAATGTAGCATGTCATGCTATAGGCTCAGGAGGCCAGATACTCCAGTCCACTCCTTAAAGCAGTAAAATGGCCAGAGAAGAATACTGCTTGTGCAGATGAACTTTCTGCGAGCAGTGAGATGGTTCTGCCACCAGTTCTGACATCTACCCTCCACCCCTGCCAATATGGGAAAGAAGGGACATGTCAGCAGTAGGGCATAGGCAGAATGTACGTGCAGCATGCTATTACAACACAGACCCCAGTTCTGATTTGTAACGTCTCTCCAGTCAAGATTTTCAAAAATTGGATTCTAAAGGCTTCTAGCTGTATATTTCAGCACCTAAGTAAACAGACAGATTTTCTAAAGTGCCTTGTAACCATCGCCTCCCATGACCTCAATTGGCAGCATTTGGGTGCTCACCACACTTTGGAAGATCAGATCTGATCCAGGAGCCAACTCCTAGCATCCATTTTTAAAAACTTTAGCCTTGGAAAAAATGGTGTGTCATGTGGGATTTGCATTTTTAGTGTCCTGTTGTAACTCTTTTACACTTCTTTCCCTCTGCCAGTAAGTTAGCTACTGTACGTTTCATTGGCTAGAGAAGGTAGATATTTACTTACTGAAACTCCCAAACACATTTCTATTTAAAAACAAAACAAAACAAAACAAACACTTTCCATTTCTGTTTAGGAAGAAAAACCCAACCCTCTCTACTGTTCTCATCCTTGTTCCCAAAAGAAATATGCCAAGTTCTGTTTTTCTTAAGTTTGGTAGCAGATTCATCAACACAAAGATCTAAAATACTGAAAATTGCCTTGACTTACAGTCCTCCTCTCACCCATTAGAAGGAAGATGGACACCTGGGATCCCTGAGCAAGGGAGCCTGTTGCCCCAAGCTATGGAACAAAGCCCCTGCCATCTTCCTCCAAGACACCACTGGGAAGAACACAAGTTCTTCTCACAAGCTGCATGCTGCTCGTTTAACAGGCTTTTCAAAAACCTACTCCTGTGGAATTAAGTTTGTAGCAATGTAGTCTCACTCCTACTGGAGTCCAAATGCAAAGCATACTCCAGGGGAGCTGAGAGTTCCGTCATCTCAAAAGGCCAGATGGACTCTTCTGTACCACATGGTAGTGGAAGTCACATTAGACCATTTTCAGAAGAGTCAAAATGCTGGAAAAAGTTACATTCAAACCTACACAGGAAATGGTACAGTCCTTTCACAAAGTCTGTGCTCATTTTAGCCGTAAAAACTGTATATACCTCTTTCACAGCAATTCTTGAAAGGAAGAGAAGAGAAAATTAAAAATATATAAAATATCATTTATGCTCAACATGTTTAGAAAAAATCAAAATGGATTGCTGGAATTAGAATTGAACTATGAAGAAAATGAGGTGTGGCAGATGTGTTCTGAATGTCCCTTTCTGACCCTGACCCCTCCCTAGTTTGTCAGTAATGTTAGCCAAAGACCAAAGCCAAAGGAAATTACAGAAAAGTAGGGAAAGGGAAATGGCCAGAAAAAAATATGGCTGAAATGGACAGGAAAATATTTTGTTGTTTGCAGTGTTATTGTGGCTGTATTGGACTGAGGATCTTTTACTGGACCAACTCCAGCTGGTGAAAGACACAAGCTTTCACAGAGCATGAAGGAATGTCTCTTTCAGTAGCAAAAGTTGGTCCAATAAAAAGATATTCTCCCCCTTCCCCCCCACATCTCTTTAAGGAAGATACAGAAATCAAGAGATGTTGGTCGTACACAACTAATCTAAGGTCAGAAACACTAATTAGTTAACCGTCTTGCTAATTAGATTTTGCCAGCTCAATTAAAACACATTTGAAACATACTACAGTTTATTTTTCCTTTTCAGGGCCATTCACAGACTAGTGAGCAGCCTGGGCAACCACCCATAGCGCAAAGTTCTCCCAGGCTGCTGGATGCATGCTTGCAAGGCAATGAAATAGTTTGGGGACATAAAACATTGCCTGGAGTGGAGGAGGAAAGACTAGCTTAAGTGCTTCTGCCACCCTTGTAAGTGGTTCTGTGTTCTCATCCCAAGCCTCTTTGCGATCAACGACGACAGTAAATTCAGATTCTCCCCACGCTTCTCTTCCTCCTTATTCTTCCCCTCTTCCAAATGCAATCTGAACCAGCAGTGGTATCAGTGCTAGCCTGTCCCAAGGAGTTTAACAAAATCTTCCATTGGAAGGGGTATCTAAGCAAATCTCCACTACCCAGATGAAGATCACTTTTGTTTTGTCCATGACCTCCCCCAGAAGTTCAGCCTGTTTGTCTCACTTACTACTGGATACACAGTGCCAGGTCTGACTCCCTCTCCCCCGGGAGCGGACACCATATGTGGGGGCCAGATTCCAGATCTCTAGGACACTGTTTTTCCTTTTTCAGTGGCAGCCACATTTGAAATTGAAAGTGAGGTTTTCAGGGATGGGGGAGAAAAGGTAAGGAGGTTGAAAGGGATAGGCAGGTATTACACCACCTATTATAATGACAGGTTTCAGAGTAGCAGCCGTGTTAGTCTGTATTCGCAAAAAGAAAAGGAGTACTTGTGGCACCTTAGAGACTAACCAATTTATTTGAGCATAAGCTTTCGTGAGCTACAGCTCACTTCATAAGGATTCGATGAAGTGAGCTGTAGCTCACGAAAGCTTATGCTCAAATAAATTGGTTAGTCTCTAAGGTGCCACAAGTACTCCTTTTCTTTTTACCACCTATTATGAATTTATGGGAGGGCAATTGTCTCCTATTCTCCTCACTCTCTTCAGCCCTTTCTTTTCATTGCTCTCTCCATTGTCCACACCCACATGTTTTCTAAAACTCTTCATTTCTCTCTATCTTCTACGTCTACTAAGTTTGTTAGCACTGAAACAGGTCCTTGCTGTGGTAACAGAACACCTTCATGAAACCTCTCTTATTGTGTGAAGTTTCTTCCCAAAGTGCCTGCTCAGTTTTAAAAATAGCCAACATCACTCAGCCCAGAATTCTGACAGTTCAAAGGGAAAGTTACCAGGGTTCTCATCCCAGATCTGCACCTAAACTGCTGCATGACCGTGGGCACATCAGTTCCCCTCTGTCTCAGTTTATCCATCTCTACAGTGGGGATAAATATACTTCTTTCCTTTGAAAAGCGTCTCAAGATCTGTAGGATGAAGAGCACTAAGCAACTAAGTATTATCGAATTATGAAACTAACTAGGCTTTCTAAACTTGCGCTTTCAATTGGCATTTTCTCAGCTACCTGCTGCTGGTGACCATTTTCTGAATTCAATGGGCCTTGTTTAACACCCTGTCCATTTGGCAGCCTTAGGTGAGACTCGCCATGTTTCTAGTTTAACATTCTGAAAAGAAAACTGAATATTCAGCAATTAAGTAACTTTTTTAAAAAAATCTTAAACATGAATAATAGATTCAATTAATTTTCTGACTATTAAACAAGTATTAAAGTAGGTTAGAAATGTGTTTATAAGAAAGCTTGATCAAGGAACAGATTCCAGTTTACAATGTGCAAGACCTGTTTTCATTTTTTAAACAAGTTAACAGCTGTTGCCATAATGTTTTCAATCAATAGATTTTTCCTGTCTCTCATACTTATGTAACATTTAAGTCTGCTCAAAGGACAACAACACCCTTGCAGATGTTTGTAATGCTACTTTCATACTAAAATTCCCTTTTACCTCACCATATAAATAAAATTAAAAAAAAAACTTGCTAATCTCTGAAACGAAGCTCCCAGACAGTCAGGTCAAATTCCAATAAGATTGCTGACACCAGCGGGCAGCTCAGAGATGTCAATTGTAACTAAAATTAAACACACATAAATGTGTTAATATAAGATTAAGGCTGCACAGTTTAAATTCACAAAAATACCAGAAAGTAAGGTCCAAGGCCTAAATCTTAAGCAGATACTAGTGGCTTGGAATGCCCCAATTTTTAGGTGTTCAGCTAGAGCTACTTTAATAGGCCCGACATCCAGAGGGTGGGTGCTTGACATTTCCTAAAAAGCAATCTGGATAACCAAAAATTGAGTCACTAGCAAAAATGTAGCCCTAGGGTTCCAATATAATGTTAATTCAGCCAATTTAAATAGCTTCTATATCCTAGGATGTATATATTCTACAGCATCAAATAATATAGTATGCGGTGCATTTAATCAGAAAAATAATATAAAATTTTCCAGTGTGCACAATATGACAAACTGTCTTTGCATCCATCAGCCTAGAAAGTGAGAGTATGTGCACTAACGTCATAGAAGAGATGAGGCTTCAATGACCTCTGTTAAAACTTCAGCAGATGTCCACTGAGTTTGTTCACAAGTAATTTTGTAATTGTCTAAAACCTTTGTTTTCTCTTTCGCAGGCTTACGAGAGCACATGCTCCTCATTAAGAAGAATGAATAAAAATTCTGAAGGACTCTCACTACCACTGAAAGTCTAATCCTAGCTTCAAGTTTGACGCTTTAGCAGATATGTTGTTGCATTAAAAATAGATTGGTTAGAAAAATTAATTTATGAATGGATACCCCCCCCAAAAAAAGAGGGGGTATTTCCCCCACACACACACACTTTCCTATAACTCAAGAATAGATTTGATTGAACCTTCCAGAAATAATTTAACTTTGAAGAGATACCAACCAAAATTTCAGCCTCAGTAGGTAGTTTCAGAAAATGACCTTGCAAAAATAGGGCAAACTGTTTTGCAGTCTCAACTATAATGGTTGCTAACAGCAACTTTTATTATGTATTTCAGTTTATTCCTGTCAACAGGTGAATCTTAATCTTTGAACTTTCAGACTACTGGGCTGACAAAATAAGTATGGTTTCTTTTATAAGAGGAGGAATGGTTTAGTGTTGTCACAAATATATATTTAAACAACGGGCTTTTGCCTGCTAGAGCCACAAAAATTTTTACAGCAAAATGAAAATTGCAGAACCAGACAATTTTATTGACCTTAATGTTTTTTAGTGGCCCTGACAACACCCAATAAACCCCAGAAATGAGAAAAAAAGAAAACCTCATAATTGGGCTACTTGCAGAGAGCCACCAATACTAAACTGTGGCAAAATAACCTGGTGAAACTTTGCAATTCGCAAAATGGATTCATACCTCCCGTTCCAGATATGATTTAAGGGATTCTGTCTCATTTAACAGAGTAACGCTGCATTTGCCTCTAAAAAAGAAAGAAATCACATTTTATGAAAAAAATACATTAAACTTAGGATATATACAATGGTATTACTAACTTTTGCATAAAGTTTATTCTTACACAGGAAGAATACTGGACTAACATTGCACTGTTTGCTTCTTGACTAAACAGTGCTAGAAGAATTAAGTCATTACCTTATGTGTGTGGCAGGTAAAGATTCCAGCTGTCGTGAGAGAAACAGTTCTCTATGCCTTAGCTGATGTTTCTGTTTCTCTGGTAAATCAACCATTTCTGGGTTTTCCATCTCTTCTTCCATTTCCCCTAGTTACACAAGGGGGAAAAAAAGTTTAATATCACACACATTGCAAATGGTACCGCTTGGCCAATTGGAATGCATTCTCACAAGACCATAATTAAACCATAAGTAACCACAATACATGGTACCTAAGTCATTTTCCTCTATGTCTCTTTCTGCTGTAGCCAAGAGTTGCAGCCCATTGAAATAGGCAGCTCACACCAACCACAGCATTAAGTAGAGTCACAGAACAAGTTTGGTGATGCCAACTAAATGCCTAGGGCCAACCTTGCCAGCTACTGTAATGGCACTACTAATATCCAACAGCAGGCAGTGCTACCCCACGCAAAGCCATTTGCGCACCTCTGCCTAGGAGCCAGACCTGCTGCTGGTCGCTTCCAGGGCACAGCATGGTCCACAGTGCCAGGACAGAAGCCTGCCTCTGCACCCCAGCTGCACCGCTACCGGGAGCCACCGGAGGTAAGACCATGACCAAATCCTGCACCCTGATCCCCTGACCCAGACTTGAGCTCCCCCCCCCACCCCCCACCCCTCATCCCCAGCCCCACCCCAGAGCCTGCACTGGCAGGATAGAGCCCTGACCCCCTCCCACACCCCAACCCCTTGCCCCAGCCCAGAGCCCCCACCCACACCCTGAACACCTCATTCCCAGCCCCACCCCGCAGCCCTCACCCCCACATCTGAACCCTCTGCCCCAGTCCCAAGCCCCTCCCAACCCTTGTCCCCAGCTCCGTTGGGTTATGGGCATCAACAATTTTATCCAACTGGGTCACCAGAAAAAAAAGTTTGAAAACCACTGCTCTAGTGTATTTGAAAACCTCACGCTTTTTTAAAAAAATGTGTATTAATCACTATTTGTCAATTAAATCTACAACACACAAAAATGAAGCCTAGCAAAAACAAATTTAATCTCAAACTGCAATTTTTTTCATCTTCAACCAAGAACTTAATCCAAGTAGTGTTTTATTTGTTTGGCTCATTTTTGTAAATGTAACATGGAGGCTGTGAAGCAACACATTTCCTTTTGCGCTCGCCCTGGTGTGCACAACCTTTCAAAATAAAAAGGCACAATACAGTACATTTGAAAGAAAGACTTCCTATACGGTAACAGTGAAGAAAAGCCCAACACAAAATTGCTAAAGCATTTGATAATAGAAGTGGGTAGGAACTCTGAAGAATAAAAAAAGCTGTATGCAAATATATTTGCCCCTCTTGCTGAGACTCCTTTAATACTGAAAAGCATGAATCTGATGAATTTATACATAATAAAAGTGTAGAGAACATAGGATGAATTTAGTACTAGTATAAGCAAATGGCCAACACAAAGCCCTCAGCACCACACTGAAGTTGTGCAGGGTTGGCCATGGGTGCAGTGACAGCACAAAGGTACCTTTGCACACCCTGCACATGCAGAAAGACTCAGCATCTGCACTAGGGGCTGTCCCTGGCCACAGATTGGGAAGCAGAGTTCACCTTTGAAGCCTATGTGTGCTTCATCCTCACACAGCTCAATTACTCAGATGTTACATAAATGCAGTGGATTACCACCCTACAGAGTTACCAAATGAGAAAAAGACACTATTATAGCCTTTTAAAGAACAAATCTTCTCAGACAAATTTGACTGCTTTTATGGTGGTTACAGAGTAAGTGACTATAGAACACAGTAGATACAATATACTTGGATTTTAACAAGCATTTGATACATCGTTACATAAGAAATTAATTTTCAAGTAAGATTTTATCTAGGATTGGAACACTCAGACTGAAAACTAAAAACAAACGCTTTACACAAACAGGAACATGCAATATATCAAGTGTAGGGAGGTGCCCAAAAGGGGTTCTGCAGGGATCTGTGTTAGGTCCAGTTTTATTTAACGTCTGTATTAATGAATTGGAAAAAGGACCATTACTAGTGCATTAAAAAAGTGTGTGGTTACTATGTTGGAAGGAAACTTGAACACTAGTAAAAACAAAGAAATAATAAGGTGAGATACAGGCAGATTGTCACTTCTTCTATCCAAGTTCTCAATCAATTTGGAAGAGTGAAAGCTAATAAACGTAGGGAAAAATTAATTAGAAAATGCAGATATACAATTGGAGGGAGAAAGTCGAGAAGCAACAATTATAATTATGAGAGACCTAGAGGTAGTAGGTAATCAACCATCTTCATATGTACATAGTAATAGTCACTATAAAGAAGAGAGAGAGACAAGCTTGCAATGCGATACGGATCAATGCGTGGTGGAGTATATGTAATCAGAGAGGGAGGAAGGGCTAAGTGCCTTTATATTCTAGGCATCACATTACTATAAAATATTAGCAATTGGAAAAAAGCTCAGAAAAAATACAAAAGCAAGCACAAAATGGACTCGAAGAGTAAAAGAGCTAATATATACATCTTGGCTAAGCAATAAGAAAAAGGGAGGAGGGACTACAATATTTGGAGAAGAGGAATTTAGCATAATATTCTTAGTTTAAGTAAGAACGATAGGATGAGAAAATAATGAAACAGGAAAAAATATTTAGGCTGAATATCTGGAAAAAGCTATTTAAATCAGTGCTATTAACCTACAAAATCATCTAAGTAGTTGTGGAAGCCCCATCACTTGTGACTTTTATAACAAGACTGTACAAAAACTTAAGATGACATACTGAAGAATGCTTCATGTGCATAGATTGACTAGATAATCCAATAGGTCTTTTCCATGTCTAATAAGCCTATAAAAAAATCACACGGGACCCTGAGTGGTATGTAAGCAGGTGGTTGTTTTGTTTTTTAATCTCTACTGAGATCACCACCACAGTTATACTACATAGGATTTTTTTTTAAAGTCATAGTTCTACTGGGGGACTTCAACGTTCATGTGGGGAACGATGGAGATACCGGGAGGAACAGCCTCCCTGGTCTGGACCCAAGAGGTGAGTTGTTATTGGACTTCTGTGCTAGTCATGGAGTCTCCATAACGAATACCATGTTTGAACACAAAGTTGCTCATAAAAGAACTTGGTACCAGAGGACTTTGGGCCGAAGACTGGAAAGGAGCTTATGCCCATTAGTTGGGCCTCAGATTCAAGGAGGAACAATGTGGATTCCGTCCTGGCTGTGGAACAATGGACCAGCTCTTTTCTCTCTCACAGATACTCAAGGGGTCGTGGGAGTTTCCTAATCTGGTCTACCTTTGTTTTGTAGATCTGGAGAAAGCATATGACCATGTTCCCTGAGATGTCTTGTGGGAAGCGCTGTGGGAGCATGAGGTGCCAGTGGCGCTTTTGCATGCTATCCAGTCCCTCTATTCTCTGGAATAGAATGGTGTTTGTATTCTTGGCATTAAGCAGAGTTCGTTCAAGGTGGGCGTTGGACTCCACCAAGGGTGTGTCCTGTCCCCACTCCTGTTCCTGATTTTCACGGACAGGATATCAAGGCGCAGCCGAGCTGTGGAGTGCAACCGGTATGGTGACTCAGACGTGACATCTCTGCTGTTTCCAGATGATGCTGTCCTTTTTGCTTCTTCAGACTGCAGTGTCTGATGTGCACTCAAACGTTTTGCTGCTAAATGTGAAGCTGCTGGGATGAGAATCAGCACCTCCAGATCAGATGTCAAGGTCCACTCCCAGAAGAAAGTGGACTGCTCTCTCCAGGTGTGTGGGGAGGGGGCGGGGGGAGGAAGGAAGAGAGAGCAGCAGCCCTTAGTTGATGAGTTCAGGTATCTAGGGGTCTTGTTCACGAGTGATGACAAGTGGGAGCATGAGATCAACATGTGCGGCAGCGGCAGTACCGATCCGCGGTGGTAAAGCAGGAGCTGACTACTCAGACGAAGCTCTCGATTTACAGGAAGATTTACATTTACATGATCCTGATCTAGGATCATGAACTTTGGGTAATGACCGAAAGGACGAGATCGTGGGTACAAGCGGCGGAAATGAGGTTTCTACACAGGGTGGCTGGGCTTACTCTTTGAGACAGGGCGAAGAGCTCAGCTATTCGGGAGAGCCTTGGGAGTAGAACCGCTACTTCTCCGGATCAAGAGGAGCCAGCTGCGGTGGTTTGGGCACCTGATAAGAATGCCCGTGGCAGGCTTCCGTTGGAACTACAGTGAGCACATCCCACAGGGCAATGACCAACCCAGGACATGCTGGAGGGATAATATCTCCCGACTGTCCTGGGAACGCTGGGGAATCCCCCAGGATGAGCTGGAACCTGTTGGGAAGGAAAAGGAGGTCTGGGTCCTCCCTACTCTCCACACAACCCTCACCAGGAAAAAGAAAAAAAAAGTAGTATATTCTTTTTATTTATATATAGCGATAGATACATACATACACACACGCCCCAGTACATCAAAGGTTAGGAAGACGTTTCCCCTACAGGCAGGTAACGTGTTATTTTAGAATGGTCTATAATGGGGTTTCTTGCACCTCCTCTTAAGCAGTTGGTATTGGCCACTATCACAGACCGGATATTGGAACAGATGGACTACTGATCTGACATGGTATGGTGTGATAAATGAACGGGGGGTGACGTTATTGACATGAACTGTGACCGTATAGATCATTGTTGCAACCAAGGTCCTATAGTGGCACCAAATCTTGTACAAAGGAGGTCAAGACTGCTGAATTGGAATTAATTTGCAAACTGGATACAATTAACTTAGGCTTGAATAAAGACTGGGAGTGGATGGGTCATTACACAAAGTAAAACTATTTCTCCATGTTTATCCCCCCCGTTCCTCAGACGTTCTTGTCAACTGTTGGGAATGGCCCACCTTGATCATCACTACAAAAGGTGTCCCTCCAGCCCCCGTTCTCCTGCTGGTAATAGCTCACCTTACCTGATCACTCTCCTTACAGTGTGTATGGTAACACCCATTGTTTCATGTTCTCTGTGTATATAAATCTCCCCACTGTATTTTCCACTGAATGCATCTGATGAAGTGAGATGTAGCTCAGGAAAGCTTATGCTCTAATAAATTTGTTAGTCTCTAAGGTGCCACAAGTCCTCCTTTTCTTTTTATGGATACAGACTAACACGGCTGCTACTCTGAAACCTATAAAAAGGTTATGATTTGCTGGTTATGATTATGATATCTGTATGCAGGTATCATTTTTATATTTAAAGTTATAAGTATTGGCGCTATACTGTCTGTATTTCAAACTTGTGCTATGCTTCTGGGTAACACCCCAGACACTTTGGCATCAGCACTGGCTGGCCTGCTTGATGGCCCATTAAGGACCACCAACTACACAAATGATCTATTGAGAGAAGGCAGATACACCTTATGACTCTCAAGGCATGCAGGGGCATGCCTACGGAGAAGACTCTAAGGCTTTCAAGCCATGTGATGGGCAGCTTGTGTTTGGAATAAAAGCAGCACAGGCCGCATGGCAAGAGACTATAAAAGGCAGCTGCATCGTCTCCATTTTGTCTTCAAACCTGCTTCTTACCGCTAGGGGAACTTTGCTACAAACTGAAGCTCTGAACAAAGGACTGAATGACCGACCATCCAAGCTGTGGATGTACTCCACAGACTTGATTTGAACCTGAAGTTTATTCCACCACTGCTACAAGCCTGAACCAAGAACTTTGCCATTACCATATGTAATTGATTCCATTTAAACCAATTTTAGCTCTCATCTATATTTCTTTCTTTTTATGAATAAACCTTTAGATTTTAGATTCTAAAGGATTGGCAACAGCATGATTTGTGGGTAAGATCTGACTTGTATATTGACCTGGGTCTGGAGCTTGGTCCATTGGGATGGGGAGAACCCTTTTTCTTTTACTGGAGTATTGGTTTTCATAACCATTCATCCCCATAAGGAGTGGCGCTGGTGGTGATACTGGGCAACTGGAGGTGTCTAACGGAATTGCTTGTATGACTCTTGGTTAGCCAGTGGGGTAAAACTGAAGTCCTCTCTGTTTGGCTGGTTTGGTGTGCCTCAGTAGTGAAGGAACACCAGCCTTGGGCTGTAAATGCCCTGCTCTAAGCAATTTGTCCTGAATTGATACTCTCAGTGGTGTCCTGCCAAAGGCCGCTTTGTTACAGTGGGTAGCTCCCTTTAATGGGCACCCAGCCAGCCAGTAGCTATAAAATCCCTCTTAGTAGCTGTTCTCTAATTGCTCACCTGTAAAAGGTTAAAAAGTCTCACTGCTATGCATAGGAAAAAGGAAGTGAGTGGACACCTGCCCAAAAGAGTCAATGGGAAGGCTAGAACTTTTAAAAATTGAAACAAATCCCCTTTTCTCTGCCTGTGGTTGTTCTTTGGGGACAGGCAGACAGGGCTACAACCATGCTTGTAAAGCTTGGGGCCAGGTATGAAAAATCATTGGTATCATACCTAGAAACTACTCATTTGAAACCCCAGATATGTAAGCAGATCAGGAAGTGTCTCAGATGATGTGATTAGGTTTATCTCTCTTTAGTTCTTTATGGCTTGTGGACTCCTCTGTGCTAACCCCAGGTGCTTTTGTTTTGCTTGTAACCTTTAAACTGGACACCAAGAAAGTTATTCTTGATGCTTAATCCTTGGTTGTTGGGTATTTTTTTTTAATTTAGCAAATGCTTAAGTTCCCAGATGTATTTTCTTTATTTTTTATTAATAAAATTTACCTTTAAGAACAGAATTGGATTTTTCTGTCTTAAGAGGTTTGTGCACATGTTGTTTAATTAGCTAGTGGCAACATCTGAGTGGCAATTTTTAGAGTCCTTGTGGGCCCCCACCTTCTGCCCAAACTGTTGTGCAGTTTTGCTGTAGACCTGTTAAATAGGAATTGTGTTCTACCACTGAGATAGCTGCATTTCCTTTGAATAATTTATTAAGTGATTATGGAATCTAAAGAATGGAAATTGCGAGAAAAGGTATAGCAACCATCATTATTCAACCATAACCCCAGACAAGTTTCACATCAGGTGGTAAAAAAAACTTAAGTTTGCAGTTCAGACATATGAATCATATTCCATACGTTAGGTATAAACTTATAAACATCCCTGCAGAAGGCAAGTCACTTCTCCTCTTGGAAAATGGCTGCAAAATAAAACCCCTGAATCTTTCTTTAATTTTCAAGTATCTGATGGATTATACTGAAAATTTTATTTTATTCCTATTTATTTTACTTTTATTTACTTGAATATCAGTGTCATTTTTCTCTCCATACCTCTATTTAAAGTGAGAAATAGATAAAAGTTTTGCTAAATTGCACAACATTTGAGTAGGACATATTTGCCCATTATTAGTTTCTTTTTCATAGTTTTATCATTGGTAGGTCTAAAATTATAAAGGCATCAATAGCAGACTAACACTTAGAAATTACAAGACTGATTTAATCCAGAAGGGTCTGCAGTCACACAGCTTCATTAATCAGCTGAACAAAGGCAGTTAAAAGATCAGTGATGCAGATACGTACGTCAAATGCAACAAAATGAAGCAGCAGTACACTTTATGAAAAGGGATTATGCAATCAACTCAGAAATCAGTAAGAATGTTAATTCTCTCTGATCAAGTATTTGTATTAGAATTTTTGTAGGAAATTAGGAGTAATTTAATTGCAACATGCAGACTATTTATAGTCTTTTTAACATAATATTTTGATTATAAATTATATTTAGAAAGTATTGATTGCTAACCACATGCATATTTTTACTTTTAAAAAGCAACAACTGAAGCCACACAAAAAGGACCATTCAAAATAAAATAAAATAAAAATCTATTTTTGGGGAATGAACTGGTACCTGTACCAAAATAACACAACACAGAACAACTGCAGAAAAGGAAATCTAAACTGACATACATTGTCTGTGTTTCTGTGATGTTTCCATTAATAGCACTGCTCTATAGTTGGATCTTCCTGACAATCTTCCAAATAGCTATGAAAGTGAAACAATGATCTAGTTTCCATTTGGATCAAAATTGTTCATTTCATTTCAAAAAGAAAAAAAAAAATATGTACTTGCAGGTTCAAAGAATGGCTAATGGTGGCTAACAGCAAGATTTCTCATCTTCATCCTCAAAGTTTCAACAATTCCTTCTCACTTCCTTTACCAACTTATTGAACGGAGACACACAAACAAGTCACCATATTTACTTTGTTTGCAGGGAGGTTTGTATTAAACTTCAGCATTCCTAAGCAATGGAACAGCTTTGGCACGAGAGAGAGAATCAGTAAAACTATGGATTGTGACCACAAAAAAATCACCTAAAACATGACCAAATCTCATACCAGTACCATAGGAATTCACAGACCAAGATATAATTGCATGAGTACAGCCCACAGATTCTATTACGTTCAAACCTATTACAAACAATATGAAAAAAAGCTATTTGGAAGGCCGAGAGCATGCCCAGGTCTAATTTTACTGGGCCTTTCCAATGGCATGATGGCAGTATTCAGAAGTGTAGTACTCAGATTTTTGGCTTCATCATTACGAGGAAGAAGATGGATTTGTAAGGTACGTATTTTAATACTTTGATATCAGTACTCATGTCATTTAACAGGTTATTTTTCCTCCTTTATAGATAGAGGCACCCCTTCACAGTAACGTATTGTGTCATAGTCCTAAAATTTAAATTGACCTAAAAAGCACCCACATCTTTATAGTATCAGGGGGAGGGATAGCTCAGTGGTTTGAGCATTGGCCTGCTAAACCCAGGGTTGTGAGTTCAATCCTTGAGGGGGCCATTTAGGGATCTGGGCCAAAAATTGGGGATTGGTCCTGCTTTGAGCAGGGGGTTGGACTAGATGACCTCCTGAGGTCCCTTCCAACCCTGATATTCTATGATTCTATGATCTCAGCTGCTTTGGAAGGAAGTCAGACTTATTACTAGTGAACATTTTTGTTATTTCTTGTTTGACTGAGGACTTAAGTAGATGGCTAGCTAATCTGTCATTTCCATATCTATATTTATTCTATCTTAGGGAAATTCAAATGAGACATCATATACTGGGAAAAAAGCATGTTAAAATATTGTTAAACTGTTTCGCTAACAAGTGTACCGAATTTGCACTCTATTGATCTGATAGTTAATATATGCACAAGTGAAAATTTCTCACTAAAATGACATTGAAATGTACGCACATTTCAAAGTGCTTAGTATCTGATGGTATAAAACAGTTGTAGCATATTTAAAGACAGATAATAGTGACAACCGGCATAGATATTAAAGGTTTTAAGTTGTAATTTAAGGAAAACTTATGTATAAGCTTCTCCCAATTACTCTAAATACTTCAGCAACAGTTTAACTACTTTTTTTTTTTTTAAATAAAAAATGACAAGAAGCATCTCTCTGGAATATGCAGAGTAACATGATACTAGAAGAAGCTACACATTTAACTAAGCTCCATTGCTGCGCTGGGTATCTTATTTTCTTTTTAAATTAACTTCGCTCTACGTAAGTAGATATGCCATGCATTCTTCCTATGAAACTCTGTTATAAACAGACAAGCATACAGTCCCACAAGATGATACATACATGTAGTTAGAAGGCTAAAGAGAAAAACTATGGCATAGCATACTGAGGAATAGTTTGTGAGCATGCAAGTAAAGATTTTCATAAGGCATACACAAAAGGGAGGCCAAGTGAAGGTTGCATGAACAAAAAACTTTGCTACATTCCTGACATTTCAATGCTTAATCATGAAACTAAAAATTCTCATTTATTTTTAAACAGAATTATTACAGTGTTCAAACCACTAAGCAGCAACTAGCTCTCTTCAGACCTCCATCCAGCTGGGAAATTAACAACCTCCTAACAGAGGCCATAAATTCAAGACATCGCATAATGGTGGGATGTCCCCAGATCACTAACTTTTAGAAGTTCTACTAAACATGCTCAAAGGCAAATTTGACAATATTCACAATTTTAACTAATTTTTACACCTGTCAAAGAAACAATTTCTGATAGAAAACTAACAGGCCATGTTTTAATGATCTAAGATTTGAGTTACTGGCAAACAGAGTATGACCAGTTTTTGTTGTTTAAATGTAAGGCGTATATTTTCCTTTCCCAAGCAACTTAATAATTCGTGTAATTTTCCTCAAATGTTTTCATGAAATTCACCTTCACATAGACAGAGCCAGGCACTTTTATTCAGCCCAATGGGAGAGAGAGAGACAGTTACGTTTAATAATAGATGTTGCGCTCTCTCACATATGTATTATACACACACACACACACACACACACACCCCTTGTGACAACCAAATGACACACCAGTCAATTGACTTTTCAACAGGCCTTTGTTTCTTAAATGAAAAGGTCAGAACTCAGCCAATCAAGTGATACAACTAATTGTTGGAGATGCTACTTAGTTGCTTAGGATGGGGATCATAAATTTAAAATAACCTAGCTCCAAGATGCTGTTTTAAAGATGCATGTATCACCACTTCATCCAAATGTAGAAATTAAAATCAATGTTTTAAAATAAACAAGCTTACTTGCATGTTTGTCAGCCAGTACAATAAGCGTACTCGATATGTCCCTTCTTCTGTAGAAACACACCACCTTTGCTTCCACATTTCCATTGGCCGTCTGTAACAGTGAGGAGAAAAATTATTCTTGGGCATAAATAAAAAACTAGATCTCAAACTACTACACTAGAAATCCATTGAAGTATTTAGAAATTTTAGCCATAAGTACTCCAATCAAACACATGAACCTTGCTACGAACAGAATGCATTTCTATAGAAAATGAAACACTAAGCAAGTGTTCTGCAGATCTACAATACTGAAAAATAGAAGTTATCATACCAGAACAGACAATTGTTCTAAATCCCATTTCTTGTTCTCAGTCATGGTCTATACTGGATGGTACAGAGGAAGAAAAACAAGATCTCACAAGGCTTCTGAGAAATTAGACTGGGCTGTACACAAAGAATGTCACCAGGAAACACCTTCCTGACCTCACACCCACTTATCTTGATTGCCTGAGGCAGGCAATTTTAATTAACCTTATCTGTAGATTAAGCAAGGATTTAACCAAATGGACCAGATGACCTTATACAGAAATGAAGAAAAAAACCTACACAGGATCAGATTCTGATCCTATCTCGAACATAGTAGAACCTTATTCCACAAGTGTCCCATTTACTCTAAACACTGATCTAAGTGGTGCTGTCAGGTACTATTCAATAGGAGTAAGGAGATCAGAATCTGGTCTTTTCTTTGTAATTCTGCTTCTCCCGCAGAATTGTCATGCCTAGGTCTCAGGGCAGCAGTTTCAGTAGGAGAGCAAACCAGCCTCACACTGGGGATTGCATACTGCCTCAGAGAATAATTTACCACTCTTACAACTTTCCAGTCCATTTGTAATCTAGTTGGGACCAAAACCTTCCCAAAAAAAAGTTACCAAATCCAAGTAATTCACAGAATCATAGAATATCAGGGTTGGAAGGGACCTCAGGAGGTCATCTAGTCCAACCCCCTGCTCAAACCAGGACCAATCCTCAACTAAATCATCCCAGCCAGGGCTTTGTCAAGCCTGACCTTAAAAATATCTAAGGAAGGAGATTCCACCACCTCCCGAGGTAACGCATTCCAGTGTTTCACTACCCTCCTAGTGAAAAAGTTTTTCTTAATATCCAACCTAAACCTCCCCCACTGCAACTTGAGACCATTACTCCTTGTTCTGTCATCTGCTAAAACTGAGAACAGTCTAGAGCCATCCTCTTTGGAACCCCCTTTCAGGTAGCTGAAAACAGCTATCAAATCCCCCTCATTCTTCTCTTCCGCAGACTAAACAATCCCAGTTCCCTCAGCCTCTCCTCATAAGTCGTGTGTTCCAGTCCCCTAATCATCTTTGTTGCTCTCCGCTGGACTCTTTCCAATTTTTCCACATCCTTCTTGTGGTGTGGGGCCCAAAACTGGACACAGTACTCCAGATGAGGCCTCACCAATGTCGAATAGAGGGGAATGATCACGTCCCTCGATCTGCTGGCAATGCCCCTACTTACACATCCCAAAATGCCATTGGCCTTCTTGGCAACAACGTCACACTGTTAACTCATATCCAGCTTTGCGTCCACTGTAACCCCTAGGTCCTTTTCTGCAGAACTGCTGCCTAGCCATTCGGTCCCTAGTCTGTAGCGGTGCATGGGATTCTTCCATCCTAAGTGCAGGACTCTGCACTTGTCCTTGTTGAACCTCATCAGATTTCTTTTGGCCCAATCCTCTAATTTGTCTAGGGCCCTCTGTATCCTAACCCTACCCTCCAGCGTATCTACCTCTCCTCCCAGTTTACTGTCATCTGCAAACTTGTTGAGGCTGCAATCCACACCATCCTCCAGATCACTAATGAAGATATTGAACAAAACCGGCCCCAGGACCGACCCTTGGGACACACCACTTGATACCGGCTGCCAACTAGACATGGAGCCATTGATCACTACCCGCTGAGCCCGATAATCTAGCAAACTTTCTATCCACCTTATAGTCCATTCATCCAGCCCATACTTCTTTAACTTGCTGGCAAGAATACTGTGGGAGACAGTGTCAAAAGCTTTGCTAAAGTCAAGGAACAACACGTCCACCGCTTTCCCCTCATCCACAAAGCCAGTTATCTCGTCATAGAAGAAAATTAGATTAGTCAGGCATGACTTGCCCTTGGTGAATCCATGCTGACTGTTCCTGATCACTTTCCTCTCCTCTAAGTGCTTCAGAATTGATTCCTTGAGGACCTGCTCCATGATTTTTCCGGGGACTGAGGTGAGGCTGACTGGCCTGAAGTTCCCAGGATCCTCCTTCTTCCCTTTGTTAAAGATGGGTACTACATTAGCCTTTTTCCAGTCTTCCGGGACTTCCCCCGATCGCCATGAGTTTTCAAAGATAATGGCCAATGGCTCTGCAATCACATCCGCCAACTCCTTTAGCACTCTCGCATGCAACGCATCCGGCCCCATGGATTTGTGCACGTCCAGCTTTTCTAAATAGTCCCGAACCACTTCTTTCTTCACAGAGAGCTGGTCACCTCCTCCCCATGCTGTGCTGCCCAGTGCAGTAGTTTGGGAGCTGACCTTGTTTGTGAAGATAGAGGCAAAAAAAGCATTGAGTACATTAGCTTTTTCACTCCTCTGTCACTAGGTTGCCTCCCTCATTCAGCAAGGGGCCCACACTTACCTTGACTTTCTTCTTGTTGCTAACATACCTGAAGAAACCCTTCTTGTTGCTCTTAACATCTCTTGCTAGCTGCAACTCCAGGTGTGATTTGGCCTTCCTGATTTCACTCCTGCATGCCCGAGCAATATTTTTATACTCCTCCCTGGTCATTTGTCCAATCTTCCACTTCTTGTGTGAGCTTCTTTTTTGTGTTTAAGATCAGCAAAAATTTCACTGTTAAGCCAAGCTGGTCGCCTGCCATATTTACTATTCTTTCTACACATCGGGATGGTTTGTCCCTGTAACCTCAATAAGGATTCTTTAAAATACAGCCAGCTCTCCTGGACTCCTTTCCCCCTCATGTTATTCTCCCAGGGGATCCTGCCCATCAGTTCCCTGAGGGAGTCAAAGTCTGCTTTTCTGAAGTCCAGGGTCTGTATTCTGCTGCTCTCCTTTCTTCTTATTGAGAAGTTAATGCCTCAAAAAAGTATAATAAAAAATATTTAAGTTGCAAGATAACTAACAATTCCAAAAGGTTCCCCTCCTCTGTCCCTTCAGAGTTTGAAGGGTTAGAAAGAATCCGCCAAGTTGATACCACATGTGCAAGATTCTCCCAACTGAAGAATAAGTAGCTCAAGGGAAATTCCAAAAAGAGCAACAATAAAAATGTGACAGACAGCAAGATTTTTGTCAATGACAACTATATGAAAAAGGGTGAGCTTTTGTATTTTTTGACTCATTTTTCTTAAAATAAGGTAATAAACCTAACAATTTTTGAGCGGACTGTGTATTTCTGTTCGTAATAAATAGGCTTGCTCGCATAGTTTTATCTATTTGCATGAACTCTGAGCAGATCTTAATTCTCTTGTAGACTTTTCTCCCCAAAATGCCTGAATGATGAAAACAAAAAAATTACAGCATCCCAGAGCAGTGCACTGATGAGTTCTGCAAGATCTAGATTTAAATATCAACGTTGCTTAGACTGGCAGTTTGGGGAACAGAGATGTAAAAGCCCACCCAGAAAACCAAAGATGAATGAGGAGTGACATTCCATGCACAAGGAAATAAAAGTCCAATATATAAGGTCGCTATTAAAACCTTAATGGTGGAAGGACAACGATCAAGATCTTTAATTTTATCAAATGATCTAGAATTAGAAACATCAGGCAACACTTATGTGCACACATACAAACGTTTCCAATCAGAGGCACAGTGGTCTCTGGTGCAAGGCTTGAAGACTTTGACCAAGTTTATCTCAAATATTTAACAGTTCTGGATTATTCTGAAAATGTGAGGACTCATAAACCAAGACACAAAATGGCAGATTTCTAGATCTGGGTTGAGTATTTGACCCTCTTTGTAAGACTGGGAGAAAGGTTCCCATGAAACTGCCAATAGGTCCAAATACCACACTTGGTCTGGAGCCATTTACTTTCCTAAGAACTAGAAGTGTTCATAGGAGTGTTTCTGGCCTGTTCAGAAGCTGCAAGCAGGGACTTTCTTCCCAGACCAGAAGATCACTGTAGGGGAAGTAGAAATGCCCACTGTGATCCTGGGAGACCTTGCCTACCCCATAATGACGTGGCTTATGAAGCCATATACAGGACACCTTGACATGCAAGAAGCAGTTCAACAACAGACTGAGCAAGTGCAGAATGACTGTTGAGTGTGCTTTTGGCCGTTTAAAGGCCCGCTGGTGCTGCCTATATGGGAGGCTGGACCTGGCCGATGACAATATTCCTATGCTTATAGCCTCGTGCTTTACGCTCCATAATACTTATGAAGGGAAGGGTGGACTGGTGGGGCTTAGCATCTGGAGGGGCTTAGCATCTGGAGGCTGAATTTGAACAGCCAGAGACCAAGGCAATTAGAGGGGCACAGCATGGGGCCACAAGAATCAGGGATGCTTTGAGGCAGCAATTTGAAGCTGAAAGCCACTATTATTTGTTGCTATGCTCAGGAGTGAAGTGCTTGTAAAATGCTAGGACGGGATTGTGATTGGTGCAGACGATGCACTATGAAGGTTTAAGAAAATTGCCTGTTGCTTTACAGGGCTCTGTTTGTTTTCAATTAACGGAATAAAGATTGCTTTCAAACCAAAACAATTCTTTTATTAAAAAACAAGTGGAGAAGAGACACAATAAAACAAAAAGGAACAAAAAAACCATCAGCACTGAGGGGGATGGGGGAAGGGAGGCTCCCAGGAGGAGGTGGGGTCCCAGGACAGTTAAAGATTTGTATATGTCCAGGTATTATATCTAGCCTTCTCCTTTGGAGGACAGTACGGCAGGTATTGTACTTCAGCAGGGCTAAACTGCAGAGGGATGGGTGTCGAGTGCAGTGGGTACTGGGAGTCCACAGTGCTGGACTGTAATGGGGGAAGACTGGAATGCCATAGGTACAGACTGGAGCCAGGAGGTTGATAAGAGCGTGTTGGCGGTGTCTGCGGGACGTATGGAAAGAGTTTCGTGACAGCAGCTGCAGGGGAGGGCGGGCGCAGAGCTGCTGGGTTTGCAGTGCTAGTAGCACCTGGAGCCACTCCAGGGCTTCATTCTGACACACCATGTTCTCCATTCAGTCCCTCTTCTCACTGTCCCGCCACTCCTTCAATTTATATTTTTTGGCCACGGAGTGTATCATGACATCACGCAGAAAGTCCTCTTTAGTTCTTCGTGGCCACTTTCTAATTCTGCCATTCAGCCGGCAACAACAAGGAGGGAGGCTGGGCTCCTTAGGTCATATCTGTGAAGCCAAAATGCAGCATTTTACAGAAGGAGTATTGTTTGCAACACACAGACCACTGATTCAGTGATTTAAAACACAGCCACTATTCACATACCTGTCACTAATTGGCTCACCCCAGGCAAGCATACATGAGCCACAAGACCCCCAAAATGGTGAGTAACCGCAGGGGCAAATCAGTATTCCAGGACCCTGCTGTACACCAGGCATGTGGCTCTTAGGGAGAGCGAGCACTGTATGGGGGGCCTTATAATCATTACTGCCCCACATTTTCCACAGGCTGTGATCATTATGGAGGAAATCTTGCTGCCGAGTGTGAGCAGGGCATCAAGGGAGGGTCTTCTCCAAGACTACGGCTTCCACCCTGGCCCTTATGTGGCTTTCCTTTGTGCAGCAATGGTCCCCCACTCTGCACCCTCCCGTGACAGTGGGGGAGGTTTAGGTTGGATATTAGGAAAAACTTTTTCACTAGGAGGGTGGTGAAACACTGGAATGCGTTACCTAGGGAGGTGGTGGAATCTCCTTCCTTAGGAATTTTTAAGGTCAGGCTTGACAAAGCCCTGGCTGGGATGATTTAGTTGGAGATTGGTCCTGCTTTGAGCAGGGGGTTGGACTAGATGACTTCCTGAGGTCCCTTCCAACCCTGATATTCTATGATTCTATGACAGCAGAATGGTGTGGGAAAGTTAACTTTAATGGGGCAAGAAACAAAGCAGCTCTGCCAAAGAACCTGCGGCAGCGGATTGCTACTATCTCCATGAGAGTTTCATGGAGATCTGAGGCAGATTCCCGTTAAGTGAGGAAGTCAATCAATACCCTGTTCCGCTGCTCAGACTAGGCATGTGGTGGTACACGCATCATACAGACAAGCCTGCTTTCTGCAACCCTCCTGCCCCACTCCTTGCTTCAGCGATTCCTAAAAATCAAAGCAACTTACCAGGGGCCTCCTCTCCTGTTTGCGCTTCACCAAGATCTGACCGCTGTGACTGGCTAGCCTCCCCTGGGGTAGAGAAGAGCTTCTGACTGCATGCATATCTGACCTCAGAGTTTCTCTCTGCCTCTGGGTCCCCCTCCTGCTCCACATCTTCATCCAAGATTTCCTTCTCCTGGCTCAGTCCACTCTCGACTAGCACACAAGCCACCAAAGCATCCATAGTGGCCTTTGCAGTGGAGGTGGGGGTCACAGAGTATCGCATCAAGCTCTTTGTAGAGCTGGCAGCTCATGGGCGCAGCACTGGAGTGGTGATTTGCCTCCTGCGCCTCATGGTAGTCATTCCGCAGCTCCTTCACTTTGACCCTGCACTGCAGTGTGTCCCGGTCATGGTCCCTTTCTGTCATACATTGTGAAATCTGTCCATAGGTGTCATAATTCCCATGGCTGGAGCGCGGCTGGGGTTGGAGAGCAGCTGCGACTGGACAGGCTCCTCTCCCCAAATGCTGATGAGGTATAGCAGCTCAGCTTTGCTCCAACCCTGGTGCGTGGAGCAGGCATGATCATCGGGAAAGATATGCTGAGACCACTGCATGCATCACCAAGCAAACAGGAAGGGGACTTTCAAAATTCCCAAGGAATTTAAGGCGTGGGGCTCACAGTTGGTCACCTGAGAGCAGGGCAGTACAGTTCAAACTGATGACCAGAGAGGCAAGAAGAGGCATTGTGGGACACCTCCCAGAGGCCAATTGCAGCGCTGTAATCAATCAGGGTGTCTACACTGGCACCGCAGCGCTGTAGCCCCAGCACAGAAAGCTCTACGTCTCTCATCAGGGTGGTTTTTTTACAGCGCTGCAACTGTACAGTTTCTGTGCTCTAAGTGGCTCGGCGGTGCGTTCACCTCGGGAGTTACAATGCAGAAAGCTGCTTTGCTGCGCAGAAATTTGACAGTGTAGACAAGGCCTTTGATAACCACATTTAGCACATACTGAGGAGGTTATCACTGTGTCCACCATGGAGGGGACACAAACTTCCTCCACAGGAGACCTTACTCGGAGTTAAATCTAAAATGACACTGTATAGTAGGGACAGCAGTCGAGGGCTTCAGAATAGGATCTCTGTGCTGAAATTCATCCTCAGTACCAAAGGATTCAGATTCCTTTCCCCGGCCCCCTTACAACCTTTCATCTGTTCTACTGGAATGGCAGTGCCTATCATGCTACTTTTTCATCTCCAAGCAAGAAGAGTGTTCTGAGGACTAAGAACACTAAAACAATACACCAGCTCCAGGGACCATGAGAAGAGAAAGATTTCAGCTGGTTGACTTGAGGATCTGGTCTACTTCTTCCTCATAAGAGAGGCTCCTAGGGAGTTCAAACCATAAGGCTCTTCATCCTCTCTCCAGGCCAACTAATATTTCATTTTTGGATCAAACAATCACAGCACCAAGAGTTTAAGAACTGCAGACTAAACCTTGTCTGATAGGCCAAGGTGGGAGGGTAGGGTCACCATCAGGATAACTTTTAGTTGGTGTTCTCTGGCCTTTGCAGACAGCACATGACAAGCACTTCTTGAATGAGTGACTGCCCCCAGATACTCCAGGCAATGATCAGGTGGTATAATATTTTGTAGTTGCTAGCAGCTTAAAAAAAATACTGCAAATTATTTCAAACGGATAAAAAGGGAGGTAAAAGTAGATTAAGTTATTTTCAAATCAAACAACATCAGAAAATACAGTCAACAGTTTCAGACACCTGGGAAAAAACATTAGCACTGCATTACCTTATTGAGTTCTTCTATTCTTCGTATTAAGTAAGGGTTACTTGAAGAATTTTCAAAGTAGACATAATCTGAAAAAATACAGAAGGAAAACAAAAGTTAAGAAGTATGTTTTGCTTCAAAGTATAAACACTTGAAATGGCATTGCTTAAAAAACCCCAAATGACAAAATGACACTGCACTACTTTCATTTTAGCAGCAAGCACAATTCCAGTGACCCATCTAAATCCAGTAACTGAAGATTATACATGATGTGAAGAGATGCATAATCATAATCCAGTCTAACTTCACATAACATTTAATATAAGAAACCAGCAGTAATGAAATTTGAAGGCTGTAAAATCCCACCCTCAAAATGGGGTAAGTTACATAAGAAATTCTCTTGCCACCTGTGCATTCAGAAAGCAATGTTTAAGATATCTCCCTGTGATAGACCATGTCCCCACCTACAAGTCCCTTTACTTGCCTCCTCTCTCCTTCCATATCAAGTTCTAGCTTCTTGTCCTTGCCTTCAAGACTTGGTTTAATTCTGTCCCCCAGCCTGTCTCATCTTCTCTCCCATTTGCTCCACCTATGAATAATGCCTCATTTCTCTCTTGTTCTCTTTATCTGATTCTTATTTACCTTTATTTCTATGCCTGAAACTGCCTCTTTATCCACAGACACCCTCTCCCTTCCTAATCTCTCACCAAAATTTGTTTCTTCTGTAAACCCCATAAATGTAAGCCAGGTCAGTAAAAGTGCTATCACCATGCATATGACTTAATATTAATCCCCCATGGGAGGGCGGCATGGGAACGCCTAACTCTGAGATCGAGTAATAATATCCAGCTCTTATAAAGCACTTTTCCTCAGTAGATTCAAATCACTGAATAAAGGAGATTAGTATTATCTCCATTTTACAGATAGGGAAACTGAGGCACGGAATGAGACCGTGACCTGACCAAGGTCAGACAGTGGGCCAGTGGCAGAGCTGGGAACAGAGCACAGGTCTCCTTTGTCCCAGTCCAGTGATCTGTCCCTGAGGCAAAACTTCTCGACACTGTACATTTAGAGAGTTCAAGACACGGACTGTCTCGAAGACCTTGTAATTTAAGACAAAATATATAAAAGGTGGGGGAATGGGATACAATCAAATATACTTAATTGTTATATGCTCCTACTTTAAGTTTAAATATACTTTAAGGGCCTGTAAGACAGTGAGCTCTCTCATCAGCCCACACACCAAAGAACACTCACCAGCTTTAGGATTCTAGTCCCCATTTTTTCAGGGTGTTGATTTTATTTCTTCAAAATAAAACCACACAGCACATGTTCATCTCAGTCATGCTCTTTTCCCTGACTTGGTCTCCTCACGGACCTATCTAATTCTTACAGCATTACACTCCACAAGCTGTCTGCCTTGGACTCAAGGTGAGACTGTCTGCTCCCTTCTCCTTCAGAGTCTGCTCCCCACAGGATTACACTACTCAGGCCCTCTGCCTTAGAGAGTCTCCTATAAATTGGGTTCTTTTCCTCCACCTAGAGACTACCTCCCTGCATTTTTCCTTAGCAACTGAGCTCTTGCTCATTTTTATGAGGACTAGGTAATCTTCCACCTATTACGATCCCTAGCCTCTGTGGGAGACAGTGATTAGTCAGAGATGGGGTTGGGCCAAACTCCCCTTAAAGGGCCAGCCATCCTGTGATACTGGCCCCCTGTCTATTGAACATTAATGGATTTCTTGTCCAGGTCCAACTAAAGTAGCTCTTGATATCATAATCTACTAAATTGAAGATGGGGGGGCGATCCAAAAGGAAGTTGTGTCTCACTTGTATTTAGATTTTAAGCTCAACAACCCCTCAGGGCAGGAATCATGTCTTACTCAGCCCTGAGCACACTGGCAGGACCTGCCATGGTTATATGTTTGTTGAGGCAAAGGCACTTTCATAGTTAGAGGTGAGAAGTGTTTTCAATTATAAGCCCGACTTTGGCCCCCATATTAAATTCTCATAAAAATGGTCTGTAATACCAGAGATTCTTCCTCTTTTCCCTCTTGTTCAAGGGGACGGGAACAGAACAGAGGTTCTCTGCCTCTGGAGTGAGACACCCATGATATGATGAAATTCCCTGCTGCAAGAGTAATCCAGGCTGAATTCAATGGGAGCAAGGGTAGAAAAGAATAGGAGAGTATGCTCAGGCTTCACTGAACTGAACCCTGGTCCCACAACATTCCTGTCTAACTGCCCATAGTAATGATACTCAACCGCTGATTATACAGCCTTTTTAGGGTACTGCATGTTGGAGTCCACAGGTCTGCAAGTTGTGTAACTGAGCGAATGGAGCACTGATAAGTGCAACAATTCACTTGTCAACCAACAGGTGCTGGAGAACAGTAGGGAGTGCGGAGCTAATAAATCAGAGTTGACTGGACCCCCTCTCAACAGCTAGACAAGAGTGTGGTATTCTGTAGTCGGTGTACCAGTGCATCCCCAATGAAGTCAGCAAGCATGCACCAGAGTACTAAGAATAAAAAACAGGGTCTAATCTTTCACGTAAAGTTACAGAGATACAAAATGTGGGCAGGACACCTTGACAATGCAGAGTTGCATTTATGTGATGACAAGAGTTACAATGTTGCAATGGAAGGCTCAACTATCACAACACACACATACTTTGTGTTGCATAAATGATTAAAAATCATAAAGTGTAAGGACACTACACTAACAGCACTCCATGAAATCAGAAAGAGTATCTCCAGCTCCTTAGGTTGGCTACCATTATCTTGGCATGAAGGACCAAGGACTGAACCCTCTTCCTAACTCTGCAACAGCCACTTCCTCTTAAACTCTGAATAGATGCAAAATTTAAAGAGTTAGCAATGGACAAACCTCAAAGGTCTGGAATTTGTATTTGGTTTGGAAAAGGATCCAATGTTTGAATCTTATCTGTATTATCTGAACCCCAAAGTGTCATTTTTTAATCACAAGAAAACACCAGCCCGGTACATTACATGAAGTAGGAACGAAGGGTTAAAATCACTGTGACAAATTCTAGAACAGGCAGTCTGAAGGAGTAACAATATTTAGCACTTTACAAACATTAAGAATTAATGGAACAATAACTAAATTAGAGGAAACCACCCCCACAGCAGAACTAGTGAATTTTCTTATGAGGGGGCATGCACTGAGTGGTGGTGGGCGATTTACCTGAGTGTGTATCTGCCACACAGCTCTCATAGATTCAGACTTGAAAGTCAGAACGGACCATCGTGATCATCTAGTCTGACCTCCTGCACATTGCAGGCCACAGAACCTCATCCACTCCTAAACCCCTAATCTCTGGCTGAGTTACTAAAATACTCAAATCATGTGTCAAGGTTCCTTCCCCACTCTGAACTCTAGGGTACAGATGTGGGGACCTGCATGAAAGACTCCTGAAGCTTATTCTTACCAGCTTAGGTTAAAACTTCCCCAAGGCACAGATTTCTTTCTTGCCTTGGGAACCAGCTTAGGTTAAAAACCTGGTACGCTGCCACCAACAAGCGATTTAAACAAAGAACAGGGAAAGAGCCCACTTGGAGACATCTTCCCCCAAAATATCCCCCCAAGCCCTATACCCCCTTTCCTGGGGAAGGCTTGATAATAATATCCTCACCAATTAGTACAGGTGAACACAGACCCAAACCCTTGGATCTTAAGAACAATGAAAAAGCAATCACGTTCTTAAAAGAATAATTTTATTTAAAGAAAAGGTAAAAGAATCAGCTCTGTAAAATCAGGATGGTAAATACTTTACAGGGTAATCAGATTCAAGACATAGAGAATCCCTCTATGCAAAACCTTAAGTTACAAAAAGACACAAAACAGAAATACATATTCCCTCCAGGACAGCAAATTTCAGAAGCCAAAAAAACAGAAGACAATCTAACGCATTTTCTAGCTAGATTACTTACTAACTTTACAGAAGTTGGAAGGCTGCATTCCTGATCTGTTCCCAGCAAAAGCATCACACAGACAGATGAACCCTTTGTTCCCCCAGCCCTCCAGATTTGAAAGTATTTTGTTCCCTTATTGGTCATTTTGGGTCAGGTGCAAGCGAAGTTATCTTAGCTTCAAGAAAAGGAGTACTTGTGGCACCTTAGAGACTAACCAATTTATTTGAGCATGAGCTTTCGTGAGCTACAGCTCACTTCATCGGATGTATACTGTGGAAACTGCAGCAGACTTTATAAATACACAGAGAATATGAAACAATACCTCCTCCCACCCCACTGTCCTGCTGGTAATAGCTTATCTAAAGTGATCATCAGGTTGGGCCATTTCCAGCACAAATCCAGGTTTTCTCACCCTCCACCCCCCCACACAAATTCACTCTCCTGCTGGTGATAGCCCATCCAAAGTGACAACTCTTTACACAATGTGCATGATAATCAAGTTGGGCCATTTCCTGCACAAACCCAGGTTCTCTCATCCCCCTCCCAAAAACCACACATACAAACTCACTATCCTGCTGGTAATAGCTCATCCAAAGTGACATTGTAGGGAGAATGGTCACTTTGGATGAGCTATTACCAGCAGGATAGTGAGTTTGTGTGTGTGGTTTTTGGGAGGGGGGTGAGAGAACCTGGATTTGGTCACTTTGGATGAGCTATTACCAGCAGGATAGTGAGTTTGTGTGTGTGGTTTTTGGGAGGGGGGTGAGGGGGTGAGAGAACCTGGGTTTGTGCAGGAAATGGCCCAACTTGATTATCATGCACATTGTGTAAAGAGTTGTCACTTTGGATGGGCTATCACCAGCAGGAGAGTGAATTTGTGTGGGGGGGTGGAGGGTGAGAAAACCTGGATTTGTGCTGGAAATGGCCCAACCTGATGATCACTTTAGATAAGCTATTACCAGCAGGACAGTGGGGTAGGAGGAGGTATTGTTTCATATTCTCTATGTATATATAAAGTCTGCTGCAGTTTCCACGGTATGCATCCGATGAAGTGAGCTGTAGCTCACGAAAGCTCATGCTCAAATAAATTGGTTAGTCTCTAAGGTGCCACAAGTACTCCTTTTCTTTTTGCGAATACAGACTAACACGGCTGTTACTCTGAAACCTCTCTTAGCTTCTTAACCCTTTACAGGTGAAAGGGTTTTGCCTCTGCCAGGAGGAATTTTATAGCACTGTATACAAAAAGGTGGTTACCCTCCCCTTTATATTTATGACACGACCCCCCAAATCACAGTCAGGGTGGAACACTGGCTGTGATTTCTTCCTGGAGCTCCAAGAAAAAACAGTTAATAAGACACATGCACCTCTAAATATACTACTAACTGTATAAAGACTAACAATATTTTCCACATCTCAAAGATGATTTTAACCAGTTGATTCTGGGAAACTTTCACAGGAGAATGCATCGGCCACTTTGTTAGAAGCTCCTGAAATGTGTTGTATGTCGAAATCAAAATCTTGGAGAGCTAAACTCCACTGAAGAAGTTTTTTGTTATTTCCCTTGGCGATATGAAGCCACTGTAGCGCAGCATGGTCAATTTGCAGGTGGAAACACCGTCCCCAAACATATGGGTGTAGCTTTTCCAGAGTGTAAACAATGGCGTAACATTCCTTTTCACTGATTGACCAGTTGCTTCCCTCTCAGACAGCTTCTTGCTAAGAAACATGACAGGATGGAATTCTTGATTCGGTCCTTCCTGCATTAAAACTGCTCCCACACCACGCTCGGACGCATCTGTGGTTACTAGGAACGGTTTGTCAAAGTCTGAGGCCCTCAGCACAGGGTCAGACATGAGTGTCGCTTTAAGCTGGTTAAAGGCCTTCTGACACTCTTCGGTCCACTGAATGGCATTTGGCTGTTTCTTTTTGGTTAGGTCTGTCAGTGGGGCGGCGATTTGGCTGTATTGCAGTACAAATCGCCTGTAATATCCGGCCAAGCCTAAGAAGGATTGGACCTGTTTCTTTGACTTTGGGACAGGCCACTTTTGGATAGCATCCACTTTGGCCTGTAGGGGGCTGATAATTCCTTCACCCACCTGGTGTCCAAGATAAGTCACTCTGTTTAGGCCTATTTGACATTTCTTAGCCTTAACAGTTAGTCCTGCCTCTCTTATGCGCTCGAAGACTTTTTGTAGATGTTCCAGGTGTTCTGCCCAGGAATCCAAAAATATGGCCACATCGTCAAGGTAGGCAACCGCATATTCTCCCAATCCCGCTAGGAGACCATCTATAAGTGTTTGGAAGGTGGTGGATGCGTTCCGCAGCCCAAAAGCACATTAAATTCATACAGCCCGACATGTGTGGTGAAGGCTGACCTTTCCTTGGCGGATTCATCTAGCGGTACCTGCCAATACCCCTTGGTTAAGTCCAAGGTAGAGATGAACTGGGCCCGTCCCAGTTTCTCTAATAGTTCATCTGTGCGTGGCATTGGATAGTTGTTTGGGTGAGTTACAGCATTTAGCTTACAGCAGTCCACACAAAAACGTATCACCCCATCTGGTTTGGGAACTAGAACCACTGGAGATGCCCATGCACTGCCAGAGGGGCGGATTACACCCATCTGTAGCATATCCTGGATCTCCCATTCTATAGCAGTTTTAGCTTGAGGAGACATCCGGTAAGGTTGGGCTCTAATTGGGCGAGCATTACCTGTGTCAATGGAGTGGTATGCCTGTTCAGTCAGTCCTGGGGTGGCTGAGAATGTTGGCGCGTAGCTAGCGCACAGCTCCTTGATCTGCTGTCGCTGCATATGCCCAAGGGTCATGGAGAGGTTCACCTCTTCCACGCCATCATCACTTTTCCCTTCGTAGTGGACACCTTCAGGCCACTCAGCATCATCTCCTCCCTGGGCTGTAAACTGACAAACCTTTAATTCTCTGGATTAAAAGGGCTTTAGAGAATTAATATGGTACACCTTAGGCTTTCAGTTTGAGGCTGAGGATTTGGGTCTAAGTGCAAAGAAATTACATTCATGAACTGTAAAATTGAAAATCTGAGAACTCGAAAGTAAATAAACGTCAAAGTTTTCATCTGAACACACAACCTTAACTCCACCCCTGTATAAGTAGGTATTACAAACCTTCAATTACATTTTGCATACTATTTCTCAAACAATAGAATGTAAAATAAAATGACAACCTTAATTGAAAAATTGTAATAATGTGCATCTAATACAAGATCTTATTACAAAATCTGGCATGGGTAAATAAAACAGTTTTATCATTAGAGATTATAGGCTTGTCAAAAGCTAGCGTAAAGCAGCCACTTACAGTTTATGGTTGCAAATATACCAGATGCAGGATTTCTAGTTTGTTTCTTTTTTAACCCCAACAAACTAGATTTGAAGTGAACAGTACAGCACAATTTACAAGTCCATTATAAGTATCTGTAACCAAATCTCAGCATCACCCACACTAACAGACTATAGATAGGTAGGTGTGACCTTTTGAGTGGCTACAGAAAGGTAGGTGGTGGACAGCCACCAAGCATCAACAGTAGCAAACTCTCTGCAGATGAAATACTCACTGGGGGTATGTTTAAACCATTGCACCAAAACATTAGTGATACCATAAAGCTTTTATTTGCCAATAGGTCTTATACTTCAACTTTAATTTATATACACACCGAACACTTACCATACATGTTTCAAATCAGTCTCACACACATTAAGCGGCCCACCACAGGTTAAATAGGTGAAGATAATTGTTATCCAGTTCACATTACTGAAGCTAGTTGGAAATATTTATATTATTTTAGCCTTTTTTTTTTATTAATTATTAGAATGTGCGCTACAAATCAAGTAAAAAAAAGTCCAAAGAGCAGAGGGTGGAACAGCATTCGCATTCTCTCAATAGCTCTTAAGATTCCAACTAGAGTACAAATATTCTGACAAAGAGACACTTCAGTGAACTCATCATAAAATTCAGTGAGTTCTCTCTTAAAATGGTGCTTTAGAGGGTGGGGGACTCTTGTAAAGATGAGTTACCCTCACTGGTGAATCAGAAACTACCCATACATAATGTGATTAGTTCCCATAGCCTCTCTCAGGAATTGAGAGAGATTAGGAAACAAAGTTCCTTTTCCACATTATCCATCAATTATATGCATCTTCCAGAACACTGGAAGGAAAAGGGGGTTGACAAAGAAAAAGAAAAGTTTGAAAACTAAACTAAACTGGTCACATCAATAACTCATCTCCCACAACTTTAATGCTATAGGATTACTAAAACTATTGTAGGTTTCCTCACCAAAATTTGCACAAAGGGGTGCAATATTTCCTTACCACCACCTGCCCAACTGTCATCATTTTCAGAAAATTGTATCTGTAGCTAGGGGCTAAAGCTCACAAATGGACCATGGCACATGGGGAGCCTAAAGGTTCTGATACTGTTGGGAAAATATCAGTTGGTCTGACAAAGGGGGATTGAGGGGACGAAGCACTAGTACAGAGCTTGTTTCTCAGCCCCTTCTAGTCTGACCTCCTGTACAACACAAGCCAGGGAACTGCCCCACAATAACTCCTAGAGCAGATCTTTTAGAAGGCAGCCAATCAGGATTTTAAAATGGCCAGAGATGGAGAATCCACCATGACCCTTGGTAAATTTTTCCAGTGGATAATACTCTCACTGTTAAATAGGTACACCTTCTTTCCAGTCTGAATTTTGTCTGGCTTCAACTTCCAGCCATGGGAGCATGTTATATCAGTCTCTCCTGGATTGAAGAGTCCATTATTAAATATTTTGAGCCATGACAGGGTCAGGCCAGATAGCTACAGGAGAGTGTTAGAAGTCCCAGATTAAGCAGGTCCATTTTCCCTGGGTAAGGTAACAGGGGCAGTTCCAGAACAAGAAGGAACTTGCTGGAACAAATTCAGGCAGGCAGGCTAATTAGGACACCTGGAGCCAATTAAGGAGTTGCTAGAATCAGTTAGGGCAGGCTGGCTAATCAGGGCACCTGAGTTTAAAAAGGATCCCATCATTTTATACGTATAGCTGGGATTATGTTTTTCAATGTGCATTACTTTGCATTCATCAACATTGAATTTCATCTGCCATTTTGTTGCCCAGTCGCCTAGTTTTGTGAAATCCTTTTGTAGCTCTTTGCAGTCTGCTTGAGACTTAACTATCTTAAGTAGTTTTGTATCATCTGCAAATTTTGTCACCTCACTGTTTACCCCTTTTTCCAGATCATTTATGAATATGTTGAATAGGACTGGTCCCAGTACAGACCCCTGGGGGACACCACTATTTACCGCTCTCCATTCTGAAAACTTACCATTTATTCCTACCCTTCGTTTCCTATCTTCTAACCAGTTACCAATCCACGAGAGGACCTTCCCTCTACATCCAATGACAGCTTACTTTGCTTAAGGACCTTTGGTGAGGGACCTTGTCAAAGCCTTTCTGAAAATCTAAGTACACTATATCCACTGGAACCCCCTTGTCCACATGTTTGTTGACCCCCTCAGAGAATTCTAGTAGACTGGTGAGGCATGATTTCCCTTTAAAAAAACATGTTGACTCTTCCCCAACAAATTATGTTCATCTATCTATCTATCTGACAAATTTGTTTTTTACTATAGTTTCAACCAGTTTGCCCGGTACGGAACTCAGGCTTACTGGCCTGTAACTGCCAGGATCACCTCCAGAGCCCTTTTTAAAAATTGGTGTCACATTAGCTATCCTCCAGTTATTTGGTACAGAAGCTGATTTAAATAATAGGTTACAAACTACAGTTAGTAGTTCTGCAATTTTACATTTGAGTGCCTTCAGAACTCTTGGGTGAACATCATCTGGTCTTGGTGACTTATTACTGTTTAGTTTATCCATTTGTTCCAAAACCTCTGTGATGAATTCAGTCACAGAGACCCCCTTGGGACTGTCACCTGACATGCTGAAGTTATCTCTGAACCCGTTTTCCCTGCCAGCCTGGGACTCCAGAACCCTGCCTTGTTGAGCCAGACATGCTAGCCTGCTGCAACACAGATCCAGGTCTGGCCACACTGTTAGGATACAGATATTCAGGACTGTCTGTAAAGGCCTATGCTCTAAGAATTTAGGTGTATTCTTATCACTTGGCTAATTATAGAGGTATAAAAGAAAGAATCAAAATCACTGTCTGCCGGTGTAAGGTCCTTCTCTTACTGTGACAGTCTGAGGCCCTGTTCTTAGGCTAAGCAACAGAGGCAGCCATAAGCTGGGAAGCGACCGGTCACATCCTCACATTCCAAACTAGTCACATTGAAATATGGTGCTACTGGACTGTTAGGAACACAATCCTGTCCTGATAGTGCCTATCGCCTCCAGAGAAAGGGAAGTGCCTAGAAAACATAAAAGGAAACTTAGTTTGATAGCATCCTGTCTGGCAAGAACTCACTTATTAATAGCTGGGATGTGAAATCCTCACTTCTGTATTGTTTTGTAATTATAGTTCCCACTTTGTTATTGTTTGTCTGTATAACCTCTGTCTGGTTCTGTGATTGTTTCTGTCTGCTGTATAATTAATTTTGCTGGGTGTAAGCTACTTAAGGTGGTGGGATATAATTGGTTAAATAATCATGTTACAGTATGTTAGGATTGGTTAGTTAAATTTCAGTAAAATGATTGGTTAAGGTATAGCTAAGCAGAACTCAAGTTTTACTATATGGTCTGCAGTCACTCAGGAAGTGGGTGGGGGAAATGGGAACCATGTTTAACTAAAGGGGGAAATGGGAACAGGGACACAGGTAAGCCTCTGTGGTGTCAGAGCTGGGAAGGGGGACACTAAAGAAGGAAACTGGAATCACGCTGGCTCGAAGTTCACCCCAATAAACTTTGAATTGTTTGCACCTTTGGACTTCGGGTATTGTTGCTCTCTGTTCATGAGAGAAGGACCAGGGAAGTAAGTGGGTGAAGGAATAAGCCCCCTACCACACACACCCAAAGTGCAGACTTTAACCAAAAACGGCTCAGCAGGTCACCTAATTCCAGCACCCAGACACCCAGTTCCCGATGGGATCCAAACCCCAAATAAACCATCTTACTCTGTATAAAGCTTATAGAGGGTAAACTCAAATTGTCCACCCTCTATAACACTGATAGAGATATGCACAGCTGTTTGCTGACCGAGGTATTAATCACTTATTCTGGGCTAATTAATAAACAAAAGTGATGTTATTAAGTATAAGGATTTAAGTGGTTTCAAGTGATAACAGACAGAACAAAGTAAGTCACCAAGCAAAATAAAGCAAAACAACACAAGTCTAAACCTAATACATTAAGAAAGTGATTACAGGTAAAATCTCACCCTCAGAGATGTTCCAATAAGCTTCTTTCACAGACTAGACTCCTTCCCGGTCTGGGCCCAATCCTTTCAAAGAATCATAGAATATCAGGGTTGGAAGGGACCTCAAGAGGTCATCTAGTCCAACTCCCCGCTCAAAGCAGGACCAATCCCCAATTAAATCATCCCAGCCAGGGCTTTGTCAAGCCTGACCTTAAAAACTTCTAAGGAAGATGATTCTACCACCTCCCTCGGTAACACATTCCAGTGTTTCACCACCCTCCTAGTGAAAAAGTTTTTCCTAATATCCAACCTAAACCTCCCCCACTGCAACTTGAGACCATTACTCCTTGTCCTGTCATCTTCTACCACTGAGAATAGTCTAGAACCATCCTCTTTGGATCCACCTCTCAGATAGTTAAAAGCAGCTATCAAATCCCCCTCATTCTTCTCTTCTGCAGACTAAATAATCCCAGTTCCCTCAGCCTCTCCTCAGAAGTCACGTGTTCCAGACCCCTAATCATTTTTGTTGCCCTTCGCTGGACTTTCCAATTTTTCCACATCCTTCTTGTGGTGTGGGGCCCAAAACTGGACACAGTACTCCAGATGAGGCCTCACCAATGTCGAATAGAGGGGAACGATCACGTCCCTCGATCTGCTGGCTATGCCCCTATACATCCCAAAAAGGCCATTGGCCTTCTTGGCAACAAGGGCACACCGTTGACTCATATCCAGCTTCTCGTCCACTGTCACCCCTAGGTCCTTTTCCACAGAACTGCTGCCTAGCCCTTCGGTCCCTAGTCTGTAGCTGTGCATTGGATTCTTCTGTCCCAAGTGCAGGACCCTGCACTTATCCTTCTTGAACTTCATCAGATTTCTTTTGGCCCAATCCTCCAATTTGTCTAGGTCCCTCTGTATCCTATCCCTACCTGCCACCGTATCTACCACTCCTCCTAGCTTAGTATCATCGGTAAATTTGCTGAGAGTGCAATCCACACCATCCTCCAGATCATTTATGAAGACATTGAACAAAACCGGCCTCAGGACCGACCCTTGGGGCACTCCATTTGATACCGGCTGCCAACTAGATATGGAGCCATTGATCACTACCCGTTGAGCCCGACAATCTAGCCAACTTTCCACCCACCTTGTAGTGCATTCATCCAGCCCATACTTCTTTAACTTGCTGACAAGAATACTGTGAGAGACAGTGTCAAAAGCTTTGTTAAAGTCAAGAAACAATACATCCACTGCTTTCCCTTCATCCACAGAGCCAGTAATCATAGAAGGCAATTAGATTAGTCAGGCATGGCCTTCCCTTGGTGAATCCATGCTGACTGTTCCCGACCACTTTCCTCTCGTGTAAGTGCTTCAGGATGGATTCCTTGAAGACCTGCTCCATGATTTTTCCGGGGACTGAGGCGAGACTGACTGGCCCCTAGTTCTCAGGATCCTCCTTCTTCCCTTTTTTAAAGATGGGTACTACATTAGCCTTTTTCCAGTCTTCCGGGACTTCCCCCGATCACCAAGAGTTTTCAAAGATAATGGCCAATGGCTCTGCAATCACAGCCGCCAACTCCTTTAGCACTCTCAGATGCAACGCATCCGGCCCCATGGATTTGTGCACGTCCAGCTTTTCTAAATAGTCCCGAACCACTTCTTTCTCCACAGAGGGCTGGTCACCTACTCCCCATGCTGTGTTGCCCAGCGCAGCAGTCGGGGAGCTGACCTTGTTCGTGAAGACAGAGGCAAAAAAAGCATTGAGTACATTAGCTTTTTCCACATCCTCTGTCATTAGGTTGCCTCCCTTATTCAGTAAGGGGCCCACACTTTCCTTGGCTTTCTTCTTGTTGCCAACATACCTGAGGAAACCCTTCTTGTTACTCTTAACATCTCTTGCTAGCTGCAGCTCCAGGTGCGATTTGGCCCTCCTGATTTCATTCCTACATGCCCGAGCAGCATTTGTATACTCTTCCCTGGTCATTTGTCCAATCTTCCACTTCTTGTAAGCTTCTTTTTTATGTTTAAGATCCGCAAGGATTTCACTGTTAAGCCAAGCTGGTCGCCTGCCATATTTACTATTCTTTCGACACATTGGGATGGTTTATCCCTGTAACCTCAACAGGGATTCTTTGAAATAAAGCCAGCTCTCCTGGACTCCTTTCCCCCCCTTTCCCCTGGTACAGTCCTTGTTAGTTCCAGCAGACATCTTAGGTGGAAAACAGGGGCTCTCTCATCACTGGCTTCCCTTTGTTCTGTTCCATTCCCTTTTATAGAATCATAGAATATCAGAGTTGGAAGGGACCTCAGGAGATCATCTATTCCAACTCCCTGCTCAAAACAGGACCAATGCCCAATTTTTTTTTTTTTTTTGGTCCCAGATCCCTAAATGGCCCCCCTCAAGGGCTGAACTCACAACCCTGGGTTTAGCAGACCAATGCTCAAACCGCTGAGCTATCTTCCTCCTCCCCCCCCCCCCCAAAAAAAAGGTTGGAAGGGACCTCACGAGGTCATCTAGTCCAACCCCCTGTTTTGGCACAAGGCAGGAATTTTGTGTCTCTCTGGGTTCCCACCCCCCCCCTTCTAAATGGAAAAGTACCAGATTTAAGATGGATTCCAGTATCATGTGAAATGGTCACATGTCCTGTGATATCTCATTCTTCATTATCCATGGGCTGGCCCACAGGTACACAGGAAGGCTTGCACAATCAATTGTCCTAGTCCATGGAAGCCATCAAGATTCTAAGCCACCATTAATGGCCCACACTTTGCATAATTACAATTGGACCTCAGAGTTATACTTCATATTTCTAGCTTCAGACAAGAATCATACATACATACAAAGAGGAGGAATATATTCAGTAGGTTATAACCTTTGTTATGATACCTTATAAGAGATCTTTTGCATAAAGCATATTCCAGTTACATTATATTCACATTCATAAGCATATTTTCATAAAAACGTATGAAGTGCAACGTCACAGCCTCCTCTAATGACACCTCAATCTGCAACAGTTCCTCAGATTCACACACATCAAACCTGTCCTCCACTCTCTACACTGGCTTCTCGCAGAATTCTGTGTCAGAGTTCAAGGATTCAGTCTTCAAGATGTTCAATGACCTGGTCTTAAGTTACCTAAGAGAGCACCTAATGACTGATGAAGACTGATTGATAACTTCCCTCCTCAGGCACAATGTAGCTTTCTACAGTATGGGTAAACAGAGCAGCAAATGGAGGACAGCATGTGTGTGCATATATTAAAAAAAAGTAAAACAAAAACCACTCCACTGCCCACACCTTTCCCCCTGAGGGAGGATGAAAGAACAAATACCACGTGACAGCTGTTATCAGGTCACTTAATGCACTAGTGGAAGGTACTCAGATACTGAGTGATGAGTCTACATAGAATAGTTAGGGCTGGAACATTGCAGTCTGGAGACCACAGAAGGATGAGTGTTTCAGTTAAGCACACAAGACTCTGGAATTCTGTCTGTCTAATATAAATAAATTTCTGGTCTATATAATGCAGTCTGCCCAATAACTGAAATCTTTTGGGAGAGAAATTGTGTTAACTGCTGAGATAAAATTGTATTAATCTGCGAAAAAGTAACAATTACAGATGCTTATATACCGATATAAGTACCACAGCCTGCTCTTCTCTGGTAATAAGGCATTGAAGAATAAGGCAGGCTGATGGATTGATTGACTTTTCACCCCAAAGACCATCTTTGATAAAAATTTGGGGTACTGGATGTAACACCACCTTCTTTTTATGGATACTGTGTAAGGTGGGCCAGCCTTTAGTTCATGGATGTCAGAACTCTAGGAAGACTACACTAGAAATGAAGTCATCAGCAAAAGATGGTGAAGAGAACATCCTGACATTGGCTCAATGGGTCATTTAATCTACAGTCAAGACATAAAAGGCTCACAGTATCTTAAGAATTTAAGTTCTCATTTTCTTCTGATGTTAATCAATATCCAACTGCCACATTACTAGTTAACTTAAACATCTCAGTCATCTTCTCAAAACCTCCTCCCTCTCACATTTCTCTGTAGTTATTCTAGTTTCCATTATTTAGAATATATTCTATAAAAGTAAGTAAAAGCATGAAGCATATTACATGCTGATTTGTACAGCTATTTGTAACCAGATGACTGAAGTCTAGTTTCCATTTTAATTAGAGGTCTACTGTAAAAAGTCTCTCTCTGGAAAGTACCTCTTCTACCTAATTAACAGGCATACATAATGCAATTAGCGGTATCTCTGCTAGATATTCCATTGACTATAGAATCTGTGGATAACGATTTTCAAAAGAAGTAAGCTGGACCTTCTACATCCCTCCACCTTTATAGTTGCCCCGGGGTAAAACAATCGGACCACAGCTGGAGATTTCTATGTGATTTTCCTCTTCACTACCCACACTCTGCACCTGAATCCTAACCAATAATCTACTGTCAACAAAGAAAGAGCAAGAGAAAACACCCTCCCTCCTGAAGATGCTAATTGTGAGTCGCATTTACAAAACTGAACACAGAAAATGTTTGTTCACTTTGACATCTGGGCCACAAGCTGGATCAAGACTTTTGTAGCCAGAAGGTAACTGTGGGAAGGCATATATCAATTTCCCTAGGGGATAGAGTAATTGTCCCTGACAGAGTAGTCTATTCGTACTGTAAGCAGAATGCCAGTAAGCTCAGTGTCCACAGAAAATACTTCTACAATTGCCATAATTATTGACTCACCTATATACCCTCACGCACACTACACAGCTAAGATGCCCAATATCCATGTGGGCCTACTGCTCCAACCCTTGTCCCACTCTCCCTACTGCCTCACCATCACTTTCAGTCACTTCAGAATTTTAGATGAGAAACACTTCAGGCCAGGGACCACTATTTACAAAGTCTTCTGTGAACTACCTAGCACACCTTGGGGGGTGCTATAAAATACTACGAATACCCAGACATTATGAGTGCAACTATCTCCAGAATGCCCAACTCAAAAAAGGTTGGGTCGACCATCTCCTAAACCAAAGACTTTTCATGAGGCTAGTAAAAGGTATCACATCCTAACAGTCCAGCTCAGGTTACGTTTTCTGCCTACACAACAAAAAAAGAAATGTCCTCTGGGATACTGCCGGGTCCCACTCCATAGGGCTCCCCACACAAAGTGGTGCGATTCTATTCCTCTCTGCTTGTATACGAAGTGTAGATACTTCAGTGTCTGCCTTAGCTTGGACCAGAAGTGCTCTGAAGGTCTTAAAGAGTATTTAGACTCACATTTTATTTCCAGAACATTCACACAAAGCTTATGGGTTTCTCTCTCTAAAGCAGAGGTTGGCAACCTTTTAGAAGTGGTGTGCTGAGTCTTCATTTATTCACTTTAATTTAAGGTTTTGCGTGCCAGTAATTTTAACATTTTAACGTTTTTTAGAAGGTCTCTCTCTATAAGTCTATATATTATATAACTATTGTTTTAAAAATGTTTAAGAAGCTTCATTTAAAATTAAATTAAAATGCTGATCTTACACCGCCGGCCCGCTCAGCCCGCTGCCAGCCTGGGCCGTTCACCCCAGGCCAGCAGCGGGCTGAGCGGGGCCGGTGGCTGGGACCCCAGACCAGCAGTGGGCTGAGCGGTTGAGCCCGCTACCGCTCAGCCCACTGCCGGTCTGGGGTTCCATCCGCCAACTCCTACCAGCCAAGGTCCCGGCTGCTGACCCCGCTCAGCCCGCTGCCGGTCTGGGGTCCCGGCCCTGCCCACATAGAGTAGATACCTACCTTCTCCTTGGTTCTAGCCACTCTCTTCCTCTCTCTCTGCACTGAAATGAGGGTGGGAGTGAGCTGAGCACAGGGCTGGAGATGAAGGAGCAGGCTGAGGGTTCGGGTGCAGGGTCTGGCCAGGAGCTAGAATGAGGGAGGGGGCTCAGGGTTGGGGCAGGAGGTTTGAGTGTGGAGCGCTTACCTGGGCAGCTCCCATTTGGTGTGAGGGGTGCAGGTGGGAATATATATGTGTGTGTGTGTGTCTGTGTGCGTGCGCGCGTGCAGGAGCTCACATTTGGTGCTCTGGGTAGGGGTGGGGATGTGTAAGGAGGGTGCAGGAGTCAGGGCTGGGGTTGTGGGAGGGTTCAGGGCTCAGGGCAGAGGGCTGGAGTCATGGGGGTGCTCCCATCCCCCTGCCCTGAGTGGCTCACAGCAGGGGGCTGGAGGGGATATGCCGATTCCACCTCCTTCCCCAAGGTCCCTGGAGCAGAGAGCGCACTGCGGCTCCACTTTTCCCTCTCCCCTTCTGTAGCAAGGGCCGTCAGCTGATCGGCTGCAGGGAGGGAGAGAAGGAGGAGCAGGAACCCAGCACGCTGGGGGAAGAGGTGTGGGGAGAGGGAAGCTTGTCTGCCCTGCAAAGAGAGAGCGGGGGGCGGAGAACAGCGGGCCAGGCAGGATTTTTAATGGCATTAAAAATTGGCTCGTGTGCCGTCTTTGGCACACATGCCATAGGTTGCCGACCCCTGCTCTAAAGGATGTTGAGGACTGAAAAACAAGAACACTAGGTGTGCCTACTACAACTGTATTGGACAAATTTAGAAGTCTTTTTCCAACTGTGGATTGTGATGGAACTGGCTTAGCAACCAAAGATATCCTCATGCCACACAGAGGTGGGTTTTGTGGGTAAGGCACAGGAACATGACTCCTGACACCTGGGTTCAGTTCCAGTTCTGCCAGACTTCATGTGGTACCTTAGACAAGTCATTTAACCTCTCTATGCCTGATATCCAGCTGTGAAGATGGAAATTAAATAATATTTTCCTGCCTCACAGGACTGTTGAAGATATTTTCATTAGTGTATGTAGTATATGAATACCTCACAAATGATGAGGTCCATGAGTACCAGGTACAAGTAGTACGACTAATCACCAGATACCTCAGGTTCCACTGATGTTGTCAAATGCGTGCCACGTGCCTGCTGGTGCTGCCATCAGGCCAACAAACCTGATTTAAAAAAAAAGCTTTAACTCAAATTCCCTCTGCCAGATGTAGTCTTCTGGACCTTGGGTTGTTGCACGAACTCTCTGAGACCTGGACCAGTCTGCCTATTTTACTGTGACTAAGCACATTAAAAAGACATCTAAGACCACCACTAAAACTAATGTTTTGAGGGTTCAGAATATTTAAGTTTTAGGATGAATACAAACACTATAAACAGAGTGAGCTGGCTCAGTGACTGCTATGTCAGATGGAAAGAAAAACCTAGGATGGTTAGATGATAGAGAAAAGGGTCTTTAACCCAAGACTGGAATGTACTAATTGGCAATTGATGCACACAACTTCTAACAGTGTAAAGCATGGCTTGGAAGACAGAGCACAACTCTTATGACTAATTACCTGGTGTGAAAACAGCAGTTACTCAGAGCTGGCAAAATGAAGCAGAGTTACTCTCAAACCACCAATTTCACCACTTTGTTGAGATCCAGAAACTTGCTCTCAATGGTTACAGGGACCCATAGGATTCCATGCTGTTGTCTGAGACAAAAGCCTACAACTTCTCACATCTGAATTGGCAGTGACTGTCGTCCTCACCGAGCACAAATCCACCCAGATTCCCAATTTAAGATGTTCATAATCACTTAGTAAAGTTTATCAGTCCTTGGTCTAGGCTACCTTACATTCCCACCTAAGAACCCACTGGGCTGAGAATCATCAGTGGTCTCCTGACAGTCATTCAAACATCTCAGGGAATGCCTCTGGGTCATTAACAAATTCCCTATTACTAGTACAGTCTGCCCCATCCGATATCTTAGCTCCAGTATGGGTTGCTGCTACTCAGTCACAGCATGTTATTACCGCTGCGTAAGTTGCAGCACCTCTGCCAATGACTTTAACATCCCACACTCCACTGTGTTAATTTACAGAGACTCCACTTGGAGTTCTGAAGCCTCAGAATCCAGAGACCAGCTGTAAGCTGCTGGAGGAAATCTCGGTTTTCTACCTCCAGGTTTTGGAATACGTAAGGGCTTAACTGTGTGTGTGTGGACATTCTGAGGCCCTGGTCTACGTTACAAAGTTAGGTCAACATGAGCCACCTTGCATTGACTTAGCCGTGCATGTGTCTACACCTAAATTTGTCTTCCACCAATGTAAGTGCCCCATTACAGCGATGCAGTAACACCACTTCCCCAAGGGGTGTTGAGCCACAATCAATGTACTGAGGCCAACGCAGCATGAGTGAACATACTTGTGTCAACCCTAACAGTCCTCCTGCCACTGTACCACAAAGCTCGACACAGACGGTTCTGGTCAAAATTATGAACTTCACTGCCCAGAGATCATGGAGACCAGAAGCCCATCCCCACTTTTAATCCTTGAGAACTTTTGAAAGGTCTTTTTCTAATTTTTCAGCTTGGCAAGCACACCTAGCAACTCTCCACTGTTACATGCAGCCGACCAGCTGACCATGCTGACTACACACTCCAAACGCACTCCTGCTTAAAGTAGACAGATGATGTTGGATCTCCTGGGCCTGTGCAGAGGACAGGCTGTGCACACACAGCAACGGACCACCCATAGTAATGTGGGCACGTAAGAGCAGGTTGCACGGGGAATGCAGGAGAAGGGGTATGACAGGGACCAGTAGTAGTGCCATGTGAAAGCAAAGGAACTGCTCAAGGCATATCAGAAGGCCAGGGATGCCAACAGTCAATCTGGTGCCAAGCCTCAGACCTGCCACTTTCACAAAGAACTGCATGACATACTTTTTAGAAACCCTGCTACCAACTTGAAGACCACCATGGATACTGCCGAGAAGCCCGAATCACAGACCCCTAGCATGAACAAAAAGGAAGAGGAGGTGGGGAAGATTCTGCAGCCATTGCTCATCATACCAAGCCTGCATTATGATGCAATCCCACCAGTGAGTGCTCATTTCCCAGAAGCAGCACTTCACCATCTGCAGCTGCTCTGTGAATCCCACCAATAACCTTGAACTGGTTCTCGCTATGTCCCGCAGCAATCTCTCCTCAAAGAAATCACCATGTTCCTTGCTGATTCGATTCTTCTTACAGTTCTGCAAATACCAGAGGATCGTGCATCCTGTGCTTGGAACACTTATGACAATTAGTGCAGAGCCATGCAGGCACCATGCTTTGTGTCAGAGATGGTGAACAGCAACGAAGGCTGAGCAAGTTTGTGGGATTTTTTTTTTAAAAAGGCCCAGAAATTTTGGAATATAGGTGACATTATGTGATGTAAACAGCTGCACTCTGGGAATTTGAACCCTTGCTCCCAGTTACCCCTTCCTGGCTCATTTCTGCCCCACCTTGCACTGTCAAAACTTCCCAAAGGACAGTGTGCTGGATGGCAAGTTGCACACTGATACCTACTCATGGTGCTCTGCACTGTGCAACAACACAAGCACGCCTACTGAGCATGCACACGCGATATACTAACTGCAGCAAGCTTTAAGCCAGTGTAATTTGCATCAAAGTTTTTAGCTTAGAATAGCCTTACTCGAGAATGTGTGTGTCCACACAGAATAATTCAGATATAATTTCATGAATAGACAAGTAGTTATAAGAGAAACAGCAGCCATTTTACATAAACAAAATGCAGCACATGCAACACTTTCACAAATACCTTTTCTTCCAATTAATGAATTGGCATTTTTAGTTTCTCATACTTCTTCGAAGAGCCCAATGAGCCTTCAACCTTTAGACCTTACACAAGCATACAGGACTATGCAGGAAGCCAACACTCTGCTTGCTGGAATCCAGGTAAGGCAACATTACCATACCACCTAGATGCTAAGGACTTCTATGTGCATGCACGCACACAAAGAGAGTTAGAATAAGTTTTGGTTCTGCAATAATATCAGTTCTAGCAGTTTTCAGAGTAGCAGCCGTGTTAATCTGTATCCGCAAAAAGAAAAGGAGTACTTGTGGCACCTTAGAGACTAACACATTTATTTGAGCATAAGCTTTCGTGAGCTACAGCTCACTTCATTGGATGCATTCAGTGGAAAATAAAGTGGGGAGATTCATATACATAGAGAACATGAAACAATGGGTGTTACCATACACACTCTAACGAGATCACTTAAGATCTCAAGATCACTTAAGATGAGCTATTCCCAGCCGGGGGGGGGGGGGGGGGGGGGGGGGGAGCGGTGGGGGGGGGGAGGAACGGGACCTTTTGTAGTGATAATCAAGGTGGGCCATTTCCAGCAGTTGACAAGAACATCTGAGGAACAGTGGGGGTGGGAGGGTGGAGGGAATAGTTTTACTTTGTGTGATGACCCACCCACTCCCAGTCTCTATTCAAGCCTAAGTTAATTGTATCCAGTTTGCAAATTAATTCCAATGCAGCAGTCTCTCGTTGGAGTCAGTTTTTGAAGGTTTTTTTTGAAGAATTGTAACTTTTAGGTCTGTAATCGAGTGACCAAAGAGACTGAAGTGTTCTCCGACTGGTTTTTGAATGTTATAATTCTTGATGTCTGATTTGTGTCCATTTATTCTTTTACGTAGAAACTGTCCAGTTTGACCAATGTACATGGCAGAGGGGCATTGCTGGCACATGATGGCATATATCACATTGGTGGATGTGCAGGTGAACGAGCCTCTGATAGTGTGGCTGATGTGATTAGGCCCTATCATGGTGTCCCCTGAATAGATATGTGGGCACAGTTGGCAACGGGCTTTGTTGCAAGGATAGGTTCCTGGGTTAGTGGTTCTGTTGTGTGGTTGCTGGTGAGTATTTGCTTCAGGTTGGGGGGCTGTCTGTAAGCAAGGACTGGCCTGTCTCCCAAGATCTGTGAGAGTGATGGGTCGTCCTTCAGGATAGGTTGTAGATCCTTGATGATGCGTTGGAGAGGTTTTAGTTTGGGGCTGAGGGTGACGGCTAGTGGCATTCTGTTATTTTCTTTGTTGGGCCTGTCCTGCAGTAGGTGACTTCTGGGTACTCTTCTGGCTCTGTCAATCTGTTTCTTCACTTCAGCAGGTAGCAGTAGTCCCCATTTTAAGTATAGGAAGTATCTCTAAACCTGTAAAACTAGGATGAGTGTGTATATATAATTATATACAATAAATTCAATACATCCACCCCGTAAAACCTCCATTACTTTAAAAGAAAGCTAAATATGCAAACAGAAACATTCACAAGTCAAGAAGTGTCATGGACTACAGGAATACCCCTAGTTTTGGCTCTTTCCTTATACAAATACCCTAAAATACAGTCTTTATAAACATAATCACACACACGCAGAGAACACCCGGTTAGAGACTATGTACTGCAAGAGTAGTGGCTCCCTATGCACACTAAACATGGCAGGAGTGTAGCGGAGATGTGCATTATCTTAGGCCAAATTCTATTCGCAATTACAATAGCGTAAACCCACATGATGACATTTGATATGAGACACATACCCAGGAGGGGGGAAAAATAGTTAAATCAGACGACAAAATCTGGAGTATGTACATGCACGAGGGAAGGACCCATGCATTTGAGAAGGCCAGATCTCCATAAGGGGTGTGTGGAGGAAAACTGAGTAGAAATTTGCAAAGACATGACCATCTTTGAAACATGAGGACAGATTTAAAGTCAGCATATTTATGCATACATGGTTGGTTCCCGAAAGAGCAATTTATTCTCTCAGTGGTTAGGCTCACTATTTCCAATAAGGGATTTCCCCTCTGCGCTGCAGAGCTGGAGGCAGGGCCACATCAATAACCAGGGAGATGCCACTATCAGTCTAGCCTCTCCCCTTAATGAATCTAAGATTGTGCATCTAAATTCCAAATTAATCATCACATATCCCCATTCCACTTTCTTCAGAATGAGGAAAATTTACACCTAGGGAGGAATGGCCTAATTAATCTGACCATTGAGAGAAGGAAAACAAGGTGAGTCAGTTTTAAATCTTCTAGCAATAGCCTAGGTCACCACTCCCTAAACTAGGATTTTAAACAGCAGAGGCACTCTGTGACAATGTCTTTTACTCAAAAGTAGTACACAGCTGAAGAGAGAGGAAAACAAAAAAAACCCAACAACTTTATTTTGTCTTAAGTGGGATTGCTGAAATCCGTACCTCCCTTGAAAAGATAGCATTCAGCAAAGACTGTATATCTAGTTTATAAATGTCTAGAAAAACGTATGAACAGAAACCCACAGCCACCTTTTAAATCTCTTCATTGGAAAATCAGAACTTTCTGCTGCAAAAATAGACACACTAATCTAGACCACAGTTTTTCCAGGAGGTTTAATAGCTTTGAATTTATAAGCTTTTTAATACACAGCTTTAACAATGTAGCACTGGAAGAATTTGAAGGGTTCCCCCCACCCCTCTTTGACTGCCAGATAATAGAGAACGAGCAGATCTGTGTATTTTTGCAAAAACCTTTTCCTATCCTAGCAGTGCTCTAAATGCCCTTCTTCCATCCAGTCAATCTCATTTCCCCCACCCACCCCCACTGGGTGCACCAGGCAGGGGAAATAAGGAAACAAGCACATCCTCTCCATACTGATGACAAATAGCAGTTACAATAACATTGGTCCACCCTGCATGGTAGACAGGTATATCAGTTTTCAGAGGAACAGCCGTGTTAGTCTGTATTCGCAAAAAGAAAAGGAGTACTTGTGGCACCTTAGAGACTAACCAATTTATTTGAGCATGAGCTTTCGTGAGCTACAGCTCACTTCATCAGATGCATACCGTGGAAACTGCAGCAGACTTTATATATACATAGAGAATATGAAACAATACGGTTCTTAGCTGTGAAATGATATAATTGCTACTAGGAATTCTAACTTGAAGGTAAGATAGAGACACTGAGTGTTAGTAGGGTTTTGAAAGAGGACTCTATAAGGACACTAACAACAAGATTAAGCACTACCTGGAGAATTAAGAAGCACTTTTGCTCTCCAAAATCATTCATATGCTGTGGTCAGGAAATCAATCCCCGTTAACCCATTCCCAGTGTCCTAGAGACAGCTGAAGCATGTTTGTATAAGGCATTTTAACTTCAGGCTCGCTAAGACACAACACCCTGTAGGAAACCTAATATATCAGGTATATTGGCAGATTGGATTTTTATTATGTCCTTTGTTTTATACCAGGTATTCAGTTTGTATCACATGCTCATATATTTTTCAAACTGAAAAGTTTTTCTGAAAACAAGAGGTATGATGACAGAAAACTATCCTTTTCAATGACCTCCCTTCAATGTCCAAGTTACCCAGGAAATATCCATCTAGTATCTCAGAGGAGAAGATGCAAAGGTGAATAGGATGCCATCATAATCAGGTTTTAGAACCAAGACATGTTGTGACACAATAGAGCTTCTTAGTGTGCCTTGGTCTTTCATCAAACTTTGGAGCTTATTTAATTAATGTCTTATGCTTGCAGTGGCTTTTCCATTAATACTTGATTACTGTCTGGCAACAAGAGGACGGATATACTTAATTTCTTTTTGGAGGCAGATATAAAACCCTTTATATTGGATTTAGTGCCCTTCTGCTAAGCTTTGCTCTCTTGAGAATGTGCTGTTCCCAGTAAAAACAACAAGGAGTCCTTGTGGCACCTTAGAGACTAACAAATTTATTTGGGCATAAGCTTTCGTGGTATATCTAAGATTCACAACAGCCATTTTGAAACTATTTGGACAACAACCTTTCCTAAGTTCCCTCTTCAGCTACCTCAGCCTCCAAGGCAAATATCCTTGTTGCCCGAAAAGTGTGTTGAGTGCCTGCTTTTTTGTGACCTTTGCTATTCTTATCAAGTTTTCCCTTTTTTATGGTGGGCCAACTGTCATAAATATAAAGGGAAGGGTAACCACCTTTTGTATACAGTGCTGTAAAATCCCTCCTGGCCAGAAGCAAAACCCTTTCACCTGTAAAGAGTTACAAAGCTAAGATAACCTCGCTGGCACCTGACCCAAAATGACCAATGAGGGGACAAGACACTTTCAAATCTGGAGGGGGCGGGGAGAACAAAGGGTTCATCTGTCTGTGTGATGGCTTTTGCCAGGAACAGGTCAGGAATGCAGCCTTCCAACTCCTGTAAAGTTAGGAAGTAATCTAGCTAGAAATGTGTTAGATTTCCTTTTGTTTAATGGCTGGTAAAATAAGCTGTGCTGGATGGAATGTATATTCCTGTTTTTGTGTCTTTTTGTAACTTAAGGTTTTGCATAGAGGGATTCTCTATGTTTTGAATCTGATTACCCTGTAAGGTATTTACTATCCTGATTTTTCAGAGGTGATTCTTTTACCTTTTCTTTAATTAAAATTCTTCTTTTAAGAACCTGATTGCTTTTTCATTGTTCTTAAGATCTAAGGGTTTGGGTCTGTGTTCACCTGTACCAATTGGTGAGGATTCTTATCAAGCCTTCCCCAGGAAAGGGGGTGTATGGCTTGGGGGAAGACGTCTCCAAGTGGGCTCTTTCTCTGTTCTTTGTTTAAAACGCTTGGTGGTGGCAGCATATGGTTCAAGGACAAGACAAGGTTTGTACCTTGGAGAAGTTTTTAACCTAAGCTGGTAAGAATAAGCTTAGGGGTCTTTAATGCAGGTCCCCACATTTGTACCCTAGAGTTCAGAGTGGGGAAGGAACCTTAACACCAGCTGTTAAGGACAAAGAGAAGAATTCATTTCTGAGCATTTCTTTCTAAAGAGCCTAAAATGCAGGACCCTCTAGCTAACTAAGATGGCCATTAAGAAAATGGTTTTAAATTCCTGAAAGTTTTTTTTCCAAAGGCTACAGAAGGAGAGCCCCTGAGGTTATTTAGTACCATATTAAAGCACCAAAAAGGTGTTTCTTGACTCAAGTTAACTAATGTCTTAAGTGAAGAGAAGGCAGTTTGTAGTTTTCACACAAGGTATCACATTGAGTTAAAGACTATGGAGAAGCCTTGAGTTTATTGCAGCCTGTTAACTCATGTGTGAGTTACAAACTGCCTTGTCTTCACTTGTCTTTTACCTCCTGTTATTTAACTCAAGGTAAGGACGCATTCTTTTTCATAGTGAAGACAAGGCCAAAGAGTATAAGAGACTAGACCCTATGTTCCAGCTTCTCTGCTAAACTGAAGTGCCTGACGACATCCAGGGAAATGCACACAAAGTAAATTATTTTGCCATAAGTGACAGAGCTCAAACCTCTACCCATATTGTTAGTGCTATTGGGTGTGCTGGTGCATTGCTCCTATGCTGTCTGTGGGGATTTTCTAGCTTCAAGTTTTCTGCCATCTCAGGTTGTGACCCTGAGAGTGGTCAGCTCACCACATCAACAGTTAGGGTCACCACTGTTAATGCTGTTGGGTGTGCTGGTGCATTTATACTGTTTGAGGAGCTCAGATGCTAGCTGCACCAGCAGAGAGTGCAGCTTGCTGATTCAGCAGACCTCTGTCACTTATAAAGACAAGACCACAGGCTCGGTTCAATGACCAAGGTTGCTGGCCAGGTTTAGCAACAGGACACAGTCCTAGTGCCCTGGCTCTACAGTTACACCAACATGTATGCCTGCCTGCAACAAGGTATCAGTGCAATCAACATAACAAAATGCTGTCTTATAGGCCAATACAAAGTTGCCCCTCCTATGATTTCTGCTTTTCATACACTGAAACAAACATGTTACCTATTACACTTCTGATATTGTTACCATCCTTACACCTTGTACCTGCTAGTTGAAACAAAACATCCTCAACCATTATCCTGTCAACCCCTCCTTATCTTTAGCAGGGGTCGGTGTAATCTTGACCATCCTCTCTAGTCAGGAAGTGCTTACTTGGTTAGTTGATACCGAGACGTTACTATTCTGACAAGGCCTACTTTGGTTCACGCTCTTTGCCATGCCTAGGCTCTAACAAGGTCTACAGTCTACACTGAAAAGTTATATCAGCATAGCTACGTCAGCCAAGGGTATGAAAATACCACGCCCCAATTCACGCAGCTATGCTGACATAGCTATATCTATCCTGAAGTTATTTTGACAGAAGAGGGTTTTCATCAAGATGGTGTTCTTATACCAACAGAAAAACCCTTTCTGTCAGCACAGCCTCCATCTACACTATGGGGCTATGCTGGCACAGTTATAGACAAAGTATAGACATACCCCAAAAATAGTCAGGTATATACTTTTGCTCAATGCCCTGAAGATGCTCCAGGCTCTGTAAGAGACTTATTTTGTGTTGCAGGATTGCATTTTTTGATCATGTGGTTTCCATAGTCTGTTTCAAATATGACTGCTCATTCTAACAGCAAACAGGCTACTGGGGGCCTTGCAAAGTCCCTGTGTTAGAAAAGATCTGCCCAAGATGAAAGTCAAAAAGAGCAATATGTGGAAAGATTCAAAAGCTCTGAATAGAGGAATATTTTCAACCAACTGGGACTAAGTCTAGTTTGAGAAGTTTATGAGTGAGTGAGTGAAAGTTGCAACTTTAACTTTTGCAACTAGGAAAGTATATATAAACAGAACAGTGGGTGAAATTCTTTGTAGGTTGTATTTTAAATTTCAAGAAAGAAAAATAGTCAAAAAATGCATCTTAAATAATCCTAGTCTGCTCTAATAATTCTCCTGAAAAAAGAGAGATACATTTCTTGTAGCTTTTGAGAAAGGGTGAGCAACACTTTTTCTTCATATTAAGTTCAATTTAGGCTTTACCACAAAATTATGATGTTACTAAAAGTAGATGAGAAAAGGCTTATTAGAAATATTCAAGGCTTACATTTGCTCAGATTTGAATACTGAACACCAATTTATCATTAGCTTCTATCACAACTACTGGGTATTTGTTAAAAAGCTTTCTTTCTACTTCCAGCAAGAGAAACTTGCTATCTGCTAATGGAAATCACTCATCTAAGCACGATTTTAAAGTATGAAACTTTAATTAGAGTAATCAAAATTACTTCAAAAAGGGACTTTCTTACTGAAAAAAGGGTTTCAGCGTTAAACAAACTTCTCACACGATTTTCCTAATTGTTTGGTAATTAGTAAGAATTAAGGAGGTTCTACTGTAACGATGGACAGTCCAACAGGCCAATTATGGATTAGTAAGAACACAAAAAGTTTTACAAGGCAATGATGTTTCAAAAATACTTCATGGTATTCGAGATCTACTGTAGTTAATTTTGTAAAGTAATGGAGCCTTAGTACTATGAGACCTCATGATACTCAAGACTCTTACTAAAACTTCACTAGAAAAACAGAAAAGGCTGAATTTTTTAAGAATCAAGTTTGTAAGTTAGAGAGGAATAAAATAGTGAGAGTCCAATGTATCAAACCCCCTGCCCCATTTGACACGGTGTTAACTAATTTTATCTTTATGACATCACAACCACATTATTGTCAAAAGATTATTAGATCTCTGCAAATAAAAGCAGACACTAAACTATTTTTAAAAAAGGCTGAAGTCCTACCCAGGAATACACAGTATCAAATTTCAAATTCCTACCCTAAACTACTGAAGTGTTTAAAATATGCTTTATTTTTCTTTTGATTAATAATTGTAAATGTATTTTACGCTGCTTTTGTCATCTAAAAATCGGTTTTGAAATTACTCTCTCTCTCTCTCTCTCTCTCTCACACACACACACACAGACAGACACCCCCACTTTGTAAGAGGACACAAATGGAAAATTTCTGGCTGAAAAAAGAATGACAAATGTACACAACTGAAAAGGACCAATTGGAATGGAAATGCTTAGGCAACCTTAGAAAGAGGGATACTCAACTTAATATCTAGTCAATTTAAAAAACAGGAGAGAGAGTTAGGCTACGTCTACACTATGGACCTTACAGCAGCAGCTGTACCGCTACAGCTCTCCTGCCAGCATAATTTAAAAAAACCAACAAGCGGCATTACCTGTGTCAGCAGGAGAGCCTCTCCTGCCGACGCAGTGCTGTCGACGTCAGCACTTTTGTGGGTTAAACTTACGTCGGTCAGAGTGTTTTTTTTCCCCACCCAGACCGACAAAAGTTTTACCAACAAAAGTGCTAGTGTAGACAAAGCCTTAAAAGTTTTATCAGGTACTATAATAAAAATTGTAAACCCACGGTAATTAAGTGTTTTTTCTTTCGCCCTTTTTGATATACAATACAGGCCTACAAGCTGTGAAAGGATGAAAGATCAAGATGCTAAAAGGAACACTCAAGGAAGATAAGGCCATTGCAGAAAAGCTAAACAAATTATTTGCATTGGTCTTCACTGCAGAGGATCTGAAAGAGATTCCCACACCTGAATAATTCTTTTTAGGTGACAAATCCGAGGAACTGTCCCACATTAAGGTGTCAGTTAAGGAAGTTTTTGGAACAAACTGATTAAACAAACAGTAATACGTCACCAGGACAAGATGGTATTCATCCAAGAGTTCTGAAGGAACTCAAATATGAAACCACAGAACTACCAGCTGTGGCATGTGACCTATCACTCAAATCAGCCTTAGTACCCGATGACTGGAGAATAGTTAACATAACACCGATTTTTAAAAAAGGATCCAGAGGCGATCCTGGCAATTACAGTCCAATAAGCCTAACTTCAGTATAAAGAAAATTGGTTGAAACTAAGAACAGAATTATCAGACACATAAATGAACACAATGTTTTGGGGGAAAGTCAATACAGCTTTAGTACAGGGAAATCACACCTCACACTATTAGAATTCTTTGAGGATGTCAACAAACATGTGGAGAAGGGTGATCCAGTGTACTTGGACTTTCAGAAAGTCCCTGACAAAGTCCCTCACCAACAGCTCTTAAGAAAAGTAAGCTGTAATGGGATAAGAGGGAAGGTCCCATTATCGATCAGTAACTGGGTAAAAGACAGGAAACAAAGGGTAAGAATACATTGTCAGTTTTCACTATGGAGAGAGATAAATAGCAGGTTCCCCTGAGGATCTGTACTGGGACTAGTGCTGTTCAACATATTCATAAATGAACTGGAAAAAGAGGTAAACGGTAAGGTGGCAAAGTTTGCAGAATAAACTATCTTGAGTAATTTAGTTAAGTCCCAAAGCTGACTGTGAAGAGTTACAAAGGGATCTTAGGTTTCAGAGTAGCAGCCGTGTTAGTCTGTATTCGCAAAAAAGAAAAGGAGTACTTGTGGCACCTTAGAGACTAACAGATTTATTTGAGCATATAAATTTGTTAGTCTCTAAGGTACCACAAGTATTCCTTTTCTTTTTTTAAAGGGATCTTAGAAAACTAGGTGACTGGGCAACAAAATGGCAGATGAAATTCCATGTTGATAAATGCAAAGTAAAGCACACTGGAAAACATAATCCCGACTATACATACAAAATGATATGGTCTAAATTAACTGTCACCACTCAAGAAAGGTCTTGGAGTCATTGTGGATAGTTCTCTGAAAACATCTGCTCAATGTGCAGCAGCAGTAAAAAAAAAAAGCTAACAAAACGTTATGAACCATTAGCAAAGGGATAGCTATTAAGATGAAAATATCAATGCCACTGTATAAGTTGATGGTACAACCACACCTATTGCTTGAAGTTCTGGTTGCCCCATCTCAAAAAAGATACAATAGAACTGGAAAACGTATAGAAAAGGGCAATAAAAATGATTAGGCGTATGGAACAGCTTCTATATGAGGAGAGACTAAAAAGACTGGGACTGTTCATCTTAGAAAAGAGGTGACTTAGGGGAGATTTGATAGAAGTCTATAAAATCATGAATGGTATGGAGAAAGTCAATAGGGAACTATTATTTACTCCTTAATATTAAACAAGACCCAGAGACTCATCTGAAATTACTTAATTTAAAACAAACATGCGGAAGTACTTCTTCACACACCACACAGTCAATCAGGGGAACTCATTGCCAGGGGATGTTGTGAACGCCAAAACTATAACCGTGTTCGAAAAAGAATTAGAGAGTTTCATGGAGGATAGGTCCATCAAAGGCTATTAACCAAGATGATCAGGGATGCAACCCCATAGTCTGGAAGTCCCTAAACCTCTGACTGCCAGAAGTAGAGACTGGCAACGGGGGATAGATCACTCAATACATTGACCTGCGCTGTTCATTCCCTCTGAGGCATCTGGCACTAGCTAGATATCCACTGGTCTGACCCAATATGGCCATTCTTATGTTCTTACTTCTTGTGGAACTGACTGGACTCAAAGTGCTGCCAAGTGTACACAACTAATCAAACTGGTGAAAGAGAAAAGTTATCTAACCTCTTTCAGTTATAATAATCTTATGTGATACCAACATCAGTAACAGGTTCAACATTTTCAGAAATAAGTGACTAAGTTGATGGTGTCCCGTTCTGAGGATGGCTATAAATGCATAAACCCTATTTGTGACACCGCCCACCCCTCAGGCAGATGAACAAGTTATATTTGCAATGTCAGTTCCAGAAAACTTTTTAGACGTCACCTAAGCCATTAAAAAAAAAACATCCTAGCCACCTTACACCTCCTCCCCAGCCCCCCGCCGACGACCACGAACAAAAGAGCCCGAATCAAGAGGTGTTGCAATATACCTTGAAGGCCAGTAACTCAGGCTCTGTAGAACAAAAGAAGTGAAGTCTAGATTTAAAGTGCCCCACCTTGAATGCTCTGTACCCAGCCCCATTCACATACAAGTCAGGAGATATCAGTAAATTGCTTCCTAACTGATCTCAACTCTCATGATAGTGTAAAACAGAGGTGGGCAAACTACAGCCCGTGGGCCACATCCGGCCTGCGGGACCATCCTGTCTGGTCCTTGTGGTCCAGCTGGGAAGGCTAGCCCCCAGCCCTTCCCCTGCCATCCCTCCTCCCCCGCAGCCTCAGCTCACCTTGGCGCCAGCACTCTGGATGGCGGGGCTGCGAGCTCCTGCCAGGCAGCACAGCTGCCAGTCCTGCTGCTCTGAGCAGCATGGTAAGGGAGTTGGGGGGGGTGGGGAGTTGGATAAGGGGCAGGGGGTTCCGGGGGGCAATCAGGGGACAGGGGGAAGCTGGATGGGGCAGAGGGCGGTCAGGGGACAGGGGGCTTGGATAAGCATGGGAGTCCCAGGGGGCCTGTCAGGGGACGAGGCAGTCAGGAGACAGGGAGCGGGGGGGTTGGATAGGGGGTGGGGTCCCAGGCAGGCGGTTGGGGGGGGCATCCCAGGAAGGGGCTGTCAGGGGACAAGGAACAGGGGGGGTTGGATGGGTCATGGGTTCTGAGGGGGGCAGTCAGGGGGTGGGAAGTGGGGGAGAGGGGAAGATAGGGGGCAGGGGCCAGGCTGACTGGGGAGGGGCAGCCTTCCCTGCCCGGCCCTCCATACAGTTTTGGAACCCCGCTGTGTCCCTCAGGCCAAAAAGTTTGCCCACCCCTGGTGTAAAAGGACAGATATATACAAAGTGATCAGGACCAAACCATAAAGGATTCAAAGAAAATTAATATTTTAAGTGGTACACAGGAAGATATTTAAAGTCTGTGGAATGTATTGACACAAGTGTACTAATATGGCCAATCCAACAAACACCACTAAGATGGCAACATATCCAGAACCAGCAGAAGTTTCTAGAAGCCTTCAGGTGTGACCTAAAACTAAAGCACATTGCAGTAATCCAATCTGGAGAGTACAAAATCCTAGAACACCATGGAAAGCTCCACATAAAGACAAAAAGAAAAGGAGTACTAGTGGCACCTTAGAGACTAACCAATTTATTTGAGCATAAGCTTTCGTTAGCTACAGCTCACTTCATCGGATGACAGAGTGGTCCACTAGGTGCATTGTAGTCTATATTAGAAAATGCTGTTAGTTTCCAAGGACAGAAATAAAATAGGTTCCACACATCTGCCGCAGCAAAGGTGAGCCCTGAAAACAGTTTGCACAAGTTTATGACAAGACCATAACAAAGTAATCTTCACTATGACTTCTGCCAATCCCATCATCAAAGTAAGTTTAGAAAGTATTGCCATCTATCTAGAATAGACCCATTATGATTATGGCAGCCATTGGATCGTGAGTCAATATACCAGGGTCATCATTCCCTACACCAGGGGGAATTCCGCACCAAAAAATTCTGCACACAATATTTTAAAATTCTGCATATTTTATTTGTCAAAATAATAATATAATCATGCAAGTCTCAATTATTTTGCTAATTTATTTCAAAATATCTTTCAGCAACGATGCCTGTATTGTTACAGACAACAAAAAAGATTCAGGAAATGTTTTTTGACAAACAGATTCCTTACTAGGCACATTAATACACAACTCGGAGTAATAATTCATTTAAACTACAATACAGAAATGTATTTACCGCATCCTGCAGAGGCTTGGGGGAGTCAGGGGTAATGGAGGAGCTGAGGGAAAAGGAAGTCATTACTGGGAAGGAGCCTGGGTGTGAACTTGGGAGGGCTGTTGGGTGTGGATTGGAGCAGTATGGAACAGGGTTGTTGGGGTTTTTTTTTTGGGGGGGGTGAGTAGGGATTGTTAGGGGGCCTCCACCATGAGACCCTGGCTGACCCCATGTCTCTCACTCAGTCAGGTACACTTGCCCCATGTGTCCCTGCACTCCCTCACACCCATGTGTCCTTGCACCCCCACTCAGCTACCCTCCTCCCATCCCCATGTGGCCCTGCACCCCACCCATCTATCCCCTCCATCGGTGACCCCCCCCCAGAAGCCCCATGTGCCCCACACTGTCCATCCCCCCACCCATATCCCGTTCCTCCTGCCCTGGCCCCATGGACTAGGCACTGTGAGAAAGGGAAGAGAAAGAGGCTACCTATCTGAGCTGGGACTGTTCCCACCCAAGAGCGGCTGCTCTGTTCTCGTGCCACAGCAGTTCCTGGTGAGTGAAAGACAACTGCAGCACCTTTCCAGCAGAATATATTTTCTGCAGAGGAAAAAATTCTGTGTGGCACATGACTTCTGCATACGCGCAGTGGCGCAGAATTCCCCCAGGAGTAATTCCCATGGATGCTAAAGTAACTCCAGACAATAAGCCTGGACGACCAAAAACAAGTATTCAGCAGGGAATCAGAAATGTATGAAGATGGCCCTTTCAAGATGTGCACACATAGCCAATTATGAAATGGGAGGTTCTCTCCTTTCAAGGTGATACAAGCAACACAACCTCCTTCATTAGCTCAGACTGAACTAATGTCTTCTAATAGTAATAGTCATCTAGCGACTGCTGGATCATCCATATAGGGCTTGTAATGTGTGTCAAGTCAAGGCCCCATCCATACGTAAAATAATGGAGAGTGGTAGCTTTAGCTAACAGCCTTTCCCTAAACATTATGACCCATACAACAGGGTTCCTGGCATTCAATGCTCCAGAGATGAGCTTCCAGCAAGACCTGTGAGACTGACATTAAATGCTAAACAAATGGTCAATCCCTGCGAAATAATCTGTTTTATAAATCACAACAGGAATGAAGAGTCACGAACCCCTACAATTTATCTCCTTCACAATCCTGCCCTCAGTAAACCCAATCCATAGCAGTTATGCTCAGCACTCTCTGAAGCCAAAGAGGCAAAGTTACAACAGAGGGGAGCCACATCATACCCCCTCACCAAGCCAAATATAATCAGAGGAGTGGGTAGATGTGACAAAGTAACAGGTACCTAATGGGAAGCCAAAAGCAAGGGAATAGTAAAAGGTAGGCCAAGGTGAGTGGAGCGAGATAAGCAAAAAGGACAGTAGTTGGAAGCCAGGACTGGGACTTGGTCTCCTGCCACTCTCTGCTTTGCCTGTCACTCCTGCCATATCTTCTTCATTAATCCATTTTTCCTGGAATTGGTAGAACCATAATGGCCTCTGGACGCCAAAGGAAATGGGGCATTCTTAGATGCAGGGGACTGATACAGAACAAAACCCCCTTGTACTATTCCTCCCCACCTCACTCCCAGGAATAAGAAAGCTCCACAGCACAGCTTTCATCCAGGAAACCAGTTAAGGATGAATCCACACCAGGCCACCCTTTCAAAGTTTAAATTCCCTAAAATTCAACCCCATACTCCTGTATCCTCTTCTTTCTCCTCACATGAGTTAAACATGGGTCAGACAGAAGTGTGGGACTCTGAGCAGGATGCCTAGAAGGGAAGAGGTAGGAGTCAAGCAAAAGCCACCATAAAACAATGGTGGAGAGAGAGGAAGACAGAAACCAGCAGAACTATTTCCACAAACTTCCATTCTCCATGCACCCACAACGCCCCACCCGCACTGTACCAGCTACTGAGAAGGCCTCTCCTTGTCCTCCACCTCAGCCCATGCAAAGACACACAAGCACCTCCTCACTCCTACATCCCCCAACTCTGCACCCCCTACATACCTATCAACCCACAACTCTACTCTGAAAGCTCATTCCCAACACTCAGCCTGCAACTCTGCTCCACATGCTCCCCCACCCCCAACTCTGCCCCCACACATCTCCCCAGTTCCACAACCCCCAGCACTGAACCACATCCAACCCTACCCCTCCCAAGCCCTCATCCCACACACACACCCCAGCCAACCTTCCCCCTCCAACTCCCCAGCCCTAATACCCTCCCAGCCCCATGACACCCACCCCCTACCAGCACCAGATCCCCAAACCCCACCCACCCCCTCTCCCCCAACTCCACACACACTAACCCTCCCCACATCATCCCTACAACCCTCTTCCCATCCCATGCCAGCCACCATTCTACAATCACTAAACATACCCAGCCCCCACAGTCCCCTTAACCCCAGCCCCAAATTCTACCTCCACACCCACAATCCCTGGCCCCAGAGCACCCATCCTCTGCCATCCCCCCAACTCCACCCCCACCACACCCAAACACTCAGCCCCCCCTCAATTGTAGCCCCAAATCTACCCCAACTCTGCCCCCCCCCCACATTCTACTCCCACCTCTACAACCCTCCCGACCCCACAGCACCCATCCCCGGCCAGCCCCCAACTCCGCCCCCAGCCCTACAACTCCCAAACCCACCCAGTCCCAACCCAGAATCTACCCCCACCACCCCCCATCTCTACCCCCAGCCCTACAATCCCCAAACCCACCCAGTCCCACCCCAGAATCTACCCCCACCACCCCCCGTCCCCTGCCAGCCGCCAACTCTACCCCCAGCTCTACAACCCCCAAACCCACCCAGCCCCGCCCCACATCCACCCCAGATTCTACTCGCACCCCTACAGCCCCCTGACCCCACAGCACCCGTCCCCTGCCAGCCCCCAACTCTGCCCCCGCCGGCCCCCTGCCCGGGCTCCCCCTGCTCCCAGCGGGGTGGGGGGCCCGTGACGCGCCGCTCGCCCACGGGGAGGAGCGGCCGGCGGGAGGGGGACCCGGGCCCCTGGAGTGGGGGGGCTCTTACCTCCGACCCGGTACATGTTGGCAGCCATGCCCGGGCAGGGGGGTCTGGGACGCTCCCGCCGCCGCTGCCTCCAGGTGCCGGATCCGCTGGAAAATGGAGGCTGGAGCGGCTGGGAGGGGGAGGGGGAAGGGAGCGAGGGAATTAAAGGGGCCGCGCCGGCCAGGGAGCGGGCGGCTGGACTGAGGCGGTGCGGGTCAGGGGCAGATCAGAGCCGGGGGGGGCTGTGCGGGCGGAGCGTGAGGAGCAGATTCGGGCCGAGGGGGGAAACGGGGGCAGATAAAAGCCGAGGGGCGGAATGCGAGGAGTAGGGGGGCAGATTAGAGCCGAGGGGCGGAATGGGGGGGGCAATGCGAGGAGTGGGGGGCGGATTAGAGCCGAGGGGCGGAATGGGGGGGCAATGCGAGGAGTAGGGGGGCAGATTAGAGCCGAGGGGCGGAATGGGGGGGGCAATGCGAGGAGTGGGGGGCGGATTAGAGCCGAGGGGCGGAATGGGGGGGCAATGCGAGGAGTGGGGGGCGGATTAGAGCCGAGGGGCGGAAGGGGGGGCAATGAGAGGAGTGGGGGGCAGATTAGAGCCGAGAGGGCAATGGGGGAGGCAATGCGAGGAGTGGGGGGCGGACTAGAGCCGAGAGGGGAATGGGGGGGCAATGCGAGGAGTGGGGGGGACAGATTAGAGCCGAGGGGCAGAATGGGGGGGGCAATGCGAGGAGTGGGGGGACGGCTTAGAGCCGAGGGGAAAATGGGGGGCAATGCGAGGAGTGGGGGGCGGATTAGAGCTATGGGGGGTAGTGGGCAGAATTGGGAGGGCAAGGGCCAGAATGTGGGGGAGAGAAGGTAGGAGCTAAGTGGGAGTATGTGGGAGCCAGAGTGGGGAGAAGGAGTTGAGGGGAAGAGGCAGCGGGGGGCAGAGTGGGATATCAGAGGGAATTGGGGGATGGGGTAAGAAGGGCAAGGAAAAGGAGGCAGGAAAATGGGGCAAAGGAGTAGAGGCAATAGTGGTAGCCTTAGGCCTACTCATCCACTCAAAGGGCACCAGCTGCCATCCACTGCTGTCGGTCAGATCACACCTGCTCCACGCCCTGCAGCAGACAGTGAGCAGTGCTCAGAGTTAAAGCAAGAACAGGTCTCTGCCCCTGTGTGAGAACGTTCCTCCTGAGGGAGGCAGCAATTCTAGTCAGCTGGGCTGGGGAAAGGGAACCCCTGCATGAGGGAGCACAGAGTTGGCAATGAGGAAAGGCACCCAAGAGATCCCTGAAGGGGGCAAGGGCTGCAGTAGAAACAATATGGTGATGATACTAAGCACTAAGGCTTTTGTCCATGCAGTTGTATTATACAACATCATTATTTTCCCAAGGCCTGACCAAGATAAGCCTCTGGCTGAAGGAGAACTGACTACATCACGATCCAGATGAGATGGAAGCGAAAGGAAAACATCAAGATGTATGAATGGAGGCTTGGGCTGAACCATCAATTGAAGGAGTATGCCTGACCTTTGCCAAAATGTACTGCTGCTTCATGGGCCTACTGGGTCGACAGTAGATCCTAGCCTATTATTAGATTTTTTATTTATTTTATATATAATCTATATCTGTATCTATCTTGCCACCAGCTGGGTACCGGACTAGATGCTTGAAATAGAGTAAAACTCCAATGAACCAATTAAGGAATATTATGACCATGCAAGTAGAGTTCCTTCCTAAACTCAAGCAGTTAGTGTCATGTGACCATGAAAAAGTTCCTAAACCCAAGCAGTTAGCATCATGCCCCCACAGAAAAAGTTACTTTCTTCTAACACAGAACTGTATTAAACTAAAGAAAACAGAATTATTCCTAAAGTTGTTCTCTCTCTGTCTCCCTATAGTGCTTCTCCTACAACTGTCCTCAGCCTCCCCCTGCCTGGCTTTCTGCTACAGATTTAAGGAAACATATCCTCACATTTTCCCCACAGTGTAAACAAGGTAACAAAAAATGTAAAAAAAAAAAAAAAAAAAAAAAATTAAAGACCCCAGCTTCACCTACAGTTAGGTCTTGTCTTCTGACCTTGAGGAGGGTTTTGTCCAGTTGAGTCACTTGAATTTTCAAATACGAGAAAGGGAAAGTGCTGTTCAGTAGGATTCAACAGGATTACCTGCTTTCACTACGGCAGTGGTGATAGTACCATTGCAGATAGGGTCATGTCAGTCCTGCTGGGCTTGGAACCAGCTGAATATACTTCCTCTTCCTCTGTACCGAATTCCTTAATTAGTTTTGACCACATAGAATCGCTGTGTGCGGCTTGTTTCACTGTTAGGAGCTGGTGGTGTTCAGTACTTCTCATCGAATTTTTTTCAGGACTGAGTTTCCTAGTTTACTTTTGAGTAAGCTCCAGTCAGCATTCTGACAGTCAAAGAAGAAAGCCAAAACACCTTTTAGATTTGGCACCTCTCAGCTTCACATCCTTTGACCAGGGCCACTCAGACCTAAAATTTACCTCTGAGAATAGCAATGTTGTTCTTAGCTGTCAACCCACGAACAGCTGCCCTGAGTTAACTCTGATGACTAACATGGAGGTTTGCCCTACAGCTCAACAGAGCTAGTACGGGGTCTTTTTGTTGTAGAATTCGCGAATATGTACTGTTTTCTCTGCCACTGCATTCCTTTGTGGGTGGTGAAGTCTGGAGTTAATGTCCTTGATGCACTATATCCCCCAAAGTTGGAATTCAGAACTGGCAATTTATGGTCCATTGTCAGAAACTATTTCCAGATGTCAAATTGAGAAAAGATCTTTTTAACTTTGCTAAGCCCTGTTGACCAGTGGGTCTAGCACAGGGATGAGCAACCTACGGCCTGCGGGCTGAATCCTGAGGGTACCTCCCCCGAACCTCCCATTGGCCGCTGTTCCCTGGGGCTGGGAGCTGCAGGGGGTGCTGCCTGCAGGCAAGGGCAGCACACGGAGCCCTCTGCCCTCCACCCATTCCCCAGGGGCCGCAGGGACATGGTGCCAGCCACTTCCAGGAGCAGTGCAGGGCCAGGGCAGGTAGGGAGTCTGCCTTAGCCCGGCTGCCGGGCCAGAGCCTGCACCCTGAACCCAGCCTGCACCCCAATCTTTGCCCTGAGCCCCCTGCCACACCCCTCCTGCACTTCAACCCCTTACCCTGAGCCCCTTCCTGCACATTGCACCCCCTCCCACACCCCCTCCTGCACCCCAACCCTAGTTCATGGTCGTGCATGCAATTTCCCCATCCAGATGTGGTCCTCAGGCCAAAAAGTTTACCCACCCCCGGTCTATCAAGAAGTAGACTTCTTACAAATCTAGAAAAACAGTGGTTACCAAACAGGCATGTCTCCTCTTCACACACATCTAGTTTTCTTTTCCAAAGCCTATCAGGTAGCCCTGTAGCAATGGGAAGTTCTTTGAGTTGTCTTTGTCGGGTCATTCTGCAAGATTCATGTTTACATCCTACAGTGGGTCATCACACGGACATTAGGGCTCCTTCCAGCATTTCTGAGGGCCTAATATTCCTTATGTATCCTTTACGAAGACTGTAAGAACACACTACAAATGCTGTACGTAATCAGACCTTCGTCTTCAGAAAGTTCACCTCTCATTATGTAAAAATCATAGACTGGATGCTAAACCTCTGATAAGTAACTAAGCCAACCATAACCGTGGTTTCTGGTGGTGCATCAGCCCAAGCAGCTATTTGAATCAGTTCTGTAGTGAGAGTGACTGGATATGCTAAGTAGCACATATGTGGGCGTCTACATTATCCCACACCTCTGGAGAAGCTGGGTGATTACTAGGGCTCCTCAGTGCAGTCTCAGTCACCTCTCTCGTCTTTCTAACAAGGTGGACAGTCACCTATGTGCCTATTCTGCAATACATTTATATCTCAAAACACATGAGCAATCTCTGGTATTTAATATGTATCTTGTTTAGGTCTATACTGTTTATTAAAAATACAAGCACTTTGTGGTCTGTCACCAACATGACATTATTAAGTTCACGCAAGTGGCCTGTGACTCTCTTACATGGCCACATGCCTGCTAAACATTCTCTCTCTTTGAGCACACCTGCTCTTGGAATCTGAATGCATAATAGGTCAAGATTTGCAAAGCCCTCTAGGTTATTTAGCCCTACAAATGCTCTGGGACTAAGTCTTCTAGTTGACTTTGAAAATTTCAAACCAGTATTTTTCTAAATCATATTCTAATTGCTCAATTTCCACCGATCTCTGTAACTAGAGTAACAACCCATCAATACCATAGCTACCAGCGTCTGCAGAAAGAACTGTAGATCATAAAATACCAATATTGGGAATGTGGTCAGCAGATATTTTAAAACCCCACAAGTGTGCCTCTGTGCTTTATTCCAGATTCACACACACAGTTTTAAGCAATTCATAAAGGACTTGGCCTTTTGAGAATGATTAAGTATGAAGATTCTCCAGCATTCAGCCATACAGAGGAACTGCCCCAGTTCTGATACATTGTAGGAGGCGACTTTTCAGCTATGGCTTTGTTTCGATTGCTAACCTCATCCCTTCTTTATCAATCCTATGTCCTAAGAACCATAGCCGGTTTGTCGTCACATATATCTTTATAATTTTATTCCCACATTCTCCGTAGCCTTCAGAACTCGCTTTAGCCTTAGGTTAGTTGTTCCACAGGCTTCCCTTACCTATGATGTCATCCACATAAATCTTCATTCCCCGCTGGCTGCATCGAATCTCGTTTCTCTTTGGATGATTTCTGAGATATTTGAAATGCTGAACAGGAGGCAGTGAAAGCCATATCTGCCAAGCAGTGATACAATTGTCGGCTTGTCACTGCCAGGATAGAGCCGTACTTGCCAGACTCCTCTAGCTGTATCTAGTGAGAAGAATAGTATTGCATCTGATCATTTAGAAAGGAAGCCCCTAATTCTCCTCTTCAGTACAGCTATTTTGTGTTGCTCTGGTGGCACAACACAGCCAGAAAGCAGGCTTAACCATCTACCTGGGAATCCCCCAGGTGACACAGCGCTAGGGCAATGACTCTACACGGACTCCCCCATTTCCCTCCTGCCCAAGGTTCCAGTGTAGGCGCATTTGGGCAATCCCCAGATGTTGGAACAACTTCTTGGGGTTATAAGCAGCAGGGTGTCGTTGACACCAACTTAGACTGCTGTATGTTGCACCAGGAACTAAAGTGGCCCTGAACCAACTCCACAAGAAAGAGGCTGCAAAGGTGATGAAAACTTAAGCCACCTTTCTCCCCAACTTCTCACCCTCCCTGGTCCTGTATCAAATGAGAAGAATATACCTCTCCCCTCATCCCCAGTTTTATTTAGCTTCGTCTGTACAAATAAAGGTATGCCCCTATCTTTTCATAATAGGCACTCTAGCTGTACAGCACTCTGTTGTCTCAGTAATGCACGATCACAGTATTCTCTCCTATTGCTCATTCTGAGAAACAGTGGGATTTCTTCTGTGCATTTGTGTTGGGCCTTTCTGAACAGATGTGGCTTAGTCTAGGTGGGTATGGGCAATGGGCCCTATAACAAATGTGGTCCCCCTACACACACTCACACAGACACCTTGCTGTTGTAGCTAGTATTGGCTTTAAATTGCCCAGACAACTTATGTCTCCCCGCACTAACGAACAGGACCCTGAGTTGCTCTAACTTAACTGTAACAATCTTATAAATCGTTACAAGTCATCTCCACCCCTGAATTAGTTTTTAATTTAACACTAGTGCAGCTCTTGACTTTAACAGCACCACTCTGTTTATAAGTGCTGTATTTGGATACAGATCCCAGGAAATCAGCATCACCAATCACAGTGCTTGGGCAATCTACCCAATAATTGCATGTCCATCACAAACTGATACTTCACTGTTCCTCCCCTTTCCCCAATCATTAAGCTATTTAACACCACCAGTCCTCCTGGTACAGATGCTTGTGGGCACCCATTAACCTCTTTTCAAGTTGCAAATGATGTTTGTTACTACTCTTCGATTCCTACCTCCTGGCTGATTTCTAATCCTTGACAAACACCATCTGTGGATCATATTCCCTTTCACTATCGGGCTCTGGACAGAGCCCTACATCCATTCCCCTCCAGTGAAGATCCAACAACTCTCATCTACATCATGTCAGCTCCATCTTGGACTGCTGCAGTGTGCTCTACTTGTGACTACTTCTAAAGTCCACTTGGGAGTTCCTTCTAATAGAGGACACAGCTGCCCATCTCCAGAGAGTCACAGGCAACATGGATAGATAACACCTATACTCAAGTCTCTGCCCTGGCTTTCTTGCTTCCAGCTGCAGCTCAGTGGGGGGGTCTTGTTATCTGAGAGGTGCCTCTCACTCCATACTCCACACTCCACCATGGCAGTTAAAATCAGTGGAGATGTTGTCACCATAAGTTCCCAGAGCTGAACTTGCTTATCTGAAAGAACCTGAGCTTTCAGTAAAATGCAAGATAAGGTTATTTGGTTTAGCTTTTATATGAGTTTTGTTACCATACATTGGACCAGGGGTCAGCAAGCTTTCAGAAGTGGTGTGGTGAGTCTTCATTTATTCACTCTAATTTAAGGTTTCGAGTGTCAGTAATACATTTTACTGTTTTTAAAAGTTCTCTTTCTATAAGTATATAATATATAACTAAACTATTGTTGTAGGTAAAAGTAAATAAGGTTTTTAAAATGTTTAAGAAGCTTCATTTAAAATTAAATTAAAATGCAGAGCCCCCTGGACCGGTGGCCAGGACCTGGGCAGTGTGAGTGCCACTGAAAATCAGCTTGCCACGGGCCGGTGCAAGGATATTTTGCACCCTAGGCGAAACTTCCACCTTGTAGCCCCCGCCGCACATTGGTTCATTGAGGGGCAAATCCCAATGAGGCTTTAGAGACCCCAGGGGCCAGCTGTGCCTAGGGGCTGGTCCCCAGACCAGGTTCCACCCTCCCCACCCCCTGACTCCCGTGGAGGCTGCACAGCCCCCCATCCCCCTCCCCCATGAACCCTCCCTCCCTCCCCAACCCCGGCAGCCCCCGCCCCGAGTCCACTCACTGGCTTTGCCAGGCTTGGGCCACTGCAGCAGCTTGGCAGGGAGGAGCCGTCTTCCGGAGGCACCAGAGAGCCAGAGCGTCCTGCTTGCGGCAGCAGCGAGCCCCAGCCGTGGAGGAGCCAGCGCAGAGCAGGGGGGCAGAAACCCTCCAAAGGTGGTGGCGCTGCTAGAGGGGGCAGCCGTGCCCCTCCTGCCCAGGCTGCGACCCGGCACCCCCCCACACACACAGGGGCTCCTGCAGGCTACAGCCGATGCATGCGGGCGACGGCCCCCATGCGCCCCCCAGCTTCCCCCTTGCCTAGGGTTACCATATTTCAACAAGCAAAAAAGAGGACAGGGAGAGCCCCACCCTAGCCCTGCCCCCATCCACTCCCTCCCACTTCCCACCCCCTGACTGCCCCCCAGAACCCTCAACCCTGCCTCTTTTCCCCTAACTGCCACCCAGAACCCCACCCCCTACCTAAGCCTCCCTGTTCCTTGTCCCCTGACTGCCCCCTCCTGAGACCCCCCCACCCTAACTTCCCCCCAGCACACTACCCGCTATCTGTCCCCTGACTGCCCCAATCCTTATCTACACCCCCGCCTCCAGACAGACCCCCGTTACTCCCACGCCCCATCCAACCACTCCCTACCCCCTGACAGCCCCCCCAGAACTCCTGACCCATCCAACCCTCCCCCTGCTCCCTGACTGCCCCCCGGCCAGGATTTCCCTTACTATATCCATGCCTGTCAGACCAAGGGGTGCACCTGCCCAGGCTGCAGCCCCCATGCACCTCCCAGCTCCCCCCTGGCCGTGCTCGGGCTCTGCAGCTCCCAGGCGTGTGAGTCGCCGCTGCCCCTCCAGGAGCAGGCTCAGGGCCCCGTGCCTCATCAGCGGCTCACATGCCCGGGAGCTGCAGAGCCCGAGCGTGGCAAGGGTGGAGCCAGGGGACACACAGGGGCCGCCGCCCACATGCATCTGCTGCGGCCTGCAGGAGCCCCTGAGGGGTGGGGGCCGGGCTGCAGCCTGGGCAGGGGGCACGGCTGCGCCCCACTGGCAGCACCACCGTCTTTGCAGGGCTGCTGCCCCCCTGAATCGCGCCGGCTCCTCTATGGTTGGGGCTCACCGCCAACGCTGTGGCTCTCTGGTGCCTCCGGAAGGCGGCTCCTCCCTGCCGAGCCAGGGCACTGCTTTTTGGCACCCCCAACCACTTGGCACCCAAGGTGACTGCCTAGTTTGCCTAGTGGTTGCACCGGCCTTCCTTGCGTGCCACCTTTGGCACACATGCAATAGGTTGCCTACCCCTGCATTGGACATTTGCTCCTGGAAAAGTGATAGTATTGTTGCTAATATCCACTTAACCTACTGCTGGTACTGTACACCTAGTACAACTCCTGTAAGCAGTAGCAGTGGGTGAGAGCAGTGTTCATTTTGGGCAGTTTTATGTCAGCTATTTGTTAAAATTCTCCAATAAAACTCCTAGCTGGCATGACAAGAAGTGGTTAATACTTTTTAGCAAGCACATGATCACTCTTGTCATACCAGTAGATAAGGCTGCATAATAGTATGCAGTCTAAATACCTGTTTGCATAGTTTTCTGATACAATTAGCTATGGTGCTCATGTTTTCCATACTTGATATGTGCCCAAAGGTGATTGATTATTGGGGGAGAAGGGGCTGTCTTAAAATCTGACTACCTTGTGTTCCATCTAGATAAAGTGCCACTGCTCAGCCATTTCTAAATTAAATCTGACCTGTAAAGAACACAGAAAAAAATTGGTTAGATAGTAAGTTACATGTGATCGAAAAAAATCACTTTGGCGCATGCTCAGTGTCCATCTTCAGGATCGTTTTGTTTTGCTAACAAAACCTTGTCTCATTAAATGAGATCACAATGCATATTGTATCTGAACATGCATCAGGCGGTTAGGTTGCTTCTCTCAGGCTGCTGGTGGAACTGATCGTTTGTTTCAATAGGACACAGAAAAATCCTCCCAAAGATTCTCAAAACAGTGGTCACTGGGCACTTGCTAGCAGGAAATGAAGAGGTAGCAGGTCACATGGTGCTGGCTCCTCCTCCTTTCCAGATGCTGAATTGCTTTAAAATACAGGGCACCCCACCCTCCCAAAAAAGCATGAAATACTTTCCTGATATTTTCCATGTAAAACAATAAGTGCAGTTATCACAAGGATGTTATACAATTGCAAATGAGAGGAGCTGGTCCCTGTGCTTATCAATGGAAGGGAAGGCTGTTCTTGGGCTAGAGGATTCCCCTGCTGGGCTGTGGGACAGGGCAAAGGGCCTGGCCCAGTATTTGTCATTAAAGCTCTGTTGACAGAAAACATTCTGTTGAGACCTTGCATATGGAGTCTCATGTGTGTGAATCTTTTGAAAGGAAAAAACCTTTGCATCTGGCCTCTTTCATAGAGAAAATGAACATCTGCACCTCCTGGGGAAGGACTACTTTGTGGATAAGCATTAGACAAAAAATACCTTCTCTCTGAGAGCCCTTTCCAGAGTGAACTCTAGACCGGAAACCTTTCCACAGGGAAAACCGTGCATGCACAACAAGGTGTTTTGTGTGGAGAAAGCTTTCAGATAAATTGACTCTGGCCAATTAACGGCAGCACCTTTGTTCTGCATTGGCCTCCATATCCCTCCTTCCATCCCACCCCTCAGGCAGAACCAAGCTTATGGTCTCTGCAGTACATGCCCTCCCTCCTGACCCCATCCCTGTTCCTTCTCACTACCCCCACGACAGTTGTCCATTCATTGTTCTAAGGCACATATCATTTCATGCTGAATGTCTGGACTACAGCAGCAGAGAGCAAGTGTGTACTGACTTTTGGATGGAAAACGGAGGGCAACGAAAATGATCAGGGGCTGGGCACATGACTTACGAGGAGAGGCTGAGGGAATTGGGTTTGTTTAGTCTGCAGAAGAGAAGAGTGAGGGGGGGATTTGATAGCAGCCTTCAACTACCTGAATGGGGGGTTCCAAAGAGGTTGGCGCTCGGCAGTTCTCAGTGGTGGCAGATGACAGACCAAAGAGCAATGGTCTCAAGTTGCAGTGGGGGAGATCTATGTTGGATATTAGAAAACACTACTTCACTAGGAGGGTGGTGAATGAGTTACCTAGGGAGGTGGTGGAATCTCCATCCATAGAGGTTTTTAAGGCCCGGCTTGAGAAATCATCCCAGTTAAGGCTTTAATTGGTGTTGGTCCTGCTTTGGGTGGGAGTTTGGACTGGATGACTTCCTGAGGTCTCTTCCAACTCTTATCTTCTATGATTCTATGAAAGGCCTGGCCACCAGAAGGGAGAGGACCAGGCACACTTCAGTTCAGGATATTTTTAAATGTCTAAGCCAATAGGCACTGAACTCTTCATCACTTACACTATATCCAAAGTGAGACAGAGAACTGGACCAAAAAGCCAGAACTCTGATTTGGACTCCATATATGGTGTACATCCAGGGAAGAATCATGGCTGGCATTTTCAGGAAACCCAACTCCCATTGAATTTTAATGTGTTTTGGTGCCTAAATCCCTTATGCTCCTTTGAAAATCTCTGCTCACATGATTTAGGCTTGAGCCAGTCATCAAATTTCAAGGGACTACAGCTTTCACACTCTTACAGGCAATGTTGAGAATTTGAACCCCAGACCTGAATTTAAGGTCTTGTCTACTTGAGGAAGATGCCCCAGTTTAACATAAGGTGTGAATTTAACCTGATTTAGTTAAGTTGGTGGAAACCCTGTGTGTATGGATACTTATTTTGGTTTTAGAAAGTCTTGTTGCAGTTAAGCTGAAATTTCATAGAACCATAGGGTTAGAAGGGACCGCAAGGGTCTAATCCCCCTGCCAAGATGCAGGACTTGTATCTAAACTATCCTAGACAGATGGTGATCCAGCCTCCTTTTGAAAACCTCCCATGAAGGAGTTTTCACAACCTCCCTAGGTAGTCTCTTCCATTGTCCTACTGTTCTTACAGTTAGGAAGTTTATCCTGAGATTTAATCTAAATCTGCTGTGCCATAGTTTGTTCCGTATGACTTAAGCTAAACTGGAAAAAAAAACAAAAACATTCTTATACTGAAAAAATAGTAGCCTAGATAGCTGTTGTCTAGCATTTTTGATCAGTAGGTCTCAACACACTTTACAAAGGAGATCAATATCATCATCCTCATTTTACAGATGGGGAAACTGAGGCACAGAGCAGTTAAGTGGCTTGCCAAAGATCACCCAACAGTCCAGTGAGAGCAGGGAATAGAATCAGGTCTCCTGAATCCCAGTCCAGTGCTCTATTTCCTAGGTCACACAGGGGTTTATACAAATTTAACTAAATCTGTTTTAAAACCTGGGAAAGTTGCACGGTTTTAACTTAAATGTTTAGACAGACTGCTTTATCAACAAGACATTGTGTTGGAGCCTATGTCCCCCATGTGAAGGATTTTATAAGTTAGTCTGAAGAAATATTTTATATGATTTAAAAGGTACCACCTTCTCCATCTCAGATGGTTTGCCCAAGATTTAATCTCAGGACCCCTGGCAACCAAGGACCCCTGACACAAGTTGCTCCCTCTCAAAAGAATGAGACCCATTTTTCAACTGCATACATTCAATACTGGCTATGTGTGCTCCTCAGTGAGCTTCGGCAGCAGCAACCTTTGGCCTTGCGTAGCTTCAGTGAATTACACACTGCCTACAATCTTGTAAGTAAACTGGAGATGATAATTAGAGAAAACGAACATCACTTTCACCTGTGAGTAGCCAAGGTTGAGGTTCCTTTGTTATAAGTCCTATTTTGATTCCACTTGAACAGTACCAGAACTAACTCCATCCACCTGAAATTTTGGTCATACACCTCTGCTGGAGAAGTTTTAAAATTTGCTTTTGCAAGCGTGAGGCTTGTTGGACAACATATTCTTGATTTGTACATCTGAGAAAGCCAAGTGATTTTAACATTTTGAAAACTTCTTCATTTTTTGTTGTCATGGGAATATTGTACCTTGGAAACAGCTTGGAAAGTGGTGTCCTCCATGAGGTCTGGTGTCTTTTACAATGTTTTGCAGTGTTTCGGGAATTACTCTTCGAAGGGGTTTATATATTTTCCCCAATTCTCAGCACTCCATGAGCATCCTGCAGACTTTAGAAGCTGTCCAGGTGAAACCCTAAAAAACAAAGCAAGCAATCTAGACCATTTCCTTGTGAAGAATCTTCAATGCAGACTGCCAAGAGGACTTCAGTTCATTTTTCATTCAGAAAATCCAGGATTTCCCCCATCACACACACACACCTAGCTGTACTTTTGCTCCCCTCCATGTCAGTCAATGCTTGACAGACCTCCATCTTCATTTCCTATACCTTGTAGCTAGCAATTTCTCCTTCCTCTCACCTGATGCCAGGAAGCAAAGGTGAGTGAGTTTTCTACAGCCGATATCATTGGCTCTGTCAGCAGCACCATTCAGAGAACTGCCATGACCCCTTCTGTGACTGAATACACCTCTGTATTCACACCTTGCATAGTAGCGTAATACTCTTTGTACAAGGTAGACTTTGTAAGGTATCATCTGAAAACTCAATTTGCTGGTTGGTATTGTCCTGATAAACTGTGTGTAGCAACACTATATGTTAAATTAAAAGATTCCCCTGTATGATGTTATTAACCCATGTTCCAAACCCTACAGCCCTGCCCAGGCAGAAGTCAGGTCTGTCCTAAACAAAGGAAGGATTATGTGCTTGCCTTAATTTGCATTTGGGTAGTAAACAGAGTCATCGAGCAGTAAAGAAAAACAAAGAAAGCTCTAACAGGTGAAAAAAGTCAGCATGGAACATAGAATTGTAGAATATCATGGTTGGAAGCGACCTCAGGTGGTCATCTAGTCCAACCCTCTGCTCAAAGCAGGACCAACCCCAACTAAATCATCCCAGCCAGGGCTTTGTCAAGCCTGACCTTAAAAACCTTTAAGGAAGGAGATTCCATCACCTCCCTAGGTAACCCATTGCAGTGTTTCACCATCCTCCTAGTGAAAAACTTTTTCCTAATATCCAACCTAAACCACCCCCACTGCAACTTGAGACCATGACTCCTCGTTCTGTCATCTGCTACCACTGAGAACAGTCTAGATCCATCCTCTTTGGAACCCCCTTTCAGGTAGTTGAAAGTAGCTATCCAATGCCCCCTCATTCTTCTCTTCCGCAGACTAAACAATCCCAATTCCCTCAGCCTCTCCTCATAACTCACGTGTTCCAGTCCCCTAATCATTTTTGTTGCCCTCTGCTGGACGCTTTCCAATTTTTCCACATCCTCCTTGTAGTGTGGGGCCCAAAACTGGACATAGTACTTCAGATGAGGCCTCACCAGTGGCGAATAAAGGGGAATGATCATGTCCCTCGGTCTGCTGGCAATGCTCCTACTTAAATAGCCCAAAATGCCATTGGCATTCTTGGCAACAAGGGCACACTGTTGACTCATATCCGGCTTCTCGTCCACTGTAACCCCAGGTCCTTTTCTGCAGAACTGCTGCCTAGCCATTCGGTCCCTAGTCTGTAGCAGTGTATGGGATTCTTCCATCCTAAGTGCAGGACTCTGCACTTGTCCTTGTTGAACCTCTTCAGATTTCTTTTGGCCCAATCCTCTAATTTGTCTAGGGCCCTCTGTATACTATCCCTACCCTCCAGCGTATCTACCTCTCCTCCCAGTTTACTGTCATCTGCAAACTTGCAGAAGGTGCAATCCACGCCATCCTCCAGATCATTAACGAAGATATTGAACAAAACTGGCCCCAGGACCGACCCTTGGGGCACTCCACTTGATACCAGCTGCCAACTAGACATGGAGCCATTGATCACTACCCGTTGAGCCCGACAATCTAGCCAACTTTCTATCCATCTTATAGTCCATTCATCCAGCCCATACTTCTTTAACTTGCTGGCAAGAATACTGTGGGAGATTGTATCAAAAGCTTTGCTAAAGTCAAGGAATAACACATCCTCTTCTTTCCCCTCATCCACAGAGCCAGTTATCTCATCATAGAAGTCAATTAGATTAGTCAGGCATGACTTGTCCTTGGTGAATCCATGCTGACTGTTCCTGATCACTTTCCTCTAAGTGCTTCAGAATTGATTCCTTGAGGACCTGCTCCATGATTTTTCCAGGGCCTGAGGTGAGGCTGACTGGCCTGTAGTTCCCCAGATGCTCCTCCCTCCCTTTTTTAAAGATGAGCACCACATTATCCTTTTTCCCAGTCATCCGGGACCTCCCCAGATCGCCATGAATTTTCAAAGATAATAGCCAATGGCTCTGCAATCACATCCGCCAACTCCTTTAGCACCCTCGGGTGCAGTGCATCTGGCCCCATGGACTTGTGCTCATCCAGCTTTTCTAAATAATCCCGAACCACTTCTTTCTCCACAGAGGGCTGGTCACCTCCTCCCCATACTGTGCTTCCCACTGCAGTAGTCTGGCAGCTGACCTTGTTCGTGAAGACAGAGGCAAAAAAAGCATTCAGTACATTAGCTTTTTCCACATCCTCTGTCACTAGGTTGCCTCCCTCATTCACTAAGGGGCCCACACTTTCCTTGACCTTCTTCTTGTTGCTAACATACCTGTAGAAACCCTTCTTGTTACTCTTAACATCCCTTGCTTGCTGCAAGTCCAAGTGTGATTTAGCCTTCCTGATTTCACTCCTGCATGCCTGAGCAATACTTCTATACTCCTCCCTGGTCATTTGTCCAGTCTTCCACTTCTTGTAAGCTTCTTTTTCGTGTTTAAGATCAGCAAGGATTTCACTGTTGAGCCAAGCTGGTCACCTGCCATATTTACTATTCTTTCTACACATCAGGATGGTTTGTCTCCTGGTGCTCTGATGGAAATGTTTTACAAGAAGGTAAACTATAAAACGGAGGACCACCACTCCAAGGCACCTCTCTCTCTCTCCTGTCTGCCTTTGGCATTGCACCGAAGATGACGAAGGAGAACCACCACTGGATTCTGGGGCGGAGGGATCTTGACCTGAAGAGTTTGGTCAGTAACCTTGCTGGAAGCATATGGTGAGAAATTTTCCTTGAATCTCATATAGTTTGCTAAGTTAGCACTAGAAAGTGTTTTATCTATTTTTCTTGTAACCATTTCTGTCTTCTATGCCTCTTTTACTTGTACTCACAATCTCTCTCTCTTTGTAGTTAACAACTTTGTTTTACTGTCTTATCTAATTCAGTGTGCTTAAGTTGAAGTGTCTGGGTAACTCTATTTAAAGTAATAAGCAGATATATTATTCCCTTAAAGGAATAATGAACTTAAAATATTTGTCCTCTCTAGGAGATGGCTGGGCAGTATAGGACATACATTTCTGACAGAAGATCCAGGACTGGGGCTGCGTTGGGGTCACCCTGTAGTATAACCAAGGCTGGTGAGAGCCAGGGTGTAGCTGACAGGCTGCAGTTACACACAGACAGTGTGTGGCTTGCATATGGGAAGGCTGTTTGTGAGTGACCCAGGTGGGAACTACTTCAGCAAGCCATTGTAAGGCGCCCAAGGTTGCAGGACAGGGGTGATGCAGCCCTCCATGGTCTGAATTTTACCCCAGTATGTCATATCCTCCCTTTGACACCTGAGTCAACATAAAGTAGCCTACTCCTCCTAGAGGAGACAAAGTCCTAACAGAAGGGAAGGGAAAAACCCTTTCAGGTAATTCTGGGTGCCAAGGAACCTGGCCTAAAACGTGCACCCTGCTCTGCCTGGACAGGGAGGGTCAAGCATCCTCCTCCATCCCCAGTAAATGTCAAACTTTGTCAGACATGGCTCTCTAGTCCAGCACAATGAGAACAGCAGGTGCAGTGCCTTAAGCATCCAGACTAGATGGGCTTTATTGCAACACAAATACTCCATGGTATTTAATGTGTTTTATTCCATCACAAAAACAACCCATTATAGAGGGACATTAAGGCTGCAGAGTGAAGTACTCATAGTCAAATCGCTAGTGTTAAGGTGACCCATGCAGCTCCTGTCCCCGATTCACTCAGTATGCAAATTGGATGATACAGAATAACTTACTAAACAATGAGGATCAAAAAAAAAAACAAAAAACCACCAATTGACACATGGCTAGAAATGGCTAAACATCCTGCAAAATAAATAACCCTCAAAAGACGTGGGGAGATGATGTTTGTGTTTTTGTGTATTTACATATGTATGAGGAGGGTCAACAATGTAATTAACAATCCCTGTCTATGCACCGCTGCAGACTAGGGACCAAATGGCTAGGCAGCAGTTCTGCAGAAAAGGACCTAGGGGCTACAGTGGACGAGAAGCTGGATATGAGTCAACAGTGTGCTCTTATTGCCAAGAAGGCCAATGGCATTTTGGGATGTATAAGTAGGGGCATTGCCAGCAGATCGAGGGTTGTGATTGTTCCCCTCTATTCGACACTGGTGAGGCCTCATCTGGAGTACTGTGTCCAGTTTTGGGCCCCACACTACAAGAAGGATGCGGAAAAATTGGAAAGCATCCAGCAGAGGGCAATAAAAATGGATTAGGGGACTAGAACACATGACTTATGAGGAGAGGCTGAGGGAACTGGGATTGTTTAGTCTGCGGAAGAGAAGAATGAGGGGGGATTGGATAGCTGCTTTGAACTACCTGAAAGGGGGTTCCAAAGAGGATGGATCTAAACTGTTCTCAGTGGCAGCAGATGACAGAACGAGGAGTCATGGTCTCAAGTTGCAGTGGGGGTGGTTTAGGTTGGATATTAGGAAAAAGTTTTTCACTAGGAGGGTGGTGAAACACTTCAATGGGTTACCTAGGGAGGTGGAGGAATCTCCTTCCTAAGAAGTTTTTAAGGTCAGGCTTGACAAGGCTCTGGCTGGGATGATTTAGCTGGGGATTGGTCCTGCTTTGAGCAGGGGGTTGGACTAGATGACCTCCTGAGGTCCCTTCCAACCCTGATATGCTAGGATTCTATATATTCTGATAATTCAAAGGTCAAAAGAACATCCTATCATTTGAATGAATTGTAAACACAGGATATCTCTGTATTCATCTCTTTGAAAGGTATGGCAAATAATCTGAATGGTGGAAGAACAAGCAAATTGCCTTATGTTAATTCTACAGCTAAGTACCGGTGACAGACCCCCTTCAAAGTCATGCTAATTACCTTTTGAACTCCCAACTTGTCAAAAGACATGAAATTGTATAAAAGATCCTTGGGTCCTGATTCTGTCATCTCAGATCTGCTTCGGCTTCATCAGGGGGAGTTTGAGTCACAAAACTGAGGTCCCAGTTATACTGGTACACCCTGAATAAGATATTTGGACATTGGACTATAACCTGTGAACTATTTCTGAAAGAACTCATTGCAACTACAAAGCTCACCCTCTCTGCTATGAATCTGAACTTCAATGAATTGAACTCATGTCTGTATGTATATTGATCTTTATTAAAAAAGAAAAGTGAGAGGGTTTGGAAAAAGTTTAGTTTATGTAATAAGAATTGGCTTTAACGTGAATTTGGGTAATATCTGGAATATTCAATAACTTGGGGGGGGGGGAACGTGTCCAATCCTTTGGGATTAGTAGAACCTTCTCTTCTATATGATGAAACAAAATTTACAGAAATTTTCATCATATTTGATGTGGGTACCTGGATGGAGGCCTGAGGCTGGATCACTTTAAGGGAATAGTGTTGTTTGGACTTCTGAGTAACCAGTAAGGTAATAAAGAAGCTGTTTTATGCTGGCTTGGTAAATCTAAGTACTGGAATATCCACCAGCTTTATGGGGATTGTCTGCCCCATTCTTTGCAGTTCACCCTAATTGAGTGACCATATCTGACCCCCCACTAGGATCCCGGTCACATCAATATTGACCAGCTGCCTCATTCAACACGCACTGTCCAATGTACGTGCGGCATGAGCCACCACCTCTCCCTGAGCAACATCACACTGTCTGAGCTTTGTTCAGTCACCATTCCCATCCAGGAACTCTAGTTCTTCCAATCAGACAAAAGAAACTGTTGTAGCAGCAGCAGCTATCTGTATGCTATGTATAACCTGTATGTTCAAAAGGTCTGTTACACCTTCCCCCGCCCTTTTGTCTCCTCTCCCTCTTTGAATATCTGTGAAGTGGCTTTCCCCCTCCCCCCTAGAATGCTTGTGGGATGAATGGGCTGCTTGAACAGCAGGAAGATCAGAAGAGCTCCCAGGTACACAAGGTGTCTGGACTCTAATTAGGCAGTACTCTCACACCTAATGCACGGACACTGCACGGGCACTGGCCAAGGTGGAATGTGACCAACCAGACGCAGCCAAGTCATCTCTAGTTGCAGGCCACGAGGAGCAGGTCCTTAAAAGGGGAAGGGGCCATGCGCTCAGGAGTGCACTCACAAGCTTGTACCTCCCATGAAGGCCCTTCACCTGGACCGCCTGGCCAATGGTTCACCGCGTTGCATTCCATCGTGCCTCAGGAAGACTTACCTTCATCACACCATCCATCATTGCGCTGTGGGACACTTGCCTTGAAGAATCCTGACATCTCCAGTGCTGTGCCTGTCCTGGGAGCGTGAGTATGTGAGTGTGACCCCCCACCCCCTTCTTCTGAGCTTAGCTATCAGTATAATAAACGTGCCACTTTCTGCCAAACTCTGGTGGGTCATTAGTCCTCCCTAAGCTTACTAGCTGGCCCAATTTCAGGTAACAGAAACAATACCATGTGACTTAGAAGACCAATCACTTAGCCAGAATTATGGAGGGCAAACACCAGCAGACATTGCAGAGGAATCCATAGGCAAGTATTTGTTCATAGCCACAAGTCACAGTTATTACAGACACATTTTGTGGGTACCTTGCACACAGAGAAATAGACCAAACCGGTCTGATTGGCTATTCATTGCACAGTTGAAACTAGCTCTTGCCGAACACCATTCACATTGTTTTTTCGATCCGGGGCCAGAACCGCCGCTGGTACAAATCAGAATAGTACATTGCCTGACGCAGAACTATGCCAACAAACAGCAGCTGAGGATCAGGTCCTGTATTTAGTCCATCACCTCTTATTCTGACACCTCAGTCAGACACCTGAAAACAGGAGCTCTAGGCCGAGCATCTCCCCAACAGCCTCTGTAGCAAAGGTTGATGCAGAGAAGTCCATTAACATCTTAGCAGAGTCCTCATCTCCCTTACTTGCTTATGTTATTGCCTGGGAGCCCGCTGATTCCAGTGACTCATGGCTTCCTGTTTCTCATTTACATACAACATTTCCTGTTATGTTCTGGGGTGTTTGCTCTCCCGGTTGTTTCTTCTTTCTCCCCTCCTCCATCTTACAACCTACTCAGCATACCCCGTGGTCAATGGGAATTCTGGAGCCAACGTTTCCAATATGGGTCTCTGACTGCGGGTTCTGCATTTTGTTGGGATTGGGCACACACACTGTCCATTTCACAAGGGGGTGCAATTCTCAGCTGCACTCAATAAACACAGCTGAGAGGGGGAAGCTGCCACTTCTGCATTGCCCTTCCCCGGTGTAGGTTACAGCTGCTACTCTTCCCCACCCCAACAACAAAAGTTATTACGGCTTCCCAGTTCACTGGAGTGGGACCAGAACTGACCGGCTGTAGCCTCCAGACTCAGTACCATGAGCCAAGGGAGCACTCCAGTGTTGTCATGACAGCAAGCATGGTCATCGTCCTTTTTATACCATCAATAGCTTACTTGGAGCATTGGAGATGATCATCTAGCCTGGCTGAAGCAACTCTGGGGACTGGGCACATCCGTGAACATTTAATGACTGAGACCGACCCCCGGCACAATGGACACTCTTTAGGAGCACACATGGCAAGCTTACAAAGGACTCTCTGGCTCAGGCAGAGAACACAGTTTCAAATGCTCAGAGCTCAGTTAAACAAATTCAGTTTCTGCTGAATGAAGTCAGATAGTCTCTAAGGTGCCACAAGTACTCCTTTATCTTTCTCCTCCTGAGAACTAACCAATTTATTTGAGCATAAGCTTTCGTGAGCTACAGCTCACTTCATCGGATGCATACTGTGGAAAGTGTAGAAGATCTTTTTATACACACAGAGCATGAAAAAATACCTCCCCCCCCACCCCACCCCACTCTCCTGCTGGTAAAAGCTTATCTAAAGTGACCACTCTCCTTACAATGTGTATGATTGGAAATGGCCCACCTTGATTATCATACACATTGTAAGGAGAGTGGTCACTTTAGATAAGCTTTTACCAGCAGGAGAGTGGGGTGGGGTGGGGTGGGGGGAGGTATTTTTTCATGCTCTGTGTGTATAAAAAGATCTTCTACACTTTCCACAGTATGCATCCGATGAAGTGAGCTGTAGCTCACGAAAGCTTATGCTCAAATAAATTGGTTAGTCTCTAAGGTGCCACAAGTACTCCTTTTCTTTTTGCGAATACAGACTAACACGGCTGTTACTCTGAAACCTGTCATTATGCAAGGCACTGCATTTAGCCGTATGGAGTGGAAATCTATCAACTGCATGAAAAAACTTGTACAGATACAGACAGACGTCATCTTCCTTTCCAAATGCAAACAGATGGACACCGTACCAAAAGGACTGAAGGTAAAAAATCCATTACAATCTACATACCACACAGACTATGCTGACAGCTTGTGCCACACGCTCTCAAAGAAACTGCGGAACCACCTGATCAACATCCTCTACAGCAATCGGGGAAAGATAAAGAATGAGCTCTCAAAAATGGATACACTCATAAAAAACCAACCTTCCACACAAACTTCCTAGTGGCTGGACTTTACTAAAACTAGACAAGCCATTTACAACACACACACTGCTTCTCTACAAAAGAAAAAGGACACTAAACTTTCTAAACTACTACATGGGCCACAGCAATGGTTCCCTCAACCCACCCAGCAATATTGTTAACCTATCCAACTATACTCTTAGCCCAGCAGAAGCAGCTGTCCTATCTCGGGGCCTCTCCGTCTGCCCCTCCACTCTCAGGAACACGATACAGTTCTGTGGTGACCTAGAATCCTATTTTCGACGTCTCCGACTCAAGGAATATTTCCAACATACCTCTGAACAACATACTAATCCACAGAGACCTCCCTACCAACACTACAAAAAGAAGGATTCTAGGTGGACTCCTCCTGAAGGTCAAGACAGCAGACTGGACTTCTACATAGAGTGCTTCCACCGATGTGCACGGGCTGAATTTGTGGAAAAGCAGCATCACTTGCCCCATAACCTCAGCCGTGCAGAACACAATGCCATCCACAGCCTTAGAAACAACTCTGACATCGTAATCAAAAAGGCTGACAAAGGAGGTGCTGTTGTCATCATGAATAGGTCGGAATAGGAACAAGAGGTTGCTTGGCAGCTCTCCAACACCACTTTCTACAAGCCATTACCCTCTGATCCCACTGAGAGTTACCAAAAGAAACTACAGCATTTGCTCGAGAAACTCCCTGAAAAAAGCACAAGATCAAATCCGCACAGACACACCCCTGGAACCCCGACCTGGGATATTCTATCTACTACCCAAGATCCATAAACCTGGAAATCCTGGGCACCCTATCATCTCAGGCATTGGCACCCTGACAGCAGGATTGTCTGGCTATGTAGACTCCCTCCTCAGGCCCTACGCTACCAGCACTCCCAGCTACCTTCAAGACACCACTGACTTCCTGAGGAAACTACAATCCATCGGTGATCTTCCTGATAACACAATCCTGGCCACTATGGATGTAGAAGCCCTCTACACCAACACTCCACACAAAGATGGACTACAAGCCATCAAGAACACTATCCCCGATAATGTCACGGCTAACCTGGTGGCTGAACTTTGTGACTTTGTCCTTACCCATAACTTTTTTACATTTGGGGACAATGTATACCTTCAAATCAGCAGCACTGCTATGGGTACCCGCATGGCCCCACAGTATGCCAACATTTTTATGGCTGACTTAGAACAACACTTCCTCAGTTCTCGTCCCCTAACGCCCCTACTCTACTTGCGCTATATTGATGACATCTTCATCATCTGGACCCATGGAAAAGAAGCCCTTGTGGAATTCCACCATGATTTCAACAATTTCCATCCCACCATCAATCTCAGCCTGGTCCAGTCCACACAAGAGATCCACTTCCTGGACACTACAGTGCTAATAAACGATGGTCACATAACCACCACCCTATACCAGAAACCTACTGACCGCTATTCCTACCTACATGCCTCCAGCTTTCACCCTGACCATACCGCACGATCCATTGTCTACAGCCAAGCTCTGCGATAAAACCGCATTTGCTCCAACCCCTCAGACAGAGACAAACACCTACAAGATCTCTATCAAGCATTCTTACAACTACAATACCACCTGTAGAAGTGAAGAAACAGATTGATAGAGCCAGAAGAGTTCCCAGAAGTCACCTACTACAGGACAGGCCTAACAAAGAAAATAACAGAACGCCACTAGCAGTCACCTTCAGCCCCCAACTAAAACCCCTCCAATGCATTATTAAGGATCTACAACCTATCCTGAAGGATGACCCAACACTCTCACAAATCTTGGGAGACAGCCCAGTCCTTGCCTACAGACAGCTCCCAACCTGAAGTGAATACTCACCAGCAACCACATACCACACAACAGAACCACTAACCCAGGAACCTATCCTTGCAACAAAGCCCGTTGCCAACTGTGCCCACATATCTATTCAGGAGACACCATCACAGGGCCTAATAACATCAGCCACACTATCAGAGGCTCGTTCACCTGCACATCCACCAATGTGATATATGCCATCATGTGCCAGCAATGCCTCTCTGCCATGTACATTGGTCAAACTGGACAGTTTCTACATAAAAGAATAAATGGACACAAATCAGATGTCAAGAATTATAACATTCATAAACCAGTCGGAGAACACTTCAATCTCTCTGGTCACGTGATTACAGACATGAAAGTTGCGATATTACAACAAAAAAAACTTCAAATCCAGACTCCAGCGAGAGACTGCTGAATTGGAATTAATTTGCAAATTGGATACAATTAGCTTAGGCTTGAATAGAGACTGGGAGTGGCTAAGTCATTATGCAAGGTAACCTATTTCCCCTTGTTTTTTCCTACCCCCTCTCCCCCCCCCCAGACGTTCTTGTTAAACCCTGGATTTGTGCTGGAAATGGCCGACCTTGATTATCATACACATTGTAAGGAGAGTGGTCACTTTAGATAAGCTATTACCAGCAGGAGGGGGGGGGGGGGGAGGTATTTTTTCATGCTTTGTGTGTATAAAAAGATCTTCTACACTTTCCACAGTATGCATCTGATGAAGTGAGCTGTAGCTCACGAAAGCTTATGCTCAAATAAATTGGTTAGTCTCTAAGGTGCCACAAGTACTCCTTTTTCTTTTTGCGAATACAGACTAACACGGCTGTTACTCTGAAACCTCTCAGGAGGAGAGCATCTCTATGCTCATCTTTCCTCAAGTATGAGGCAGCCATTTTTTGGGGGTGGGGGGTGGGGTTAAGCAGTTCTGAGGGCTGGTTTGCCTTAGGCAGAGTACAGGGATTTGCATACTTGCTGACTATGTGTAAAGTAACACTCAGCCATTCTCTACTGCCCTCCATCTCAAGATTTCAAAACTCCAACCGGCAGCTGCCACCCTCTGAGCAGGGCTAGTATTATCCCCATTTTACTGATGGGTAAACTGAGGCACAGCAGTTAAAGTGTTCTGCCCAAGATCACTCTCCAAGTCCATAGTAGAGTCAGGTGCAGAATGTAGGTCTTTTGAATCTCAGTCAGACAAGAGCAGGCATGCATTCCACAATTTATCCATCCACTGAAGTGCAAAGTATATATTCACAGATCACAAATGCCCGGCATCCCTGCGGGAAGGCAGAAATTCCCATTTCAGTACAGGAGAAAATTTAGTTAGCGGTTGCAATCCTGAAAGGAAAAAAGGTTTGAATTTGAAAAGTTTCTTTCCACAAAAGATACTTACTTTAAAATACAACTCAACTCCTCCTCTCCCCACGCAAACTTCTTGTTAAAGGCATTGTAATAATAGCACTTCGACCTCTGATAACAGGGCAAGACATAATTATGCCATGGGTGTGTATGCAGACAGACCAAAGTTAGCTTTTCTTCTTACTTCTACAAAAAGAAGGTTCTCAGACATACGTCACATCTGCCCCCTAGTGGATGTACTGTAGCTAAAGTACAGAAAAAACTACCTTCCTAAAACATGAAAGCCGCACAATTCATGTTAAAAAAAAAAATCACGAGGACATGCAGATGTTCAGGTTCCGAGTGCCACATTCACTTGGCCATGCTCTATCATAGTCTGCATGTTAGTATGTGCAGGGAGAAGCATGGCTCTTTTCAATCTGGGAGCCTATTCTCAGTCCCAGCTTTCCTTATTTCACCGAGACACACAAGGTGGGGGAGGGAATATCTTTTATGGGACCAACTTCTGGTGGTGAATGAGACAAGCTTTGGAGCTAAACAGAGCTCTTCTTTGGGACTGGGAATGGTGCCTGAAGAAGAGCTCTGTGTAGTTCGAAAGTTCTCTCTCTCACCAACAGATGTTGGTCCAATAAAAAAAATATTGCCTCCCCCACCTTGTCTCTCTAAAATCCTGGGGGCCAACACAGCTACAGCAACACTGCAAACGGCCTATTTTACCCCATACTGATGTTAACATTGTCAGAAGTTCTGCCACATACCAGACTGGATGTGTAGTGTGGCCAAGTTAGCGTTGCTGCAGAAGCTTAACTCTCACATTCCTAACTCTTCTCCTTGGGTTACAGTAAGGTCCTATTATTCCATCTCATACTTGGGTTAAAAAGGGAAAAAACTGGGCAAGCCTGTGTTTTAATAAGGTTAGCATTTAAAAGGGTCAAGCTAGGTTTTGAGGTCCATGCCTTACCAAGGTGAATTGGGAGGCAGGGACTAGAGTTCACCCCTCATTCGAGATGAGCTCCCACCTTTGCTACCATACTGTTTGGCTGAGACAGATTTATGCAAAGGTGCAGCAATTGCCCTGGTCAAGGTGGTCAGAGATCTGCTCCTTTCTCTGACAAAGGAGGTGCCCCCTAGCTCTCCCCCACCCACCTGGCTGGGTCTCTTCACTGTCTGACACTGTTGATCAAAGTATCTCCTCTTCCACTGCCCCTCTTTCCCAAGAGTCTGTATGTGTGCTGTTCTCTCCCAGTGCCCCAACTTAGCAAGCCATCCCTAGTGAGCAATGCTCGTAAGCAAGTGCTGAAAGCAGAGCCCAAAAGCCCCACTCATCTTGGTGGGACTTGTGCACTTGCTTGAAATGAAGGCCGTGTATTAGCACTGGGGCCTTGCTGGCAACACCACCAATCTTGCCTCTCACCCAGTTGTTGATGGCTCATGGTTCCATTCTCCTTCCTCCCTCTCCTGATAATCTTACCTTCTTCCAGGACTTCAGTTGCTCTTTCCACTCCAGTAATTGCCAAATTCACCTCTCCACCACCAATCTGTCCCTCTCCCTCCAGTCTCACGTGTCTAGCTGCCTCCAACATCTCTTGTTGGACGTCCACACCCCACCTACAGATGGTCGCTCCTGACCTGAACTACTCTCTGCCCCCAGCCTCTTCCTCCAAGAACCACCTCACAGCTGTTGTTCTTGTTGTAGGCCCACAGCCCCAGCTCAGTTGTTGGGTTGCCTTTCCCTTCCTCATGTATCCAGTCTCTCTCTAGGGCCTTCTGAATTTCTCCAAAATCCAACTGTCATCCCTCACCCCACTATTAAAATGTCTCCATGCCCCCAGTCATCTCTCTACTAGATTACTGCACCTTTCTGTCTGGCAGCACCATTCTCGATGGACAGGAGTGATAAGAGGCAATCATCTCCCTGCATCACATTCTCTTTCAATCCCTCTGTTAGCTTCCTACTGCATCAGATCAGAGCTCCTCAGCCTCCCAAGGCCATGCTTAATCTCGGTGCCCTTCCCAGCCGTTGCCCTCCTACGCTCAATTCTCATTTCCACTATCTGTATGCTGGTCCGGGCACCTTTCTCTCTTTGTCCACCCTGGTTGATACCTTCCACCATGCATGGAACTCCGTCCACATTCGTCTCCTTTGGTTTAGTACATAAAACACAAGAAAGAGCCCATCACCTAGGCCCCCAGCTCCAGGGAGGGTACGGATTTTTTTCCATGGTCTCCTTATTTCAACATGTCGTAACAAAGTTCCTCCTCTGCTTTGGTGGGTCCTGCACTTTTTGGCGGATTTGCTCACCTCAGAGGTTCACGGCAGCCCTCAGTTTGGCTGCTTCTGCTACAGGCTCAAACCTGCTGTTCACTCAGCTAACCTCATCACTGGCCAGCATGGGGGAAAATGGAGAACAATCTCTGCAGTCTCTGTTGTCCCACCTAGTGGGTCGGAGACAGGCCAGATCCCTTTCTAAATTAGACCTTCCCTTCTGGTGTTGCTCACAGACCAGGTCAACTCCTCCTGTGTCCAATCAGGAATTGGGGGGAACCCAGGCCTGCCCTCTACACCGGGTTCCAGCCCAGGACCCTGTGGATAGTAGCTGTCCACATCTCTTCTATTAGCTGCATGACAGCTACAACTCCAACTCCCTGGGCTACTTCCCCATGGCCTCCCCCCAGCACCTTCTTTATCCTCACCGCAGGATCTTCCTCCTGAAGCCTGATCATGCTTGTACTCCTCAGTCCTCCAGCAGCACACCTCTCTCACTCCTTGCACACCCTCCACTAACTGATGGGAGATCCTTTTTAAACCAGGTGTCCTGATTAGTCTGCCTGCCATAATTGATTCTAGTATGTTCTTAATTGGCTCCAGGTGTCTTAATTAGTGTGCCTGTTTTAATTGGTTCTAGAAGGTTCCTGCTTGCTCTAGTGCAGCCCCTGCTCTGGTTACTCAGGGAACAGAAAACTATTCATCCAGTGCCCAGTACATTTGCCTTCTACCAGACTCCTGTACCCCACTGGTCTGGGTCTGTCACAATATGTTTAGGGTCAGAACCCTGTATCTGGTGTTACCAGCTGAAGTCAAGCCGGGCACGGATTAGAATGTGGTTCCAGGTTATGCAGACTGCAGTTCAGCACAGACACTTTAAAAATTGCCCTGGATCATAAACATCCCCAAATGATTTGTTGTATTGGCCCTCAAACCAGCATCTCCCCGCAGCCTAGGTGCTCCCACTGCTTGCAGGAAGGAATCCGCACTGTAGAAGGAATGCTCTTCCTCAGGTGAGTCCTGCCACAGCGGGGTGATGATGTTGACTCAGTGAGCTAGGAGTACTCATGAGAACAGGGAAAGAGGAGAGCTACTTATAGAATCATAGAATATCAGGGCTGGAAGGGACCTCAGGAGGTCATCTAGTCCAACCCCCTGCTCAAAGAAGGACCAATCTCCAACTAAATCATCCCAGCCAGGGCTTTGTCAAGCCTGACCTTAAAAATATCTAAGGAAGGAGATTCCATCACCTCCCTAGGTAACGCATTCCAGTGCTTCACCACCCTCCTAGTGAAAAAGTTTTTCCTAATATCCAACCTAAACCTCCCCCACTGTAACTTGAGACCATTACTCCTTGTTCTGTCATCAGCTACCACTAAGAACAGTTTAGAGGTAGTTGAAAGCAGCTATCAGATCCCCCCTCATTCTTCTCTTCCGCAGACTAAACAATCCCAGTTCCCTCAGCCTCTCCTCATAAGTCATGTGTTCCAGTCCCCTAATCATTTTTGTTGCCCTCCGCTGGACTCTTTCCAATTTTTCCACATCCTTCGTGTAGTGTGGGGCCCAAAACTGGACACAATACTCCAGATGAGGCCTCACCAATGTCGAATAGAGGGGAACGATCACGTCCCTTGATCTGCTGGCAATGCCCCTACATATACATCCCAAAATGCCATTGGCCTTCTTGGCAACAAGGGCACATGGTTGACTCATATCCAGCTTCTCGTCCACTGTAACCCCTAGGTCCTTTTCTGCAGAACTGCTGCCGAGCCATTCGGTCCCTAGTCTGTTGCGGTGCATGGGATTCTTCCGTCCTAAGTGCAGGACTCATCCACTTGTCGAATGAACATTCTGCTTTTATTGGATTTCTCAGTGAGCTCATGCATCCCGTTTCAAAAGGTACATGCCACAAGGGAAAGCTTCACCCATGAAGAAGTGTGGTTGGCTGGTTTTGAGAAGACCACAACTTCCCTTGAGAGTCCATTCCACAGATTGATACACCTCACCACGAGGAACTTCCCCGGTCAACCAGCTATATTAAACTTTCCTTTCTTCCTATTACTATTTGTACTTCCATATATAGTCCTCCTCCCTCCATGGTAATCAGACCCCGCAAATATTTGTAGACTGCTCAGTCCTCATCACTTCACCAAGAGATCCATAATTAGCTCTTCTTCTCTCAAATTAATCCTCCCGCCCCCTTCCCTTATCCCTCCCCCCCCCCCTTTGTTGTAATTCTATGTTCTTGGCTGCATGCTGGGACACACTCAGGCTGTTCTGGGTCAGAAAGCAGAGATAGGGCCAGGAGCTCTGATCTGGTCACAGACCGCACAGCCGTGAGTTGAGTCACTGTTAGAGCTGGATGCTGCACTAGTGGCAGAGGTTGGGCAGGGCTGCTTTCAACAGACAGTTTATCTGGGGTGGTATATTGAAAACTCTTAAAAGTGTAGCTATCACTTTAAATTTTATGGAGACTTCCTGGTCCTGCTTGCAGGTTAGGGGGCTCTGTAGGAAGCCTGTGTTTTGTTACTTTAGCAGTCAGTCTGCAAAGAACTAGCTTAGAGCAAAGTGGGTGGGTTGTTCCTCTCTACCTTAAGGAGCAACCTGCTTTGTCTCTCTCTCTGCTTTGGGTTCTTGTGCGTTAGGGTTCTGCATTTTAAGATATACAGTCATTCTTTCTGGAATATTGCAACATAACATTTTTCCCCATCTAATTTCTCTGTTTGTATGCTGTGAACATAACAGCTTGTATGGCAGAGATGTAGAGCTATTCCTCCCCTTTTGTGCTGCTGTCCTATTAGGCCCTTAGTCCCACAGTCCCACACATTTTCGCTCTCATCACCTTCTTTATCTGTAGCCGTGGATCAATGTGGCCACTCAGCTGACTAGGTCTTCACCATGCACTGCTCCCTCACCTTTATTGCCAATGTCTCCCTGTCTAACGGTCTCTCAGCATCACTCACCTGCCCCTTCCTCCTCACGCTGGTTCCATCTCTCTCCATGTCTACCCCGCCTCATTCTCATGCCGGTCAGCTCAGGCACTGGTTCCTACTCTGTGTTCTCCCCTAGCGGGAGTCCATCCCACCAGTACCCTACCCTCGGCTAAACCCCAACAACCACCTTTCCTCTTGCAGGAATCCCATGGCCATATCGACTTCCCCAACAATGAGTTTACATGCCTCCTCTAGCGCTGCCATTTTCCTGGCCCAGCACCTGTACTTCTCCATCCTCAGAGGCCTCCAGAGATCTCTCTACTCGGCTCCAACTCCCTGCGTAAACCTAGAGCTGGACAGGAATCTTCTGACAAAACACTTGTCAGAAAATGCCTGTTTACTGAAACCAAAATGTTGTAAGAAAACACTTCGGTTTCGCCAAACTGTGGCCAAACCGCAGGCTGAGTCCCAGCAAATTTCTCCCTCGTTTATGGTCACCTCCCCTGGGGGGAGGCCTGCTGCTCCAGGGCCAGGATGCCCCAGCTTGAACCGGGGCTCTTAAGGCCTAGGGTCTCTGCTCTGTGGCAGGGGCAGCTGGCTGCTGTTCCATAAAAATGAAATAAATGTAACCCCTTTGCGGTTGAGAGAGCATGGCCCCTTTAAATTTTTTTTCCTAGGGGAGAGGGGGAGCAGTAAGAGAAAAGAGGGAAACCCAGGGGCATGGCTCTGGAGCTAGGGAGAGAGAAGGGCTGCAGCCTGGAGACCCAGGATGAAGTGAAGCAGAAAGAACCTGCCTGGGAAGGACAGGGCCACCGGTGGGGGACACCCCAGGACAGGAGCCCGGAGCACTATGTCAGGGAGGAATCACCTAAGGAGGACAGGTCGGAGCTGGATCCAATATCACTGCTGCCCAGAGCTGCATGGGGCTGTGAGTACTGGGGCTTGTGACTGCACTGGGAATAAGGAGGGAGGCTGTAGCTAGTTAAGTGCGGGAGGTGATCGCTCTGTGTGGCTTGGCACAGAGTAGCAGAAGAGGGCACCGAAGAGGTTTGTTGGGGAAAGTTCACGGGCGCCAAAGACGACCAGGAGCACCCAAGACCTACCACTGAACTGGAACTTTGCTCAGGACTCCTGAACTGTGTGTGCAGACACACTGCTTAGTGTCTGCCCTTTCAGACTGTGCTACCACTGGGCCTGAGGGGCCTTGGTTTGGATGCAACCCTGTTCTACTGCTTCCCCTATACTTCCCCTGGTTGTTTTTCTCCTCTCATCCCTCTGTAAATAAATATTTCCCTTCGTTATACTTATTGTGCTTTTCCTGTGGGTGTGTGTGTTCACGCTGGGGGGTTTGAAACAGGTGCCCCTGGGGTGGAAGGGATTTTTCCTGCTGCATTCCTGCATGCGCCATGTCTTGGCCAGAGCTGCCTGCAGAGCAGACTCCATCTTGGTCACGAGGGCGCTAAAAAAAATGGTTGTTTTTTTTCCAAAGCAATTTTTGGGGGGAATTTCCTTTGCATGGGAAATTCTGACATTTCTAGTTTTTGTTCTGAATCTGAACAAAATAGTTTTTGAAATGTCAGATGTTTCCATTCAATGGAAATTCCAAGTTGACAAAAATCTACCTAATGCCCCCCAGCTCACCACCATCCCTCTAATTTTTCAAGTATAAAATGACCAAATTCCAACAGGTCCCTCCTACCTACAATCTTCTCTCCCACCTCCCGCCACAGGTAGATTCCTCTCTTTAAACCCACACACCCAATACTTCTCCAGGATTCAATATTATCCATCTACAACTAAAATTTGTCCATCCCTCATCACCATCAGCATGGGTTTAGAGTAGACTACTACTACTACCTCATCCTCTGCAGTCACGAACACTGCAATTTTGCTCCCATCCAGTCCATTAAAAATGCTGCTACTAAGATAATCTTCTTGGCTTGTCACCTCTTCTTTCTTTCCCCTTTCTCCATGGCATCACACCCAAATGGATAGTCTTCAGCTTTAGGGCCTTCCTGGCCAATCTCCTCCCTCTCAACAACACATGCCATTGAGCCACTGACTCCTACCTTTGCTCTGCCAATGCCACCAGACTTTTGTGACCTAAGTCCAATTTCTCCTTCTGTGCTTTTGCCCACACAGCCCCTATGATTGGGAAGCTGCCCCTAAAAATCTGCAAACCAATATATGCTCCTTTCAAATTCCACCATATTGCCTACGGAACCCTCTACAATGGCTCTGTAGCTGGCCAGCCAACACTTCTGTCTATGATGTTAATCACAGTGGTTTACCTTGTCCCTCCCAATCCCATTGGTTATATGCACCTGTTCCCTTGTCCTATGTATTGACTGAGCTCATTAGGGAAGGGACTCGTGTGTGCACAATGCTTAGCGCTCTCCATCGGAGCCTCTAGGTGCTATTGTAGCAAAGGTTTGGCTAGTAATTTGGTGTGTACTTGAGTTAGTGGGACAAAACCCTCAGCCTCATTGTTGAGCACCAATAAAAGAATGTCTTAGTGGAGGGGGCTGGACTGGATGACCTCTTGAGGGCCCTTCCAGCCCTACATTTCTATGATGTCCTGTGATCAGATGCAGCGAGGCCTGCCTTCCTTCCCACTTACCATCCTAGAAACTAACACGCACTCGGCAACTCACTTCCTGGCCAATCTGACATCTTGGGAGCATGCTCTGAGAGGCTTAGCTCCCCTGATTGTGTGCAGCTCAGAAACAAACTGGAGGAAATACTCTGGGATTTTGGCTTTTGCAAGATGGTGGAGCTCAGGTTCATCATGGAAGGCTGGGGATGGGCTTTGGCTGTGAGGCCTGAATGTGGCTGTTGAGATGGAAGGGGTGACAAACAGCTAACAAATTAAGCATCTTCTGGATGATCTCTAAGGAACACTGTTTTCTGATGGTGAGGGTGGTGATGATGCGGAAGCTGTGTTGTCAAGAGACAGGGTCACGCACATTGTTCTCCACACTCCTTGCAGGAGAAGAGCTCAAGGATCACAATTGTTTCAACACAGGGGAAAGGGGATGGGATTGTGGTAATCCTGCTCTATCCTGGGGTGTGAAATATTGTTGAATAGCATCATGTGGGCACAAAAAAAAAGCCACTGATGTAAAGAAGCCAGCTCAAGTGCCGTTTGACCATCAAAAGAAATGCTTTGGTCTTGTCAACACAACTGGTAGCAGCAGTGGCTTCCCTGAGCCAGTGCTGAGAATGCTTTGGCTGCTAGCATAGGCAGTACCAGAAAGTCTCCAGCTCTGTCAAACCATCCCTGAGACTTGCTTCCACCCTGTCTCACTCTTACGTACTGTACTGGTGAAAAAGAAATTTTTCCCATCTACTCTAGCAGCTAAGCCGTTCCAAAGCATCAGTTCAAAGGATTGTCCGCTAGTAACAGATTTCCAAAGCTGGTTAACTTCCTAGTATAGACAGATCCAACCCAGGCATACAGCGCTACAAAATGCAGCCATTTCAATTCAGGCGAGGTCACCGGCACAGAAATGGACGGCTGCTCCCACCCAAAGGAGATGCCTGGGACGTGAGTGTGCTTTCATGTCCAGTTTTATTAGTGTTGCATTAGTACCATAAAATAGTCGATGAGGTTGCACACATTGCAGTTCGTTCCAAAAAAGGCTATTTACATTTAATTTGTCTTCATATAAAACCTAAAACCCAAACAAAACAACAATGAAACAGATGGACAACTTAGAAATCTACAGTGGTAACATCCCTTCATTTGACATTGTTACATGTGCAGCAAGCATTGCTCAGACTATCTCACACACGAGTGTACCCACACGAGCAAGGTGCTTCCTAAAGAGTGCTCTGAGTAAAGATGCACTGCATGCCAGTCAGACACACTAAGTTCTGGGATGCCTTCTATCTGGCTATACAGAAGGGGAAGCCAACCTGACCGGGATTTTGATGCGCTTCCTTTTAAAGGAATTAATGTCCTGCTACTTGCAAAACTATGGCTCCTCCTCCTCTCTAGCATCAAGTCCTAAAGACTCCACAGAAACCCAGGAGAGCTCATCACTCCAGCGCTCCCGCTTATCACTCCTGTGACTTTGCAAGAAACTTGCCAAAGGAGCGTCATCAGGGTCTGCGGGAGATGCTGTGCTCAGATGATCACCTCTCACACTGGGCATCCCAGTGAGAAGGTCATACTAGAGTTTTAGCAAGTCTCCACAGTTCTAATGGCCAGGATACGGAAGTGCACTGAATGGAGGGTTTTTAATCATCTCAGCATCTCTAAGCAAACAATATGAAGAAAGAAAACACACCACGATGTTCCTACTGCCAAGAGCTTTCGGACTTTACATCCTGGGGATCTGAGCTGAAACAAAGCTTCCATCCGAAGTAAGAAGCCCCTGTCTTTTCAGTACTTCAAACTACAGGGAAAGAATACAGGCTCTCTATTGTCACCAAGATGTTTTGCTTACAAGGTTTCAAGGCATCTAGTACTATTTCTTGAACCCTCAAAATGAACGATTCTTAGAATATTTTCTTGGTACTAAACACGTGGCCAGACTGATCCGAGATGGTAGCGATAGCTAGCCCAAGACTAACAGGATATACAGGTCAACAAGAGTGTTTGAGAGACATTAATGGAACAATGCTGGTCAGTGTGGTTTTTAGCTGGGTCAACCGGCCTACAGGTGGGTATGGCGATTCTATACAAAACCACAAAAACTTCCCATTCTACTACTCCACCCTCAGATCTCCTCTCTAGGACATGACAACAAGGCTTGCCAATAAAAGCAGCAAAATGAAGCCAAGGGGAGGTTGAGAAGTATCCTCAAACTAAGGTAATAGAGGAATTTTATACTTACATTTGAGATATAAACTGCTCAATGGGGCTGTTGTTGGGTTGGGCAGAAAAACGTGACTGGATTATATGCAATTGATAACTGCAGGTGAAATTAATGGAAAGCCAGAGGTTAAATGAATACTGCTGCTCCAGCTGCTGTTTTCTTTAGGGCAAAGAAAAACAAATGCAATTCCAGCAAGCATTCAAAACTAGTAAGGATATTCCCTGGCTTGCCATGGTAGACGTCTGCATTTCATTTAGCCATGGAAGTGTAGAACCAGAGCTCCAGTACTTGGCCAGCCTACTAGGGATGCCTCCTTAGATCCCACCTCCAAGGAAGGGCTGGGGCCAGTTTCCCAAGAGAACACCAGTACAGGGGAATGGCAGCTTTGCCAACAGGAAAGTGCTGGAGTCACAGCTTGGGGCTCCATGGAGCAGTCAGTCAGTATCAAGGCCCGGGTCAGTGTGTAATGGGAATCAAACGGATCTGCTACTACAGTACATTCCTGCAGGAGGCAAGGAGATATCAGCAATCCCAACACAGGTGGGAAACGGGGGGGGAAGTTTAAAGGTGACAAGGTGGCATGCAACCAGCTGAAAACTAGGCAGTCAGCTCTCTCCCCACCCCTCTGCCTGTTCACTGCTAGAAATCCAGGGGCCGAAGTAAAAGCGACTTCTAGATTTCCAGTTAAAGCAGGCTGATTCAGGCCAATGAGATAAAGCAAATGAGTTTCCTTCGAGTCACACTCTGGTGGAGGTTCGTGCAGGTCTCTTTTCATTATTCCATAAAGAGTTTTAAAACTGGGGCTGTGCAGGGTTTCTTGCTCCATTAGGGTCAGTCTTCTGCACTCATCACGGCGAAGGTGATCATCAGCCCCCTGATATCCTGATGGCCCCTTTCAGAGAACTGAAAGAACAAGAACTGGCACCTCCCCCCCCCCCCCCGGTCAGCTCTGCCACAGGGCGTACAATGGTAGAGTCATAGCAAGCTGGCACACAGCCCAATTCTTCAGAGTGACTTCCTGTGAACCCTGGAATTGGTGGTTGGTGGGAGAGCACCACGTGGGAGACCGGAGCTCAGCTCAGCTCACCCTGAGAGGAGGCTCCTGCCACTGCTTTATCAAAATCATTTCCTATGGAGCAGCACATTGTCTGCACAGCCCGACTGCTGTTATACTCTGTTACTGCAGAGCTTCAGCGCTCAGACTTCCAGAAAGTTTTCCTAGTGGTCAGGGACGAAGTTAGTTGTGTGAAGAAACTCAGAGAAAGTAACCACTGTATAAAACTTTAACAAACATTCCCAGGGAATCCAGCTCCAACCCTTGGCTATGAGGCAGGGCAGCACCATGACGAACCACCAAGAATGAAGCTTTCCCAAGATCAATGCAGTTCTGCCACCCTAAAAACTCCAGCCTGAGGGTTCAAGGAGGGTTTCCTTGGAAGCCTTGCTACAGCAGAGAGCCCACTGCAGATGGCTGTGCTGCCAAATAGCAGCTTGCCAGAGGTAACAAACTGTGCTGTCTGCAAGTGCATGGGTACCAAACAGGCAGAAAGTTTTCTGGTGAATTAGATTTCATAAAATGTAATTAAAATAAAGAACTAATCCACATGAAACGTTACACATAGTAAGAAAGGGGGCAACATACATTTGATAGGCAGGAGCCATGAAGTCGCATACTGGCTACTGTTCGTCTCTCTATAGTAGGTTGAAATACAAAGAGGAGCAAAGTGTCAAATCCTTCATTGCCCCGGTAAACAAAGTTATTGCAAATAGCCAGTCCAAGCCTGCCGCAGAGCTGCAGGGGCCATGAAAGTCAGGCAAGGGTCTCTGCCAGCGCTGGTGTAGAATAAGCCGTGGGACTGAAATCAGACTGGATTTCAGTCACTCTACTTGCACAGGGAAGAGGGATTTAAGGAAGAATCTGAACTGCTGACTTCATTAAAAGGCTTGTCCTGAGACAACAGCTTCAATAAAGAACACTGATGTGCTCGTGTGCTCATTCCTAAGTTGTGGCTGTCAAGCAACACTGCGCTAACCCAGAGCAAGGCACAAGCCTCCTTGCAAGATCCTATGCGTCAGCCGCCACTATGCTGAAGCTAGAGATTCTTTCTGCTCCTGTTACAAAGCGTTAAAGGGAAAACCTACCCTCTCCTCAGGGCTGCCATAAGCGAGTGAATAGATTACAGTAACCCCCACCAGCTGCATCAGCGTTCGTGTGCGGATCTGTGCGCTGACCTGCCCAGCTTCTCAGAGGAGTGCGCATTGCTGGGCTGCTGAGGACCCTGCCAGTCTGATGAGAGTCAATTCCTGGACATGGCTGAAATTGCACTAGAAAGTTTCTATCTTATTAAACACGTGTCTAAACCAGTAACCTGAGCAGTGAAGGGAAGGTGCACGTACTGTTTGCTCTGCGGATACTCCTCTTCACTGTGAGGGGGAAGAAGGAGGCACTGTTCTCATTTAGGGCCCCGGGCACCCTCACTACCTCAGCAGGGCCGTTAGCTGAACACCCCCCCCCCCAGCTGCCCACTGAAGTCCTGCCCAAGTCAACGAAACCCCTCCTGCAGGATGCGCCTTCCTGGGGCGTGACCCACACGCAAGGTGGAATAGGCTCCCCAGCCATTTGCAAATCTTTGTTCAGTCAGTCATTGTCCCAGAACATTTGAACTCTGAAAAATGCTTAATGTATTGCTGTCCCTTTGAGAGGGTGGGGGAAGGAGCCACTCTGGGGATCTCTGAACACAGGCCTGAGCAGTGCAAACGCCTGCCCATGAGACTGGAACCCCCAGGAGGCTCCCTTTATGCAGCTGCACCCTGCTCATTCCAAGGGTGGGGTGTTGGCTCCTCTGCAAAGAAAACAAGCTTAGCTCCTGAGCCCCTGGGTTTGGCAGCATCTGCATGGAGGCTCCTCCCTGGAGCTGTATTGCCAGGGGAGCCCCACAGATCCAGCCCTGGGACCCCCTGGAGGAGTAGAGCAGGGTTACAGGTAACTAAAGCTGTTAGGCTTTGCTGTAGTGTAATTCCTTGCAGGGTTGATGGGGGAGGATTTCTGGGCAAAGGCTCCACCCCTGGGAATTTCAGTCCACGTGCGGCTGCCACCAGTGTAGTGTGCACCATGCCTGGTAGAGGAGGGCTTCACTCAACTCCAGGGAGCTAAACCAGGTTAAGCCGGTGGTGAGAAGGATCAGAGCCTTGTTCCTCCAGTTAGAGCACCCTGATGCCCCTTCAGCAGAGCAAAGCTCTGTCCTAAGCTAGGGTAGGATTCCCAGCAAGGAGAGTTACCGCAGTAGCTCCTACACCACCCACACACGCAGCTGCAAATGTGAATGGGAGCCAGGGGCTCCAGTAGCTGAGCTCCTTTGGCTCCAGAGATCCCCTGCTGCTGACACAGCCCTGTAGGGCTACTGACATTGTAAATCAGAGCAACCTTCAGGCTGCTTTAGTATACCCTGGGAATGGGCTAGCACTGTGATATTTTAAGGGAAGGGGAAAGGAGAACATACCTAGGTTACAGCTTCCCCCTCGTGAGCTGCAGTAGTGCTCAGGCTGTAGTGGCCAGTGCATTTCACACAGGCACTGGCTGGTTTTGCACAGTAAATCCTTAATCCCTGAATGGTGGGTTCTGCTAGCTGCAAGCTTGTATCCTGCTGGAGTACCTCCTTTCCCATGGAGAGAAGCCCACAGGAAGTACAGGGGCACTGATTGACTCCTCCACCCTCATTTTCTGTGGCAGGCCCCTCAGCCCCTTGCAGGATGGATCCTAAGCCGGTACGTGGCCCAACTGGCTAACGGTGCATTGTGCAACACAGGTGCACTGCTGGAGTCAAAGATCTAGAATAGCTGAGAGAACCCTCAGGTGACACAATCCGGGCATGAGGCATTCCAACGCAGTCCAGACAAGCCTAAGTTCTCTGTCTCTGCTGTCAGAGCTGGCTTTGCTACATGGCCTCCTGCCTTGGAAATGGCAGCAGCAGCTCACATGGCTGGAGGGGGCCCCTAAACAAGGGATTCCCATCTGGAGTGTGTGTGTGTGTGAGGAATCTTGTACACACTGCCTAGAAGAGAGGGCACATTCGGAATGAGGTATGCAGGTGGCGCGTTTGCTGTGAGCTGGTACTTTAAGTGCTTTCACATGCACATGTGCTTTTGCTGTGTGGGTGTGAATGTAGCTGGTGTAAAATGCAGCTGCTCATGTGTAAGGGCTCAAGGGGCACAGGAACTAGCCAGTGGACTAATGCTTGACTCATTAGACAGCAGCTGATCTTTCCTGCTGTCCTTTTTAGCAACTTAATCAATCTTTTTTAAAAGCATTAAAAATATTTGCACCTGTAAAAATCCATTCTCATGAGAGGCCGGGCAAGGTTTTATTGATGTGCATAATCTGTGTGAAAAACTAAATAACAACCACCCCACTGAACTGGTGTCCTTCAAATCCAGCTACGGGCTGCAGGGGGCATTGTGATGGGCTTGGTTGGGTTATTGGGATGGACTTGGAGCAATGGGATTCCTCAAACAGACATTTCATACTTTGTATTTCAGTCTCTGCCCAACCTGAATCAGGCACGAGTGTGAACATGCCTGCCCATTTCAGTTGCTGGCCTTAAAACAATGACCCTCTGGCATTTCTTCACTTGTGGAGAATCCCAGGGTTTCCCTCAGTTATTAGCTTGGTTTTTGACAGACAGCGCAATGTATTTCACATTCTTGGTACCTGAACTATTTGGTGGTGAACCAGGCTCTACTTTCTTAATGTGAAGTCTGGGGGGGTAGAGTTAAACATTTTAAAACACTTAATCCTCCCAGTACCTCCCACTCTCCCCTCAAAAACCACTCAAGCCCAATCCAGAACACCCAGCCACAAACACACCGAGGAGGTTTCAGGTTAATAAGCAGTGCAGTTATCCAGCTATCTGCTCTTAAGTTCTCCAGCAGGTCACCCCACTTCTGGAGGTTCTCCTGGTAATTTCCATGTTATTGGTACATCTCTACTTAAGACTGTTTTTTGCTTTGTTCAAGGGGTTTCCTTTCCTTGTAGTAAACTTAAGAATTAATAGAAAAAAGTAATTCAGAAGTAATCCAGATGCATCTATAAGTAATCTGCAGGAGAGAGCAAGCAGATTTGAGTCAGAGTTGGCATTCAGATTCCTGGCTCCTGGGTGTGCAGTCTCCACACAGGCAGAAAGCCGCCCCGCTGAAAGCAGTTAGAAGTTAGGTTTGGAGTGTCCGAATATGCAGATGGGAAAGTGCTTGACATGGGAGGACCACTGTGCTGCCAGCTGAAAGAACTTCACATCATTCCACTCTACGCCATCAATCAGGACTGCAGGGGAAGAATAGAACAAGGAAGCAGGTCAAAAAGCACCCAGCAAAACACACACTGGAGAATCCCTATGCCAGAATTCTATGCCATCACATCATCCTTCCTCAGTCAGTACAGGAAACAGATGCTGCACTGACAGCTACATAGTAGAAAAATTAGGAAGACGGCCCAGTCAATTCTTCTGCTGCCCTGAAGATCAAATGAAAATGGCTCAGCAGCTGGGTTGGGAAAAGATGCCAGTCGTCTCCCTGCCCACCCCCAACAGTGGGAAATTATTGTTGACTGCCTGCATGCATTATGGAGAAATTCTCTTCCTCTCAAACATCATGTAGAGGCCACAACCAGAGCAAACAAGATGGACCACTGGTTTGTTCCAGAATCAACACTTATAACCCAGAAGAGTTGAGAACAGTAGTTCTCAACCTGTTCCCAACAGTGAACCCATGTTACAAGATAAAACTTCTGGGACTCCTCTCCCACCTAGCTACAAAGGAAAAAGAGGGCTGTCATGCCCTCCGAGACCTGTTTGTAACTCCCAGATTGAGAACCTAAGGTTTAGTGGCTGGCTGGCTCTATGCCATGTGTGGATTTCCCCATGACGGGAGAATCCTCCTGCAGCCAGATCCACCAGGTTCAAGTCTGCTTTGTGTCACAGACCAGCACGTCCTGGTCAAGCACTGAGATGGCTGGCTTACAGGCACTAGAGCCATCATTAGCAATAAAATGCTCCCTTTTACTACTGGAAATGATGCAATAATTCAGCACTTACCCCGCAGCATATTCTGCTGATGTTTTGCTGTGCAAATCAATCTACTAATTCCTTCAATGCATTGACTCTTAGACTCAATCTCCTTGTCTTTTGTTTTCTTGGGCAAAAACATCACTAGAAGAAAATCAAACCAAACATGCTTGATCTCTACCAGCCACAAGAAGTTATACTGAAAGAATTAAGTAAAAATACACTGAAGTCTGAACTTTCCTCTTTGCCAGGAGTTTGAATGGCCAGGTACTCCCCCTGCCCATGCTTATTAACATTTCCAGTTCACAGAATTACTTACCAAGCATCGCCACCTTACAAAGTGGGCCGTATTAATTGGACCTTTTTAGAGCCCCAAAGTAATTCATATTGCCTCTGAAAGTCTTCGTTGCTATAAGTCTCCCCTTCATCCCCCTAGGGCAATTCCCCTGCTGGGAAAATATCCAGTCTATTAAGACAAAGCTCCACCCTTGTGCACTGCAAGCTTTGGTGGTTGGCTCAAATGATATAAAATCTGCTGTGCTCCCATGGAGATTCTTGCTTATTGCAAGAGGTTTCTAGAGCAGAAAGCCCCAGATATTATCCTCACTTGCAGCTGAATGTGGCAACTAGTGCATATTCACTACACAAACACCAGGTCAACAGCTACTCAAAGGGACAGCCGAGATAAGGGAGCTCCTGCAAAGAATGGAACTGGGCAGGGAGGGGAAAGGTTAGGAAGCTTTTCTGAAAAAAGGTACCAAGGTCTCAGGATCCATCTGAATTAAGAATCTGAAATTAACAATCTGGCTCCAGGAAAATTGTTTCCAAACTGGGGATGAACACCCTAGACACCCCAGCCTGAGTGATGTGGCATCTGCTCAGCATTAACTCTGGCCCAACACTGCAATGGGGCACCCATGCAGGGCTCATTGCAAGAATAGATCCCCTCGAGGGAAAAAGTTACCAGCTATTGAAAAGCCAAAGCCATTTGCTGCAACACAGCACATTTTCAAACCAAGTGCTGACTAGCACAATTCGACAAAGTGCTGGAGACTTGATGTGTTCACAGTCCATTGCAATATGGCAGTTGCTATCTCCTCAGCTCTTGGAGAATTATTTTTTCAGGCCCATGCGCAGGGCCAGTGGAGAGCTGTTGTAGAAGACTCCTGAAGGAAAAGGAATTCTAGAAGTGCCTCTCACTGGTAATAGATTTCCCAGAAAGTGTAATTTCCTGGCTTTCCAGTATTTGGGTCCCCCCCCACGTCTAAACTTCAAACATTGTTCGGCTCCTCAACAATCCTCCTCCTTTTTGAAATATTCCTGTGTTTACAGCCTTACAGGGAACAGGAAGAAGACTGAGCTCCTAGGTTGGAAAGGTGGTTCTGGTCATACTTGGAGAATGGAGTTTAAACTTTAGGTGGGGCACACGTGAACTGGGAGGCTGCCCTTTGAAACCTGCTGGTCTGATTAATCTGGGTCAGAGCTCATCTCTGCAGCCTGCACTCTGTCAGGGACCTGGGAGGATCCTAGTGATAAACACAGAGCCCTTCCTCCCCCCTTACACCAGTAGCTGAAGTAGATCCGTACGTATGGGAGGATACTGCTGTGGCTGACTGCATTCTTGAGGTTAACAGCCTTTTAATAGGCACCGATAGCCTTTTGTCAGTATCCCTTGCTGTGTGGTTTAGCTTGGAAGGATGGAGATGTATGATCAATCCTCAGTGGAGTCAGTAGTTTCACTGGGCCATGTTCTTGTTCCTGTTATTTCCAACATCCACATCCTCTCTGGTGCAATCGGAGTCCCTGATGCCTCTAGACCCCGATCCGCAGTAGCACTCTTGGCAGGGGAGCATTTCAGCAGTCTCACATCAGGGGTCCTGAAATAGGATCTCCTTGTCTAGTTGTTTGCTGCAGGGCGAATAGCTCTCCTTGGTGTTTCCATGGTGCACACTACACCCAAGCTGTACACCTCTCATTCTCCATTCACTCTTTTGCTCCATCTCTTCTGTCGAGCCCCTCGCTTAGGTGCTTGGTGCCCCGTGTATGCACAGGTGCTTTTCAGACCAACTGAGCAGTCGTCTGGCCTTTGGTGTGTTGCTTCTTGTCTTCTCTTGCTGTTTCTATAAGGTCAATGTCGCCGGTTGGATTATCACATGCGATCCTCAGAATGGGGGATACACCTACGAGATCAATCCTCAGCCGGTTGATGTTGTTCCTGACTTCAACTTGTGAATGGAAATTCCTGGCCCCAAGCCTGCCAGGCTGCCATCAGCCTTAATGACTATCTGGGGTAGGCGTTCCCCCCTCAATCACCAGAGTGAGTTTATCTTTTGTGGCATTTCCATCAGCCTGGTCCCCTCCTAGCTTTAGAGTGAGACCATTTCTTGCTCATGTTTGAGTGTGAAGGGTCCTAGTGATCCATCCTGAATCTAAGTTTCTAACACCCATGAAAGATCTCCAAACAGCTGAGTATCAGCCTAACAGTTTGGGGAGACTGTGCACTGCCCGGTCTTTTGCTGCTTGTATGAATGACCAGGTCTCCTCCCACCTTTCTGAATCACGTCTCTACTCATACCTAAATACTCTCCCAGGTGAGCTGGCAGCATCTTTATCACTGCCTCTGTGGCCTCCTCCAATTCCCTCTTGGTTCTGGCCTTGATGAGAATGTCATCTACACAGAGAAACAAATGCATGCCCCCTGGCCTGGAGCTGTCCCACCAGGATCTCCATATTTTGTGAAGACTGGAAGCAAAGGAGAGCATTGCTCCATCACAAATGCAGCACAGGAATCTCTGGCAGGTGCTGCACGTGGCTTTGGTCAGGTCTCCTGATGCCCTGAATTTCCTGGGCAGCATTCCTGCTGCTATGGCATGCTACGTCACCATGTGGAACAGTGTGCTTTCTATGCTCGGAGAGTATTTCTGGCCCAGCACTGCCCACAGACCCTCTGATTTCTTGTGGATGATTAAGATGGAATACTGTCCTTGAGAACTCTTCTGAGAAAGAGTCTGCTGTCGCTGTATGTCAGACACAGAGTGAATCTTGAGGTTACGTTGGTATCGGTTTCAAGGGGTGTTGTGCAAGGACAGTTTTCAGTACCCACTCGTCTCATAAGGCGTGTTCTCTCCTGGTGTGGAAGATGGTGAGCCTGCCACCAATTGCTTGTCCTCCTTGGGCAATGCTGGTGTTGCCTGGAAGAGGGAAAGGAGGGGTTGACGTCCTGTTATACTTTTCATCCTCTGCTGAAAGTGTGGTTTCCTCCAGTCAATCTGAGTCCCTTCTGCGGGACTGGTGAAGGGGGGCTTCAAGGTCAATTATGTGCATTGTCCAAATTCTTTTTGAAGCTGGAGAAAAAGTTGTGGGGCATCTTTTCCCCTGCAGTGCACAACTGCATTCCCCCCCCCCTTTTTTTTTTTTAGGGGGCAGTGGGTCTCCGCTAAACCCAGGAGCTGCTGAGCCAGAGTCTCCAGACCACATATGTAGCCCCAGGCTGTGCCTGAAAACAGAACAGCTGCCATTGCCCTTGTTGGGCTGTCTGATGGTGCCTGCTGATACGTCTGCAGTGAAAGACGTGGCAGGGACACTGAGTGATCAGAAACTGTTGATGACATCTGGAGGCCAATCCTCTTGGTGCCTGTGCCATAACAGATTGTCCTGGAGTGAGAGATAGAGGCCCAAGAAGCCTGGGGTGCCCATAAGACAGTCTGAGGGCATCCTCTACTTTCAAGGGGAAAGGGGAAAGAGACCCCTCTCTCCACCACATTCGTGTCAGAGGTGAATCACCACGATGATCTCTGAGGTGTGGCGAGTGGTTTACGCAACAGTGCTCCATACGGGGATGCTCCAGCCTGAATGATCTTTTCTGCAGCCACGTTCAATGGCACGCCGTGCCCTTTGGGGAGTGGTGGGGGAAATCCATCTTAGACACAGATTGCGCCTCTTCCTCTCTGCCTGGAGTCCCAGGGCTGCAACTGCCCTCTGAGGCATAGGGGTAAATGCTCGGGGGTGGAGGGAAGGAGTGCACACATTAGATACCTCATGTTTTGACTCATCTGCCCCACCAGGGCAAGTCAACAGCGCACAGGGACCTGCCTGGGAAGGAGAAAGGGATGTGCGCTTCCTTCTGGCTGGATTTGATTTCTGTCCTGTGTAGCTGTCTTCTGAGAGGCCAGTGAAGAGATGGAAGAGGATGAGTCTCTTTGTTGTTTGAAACAGGACCCAGCTCTCTGCCTGGGTTGTGACCTGCTCCCAACCCCCTCTGGGGTGGGAAGGGCTACATGCTTTGGCGTCTTGGCACCAAGTTTCTTCAGGGAGGAGATGGTACCCACCCAGAGTTCTCCCACTGCTACTCCCCTGAGGTACACCACCCAGCTGAGCACCCCTTGATCTACTCTTCATTTGGGTAAGTCCAACTCTTTGCTGCTGAGCCAGTATGCCAGGGGGCTCCATACCCTCACATGGGCAGGTTTCCTTCCAGTGGAGGGGTTGGCTGGCCTCCATCAGTTCCCTGCTTGTCTCCCCTTGCTGTTTAGAGTCTATCAAGGTGATGTCTGATCTGATAGCGTGCCATCCTCAGCATAGGGGGACGTGTCTGGGAGGTCAGTCCTCAGTGCCGAGAGTCCAGCCAGCTCATGCTGTCCTGGCTTCCATTTGAATGGACATTCAGAACATAGCACTTGTTCAGGAATGGTCCCACTCCTGGTTTCTCCCCTAGGGGAGCAGTGAACCTCTCACATCTATTAGTGTATTCTCTAGGGCTGGCCCAAGTTTTGTGGAAGGTTGCACTGAGGCTGTTTTGACTCACCCTGCTGGGAATGAGCATATTGCTCTCCTCCTCAGACTCGTTCTCACAGACAGTCATGCTATGGTCCCTCCTTGTCCAAGGGGAAGGAGACAGAAAAGCCCATGTCACCACGGCTTTGGCACTCAGGTGGCCAGCTGCCTGCCAGAACTCTCTGCTCTGGGAATGAGGGAAGTGGGAGACCTGGCACCTCCATGGATCTTCCTGGTTGCCTGGTCCTTGTCTGAGTGGGGGACAGGTATGTTCTGCATTGAGCTGGGAAATGGGGGGAGGTAGGCAGAGGCCTTCTAACAGCTTGAAGGATCATGGGCTGGCTGGTAGCACCATACTGGGACACAGGGGAGTTGCAAAGGAAAAAAGGAAGAGAGGCTCAGAAGACACAAGAACTGTAGCAAGTTCTCTGCGTTGCTCCTCCCACTCCACATTTTGGTGGTGGGTTTCCAGCAGGTAGGTCCTTATGAGAGAAGATTGGACTGAAGCCTGTAGGTGTGAGGATACCTTCAATTGGGGAGGTGGGGGTGCTGTGACATACTCTCCCTTGAGTACTAGCAGCACAACTGCTGTACCCTCTTATCCAGCCCCACCCTTCTCTTCTCCACATTCTTCTCACACCTTCCCATTCTTACCCTCCCTCCACTACCCATACCCTGCCGTATGACCACCACCTCCCCATCCTCCTTCGCCTCCAACCCTTTCTCCCAACAAACGAACAGTAGGAATCCAAAGGCTTGTCTACACGAGGAAACAGCCCTGAATGACTATTCCGCACTAGCTCCTTGGGTGGATGCTTATATAGTAAACTAAGATTACCTTTAACTTAATCCACTTCCAATTAATCCATCGCTTTAAATTCACACCATATCTTATTTCACAATAGATTCCCTGTGTAAACCAGCTGTAAGGGTCTGTTAATCACTGCTGTGAAATCATCTAACAAGGGTACAGGATGATACTGAGTCCAACACAAGGACTAGATAGTTGTATGACCGTTAATACATCTCTACCTGCAATAATGAACAGAGGAATTCAATCTCATGCTTCAGGCCTTCAACTGATGCCCAGCAATTGTCACAATCGTATAGCTGGTTAGGTGCATGAGGGGTATCTTCACCCTAAACGTCAAGTATTAGCCATCTTTAGGCCACAGACATCCATTATGGCAAAATTTGTGCACCCATGCCTGGAAAAAGTTTTCTACAAGTCTAAAGCTAATGGAGCAAAGGTGCATGGAGTTCTTTAAGAAATGGCGCTGCAGCAGAAAGGGCAAGATATTGTTTTAATGAATGCTTGGGTTTGATAAGGAAAAAGCAAAATAACCCCACCCTAAAAAACCCAGCCAAAGTCCACCCGTGAGATTGGGTGGCTCATGATTTGTTGTGTGTTCAATTATTCAGTGGCCTTGGCTTACCTCATGGTACAGCAACCAGCTTTTATTTCACAGGGGCAAAGGCGGATCAGGAGACCTACCCAATGTGGTGTGATTTGCTGGCACCAAACACAGCAACACGGGGAGTCACTCCCCAAAACACAAAAATAAGGTTGCTTCTAGGGCCACAAGCCAGCAGGCCTAACAATGGCATTTCAGGGCCGAGGAGCAAGTTCTATTGTTAAGACATCACACAGTGAACCCGGGCAGACCTGGAAAGCCAGGACAAGTACAACCGTCCACCTTTTACACGTCAGCAACACCCGATAGAACAGCAAGTTGAATCCCCTCCCGCTCTTACCCTTTTTGTTCTTTTCCTTTGTCACGACTGTCATTGACATTGTTGGAGTGCTGGTGGTCTCTCCACTAGTGGGTAACCTGCTGACCTGGAGAGACCGGAAAGTGCATTTGAGTGTGTTTTTGGCAGCGGAAGAGTCCTTCTTCTCTGGGTCTCTTTTCTTCTCCACGGGCTGAGCTGCAATCCAGTAATCCACCTGCAGTCCCATCAGCTCAGCACCAAGGCTCTGGCTAAAAGATGGGAGCAAAGAATCATTTCCACATGCTGACTGTCATTTTGATGGAAATTTTGTCAATCAAGGGCCCATCATTTTCACAAGTGACTAGGGATGCTGGCTACCCAACCTGAGACTCCTTAAGGTGGCCAGATTTTCAGAGGGCGAGTGCTCAGCTTCTTTGGCAAGTCACACCCCTCGGACATCTCTCAGAATGGGCACCTGAGAACAGTAAGCACCCAGAAACAACTAGCCACTTATCAAAGGGTAGATCAAGGAGGTTAGGATCTTTTCATGAAAGACAATTGTCAAGGAAGCTCCATTACGTGGCACATGAGCCAGGGATCACTGTTACTAATTACATTTAATCAGGCAACTTCTAATGAATTCCTTTTCCTTTGTTTTAATTGCAATCCTGAGAATAACTATCGGACTGTTCTTCAGAAAGAACAGCCAGTTACTTTTTTGGGTGACTGCACTGTAAATCAGTCTGGCTAGAGTCACATCTGCTGTGTAGCTCACAAAGTCCAACCCATGGAAAAGGAATTTCCTGTCTTGGTAGTTCACTACCTCAATACAATCCTGAGCTTGACAATCACTTTCCCTTGTGGGCTACCAAAGTCAGACCTTGGCTGCCATCAGGACATGGTGCAAAACTCACTCCAGCTTGGTATTTTAGGCACACAGGGGGACTTAGTTACAAAAGATAAGTCTGTTAATTGGTTGAGAAATTGCCAGTGGGTGGAGCAAATGAATAAAACACGGTCTACCGTGGTGGCCATATCAGTCGATCACAGGAAAGGCTATGCAGAATGCACTGACCCTGTGGAGAAAACTGTCTCAACTTTTTCACCAGTGGATGTTTGTTCTGTGGCTTGGCTCTCCAGAGTGGACACATGTGCGGGCCCATCCTGCTGACATCAGGCAGGCAGTGAAGAACATATCAGGAGCAAGAAATTTGGCACCAATCATGCCCTCATTCAGACACTCTGAGCCTTTAGGCTTCTCAGCCAATAGCTGCTAAAACCCATCAACTAAATCTGCTTAGCCTAGGCTACACGAGTCACTTCACCCATTTCCTCAGCCCCAGGGGCTACCTAGGAGGAAATTGTCGCAGGGGAGCAAAGTCACATAAACCCAGTTGGCAGTGGAAGAAAGTTTGTGGCTTAGCTCCCTAGTGCTGAAAATGGCCCAAGGAGGGAGCAGGAAACTCGCAAGCTGAGGTGACAGGTGCAGTGGGGCAGGCTGGGGAGAGGAAGGAAGGAGTACTCCCCACCGAGGTGACACCTTGGAAAATGGTCTTAAAGTTGGGGCACTCTGTGCCAACTCCTCAGACCCCAATGCAGACAGATCCAGCTGATAGTGCTTGGTGAAAATGTGGGCCTAGATGGCTGCTCTGCAGACCTAGCTACAGAGTCGTCTCCCCAGTCAGTCCATGGACCTCCTGGAACAGGCTTTAAGTTGGGTTGAGCAGGCTGGCTAAGGTAGAGGCCAGCCAGAAGCAGGAACATATTTAGTGTGAAAAGATGGCCAAAGAGGACCATCATGGAACAAAAGGATTTTCTCAGCCTCTGCATGAAGTAGGTGGCAGCCCTTGCTGAGGTATCTGAGGGACAGAAAGGCTAGTCAGACGGCAAGCCAGGATGAGAGTGTACAGTGCATCAGCCTGCCGTGCAGTAACCTCCCATGCGGACATGGCTACAACATACTGAGAGTCCCAGCATTCAGGTAGATTCACACCCTGGCGCAGTAACTCATTGGGCAGACAAGCACTATCTTCCTCTCTTCAAGGAGTATCCTGAAACTAGAAGTCTCAGTCTAATTCGGCATGAGACTCATGGGGACCACAGTACCTTACCAGGATCTGGCTCCATAGGCTCAGCCCCAAGCAGCGTTTACAGCGAGGTGCAGTTACACTTGGAGTAGCACATTGCAAGTGCAGCATTAACAAAGTGGACCGGGGCGACCTTGTCTTAGGGGCCCTTCTTTCACATCAGTAACCTGCATTCTCCTCCTTCATGGGGGGTAATCTCCAGAGGCTGGGTCATACCAGAGGTGGGAGAAACTCTCCTTGCGTAGCAGACACAAGGCTTCTGAAGAGGAAGGGGAACGAGGGGCAGGGCCTCAGGCATTAGTCACACAGGGAGAATTGCCTTTGGTGGTGAGACAGAGAAGGACTGAGGAAGAGGCGGGCCTCTTCAGAAGCTGCTTGGGAGGAAGGAAGGGAGAGGAGCATCTGGGAATACAGGCGATGGCCCCAGCCATAGGAGGGGTGTGTGGTGGGGAGGCAGGGGTCCTGGAGAGAACTCTCTGCCATCTCTCCTGGGACCAGGCCTAGAGTAGGTTCTAGACAGAGAGCGCTAAAGTGAGGTGACTCAGAATTCAGGTCTGGAATGGAGGGTGCCCTGCAGAGGACCTCCTCCACTTCCTTCCCCACAGAGGGGTGTGAGAACTCACTTCACCTGTGCTGATAGCCACAGCTCCTGTGGCTGAGACAAGAGATGGCGCCTCAGCATGAGGCTCTTGCAGTCTTCTCCCAGGAGAGGAAGAAGGGGCTGGGGAACACAGAGACCAAGGCCAAAGCTTTCAAGTTTGGAAGCATAAAGGAAGCCAAGTGGGGATTTAGATAGTGACTAACACTAGCCTTACTTCCAGAAATGCTGAGCCCTGAAAAATTCCACTGGAGTCAATGGGAGCCGAGGGGACCAGCTGCTCTGCATGACGGGCCTGAATTCAGCTCAAGACGCCTAGCAAAGCCTTCCCCATATGAAAATATTGGTGCCATCTCCTCCGGTCCTGACTGGTCCTTTGCCAACTGCCTGCCACCAGAGGAAACATCCACTGGTGTGCGAGGAAATGAAAAGCAACACAAACGTGGCCTTCTAAAGAGACACCTCCATAGTTAACGTGCGCCTGGCAAAATGAAACTGGAGACGCAAGCTTATGAAGCAGGGAGCCCTGCACTCAAGCCAATCTCATTCGACCTGGGGAGGCACAGATAGGCTATTGCACTGAAATGATCCCAGCACTGGGGAAGATGCCTCTTGCATCTGAAGTCATATTCAAGCCACACGCCTACCGCGCCTCCCTACTACCTTCCCATAACTCACACTGAACCCCATACCTGAGCAAGCCCTCAACAGATGCTTCTCCTCCTCTCTGCTTTTCTGCCTGTCCATCTCCTGGGAGCCTCCTCCCTCACTTGCCATGCTACAGCTCAGAGCTTACAAGTCAAACAGCCTGGAGGAGGAGGTGGACTTGTCCTACTGCTTGCTTCTCCTCCAAAGCCTTGTCCTTAATAATTCTCCATTATACAGCATCTTCCATCTGAAGATCATTAAACTAAATGATTAGGCCGCACAACACTTCTATGGTGAAGGGAGGTAAATGATAAATCCCATGGACTTTCAATGAGATTTGTGCTCCTCTGTAATTTTGGCACTTTTGAAGATGTTTAGTTGGTAACTTTTAATGCACTTAACTCCACTTTGTGTAGCAGCAGAACACACACAAAAAATAAGCTTTTAGGGCTAAATTCTGCCCATAGTCACTGAGACTCCCCATAATCAGTAGCAGAAGTACCACATCTGCCCTTAGCATTTTCACTAGCTGTCAGATCATTTTTGTGGTTCAATTTGTTAATCGTTTCAAAAATATGGACATACAGTATTCCAGCACTGGTCTCACCAATGCCATATACAGAGGCAAAATCACCTCACTGCTGCTACTCACTATGCCTCTTTATACATCCAGGGACTGGATTGGCCATTTTTGCTACAGCATCACACAAGCTCATGTGAAGTTGCTTGTACACCATGACCCCCTAGATCTTTTTCAGGGTCACTGCTTTCCAGGATGCAGTTCCCCCTACAGTTATAGACTCTCTTCCTTGTTCCTAGGTGTATAACTTTTTCAGTCGCTCTGTATGACTGCCCTGTCCTCATCGTTATCTGCTATTCCGCCAATCTTTGTGCTATCTGCAAATTTTATCAGCTGTGATTTTATATTTACTTCCAGGTCACTGATTAAAATACTGAATAGTGTTGGGCCTGCTACCGATCCCTGGGGAACACCACTAGAAACAGTCTCATTTGATAAAGATTCCCATTGACATCTGTCAGCCAGTTCCCAATCCCTTTAACATGTGCTCTATTGATATTGTATCGTGCTATTTCGGTAATCAGAATGCCATGTACTACCAACTCAAATGCCTTACCAAAGCCCAAGTATATTAAATCTTTGCAGTTATTTGTACCAACCAGCCCTGTACCCTCAAAGAACAAAATCAGGTTGGTCTGACAAGACCTGTTTTTCATAAAACCACATTGATTAGGATTAATTACATTTCTGTCCTCAAATTCTTTATCAATTGAATCGCACATCAACTTTTCCATTATTTTGCCTGGGATTGATGTCAGGTTAGTCAACCTATAGTTATCTGGGTCATCCCGTTTTCCAGTTTTGAATACTGACATTAGCACTCTTCCAGTCTTGTGGAATTTCCCTGGCAACCCAACATCCTATGGTTTTGAGCTATTGATAACTCAATTTTGTGTTGCTCTTCTCTCAAATTTTTCCATATCTTTAGTACTGAAGTAGCCAGAACTGACTGATGCCACATCTGTACTGAGTTGGTCTGATACATCCCAGCTCAGGATGAGATCTGTGAATCCAGCCCAAAATTACATTGGCTTTTTGCTGCCCTATTGCACTACAAAACTCATTTAATTTAGTCTCCATTAACATGCCCCAGGTTTTTCTGCATTTACTGTCTCCCAATTCCCTCTCTCCTACTGAGTATTCTGGATTATTTGCTCCTAGTTTTGTTAGCTTCCATTTTTCAAATCAAGTTTAATCTCCCCATGCTTCTAATCTTCCTTGGTCCCTCTTATTTATTGGACTGGTCTTCACAGCTCTTCCCAGATTTAGTGTCATCTGCAAATTTCATTAACATGCTTCTTACTTCCTCCTCCTAGACCATTGTTATTTCTTTGCATTGTGCAGCACCTCAAGGACCCAATCAGAAAGAGGCTCTACTGTGCAAGGTGCTGTATAAATACAGGGAGCATCTCCATCCAGGACATTAATAAGGCCAGACCCTAACATGGATTCCAGGGGTGTCCTGTTATCCTTTGTGATGGCCCTTGCTCCAGTAGTTACGATCACATGGATTATTCTTGAATTAAGATTGACGGTATCAAATGCTTTACTAAAATCCAAAGGCAGTACACCAGGAGGCCCAGAGAAATACCTGCTTTCTACACATTCTCCAAGACACGATGTATTAGGTCTCCAGGCCAACTGGAGACCTCCAAGACAAGACTCCCGTTTGAGGACACTAACAGAACCTGAGGTAAAGCTGCAGACGAGTATCCTCAGAGAGTGCTGCAGATGAATGTATGCAGGCAAGCACTCTGCCAAACGACCTGACCCCCTCCCAGCCAAACGCAGCAAAGAAAACTCAGCCTGACCCTCATGAAGCCCCTATGACCCTCGCATCAGTTCCTGACCCCTCCCAGTATCCACGAGTTAATTCCTCTGAAGTGAAGCAGGGTTAATCTCCACAGGGCAATAGGCTAAAAGAATGTAAAGGGATGACTGAGGAGATGGGAGTTGCACGTGGGGGAAGGAGGGCTGCAGTATTCCTTACAAAGAGATTTCATTTCTACTATATTTTGGGTAATACAGGGAGAGAAAAGAGGCAGAAGGTGCTTTACCTGGAGGAAGAGAAGCTGCCCGTGACAGACGGCGAGGAAGGTGGGGTAGGGGAAGCTTCCTTCACAGCAGGAGACACAGAAGGCGGGGTAGAGGAAAGGACACTGGAACTAGAGGGAGCTGCGTCATCGGAATCACCTTAAAGAGAATGAGTCAAACCGTTTGTCTGTGTTCGTCACCTGGGTTCTCCTGCTGGTGAACACCGTGCAGTGCAGTCTCTCTCTTGGTAGATCTCAGTCTTACGCCTAGGCCATTGTCTCTTCCTGCCTCTGTTTCACGGCACCCCCTGGGCCACTCATCTAACTTGTTTCCCCATCTGTCAAATGGAGTTACTGTTCCATTTACTGATCTCACTGATGGTTTGGGAAGCAGAGTCATCTAGGGCGAGATTGTTCCCCCAGCTCATTACAGGAAACACACTGTATGCAGATCTCAACTCCACTGCAGAAGGGAGATGGCCAGCCACTTCCACAGCCCTCCCAGTGCTCTCTGCAGGAGCTAGGATTCTTGTGTAGTAAGGGGGTCGGGCCAGGGAGGGGAAAATGAGGAACATGCATTGTTCCCTCAACCCCGACAGGGAATCCACACAAAGGTAACATGCTTGTTAGCTTTTCCATGGAACCCCCTCTGCTGAGAACTTCTCTTAAAAGGGGGGAGGAGGCAGTGAAAATGCACAGGAGGGTGGATGGTCCTGTACCACTAGGACAAGGTGGTGTCCACATGGTTTGGGAGCCAACCCCTTGCTTTAATTGAAAGTGTGTGCATGAGTGGGGGGCAAATCCCCCTCTCCTAAAGGGAGGAATTAGGAGGAAACTCCACAAGGGGAGCCCTGTGGAGTCCCCATGCCATCTTCACATTTGTAAAGAGCTTTGAGTCTCTTTGACAGAAGGCTCCACCATGTATAAGAGCAATGTGGTGTTACAACATGCAGCCTGTTCCCAAAGCTCTCTAAGGAATTAGTACAACAGCCAAGAGAGAGAAATTAAGAGGCATGGAGACGAGATGCTTCCATATGAGGCCTCAGATGAGAGGCGTCTGGAAGTAGAGACATGGGAATGCTGTTCCAGATGGGAAGAGATGCAGAGGAGAAGGCTCTAATACACAGAGAACAATGGGTACAGGCGCGCCTTGGAAGGATGTGCAGTAGACAAAAACATCAGGGACTGTGGAGTATGAGAAGGTGTCTTGCCCCGTATCTGAAGGACAGATTTAGGGCACTTGAGTTCTATTCCCAACTCTGATTCCGACTTGTTGTGTGATCCTGGGTAAGTCACCTAATTGCTGGGCCTTTGCACCCCATCTTTCAGGCTGCTCTAATACTTACCTACCTCCAAGGGTGCTGGCAGACTTAAATATGCAACATGGCGGCAGAGCCATGGCAACAGGCATTAATGCAGCCTCCCCATAGCGGGGGCTGTGTGGGGCCCCAGGCCTCCGTGGGGGGACGGGGAGCTGGCCCCAGGCCTCTGCAGGGGCAGGCTTGGGGGGCAGGGGTGAAACCGCCCCCCAGCACGAACTGGCGGAGCGGAATGGGTTGGGGCCAGGTCACTCCACTTCCTGCCGCCCGCTGAGCGCAGGGCAGGCCCGACCCCACACTCACGGGGCAGTGGGAAGTGGAGCGACCTGGCCCCAGCCCGCTCCGCTCTGCTCCCCGGCTCCCAGCCTCAGGGCTTGAGGGGCGGGGGGGGGGAACCGCCCCCAGCACTCGCTGGCAGCGCAGAGCGGGCTGGGGCCAGGTCGCTCCGCTTACCACCATTGGTGAGTGCAGGGAGCCCAACCCCTGCTGCAGTCCTCAGGGGAAGGGCTGGAGTGAGGGCAGGGCTGGGGTGGAGCAGGGGCAGGAAGAGGTGGGGTGGGGGTGGAGCAGGGACGGAGCCATGGGGAAAAGGCAGAGCAGGGGCTGGAGCAGTGTGCAGCTGCTTGCTTTGTGTATGGGTAGGGGCGGCCCTGGCAGCGTTGTCATAGCCATGCTGGTCCTTAGGTATTAAAGAGACAAGGTGGGGGAGGGAATGTATTTTATTGGACCAATATCTGTGGGTGAAAGAGCAGCTTTGGAGCTACACAGAGCTCTTCTTCAGGTCTGGGAAACATATTTCCAGCCTCACAACTAAATGCAAGGTGAAACGGATTGTTTAGAATCGATAGCACATATTGCAAGGGACCATTCCAGGTGGAGTGGCCTGTTAACACCTCTGCAATCATAGGACAAAAAACAGGAGGGTTAGTGTCCAGTGTGTCTGTTCAGTCCATCATTTTTAGGCTTTGTCTACACTAGCACTTTTGTCCATCAGGGGTTTGAAGCCCCCCCCCCCCCCCCCCCACTGCCCCCAACTGACATAACTTGTACCAACAAAAATGCCAGCGTGGACAGCGCTTCACTGGCGGGAAACGCTCTCCGAATGACAAAGCTACTGCCCTTCGTTGGGGGTGGTTTTATTTTGTTGCCGGGAGAGCTCTCTCCCGGCAACAAAGAGCAGCTACACGTTGAACCTTACACCGATGCAGGTGTAGCCGCACAGCTGCGCTGTTGTAAGGTGCGCAGCGTAGGCAGCCATAGTGTCTGTGTAGCACAGTTATGAATTTAAGCTCCCAGGCTCGTCTTCTGAAAGTGTTGTGCAGGTTTCCTTTGAGGATGAGGACCGAGAGGTCAGAGTGATCGCTCTGTGAGACGAGTTCACCCACCGGTGATGTGGTATTTTTGTCTTTTATCGCTTTCCTTTGCGAGTTCATTTGACAGTGCAGTGATTGTCTGGTTTCACCCACAGAGTTACTGGGGCATTCAGTGAGGTGGATGAGGTACACCACCAACCCCCCCCCCCCCCCCGCTTTTTGTCCTATGACAGCAGAGGTGTTAGCAGGTCATTTCACCTTAAATGGTCCCTTACAATATATGCTAACTGCCTACGCTAAACAATCTGTTACACCTTGTATTTAGCTGTGACACCTTTCCCAGACCCGAGGGTGTGGCTCAAAAGCTTGCTGTCTCTCACCACCAGAAGTTGGTGCAATACAAGATATTACCACACTCCATTTAATGGCATTTCTCTGGATGTAATGCAACAACTTTGATCAGATGTGGCATTTAAATTCCAAAATTTCAAGGCATATTCTAAGTATCAGTGGGATGAAGCCTATTGATTCTGGTGAAAATCAGAAAGCCAAAATGGGAGAAATGGCACAGGGTCCCCCTGGTATCTGGTTAGCAAAGCTAGCAGGTTCAGACACCTCTGAAAGTGCTGGCTAAGGGCAGCCACTAGCATGTTTCAGCACAATACCCTTTATCTCCAACCAGCCCATCTTCCCCAGACAGTTTAAAAATACTGACCCCCTGAAAGAGAAGAGGAGAAACAAGAAGAATGTGGGGAGGTGCAGACAGAGCCTCAGGCATGGGAGAAAGGGGAACACAGAATCCCTGGTGGGGGTAGTGGGGGGACGGGACGACAGTGCGGGATCCTGGTATGGAGCATAGGGGTCAACCCCTGGCATATATGCATGTGAGAAATGGGGGCACAGAGATCGCCTGGCATGAGGGCGTGGGAGGGCTGCAGGGAGTCTCTGAAACAGGGGGATGGGAAGTTGCCACCCAGGGAGTTTGTGGGAGGTGGGAATGGAGGGATACAGGAGCCCTGGGGTGTGCTATAAGCTTGGCCTACAGCACCAACAAAGCATGCAGAGCTCTAGTTAAGGTTGCAAGACAGTTTCCCATGTTAACATGTGCAGAATTTGCCAGACGTCCACATTTTGGGGTAAAATCTCTCTGACTTGGGCCCTGCCTACATAGAAGTTGCATCAGTTTAGCATATAGCACTTTAGAAAACAGATTTAGTTAAGCCAGTGCAAACCCCTGGCTAGGACACTTATTAGGTCATGTCTACACTAGCGAGCTTACATTGGCACAGCTGTATCGATGCAGCTGCCCCCACTGTAAGATTGCTGCTCATGTAGCCGCTCTATGCTGGCAGGAGAGAGCTCTCCCATCATCATAAAACCAACGGGCAGTAGCAGCTCTCCTGCCAACATAGCGTGCGCACACTACCGCTTATGCCAGCAAAACTTATGTCGCTCAGGGGTGTGTTTTTTCATAACCTCGAGTGACATAACTTTTGTTGGCATATGTGGTAATGTAGATAAGGCCTTCGTTTAAAACTGGTTCTTTCTGTATATTTGTCAGTATGAGCCAGGTTTAACAATCAGCATAACATACCCACAATGGTGCTGGTTTAAAACCATCCCTTTAATAAAACCCACCCTCCCCACAGGTTTAAAGTTTGAATACAATTCTTCAAGCCATTTGAGTCATGGGTGAGGGGTAAAACAGTCCTTCCCAGCATGACAAACCTTAACCTGCCTTTTTTGAACTGGGTTATTTATATTGCAACTGACTATGGTAGGAAAGCTGGCGTCAACTGTCACTGATTTGCACAGTTTGGGCAAAAAAATTTAACGAAAAGAAAAATCACTCCACATGCTCTGTGGTCAATTACTAAGGCTGTGTCTGTGCTAGGGATGTGCACAAGCACAAGCCCCAGTTCAAGGCCTGGCTGCAGACAACAGAAATCCCTATAGTAAACCTGGCCTAAGATATTCAGCAGAGCCTTCTGAAATCCCAGTATAGTCTCTTTGCCAAAGTTTAACACTCTAGGGTGAAGGCTCCAGGACACTTAGCAAATGAGAAACTAATTGTTTCACTGGCAAACCCCCAAAACTCACCCAAAAAGCCTTAATGTCAGAATCAAGAAAATCCCGGCAGATCCTGGCTGCCATGTTGTCTGGTCATTTTGTTAAGAACATTTTAGAGCTGAGTGTTTTTCCCTGCTATGAAGAAATATGCAATGCAAACTAATGTGCTGCTGGAACCACCACTGAAAAGCTGTCTCCAGCTGATTCCCTTCTCAAGCACCTGCCTGGGGCTGGAACTTTGAAGCCCAAGTAAGAGCTGGTCTCTACACAAACATGCACCAAACTCACTTCTATTTCATACCTGATATTTCAGAACAAGTCTATGGGCAAGTCTACACTACAAAATTAAGTTGACCTAAATTACGTTGACATAGAGCCACTGTCGCAGTTGAATTGGTTGTACACGTCCACACTACACTCCTTGTGTTGGCAGTGTGCGTCCTAACCAGCACTTGCACTGATTTAACTGCCAGTGTGAGGCACTGTGGAATGGTTTCCGAAAGGCAGCAACAGGCGATGTAAGTAACGCAGCGTCTACACTGACACTGTGTCGACCTCACTACGTCGACTTAAGAGCTACGTCTCTCACAGAAGTGAAGTTATTCAGTTGGTAAAGTGGAAGTTATATCGGTGGGAGTTACGTTTTAGTGTAGACGGCTACAGAGTTAGGTCGACGTAGGCAGCCTTACATTGACCTAACTCTGTTGTGTAGACAAGGCCTGTGTGGCCGCTCATTTAGGATTAAGAATGTTCTGTTTGAATCGACACGGTTAATTCCAAGTAAATTAACTACACTGGCGTATGTTTGTATGTAGCCCAGCCCCACGACGACGTGAAGGTGACTCTAAAAGCAGCCCCTGTGCTCTTTATTGCTGCCGCCTGGTGCGAATGGCCTGCTTTCACAGGCGGGTGTTCCACATTTGACGTTACGTGCAAGCACATGCACTCGCACCCCCACTTCCCACCTCATCCCCCACTAATACACTTGCCTGGAGCCAATTGGGAACTCCTAATGGATGCAATTCGAAACATGTGCTGCCTCCCAGGGGCCTGCTCCATATTGCCGCCCACCAGTGTGGGCTCTCCCTCCCGTCCCCTCCTCTCCCCCCTCCCTCCTTCAGAGGCCCAGGACATGGCTGGTGCAGCCAAATCAGTGCAGCTTCTCTAGACATTAACATGTCAGTGCTAGAGTCAGGTATCTCATGGCCTTTCAGGGCTACAAACGGGAGCTTGTTTGTTCCCCCAACAGGGCCCGGTGCTCCCGTCCAGCTCTACAGAGGGCCCAAAGAGTCAGGCTCATGCAGTAACACTAAAATATCATTTTTCATGTGTTCTGACAGATCAGCTTTAGTCTCTCCTGCCCTATGAACCCTGCACAGTTGGACTCAGAGGCCAAGATATTTTCCTCCTGGGAAAGTATGACCTAGGCACCCATTGGTGCCAACTGGCAGAGGGTCCGGGGGTGCACAGGGATTTACAGGGATCCCCAGGGTTGGGTATCTGCATAATAGTTCACCGAAGGGTGGCATGTGAGATCGCTACTGAGAGCCAGTAGCCCACTGGTTGCCATAATCATTGTGAAATGTGTGTATGGATAATGGTAAAGGAGCTATGTATCTATACTGAAAATTATGCTCTCAAGGTCTTGGAGTTGAGGCAGGTCACCAGGAGGTGCCAGACTGTGGAGATAATTCCTTTCAGGCAGGCAGTAACAGGCCTCTTCCGCCATCTGACCATTTGTGTATGTATGCCACACACTGTAGGCCTATTTGCACACTGAACCAGGTGCAAAGTTAGAAATTGCAAAACCTAGAGGAAGGAACAAACAGCAGGAGGATGTCCTATTGACAAACACAGACATCGGATTGGTCTGGTATATCTTGAAGCGCAAAGAGACACACTGAATAGTTCAGAGGAGGCAAACTGACAAACATGCTTGTCTAGGTAAAAGGGGATGACAGCCATGCCTGGCTGTAAAGCGCTGCAAGGATTTGGGGTGAGTAATACTCTGCAAGACACGAGTCTCTTGTTCTTTAAGTCTACGCTCTAGAATGCATGTTATGATTTTATTGTATATGTAAAAGACAGTTACCTTTTCTATAACTGGTGTTCTTCGAGATGTGCTGCTCATGTCTATTCCACAATAGGTGTGCGTGCTCGCCACATGCAGCGGTGCTGGAAGTTTTCCCCCTAGCAGTACCTGTAGGGGGGAGCGCCCCCCCGTGACCCCTGGAGCGGCACCTGCCTGGAGCAGTATAAGGAGAGCTGCGCTCCCCCCACCCTCAGTTCCTTCTTGCTAGACAACTCTGACAGAAGGGAAGGAGAGTGGGATGTGGAATAGACGTGAGCAACACATCTCAAAGAAGACCAGTCATGGAAAAGGTAACTGTCTTTTCCTCTTCGAGTGATTGCTCATGTGTATTCCACAATAGGTGATTCCAAGCTATATCTGTTGGAGGTGGGTAGGAGTTCACAAGTTCTCGGGACGGAGGACAGCCCTGCCGACCCCGGCATCATCCCTGGCCTGGGAGACGATCGCATAGTGTGAGGTGAACATGTGAACCAAAGACCACGTGGCGGCCCTACAAATGTCCTGGATGGGGACGTGGGCCATGAAGGCAGCTGGCCTGATCAGGACAGGGGAAAGGCATCAGAGATAGCGCCCCTCCCTAGGCCCCCCTGGCGCAGAACCGGGGCCATCATCAGTTCTGCTGGGTTGCAAATAGGTCCACCTGGGGAGTACCCCACCTTCGGAAGAGCTGGTGAGCCACTTCCGGGTGTAGAAACCACTCGTGCTGAGAGGAATAATCCCTGCTCAGGAGATCCACCCTCACATTCCGGGTGCTCGGCAGGTGAAAGGCTTTTAGGTAGATGTCGTGGGCTATACAGAAGTCCCACAGATGGAGGGCTTCGTGGCAGAGGGCAGAGGATTGGGCCCCGCCTTGTCTGTTGATATAGAACATCGAGGCTGTGTTGTCCGTGACGACCCTGACTATCTGGCCCTCCAGGTGCGAGCAGAAGACCATACACGCCAGTCACACCGCCTTGAGTTCCTTGACGTTTATATGATGGGGTAGGTTTGTATCGACCACAGGCCTTGGGTCTGAAAGTTCACCACATGGGCCCCGCAACCCAGGTCCGACGCGTCGGACACCAGATCCAATGATGGGGACCTGTCCCTGAATGGGACCCCTTGGAGCATGTTGTTTGGGACGGACCACCACCGCAGGGAGGTGATCACCGAGTTCGGTACGGTGAGGACTTTGTCCATTCTGTCCGTGGCCTGGGAGAACTGTGAGGCCAGCCACAGCTGGAGGGGCCTCATTCTGAGTCTGGCGTGACAGACCACATATGTTCACGCAGACATGTGACCCAGCAGATGCAGGCAAACCCTGGCTGTCGTCACGGGGAACCTTGTGACCCAATCAATGAGTCCTTTCAGGGTCGCGGCCCTGGCCGACACTGCGTCCAGTAGCGCCCAGCTAAACTCTATGTGTTGGACCGGGACTAATGTGGATTTGGTATTGTTTATCAACAGGCCCAGGGCAGTACATGTGGACAGGAGGAGTGCCACATGATCCCTAACCTGTTACCTGGAGGTGCCTTTGACTAGCCAGTCATCCAGATATGGGAATATTTGGACCGCCCGCCATCTGAGGTAGGCCGCTACCACCGCCATACACTTTGTAAAGCGGAACTCCTCGGGCATCGCCTCTATAGCTCCTAGGTCCAGGAGCTGCCCCACCTCCTACTTGAGCAGGGCCTCGTGAGAGGGGTCCCCCGGAAGGGACGGGGCGGTTGGGTGGGGAAGAGGTAAACTGAAGGGTGTAACCTCAGGAGATGGTGCTGAGGACCTACCGGTCCGAGGTGAGCCACGACCATTCCGGGAGGGAAGTACACAACCGATTGGAGAAAAGGAGCTTTACTGGGGATAGGTCCCTGCTGAGAACTGGCAGGGTATCCCCAAGCATCCCATCAAAAGCACCTTTTGCCCGCCTGCTTGTTCTTAGAAGATCCAGGCTGTGGGCAGGCCGGGATTGCCGCTGCGGGCGCTTTCTATAGTCCCGCTGCTTTTTGTGGGCGGCCTCGTACTTTGGGAGGGCAGCCTAGGCAGGAGCCTGCTGCAGCTTGAACTTGGGTTTTGCCGGAGGAGGGACATAGAGGCCCAAGGTCTGGAGAGTCGTGCGGGAGTCTTTCATGCCATGCAGCCGTGTGTCTGTTTCCTCAGCAAACAGAGCCTTCCCATCGAAAGGGAGATCCTGCATTGACGACTGCACTTCGCTGGAGAGCCCAGAGAGCAGAAGCCATGATGCTTGTCTCATGGATGCCGCCAAGGCTATGGACTGTGCGGCAGTGTCTACTGCATCTGAAGCAGCCTGCAGGGATGCCCTTGCGGCCGCAGTCCCTTCCTCCACGAGCACCTTAAACTCCTTCTTATCGCGCTCCCGGAGGGAGTCCTCAAACTTGGGGATTCCCAGAGGTTAAACTCGTAGTGACCCAGGAGAGCCTGATGGTTTGCTACTCGTAGCTGAAAGCTTGACGACGAATAAACTTTTCTCCCAAAAGTATCCAGCCTCCGAGAGTCTTTGTTCTTGGGGGTCGGGGCTGGTTGCCCCTGCCGCTCCCTGTGGTTGACTGACTCGACCACCAAGGAGTTGGGTGCCAGGTGGGTATACAGATACTTGTGTCCCTTCGTGGATACAAAGTACTTGCGCTCCGCCTTTTTAGAGATGGGAGCCAACGAGGCTGGTGTTTAGCACAGGGCATTTGAAATTCTTGCCACCCCTTCATGGAGTGGCAAGGCCACCCTGCCCGGTGCTGAAGGGGACAGCACATTGAACAGGGAGTCTGAGGACCTCAGCCTGGAGGTGGAGGCTTGCTGCCACCCTTTTTAGGTCTTGGTGAGCCAGGTAGTCCTCCTGTGGGACTGAGGGGGGCGGGGCCTCAATCAGCTCCTCCGGATGGGACGAAGCGGGTGCGGTGCTTTGGGTGTCGTCCAGCACCGGCGGATCCACCACCTGGTGTGACTAAGTTCCTCCTCTACCTTGGTGGGTCTTGTGCTTATTGGCGGATTTGCTCGCCTTGGAGCTTCACGGCAGCCCTCAGTTTAGCCATTTTCGTGAACCCACAGTCCAGGTCAACTTCTCCTGTGTCTGACCAGGAGTTGGGAGGTCTGGGGGGAATCCAGTCCCGCCCTCTACTCCGGGTTCCAGCCCAGGGCCCTAGGGAATGCAGCTGTCTAGAGTGCCTCCTGGAACAGCTGTGCGACAGCTACAACTACCTGGGCTACTTCCCCATGGCCTCCTCCCAACACCTTCTTCATCCTCACCATAGGACCTTCCTCCTGGTGTCTGATAATGCTTGTACTCCTCACTCTCAGCTCCTAGTGCCTCCTGCTCCCAGCTCCTCACACGCACACCACAAACTGAAGTGAGCTCCTTTTTAAAACTCAGGTGCTCTGATTAGCTTGCCTTAATTGATTCTAACAGCTTCTTGATTGGCTCCAGGTGTTCTAATCAGCCTGTCTTAATTGTCTCCAGAAGGTTCCTGATTGTTCTGGAACCTTCCCTGTTACCTTCCCCAGGGAAAAGGGACCTACTTAGCCTGGGGCTAATATATCTGCCTTTTATTACTCTCCTGTAGCCATCTGGCCCGACCCTGTCACACTGGGTCAGACTCCAGGCACCGTACCAAGGACACAGATCCCACCGACCTTTTTTCTGGCGGTCTAAAGATGGACGCCGACGGTGCTTCTGAGGCCCCGGACACTGAGCGAGCCCGCATCAAGGGCTGCGCCCGAGGTCACGGTGCCCACTGGTACCACTGGGCCGGCCACGATGCTTGGTGCCACTGCACTTGCTGTGGCACCAGCGGGGCTGGCTGTTCGGGCTGGCTAGCTTGGCCTGTAGATGGGCAGCTGCGAGGGGAGGCCAGGCTGGCAAATGGTCCACTGCTGCCTTTGGACCGGGAGTATTGGCGGTGTTGGGACCTACGTCGGCCACGGGACTGCGATCTCGACATGGAGGAGCGGCACCAACGGTAGTAGCTGCTCTGCGAACAGCCTCGACGGGTGGACCCGCATTGGCAAGATGCTGGCTATCAATGCCCGGGGCTATGGTGCCTTGGCGGAGACTTGGAACAGGAGTCTGAGCGGGAAAGGCGTCGACGATCATGCCATGACCGACTGCAGTATCTCCTGCAAGACGAGGACAGATGGCGACGTCCGCCATGGTCCTGTTGATGTTCGCTTTGCAAAGACTGTGAGTCCCGGTCAGACGGCACCCATCTGGACAGTGCTGGGAGTCCTGGTGCTGGGAGTCCCGGTCAGACAGCACCCATCCGGACAGTCTGGCCAGCATGGAGGGTGATCCACATGAACCGAGCCCTGAAGGGTCGCTGGATGGTGACCTGTGTCGGGAACGTTCCTTCGACCGAGACCGGTACCAGGCCGGTTGCAACTGTGGTGATCCCAGTGGCGGCTTGCCTCTGGAGCATGGGGCCGACATCAGTGGAGCTCCGGGCACTGGCATGGACATGATGTCCCTGGCTGCCTGGAGGGCTTCGGGCGTAGATGGCATCTGGACATCCGGAGAGGCCTGCTCTGAAGGGGCCGGGCTACTCCGCTCAACGTGAGTCGTAGGCCTAGGGCCTGATGGGGATCAAGGACTACCCGACATGGGCCTAGCCTCTGTCCCAGACTTCCCTCGGCGCCGCTGTGAAGAGGGAGTCTTTCCAGTCCTCTTGGCGTGCCCCGTGGATGGGAAGCAGTGCCCACCAGAGGGTATTCCACAATAGGTGTGCGTACCAGAGGGTCTCCGCGTACTGACGCCACAGTGCCGGGTACCGGTTCGGAGGGCATGCCGGGGTCGGGGTCAGTGCCGACTCCATCAGGATGGCCCGGAGCCTAATGTCCCTTTCTTTTTTAGTCCAGGGCTTAAAAGACTTGCAGAGCTTGCACCTTTCGCTGATATGGGTTTCTCCCAAGCAGTGCAGACAATCCGCGTGCAGGTCGCTCCTTGGCATAGAGCACCTACAAGAGCCTCCTGACTTAAAGCCTGGGGCGCGGGGCATGCCCTGGCCCGGGTTCAATGACTAACTAAACTAACTAAATTAGCTAACTGACTACAGGTACTATTGAACAAATGAAGAGTTCTGGGGACAAGCCGCAGCAAAGCTGGAGCTGAGCAGTTTCAACGCACCTCCACTGGTGGCAAGAAGGAACTGAGGGTGGGGGGAGCACAGCCCCCCCTTTTTCCACGGCAGGAAGATGCTGCCGGGGGGGCTCCCCCTTATGGGTACTGCTAGGGGAAAAACTTCTGGCACTGGTGCACGTCGCGAGCACGCACACCTATTGTGGAATACACATGAGCAATCACTCGAAGAACCCTTTTTTCCAATATTTCTACTTGCATCTCCATCCTTTGTTAAATAAACGTATACTTGCTTTCACTATAACCCTGTCTAAGTGCTGTGTGAAGCGGGGTGGTGAACTGAGGTGGAACTGGTAAACGGGGGTGTACTGTTCCTTTGAGACAGGGAATCTGTGAATGCTGCGAGTGTCCAATGGAGCAGTTCCTGGACACTCCAGGTAGATGCTCAGAGAATGCAGGAGTGTGCCAACTGCTAACCTGCAGAGCGACAGTGGGGCCTCCGAGGCCCAGAGGGCAGGGCTGGTGCTGCCCAGGGTCAGTGGAGTTGGGAAGCTGATCCCTGGCAGATACAGACTCTGCTTCCTCACACTAAAGTCACATGGTAGCAAGGTGCCTCACAGCCCTGGGTACCCAAGGAAGCGTCACAGAAAGTCCCGTGGCAATAGCCGGGGGAAGTCTGAGGATCCTCTTGTAGGCCTCCTCCCAGAGTGTCCCAATGGGGATGGTTTGTCCTCTGCAGAAGAAACCAAAACCTGGCAGAGCTAAGGGGATATACGGGAGAACAAAGCCATCCACCTTAAGATTGTGGGCCTCTGTGGTGCTCCAGCGCCCAGCATCCTGGCCACAGATGACCCTCAAACCCTGAGATGGACACAGGGAGCTGCAGAGAATAAATACAACCTGCTGTTGTATTATTTTTGACTAATATTCACGTCTTCTCCCCACCTGTTTCCCTCACTCCATCTGCCCTAGGCCTCCTGAACTCACTCCCTTGGACCTTGCGGAGAAGCCTCCAGAGGGATAGAGTGGGATGGGATGGTGCCAAGTACATGGCAGAGTCCTGCGGTGTAGGAAAGAGAGCCACATATGTAGGGTTCCCTCCATGCACAGGTCTAGGGCCAATCCAGACCATGGTAACAAGGCATGTGGCTTTACTGGTGGAGGGATACAAGAAGCAGTCGCAGCAATTTAGCAGACTAAAACATTCCTAAGGTAACAGTGTGTGTCAGGGCGGCGATGTACAGAGGATATTGGTAGCTGTTTGTACATCCCAAGCTCAATTTGCTAATTGCTTGGGCTGAAACTTTCAATGCCAGGTGTCCGATTTTGAGGGGAGGTGGGGGGGTTTCAGCCAAAATGGCTCAACGGTTTCAGAGAATAAGGTTAGGACATTCTGGCAACTTTCTTTAAAGAGCTCTAGCACCCCCACGCTTTTCAAAAGGGACTAAAAATTAGTAGGGGTTGGCTTTTGTATCAGGGAGGTATCATTTGCTTTTCCCATGAAAATCCGCTCAAATTTGACCAAGTTAGAAGCCTTTGAAAATTGCAGTTTGCTCAAAGAATTCTTAGATTTTTAGCTGCTAAATTTCCTGAACATTCTATCTGAACTGAGCATGCTCCAGCTCAAAGGTGAGCAGGACTATCCCTGGAGCTGCAGCTCTGGACTATGCCAGGTCTGGGCTCCTGAACTGAGAGCAGATGACCGCTTGCTGAGCCCAGGCAGCATGGAGGAGGAAGCTGCCTGATTTGAGTGCAGAGGGGACCTGGAGTAGATTGGGACAAGGAGCCTGTCAAGCTGATAAAGGAGACTGGGAGCCAGGGAGGGAAACTAGATGGGGGTTGGACACTGTGAGCAAGACCAAGATAATAAGACGACCACAGGGAGAGTTGGGCAGGAGAAAGGGGGAGGAGACAGATCTGACGAGGAGCCAGTGTGCTGGGGGAGAACTGGTACGGCGGGGCAAAGACTTGAACAAGAAGCTGGAGTGGAGGGGACTGAGACTGAGCAGTGCTCACATGCTATTTTTTCCACAAAACCCCGGCTTCATTCAGTGCACAGGAGGGCCTGCTCTGGGGATGAATTAGGGCTGTGTAGTGAAGGAGGCTGTTGTCTATAGCACTCCTGCTCCATTTGTTGCAGAATTTGGAAGGGTTGTAGTGAACGAGGCAGGAAGAGAAAGGACAGTCTCATGGTTAAGGCAGTCAAATGCTGCCCTGGAGAACTGGATTCTATCCCTGCCCCTGCCACCGAGTACTATATGATCATAGAATCATATATAATCATAGAATATCAGGGTTGGAAGGGACCTCAGGAGGTCATCTAGTCCAACCCCCTGCTCAAAGCAGGACCAATCCCCAATTAAATAATCCCAGCCAGGGCTTTGTCAAGCCTGACCTTAATAACTTCTAAGGAAGGAGATTCTACCACCTCCCTAGGTAACGCATTCCAGTGTTTCACCACCCTCCTAGTGAAAAAGTTTTTCCTAATATCCAACCTAAACCTCCCCCACTGCAACTTGAGACCATTACTCCTTGTCCTGTCCTCTTCTACCACTGAAAATAGTCTAGAACCACCTCAGGTAGTTGAAAGCAGCTATCAAATCCCCCCTCATTCTTCTCTTCTGCAGACTACACAATCCCAGTTCCCCCAGCCTCTCCTCATAAGTCATGTGTTCCAGACCCATTTTTGTTGCCCTTCGCTGGACTCTCTCCAATTTATCCACATCCTTCTTGTAGTGTGGGGCCCAAAACTGGACACAGTAACTCCAGATGAGGCCTCACCAATGTCGAATAGAGGGGGACGATCACGTCCCTCGATCTGCTCGCTATGCCCCTACTTATACATCCCAAAATGATGCTGCACAAGTCACTTAAACCAGACTTTCCATAGGTGATCACTAATTGTGAGTTTCTCATTTTCTGGGGCCCAACTTAAAACCATGAGCTCTGATTTGCAGAAGTGCTGAGCACTCACAGCTGCAGATGAAGTCAATGGGAGATGTGCTTGCAACATATAAAGTGCTATATAATGCCAAATACTCTGAAAAAAATCAGATCCTGGGCATTTCAAATTGGGCACCTAAAATTAGTGGATACTTCAGATGTTAATCTCTGTGCCTCGATTCTCCATCTGTAAAATGGGGACAATACCCCCTCACCTTACAGGGGTGTCATGAAGATTAATCTATGTTTGTGAAACACTCAGATACTACTGGTGACAAGCATCACAGAAAAGCCAACTTGGAAATGAGTAATTCTGTCATCAGTGGAGGGTTGTGCAGTCCATAAAGCCTGAGGCCTCATGCTGAACACCCAGGAGTAAAATATTGAATAGCTGTCCATCCTGTGCACTGAATAAGGCAGATCCTGTGGACAAAATAGTATGTGATCATGTAATTAAAGACCATAAATCCAGACCCACAAGGGGCTGCATTAAGGTTGCATAGAGCTCCCTAATTCCATTTGAGTGCTTGCTTATGTAACCCTAACTGTTCTTTTCATGTAGTTCTTGCATGTGTGACAATTTTAGCGAATATCCTCCACTCCTATTTCTGTTGGAGGACTGCAATGAGATTGTGACAGCACAACAGGCTGCTAGAGTCTGAGCTGCTGTTCTCCAAGTGCACATAAGTGGCTTACAGATTTAATCAGGAAACAAACTCTGAACCTTATTACTATGTATGTCAAATGAACCCAGGCACTGAATTCAAGTTTACACTGATGTTGCACTTTTTTTTAGTGGTTGTCTACACCAAATTTTTTCCAGTTATACCAGCATAAACATCCCATGTGAACATACTTATTCTGGGATAAGAGTGGATTTTTTCTGCTGAACTTAAATCACTTCCAAAGAGACATAAACGAAGCCAGAAAAAAGGCCCTTTTATACCAGAATAGTGCAACCACATGGGGAGTTTAGCGCTTTAAATTCACACCCTATCTTATACTGGCATAACTTTCGCCCTGTCAACAAGCCCTAACATGCCATGATTGCTAACTCTGACCTTGAGCCACTAAACCTATGCATTCATGCATTCCCATAATGTAGATATTACAGCTCCAATCTGGAATGCTACAGACGGCAATGAAAAGCAGACAAAGGTTCTATTACCTGATGTTGCTGAGGACTGTTCCACTATTCCAACCTTTACCACCTGGAATGGAAAACACAATTGAGTTTATATGTATTGGTCAGCTCCATCACTTGAAAAACTGTGAGCCAGAGGCTTGGTCTCACAAATCGCTTTCCTATCACTCTGGTGATGCAAAAGGACCAGAAAGATGGCTCGAGTGGGCAGTGGAGTACTCTACTGGTGATAGAAATCCCTGTCTGGCATACAACGAGCTATACCAACTTAACAACAGTTGGTGGTGACCAGGCAGCAACTGTGAAAAATCTGAACAGGGGTTGGGGGAGTAATAGGAGCCTATATAAGAAAAAGACCCCAAAATCAGGACATCTGGTCACCCTACAACAGTCCCCTGTCCCCCGTAAGGGGAGCATGGAACCTTGGGATGGTTATCAGCCAGTGTAACTTGAATCAACCCTGAGACTGCTCAAACTTATACCAGAGACCATATCAGTCCCCTGCTGCCCCTAGGAATAGGAACGGGAGCAGAAAGACAATAGAAAACCTTTTTTGGCTACACCACTTCAACTACCATTGAAATGCAGTCACATCTGGGGTGCACCACAGTTTCTGTTTAACATTTTACCCCAACACTATGGGATAGCCAGGAAGAAAACAGGTTTCAGAGTAGCAGCCATGTTAATCTGTATTCGCAAAAAGAAAAGGAGTACTTGTGGCACCTTAGAGACTAACAAATTTATTTGAGCATACGCTTTCGTGAGCTACAGCTCACTTCATCGGATGCATGTATCCAATGAAGTGAGCTGTAGCTCACGAAAGCGTATGCTCAAATAAATTTGTTAGTCTCTAAGGTGCCATGAGTACTCCTTTTCTTTTAGGAAGAAAACAGTATCTAAATCGGGGATCTCAAACTCAAACCACCACAAGGCTACATGAGGACTAGTATATTGGCCCGAGGGCCGCATCACTGAAACCTTTTCATACAACGATACAAAAGTATAGTCAAAAATGAAAAAAATGAAGAGTAATATAGTATGCGATTAAAAGTCAATGTACTAACTTTTTAAAAACTAATGTGAAGAGGGGTTTTAATAAAATATAAACACTCAGTAATGCACCTCACTCAAACAACATGCGCTTACTTTTAGAATTAGTTAGGTTAAAGCCCCCCCCATGGCCCCGCCCCCACTCCACCCCTTCCCCAAATCCTGGCCCCGCCTCTTCTCCACCTCCTCCCCTGAGTGCGCCACGTCCCCGCTCCTGGGAGCTTGGCTGCTGGTGTAGTCCATGCCTATGGTGGGCTGCAGGAAATAACTCTGTCGGCCGCCAGTTTGAGACCCTTGATTTAAATGATAATTTTCTAACACTAGAATTAATGCAACCAACACCGGTTAATTCTACAGTAGACCTCTCATTCTGATGGATAAAGATGAATTGATCACTGAACTAAGAATCAGTGGTTACTTAAGTGCAAGTGAACATGATCTGATTTGCAATTCCACAATCATGTAAGGTGGCTGCACTGATTAAAGAATCCTGGTTTAGCGGGGAAGTGAAAGCAGCAACACAAAATAAAGACAAAGTATAACAAATGGGGAAAAGGAAAAGTTAACAGCAACAAATATGAAGTTATGAAATGCAATATAAGATAAAGAAAGCTAAAGATATCAATGAAAAAAATCTAAGGTTAAGGACAATGTTTTTTAAACGTATCAGGAATTCATCACTTGGCAAGATGATAAAACTGTCTGATACAGACAAGGCAGAAGAAGCATTCAATAACTATTCCTGCTCTGTATTTGGAAAGAAGCCAGGTGCTGTATTCATATACAGTGAAAAAACACGTTCCAATCAAATATTAATTAAGGAAGCTGTTAAACAGCGTCTTCCAAAGTTAAAAATGTTTAAAAATCAGCAGGGCAGTATAACTTGTATCCAACAGTTTTAAAAGATTTGGCCAAGGAACAAAATGAACACTCAATGCTCATTTTAAATAAACTTGAACTCTAGGGAAGTTCCAGAGGAAGAAAGGTAGTGTTGTGCCAATATTTATAACGGGTAAATGGGGTAATCTGTGTAAATATAGGCCAATTAGCTTGACATCAATGCTGGGCACCAATAATAGAATGGTTAAATAAGGCAATCAATAAAGAATTAAAGATGGTAGCAGAATTAAATGCCAGTTAAGTTTTATGAAAAACAGGCTTTTTCAAACAAACTTGGTATTGTTTCTTGATGAAGCTAAGAATTTGATTTGAGAGAGTTGTGTTGACATAACGTTCTTGGACTTCGGTAGCTTAGTACCACACACCACTGATTTAAAAAATCATAGAAAATCAAGACACCACTGCAACACTGTGGCTAAGAGGGCTAAGATGACCCTTGGATGTATAAGTAGGGGAATATAGGTGATGTGTAATTACCTCTGTATATAACATTGGCAAAACCGTTACTAAAATACTATATCCAGTGCTGATGTCCAACTTCAAAAAGGATATTGACAAACTAAAGAGAGTTCAGAGAAGAGCCACAAGAATGATTTTGAAGCCTGGAAAACCTGCTGTACAGTGAAAAATTAAACCAGTCCAATCTATTTAGCTTAACAAAAAGAAGATTAAGAGGTGACCTGAACGTGGTCGAAGTATCTAAATAGTACAGGATTCAAAAGGCTGGTCAACCGCAAAAAGTTATTTTGACCTAGTTATGTCGCTCGGGGGTATGAAAAATTCACACTCCTGAGAGACGTAGTTATGCCGACCTATCCCCCAGCGTAGACAGCGCTAGGTCACAGAAAATTGTTCTATCAACCTAGCCACCCCCTATTGTAAGGTGGATTACCTACACTGACAGGAAAACCCGGCCTGTTGGCATAGGTGGGGTCTCTAATGAAGCTCTGCAGTTGTGCCACCGTAGCATTTCAAGTGGAGACCAGCCTCCACAGGGATGGATTTACCACAGGAAGGGAAGCACCCTTTCTGTCACTACATCTGTGATGCTGTAGTGATTCTAGTGCAGACATACCCTAAGATAGAAAAGGGATAAAACGACCCACTTACTGAAAGTGGAAACTTCATAAATTCATACTGGGAAAAGCCACAAGTTTTTATAGGTAAGGGTGGCAACCCTGCAGCCACTTACAAGAGAACGGCGTGGATTCTCCATCAATTCAGGGCTTTCAAATCAACAGTGGATTTCTTTCTAAAAAATATGTTCTCTGGTTCACCTGCAAGTTATTGAGCTTGATGCAGGAATTGCAGGGGGAAATTCTGTGGCCCATGATCACAATGGTTCCTTGTGGGTTTAATCTATGAAATTGGAAGGGGAAATCAGGACAGCAGTATGTAGTTACCTAAATTTGAGTGTGACCAGGGCCCTGAGGCTAAAGAGTGTGCCGGGGGTAATAAATAATAAGTGAGTGTGTTTCAACTTGGCAGTTTTATGAATGCAAAATAGAAAGTTTTCGTCTTTCTCGAGAGAATGTTCTTCTTCCCTATTTAAAATAGAGAAGCAATGCTAATTTAAAATAAGTCAACGTGAGAACTGCTGAACCAGTATTCTTCAAACTTTATTTGGCAAATTACAATGAGAACTAAATTTAAGTCAAGAGGAGACTCTTATAAAAACCTGAAAAAGTTGTATCGTGTGCAGTGTTCATATCACTTCAAGCCTAACATCTTAGCTCCTCTCCCTTTCATTAGGAGAGCTGAAACACTTCACGTAAGGACACACACCCATTAGTCAGCCATGACTCAGAAAAATTCATTGATCCCGGAGCTTGCAAGACACTCAAAGTCATGAGAATACTTGTCATGGAAAAGTCAGTGCAATTCACCTCACAGCCTCAGGGAGATTAGTATCTTAGTTAATAAGGGGTTTGGGACTTTGTCACTTATAGCTGGAAGTACTACTGATCTACACAAAACACACAAAAGCTGAATTAAGATGGTCAGAAGGAGGAGGAAGAACAAGTCACCCCCTCATAAAAAGTAAGGGAAGATACTAAAATGCAACAAAAAAACAGAGACGCAGAGACATCTAGTGGCTGAAGAGAAATCAACAAGTCATCCTTTAAGGTTATAATATTAAATGGATTTATACCAGAACCTTGGAGAGGACTGAATAACCTAACCAAGAAAAAAGTAAACCCGAGAAAGGGAAGATTGCTCCATTCCTGTGAAACACGTCAGCAAGAGAATCAGAGCACCAGAAGGGCAGGCAACACAAAAGTTACTATTTCTCTCAGCATGCCTACAATGGCAGGGTAAGGAGAATAGCGACTCATTCACGAAGAATTTAGCCACAGCAGCCAGGAGCCCGGGTCATGGACTAGGACCCCATTGTGCTAGGTGCTGTACATATAGAACAAAAAGATAGCACCTCCTACCCAAAGGAACAGACGTTCTAAGTGCAAGACAAGCCACAACATCAGTATAGGCAGACAGTGTAGTACAAGTAAACAATGAGACAATATTTGTCAGCATAATAGGCAATGGTCTCTGCACACCAACCGCTTAGCGGCTGTCAAGTTTTTTGTGGGCCTCAGGACCAAGGAGAGTTCTGAGGAGGGAGTCGAAGGTGGAGAAGGAGGTAGGGTTTCGGATGTTCACGGGAGAGCTCTTCCCAGGTGCAAGGGGCAGCATGGGAGAAAGTACAAAGGTGCCAGTGGGAACATCTAACAAGTGGGCATTGGAGGTTGGTATCACGGGCCAATAGAAGAGCACTGACAGCTCGATAGCAAACAAGAGATGAGAGGCTGGGAATTGACTGCAAGGCCTAGAAAGTGGAGAAGGGAAGCTTGTATTTGACGTGATAGAGAAGGGGGAGCCAGGGCAAGGATTAAAAAGAGAGGGGGTGACATGGTTAATGATGAGCTAGGAAATAATCTTTGCAGCAATATTCTGAATGGGTAACAGCAGGACAAATGCAATCTTGCCAAGGCCAGAGAGGATGTTGCAGTAAGCAAAATAAGAGCTGAGAGCCTGGACAAGAGTTTTAGCTATGTGGATGCATAAGAGAGGCAAGGCTGGATCTTAGAGATGTTATGCAGAAAGAAATGCAAGATTTAGATATAGGCTGGATATTGGGCCGGAGTCATCCAGCTCTCAGTCACATGGTTTGAATATTAACATACTAGTACTGAGAAAAGTGGAAGGTTAGCAGATTTCATACAAAGTATTCCAAAACCAGAACACTTCATTTCAACAGTTAAGGGAAAACAAGATGACTTGGGTAACTATAGGCCTTTTACCCTGACTTTGATCCTGAACAAGATCATGGAAAGGCTAACATGGGATATAATCAGTAAAGAAGTAAAGGATGGTAATTAATGACAAGCAGCTTGATTTAAAGGAAAATAGCTCTTTGTAAAACTTAATTTTTTTGATGAGGTTGTAAATTTGGTTGATAATGGTACATGCATTGAGATAATATATTTGGGCCTCTATAAAGTGTTTGGCTTAGTATCACACAATAACTAGTCCTACTAGTTCAACATATTAAATGGAGCCTCAAAAGAAATTCTATGTGGGAATTACCACCCCAATGGGCGTGTTTTTAACGTGGTCTGTTCTGATAACCGGGCCTACACATTTAACCTAATTGTGAGCTCAACTGTAGAAAGTGAATGAAAGTTCATGAAGGGTCACAATAACCTGCAACAAGTGCTGGTGGGAAAAAGGTGCAAAAGGGAACAGCCAAAAAGGAATGCTGATATAACTCCAGGACTGTACCAGGCATAACTTTAACAAGTGGGGGACTGGAAATCAATGAACCAAATTTGGTGTCTTGGAAATTAGGCTTAATGGGTGAATAAAATAATAAGGGGATGGGCTAATCCACCCTCCACTCCCTTTTAAAGAGCCTTAAATGCAGCTATAGAATTTGTAAGTTTCTTTTTCAAAAAGGCCATGTTTTCATTTTGAAATTATTGGTAAAAATTCATTTTGAATCAGAGTTATAAGTTACAGTGATGTAATATGCATGCCTTTATATGCAATATTATGCTGGCAGGGTAACATTTGAGGCTGTTAACTGTGGGTGTTCTGGCTTTACAGTGACTCAATTTTGTAATTAAATGTTAATTTAAATAAAGACTTTCTTTTCTAAGCATTAGATTTGCTTTGCATAACACTTCTGATTTTAGGGAATTTCTTTACCTGTCAGGAATGGTCTAAACTCTAGATAATACTTAGTGCTGCCATGAGTGCAGGAGACTGGAGTAGATGACCTCTCAAGATCCCTTCCAGTCCTACGATTCTATTTACCACGCACTAGGTACCACACAATTCTGTGCAGCTACAGGTAAAGTGGTACACAAATTTGTAATATGAAGTGCCAAGAGTTGGCTGCAGAGAGAAAAAAGAGTAAGACTTTTCTCAACTTGAATAGTTTCCAGGTAAATCCTCAACTCAATTTCAGGAAGGGCTTTACTGGTAAGTTTCATTTTTTTAAGAAGAGGAAACCCTCTTCAGAAAGCAAATTTTTGTAGATGGGTTGGTAGGTGATAGACACTTAATATCTTGAAGTCTTCAGATCAATAGTGGATGCCTTTCTGGAAGATTAGCTCTAGTTAAAGACAAGAACTGGACTCAGGACAGGGGTAACTATGTGAAAATCTATGGCCTGTATTATACCATATAATGTCAGCCTGGATGATCTAATTATCCCTTTGGGGCCTTAGAATCTATGGATCCAAGTGAAATTGTTAATAATCAACCTTGTTTTATGAAATTCACCAAACTTTAACCTGCACATCAAAGCAAATACTCACCCCAACAAAGGGAATGAACTTCTGGGATGATTCTTCATCAGGGCTAGAAGTAACGAGGAGAGAGTGATTAATAAGAAGTTCTTTCAATGCTGAGAAAAAAATTCATGTTACTGTTTCAATCAAGCATGCAGCAGGAACTGAAAATGTGCAAGCGCCAATTCTATTTCTTCTCTCAGTGTCTCTCTGACAATATTCCGAGAGCCCACACCAGCTGGGGAGTATTGCACCTCCTCAGAAGTCTTCTTAAAATAAAAGAGGAAGTTTTCCCCCCCTCTCACTCCCTTGCTGTTTTTTTGGAGAGAGAAACATGCTTTAATGACATGGCAGTAGCTATACTCATACACATGACTTCCTACTGCAAAGAAATGAACCCGTGCCACAACATACATCACCAGCAATACAGAGACCTGCAGGTTACTTACTAATAACTGAAGCTCTCGGAACACACTGCCTTCACGAGTCCCACTTTGCAGTCGAGTAGCATACCTTGCAAATCCCAGAATCACTAAAGCAGTCAGCCTGCTATGGGTTAACAAGCCATGACACCTTACTTGTGTGGCACCAGACACACACATGCACAAAAACAGGTAACACTGCCACAAGGAGCTTACACCCTGAGTGAGACACAACGCAAACAAAGCCCAGACCCAGAGCTGGAACAGAATGCTCTTGGAAGATCACTGATGTTTAGGAAGCAAACTGGAAATAGTGACTTCAGGAGGGCTGGGAGGAGAGGCAGGTGGCTCACCCAGACAGTGTAATGGGACACAGACAAGATGTCCCACATACAGCCCCAAGTGCGGCAATAACACGACTTACACTTTGAAGGAGGTGGTATATCAGTCCTGCCCAGAATTCAGAAACATGGAGGAGGGGAGAGAAGAAATCCGTGGCGCTGTGGTGGCACAGAGGAAGGAGGGGGAGCAGGAGGCACACGTGGGAGGCAGGGAGACAAGAGGGAAGTGATGGGTAGGAGAGGGGGAAGGGAAGGTGCTTGGTGGGAAAAAAGCTTGAGGGCAGGGGTCCCCAATGCGGTGCCTGCAGGCCCCATGGTGCCCGCTGGGGCATTTTTGTGAGCCCGCAGGACACCCCGTTGCCGGAATGCCACCGAGAAGCGTTACCATTTCTCGGCGGCATTTCAGCAGCGACGCTTCTTCCCGCTGCCACATCTCTGCGGCGGCATTTCGGCGGCAGGGTGTCCGGCGCCTGCCATAGTCTTCTGGAAATAGCAGTATGCTATTCCCACAAGAAAGGTTGGGGACCACTGCTCCAGGGCACCATGGAGGGACACGATGAGAGGTGCAGGGATGGGGACAGAACGGCAGAGGTCAGGAGAGGGCAAGGGGAGTCACTCTCCAAGCAGCCACTGGAGAGGCCTGAAGTGTGCGCTTGCACGTCTGAGGCTGAATCTGAAGTCGAAGAAAGCAGGTGGGAGAGTTTTAAATCTCGCAATTTTTGAATGCTGGGAGCTTTACACTCCGTCAAGAAAGGCATTTGCTGTAGCCTGTACTACTGCAGAGCGCGGCTCAAACACTCAAGACATGGAGTCCATCAAAAGAAACAAGCCGCCCCGTGGTGCTCTCTGCAGCAGATCCTCTGAAAAGGTGCGGAAACATGAAAAATGCTGACAACTGTACAAGTCGGACTGGCTAGACAGCTTCCTCCCAGCCGTGTGTAAGAGGTGGCACGCAGCTGAGGGATGTGTGACTCAGGCACAGCTCCCGCCCTGCTTCAGGGGCAGGGGGTGTTTTACCATAGCCCTTCTTATGGTGCAACTTACCCTTGCACTGGCTCAGCTGGTAGGAGTGTTGGGGTGGAACCAAGGCTCCACTCACTTCCCGACCCAGCTGTTTTCTTCATGCTTCAGCCACGCTGAGCAAGAACTAATTATACAGACGCTCGTGTCCTTTATCTAGGCTTTCCATCACACCCTTTTAACTCCAGTGCTAGCCCTTGCCATTAAACCTCTAGAAACTTCCCTGAACGAAACCTGCTAGAGTACACAGCAGAGAAACTGGGAAGTGCTACTGAGAAACCTCTAACGGACTATGGAAGTTGTAGAGCTGTTGAGATAAAACAGCAATGGAATCTCAGTCCTTTCCTTCCTTAGCTACAAGTAGATAAGTGCTGTCCTCATCTGACAGCCTCACACTGCCTGGTCACTCAGTGGGATGATGAAAGTACCAGAGTATCATGCTTCTTACTCTTGCTGCTATTCCAGTTCTCTTTAAGCACTAAAAAACCCAAACCAAACGCCGTTGCAGCAGAACATTTGCTCAGTTCTGCTGAGGACAAATGCAAGTACCAGAGCAGATGCCTTCCAGGGAAAGCCAAGATGTCTTTGATTCTAAAATAGTAATTTGCCCATTTTAAATGGCAAGTAATGGTTCATTTCTTAACTAATGCTCTTGACAGTTGATTAATGCTTCTTAAAATGACAACTGAACAGATTTCAGTTAGAAGCATTAACCCAAAATCACTTAGTTTGGAAGAATGCGCTCTTCTTTAAATATTGTTCTTGTGGGCCATATAGAAGTTTGCTTATTTTTATGTCTATTAATTATTTTAATAGAAAAACACCAGCAGGATGGATGGACATACATATAAGTGGTGCTCAGAAACAATCTGTGCCACAGAAAGCCTTAGCAGGTAGCCAACTGTTACACTGGGAAAAAAGGCAATTTTTTTTTTTAAATGATGAAAACAGATTAGGAAAAAGTGGATGAAAGTAAAATTCCCTTCTTGAAGTCCTTGTTAAAATAATAATTTATTCTATCGGGAGAAATGACTGAATGCCCAACCTTGTAATGTACCAGTAATCAGGACTGCTAGGAAGTACTGAAGTATTTGACACAACACATACCAGATTAGATATCAGAACAAGCAATTCTAAGGTGTGATTTTTTTTTTAAAGTGGCTTTGAAAATCACAGTCCCAGGCTCCTTTATCTGATACATCTCTTGTATTTAACTTTTGGTTCTTGAGGTTGGATGAGACTGGCAGGAGCTGGAATTGGGGGCTGCTGATCTCCCTCCCTTCCCCAAACAAACAGTGGGGAATAAGTCTTACAAGCCAGCCTTTGTCCAAAAGAAAAAAAAGGAACAGGGGATCAGGTCGGCTTCACCTGGCTAAACAAGCCCAACGAAGGCCTAGTTTGCACTAGAAAAGATTTTGATGAAATAGTAAGTCAAGAAGGGTAACCTAGAACTACAGGGATTTTAAATATGATAGTGAAGAAATTAAACAGCTGCCCTGATCTTGCAAAATGTGGTCACTGTATATTAAGCTTCCATTTATAAAGGGTGAATAAACAATTAACGGGTGTTCTCAGCCTGTTACAGACATGAGGAGTATGCTACAGAGGGCAATCAAATCAGCAGAAGGTGTTTGAGTTTAAGTAACCAGTTGACATGCAGAGCGGGATAACACCACTTTTCTAGTCACAGGGATGGGAAGGTTAAAGGCATTAAGATTGTGAGGCACTAACCTATTACAGTGATAGGTGCCGGACAAGTACTTAAGGTTGGTTAGTCAATTGTTAGCCTTTTATTAAAACACCTATTAACTCTTTATACACTATAAATGGAACTTTAATACAGAGCGTGACACCGAATGTATCGAGGGGGCTTGATTTTACAGTCAGAGGTCCAAAACCAGGCTCTCGGTTCCAGTAATGCCCCCATATGGTCAGCAGGAGAAAGGGGTAGCAGTTCTGTCCCACCAGGTGAGGTCTTTGTGGCCCATTACACTGGTTGAAGGCCAAGTGCCAACAGCAGCATCATGCAGGGCAGTCACTCCACACCCCAGAATTCTCATCCTTAGGGATGAGGGCATCAGTGTTTGCGGCTAATTTACTGCAGATGACAGTCACAAAAATACTGGTTTTGATTTCATCAACTTGCATTGTGAATAAATGGATGAAATGGCCAAAAGTCATTTAGACTCTTTGGAAGATTCACTTCCAAATTTGATTTCTCCCTGTGGGTGGGAAGCGTGTCAGTCTTTCTCCGCAACTTCGGACCATTTTCAGCGTTTGTCATACTCCTGGGCCATGTCACATGCATGGGTACTCTGGGTCCTCTCGTGTCTGAGGCACTTTTCAAGTCATTCACAGATCTAGCCATCTGTTTGCCCTCGTTTCATTGCCATCTCCGATAATGCAGTAATGGAGCTGGGTTCCAGGTTACTCACTGGGTTCCAGGTTACTCACTGGAGAATCCATGGCATTCCCTACCATCTGACCTAAGCCATGCTATAGGCTCCATCTCTGCCACAGTAGCACACCATATGCGAGTGCTCTTGGTCTCCCGAAAGATGTAAAATTCTTATTAGAGTGACCATAAGCCCTTGCAAAACCAGCAACTTTTCCTGGAATGCAGCTATTGGCAATCATGACAATACAACAGAATGTAGTAAAACATCACATTTCAGCCCCATTTACCCCCTGCTGCACAGTTCAGAGAGGTCAAGGGCACAAAATGCATCAAATTATTCCCTCAGAGTGCCCCAAAGAGGAAATGCTGTCATGTTTTCCTCAAGTGCCGCCACAGATTCTCACCAATGCCAACCACAACAGGTGGGCATGGCTGAGCCAAAAAGAGGCATGGTTCTGGGGGTGGGGTGGTGGGGGGTTTGAACAAAACTTCCATTGCAGGCTCCCCCCTAGATTCCAGCATACAATCTGGCAAGCTTCAGAGCCTGCGCTTTGGAAGAGACAGTGTTGGGTGCCGAGCCCTGGGGCAGTGTGTCCCGTTGCGAGGGGAAATATCTTTTAGACATCCTGGGCTGCTCAATGCTCACTGGCATGTGACGCGCTCCGGCAGCATTAACTACCATGGTGCAAGGAGGGCATGGGGTCTTGCCTTGCAGCAGCCAGGTCAGTAGTGCCACCTCCAGTGGATAGGCCTGGCACTGGTACAATGCTGCTGGTGTCTCTAACACCTACTGAACTGGAGGCAGCTTTCTAGGCCACAGCAGTCCTATACTCCACCAACCTTCTCTGACCAGGGTCAGCAATATGCTGCACTGACCCACTGGCCTGCAGCCAATCAGCTCACTGGTGACCAGTAAGGGGGACCTCATCAAAAGCAGCAGGCCCGTACCAGTGTTACTTCCACTTCTTGCTGTCGAGGGAGCTGACCTCACAGTATTTCAAACACCTCCCTTTCTCCTTTCTCAGACATGGGGAATGGCTGCTACCACACCCCAAGCAACTACCAACGTGCCCAGAAGAGCATGGCTAGGGAGTGAGAGGGGAGGGTGCAGGGCACAGGTCGTGCTACTCTTCCGGCATATTCTCTGCTCACCCTTCAAAGAATCATAGAATATCAGGGTTGGAAGGGACCTCAGGAGGTCATCTAGTTCAACCCTCTGCTCAAAGCAGGACCGATCCCCAACTAAATCACCCCAGCCAAGCCTGACCTTAAAAACCTCAAAGGAAGGAGATTCCATCACCTCCCTAGGTAACACATTCCAGTGCTTCACCACCTTCCTAGTAAAAAAAGTTTTTCCTAATATCCAACCTAAACCTCCCCCACTTCAACTTGAGACCATTATTCCTTGTTCTGTCATCTACTACCACTGAGAACAGTCTAGATCCATCCTCTTTGGAACCCCCTTTCAGGTAGTTCAAAGCAGCTATCAAATCCCCCCTCATTCTTCTCTTCCGCAGACTAAACAATCCCAGTTCCCTCAGCCTCTCCTCATAAGCCATGTGTTCCAGTCCCCTAATCATTTTTGTTGCCCTTCACTGGATGTTTTCCAATTTTTTCACATCCTTCTTGTAGTGTGAGGCCCAAAACTGGACACAGTACTCCAGATGAGGCCTCACCAATGTCGAATAGAGGGAAACGATCACGTCCCTCGATCTGCTGGCAATGCCCCTACTTATACATCCCAAAATGCCATTGGCCTTCTTGGCAACAAGGGCACACTGTTGACTCATATCCAGCTTCTCGTCCACTGTAACCCCTAGGTCCTTTTCTGCAGCACTGCTGCCTAGCCACTCGGTCCCTAGTCTGTAGCGGTGCATGGGATTCTTCCGTCCTAAGTGCAGGACTCTGCACTTGTCCTTGTTGAACCTCATCAGATTCCTTTCGGCCCAATCCTCTAATTTGTCTAGGTCCCTCTGTATCCTATCCCGACCCTCTAGCATATCTAGCACTCCTCCCAGTTTAGTGTCATCTGCAAACTTGCTGAGGGTGCAGTTCATGCCTCCTCCAGATCATTTATGAAGATATTGAACAAAACCGGCCCCAGGACTGACCCTTGGGGCGCTCCGCTTGGTTCCGGCTGCCAACTAGACACGGAGGCATTGATCACTACCCACTGAGCCCGACGATCTAGCCAGCTTTCTATCCACCTTATAGTCCATTCATCCAGCCCTTACTTCTTTAACTTGCTGGCAAGAATATTGTGGGAGACCATGTCAAAAGCTTTGCTAAAGTCAAGGAATAACACGTCCACTGCCTTCTCCTCATCCACAGAGCCAGTTATCTCGTCATAGAAGGCAATTAAATTAGTCAGGCATGACTTGCCCTTGGTGAATCCATGCTGACTGTTCCCGATCACTTTCCTCTTCTCTAAGTGCTTCAAAATTGACTCCTTGAGGACCTGCTCCATTTTAATTCCAGGGACTGAGGTGAGGCTGACTGGCCTGTAGTTCCCCGGATCCTCCTCCTTCCCTTTTTTAAAGATGGGCACTACATTAGCCTTTTTCCAGTCGTCTGGGACTTCCCCCGATCGCCATGAGTTTTCAAAGATAATGGCCAATGGCTCTGCAATCTCATCCGCCAACTGCTTTAGCACTCTCGGATGCTGCGCATCTGACTTGTGCTCGTTCAGCTTTTCTAAATAGTCCCGAACCACTTCTTTCTCCACAGAGGGTTGGTCACCTCCTCCCCATGCTGTGCTGCCCAATACAGTAGCCTGGGAACTGACCTTGTTCATGAAGACAGAGGCAAAAAAAGCATTGATTACCCTTCTACCCAGTGTGCTTTTTTTAATGCATGGGATGACAACTGGGGCCATTCAGTTTGCAATAGAGCAGGAGAGAATTTGTTTACAGATCACAAATGTACTCTACATTTTTAAAGAGGCAGTAAATGACAGATTCCCCAATACAAGTGAGCAGTGCTTTCATTTCCAAAGCCAAGCTGCAGCCTAGATTCATGCAAATGAGATCCAGAAGCCCCAAGGCTTCAGAATTACCATGGGCAACACTAACTTTGTTGTCCACTGCCATGAATGCTCGATGACCTGGCTGGACAACTATTGTGAGTTACCACTGGCAGACAAAGTGTTCCAATTATGACAACTAAAGCCTACAAAAATTCTGTACAATAGAGTGTTTCCTTCTAGAGAACAGGGTATGTCTAATCCAGAAGGTGCTCCAGCAACACAGCTACGCACCAGTAGTGCTGGTCATATAGACACTTACTACAGCCCTGGAATGGTTTTTCCATCTCTGATGTAAATCCACCCCCTCACAAGGCAGTAGCGAGGCTGATGGAATAGTTCTTCTAATGGGGTTTGGGTGACCTAGCTACATTATACAGAGTGAAATTTTTCACAGCCCTGAGCAGTGTAGCTCCCTTGACCCACATTTTGGGCGTAGTCTGTCTGTATGAGACCTGGTCATCAGCATTACGTGAAAGATGACTAAGTACATGGTAAGTAAATGACCCTTCCCATTGATACCATTTAATCTCATCTGGACTGCAGCAGTTTTCTGCTATTCCGTAACTAAAGCATTTCTCCTCCTCCCAACCCTACCACCACCACACCCACCCACCACAGAGAGTACATCACCCAGAAGAGACAAAATACAGCAAATCATTTTCTCCCTAAACCCCTTCCTCTCCCCAAGTCTCTGTATTTTGGGAAAGTCAGCGGATGCTCCAAAGAAACGGGGCAAAGCTTTCAGACAATATGCAGTCTATCACAGGCAGTACATGCTTCAGTCTTGCCATGACAAACAGAACAAGTGGTGAGGGGTGGCGGGGCGGGTTGGGTGGGAAGGAGAGCAGAAGTCAGTTAAGTTAGGAACTGGCAACAAACAAGTTATATAAAGCAGTTCATTACATATGGCTAGGTTCTGGAGACTGGTTTCTCTCTCTGGTTTTGGTGTCCTCAAATCACTAGAGCTTATTTAACAGAGCAAGTGCCAGGATGCTGGGAAGATTTTTAAAGTGTTTCTAAAAAGCAATTTTCATTGAGCTTGTAGAATAGAGCTGCTTCCTCCAAAGGAATGAGTAGCTTCGAAGAAGTTGTTTCCCTCAGCTCAGTACGGAGATTGAGAGCTCTACAAGGCCTTGTGACTGGAACACTGAACAGAGGTCACTGGACAGTTCAGAACTGGGGCAGAATGCAGCATCTGTCAGACCACGAACACCAACTAGGGTTAGAGAACTGAATGCCTCCTGCTACTCTTGCTACATTCTCGTTTGCCCGCCCCACAACCTTGTCTTAGATTGAAGAATATGCAAAAGCTAGCCTGAACTTATGGAGGCTTCCATTCCAGGAGCTACATTTCTCTTCTTTCAACTTGTTATTGGGAAGGGAACAGCTGGCCTGTAATCTTGAAAGACCCACATGCTTCTACTCCAGATGAAGAGGTTCCAAAACCTGTAGTCTCAGGGTACGTCTACACAGAGATAAAAAAGCTGCGTCTGGCCCATATCAGCAGACTTGGGCTGACGGGCTAAAAAACTGCTTGGCAGACATCCAGGCTCAGGCTGGAGTCTGAGCTCTGGGACGCTGCAATAGTGGATGGTCCCAGAGCTCAGGCTCAGCAACCTTTAGCTCTGCAACCCAAGTCAGCTGGCCTGGGTCAGTCACGGCTGTGTCACAGAGCTTTTCTCTTAGTATAGACGTATACTTAGGGGGTACACTTGGTGCCATTGTTGGGAGCAAAGAACATTCTTTAAAATTACACTTCTGGTGACACTTAAAACCTTGGTTTAGTGTGGATTCTTTATATACCACAGTAAACCCCCTAATAGCTGTGACTAGAAGATAAAAGGCACATGATCAACATAAAAGCCACGTTTATAATAACCTTACCTGTACTGATATATTAAAACCAAAATACTTCACAATTCTAAATCACTTCTACATACATGTTACCTATTAAAATCATTTGCTTAACTCAGTTTTGACAGTAGGAACCAAGACTGGCTAGTTTCACTTTCACATTCTCATGCCCTCAAGTGACACTGGCCAAACTTCTTTATTTTCTGGATAACATTTCTATTCTTAAATTTATTTTCTGTGAAACCTGCATTTCGGTTCCCCAAACAATTGGCTCTGTGGTCCTTGGAACAGTGCATTCTGCCACCAGAGGCAGGAGTGTGAAAAGGAACAAACAGAATTTAATCTGAAGCACAAGTTAAGCAACCCAGACCTGCAGGAGCTGTTAAACAAGATATGAAAGACCAGCCCAGGAAAAGTACAGAAGGTACAGAATGGGGAAGGGAACCTAAAGAATGGATACCTTATGGTAAAATCAAAATGAAAGCTCTTTTTCCTTTTCAGAAAGCAACCAAAGGAAAAAATGAACACGTTATTATACTTATGATAGAAAGCAATACATTCATTTGGGTAGTGCTAATGGAGCCCTACTTGTATATGTTACTTTAAAAAATAATTCCTCCAAGTCACTGCCATCAGTGAGCACAGTTTCTGAAGGAAACCAGAGGTGGGAGATAATTTCCCATCACTCCATGTGATAAATTGCTTTCCTAACCTCTCTAATTCCCTATGTGGTACTTGGCTGAAAGCAGAAATTGTTTGAACAGATCCATAAATAGATTCCAGAAACTCTAATGACCTCACATTTTAGCCAGGAAGTGAGGAAGATACCAGGGAGTGAGGGCCTGTGGCAATGGTTGAGGAACCAAATAAAATTCTTCATTATTTCACTTCAAGGTAGCCCCAGACAGACCAAGCAACCTTTGCATGGCTTCAGGCACAGTGCACCAAGAGGACCTTGAAGGGTGTGATGCCAAGCCTATCTTTAAAAAGGGAAAAGGTGGAGTAAGGTAACTATGATCTGTTACAGGCTTGCGTGAACTGCCCGAATCTATTATAAAAGACAGCTTAATGGAATGGGGTGGACAGACATGGGTGTAAATAGAAACCAGCACACTTTAAAGAAATCTGAACAGCTGATCTCAGACAGAATTATCCTCCTAGTAAGGAGGTCAGACAGGCTGTTGACCAGGGAAACACATGTGACGTCTAGCTAGATGTCAGAACGTTTTCAACAAAGTACCACTTGCAAACTTGATTCTTAGATCAGCCAACCTGGGCATGGCAGAAAGTCAAAGTGGGTAAACTGGTTAAATGGGAGTGCTCATTATAAACAGGAACCGGTACTAGAAATGGAGAAGTCAAGGGGGAACCAAACAAGAATACAATAGTTAAAGCATGCAGGAAAGACAAAGGCAGCAATATTAGAACAAGTTAATGCTGTAGTAAAAAGATTTAGAATTTTCTCCTGCTATTTGTGGAGAGAATGCAGTTTCATTCATAAATCAGGAGTGAGACAATCAATCATGGTGCCACAATGGCTAAGCAACCAAATGGCTAAAGTGTTATTAGGTTAATATTACAGAAGAAAGTTTGGGCAGGAAGTAAGGGAGACATTAAAATACAGCTAATGAGACAAGCAGGTTAGAGTATTCAAATATTTACTAAATCGGCAGCTCTGGAGATATCTAGTTGAGGGGGCTATGAGAGTGAACTAAGGATTTTATTGAACCACTTCAGTTACCTCCAGAAAGAAATGGGGAGCAACTAGAGGATTGCAAACAAATATGCTCCCAACTTTCAAAGAGAAAAGAAAAATAACGAGTAATTATTGCTTGTAAATTTAGCTTCTACTCCTATAAAAATTGAATGTGAAGTAACTACCATGGTACCAGTGTACCATTAAAGTCACAAGTTCTGCACCAATTTAGGAAGTATCATTAAACTCAGCTTTACCTCACCCATGTGGCATATACGCTATATTTGCGATTTTTGTCACTAATTGAAAAAGTAACGCAGGTGAGTTAAAGCTACCTTGAGAACTAAAGGAATCAGGAAATACAAGAACTCAATCTTGCTAATATTGGATTACTTCGTCTTAAACAGATAAGAAAACTCCTATGCCAACATTGGGCCTCACTCCCATAGGTCCCCCATCCTCACTGCTATACTTGGGCATAGCCGCTTCTGCCCCGCTCCCGCTTTGCTCCTATCCTGTTTCCTGACTCCCGTACTCTCCTCTCAACCCACATCTCATAAGCCCAATATCCATGCCAAAGCTGAAGTAAACCCTGGTGAGCTCCAGCCGTCCTGACTGGGACCCCAGTAATGCTGTAGCTGCCAAGGAGAGGAGCAGCTCCTTCCCTCACCTGTCAGATGGGCGCTGAGGCAGTATTCTCTACCCAGGCTTTTGCACCAATTCTTAAGGAGGCAGAGGCCAGGACCCCTCAGAGACACCCTGGTCGAGGGCTAGGCAGAGTTCATGCTCTGAGGTCTGAGCGCTCCCCCTCACAAAACATTCAGACACTGGCACTGTAAGCAAAGCCAGATATCTGAATTCCTTTGCATCTGGAGACCAAGCAGGTATACAGGTTCCTCCCAGGCTTCTTTGCTCTTCAGGTATATCAACTGTGCTGAAGAAAGTAACGCAAATTTCTGCTATCTAGCTGACGACACTCACGGTGCCAGGGACTGTTCCTTGAAAGAGTTCTTGATTTGAATATGCAGCTCTTACAGGTTGTTTCTCAAACAGTTTTGAGGTGGCCAGCTATATTTGTGTGTAACAAGAGAATGAAGTGGTGTTTCCCCCATCCTCCGTGGACTTCCTGACATTTTGGAAATCATTACTGAAACAACGTACCTTTTCTGTTTGTACGTCAACATTGCTTCTGCAATAGGCAACTGGTGTGCACAGTTTGCCCCGGCTATATACTGGGTTATTCTGGAGACAATATCTGGTGTTTCCTGAACTGCAACAGAATGAAAAGAAGAGACAGGAGCAGAATAAGGACTATTCTTCACTAATGGAAACTGCAAAATGTCACCAGCAAATTAAATCATGCAAGATCAACCAGGGCAAGAAAGAAAAATAGGGGACACTGTCAGTCGCTTGGTCAAGAATTGGGTAATGAAAAGAGGGACTCAAATTTAGAAAGAAAGATATGTTTCAAAACAAGGTGCCAACCAGAGCAGACAGCAAGAAAGACTAACAAGATCAATGCCATGTGCTCCTCCCCAAGAGTTCAGTGTGTGGCTCAACAGCACCCCTTGCTTAGAGAAGAGAGGAGAGGCACCGCTGCATAGCAACATGAGAGTTTCTCTAGTCCTCAGAGCTGAGTGCATGACTTCTGCTACGGCAATGACCTTGGGCGAAGGAGAACAAAGGGGTCACCCACGGTGTGGTGTAAGGCTCTACCCCCAAGGGGATGCAGCATCGGCCTTCTGAAAAGACCCAAAATGCTGGTTCCCCTCACACAGAAGCATAGAAGGAAAAAACAGTGTTTTGGCAGAGGTAGCCATGGTTCCATGGTGAAGGCTGAATTGAGTTTTGCATTTAAAATAGGAATTCGGCCTCTTACGTACGAAGAGTACCAAGTATCCTCCTCAAACTTTTGGCACCACTTTTTTGAGCACAGAATGGGTCTTCTGAGAATTCACAAGCAAACCTATTAGTTTAGGAGTTAAAAAATAATTTAAGATGGGTTTTACAGGATGCTAAATTTCTGTCAGACCATTTTTTGTTCTGAATGTTATTAATGGAAATAATGAAAATTCAGACTTCCCATATGTTAAAACTCACTGAAGTTGTGTGCATTGGCTACATTTGAAGAAGTCTTAACAATTTTTTTTTTTTTTTTTTTGGTCATTCTTCATAAACTTTCTTCAGAGAAGTTCACAAAGAACTGCTGTCTTTCAAAATGGCTGCCATCTCCTTATGGTCTCAATGGGATTGAGAGCCATGAACTAGGATGCCCTCTTCTGGCTTGGCCATCACCAATCATGGCTTCCAATGAGAATGAACTTCCCTGAAGGCTTCACTCCCATTTGGTAGCCAATTCAAAAGAGAGCCTATTTATCAACAGAGGGCACCTGTGGCCCAAATCCCATTGCAGGAAATGGCAGCCATTTTGAAAAAAGGTAGTAGTTCTTGAATGTCTTTGAGGAATGTCATTCTTCAGCAACTGGAGAAACTTTCAGTAAGGAAAAGCAGCAAAAAATAACAATTACTCCTAAAAAACCGAAAAAACTTCAGACTTGGCCAATGCTCATAAAGCACCGAGTAGAATGAAAACGGATTTTGTTTAAATAAATTACAACCTGTTGAAAATTCCACTCTATAAAGCACAATTTTACACAGAGTTCTCTCTATCTGTAAAATGCACAGCTATGGAAGGTCATGCTGCATGTGCTCATCCAGTACAAGATCACATTTTCTTCTTCAACCTTGAAGTAACGCATGCACCACTACACGTGCCTGTGCATGCCAGATAAATGGAGTTCATTACAAGGGAAAACATAGTAAGTTCTTACACAGGCATAAAGAAAAGTTTTACGGGCACATATAGCTCACTTAAATTTGGAGGTAAGCCAGTCTCATTAGCAACTAAGGCAGTGCTGCTGGTTGAAGAGAAAAATCGGTGTGACTTTGGACTATAATACATACCGTATGGAAGACATCAGTTGTAACTTTGTTGGGATTCCAAGGAGAGTTTCTTTCTAAGCTTTATTTTTATCCAACAGCCACCAACTCAATAGCAACAAGCTATGCTGACCTTATGTGCTTCCATGGACTATTTTTTCCCCTGAGACTTAAACTCTAGAACAAGGACACAAACTAATCAAAACTGACCTTCTTTTCCCGATTTAAGAACTTCGGCATTTTCTCCCGAAAAGTTAACTCTTTGCAGCCTATGACCAATGACTTTTGTAGATTCCCAAACAAAACTGAACATTGGACAATTCAGGAAAGAATAGATTTCAAATAAAATGTTTGGGAAAGTGCATTGGTATGGAATGAATGATTGCCAACAAGTCTGCCATGCAAAGCTTTATATATGTAGCTTCATTTGCTGAAAACCCTACATGCTAAAGCAACTGCTTTGATGCTGAACTGGTTCATCTGTGAGCCAGTTCCATTCTTCTCCCTCAAGACTTTAAGGAGCTAAATAAGGGAAATGCCTACACTCTTAGTTCCCAGTACCTTAAAGAGTTGCTCTGCTCACTGAAGTCTCTGGACAACCTGACTTCCTAATTAACTCTCATAGCCCTGCTGAATTCCTAACTGAGAATACAGAAAAATGCCAGGTTAGGAATATCAATGATAAAATACTTTAGAGTTTAAAAATTAAATATATTAGTGAGAAACTGAAAGTTTGTAAGCTTGTGCTTGTCAGAGTCCAGGTTTGTGTGAAGTGTGTATGGTGAATTTTTACGTCAATGTTGTCATCAGTATTGATGATTAATTGTAAGAGTAATGGAAAAGAGGAAATTGCTTCCCTATAACTGGAAGTTCTTCTAGATGTGTGCTCCTATTTGTATTCCAAACACAAGTGCACATGCGCACCATGAACTCAGTCAGAAGATTTCTGTAGCAGTGCTCATCAACTCACACATGCACCACACGTAGCCTCGTGGTGCAGGTGAGGTTATATGAGGCTGCGCAGGATGACACTCCCCCAGTCATCCTCTTACTGATGACCATAACAGAGGGGATGGAGGGCGGGTACTGGAATACAAATAGTGACCACAGATCTCAAAGAACCTCCAGTTACAGGTAAGTAACCTCCTCTTCTTCTTCTTCTTCTTCGAGTGATGGGCCCTATATGTATTCCAAGTGCGTGTGAGTAGCAAGCAATGATCATTGCAGAGGGAGGTGCGAGGATGCAAGGGCTATTACAGTCTGGAGGACGGTGCAACTCACAGCTGTATCAGCTGCCACTCTCAGGCTATGGCATAGTGGGTGGTGAAAAGTGTGCACAGAATGCCACGATACATCAGCCAGGGCGGTGGAGGTGGCCACTTGCAACGACGTTGAGTGTGCCGTAATTCAGCCAGGTCGCATGGTGTTAGCACATAGCATTCTTGGATGCGTGCTGAGACCCACTTCGAGATGTGCTGGGAGGAGAGGCTTGGCCCCCGGATCTGTCCGCAATAACCATGAAGAAGTGTGGGGATAGTCCAGGATGGCAGGGGTGGAGATGGTGTCGAGCCCAGGGGGTGAAACCGTGTAGGACGCTCTGGTGGAGGTCTGCCTACGGTGCGTAAGGATGAGTCACACCGGTGTCAAACAGACTTTGTCTATTCCTGAGTCCCATCCAAAAACCAGGCTGTGAGATGAAGGAGGCCAGGGTTGGGGTGGCAGACACTGCCCCTGGTCCTGGGTGAGGAGGTCTGGGAGCAGGCATAGTATCTTAGGAGATCCAGAAACCAAAACTGACTGGCCCAGAATGGGGCGATTAGGATAATCGTGGCCTGGGGTCTTGTCAGATCTTCTGTAGGACCCGGGGAAGGAGATGAATGGGGATGGAAGGCAGGAGTTTGCTGCAGCAAGGCAGGAGGAGAGCAATTCCTTGGGAGCCAGGCTCCATGGCCCTCAGTGAACAGTACAGGGGGAACTTGTGATTGTTGCACATGGCAAAAAAGGTCCCACCGAGAGATGTCCCTGGTATGGCAGAGGGAGTGGAGAGAGGGGCCATGGAGTTCCCCCTTGTGACTGATGTACCAATGCTGGCTGACCACAATGGCCAGGGAGTTCTGCATGCCCAGGAGGTAGGCCGCACGGAGCATGACATAGTGGTGGATACACTGGTTCTGGAGGTAGATGGATTCCGTACAGAGTGACAGGGATTTGGTGCCCCCTTGCCTGTTGATATAGGCCACTGCCAGCCATGGTATTGTCGGAGAGGAGCTGAACATGAGCGGCATGGGTGGGAGGCCAGGACAGACAGGCCAAGCGGACTGGTCGGAGCTCCAGTACATTGATGTGTATGCAGGCCTCACGCTGCGACAAACCCCCTGGGTGGTGTGTGTGCACAGATGAAAGCCCCAACCGGCGAGGGAGGCATCTGTGGTCAGGGAGATAGTCGTGACAGCGCAGTGAAGGGAGTGCTAATGAGCACCTTGGAAGGGTTGGGCCACCATATGAGGGAAGCCCAAACCGACCATGGGACAAGCAGTGGGCTATCCAGCAGGGCGTTATGGGGCTGGACAACTGACAGGAGCCACATCTGGAGGCAGCGCATGTGCAAGCGGGCATGCAGCATTGCATAGGTGCAGGCCATCATGTGCCCGAGGAGGCAGCAGCACACCATGGTGCAGGGACTGTGGTGTAGGTCCTCCACCACAGCCATCAGCGCAGCGAAGCAGTCCACCAGGAGAAAGCCACGAGCCACCATGGAAATGTGGCGGGCACCAATAAAGTGGATCATCTGCGTTAAGAAATCAGCACTTGTCCTCTCGTTGATATAAATGCCAAGCGTAGTGAGGAGAGAGCAAAGAGCATGAATCGCAGATGTAAGCTTGGCATGGGAGGACGTGACGTGAATGCCCATGGGCTGTTATGATACTGAAGGGGAGAACTCTGACCTGCTAGTGGTTGGCGCCCACACGGAATAAAGAAATTTGCAGTGGACTGGGCAGATGTTGATATTTCATATTGAGAGCTGTGAACCAGACTCCCTGGAGAAGGGAGGGAAAGATCAAGGTGAGCATCACCATATGGAACTTGGTCTTGTTGATAGAGGTGTTGAGAAGGGGGAGATCGAGGATGAGGGGGAGCTCTCTGTCCTTCTTCAGGATAAGAAAGTACAGAAGGTAGAACTCCTTGCCAACAAAGGGATTGACTACCTGTTCCATCCACCCTTGTCTAGGAAGGTGCGTGCCCTGCATTGCAGGAGGGCGTGATGGGAGAGATCCCCTGTACGAGTCCGGGGGGCAGGTGCAGCGGGAAGGTAAGAAACTTGAGAGTAACGGTGCCACACAATCTCCAGCACCTAACGGTTCATGGTAAGCTTGCCCCAGTTGTGGGCAAAAAGGGCAAGATGGCCCCCAAATGTGACAGAGGGGGCCGAGGGTGGTGACATGGGGGGCTTGCAGCTCCCGATGCACGTGTCAAAACTGTGCCTGAGGTGGTTGTTGAGGCAAGGAGGAAGAGGTGGCTGTGACAGTGGCTGAGGCCGCTGGGACTTGTGTGCTTTTGTGGGGGCGTCCTGATAGCAGGGCAAGGGGTCTGGTACAGCGCAAAGGACCGGGGTCCCGAGCGTTGTCATTGCTGCCTCTGCTGGGGAGTATCTCTCAAGACATTGAAGCATCGCCCTCAAGTCCTTCAGGGAGTGAAGGGACTCAGCAGTCCTATACAAGAACAGCTTGTCCTGGTTGAAGGGGAGGTCTTGGACCTCCCATGGGAAGCTGGAGAACTGTAGCCACAACTCTCGGTGCATGACTACCTCTGGTGGTGAGGGAGCAGGAGGACATGTCCACTGCTTTGACTGAAACCTGGAGGGTCACCTTGGCTGTCAGGCAACCTTCTTGTACCAGGACCTGGAAGTGTTGCCGTTTGTTCAGTGGCAAGTCATCCAGGAACTCTACTAGCTTGGCACAGTTGGTAAAGGCATACTTTGCCAGCAGAGCCTGGTAGTTAGTAATGTGAGACTAAAATGCTATGGAAGAGAAGACCTTCTGGCCCAGAAGATCCAGGCATTTAGCTGCCCTGTGTGGAGGGGCAGAGCCATGTGTGTGCTGTCTCAAGTGTTTATTTGCCATGTGTATCACCAATGAAGGAGGGGCAGGTGAGAGAAGACAAAGTCCACCCTTACTGGGGGACAAGTACACCTCTACCCCGATATAACGCGGACCTCAGGAGCCAAAAAATATCTTACTGCGTTATAGGTGAAACCATGTCATATCAAACTTGCTATGGAGGGGCGGGTAGGGAAGGCTGTGCCTCCCCAAACAGCCTGACCCCGCCCCCTTTCTGACCCCCACCAACTTCCCGACCTCTGACTGACCCCTTAGAACCCCCGACCCATCCAACCCCCCCTGCTCCCTGTCCCCTGACACCCCCCCCACCCCGAGACCCTCTGCCCCTTATCCAACCCCCTGGCCAGAATGTCAGAGCCAGACATGCTTCTGCCGTAGGCGCCAACTCTGGGGCTGGAGCACCCACTAGCAGCTCCCTGCCCTGCCCCCCCGCCCCACCTCCTCCCCTGAGTGTGCTGCCGCCACTCCGCTTCTCCTCCCGCCTCCCTCCAAGGCTTGCCGCAAATCAGCTGTTTGGCACAGCAAGCCTGGGAGGGAGGAAGGGAGGAAGGAGCGGAGTGGAGCTGGGGCAGGGAGTGATTCCTCTGAACCCCCCCCGGTTACTTGCTGTGGCCCTCCCCACGCCCCCCGCCTCAGCTCACCTATGCCCCACCTCCTCTCCTGAGCACACCACCACTCCGCTTCTCCCCCCTCCCTCCCAGGCTTGCGCAAGCCTGGGAGGGAGGGGAAATGCTTTACCGCGTTATATCCGAATTCGTGTTATATCAGATCGCATTATATCGGGGTAGAGATGTACCTGATTCTGCCTGTTTGGGCATGGGAGCACAGGAGGCAGGTCTGTACCAGACTGCTTGCTGCCCATTAACGATGGTCCCGGATCGAACGGTGCATACAGCTGGAGAACCTCCTCCATGAGGAACTTACTGAAACAGAGCAGACAAGCCTCAACTCCGCGGTGGGAAAGACCTGCAAATCTCACAGCAAGATGGGCTTCCCTGAGACAGTAAAAGCAAGGGTGGTACTCGTTGCTCACTGAGAACGAGCAAAGGCAAAGCACAGTTCTTGAACCACAGAACATGGGGCATAATACCCCAGAGACCAGGCCCCAAACGGGCAAGGGTGAGAAACTATACTAACAGTAAACTGTAGAAGGTAACAAAAAACTATAAGAATTCAGACTTCGACCATGGGTAAGAAGAAACAAAGGTGATGTTGTCTCGCACAGCCTCATAACCACGTCTGCACCATGTATGGGCCTACAGACACTGATACAGAAATCTCACTTCCGTTTGGAAAACAAACAGCAGGGGTCTGGAGGCAGGGGTTGAGGTTCAGTGAGGTGGGGTTCAGGTATGGAGGGCTAGGGGAGTTCTGTATGTACCCAGTGAGGTTTGGCAGGGGTGTCTGGGTATGGGAGGTCTGGATGTACAGGGATTGGGTGGATGGGGAAGCAGCTCCCCGTACAGTGACCCCTCCCCCCCACAGCTGAGGAGCGATGGGGGGAGGAAGCAGGGGAGGATGCTGAGCTTACTGCAGCTGGGGGAAGTTTCTGGGGGTGGGTCTGACATAGAACCAGACACTCCTTGCAGGGGACTAGCAGCTGCCTCCAGTCCAGATGGGACTAGCAGCTGATCCCTGCTCAGGGTAGGAGCCACTGGCTGGAGTGTCCCCAGCCCTGCAGTGATTTACCTCTCTGCCAGCTACTCTGGGTGCCTGAAACGATGTACCTGCTCTGCTAGGGAGTGGTGCATGACTGCTTTTGAAGTTTTCCTTTGCTTTCCTGTCAGAAAGTCATTTTTCTGCAGGAAAGCAAAGAAATCTGTGGGGGACATGAATTCTGCCAAGCGCAGTGGTGCAGAATTCCCTCAGGAGTAAAATAGGAACCATCATTTGAGGGTTATAACTTGACTATAACTATATCGAGAACTTTGGATTGGAATGACAGAATTCTATCTTGATCACTTACAAAACTATTTGGCCAATGAATGTTATATACAAGAATAAAAATGATGAGACCCTAGAAGTGAGTGTCAGGTTGTAGAAAAATGATATGGCATTTTAGGAATAGTATGTGATTGTGTAATGAAAGGCTCTCACAATACACATACACAAAAGGACAGAATTCAGGTTGCCAATGCATGCATCTGCAGTGTGTGTACATTCCTTTTGTCTAAATAACTTATGTAACCTCAGTGAGAATGGCAGAGCATAACAACATGTTTACATTCTACTCTGCTTCTGAGGGAAAAACCGTTATGTAGAGCAAAGAAGTAAAAAGAATCTGCATTATAGATCTGGTCCCATGTGATCTTGTTAGGAAAGTTCCCTAGTAAAGTGACCCATTCATGTTTTTTGCTGGTTGAACTGCTTGAGAACAGAATGGGAACTAGTTGCTGATCTGACACAGGCTGGTTCTCACTCAGGTTGGGGCAGTGACAAAGGGTGTCTTTCACTGGAACAGATGCTTCCAGCAGGCTTCAGAAATAGGATTATTCTCACATGCAAAGGATATTATCTACTTTGAGACAATGATAAAAAACAGAAGAGCTCTCTGTAAGGGTGAAAGCTCGTCTATCTCACCAACAGAAGTTAGTCCAATAAAAGATATTACCTCCCCCATCGTGTGTCTCTAAAACAATTTAGATTAGTCAAGACTATAGAGGATTGAGGAACTCTTGAAAGACTTAAGAGCTACTGTGGGTAGTTGGCTAAAGTGATGGAGAGGACCCCGGAACAAAAAAACAACCAACCAAGATCTGGGGGAAAATACAGAAATCCTGAGAAAGGCACTGAATCTCCTGGAGTGGCAGTGGAAGACCACAAAGAATGACATTTAAGACTCCAAAAGAGTCAGCATCTGAAAAAGCAATATGGAACTGGAGAGCGAAGGGAAGACAGTGAAATTCTCTAAACTCTTAGATTTGTAGCTCTTGCATTTATTTGCAATTTTCTAACATTACTAACTCACTCAAGTTGTTTGCTCCATGCACCCCAAAAATTAAAACAGGCTCTTACCAGTGGTCTGTGCTTCAAGTTTATTAAACAAATCTCTCCAGGCTAAGTCTTGGAAGAAGTTGTTGTACCTGTAATCTACAGAGCCTAGATACTTCGCCACTGGATGAGAACCTAAGAGGAGAGAAAAATAAGCCAGTTGCTCCAAATGCTGAACATACTGACAGTATTAGGCTTGGTCTACACTAAACAGTTAGGTTGACCCAGCTACATTGTGCAGGGATCAGAAAAATCCACCTGAGCGAAGCTGGTCAGCCGATCTAAATCCCCATGTAAGCAGCACTCTGCCAATGGAAGAATTCTCCCATCGATCTAGCTACCCACCTCTCGGGGAGGTGGATTACCTGTACCAATGGGAGAACCCCTCCCGTCGGCATATGTAGTGCCTGCTGTGCCACTGTAGCATTTCAAGTGTAGACAAGCCCTTAGTATGGAAAGAATTTAAGTTCAAAATAAAATTATCTAGATGCTCCATTAGTATGTTTTCAATTGCAACAGAAAGCAATTTAGGCCAAAGTTTTCAGACTCGTGTGTTTAAAGTTAAGATCCTAGATAAAAAGTGGCCTGATTTTCAGGAGCGATGAGCATCTGCAGCTCACACTGACGTCAGCACAGAAGCACAGCCACATGGGTTTCTCCCCAGTTATGGTTTTCCTGGCATTCTAGCTAATGATGCCCATCAGACAGCCATCGTACAGAAACTCACATTCTTCAGATGAACAGAAAAAACCACACAGCAGAGATGCAAATTAGATATCTAGAGCCAATCGCAATGCAGACAGATCCCCAAATGGAGTTGTTCTCTCAGTAACCAAGCTGTGGTGATGCAAGTCTTTCTGTTCCAATTGTGTAGTATAATCCCTGCTGCTCAGATCAAACATTCTTAGTACAGGAGTCCAACTGTTTTCCAGCATCAGAGATGCTGCTTCAGTTTGACTCCCTTGAGCAGATCTAAACATTCTAAAGTGTAAACGAAAGCAAAAATAAGAGACCGAAGAAAACAAGGACTGAGAAACTGCTGAGGAGAAAAATACTTGTAAAATAGTGAGACTCTGTGACTCAGCTCTTCCATTGTGACTCAACTCCTACTCCCGCTTTAGCCAAAGGGAATTTTGCAAATTACTTTAATAGCCGCATGTGCATCAGATCCTTCCTTCCGCTCTGCAGGTCACCAGGGCTCTTGTCCTCAAAAGAGCTGTGATATACTGTCTGTGTTTGTATTCAGAGAAGATACCCTCTCCTCTAAATTCTGTTCTAACTCATATCACATCTGTTCCGAAACAGGGAGGGTGCAATTTAATTCAACCAAGAAAAACCTCAGGTTTTTTCCCCCTTAGGGGAAAAAAAAAGAAGCAATGGGAAAAAAAAATCAAGGTTTTATTAACGAGACATGTGAAACGTAAACAGAGTTAGCAAAGAAAAGTTTGCAGTTCTACTGGAACACACACATGCAGACTCGCTAAATGTGTCCCTAGACAACTAACTAGTTACACCTACTGCTCTTATCAGTCATTAAATACACACTTTTATCAGTGTATTTGTTTTTTCAACTTTACTGAAAAGCTTTACGAAGTTTTACTACATTCAGATTTGCAGGGTTAGAGAAAGGGTTGACTAACAGAGCTGGCTGAGGAGGAGGTCAAGGCATTTAAAAACTACGTTCTGGAGTTAGCAATTCTGACTCCTGAGGTGTCGGAAATCTTCCACCACTTTGAGATGGGCTTTTTCACGGCTTCCTCCAAAACCAGATTAGTGATCGAAATCTGGATACTCCATTTTAAATGATAGAGGAGGACAGAACTCAGGATTGTAACTTCTATCAGTCACATTCTAGCCTCTGCTGTTCCTTGCTCAACCAATATTTTCTGTATTTTGGATTAGTCGTGTTGGCTAAGTAATGGAAAGGTTCCATAGCTTCTCCAAATCTCTCGATTTTATCCTTGTGTGCTTCCAATTCTTTAAATAGCTACCCACATTGACATGTGTCATGAGCCTATATCTGCCAAAATTCCCCCAAATTCACCTCATTTGTAATGATGCTCTGTATTATACCTTGTTGTGTAAAAAGCATACCATGTTTCCAATCAAAATCCTCCTCATACCAGTGCAAATTTCAACATATCTGTGGTGTTGAATGCAAACAGACAAGAACTTCTCTAGTTCCCCTGCATTTCTTTGGAAGCTGGGGCATTAAACCTTTTCTGGACAACAAAAAAGAAGGCTGCTGGTGGTTGCAAAAGAATTTCTCAACATGTCACGCACAACAAGTTTTAGGACTGTGCTACATGTTACTTCTTTCTCAATGAGTTTTAAGTAGTGTTTTGAATACCCATGCACCAGGAATTTGGGGCAGAGGATGAATTCTTCTGAGTTTGTAAAGCAAATAGCACAAGGTGGATGTTATGGAAAGCAGTAATAAAAATGAACACTTCTGAGAAATTCTCTCCTTTGTTGTTCTGAACAAATGGTGAAGGTCTTCTTGTCATATTTTTCTCTGCATTCCTAGAGGGTATCTCCAGTCATTTGGATATGGTCTTTTCAACTCTAGAATCAATGGCATTATGCTGGAATGTATTTTTCCTATGTGGACATTCACAGCCACAATAGGACAAATTCTAACCTTCGACTATCTTGCGTTAATATCAATGTGATTTTTTTTAATATCTCTTTTTTCCTTCGTTTTTTTACATGCAGCACCTAGCAGTGAACCTGTGAGCATAAGTCTCTCTGAAGGAAACTATCCACCAGAAAATGATTCAATTATTTTTTTCAGTTGTCCATTCTGCACTACATTAAAGGCAATGTTACCAGCATAAAAGAGTTTTTTCCTACCCCCCCGCAGACGTTCTGGTTAAACTTGGATTTATGCTGGAAATGGCCCACCTTGATTATCATACACATTGTAAGGAGAAAGAAAAGGAGTACTTGTGGCACCTTAGAGACTAACCAGTCAGTTTGGATGAGCTATTGCCACCAGGAGAGAGAGTTTGTGTGTGTATGGGGGTGGGGGAGGGTGAGAAAACCTGGATTTGTGCTGGAAATGGCCCACCTTGATTATCATGCACATTGTAGGGAGAGTGGTCACTTTGGATAAGCTATTACCAGCAGGAGAGTGAGTTTGTGTGTGTGGTTTTTGGAGGGGCGGGGGGTGAGAAAACCTGGATTTGTGCTGGAAATGGCCCACCTTGATTATCATACACATTGTAAAGAGAGTGGTCACTTTGGATGGGCTATTACCAGCAGGAGAGTGAGTTTGTGTGTGGAGGGTGAGAAAACCTGGATTTGTGCTGGAAATGGCCCAACTGGATTATCATACACATTGTAAGGAGAGTGATCACTTTAGATAAGCTATTACCAGCAGGAGAGTGGGGTGGGAGGAGGTATTGTTTCATGGTCTCTGTGTATATAATGTCTTCTGCAGTTTCCACAGTATGCATCCGATGAAGTGAGCTGTAGCTCACGAAAGCTTATGCTCAAATAAATTGGTTAGTCTCTAAGGTGCCACAAGTACTCCTTTTCTTTTTGCGAATACAGACTAACACGGCTGTTACTCTGAAACCTGTCATAAAAGAGGTTGTAACTTTAAGCCTTTGCCTTTCAGTGTTTTTATGGGATAAACAGTGCTTGATCTTAGGCATTTTTTGGCTCCTGAATGAAGTTGATGCTGAAGAGCTGATGGAAAGTTGGGAACCAGTGCTTAAAACAGAGTTGGTTGGGTGTTTTTCAAGTAAATGTCTTTTGTTGGAAAACACTGCTTCATCAAAACAAACTGTTCACACGAAAGGGTCTGTTTCAACAGATTTCCCATATCTCATTTTAAAGTTCTCAAAACATCCCATTTTGTCATTTTCAATCCTAAAATGTTCCAAGACTTTTCACTTTAGAAATGTAAGTTAATTTATAGTAAAAAAACAAATTCAAAAAAATTGAAATCAAAACCAGCTGTTTTGACCAATCCAATAATTTTTTTTTTCAGTTCATGAAAATATGAAATAGACTTTTGGGCCCAATTCAGGATAGGAATTTTTTTTCAAATTCTCAAAAAATTTTTATAGGACCAGAAAACTGTTTCCTGCCCGGCTCTACTTAAATCAGAGATTCTCAACCTCTCTCTTTCTGAGGGCCCCCCCAACATGCTATAAAAACTCCACGGCCCACCTGTGCCACAATAACTGGTTTTCTGCATATAAAAGCCAGGGCCAGTATTAGGAGGCAACAAGCAGGGCAATTGCCTGGGGTCTCATGCCACAGGGCCCCCCGTGAAGCTACATTGCTCAGGCTTCGGCTTCAGCCCGGGGTGGTAGGGATCAGGGCCCTGAGCTTCAGACCCATATGGCAGCACTTTGGCTTTCTGCCCTGGGCTCCAGTGAATCTAACCCTGGCCTTGGTGGACCCCCTGAAACCTGCTCAAGGCTTCCCAGGGGCTTGGACTCCTGGTTGAGAACCACTGACTTAAATCATCACCACAGCCCTGCTTCAGTGATAATGGCATTTATGATGTCTCTAGCACAGGGGTGGGCAAACTACGGCCCACAGCCCACATCTGGCTCATCAGCCGTCTTAGGCCGACCCTCAAGCTCCCGCTGGGGAGCGGGATCTGGGGCTTGCCCTGCTCCGGTGCTCCAGCTGGGGCTCAGGGTAGGGGGCCACTCCATGCAGCTCCCAGAAGCCATGGCATGGCCCTCCCTCCGGCGCACCTGCCAGGGAGCAGCTCCCGAAAGCAGCAGCATGGCCCGCCTCCAATGGCCCCCTCTGGCACCTGCGGATGGGGCAGTGTAGAGAGCCGCCTGGCCACATCGCTGCGTAAGAGCTGTAGAAGGGACATGCTGCTGCTTCCGGGAGCCACCTGAGGTGAGCACTGCCCAGAGCCTGCACCCTGAGCCTCCCCCTGAGCCCCAACCCCCAGCCCTGATCCCCCTCCCGCCCTCCAAACCCTCACTTCCAGCCCAGAGCACCCTCCTACACCCCAAACTCCTCATCCCTACCCCAGAGCCCACAGCCAGAGCCCGAGCCCTCACCCTCCCCACCGCCCCAGCCTGGAGCCGTCTCCCACACCCTGAACTCATTATTTCTGGCCCCACCCTGGAGCGTGCACCCCCAACCAGAGCCCTCACCCCCTCCCACACTCCAACCCCAGTTTTGTGAGCATTCATGGCCCGCCAAATAATTTATATTCCCAGACGTGGCCCTTGGGCCAAAAAGTTTGCCCATCCTTCTTCTAGCAGGATCAGGCGCTTCTGCATTTATACACAGAAGTTTCATTCAATGGCACATTTGATCCCGACGAAAGATTTTTCTGTCCAGTGAGATGAACACTAACCATTCTATCTTGATACTTTAACTCTTGACTATGGTTAGATTTCCCTTGACAAGTATTATTTGCTTTCATTACTTCAGGATATTCAATCACCTGACTTCTACCACCTCCTTTAGAATGCTGAGTCAGGTAAATTGATACATTGATGTATGGTTGTCACGGACCACCTGTTTATAGTACAGATCGGTAGCTTTCACATTCACTACAGTTGAAATGGAAACAACCACTTATTGAATTCAAAACTAAGATTGAAAAAACTCAACTAGTCACTGTTATACAGAGCTATGTTATCAAGTGGCCAGCCCGGTTCCCAGAAACGCCTAAATTTTTGCAAACCCAGCTCATAACTCCATCCTTGCTTATCCATTCAATGACATTTGATTCAATCCACTAGCCAAGCCCCTCTCTACAATCTATCCCCCCACTCCTCTTCTCCAGGCTTCTAGACAGTTCTAGAACATGTATAATTGTTTCCCAGTGAATATAACAAGAACCTTGATCTTCTCATCACTAACATTTTTGAAGTTTTTCATTCATAGTCTGAAAGTTTAGACACTAGAAAAATTAGGCTGACTTCAAATGTGTGTTGTGATCATGTCAGCCAGAATGACCTAGGAGTTGAAATAATGAAGAGAAACTCAACAATGAGCTAATTTTTTCCTGCACACAGCTACATATGGGATTTTGCAGAAGAGCCTGGGTGAGCAGTGGGGATGTCATTAACATAGAGAGAAAGGAGGGAGATAGGAAGGTATCTTTGAAAACTCATGGCAATCGGGGGAGGTCCCGGATGACTCGAAAAGGGCTAATGTAGTGCCCATCTTTAAAAAAGGGAAGGAGGAGGATCCTGGGAACTACAGGCCAGTCAGCCTCACCTCAGTCCCTGGAAAAATCATGGAGCAGGTCCTCAAGGAATCAATTCTGAAGCACTTAGAGGAGAGGAAAGTGATCAGGAACAGCCAGCATGGATTCACCTGACTAATTTAATTGCCTTCTATGACGAGATAACTGGCTCTGTGGATGAGGAGAAAGCAGTGGACGTGTTATTCCTTGACTTTAGTAAAGCTTTTGACACCGTCTCCCACAGCAGTCTTGCCAGCAAGTTGAAGTAGTATGGGCTGGATGAATGGACTATAGGGTGGATGGAAAGCTGGCTAGATCATCGGGCTCAATGGGTAGTGATCAATGCCTCCATGTCTAGTTGGCAGCCGGTATCAAGCAGAGTGCCCCAAGGGTCGGTCCTGGGGCCGGTTTTGTTCAATATCTTCATTAATGATCTGGAGGATGGCGTGGACTGCACCCTCAGCAAGTTTGCAGATGACACTAAACTGGGAGGACACTCTGGAGGGTAGGGATAGGATACAGAGGGCCCTAGACAAATTAGAGGATTGGGCCAAAAGAAATCTGATGAGGTTCAACAAGGACAAGTGCAGAGTCCTGCACTTAGGACAGAAGAATCCCATGTACCGCTACAGACTAGGGACTGAGTGGCTAGGCAGCAGCTCTGCAGAAAAGGACCTAGGGGTTATGGTGGACGAGAAGCTGGAGTGTGCCCTTGTTGCCAAGAAGGCGAATGGCATTTTGGGCTGTATAAGTAGGAGCACTGCCAGCAGATCAAGGGACGTGATCAGTCCCCTTCATTTGGCATTGGTAAGGCCTCATCTGGAGTACTGTGTCCAGTTTTGGGCCCTACACTACAAGAAGGATGTGGAAAAATTGGAAAGCATCCAGCAGAGGGCAACAAAAATGATTAGTTGGCTGGAGCACATGACTTATTGTTGGATCATGTTAAAGAAGTTCTGTATTAAAATCACAAATGAGTTTGATTCCCCATAGTTTAAATTCCAGGGTATTACTAATTAAGAGGTCTCTTGGTTTTTGGTACTGTTTCTCTCCCTCTCTGTGTGAAACTTGCAAGGTGCTAATTGTGTTAGTACATCCTAAGACAGAGTCTGTTCTCAAAGCAATACTTTGTAACAATAGAAACAGCACACAGACTCCCCGCCCTTCTGTTGTATTTATCTCGCTTTGTTAACAATTGTGATTAAACAATTGTGATTTAATCACAATTGTGATTAAAATAGAGATAGAGGAATGCATCCTAACCAGGATTTCCTGAAGGCAATTCCTGAGAGAGCGCACTTGATTTAAGCCATTCATCTTTCTGTGAAGAAAATAGTGACTTATTTACCTAGTGGGATGATCAAAAATCTCATGTAGCTGAGCCAGTCCGGGGTTTTGTGAGACAGCTGTTCTACATAGAGCCTCAACACAGCACTGAGGTAATTCTGGGCTCCGGCCACTGCAATTTTAACGGGGGTTGGAGGCTGAGAATTGCAGTTACAGCTAGACAAAAAAAAAGAGGGAACATATTTATCATTTGCCTTCTAAATAAGTACTTTAAAGTAAGTCAGAAAGACTGCTTGATATAGACAATCTAGTTAATGGCTGCCACACAGGAAAGAGCTATTCTAGCATGTAGGACAATCTTACACTGAGCAACATCTTAAAACGTATTAATGAAATGTACCATTTGCTTCAGAAACAAACTTTCAACTGTTCTCCCTGCTCTCTCTCCACCCCCCCACCCCCAACTCTTTCCAAGCTATGAAAGCCTGTACTTGGGTTTTCTGTGTAGGGTTCAATTATTACCAATCGTGTTGGGAAAAATGACGAAAAGGCACCCCCCCAGCGTGCACTGCTGCCTTTAGTGACTTTGGGGATGTCTGCACTGAAACAAAACACCCGGGCCTGGCCCATGTCAGCTGACTCAGGCTTGCAGGGCTCAGGGGCTGCAGAATTGCAGTGCAGACATTTGGGCTCAGGTTGGAGCCTGGTCTTCTGGGATGCCACTCTCCAGCCCAAGCCCAAATGTCTACACTGCAATTAGCCCCACTGCCAGAGTCAGCTGATATGGGACAGCCACGGGTGTTTTCTTGCAGCTCAGACATACCTTTACTCTCACATTTTTACAAATTATGTTAAAAAAATCTTCCCATCAGTTTCCTTTCCAAGACTTCTAAAGATTTCCTCACTGGGCATTAAGCTTAGAACCAGAGACTTACTATACGCAACAAATTTCACTGAGAATGATGTACAGTTGACTGTATGCAGAGAATTATCCACAAATATTCGGTCTTATCCCTGCACTCATGTTGCTGAGGGGTAACAACTTCCGCTCACTCTGCTAGAGTACTGGTAGCCAAAGTCTCTGGCTGAAGCTAATCATCTGGGGCATAAAGAGTTCACTTGTTATGCTGTGGCTGTGCAGGAGGCAAAGAAATGGTTCTTTGCTTCCACTATCGCATCCACAGGATCCCAGACACACTTATGTAGAGTTATGGATGGCTTTGTTAATCTGAGCTGTCTGTGTGGTGACTGGTCTGTGGTCCCTCCCAGCACCAGATTAAGACACAGGTACTACAAGACTGCGCCTATGGCCTCAGCTTCTGGGGTCTGAGATTAAACATGACCGTGTAGATTGTTGTTGCTACCACTGTTATATAATTTCAACAAATCTTATCCAAATTATGTCAAGTAAGGTGTCCATGGAAAGGCTATGATTTGCTGAATATGATTATGCTATTTCTATGCATGTATCATTTTTGTATTTGAAGTTATGAGCATTGACTCTATACCTGTATTTCAAATAGGCTTGCTCCTGGGGTAACGCCCACAAGGTATTTAGCCTGAACATCCTGAAGGAACTATTCAAATTAAATGGCTCATCAAGGAACACTTAACTCATAATGGACCACGGAAGATGCCTATCTACACTTAATGAATGGACTTTCCTGTGAATGTTCCATCTGGAGTACAGGTACTGGCTACTACTGTAACGAAGGGCACGTCTTCACTGGCAACGTTCAAGTGCTGCCGTGGCCGTGCTTTAACGTGGCTTGTGTAGTTGCGGCAGAGAGCTGGGAGAGAGCTCTCCCAGCGCTCTAAAAAAAACAAAACAAACAAACAAACAAAAAAACAACACACCTCCACGAGGGGCATGGCTCCCAGAGCTGGTGCACTGTCTACACTGGCACTTTACAGCACTGAAACTTGCAGCACTCAGGGGTGTGTTTTTTCACACCCCTGAGCAAGAAAGTTGTAGCACTGTAAAGTGCCAGTGTAGACAAGCCCTAGGCGAAACCATGCATGGACATATGACTTGCCCTTGCGATTCCAAACCATTTTGTTCACTGTGATTTTCCACTAGCTGTGCTGAGGGCTTTGTTTGAAACAATGGGTTTCCCTCCACATTGTAGAAGCTACATAAGGCCCTGGAAACATCTCCATTTTGCCTCTTTCCTGCTCAAACCTCTGGACTATGAATTTATACTACCGGAAGCATTCTAACCAAGGAATTTGAGGATGTTCCAATGATTTGGAAGCAACCAGAGACTTGACTTAAGCCAGCAGTTTATTCCCTCACTGCTACAAGCCTGAACCAAGAACTTTGTGATTGTTGTATGTATTTGATTCCTTTAACCAATTTTAACTCTCACCTTTCTTTCTTTCTTTTTATAAATAAACCTTTAGATACTAAAGAACTGGCAACAGTGTGATTATTGGGTAAGATCTGAAGTTGTATATTGACCTGGGTATAGGGCTGGTCCTTTGGGATTAGAATCACCTTTTGTCTGATGAAACTGGTTTTAAAAAAAACATTCATCTTTAAGTCTGGTGTCTGAGTGTTGAATCTGGGACTGGAATACCGAAGGAAACTGCTTTTCTGACTTATTAGCCAATGTGGTGAAACAGAAGTTTACTTTTGTTGCTGGTTTGGTATACCTTATGGGAGAATAACCACCAAGTGTTTTTTTTGGGGGGGAGGGAGGGAGGAGAGGAGGGGTGCCCTATTTCTCAGCAGTTTGTCCTGAATTTGGTATTTTCAGTTGTGACCTAGGAAGGCATGGTTATACTCCCTTAGAGCAATGAGTTTCAAGCCCTCGTGATTAAAGTTTGAAAATAAGACCAGTGTGGTGCCTGAGTCTGCAGGAAGCCCGAAACAATAGCTCTGGAAGGCGTGAACTGTCCTGTTAATCTCGATGAAGATGTTAACTCCGAGGCCCACTGCTCTGGTGGGTCCTCCCAGCACTACCCCAGCAGAGATATACCCAGGCTGCTACTGAGTACTAAAGGAGCCACCCCGCTTTGGCTACAAGCTCCTCTCTGGGAAATAAGTACTCCTGCTGTGGCATCTGGGGGAACATGGGGGCTGTGTTGTTGCCCCTACCTCCCTGGGAGGGACCCCCACCACTCCAAATGGGGGAAGAAGCCATCCCTTGACCTTAAACTGGCTCATTCCTGTTCAAGAGCCAATCTCCCGTTTCTGAGCAAGGTTACAGAAGAAAGTGTGGTCAGACAGCTCCCATGAAGTAAGTGCTTTGGATCTCCTGGATCCCTGTCAGTCAGGACACAGACCTGGGTTTGGACAGACACTGAACCAACTGCAGGGGTTTGAAGATAAAGCTCAGGGGTAAATTGTGATTTACAAAACCCAGACAGCCTGGGTCCTAGCTACCTGTCCCCCTTCCCATTAGAACAACACAGCTGGGGGTCAGTGGAGGTACTTCTACAGAACTCCTCAGTATAAGATTTCTGGCAATGCATAATTCCCGAGGTCTTCTAGGCTCTGGGAATTGCTTCCCCTTCTTGATCCAAATAGCCTGTGTCTTTTCACCTTTAGGGCATGCTGCAAAGACCATCAGCTTGCTAGGACATTAGGGAATGGATGAGATTTAGATGGTGGGGTATATTTCTTGACTACATCAATTACTAGAGGGAAAACTCATTTCAGTTTTGTGGTATGTAGCTCTCTAGTCTGCCCTGTGAACATATGGTTATTTTACGTCATTAGTTTGTCTGGAGGTGGGGAACAGACATCTTATTGTACTTAAATTTAAATAATTTAACACTAAATAAAACGTGAACTTACTATCTCTGTATCCTGGAGACAATCGTGCTGAAAGCTGCTTGCACATCAGCAGAAGAGCACGTACAGACCACAGGCAGGGTATGTTTTTGCAAGACATCGGAAAGAAACTGGGAAGACAATGAAACATGTTATGAAGCTCTGCCAAAAGGACTTGATTTTACCCAAACTTTTAGTCAGAAACACACATACACGTAAATTTGCCCTGCTGGAGTATTTTCAGACATAGGCGTTTCCAGCTCCTGGAATTATTGGCTGCACTCCATGCTGCAGTTTTCTATGACACCTCTTCCAGGAGTAAGAGCCCTTCTAAGGTGTGTCCGAACTGCAATCAGAAGCATGACTGTAGCCCAGGTAGGTATACTCACAGTAGCTTTAATCTAGCTAGCACGGCTAAAAATAGCAGTGAAGATGCAGTGGCAGCGACCCAGTGTGCTAGCAACACAAGAATGTACCCAGGTTCCAGGCTGGGACATACTGCCAGGGTCTGCACCACCAAGTCTTCACTGCTATTTTTGGCCATGATAGCTAGATTAAAGCTAGCCGGTTACACCTGTCAGAGCTGCAACCAGGTGAATGCAGCATAGGCATGCCCTAAGAGTGTGTCTTATTGGCTGGCACAGTGACATCTCCCCCAGAATGTACCACTTCTGGTACCAAGGTGTCAAACAGATCGCACCAGATGTTTCATTAGAGCTTCTGAGAGCAGAATCATGGTGGGATTCCAGCAACTGGAACATCAGAGCACATGGCTCATTACCAACCCCCTCCTTCCGCCACCCCCTTTAAAAAACAAAATCAAAACAGTTCACTCCAGGGTTTCCTGCACAGAACACAAGCTGATTTGTGTTTCTTGCTACAGAAGCATAGCTAGAGCAGCCTCTCTCCCCTGTTCCCCACAAAGGCTGCTATTGATTAAAACAAGAGCTGCTGCAGACTAAACCACTGCAATTACCATTCCAGAAACAATCTAAAAGGGATGAGGAGTTGGCAAATGGGACATCCTCCCCTTCTCACACCCTAAAACGCGAGGAAACCAGCTACAGGACTCTTCTGACTGTACCCTGATGCCCACACAGCACATTTTCCTTGACAGCGACAGACTCCACCTCCAGAAGAACCACCCAATGCTTCCAACTGCTAAGGAAACACTACAGTTAGTGACTGGTTTCAGAGCAGCAGCCATGTTAGTCTGTATTCGCAAAAGGAAGAGGAGTACTTGTGGCACCTTAGAGACTAACAAATTTATTTGAGTATAAGCTTTTGTGAGCTACAGCTCACTTCATCGGATGCATCCGATGCCACAAGTACAACAGTTAGTGTCTCCCCTCCACACCCCCCATGCAAAGCCTTAATTACAACTTCATGTTTCCCTCACTTAGCCTGGGCACATGTCAGCTCCACTGGCTAATGCTGAGACTGTCTGTTTACTACCCAGTTCTCCTCCACCCCACTCTTTTGCTGTACCATCTGCCCCCCAGGCCTCATGCCTGGAGCATGTGGATGGGGTAGGCCAATCTGATCCACACAAAGCGCGGAGCACCATGGGGGAAAGTCCTGTGGCCAAACAACACCACTCCACTCACCTGCTGCCAAGCTGCTTTTTTAGATTCCATTAAACACTCCTGCTTTCTGCAGAATCAGGGTCTAAATATCACACAGATCAACAATTTCACCTGCAGTAAGGCTAGCAAGCCCATGATTCTCGTACCACCATTCTCCATACTGGACCATTCTAAGTGTTATAGAGAAGGTCTATGAATTATAATATCAGGCACTTTCCACACTTTTTTCTGTTTTTTTGTTTGTTTTTTAAATGTATCTAGTTTGGTGGGAAAGGAGTGCAACTTGATCTGAAAAAGGCAAACAAGCCTTATCTCCCTGATGTAAAAATAAAGCACGAGCACCATAGTAAGAGCGCAATGGTAGCATTTGCATATTCCACTTAAGGTGTAAGGTGCATTTAGCAAATGAGCGTGCATGCAAGGAGGGGGTGATACTTTAAGGTTCCCACAGGAATGTTATTTTTTGCACCTGTTACCTGTGCCCAAAATTCTTAGCCCTAGCACTGAATTAGTTAATCCTGCCCTGCATTTATTTCACTTTTATGACGACATCAAGTATCTGACTGCTGCACTCTTACTCTGCTTGCCCCCCTCCTCACTTCTACTGGACACATTCCCTGCCTCTCTTAGCACTGCCCTCCTATGCTAGTTCTGTAGCATCCAAAGATTTTATCCTTTGCTCCTCCACTCCATTACAGGGCCAGGAGAGTCCCTGTGAATACGTACTGCTGGGCATCCCCTTCCTCCCACCCCCCGTCCAAGTACCCCATCTCAATTCATTTTCTGAGGGTTTCCTTTCAAGTGTCCTGGAGAGAAAAAACCGTTCAGCCATTTCCAACGAGCAAGGAAAAAATTTATCTGATTAACCCAGGAGAGTGCCACCTTAAGTGGAAGGGGGTGTGTTCATGGAAGGCTCATGTTAAGAACCGCCTTGAAGTGCAATAATTCTCTGTGAAAATAAGATCCCTCGGCCCATGAGTTACCTGCTGCCACAACTCCCAAATACTATCAGACCCATTTACTAGATAGAAAAATATGAACCTTAGTGGTTGCTTCGCTCTTCCTTTTATGTAAGCTAAAAATCCTGTCCTCCCTGCCCTGTACAGAGAGCAACAGGAATTGCCTGCGGGAAAACCTAGGGCTCAGCATCTGTTCTCCTGCACTTACCTGGCCTTGCCAGTCTGAAGTATTGACAAGAATAATATTTTCTGGTAGCTGGTCATCAGAAATCAGGATGTGATTCAACTGATCGTACACAGTTTTCCTTGGAATCTGTGAATACAAAAAAAACAAACAAACCCCCAAACAGAGAATGGAACAGTGGGACAAACTGGTCATAGATCTGAACCAGCAGCATTATTTTTGTGAAGTTCTCGGAGATGCTCTGTATGAAAGACACAAATAAGACTATGTTCTATTTCCATCACTTCCAAGAGCCCTGTTTTTTATAGAAGCTGGGAGCTCTACCGCATGATGAGGCAGAGACCCAGTAACATTTCCAAAGCACATATTCCACATACTACTGAAGTAGCTGGGATTTGTTTTGTCAGTGATTCCGTGATGACAAAAGGACACACAACAACAAAGTAGTTGTATCAACCAATATCAACTACAGTCGCTGCTGGGGGGCTAGATTTTCAGTAATTTTTTTTTCTGGGTCCAATATTACCAAATTCTGTGGCTAATAAAAGTCCCAGGACACGGAGTAGGGACTTTGCTAGAAACACCACTTTGGGTACGTCTACATTGCAAAACAACCTGTGGCAGTGAATCTCAGAGCCCCAGTCAACTGGCTCTGGCTTGCAGGGCTTGCACAGTCTGGCTAAAACCAGCAGTGTGGCCATTCCCACTTGAGCTCAAGTCTGGGCTCTGGAACCCAGCGAGGGGGGGGGGTGTCTCCGAGCCCAGGCTCCAGACCAAGCGGAAATGTCTACGCTGCCCTTTTTAGCTCTTTAACGCGAGACTGGGTCAGCTGACCCAGATTCTGAGGACTTGATGTGGCTTTTTGTGTTTCCCCCCTTGTGCTATGGACACTGGATCACCTTAGGGAACCCCTCTGTTTCAAACTAGGCATTTCCTGGGGGTAGTCTTAAGAGATCACCATTTAGTTCTTTTTGCTGCCATTTGCCCCAGTCTTTTTCAGTCTCATCCTAGTTGATATAAAGCAACGCACTAACCAAAAGCAGCGAGAATAGACAGAAAATGGGATATCAGCTGAGAAAAAAATTCAACTCATCGTGTACCGGTGGAGCCACATCCCTGGCCTTCAGAGGGGAGAAGGCCGGTGGAACAGGAGCCACAGGGGATGTTTTGGGGAAGGATGCACAGCGGAAGGCTGTGAAGGGGGTGGAGCTCATCTCACCTGCAGGTGGTGCCTGGTGTCTGGAGAGCGCTCATTGTCCAGGCTGTTTGCCCTCTCATTCTGTGGCCTCGCTGGCTGCCTTTCCTTCAGTGAAGTGCTTCTCCCACGGCGACCAGTTTGCTTCCCTTCTGTCCTGCTAAATTGCAATGGTTACACAGTCACCATTCACTCAGGGCCACAGAGAAGCTGTTTGCCAGAAGGGTTATCCTGAGCTGCATCAAGGGGATTCTGCATAGTGTGCTCAGGTCAGAGACCCGCCAACAGCCCAAGACACCTCCTGCCCCTCCATAGTTTATGAACCTGCCCCCCAGAGGAATGTCTAGCACTTTGCTTGAGAAAGACTAATCAGAAATACTAACTGAAGGTAGCCCTGAAATCCAAGCTACTCTAACCCCAGTGACTTCAAACTGCCCTGCTGGACAAACAAGGCAGCTAGACCACTTCAATTTTTTAATAAATCATTTGTATATAAACTTTGTCCGGTGTTAGTATTGGTGAATGTCTTTGGATTAGCAGCCCTGGGGCCTAAGGTCCCTGCCATTACAGTACAGGAAGCAGCAATAGAAACATCCTCCCCTTTGCCCTGCCATCATACATCACCCACCATGGAGGGCCCATCACCTCTAGTGGGGAGATAGCAGATTCTCCATGGCTTATTCAGTTCTTGGCCTCTTTTCTAAGAATGCCTACAAGGGAGCCAATTACTGCCTATCAGTTTTAATTTATCAAGGGGATTTTTCAAACTAAGCCACAAAATTAAGCAAATGACATCTGTCCGCTAGGAACTGGAGTGAGATCCAGCACCTTATTACCCATAGACCAAACAGCTGTCACCACTACAAGCCAATAGGAACTGGTAAGTGACTGTGTCTACCTCCAAAAGCAGTTCATAAGGAACATCTGATCTTTCAGCTTGACGGTCACGTTGTCAGAAGAGACTAATAATTTTGGCTGTCCACCATGACACCTCTCAAAAGGGACCTGATTGTCAGAACATGATTCAGTTCAATATTCCACATAACCTGCAGTCCCTCCACTCCTTCCATCCCAGGCATCCTGCAGGTTGGAGTCGGTCCCTGAGAACTGCACCTCCCAGCTCCTACCCCATCCACACCCACCTTGACGTGCCCTCAAGGAGCCAAGTCCCAGCCAGCTACCATCCTAGCTGAGGAAGCGTGGAAGGAAGACCATCAAACCAATCCTGCAGACATAGCCTCTGCTGATGAAATGAGACCCTTATTCCAGGGGCTGAACACTGCTCTACCTCACAGGACTGAGGAGGCACTCAGATACTATGTAATGGGGGTCAGATAAGTGTGACCAAAGACAGCTGATTACCCTTGCTGCATAAACTGAAGTGGTGCACTATATAAAAAATGAAGCGCTTCCATACCATATTAGCCAGTTCCAATAGCAGATGTGATGCCTGCTGCTATTGCTGCTTAGGGTGTTACCTGGTGGAAGGAATAATGAGAGACTCTGTCTTGGTGATTTTTCCACTTGGTGGGAGCTTCTCAATGAACACATCCAGCGTGGAGAGTTCTGCTTCCTGGGAGTCTTGCTGGCTAGGCTCCTACAAACACAAATAGTGATGTGAAAAGCCACAGAAATCCTCTGCTCTCCCTGGCTCTAGCAGATACACCAACCATGTTCCGCCCACATCAACTACTCATAACGAAAGCTTTCATGGTGTGATAAGATCGCCAGGAATGGACATAAACTCAACCCCCAGCCAGACCATCTTAAGAAGTTAGCTAGAGACTGATCTGCAAGGCTACGTCCCTTTGGGCTTTGCCATGATGATATAGACAAAGCCCACCCAGTGTATGACGGATAGCGAACACAAACTACTGGATGAACGTTACCAAATGAGTTTTTAAACTTACATAAGACATAGTGTCAGAGATACTGTCGCCTGGATGTTTGCTTCCAGGGCTCTTTGTCTTTTCAGGCACTTCTACCTGTTTGGCAAGAGAAAGTCATCAAAGCATGGCACACTAGAGCAGTGGCTCTCCACCGGGGGCCGTAAGCAGGTTTCAGGGGGTCTGCCAAGCAGGGCTGAAGCCCAAGCAACTTAGCTTTGTGGGGCTCTGGGCAACTGCCCTGCTTGCTACCCCCTAACATCAGCCCTGGCTCTTCTATGCAGAACACCAGTTGTTGTGGCAAAGATGGGCTGTGGAGTTTTTGCCCCCATTAATTCATTTGGGATTTTGTTGGAGGGCCTCAGAAAGAAAAGGTTGAGAACCCCTGCACTAGAGCACACAGCCCTACAGATGTGCACTTCATACCTCACTGCTTCCAAGCCAGATTCACAATGGAGGGCTGCTGGGCAGTATTCACAGGAGGTTTAGGTGGTCACTACCTTGCCAGTCCAAGGCTAACATACACAGACCCTGAACCGCCCTCAGATCTTCAATTTAAACAATGAAATGTTTCACTAAAACACCTGTCAATTAGGAAGCCATAACAGAAGATGGCCTGGCAAACTATTGTCAGGGAAAGCCTCTTTCCGCAGAGATCCCAACCCCCACAAGGCCTCCAGCAGTGGTTTTGATACCGCCCGGGGTTGAACATTAACTGATACTGAGGGCGCAACAGCACACAGCAGCCCACCTTCAACACCCCTGCTCTGTCGGCTCCACTGGCTTCCTTAATGGACAGGGTCTGATTCTGCCAGAGACAGTCACACATGAGGTACAAACATAATGGTTCACAGGGATGCTGCTGCTTGGAAGACTGAGGCAGGTGCTGGGGGCAGAATGTTGGCTGCATCAAGACCTTTTTTATGGGGCTTCTTGCCAAAGGAGAGCAGACAAAGTCCAAGCCTGACTGTTCACATCAAAACCCAAGATGCCATCTGCACAACAGCACCTTGCCCCCAAAACAGTTTCCTTTAAGCAGCACCCCTCTCCGCCCACCCTGGAGCCATGCCAAGGCAGCCACACGACCACCTCTTAGTTCAGTCTGAAGGGTTCTAGGTACCGAATCCCAACCCCAACTAAAACTACTCCTGCCTGTGAACAAAGCCCTACTTCATATACACCTGAGAGCACCTCTGAGTCCTGTCCTGACTACAGACATCATACAGAACTGTGGTGCATTTGGGATGGCACTCAACCCTTCCCATATATAAGTCAGGGGCCCCACAAGAGGGCATAGGTGGGGTGTGGTTGCCCCGATGGGCACTGCTATCTGAATGTTTTAAACACAGACACATGCATGCAATGCTCAAGCAGTTAAGGCTCCTACAGGAAACATTTGCTACTCCGGTTCTTATGTGGAATTGAATGTAGGATTGTTTAGTAAACCTTTTAACATCGTAAACAGGCAAAACATGCAGTCTAACTTACTGCCATGGGAAACTCAAACTTCTGCAACTCTGCTTTTTAAATTTACCCAGGCTCTCTTAGCACTGGATTCATGCCTCACTCACCAGCTATGCAGAATTAGACACAAAGAAAGAGGCTGGTATTGGCATGAATTACAGCACAGCATGATCATCAAGGTTGAACACATTCAACTACATGGCAGGTTAATACTGCTTGGCTAGTGTACATTTATTTCAGGTGAAATGTTGCTATTTGGTTGGGAAGAGTACACCGTGCTGTAGCAACATCATTCTGCCAATAAATAACCCTTTGGAAACAGTGACTTACAGGACTTGATGGCTCTCTTTGGCTTCTGATGCTGTGGATGCTACCAATTTCTGTCTGAGAGCTGGAGTGTGACAGGCCTTCAAAATATGGTCTAAGACAAGACAGACAGAAGATATGGTTATCTGCTGAGAAAGAAACCAATGGCCACTGCTCCCACACTCCTAATCTAAAATCAGACAGATATCCAGAGGGTCTAATTGCCCCCCCACCCCTCATTAGTTCATCAGGGATTTGTTAGCAGTTGCCATTTGTGTCGGAGGAAGAACGGAGAGTAGAGTTTGATGGTTCGAGCATAGGAACGGGGGTCAGAATACCCGGGATCCTGATTCTAGCTCTGCTAGTGACTGACTGCAACCATGAGCCAGTCCCTTACCTCTAAGTGTACCGCTCTGTAAAAGCGGAGCTCTTGTGGGCCAACCTCAGATGACTGGTCCCAGGATTAATTCAGATTTTTAAACTATGTGGAATGAAAGTCAGCTCTACTCTCTCCTTCCTCCTTGCACTTCATCCTCATTTCTTGCAACTCCCCCGCCCCCCCAGCTCTTCGACTTCTAACCCACCCACGTCCATGGCTTCTATATCACTCAGTCCCCCTTTCCCCTGCCGACTCCATTGCCAATTCCCTCCACTCCCACTGTCTCTCTCTTCCACTGCAAAATCTGCCCCTGCAACCTGGATCACGCTCAAAATCTGCTTCACCAATCCTGCTCCTGCATCTCTGACCCCCTCTGGAGAAAGCCCTGCAGACACGTAGATGTCCCTCAACCTGAAATTTCATAGATGTTAAGGCCAGAAGGGACCACCATGGCAGGGTGGATTTAACTCACCACTTTTCATCATGATTTACATCAGCACGTAGATAATCTTAATTTATTTTTTTTCTGTTTGTACTTTAGTTATTTTCCCAAGGAAAGTTCATTCTCACGGTTGGTATAACCTTTAGAACTTGCTGATTGGATTCATATACTCTTTACACTAGGTTTGGTATTTTTTCCTAACCCAGAGGCTGCACTATAATTATACAGATTTAGGCTATCATACAACTTTACACTTATTCAGATGATTAATTTCTACATCTTTAATGCTACACAATGGTAAATGATGTATTTCTGATTTACTAAATGAACTTTTAAATTATGATTAGTGTCAAGCTACACTTGGAAAAAAATTGGAATTCACCTAAAAATATACAAAACCAAACTTTTTAATAAGTTGAAAAGGACCCTCAGATTCCCTGGCAACCCTTATTATTGAAATCTAATTAAAGCTACACAATGAAGAACACTAGATGACTGATGGTTTAACTGTAAACATGAAACTACAAGTATGTCTGCTCAACTGAAACCCAACGTAACTAAAGTGAATGCTTTTCTACACAAACTGGAAGTACTGTACTGACATAAGGGGAGGTTTAGGTTGGATATTAGGAAAAACTTCTTCACTAGGAGGGTGGTGAAACACTGGAATGCGTTACCTAGGGAGGTGGTAGAATCTCCTTCCTTAGAAGTTTTTAAGGTCAGGCTTGACAAAGCCCTGGCTGGGATGATTTAATTGGGGATTGGTCCTGCTTTGAGCAGGGGGTTGGACTAGATGACCTCCTGAGGTCCCTTCCAACCCTGATATTCTATGATTCTATGATAAGGAAAAAAGTGTACCCCAGCATTCACACTATTATAAAGACTGTACATAACGCGGTACTTGACACTGTGCCGTATTTATAAAGACTGACCCAAAAAGTAGAGATGTTGTCCCCTGACTCTATATAAAAAGCAGCTTTTAACTCATTCAAGTCTATGAGAAGTAACTGATTTAGCATTTAATTTATTTTAACAGATAATAGAGAAAAGGTGGTTGAGGTAATATCTTTTATTGGACCAACTTCTGGTGGCGAAAGAGAAGCTTTCGAGCCACAGAGATTACAGTAACTTCAGGCCTTAAAGTGACTTATCAAATTGAAATGAAATTTAAATAGATTTTTATGCTCTTGGCACTGTGATCATCCAGTTCAACCTTCTATATAACAGGCCATAGAGCTTCATGCTGTGAGAGTCTGCACCAAGCCCCCCAAAACTTCTGGCTGAGCTAGAATGTATCTTTTAGACAGACATCGAGTCTTGATTTAAGTTAAAATGATTGCCAAGAGGTATAGTAAATTCTTAATCTGTTCTGATAGTCAAATCAGCCTCAGTTTTAAAAATCTGCACCTTATTTTCAGTTTGAACTTATGTAGCTTAGCTTCCAGCCAAGGGCTCTTGTCATGCCTTTGTCTTATAGGTTTAAGAACCATCTCTTATCATGTCTTCTACCAACACAGGTACTTGGTTTAACAAACAAGGTTAAGTGGTTACTTGATCATAATGTATAATAGTCTCTCATTTTAGAGATGTTTTCCATTCTGCAAATCATTTAGCTTTATAAACCCTGCAATTTTTCAACCTTCTTGTAAAATGTGGACACCGGAATGAACGCAGGCTTCCAGAAACAGTTTCCTTAATGCTGCATGAAGAGATAATAGTATCACCTTCCTATTCGATATTTCCTTGTTCATATCCAAATGCTGAGTTGGCCCTTTTAACCCCAGCACCAATCAACTGAACACAAGCTTTCAATGTACCCACCATCACCTGCAAGCCCTTTGCAGAATCATTTCTTGACATAATTTAGTCCCCCATTCTTTAGGTATATCCTATATTTTTAGTTCGTAGATGTAAGACCTTCCATTTGACCACATGAAGATGGATATCTGACTTTGCCCAGTTTACCAAGTGGTCTATGTCCTTCTACAAGCAACCTGTCCTAGTAACTTACCTGCTACCAGTCTGTGTCATCACCTGCAAACTGTCAGCAATAGACTTTACATTTTCTTCCAGTTCATTCACAAATTACTGAATAGCATTGACCAGGAACAGATTCTCAGCCTTTCTAGTTGATCATTCCCCAATTAACAATTACATTTTGCAACCTATCAGCTAGCTGGCATTTAATCCATTTAACACAGACCATACTGACTCACTGGAATGCTAGCTTTTCATCATCGGAACATTAAATGATACTAGGTTCTCTCCTCTGTCAGGCCTGGCATACTCATTGTAAAACAATTCTCCTGGCACTCATTTCCTGCCTTTGATTCCCCATTGAAACCATCCCTCCCACACAAGGTCTTGCCACCTTTTTCAAAGACACAGCTTTACAAGATCTCCCTTGGCTTTCCTTCTCCCTGCCTCTGCAGCTTCCAACAGCCTCTCATTCTCCCCAATCCCATGGCTCCTTGTCTGCTCTCTCCCCCAAACCCCCTCCACTCACCTCAACACAATCCCCACCTGGCTATCGCTTTCCCTTCCATTTGCTGTCTTGATTAGCTTGCTCCCCTCAAAATCTAGGCGTGCCCCAATTAACCCCATCAGCAAAGCGTCCTTCTTGACTTCACCTGCCTCTCCAGCCACTGCCCCATCTCCTTTCTCCTCTAAATTCATTGAGAGTGCCCTTCACAACCACTGCTTCAAATTCCTCTCTTCCAACTCCACCCCGGTCTGGTTTCTACCTTTTCCACTCCACTGAAGCCATCTCACAATGGCATCTAACAACCTTTCCCATAATTCACCCTCCTCCTCCTGGACCTACCATACACTCCCTCACAGCCTGGCCTCTCTCGACTTTCAATTGCTGCTGGTTCTGGTCTGATGACTCCATCTGGCGCATTCTTCTCCCATCCTCTCTTCCTCTTCCCCAGCAGGGGGATGTGTGCATATAGTTTTTAGTTCCACTTACTGCCAATGGGCACTTTGCACCTCCATCTGTCTGACATAGGCATCAAATAGCACCCTCCTCTGTTCTGTCTGCAATGCATAAGACCAGGCAGCACACTTAACAACAGGATGTGATGAGAGCAGGGCTAACGGGATAAGATGTAAACTCTTGCCCAGCATGTGCAAATCTTTCATGCTGTGGTTAAAATACATACCGTGACCCATTGCCAGGTCAAGGAGAAAAGGAAAGTAGGAATGGAATGAATGTAACACGTAATTATAAATGGTGTAAGAGGGGATTCATTTTCAATTCCCCCCCACTTCCAAAAAAAATATATCCAAACTCTTAGCTGGAAATGGAGGCTGTAGAGCACTTTAGCAGCCAAGCATTGTTTTGTTTCTCAACCAATTAATTTTACCTATGGCTTCTTCAAGCCCATACCGACACCAGAGCCAAATTCCCTTACTTTAACTTTGGTTTAGGAGTGCTGAGGACACTGTCGTCATCTTCCATTTCAGGGCCACTGTCACTGGGGTTGTCTATATCCAGTGTATCATACAGAAGATCCAAGTCTTCCTCCACTTCCGGCACATGCTCTGCTGGGTCCTGCTCTGAATCCAGAACCTAAGCACAAGACACGTGGATACAACCAGGCAGCGCAGAAATGATTAGGGGACAGATCCATCCCAAGTCATTTCAGCACACACAGCGACTGCTGTACAATAGGCTGGTATTTCTGTTGGCCCCCAAATTTCAGGCCAATCTCAGAATACGTCACTGTGAGTCACTCTGTATGCAAGTTCCATTTATAGGTTTTAAAGGGTTCATAGATGTTTAAGCCTGTTACAGACATGAGTTCTGTGTATTATAGATGATTTATAAGCATATCAGTAAAAGTGGTTATAGATGTTATAAGCAACCTATTCACCTGTCAGACTAAGAATCTTTAACTAGTTATTAAAATATTTACTGATCATTTAACAGCCCTTTTATAAATGTAACTTTAGAGTGTGAGCCCATTATAAATATTCTACCAACAGTATAAAAAGTACATAATATTCCACCCTGTATTCTATCCAGGTCACCTAACCTTGAATGGACTCTCCAGCTCCTTCTGACTTATTTCAATATATTATTTGCAAGCAATTAAAGGAATAAAAGATTATATCCAGATGGGATTTCCCTCATTAGCAAACTGAAGGTTAACAAAAATCTAGTAGAAAGTCCATAAACCAAAGCTTCCATCAGCTTCCTCACATGTGAGAAGCTGACAGGAACAAAACATCTACAGTTAGAGTAGGATCTTGAGATGGGTGCAGTCTGGTGCCAATCCTAAAGCCAGCACAAGAGGGTGCTCTCTCCTGAACAGCTGCAGTGCAGCTAGCCCAGATCTCAGCTACAATACTATTCCTGCAGAGTTGTTTTTCCTTAGTAGGAACAGGAATGAAAGGTGGGGGGGGAGGGGAGGGTAAATTTAGGGCGTTCCATCCATGGAAGAACAGTCTATTTTGCAGGTATTGCACCTGCCACAAACAGGGGGCCTCCTACATAGCACGGGTTCTGTATGAAGGCCAACATGGCTGGAGTGAGAGTCTATGGAACAGTACTTTACAGACGGAAGGATTACTTAAGGACTGGATAGCAAGGAAACAGTGATTTTGACAAGGATGTTTACTTGGTGCCATGAGATATGGGGAACCCAACAGCTTGGGGCACCAGAGGGGTCAAGTGCCTTATTTTCCCTTAGCAGCTATGTTTGGAAGAATAAAGTACCAAGGTGGAATGAGTTGCTTTCAGCTGAATCATCTGGCTAGTTACTTTCCCGTGGGATCATTTATTTACCTCTACGGGGACACGGTGGTTGTGTTTGGTGTGTTTCATATGGATGGGGCAGTTCAAATTGTGTGAACTGTCGGGCTGCACTTGCATCGGATGCTTTTTAAAAGTTTGCTTACATTTTCTTTTATGTCTCTGTCGTCTTTTTTCAGCTTTCACTGGATGGTTTACTGTCTTGGGGATTTTTTTGTTTCCTCAGCATATTTTGCTAAGCTTTTATAATAAGGGCAATAAGAAAATAAACTGCGATCTAACTTAATGGGCAACAAACACCAGACTACTAGTCCTTGAAAGGGTCAGGTATGATTACAAACCAGTCTGTAAGCAAGTGGGTGTACAAGTGTCTTTTAAATCTTTGACAAAACTGCATCCAGAAAATCTTGATGGCTTTTTGAACTTAGTACTGAACTGGCCCTGTTCAACTGAGGTCCAAACAAAGCTTCAGAATGTTGGGCAAAGTGACTGGGGAACTCGGGACAATTCCCAGTACAGATGTGAGAAGAGAGAAAGGAGGAGAAACAGCCTGAAAATAAGCTGAACTCATGAAGCAGCATGTCTGAGGTATAAGTGAGTGTTAACTAACTTACCTCATCAGAGACTTTAAACCTTCTCAGCAACGCCACCACTTTCTGCTTGAAGTTTTGTTGCTGTAAGTCAAGAACACTTTTACATAAATACGGCAAGAGGGAATGCAGAGGCGCGCCACCACAGCTAAAAATGGAGACACTGACTGCTCCTAGGTAGAACCATGTATGGGGCTGAGCTACAAATCAAGGAGCACCCCTGCCCTTCCGCCTACCTATGTGCCATTCCCCAAGAAGAGCAGAATTCCCCATGCTACATGCTATACTATTCATATTCACAACAACTCAGTTCCAGCCCTGACTGGTTTAGCCTTATTACATCTCTATGGGCCCCCAACATACATTAACCATTGCACTCAGCTAGCCATGTATTTATGTATCTAGTGGAAAGACAACATTTTTAGCCTGCCAGTTAGTCACAAGCTGATGAATATAGTGAGTGCTTCAGGCTGTTTTTCTGCTTCCTTAATGCAGAAGTTCCACCTGCCTTCAGAGATACAACTGACCCTTTTCCACAAGGGAGCAGGGAGTTTTCACACAAACTCTTACAGCTGATGGGGGTGTCCCAGTTTCCCCCATGTGGGTGACTGGAAAGTTGGTTCCATAGCAAAGATCTGCAGATCATCTTGGCAGAGTATTTTACCCTAACAGTGGAGCTTTAACGACTTGGGGGGAATGGGGGGTGTTGGGTCCTAGTGTTTGACAAGCCTTTTGGCTTGCCAGAATCTGCGCCTCCTGAGCTCTGAATGTAGAGCTTCACTCAAAATAATACAACCCAAAGCACTGGGTTTTGCCTAATTTCTTGCAAAACCCATAAACCCCCAGCCTGCAGCAGAATGAAACTAATCTTAACATCTGCAGAGAGTTAAACAATCCTGGGACATTTGGCTTTAGCAAACAAGTTTTGCAAAACTCTGGCCCATACATGTTTTCACTAGACCTCCTGAGAGAACTGGCATGAGCTAGCTGAATGGGTATGTAAGAGTGGCAGCTATTCTGAATGGAGGAAAGCAATGTCAATGGGCCCACCCTTAGTGAAGGCTAGTTCCTCATTTTGCTGGCTATTTCCCTCACTGCAACTTCTAGTGTCTGTGTTCATACAGAGTCCAGCCAAGAGATTCAAAAAGAGGAGCCTGAAGTTGGGCTTTTAATTCTATATTTAAGCACCTGCCTGATTCTCAGAAGTGCTGAGCACCCAGCAGCTCCTACCAACCTTCTGAAAAAAATTAAACATGCCTAAATATGACCTCAGGAGATTTTTGAAAATCTTTGCCTATAAGTAGGGCCCTACCAAATTTACAGTCCATTTTGGTCAATTTCATGGTCATAGGATTTTAGAAATCGTACATTTCATGATTTCAGCTATTTAAATCTGAAATTGAACCGTGTTGTAATTATAGGAGTCTTGACCCAAAAAGGAGTTGTGGGAAGGTGGCCAGGTTAGTGTGTGTGTGTGTGTGTGTGGGGTGCCGGGGGTGGGGAGAAAGAGAAAAGTTGCGGTACTACTGAGCTCTGAAGGCAGAGCCGCCACCAGAAGCAGCTCAGAAGGATGGCCTGGTGTGGTATTGCCACCCTGACTTCTGCGCTGCTCCCTGCAGAGCTGGGCCCTCAGTCAGCAGCCGCCACTCTCCGGCCGCCCAGCTCTGAAGGCAGCAGTGCAGAAGTGAGGGTGGCATGGTACGATATTGCATTGCCACCCTTACTTCTGTGCTGCTGCTGGGCGGGCACTACCTTCAGAGCCGGGCGTCCAGCTAACAGCAGCCACTCTCTGGCTGCTCAGTTCTGAAGGCAGCGCAGAAGTAAGAGTGGCAATAACGCCCCTCCCCCGCAACTCCCTTTTGGGTCAGGACCCCCAATTTGAGAAACACTGGTCTCCCCCGTGAAATCTGTATCGTACAGGGTAAAAGCACACGAGACGAGATTTCATGGTCTGTGATGGGTTTTTCATGGCTGTGAATTTGGTAGGGCCCTACCAATAAGTTCTTGGCATTATCTACATACACCATGATGTGGATACTATTAGGTACAGTTTTTAGTTAGGAGTTTAGGATGACCATAACAAAGCCACTAGATACCCAGTTCCCCTCCAGCAAGTGAATTTATACCCTGGTTTGTGAAATGCAGGCTGTAACTGTTTTCATAAATATGCGCTGTGTGGGGTATAATGATAGAATGGCACAAATTGTGGTATAAATTGTTCACTGACATAAGTCTGGGGATGGATGACCATCTTTGTCAAGGGGCTGTGTCATCTGGAGTTACACAGGCCATCTCAAACTCAGCTTTCCACGATGCGTCCTTCTCCCCTCCCACCGCCATATTCTGCAAGCACCAAAAGAGTCTAGACAAAGTCTATTTAGAAAGTTCTCTCATAAGTTTTTATTCTTTTTAAGAATCGGTCTGCCTCTAAGGCCAGGCTGCCTTATTAGTTAGCATATGAGCCTCTTCCCCTGTGAAAAAAAGTTAACAGAAATATTAGTTTAGAAAATGCAGCTTTTATGATTTTTTTATTCAGTTATGGGATTGCAGTTTTCAGATCCAGTATCTGATTAAATGCCAGGACTAGAAACAAATGATTTATGTCATGAGAAAGCTGCATTACTTACTGGTCAAGATGCATAATTCTGTCACAAGATATTTAAAAAGATCCTAAAACTGTCACTGATCCAGGCCTGAACAGCTAGTAAATCAGCATCTGATGATTTTTTGTGATCCTCATTTAGGGGAAGAAGAAACTTCTTTTGGTGGCAGATTCCTTTTATTTGAAAAAAATGTGGCCTATTCAGAACTCTCTCAGATGTTTGATGTCAGAAATAGTACTAGTGGAGGTAGATAAGTGTGTAGACTGCCCTTCAGATCTACTCTAAGGTCCAAAGTAAATCCTGCTTATTCCATGGTTGCTGCAATAAAGGTATTTATCTCAGTACCTAGAGTTATGGTAATCTTGTATATGGCACAAATACTGTATATAAAAAAACTAAATCATCAAGGTTGCAGCACTCAAAGGCAAGTTAAGGTTTTATGCTAAAATTTAACTCTGGCCCCATGCGTGCATATATTATGACACAGTATGTAACTGCATATCATTTACCAGACAATAGTATCTGACAAGTCCTACAGCCTGAACTACACACATGCCATCTTGCATTAACCCACTTTATTATTTCATACCTCATCTCCATTATTTTATTTTGGAATTCTTATCTGGGCTGAATTCACTCTCATGTAGAGGGCCAGCAAAAGGCCTATGCCCTACTTCAAGCCTATTCGGAGGCTTACATATGCATGGATCTTGTGTTAGCCTCTGCACTAGGTCAATTTCACCCTTAAATGATTTTCATGGGGGTCCTCTCATCTTACAGGTAACAAGTGATACAAGATGGTACTCACAGATAAGGCTGTCAGTATCTGCTGTGGTTTGATTGGTACTTTGATCACTTAGCTAGATTTTAGTTCTGGACTTTCCCACCTCCTGTGATTATCTCTGATTTCGCCATTGGGACCATTGTGTAAATAGCTCTGTAAATCTCTTGGGCTGCATGCACATCCTGGCCAAACCCATTCAGTGTTAGTAAAACTAATTTCCACCGACCCTGGTTATGGACGTCGTTCTTACTATCGATCTCCGCTGCTTCTTTGGCTTGCCCAGCTCATATTCATCATCGTCCAAATCCTGCACAGAAAGAGTCGTTAGGTTTTACACTTGCCTCAAGAACAAGCAAGGGCTGTTTTATTATTATGATGCGAAATGTTTCGTTTGTGCAACAAAACGTGTCAGGGAGTGATTAGTATTATACAGGTGCACAGGAGAAACTGGTTAAGGCCTGGTCTACACTACAGAGTTAGGTCGACCTAATTATGTCAGTGTCTGCACTACAGCCTTGCTCCCTTGTTCTTCTTCACTCAGCACACAGTCAACCTACAGAACTCCCTGCCTGAGGAGGTTGTGAAGGCTAGGACTATAACAGGGTTTAAAAGAGAACTGGATAAATTCATGGAGGTTAAGTCCATTAATGGCTATTAGCCAGGATGGGTAAGGAATGGTGTCCCTAGCCTCTGTTTGTCAGAGGATGGAGATGGATGGCAGGTGAGAGATCACTAGATCATTACTTGTTAGGTTCACTCCATCTGGGGCACCTGGCATTGGTCAGTGTTGGTAGACAGGATACTGGGCTGGATGGACCTTTGGTCTGAACCAGTATGGCCATTCTTCTGTTACGTTCTCCCGCTGATGTAAGCGCCCTACTACATCGACATCATAACTTCACCTCCACAATAGGCATAGGGCTTATATCAGTGTAGTTAGGGTGATGCAGTTTCTGTGTAGACCTTGCTTAGCTTACATGAGCTGTCGGTTGTCATTCTTGTCAATTTTACAGCTCCATGCTGACATGCTGAAATTGACAAAGGCTGGAAGAAGGCTCCATGCTGCGAACCCCATGCCTGGCTGTCATCCCAGCATAGGTGGGAGGCACCAGCTAGAGCCCAGCTGATGCTCAGGCTCCCCACTCTGAACCAACCTCTAGGCTCCCGGCCCCCTGTTGGGAGCCTGGGAGGAGAGGGGGCAGCAGCAGCTGCAGCACCCTCCACTGCCTCTCAAGTCAGTGGAAGCATTCCTGATGAGGATGCACACTACCAACAGAAGGGCAGTGGGGACATGACAAACTGCAGTAACTTCTGAGGGGGCTGTAAGTGGATCTAACATAGGTCGAGTTAAGCTTGTAGTGTAGACATGCCCTCAGTCTTCACCTGTAGCTCCCTTCAGCAAGGTTTTAAGTACTGGGGAGGCAGAGACTTAACCCTGAGTAAAGACCAGCTAAGGATTTTACTGATCTTGCATAGAGAAGGGAGTGCTGAAAAGGCAGGCAGAACTAAACCCTAGGGGTGCAGCATGTTGCTGAGCAGCCAGGGCTCAGACACGTCAACACACAAATACCAGCACCTCTCTGAAGCCACTATCCTGTTCACTGGAATCTCAGCTTTCCCTTACATCAGTCTCTAGCTGCAATGGTGCAAAGACCCCAAAACGTAAGCAGAATACCCAGTGCCAAGAGGAGTCAGCAGACAGCCCAGAATACCCTGAAGAGGTGTCAAGTGCCTCATTGTGCCAGCGAGACAATAACTCAGAGGCCTATTGGTAATTCATCATTTAAAAGTCAACACAATGATTTCGGCCCTCATGTAAGGAAAGGAGAGGGAAGGCCACAGACCGGTCCATTTACAGAGAGTGATCCCCCCATTTTGGTGCCACAAATTGATGGCGTTCAGGAGACACCATCAATTCACCTTCCACACACTGAGAAGATGCAGAGCCAAGGTTGGAGCCAGAGCTCAGCCCAGAGCTGCACAGTTCCATTTTGAATATCTGCACGACCTATCATGAGCAGTGTCTCATTACAGTGATTCACATTGGTGGAGTGTGGCAGAGTTCCACCATCTTTCTTGCCACAGTTGGACCCATCAGAGGCTGAGGCTGCTTAAGAAGCAGAGATCTCGGTTGTGACTATCTTTCTATCCATGGATGTCCAAATTGCACAGAGTTCAAAGGAAGGGGAAAACACTGGGGAAAAAAATAATCTCTCACCACATACAACTACCCACTGCAGTACAGATTTAAAAGTTATTGACCATGTTAATTCTAGGCTCTAGGGCCCTGTGACAAGCTGTACAGGTTTTTCGAGGCCTCAGGCTGGGGCTTTCCACGGTCCTACCACACCCTGCCCCAGAAAAGGAACGGCGAAGGTGGGTCCCCCAGGCCTGCCTAGAAAGGCTGCAGGGAGGGAGCCAATCAGAGCACCGCAGGCTCAGTTAAAAGGAGCTGCAGGAGATGAGCTCATCAGTTCCTGGCTGGGACCTGAGGGGTGAGGAAGGGCTGGAAGACAGAGGAACTCTCCGGGTGAGGTGGCCTGCAAGACCCTGCTCAAGCAGGGAACAGAGAAAACTCCATCAGGTGATGAGACCAAGGGAGAAGCAGCAACTACTAAAGGGAAGCAACATATGGCTTGTGTTTAAAGAATCCCTGGGTCAGGACCCAGAGTAGTGTGCAGGCCTGGATCCCCTCTCACCCCCCACCCCCACCCCCCAATGAGGAAGTGGTAGGCATTGCTTGTACACTGGACTATTTAGCCATATATCCATCTTGTTAAAAGTTAAGCAAAGAGTGATTATTATCAGTTTATGCGCTTCTGGGGAAGAAATCCTTTGTAGAGCACTGAACAGCAGCTTCACATACAGTACCTGTCCCTGGACAGCATCATCACTGGCTTCCTGCTCAGAAGAAAAGCTCTCATACTCTTCTTCAGAATAGTTATCTGTAAGGTAAGGAAAGCACATAAAGTCTTGTAAGACTCCCTTTGGAAAGAAGGGGAAGCCTTGATGCTCAGGAGAGCAAACTTCAAAAAATTCACACTGGCTAACATTCCTAGAATCAAGGAATATGAACATTTGGAGAGAAGACTAAGGGTGTATCTTTTAGCTGCACTAGACAGGTAGGATGAGAACTTCCCACAGAGAAAGGGAAGATGAGAAATACTCAGCTAGCAGACAGGAAATTTGACCGCAAAGTAGAGAAGGTTGGCATGCAGGTGAGTCCTTCCCCCACAGGGAGCCAGTCTGGCATGTCCACCCCTTTAGGAAATAAGTAGGGACCACTGGCATATAGTCCAAGATGGAATGGGCATCACTTAGCCTCTACCCATGGGGCAACCCAAGCTACACACTTCCCCAGGATTTGTTCCCCTAACCAGGCACAACTGGTATGCAGGACCAAATCTGGTGAGGGAAAAAAAGATCCTGTTCTTTACTGAAATGATACACCAAGTAAATTGTCTCACTCTATTCTGGACTCCAACTAGGCATCTCGTACACTGTGTGGTGCATGCCCATGTATCTTGCAACATGGACTTCCTATCTGAATTCAGAATTAATCCATTATCCTGTCACAGTGCAGGTACAGAGAACAGAAGCCATGTAAAGGGAAGGCCTCCAAGCATGGAAACCAAGATCTTTTATGCACACTGTATAAAAATCACATATTTGTGCTCAGATAATTGAAGTTAATAATGTCATTTACTTTAGACTGTTACCGTGAGTGCGTTTTGGAAGAGTAGCTTATGTGGTTGGGTTGGCTAGCCCAGTGGTTCTCAACCAGGGGTATGTATACCGCTGGGGGTACTCAGAGGTCTTCCAAGGGGTACATCAACTCATCTAGATATTTGCCTAGTTTTACAACAGGCGACATAAAAAGCCCTAGCGAAGTCAGTACAAACTAAAATTTCATAGATGATGATTTGTTTATACTGCTCTGTATACTAGATACTGAAACGTAAGTACAATATTTATATTCCAATTGATTTATTTTATAATTATATGATAAAAATGAGAGTCAGCAATGTTTTAGTAATAGTATGCTCTGACTATTCTGTATTTTTATGTCTGATTTTTTAAGTGAGGTGAAACTTGGGGGTACACAAGACAAATCAGACTCCTGAAAGGAGTACAGTAATCTGGAAAGGTTGAGAGCCACTGGGCTAGCCCAACCCTAGAACCTGGTGACTCCACAGCAAGATGTAGTTGATTTAGAACAAGCACTAACATGTTACAATCCTGTCACTTCTTAGTGATATCACTTTTTTTTTTTTTTTTTAAACAACCCATGAACTTACTCTCTAGAAGTGTGCAAGATTTAGTCATGTGAGGTAAACCAGAGTAACAGTAGAGTCTAGCCTCCAGAGATCATGCAGTAGAAGCTCTCTATGGAAGAACTTCTCATCTTGGTTTTTGTAACAGCCGGTTGATACAACAGTCACCAATCAAAAACAGGACAAGGAGATAAACATTTCTATATAACTTACTAATGAAATTTTCAATCCACATTGCCCCATATTACCTAAGTGTCTAACAGCAAAGCAACAGTTCAAAATATCACCAGCTCCAAACACGTCTCTACTTCCTTGGAGTGTCCTTCAGCTCTCAAGTGTCCTTGAGAGTGTCCTCTGTCCCCCCCATGTCAGTAAGGAGTCAGGTTTGTGGTCTATTGATGCATACACATACTATTTCATTTAACTTTTGGTGTTGTGCTTCCCATTTGTACTTCGGTTTGACCCTGCAGAGAGTTTCTTTAGATTATTATTTTTTGTTACAGTATTTGGTATAAACAAGTGTATGGTGAACGTGCCAAGTGCTCATGACAACGTGTGTTCCAAACAGCAATGTTAAGCGAGACCAGGAACTGGAACCAATCTATATTCTGTTTAGGTGTTGTAGTGAGCTCTTCGTTTAATGCTGAGAGTGTGAAGAAATGGAGCCCTAGAAAAACAACTGCAAAATGGGGTTCCTATGGCTCCCTTATGATGGTGCTTGTGTATGATGCAACACAGAAGGGAATGAACACCATGGGCCCCAATTCTGCTTCTCCTTACATACATCTCAAGAACCTCTTTCATATTACAGTATAGTTATAGCACTGTTAAGAACTGGTACTGATTCGTCCTAGAAATTAACTCCGTTTGCCTGCAATTCTACCATTAAACATTAACCTTCAGAGTGAGGACTGTATACCATCAGCTACAAACCCTCATCCCCCACCCCCATCCCACAATCCATTCCCAAATGTCAAATAATTACATGCTATTGTCATGGTGTCACTGGGTGCCGCTGCTATACCCCCATCTTCGAACATATGCTGCCACACCCACTCTCAGCTGAGGGTTATTCTTTTATAACGTTTTATAACAAAGGTTAAACAGAAGACAGTCTTAAGTCAATACCTGGCCCCCAAGCTTCAGGGCCACTCCTCCCAGGGGTCTCTGGCACTCCAGCTCCTGGCAGCTTCCTTGCCTTGTCCAGGTCTGCTCCCCTCTCTTCCTGGAGCCCCTGGCCCCCTTGCTCCAGGGACCCACCACAGCAGTTAGCTCCACTCCAGTGTGGCCTCATCTGACCACATCTCAGCCTGTCTCCATCCTTCCTCCCCAGCTGCCTACCAGCTGCCCTTTATAGGCCCAGGTGTTGCGCAGCCCCCTTTAATTAGCTGGATGAGACTCACCTGCTCCCATCTAGGGAAGCTGGGCTCAGTCTATCTGCAGAGACCAGTCACCCTGTGACACATAGTAAAGAGGTAAGGAAATCTGAACTCGTGCCAGATGAGAATTTATCAAGAACCAATGGAGCACAGGATCTCAGAAGCTTAGGGGTTTGTCTACATGGTAACTAGTCCACTGTAGCTATTCCAGGCTAGCTCCCCACATGGACACACTCATTCTTTACTGAAAAAAGAAAAGGAGGACTTGTGGCACCTTAGAGACTAAAATTTATTTGAGCATAAACTCAAGTTTTTCTTTTTGCAGATACAGACTAACACGGCTGCTACTCTGAAACCATTCTTTACTGAGAGTGCCTTTTTGTGGTTTAGCTTCATCTTCAGTAGACAAGCCCTAGGTCAGAGAGGATTTGACTTCACAGAGAATATGGAAGAGGGAGAAGAACAAAGCTGATTTCCATGGTTATTTGCAGTGCTCTGTTTTGGTTCCTCTTCACCCCTCCCAACCTAGACCACATTGTAGTTTTGTTTTTTTTAAATGATATTTACTACTTCTCTTTCCTAGCCCTACCCTCCTTGAAGCTTTTGGTTATCAGCAAAATGCAGGAAGTGGCACGTTATTTGTGATGTTTGAAGGTCCCATGCAGGACGAGGGCCCCACTGGGACAGGCACTTTACAGACATAAGGCAGTCCATGCCTGAAAGCTCATGCTATCTGAAGAGACCAGGCGGAGGGATGGAGAAGGGGATTTGACATGGTGGGGAAGGGAGCAAGGTGGTGGCAGAGACAAGGCCAGTTTGTTTAGTTTTTCTCTGTTGTATTTATATCACAAAAATGTAAGTTGAGGCAGCTTCCAACCAGGTGGGCTTTCGGGAAAAAGGAAGGGAAGAAACGGGAGAGGAAACAGATGGGCTGAAGTTCAATAGAGGGCATATCTTTACCTGTGGACTTGATCTTCTGGCTAGGCTGCATGGTGCTGTCTTCATGGTCTATTGGCTGACTAGACAGTGAGAAGATCCAGATCTCTGCTACTTTGGCTGTGGCTTCCTTGATGTTACTGAAAAGGCTCAGAACCTGGCCTCCTTCAGTCGGGTGCTGCATCACCTGGGATTGGGGAAGTAACAGTCTTATATTTAAATGTTGTGGGCCTGATTCCCATCCACTAATATTGGAAGAGTTCTTTAATGAGTTACTCTGGGTATGCAAGAAGGCTCAAATGCCTGGGTCTAGAAGAACCACCAGTTATAGACACTATTTAATGCTATTTCAGAATTTACTTGGCTATCAACTCAAGGAAGTGGCAGGGACAGAAGATTTCAGTTTGACACATGATCAGATCACACTGAAGCATGTTATTGGATTACCCTCATTATTATTCTGTTAGCTTGCCTGGGTACTAATTTTAGTGATCATTAAGTTATCCAGCTCTCATGAATTCCCAAACAAAACAACCTCCAAATCTACTTTAAAGCCAGCTGCAGAAACCATCCGCAGTGACCTTTCCCTGGACAAGCATGTTAGGTGCTTTACAGAACAAAGTGAAAAAAGCAAGTCCCTGCCCCAAACAGCTGGCAACCTAGATGTGACAATGAGAACTGGTGAAAGCACAGACAAAGGGACATCTTTGTGGTTCTATAAAAAATGAAATTTGCTTCTCCATTCTTTGCCACCTTCAACATGATGATGATCATACCTTCCTCCTATAGTTTCTCTTCTAGGCTTCCAAGACTGTCCCTCTTGTGCTCTTCCCACCCATCCAAATGCCCTTTCAGTCGCACTTCCCCTCCTGGTCTTTATCAGTGTTCCGCAGGACTCTATATCTGGCCCCCTCCTATTCTCCACTTTCCCCCTGGGTGACCTCATCCACTCAAAGCTTCAATTGGCCACCTTTGTGTTGGTGACCCACCAGTCTACCCCTCCTACCCTTAACCTATCTGTTCAGTTTTGCATCTGACATCAGCGGGGAGAAGAAAAACTCTTGTAAAAATTAAGGAACTAAAAATTCCAGGACGTACTATTTATAGGGTGCTCTATCAGAAACTAGATGTTTTTTAAGTTAGTGAATTTCAAAAAAATTCCAGCTGACATCCTCTTTTAGATTCAAACACATTGCAAATACTTCATAGATATTTAGCATTTTCATATCCTCTGCTGTCAGAAGTGACAAAACAGTAAGAAAAAGTATTATATTTCAACAGTGAATGCTTAACATTTTAAAGAGATATGCTGGTGAGCTTACTTGAGTGATGCTCATATTTTTTAGTGTTTAATTTCCAATTATTAACAATGAACCAAACATGATACAAGACAAAGACAAAAAGGTAAAAAATTAGGATTTAACTGAAACTCAAATGCAGAAATGAAAAAGTATTTCCGTTTAAAAGCTCAGTTTGCACAAAATAAATAATTTGTAGATAAAATCAATCAATTATCTAATATCACAACAACCTAGCACAATTGCAGTGTTAAACCATTTCATTTTGTAATAAATTCTCCACTGATGGAACTAAATTTATGGAATGATATTTTCTGGAAGATTTCTATGCTAAGTGTAGTATGGCAGGTTTCTGCTACACAATGCTTCTAACACTATATTTTTAATATTCACAAGTACACAGCTGCGTAGATTAGGGAATAAAAGAATTAGTGTGAAGCTAACTGAAGTTCAGTGGATACCATAAGCATCTCCCACAACTGCTGATTCAAAGTTGAAAGTCAGCTTCCTTTGGTCATCTGCTTTCCATGAATATACAAGAAATCAAGTTGTATTAACAAGAATGACCATGAAAAGTAAAACTCAAGATTTCAATGCCTGAACAGCCCAACTGAAAATGGTGGAAATTATACAATCATGGTGAACTATCATCATGCACATGCAGAAAGGGGCAGAATTAAGATTGCATAGGCTACTTTGATTTCAGCATTTCCTAACTTTGAAATGCTTGACTTTGCAACCTTAATGTATTTGGATGGAGTAAGAGAAAAATGTGCTATTTATGTTCAAGAATTCAAGAAACAGACAGATGTTAGCTCAATTGAACTAAATTTACTGCATCTTTGGTTGACTGTTCTTGTGCATTATTTTTTAAGAATATTTATTAGAAATGCTTAAACTCTCTCATGCCGAAGCATGTTTTAAAGACAAGGGGAGCGATAGCATATTTGGGCAAAGTACTTGAAACTGAGCCTGAACCTTAAAAACCATAAGAGAAATAGGCCAGCCCTTGGTTTTCCTGCTTACATTTTATAGAAAATACATAGCATTTATTACTTTATATTATTTCCATTAACACTCTTGCCCTATAAACCTTGGTACACTTGAAAAGTGAGACACATATGAAAGCCATCTAGGTACTTTTCTCAGAAAAGAATGGTAGCCTTAGATTTAAACTGAGGATAGAAGGCATATGCTGGCTGACTCCATCCGAACGCTTTGAGTTGTGTTGATGAACATCTACCTCGGCCATGTTGATGGAGCCCACTGCCAAAGTCTTGTAGCCCAGAATCGTTCGGTTTTTGTATCGCTTCCTCCTTTGCAGCATGATCTGAAGCTTGTTGCCTTCTCTTTTCAAGAAGTGAGGATACTGAAGTCAGAATACAATTTGAAAAAATGTTACACTTCTTGCCACTAGCTCCCAGCTACCCCGTTTACAGCTGACACACACTTTTGCTCCTTAAAGTTAAATACCTCGCCCAGTCCCAGTGCTTTTAAAGATGTTTACAGTTCATCTAATCTTTTGTTCTAGTACTCTGCACTGGTTCCCAGGAAGGCCAAGCTTTAGGTACTTCTGACTGAACACTCTTGGCCAGTTTTTACAGCCAAACATTCTCTTTTCACCACTCTGTTGGTTCTGCCCTCACAACACTGAAGAATCCAAAATAATTACTCATCTTACAAACACAGCTCTGCAGAAGTGCTTTCAATGGGTCTTTAACAGAACATGAGCTTGTTTGGGTGGCTGGGAAGGGAAATCTGTTCGCGTAAACCTCAATTGACCTATGTCCATTATACAAGAAAGGAACTGGCCCAGCCAATCACAGCACAGGGAAGCCTGATCCTCAACTGTATGTTTATTTCTCATGTAAGCAACTTACTGAATGGCAGGAGTTTTGTGCGCACAACGTCCTCATGGTTATTTCTCAGTAGACAAACTGAATCCCTGTGCTCTGTCTTGCTGACAGCTATTTGCAAGAGTGCAGAGATCTGTGTAACCACTAGGGCTGTTGAATAATCACAGTTAACTCACACAATAAACTCAAAAAGATTAATCACAGTTTTAATTGCACTGTTGAACAACAGAATCCCAGTTGAAATTTATTAAGTATTTTTGGATGTTTTTCTACATTTTCAAATATATTGATTTCAATTACAACACAGAATACAAAGTGTACAGTGCTCACTTTATATTTTTATTACAAATATTTGCACTGTAAAAATGATAAACAAGAGAAATAGTATTTTTCAATTCATCTCATACAAGTACTGTAGTGCAATCTCTTTATGGTGGAAGTGCAACTTACCAATGTAGATTTTTTGTTACATAACTGCACTCAAAACCGAAACTTTAGAGTTGGGGTTGGCAAACTTTTTGTCCCGAGGGCCACAACTGAGTATGGAAATTGTATGGCGAACCATGAATGCTCACGAAATTGGGGTTGGGGTTTACGGAGGGGGTGAGGGTCCTGGCTGGGGGTGCGGGCTCTGGGGTGGGGCCAGAAATGAGGAGTTAAAAGGTGCAGGAGGAGGCTCCAGACTGGGGCAGAGGGTTAGGATGTAGGAAGGGGGGGTGAGGACTCCGGCTGGAGGTGCGGGCTCTGGGGTGGGGATGAGGGGTAGGAGGGTGCTCCAGGCTGGGACCAAGGGGTTCAGAAGGTGGAGCAGGGGGTTGGGGCATGGCATGGGGGAGGAGGTGAGGGCTCCAGCTGGGGGTGCAGGATGGTGTTCCGAACTGGGATTGAGGGATTCAGAGGGCAGGACGGAGATCTGGGCTGGGGCGTGAGAGGGGGTGAGGGCTCCAGCTGGGGGTGCAGGCTCTGGGGTGGGGCAGGCTGGGATCGAGGGGTTCAGAGGGCGGGAGGGGGATCAGGGCTGGGACTGGGGCCCAGGAGGGGGTCAGCGGTGCAGGCTCTGGGTGGCGCTTACCTCAAGCAGCTCCCAGAAGCAGTAGCATGTCCCCACTCCAACTCCTATGCAGCGGCGCGGTCAGGTGGCTCTGCATGCTGCCCTGTCCGCAGGCACCACCCCTGCAGCTCCCATTGGCTGATGTTCCCAGCTAATGGGAGCTGCGGGGGCAGCGCTTGGGGTGGGGGCAGCATGCGGAGCCCCCTGGCTCCCCCTTTGTGTAGAAGCCAAAGGGGGGACATGCTGCTGCTTCTGGTAGCCATGTAGAGTGCCCCCCGACCCCACTCCCCGGCTGGAGCACGAGAGCAGGGCAAGCCCCAGATCCTGGTCCCAGCAGGAGCTCAAGGGCTGGATAAAATTGGCTGGCTATCCGGATGTGGCCCGTGGGCTGTAGTTTGCCCACCCGTGCTTTAGAGCCTACAAGTCCACTCAATCCAACTGCTTGTTCAGCCAATCGCTAAGACAAACAAGTTTGTTTACATTTACAGGAGATAATGCTGCCCACTTCTTATTTACGTCAACTGAAAGTGAGAACAGGCGTTCGCATTGCACTTTTTAAAGCTACCATTGCAAGGTATTTACTTGCCAGATGTTAAACATTCGTATGCCCCTTCATGTTTTGGCCACCATTCCAGAGGACATGCTTCCATGCTCATGATGCTCGTTAAAAAAATGTGTTAATTAAATTTGTGACTGAACTCCTTGGAGGAGAATTGTATGCCTCCTGCTCTATTTTACCCGTATCCTGCCATATATTTCATGTTATGGCAGTCTCGGATGATAACCCAGCACTCAGTTTTAAGAACACTACAACTTTCACTGCAGATTTCACAAAACGCAAAGAAGGTACCAATGTGAGATTTCTAAAGATAGCTACAGCACTCGACCCAAGGTTTAAGAATCTGAAGTGCCGTCCAAAATCTGAGAGGGACGAAGTGCAGAGCATGCTTTCAGAAGTCTTAAAAGAGCAATACTGAGATGCAGAAACTACAGAACCCAAACCACCAAAAAAGAAAATCAACCTTCTGCTGGTGACATCTGACTCAGAGGATGAAAATGAACATGTATCAGTGGTACTGCTTTGGATTGTTATTGAGCAGAACCCGTCATCAGCATGGGACCATGTCCTCTGGAATGGTGGTTGAAGCATGAAGGGAGATATGAATCTTTAGCGCATCTGGCATGTCAATATCTTGCAACACTGGCTACAAAAGTGCCATGAGAACGCCTGTGCTCACTTTCAGGTGACATTGTAAACAAGGAGCCAGCAGCATTAGCTCCTGCAAAAGTAAACAAACGTGTCTGTCTGAGCGATTGGCTGACCAAGAAGTAGGACTGAGTGGACTTGTAGGCTCTAAAGTTTTACATTGTTTGTTTTATTTTTGAATGCTGTTTTTTTCCTACATAATTTTACATTTGTAAGTTCTACTTTCATGATAAAGACATTGCACTACAGTACTTGTATTAGGTGAACTGAAAAATACTATTTTCTTTTGGTTTTTTACAGTGCAAATATTTGTAATCAAAAATAATATAAAGTGAGCACTGTCAACTGTGTATTCTGTGTTGTAATTGAAATCAATATATTTGAAAATGTAGATATTGCCATTTATTTAAATATTTTTAGATTTCTGTTATTGTTTAACTGTGATTAATTTTTTTAATCACTTGACAGCCCTACTAATCACCAAATGGTTCTCTCTCAAGAGCCAGTCCTGACCTCACAGGTGCTGACAGGCCTGCCGGAGTCTGGCTTGTTCTTCAGGGTGTCAGAGTTGTGTCCTGTCATCACCAGCAAGGCCAGACAGTGTGACTGAGGTGCTGTCAGGATTAATACCCTGGGCTTCCAACTTTTGGGTTTTGTTTTTAGTAACTACATGGCTGTTCCTGCTGAGAACTCTTGGCCTTCACTTCAGGGCCAGGTATCGTCTATAGGAATTTCCTTTCTGAAGTGTCCGACACTGAGATCCAGGGGAGGCAGGATACCCAGCAAAACTCCTTGTGATTCACATGTTCTAGAAAGGCTGGGCCCCGAGAGTTTGTGTGTTTCAATCAGTACTCAAGATCCAGTTTTATTATGAACCAATAAACATTTAAAATGGAGTCTATACACATGGGAAAGCACCTTCTCACATAACGATATAGTACACACAAAAGAACTATGTTACAAGAACAGCCAGGTTGCAAAGTCAAGCATTTGACCTGCCTGGGCATATGCATTATGATACAGTCTTTAAATACATGATCACATAATTTTTAAGTGAGCTGTAACTCACGAAAGCTTATGCTCAAATAAATTGGTTAGTCTCTAAGGTGTCACAAGTACTCCTTTTCTTTTTGCAAATTTTTCTACTGTGACACATTCAGTGCACAGGATGGACAGTGCTCACGGAATGAGCAGCCACACAATGTTTTTCCCTTGTTGCTCAATGCATGCAGTAAATTAGCCCTGGGCCACACTATTCAAACCCTACTCTGAAAATACAATTATTAATTGCCTTGTGGGCTTTTCTATGGTGCTCATCACTAATGTATGTGAAACACTCAGATACTATAATGAATTTATTTTCACAATACTTTTGTGAAATAAACAGTGCTATTATCTCCATTTTACAGACGGGGAACTGAGGCACCAGGAAACTAAGGTCAAGAGTATCCACGAATTTTAGGTGCCCAATTTGAGATCCCTAGGACCTGATTTTTCAGAGCACTTAGCATTATACATACATACTTCATACATTCAAAGCACAACTCTGCACTTCAAAGCATTTCTGCAAATCAGACCACAGAGTTCAAGTGAGGCACCAAGAAAATGAGCATCATCATTAGAGATCACGTCTTAAACAACTTGCCCAGCAACTCTGTGGCAGAGGAAAGGATAGAATCCAACTTTCCAGGGCAGCATTCAGCTGTGCTAACCCAGCTTTCCTGCCCCTGCCTCATTCACCACACACCTTCAAATTTCTGCAATAACTGAGGTAGAGGCCCTATAGACAACAGCCTCCTTCGTTACACACCCGATTCATCCCAAGAGCACCATCCATCCTGTGCACTGAATGAAGCAGGGATGCTGCAGAAAAATAATAAGAGACTAAAAATATATAATAGATGGGCCTGTGTAACCCTAAACCAGTCCCCCTGAGTTCAGGCATATCCTAAATTTTGAGAGCTTGAATTTGCAACCTGAATGTTTTTTTAATGTAGCATGTTTGTGTGTAAGTGTAATTTCCTACGCTTTAAAAAGCAAAACTGGGAAAAGGAAGATCCCTCATGTGGCATCCTATTGATATCAGCGTGGGTCACCAGTAGGTTGGAATTTTAGATCCATCAAACAGACCTCTGCAGCTTGAACAAATGACCAACAGTAATAAATTGCCATCCTCTGGATCAGCTCTAGAGGGGGATGGGACACTTTGCCAGCGGGTTTCGCTCACATTTGCTGACAGCAGAGGAATGGTGAGACAAAGGAATCCTGGTTTAAATTCTATGCTCTAGGGAGTTTCAGAGCAGGAGCAAATCAGAACAGTGAAGGGTACAAGAGCTGGGCAAGGCGCACAGGTCAGGAGACTGATAGCATTACATAACTTAAGGTGTTCCCAGGATCAGTAATGGCATTTGGGCCAACAACCCTCAGCCTAGGAAGTCTCTCAAACATCATGGCCTTAGGTTTCGGCCTTTATCTAGCCCAGGCTGTGGTTATTAGCTCAGAGACAAAGTACCTTCAAGCTGTCATCTAATTAAAAGACAATCGGTGCCCGTCATTAAAATCCTACTATGCCATTTCAGAAAGACATCCCACACATTGCTGTGCAGAACACCACAAATCCTTCATGTAATCTATGAGAACCTCACCTTGTCTCAGTGACCAGTTCTCACTGCATCACACTTGCCTCTCCTGTTTCATTTCATAAAAGCTCAAAATGCCCAACTGCTAGAGACAGGGCACTAGAGGGGGAGGGCTCTGAGTTACAGAGAATTTTTTCCCACCTGCTCAGGATCATATTTGGGGTTAAGAAGGAATTTTCCCTGAGTCAGACTGGAAGAGATCCCGGGGTTTTTTCGCCTTCCTCTGCAGCATGGGTCACTTCAGGTTTAAATTAGTGTAAATGGTGGATTCTCTGTAACTTCAAGTCTTAAACCATGATCTGAGGATTCAGTAATTCAGCCAGAGGTTAAGGGTCTATTACGGGAGTGGGTGGGTGAGGTTCTGTGGCCTGCAACATGCAGAAGGTCAGACTAGAATCACTAGATGATCACAATGGTCCTTTCTGACCTTAAACACAGTGAGTCTAAGTGTCTAGGGCACAGTTCTGCAGTCCTTGCTCAGACTGAACTCCCAAACACATCAATGCAAATTGACCCTGATGGACCGTAGGACAGTGTTCTACATGTTACAGCTCCACATTTTAAACGGTGGTGTGTTCTAAGCTAGAAGGGTAAATTAAAACTCAGTGCATCCATGAGATGTCCAAAAGATACATGCTGCAAGTCAGAGAAGTAAAGAGGAGAAACCTCAGGTGCAGAGGAAGTGGAAGATTTAGAGTGTGCTCACCGCTGCCTATTTCCCCGGTAGCTATAGTTCTCTTAACTGAGTGCATGTATTAATGCAGACCGAAGAGAAGCCAAATCCTGCCTCCAGCTATTGGGTAACTGGAAGTCCTAGAAAACCATATGCTTAGCCAGCTATGTGAGGTAAAAGCATTTGCTCCTAGTGGAATGGGGTGAGGGAGAGTGTCTCACTTCACCCCTAATCACCTCAGGAGATCTGGTTTGCTGCAAGACTGGGCATCTAAAGTTAGCCAACACCTGGAAGAAAAATTCTCAGAGCTGCATGTTATTTTATTCTTGAGCTACAGCTTTGCTGCCTCTACTCACTCTGCAGTAGAAACTTGTTTGGCAGCTAGGCTCCATTTAACCCAGCCTGTATCAGGGAAGGGCTAGGTAAGCACCTATCTCAATGTCTCAGTTCGGCTTGGCAGCTCCCAGGATTCTCAGGCAACAGATGACAAAAGCACTATCACAGTTATCCCCATTCCCTCTGCTCTCGTTACCCATGTGTAGCACAGGGTTTAACTGCTTTTGGAGTATGAAAGATCCTATCTGTTGTCCAGACCTCACTGTACTGGGACCTTATTTCTTTCTAGCCAAACAGTTCAGCAAATTTGAAAAAAACAAAACTTCTAAGCATTCCCCAAATGGGGCTATTCCAGATTAGCAACATTTCTGAGTCTCATTAGCCTGTACTTTGCTATGCTTAGGGCATGCTGTCTTCACCACAAGGACCACTCTCAGCCCTTAAGAGTGCAATTCACCCATAGCAAACAAGCCTCCATCCTCATTTTCTGCATGCGGAAGATCAGAGCAGCACATCCAGTGGTTAGAGCAGGAGACCTGCATCCCTATATCCCCAGGAAGCCTGATTTGTCTAATCTCGGCAAAAAGGCAAGACCTAATATCGATCTACCATTAATTTATAGCATCGTGCACTGGCAGAGCTAGGTGAGGGCCCTATTTTAGTGCTCCTTAGGCGAAACTCCCACTGTGCCACCCCTGGAAAGGTGGCCAAGCTAATGTTTCCCATAAAAGGGAAAAGGCAAGAGCTTTATTTTTTAAAAGCAAGCACAGCATTTGCAGAATCCGAAGTTGCCAAGTGACTAACAATCAGAGAACTCTTTGTGTGCGCCTGTGGTTCTTGTTTTCCTCCTGTTCTAAAGCAGTTTTAAAGCAGGTTCCATTCCTGACTCTAGCAGAAGGGGATTTTATGCAGCCTCCCAGTTACTCCCTTCTGTAAAATGTGGGGGATGACACTAGTCTAAGGTAGGAGGCCTGGTTTGTGGTAAAGGCAATTGAGTGCCTAGAATTAACAGCAGTCAGTGGAAGAGCCGGACTAGACCTCATGGCCTCCTGCCAGCTCCCAGCCAGGAGGCTGCTGTTCCATGTGTGGCATTCCTTGTCACTGAAGAGCAGTCACTTATTCTCCCACAAGGGTACCCCAGAGCAGTAGGAAGAGCGTGAGAGGAGAAAGGAGCCCATCCCTCACACCTAGCAGAAGTTGGTGATGCGGGATCCTGAAAAAGCTAGTGGGAAATCCAAAGCCACCCCAGGAGCAACTGCGGAGAAGAATGCTGGAGGATTTTGGAGATGGAGGAGAGAAAAGGGCAGGCCAGCCTGAGGCAGCTGCTCCCATTAAATGGCTTTCTTCATTCTATTCATCTCCCATAGACTGCTCGACTCCTAATCCTGCTCCCCCTCATCCCCAGGCCTGCCCCTTCTTCCTTCTCCCTCCACGTTACCTGGATGCTAGCAAGGAGAGCAATGGAAGCACAGAAAAAAGCCTTCCTGCTCTGCCTAGCACCTGCGCCCGCAACAGCCCCAGCAACCAGGAGCAGCAATTGAAGGGGCAGTTTTTCAGCCCTGCAGCACTCCTGGATGCATGAGATCCAAGGTAGGTAACAGACTGCATGCCGGGGAAGGATAATGTCATATACCCCCGCGCAGGACATTCTGCATTTCTGCTGGAGGGAACGCTGCTGCTGAGCAGGACACACTCTGTGCATTCTGGGGGTTCGTACTGAGCATGTACCGACAATTTTCAGAGATTTTTAGATCCCAGCCCCAAACTCCACTAAGGATATGGAAACTACCATTTTCAGAAGCTTACAATTTGCCAATATCCAATTGATTTCCACAGGAACAGAAAACTGTACCTCCCACTCCAATGCTAGCCCTGTCAAGTTTCAAATCTTTGCTCCAAAGCATGGAGGTGCTAGAGCTCCTCAAATCAGCTGTAGGAATTTAACATTGGCAAGACCAGCTATTTTTCTCCAGTCTTGCTCTTGGAAGTGGCTAGACCATTTCTGCTGAAATGTCCCAAAATATTCAGCCTGAGGCAGAAACTCCATCACATGGAAAATTTCAACCTAAATGGCTTTTTAGCTTATAAGGAAAAAGCGTTGACTACAGGTGCCATTGCCAGAACTGCCTATAATTATTTCAGAGGAACATTTACATGAAGACTTGTTAAAACAAATACATCAGAACTTGGTTTAATGCAAAAATCAGATGAGCACATTCACTTTGGACTTTGTTACTATGTTACCTGTAGTGAAAAAGTTAGTGCAAGTTCGGTTTCCACATGTCCGCTTGGTGGCAGCACAATTTCATGAGACCGTAGTATTCGCTTTGAGCCCTACACAGAAAGAAAACCTGGTCAAGTAAAGGTCTGAGCATTAGTCCCGGCTTGTTCCTTTCACCCTTTGGGAACTGGCTAGTGCAACCTGGCTCATTGCCAAAGTTTGGACGCAATCAATAGGGGGCACTCTCACAGACAGCAGGGTTTGTAGTGAAAAGATAGTAGAACCTCCATGTTCCGAACACTTCAGGAATGCAAGTTGCTGATAACTCGAACGTTCGTAACTCTGAACGAAACATTATGGTTGTTCTTTGGAAAGTTATAACTGAACATTGACTTAATACAGCTTTGAAACTTTACTATGCAGAAAAAAACCGCTGCTTTCCCTTTTTTATAGTAGTTTACATTTAACACAGTACTATACTGGATTTGCTTCGCCCCCAGTCTCTGCTACTTCCTGATTGCCTACTTCCGGTTCGAAATGAGGTGTGTGGTTGACTGGTCAGTTTGTAACTCTGGTGTTTGTAACCCTGAGGTTCTACTGTATGGTGCTGCTGGATGGAAGCAGAAGCTAGTCCAGCTTGAAGCTAGTCCTGCTCTGCTCCCTGACATCATCTACACCCTGTCCTCCAGCCACCCTTCCCCTTGTGTTGCCTCCCCTTTTGCCAAACCCATTTCTACACCAGGCAACACCAAGGCAAGCAGCAGCTTCTCCCAGCAAAGCAGGGACACAGTGGGGCTCTAGGATGCTGAGCAGCTGGTAGTCTGCAAGTGAAGTGGGCTCCCTGTTCAGGGAGGGAGGCCTGTTCAAACAACCATTACGGATGCCAATAAAGGGGAGATGAGGCTTCATCTGAAAGAAATAGAAGTAGCTGCAGGAATGGCTCATGTGCCGCATGGTGGGAGCGCCCAGACTGGTACCATTTATTGAGGATATGGGAACACCTCCTTAGGGATCTATGGGCCAAGTGATTATAACAGTAGTGTATGGAAAACTTAAAACTAAGCTATCACTTGAAATTTCTGGGGGGTTTCCTTGGTCCTGCTGCCAGGCTGGGGGGCTCCATAGGGAAGTCCACAATCTAGGATCAGCAGCAGTGAGTCTACAGACAGTTCACAGTAAAGTGGAGGTGAGTTGTGTCTGTTTTCAGGAGCACCCCACCTTGTTGCTCTGGCTTTGGGTTCTTACGTGTTCCTGTTCTGAATTCTAAGAAAAATATTGTGCTATACTGCAGCCTTCCAGCAAGAACCCCTTTGTATCTAACTCGTCTGTGTTTATGCTGTAAGCATACCAGTAACAGAGTGACTGTGCACTCCCCCAACAAAGGCCTACCCAGATGAAAGCAAAGTACTTGGCCATTGGAGGATTTGGACAGATTTGCAGTTAGTAATACAGTAGTGGCATACAGCAATATTTCTGCAGCACCAGCCCCAAATGTTCAAACATGTGATTCTTTTTAAAATTATATTTTTTTATTTTTAAGCCAATAAATAGAGGCTTCTTTTTATCTGCCTGCTGGGTTTTGAGTCCTTAGGTCAGGTTTACCAGCTCCTCTGCAACCATTAAAGATATAAATTAACTTTTAAAATGAAAGCTGAGATTCTCACCTAATCAAATGACTTTGGCGGCTGGGGCTTTAAGAGAAACACAGACTTGCAATACAACTGGGAGAGCTGATGTGACTGATTCAGAGCACCACTAATGTATGAATAGTGCATGCTAACCATGTGACTATATTCGTGCAACTCTATAGGGAACTGTCAGCAAAAATAAGCAGGAAGGAAAAAGAGCTCAAGATAAGCTACGCTACAGCAAACACCTCAGGGCTGCTAAGGAGCAGTGGCAGAGCTATTATCTCCAAAGACTCCGGCTTGATTCCTGGGGAGCCTACGGAAGGGCCAAAGGCCAGGAACACAGAAGAACTATGCAGGGTTTAAAAGGGACCCTCAAGAGAGGGGATCATTTTTCAGGGGAAACCAGACAAAGACAGCTATTCAGTCAGGGCTGTCTGAAGAAGGTAGATTTGCCTGCTGTACCACCTGGGGACTGCAAGCCTTGAGGCAGGGGACATGCGTGTAGACAGTTTTCAAATCGTCCCTGAATAGTTTATTTCTACCGTTAAACACTACTTGGATTTTTAAGAAGTCTGTCTGGTCTCTGTATACAACTGGTCAGACTCCTGAAGGAAGAACTGCAGGTGTCTGAACTCAGTCAGACCTGTAGGTTATTGGTGGATGCCCATGGGGCTGTATCCCAGGGCTTGCTCTAAGAATGGGAAAATTGAAAAATTCCACCCCAAGAGAAGTAAAGGCAAGAGGCCTGACACCTGAGGGTGTGCACTCAGCTGAGAAAAGGGAGAGGGGCACCCAGCCCTGCAACCATGACAGTTAGCAACACTGATGTTCTGTCAGTGCCAGAGCTCCTTCTAGTTGTGACAGAGCGGCTTTATTTGTTACGCCACACAGTGGCTATATAATAAAGGAGCAACACAGCTGCCTCCTGAATACACCACTGTATTCAAAGCAGACAAAAGGGACCTGAATGTCTGATAAAGTCTCAGGAAATGCTGTTGAACAACAGTCGAAAAGGGTCTCCCCAGGATGGGGACAGGCTGACAAAGATGGGCTAGTTAAGATGGAATTTTGTCATGCCCTTTTGAAGGAATCCAAGATGTGTTTGTAACACCATATCTTTGCAATTCTCTTTATAAAAAAAAGGATTAAGTCACTAGATTGAAAGCTCATGCACTTGGAGATCTGATATCACTGACATCTGAAAACGGCCTTCATATCAGGAAAGACAGTTACTTTTCTGTTACTGGTGTTCTTTGAGATGTGTTGCTCGTGTCTATTCCACAATAGGTGTGTGTGCTCGCCACGTGCACCGGTGCTGGAAATTTTTCCCGTAGCAGTACCCTTAGGGGGGGTGCCCCCTGCGGCCCCTGGAGTGGCGCCTGCCTGGCGTGGTATAAGGGGAGCTGCACACTTCCCCTACCCTCAGTTCCTTCTTGCCAGACAACTCTGACAGAGGGGAAGGAGAGTGGGATGTGGAATAGGCATGAGCAACACATCTCGAAGAACACCAGTTACGGAAAAGGTAACTGTCTTTTCTTCTTCGAGTGATTGCTCATGTGTATTCCACAATAGGGGATTCCAAGCTATATCTGTTGGAGGTGGGTAGGAGTTCACAAGTTCCCAGGACGGACGACAGCCCTGCCAAACCCGGCGTCATCCCTGGTTTGAGGAACAATCGCATAGTGCGAGGTGAACGTGTGAACCGAAGACTACGTGACGGCCTTACAAATGTCCTGGATGGGGACGTGGGTCATGAAGGCAGCCAACAAGGCCTGCGCCCGAGTCAAGTGTGCCCTCACAATGGGCGGCGGGGGAACCCCCACCAGCTCATAACAGGAACAGATGCAAGAAGTGATCCGATTGGAAAGCTACTGGGTGGAAATCGGCTGGCCCCTCGCATGTTCAACCGAGGCGACGAACAGTTGCGAGGACTTTCTGAACAGCTTGGTCCACTCGAGCTAGAAAGCCAGAGCCTGCCGCACATCGAGAGTGTGGAGACAGCGCTCCCCTCACTGGACGCATTAGGCTTGGGGCAGAGGACCGGGAGAAAAATGTCCTGACCCATGTGGTAAGCAGAGACCACCCTCGGGAGGAACATGGGGTGTGGGCAGAGCTGGACCTTGTCTTTATGAAAGACCATGTATGGCAGCTTGGAGGTCAGGGCCCTGAGCTCTGAGACTCGCCTGTCTGACATGATTGCAACCAGGAAGGCCACCTTCCACGAGAGGTGAGACCAGGAGCATGTGGCCAGTGGTTCAAACGGTGGCCCCATGAGGCGAATCAACACGACGTTTAGGTCTGACTGCGGGACCAGGGGTCTAGAATATGGAAAAAGATGGCCCAAACCCTTAAGGAACTGGCCAATCATAGCATGAGAAAATACCCTGTGCCCTTGCACCAGCAGATGGAAGGCCGATATGGCTGCCAGGTGCACATTGACTGACGAGGGCGCCAGGCCCTGGGCCCTCAGAGGTGGAGGAGGTAATCAAGGACAAGCTGGATCGGGGTGGTCACCAGGGAGACACCCTGATCCGCCACCCACCTAGATAACCGGGATCACTTTGCCAAATAAGCACAGCGAGTGGAGGGCCATCTACTTTCGAGGAGAACGCACTGAACCTGCTCTGAACACATCCTTTCCTCTCTACCTAACGACTGAGAAGCCACACCATGAGGTGAAGAGCCGCCAGGTTGGGGTGGAGGAGGCGGCCCTGGTCCTGAGAGCAGGTCTAAGCGGAGTGGCAACGGCCACGGCGGAGCTACCGCCAGGCCTGTGAAGGTCCTGTACCAATGCTGCCTGGGCCATGCCAGGGCAATCAGGAGGACCCGGGCCTTGTCCGTCTTCATCTTCTCCAGGACCCTCCTGATTAGAGGGAACGGGGGAAAGGCGTAGAGAAGCCGGCCTGACCAGGACAGGAGAAAGGCATTGGAGATAGCGTCCCTTCCCAGGCCCCAACCTGGAGCAGAACCGGGGGCACTGCCGGTTCTGCCAAGTCGCGAACTGGTCCACCTGGGGAGTTCCCCGCCTTCGGAAAAGCCAGTGGGCCACTTCCGGGGAGAGGGACCACTCGTGTTGCAAGGAAAAGTCCCTGCTCAAGTGATCTGCCCTCTTGTTCTGGGCACCCGGTAGATGGAAAACCTTCAGGTGGATGTCGTGGGCTACAGAGAAGTCCCACAGCCTGAGGGCTTCACGGCAGAGGATCAGGCCCCGCCTTGCCTGTTGAAATAGAACGTTGAGGCCATGTTGTCAGTGAGGACCTTGACTACCTTGCCCTCCAGGTGCGAGCAGAAGGCCATACACGCCAGCCACACCGCCCTGAGCTCCTTGACGTTTATATGTAAGGTCAGGTCTTAAGCCGACCACAGGCCTTGGGTCTGAAAGGTCCCCGCATGGGCCCCCCAACCCAGGTACGACGCAACAGACACCAGCTCCAACGACGGGGCCCTGTCCCTGAACGGTACCCCTTGGAGCACGTTGTTTGGGGCGGACCACCACTGTCGGGAGGTGATCACAGAGTCCGGCACGGTGAGAACTTTGTCCATCCTGTCCGTGGCCTGGGAGAACTTCGAGGCCAACCAGAGCTGGAGGGGCCTCATCCTGAGTCTGGCGTAAAGGTCCACGTACGTGCATGCCAACATGTGACCCAAGAGTTGTAGGCAAACCCTGGCTGTTGTCACCAGGAACCTTGTGACCGAGTCGATGAGAACTTTCAGGGTCTCAAATCTGTCTGGCGGGAGAGAGGCCCTGACCGACACTGCGTCCAGGAGCGCCCCGATAAACTCTATGCATTGGACCGCGACTAACATGGACTTTGTATTGTTTACCCACAAGCCCAAGGTGGCGCATGTAGAGAGGAGGAGAGCCACGTGATCCCTCACCTGCGACGGGGGGGAGGAAAGGGGGGGCTGCCCTTGACAAGCCAATCGTCCAGATACGAAAATATCTGGACCTCCCGCCATCTGAGGTAGGCCGCTACCACCGACAAGCATTTTGTAAACACCCTGGGGGCAGTGGACAGACCAAACGGGAGGACTGTGAATTGGTAATGATTCTGTCCCACAACGAAATGGAGGCAGCACCTGTGCCCCTCGAATATGTGGATGTGGAAGTACGCGTCCTGTAGATCGAGGGCAGCGTATCAGTCCCCGGGATCCAGGGAGGAGATGATGGAGGCCAGGGAGACCATGTGGAACTTGAGCTTCACCATGTACTGGTTCAGACCTTGGAGATCCAGAATGGGCCTGAGCCCCCCTTTGGCCTTCGGGATAAGGAAATAACAGGAGCAATACCCCTTGCTCATGAACTCCTCGGGCACCATCTATATCACTCCTAGACCTAAGAGCTGGCCCACCTCCTGCTCGAGCAGAGCTTCGTGCGAGGGATCCCCCACAGGGGGTAGGGGCGGGGGGGTGGTTGGGCGGGGAGGAAGTAAACTGGAGGGTGTAACCCCGGAGATGGTGTTGAGGACCCATCGGTCCAAGGTTAGCTGCGACCATTCCGTGAGGAAAGCACACCACCAGTTGGAAAAGGGAAGCTTTATTGGAGGTGGATCCCTGATGAGGACTGGTGGGATGCCCCCGAGCATCCAGTCAGAAATGTCTTTTCCCTGCCTGCTTGCCCTTGGAGGACCCAGGCTGGGGGGCAGGCCGAGACTGCCTCTGAGGGCATCTCTTATAGTCCCGCTGCTTCTTATGGGCGGCCTCGTACTTTGGGAGGGCAGCCTGGGTGGGAATCTGCTGCGGCTTGAACTTAGGTTTTGCTGGAGCCGGGACATAGAGGCCCAGAGTCTGGAGGGTCATGTGGGAGTTTTTCATGCCATGCAGCCTTGTATCTGTTTCCTCCGCAAACAGAGCTTTCCCGTCAAACGGGAGATCCTGCATGGAAGACTGAGCTTCACCGGACAGCCCAGAGAGCAGGAGCCATGACGCCCGTCTCATGGACACCGCGAAGGCCATTGATCGTGCGGCCGTGTCGGCACCATCCCAGGCTGCCTGTAGGGACGCCCTAGCAGCCGCTGCCCCTTCCTCCACTCCACTTGAACTCCTTCCTATCGCGCTCCTGGAGGGAGTCCTCAAACTTGGGCAGGGAGCCCCACAGACTGAACTCGTAACGGCCCAGGAGAGCCTGATGGTTTGCCACTCGTAACTGGAAGCTTGAAGATGAATCAACTTTCCTTCCGAAAGACTCCAGTCTCCAAGAGTCTTTGTTCTTTGGGTTCGGGGCTGGATGACCCTGCCGTTTCCTGCGGTTGACCGACTCGACCACCAGGGAGTTGGGCGCCGGGTGGGTATACAAGTACTCATGCCCCTTAGCGAGTACAAAGAACTTGCGTTCCGCATTTTTAGAGATGGGGGCCAATGAGGCTGGTGTTTGCCACAGGCATTTGAAATCTTAGCCACCCCTTCATGGAGAGGCAAGGCCTCCCTACCCGGTGCCAATGGGGACAACACATTAAACAGAGAGTCTGAGGGCTCCTCCATCTCCTCTGCCTGGAGGTGGAGGCTTGCAGCCACCCTCTAAGAGTTCTTGGTGGGCCCTGAAGTCCTCCTACGGGATAGAGGGGGGCGGGGCCGCAATTGCCTCCTCCAGGCGGGGCAAAGAGGCCGGTGCGATGCTCTGCGTGTCGGCCGGCACGGGAGGTTCCGCCACCTGGTCAGACTCTGGGCACGGTGCCAAAGACACACGTCCCACCGCCTCCTTTCTCGGGAGTCTGGAGAGGGAGGCCAACGGTGCCTCCGAAGCTCCGGCCACAGACTGAGCTGCCACTGGGGCTGCACTGGAGGCCATGGTGCCCACTGGTACCATTGGTCTGGCCAAAATGTTCAGTGCCACTGCACCTGCTGTGGCACCAGCAGGGTCAGCTGTTCGGGTTGTCTGGCCTGGCCCATCGAAGGACGGCTACGAATAGAGACTGGTCTGGCATAAGATCTGCTGCTGTCTCTGGACCGGGAGGAGCGGAGGGGCCAGGATCTACGATGGCCACAGGATCGCAATCTCGACATGGAGGACCAGTACCGGCGGTAACAGCTGCTCTGCGAACAGCCTCAATGAGCGGACATGCGACAGTGAAACGCCGGCGATCGATGCCCGGGGCTGCGATATCTTGGAGACTTGGAACGGGAGTCCGAGAGGAAATGGTGTCAACGACCGTGCTGTGATCGACTGCGGTACCCTCTCCAAGACTAGGACTGAAGGCGACGTCCGCCACGATCCCGCCGATATTCGTTCCTTGAGGACGAGCGGTGCTGCGAGTCCCAGCCGGCCGGAACCCAGCCAGACAGTCTGGTCGGCGTTGAGGGCAATCCACCTGGACACTGCCCCAAGCAATTGCTGGTTGGTGATTGGCGTTGGGAACGTTCCCTCGACTGAGACCAGTACCGGGCCGTAGGCGACTGTGGAGATCCCAGCGGCGGCTTACCTCTGGAGCACGGGGCCAACATCGGAGGCGCTCCGGGCACTGGCATGGACATAACATCCCGGGCCACCTGGAGGGCTTCAGGAGTGGACAGCATCCGGACAGGCCTGTTCCAAAGGGGCCGGGCTACTCTGCGCAACGTGAGTCGGAGGAGAGGAGGGGTGGGAGAGTTTCAGTTTGGAGCTGGCAGGGGAAATGGAGGAAGGCCAGAACAGGGTCTGGCTCCCTATCCCCCAAGATGGACCTCACTGAGGGGTCCTGTTTTCTGTACATACAAACTCTGTTTTGGACTGTGTTCCTGTCATCTAATAAACCTTCTGTTTTACTGGCTGGCTGAGTGTCACGGGTGAATCGCAGGAAGTGGGGGGTGAAGGGCCCTATCTCCCCCAAACTTCAAGACACCTTCCCATAAGGGGCACTGAAATCGGTTTCCTGATATCCTGACATAGAGGTTCTGGGAACTGAACTCCCTCATTCTGGAATTGCATGAGGAACTAACAAAGCTATTTGGATGCCTGTTCGTTAGAGAAGAGAGGGGATGAAGGAAATCTGATGGAAATATTTTCTGATTTAAAGCAGGAAGTGACAGAACCGGTACTCCAAATAGCAACAGAGCTGCTAGGGCCTGCTGGAAACGAGGACTTGACAGCCTCAACATGCACAGATGAGGTTGTAGCAGAGTTTCTCGCTGTTCTCAGAGTGGCAGTGACAGCTGGTTGAATCCATAGCTCTGTATTTGAATATTCTGGGTCTTCTTGTAAGATGAACCCTTTAAGTTTAAATGTTCAGGCTAACGTTTTTGGTTTTTTTTGACAACTACTAAGTTCTCTGCAGGGGTTTTGACTGCAGCAGCAGATTTAATCAACTTCAGCTCAAGATTAGTGAGGTTTTATGCCTGGGAATCGTGTTGGCTTTCAAACAATGCTTAAGCACTGTTCAGTGACAGGAATCCCTGTATGTTGAGCTGAGCTTACAAGTAAACCAGGAATGGACCCCATTCCTTCCCAGCTTAGCTCCTGCCTACATGCACACTGACGTATGTACACAATGTACGTATAAAACCAATGCATTAATTTAGACACTTACAGGTCCATATAACACACTTGCAACGCAAGTTCATACACTTTAAAATATACATTATTTTTAAGTCAAGTGATATCCATTCTCCTGCATTTTGCACCCCTTTGAAGTCACTTTTCTACCAGGATTACGGTAGCAGTGCAGTTGGGCAGTGATTCTGTAGTTATTATGAAGCAAAAAAACACAAGGAAAATCCTCTGAAAGTGCAAGAGGGAGCATGTTAACTCCCGTCCTTCTGTAGCTCCATTTGACTGGCCCTAAGCTCTCTATGAGGGAAAAAACCTCTGTTCTGCCCTGAGACAAAATGTAACATGTAAAACAGGTCAAGAGGTTGAGTTTTGATGAAGTTGGGAGAATGAGGGTTTGTAACAGAAACTCAGTTTCATAATAAAAAGTTACTTTTGGCCTTAATGATGGGAAGTCTAACTCACTCTGTGAAGATATATTTAAATACTATGACAGTGGAAGTACACAAGAAAGGAAAAAATGTTAAGATCTTACTCATGAACCTAACACTGCACAGGTACCGAAACAGCGTATTGTATTCGTGGAATAGTAGGTGATAGTCTCCTTGTACACATGCATTACAAAATGCAACCTTAATTTTCATATTTCTTGACATTTCAGCGCTTAACACTGCAACTGTTGTGTTGCTCTTACCATTTAAGGCTAAGTATTAAATGCAAGTTACCTGCATTTTGACTGCAATGACCACAGAAATGAGCTCCTTATCCATTTCCTTTAAGACGACCAGTTTCTTTAAAGTCAAGGTGCACAACCTGCAAGCAAGAACACAGGAGAAACAGCTATGAGTTACGCCTGGAAAAGGACAGGACATGAAGTCAGAGCACCCCGGAGGTACAGCATGCCCTTGGGATGAATTTCTTCCTTTTCCTTTTATGTACTGGAGAACAGAGTACAGACTACTGACCCACAAGCTAGGTTAAAAAACTAGCTCTTAAAGCCAGACAACCAATAGAATTCAGAGTTGCACATTTTCAAGTTTGTTGGTTGTTTCACTTTGCAACTCCAGGCCCATGAAGACCTACTTCTACCTGTTTGTCAACTGTTGTTTTCATGAGTTCTTTTAAAAGTTAATAAGCAGTTCTGGCCACCCAAATGGAAAAACATGAGAGGGATTTAAGCTCTTCCCTCTGTCCCCTGCTGCTGGCATGCCAAGCAGATGAAAGTAGTGTCACGCTCCACTCATTGCTACTTTGCTTTGTTCAAAGCTGTTAAGAAAATAAGAATGGCCATATTGGGTCAGACCAGTGGCCCATCTAACAGACTATCCTGTCTCTGACAGTGGCCAGTACCAGATGTTTTCAGAGGGAATTAACAGAACAGGGCAACTTATGGAGTGATCCATCCCTGCTATCCAGTCCCAGCTTCTAGCAATTAGAGGTTTAGGGACACCCAGAGCATGGGGTTGCATCCCTGACCATCTTGGCTAATAGCCAAGAATGGACTGATCCTCCATGAACTTCTCAACACTTGCAGAGTTTTTCTGCTGTAAGTTTAACCGGTGATAGGGAATCAGTGAAAATAAAGCACTGGTTTGTGTACTCACTTAATTCCTCAGGCGTCAGAGTGTTTACATTAGCAGCACGTCCATCCCCGATGAGAGCTGCACTCTAGGGAAGCTATCCCACAGTGCAGCTCTCTCCAGTTTGACCATGGGAGGGAAGTGGGGGATGATGGCGGGGCATCCTGGGTCCTTGCACAACCTCCTCTCCCCGAACATGGATAAGCTCCAGTAGCTCAGCATGGCTCCAGGCAGGGGATCCTTTGCTCCGTGGAGCAGGCATTGTCACCTGGCCAGATAAGTGAGCACTTGCCAAGAAAACAGGAAGGGGAGTTTTAAAGTTCCCGGGGCTTTACAGGGGGAGGGGTGGATGTCTGTTTATCTGGCATCAGAGCAGCAGAGCAGCTGGCTAGAGTGGTCACCTTGGCACTGTGGGATATCCTGCAGAGGCTAAAAGCTACGTAAACAGGAAGAATGTGTCTTCACCTGCACATCATTGCAAATGCATCACCGGTAAGAGCTGTAAACCTCTCCTGGAGGTGGTTTTCTTTTTGCAGTGAAACTTCTGAGTTTCACTGCAAGAAGTCATTAACAAGTGTATCCCATGCTTTTTGTGAAAAAAAAGGAACTTTTTCTTATTTTAAATGGCAAGTGTAGATATGCCCTAATTCTTTTTTGAACAGTTATACTTTTGGCCTTCACAACATTGCCCGGTAACGAGTTCCTCAGGTTGACTGTATGCTGTCTGAAGTACTTCCTTTTTTCAAACCTGCTGCCTATTAATCAGGTGACCCCCATTCTTGTGTTATTTGATGTCGTCAGTGATCCGATACTACTGTGCATTGAAATAATTCCTTGTATAAAGTACGGATGGAATTATTTCAATACACAAGTGTTAATATCAAGAAACAAGCATTAGTGTCTGGATTTTAATATTGGACTGGCCAGAAAGAAGCCCTTCCACTCTGCACACTCAGGGAAGATCCTGCTTTACTGAGCCACTTCTCAGACACCTCTTCCCAGCACAGCTCCTAGGTATGACTTCTCCTAGGAGCCTTACAACTCTACCATTTGGCTTGGTGTTTGGTGGGCATGGTTCCGTCAGATCCTCTCTCTATTCATTAGCCAATTTATTTGAGCATAAGCTTTCATGAGCTACAGCTCACTTCATCGGATGCATACTGTGGAAAGTGTAGAAGATCTTTTTATACACACAAAGCATGAAAAAAATACCTCCTCCCACCCCACTCTCCTGCTGGTAATGGCTTATCTAAAGTGATCACTCTCCTTACAATGTGTATGATAATCAAGGTGGGCCATTTCCAGCACAAATCCAGGGTTTAACAAGAACGTCGGGGGGGGGGGGGGGGGTGGAAACAAGGGGAAATAGGTTACCTTGCATAATGACTTAGCCACTCCTAGTCTCTATTCAAGCCTAAGTTAATTGTATCCAATTTGCAAATGAATTCCAATTCAACAGTTTCTCGCTGGAGTCTGGATTTGAAGTTGATTATCATACACGTTGTAAAGAGAGGGGTCACTTTATATAAGTTATTACCAGCAGGAGAGTGGGTTTGTGTGTGTGTGGGGGGGGGGGGGGGGCTGAGAAAACCTGGATTTGTGCTGGAAATGGCCCAACTTGATTATCATACACATTGTAAGGAGAGTGATCATTTTAAATAAGCCATTACCAGCAGGACTGTGGGGTGGGAGGAGGTATTTTTTCATGCTTTGTGTGTATAAAAAGATCTTCTACACTTTCCATAGTATGCATCCGATGAAGTGAGCTGTAGCTCACGAAAGCTTATGCTCAAATAAATTGGTTAGTCTCTAAGGCGCCACAAGTACTCCTTTTCTTTTTGCGAATACAGACTAACACGGCTGTTACTCTGAAATCTCTCTATTCACTATGAGAACAACAGGAACTCCAGTCTCTTTGGAGCTATCTTCCTAACTCTCCACACTTGGGCTGCCTGTGCCTGATATTTTTTTTTTTGGGGGGGTGACAGTCCTCGTCATCACAGATACTGCCATTCCTCAGCATGAGTTATGCTTCGAAATCCATCTTCTCCAACCCATCCTAATCTGTCTGGCCTCTCTCAGTCCCAAGGGAGAACCACCACATAAACAAAGAGCACAAACAAAAGCCTCCCCCCCCCCCCCCCCCCCGCCAAGATTTGAAAGTATCTTGTCCCCTTATTGGTCCTTTGGGTCAGGTGCCAGCCAGGTTAGCTGAGCTTCTTAACCCTTTACAGGTAACAGGATGTTGCCTCTGGCCAGGCAGGATTTTATAGCACTGTATACAGAAAGATGGTTACCCTTCCATTTATATTTATGACAGAGGCGATCAACAGATAGTTGATCCAATCACCTCCTTCCCATGTGTGTCTATCCTATTTTCCCAGTAAGAGCGGAGGACCTTGTCTCTCGTACACCTGTACACTGCACTTCCTGACCCAGCAAGAGCAAGAAGTGAAACTGATCCATACTGTGTTGGTTTCATTCCCTGGCTGCTACTCCTGCAAGCACTGTATGAACATCAGACCATAGGGCTTGAAGGTCACTGAGTCCCCTGGTACTGCAGGCAGCCCCATCATATAATCTTGGTCACAGACTCATCAAGCTGCAGCTTCAGACTAGTTAGGTCATTTGCCCCAACAGCCCCTATTAGGAGGCTTCTCCAGAACCTCTCTCCTCTAATGGTTAGAAACCTAATTTCCAATGTAAATATACTCATGGCCACTATTCCATTTGTTCTTGTGCCAACATTGTCTTAAGCTTCCACAGCTCCTCTCCCTCCCTGGTGCTTATCACTTCAGCAGGACCAGCAGCACATACTCCATGCTGGGAGCAGAGACACCTACCAAAGGGGGAAAAATGCCCCACATCAGACCAAACTGGAGACTGGCAAGACAGTGCACTCAGCCCCTAAGAGAGAGCAGATGTGAAAGAGCAAAGGCCCTTCTAGCAACCCCTCCTGCTGGCAGGCTACAGAGGGACCCACATGCATGTTTCATCATGAGAGAGACTCAGAACATTGACACCCTCTTCCACCCAACCTCCCCGTACCCCCAACACCAACCATGGACAAAACCCCAGAAAACAAACCAACTTAAACAAGTAAAATAAAATGAAAAGCTCTACTCCACATAGAGGTTTTACCCCGCAAAGGATCCAGAGAACCACAAAGTCTCCAAGGGGCTGCATTATTATCTATTTTACACAGAAATGTGTGCAACACTGGGACAATTCATAGTACCTCTGGGCCTCAGTTTCCCCATGTGTACAACAGGGATAACAGCCCTGCCCTACAGGGATGTTGTGCAGATGAATACATTACAGATGGAGAGGTGCTCAGATACTACAGGAATTGGCAGCAATGTAAAACTGAAACTCAGCCCCTCCTTAGCCAGTTGACGACAAAGGGCAAAAGGGAGAATGGAGGCTCTCACACACCAAGTCCATCCACACAGAAAGGTGGAAGCTCAAACTGACGGAAAGTGGGAAGGAAATAGCACAGAAAGGCAGAAACAGGGGGAGAGGAGAGCGAAGCCCAGTATTTTTGACTGCACATCTGGTTTTTACTGTGTGCCAACACTAATTAGAAGTGATTCAGAGATAAATCTCAGGTTTCAGAGTAGCAGCCGTGTTAGTCTGTATCCGCAAAAAGAAAAGGAGAACTTGTGGCACCTTAGAGACTAACAAATTTATTTGAGCATAAGCTTTCGTGAGCTATGGCTCACTGCTGTAGCTCACGAAAGCTTATGCTCAAATAAATTTGTTAGTCTCTAAGGTGCCACAAGTCGTCCTCTTTTTTCTTTTTTTTAAAGAGATAAATCTGTCCCCTACTCCAGATTGAGGGAGGGGAAGGGGCCTCTGCTCCTCACCCCATCCCAAAAGAAATGTCAAGTGTCAAGCACATGCATGCTGCAGCAGAGTCAGGAACTCGTTGTGATGCCATTTGTTTTCTTTGTAATGCTGTAGCTGGAGAACACTCACACCCCCCTGCTTGCCAAAATCCACAGAGCTGTGGCTGGTCAGGTGATGAGAGCAGAGGTATAACAGGACAGGCATTGTCTCTGCTGACAGACCAAAACAATCTGCTCTTTTTGTCCATCATACCCAAAGCTTGAGAAGGGAAAACTTACGTAAAGAAACAATTGTGCTCTCAGCACACACAGAAATATACAAGGAGCATTCTGTTCTCCACTGACATTCTTTCAATTAGTCATTTATAAGCTTTGATCAAACCCATGCAGCACTGCTGCCTGAGAAAGCCTCTCACAGTGATCAGGGAAACAAAAGCAGTTAAAAAAAGACATGAGATACATCTGCTTTCTTTATCCATGATTGCTGGACAACTGGTACTAAAAGGCTCTTCGCACCAAGAACAATGAAGCATTTATATCCTCTAGCAGAGGAGGAGATTCAGAGAAATCCACAGTGTAAAAATCATTCATGCAGTCAGTGTGTTTATTATTGCAGGTCTAACTTGTCTAGCTTCTACCTATCTGTTACTTTACAAATCAAAGTAGGAAATGGGAGGAGACTAACGCTTGCAAAAAAAATAATTTTTTTTAAAGGTTATTCTAAGGGTATATTGATTGCAGCCACAGCCACATTTGGAGTAATGCACGAACAGTGGATTCAGTGGCTAAAACCAATGGGGGGCCTCCATGTACAGATGCGTACACAGAACAGCACCAAGATTATCCAAAAAGGAGGCACAAAGGTATCACCCCCTTTGTGTTCTTGTCCATCTGCTTGGCATTTTAGTGATACCTAAGTCTCGCAGATCAGCATTTGTCTGCTCTTAGCATCTTTATTAACTAACTAGAAAATGTTGCAATGAGCATGTTAAATTTCATGAGCAATACTAAACTGAGAGGAGTTAACACCAGGAAGGACAAAAATACAGTGATCTAGAGAGATTTGAAACAGAAAAAATGATTTTCAGCTTGGAAAGATGCACTCAACATACACAGGGAAAAATAATCTAGTACACAGCTATCCAATAGGAAGGAGGACACTTGGAATCAATACTGCAAGAGACACCAAGGGCGATGACAGAAGTAGGCTGAATGACTTGTAAATATTTCAAAACTGCATATTGCGCATGTGCAGCAGAACATTTTTCGTGCACTCGTTTCAGCATCCACCTGTAACTGAGTATGCAAATGCATAGCTAGTTCAGGGCACACAGGTGGGTTCAAGATGCATAGTTAAACCCACAAAAGCTTAGAACCCTCACTTTTGTATTCCTTGTTTATCTTAACTGTGCAATCATGCAATTTTTGCATTTAATAGATACATAATTTTGATTATTCTTGCTCATTTCATTTACGCCAAGGTTGGGATTGGGATTGACTTCCCCTCCCAGCTTTTATTGGCAGGGATCTTTTGTGTTTTTTGCTTTTCTCAAGGCACTTAAATATCCATTGGGAGGACAGATGGGTACCACTCAGTTTCTGAATCTGAAATGGAACCTTGGGCCTTCCCTTAATCATAAGCCAGGTTTCCATAAAAGAGTTGGAGGCTCTTGCCTAGATTCTCCATCAATTAGAGCTACAAACTACTACAGAATAAACACAGGTCCAATGAATATAAAAGGCTGTCTTTCTAAAGTAAAGATGTGAGAATCTGACACTAGCTTTAAACAGAAGCCTGGTCTTCACCCATTTCCTTCAGCCTCTGAAGGTATAGAATCAGACTTGTAAGGCTTGAAGAGACCTCAAGAGTTCTCCTAGTCCAGGGGTTCTCAAACTTTTTCTGAGGCCCCCCACAACATGCTATAAACACTCCTCGGCCCACCTTTGCCACAACTGTTTTTCTGCATATCCAATAGTTTAAAAGCCAGGGCCAGCATTAGGGGGTAGCAAGCAGGGCAATGGCCCAGGGTCCGACACCACAGACAACCTTGCAAAGCTAAATTACTCAGGCTTCAGCTTCAAGCCTGGGTAGCGGGGCCTCAGCTTGGGCTTCAGCTCAAGGGGGGGGGGGGGGATGGAGGAGGGCTCAGGCTTCAACTTTCTGCCCCGGGGCCAGCTAGTCGAAAGCCAGCCCTCCTCTCTGATTTATTTTGATAAACCCCCTGAAACCTGCTCACGGCTGCCCAGGGTGCCCCGGACCCCTGGTTGGGGAACCACTGTCCTAGTCCATCCCCCAGTGCTGAGGCAGGATCAAGTATATCTAGACTATCCCTAACAGGCGTTTGTCCAACCTGTTCTTATAAGCCTCCAGTGATGGGGATTCCACAACCTCCCATGGTAACCTACTGAAGTACTTAACCATCCTTTGGGTATGTCTACAGTACAAAATTATTTCAGAATTATTCTATTCGAATTTTTGGAAGCGATTTTATACATTTGGTCTTGTGTGACCCCACTAAAGCGCATGAATTCAGCGGATTGCGTCCACAGTACCAAGGCTAGCATCGAATCTCGGAGTGGTGCACTGTGGGTAGTTATCCCACAGTTCCTGCAGTCCCCGCCGCCCATTGGAATTCTGGATTAAGCTCCCAGTGGATGATGGGGCAAAAACATTCTCGAGGGTTTCTGGGTGTGTGTCGTCAGTCGCTCCTCCCTCTATGAAAGCTAGGGCAGACAATCGTTTCGCACCTTTTTGGCATGCAGATGCCATACTGCTTTCAGCAGACGGTGCAGTACGGTACTCTGCTTCTCTCCTGGAACTATGAATCCACCTCATATTTCCTCTTGTCTTTCTATGTAATCTCTATAAGTATCTACTCTCTCTCTTCCTCATCGACCGCTTACGTTGCCAACTCTGCTCAGCCATCGTGAACTGAGCAGCACAGCTTCCACCGCCAACTCTGCTCTCCCGCTCTTGCCATGCTACCGAGATTCTCCATGTCTGTCCTGTGCTCCCGCCTCCATGAAAGCTACAGAAGACAACCATTTCCCGCCTTTTTTCAGCTATCATGAACCGAACAGCACCTCTTCCACTGCCACTCTGTTCTCCTACATTTCATGCCCTTTTTCCAGGATTACCTGTGCAGGCGCCATAGCGCGGCAAGCATGGAGCCCGCTCAGATCTCCGCTGCAATTTTGACCATTGTAAATACCTCATGCATTATCCAGAGGTACGTGCAGTACCTGCAAAACCGGGTGAGGAAGCAACGACAGTGTGATTACTATACTGATGAGGACATGGACACAGACCTTCCTAGAAGCACGGCATATGGCGTTTGGGAGATCATGGTGGCACTGGGCCAAGTTCATGCCGTGGAACACCGATTCTGGACCTGGGAAACAAGCACAGACTGGTGGGACCGCATAGCGTTGCGGGTATGGGATGATTCCAAGTGGCTGCGAAACTTTCGTATGCGATGGGCCACTTTCATGGAACTTTGTGACTTGCCGTCCCCTGCCCTGAAGCGCAAAAGACACCAAAATGAGAGGAGCCCTCACAGTTGAGAAGCAAGTGGCCATAGCCCTATGGAAGCTTACAACGCCCAACAGCTAACGGTCAGTCGGGAATCAGTTTGGAGTGGGCAAATCTGCTGTGGGGGCTGCTGTGCTGCAAGAAGCCAACGCAATCATTGACCAGCTGCTATCAAGGGTAGTGACTTTGGGAAATGTGCAGACGATTGTGGATGGCTTTAATGCACTGGGGTTCCCTAACTGCGGCAAGGCGATAGACGGAACGCATTTCCCTATCTTGGCCCCGGAACACCGGGGTGGCCAGTACATAAACAGCAAGGAGTACTTTTCCATGATGCTGCAAGCACTGGTGGATCACAAGGGACGTTTCACCAACATCAACGTGGGATGGCTGGGAAAGGTGCATGACGCTCGCACCTTCAGAAACTCTGGTCTGTTTGAACAGCTGCAGGAAGGGACTTACTTCCCAGACCAGAAAATTACTGTTGGGGATGTTGAAATGCCTATAGTTATCCTCGGGGACCCAGCCTACCCCTTAATGACATGGCTCACGAAGCCGTACACAGGCACCCTGGACAGTAGTAAGGAGCAGTTCAACTGTAGGCTGAGCAAGTGCAGAATGGTGGTAGAAAGTGCACTGGGACGTTTGAAAGCGCACTGACGCAATTTACTGACTCAGTTAGATCTCAGCACAACCAATATTCCAATTGTAATTGCTGCTTGTTGTGTGCTCCACAATATCTGAGAGAGTAAGGGGGAGACGTTTATGGCAGGGTGGGAGGTGGATGCAACTTGCCTGGCGCCAATTTCGAACAGCCAGACAACAGGGCGATTAGAAGAGCGCAGCAGGGCGCACTGCACATCAGAGAAGCTTTGAAAGTCAGTTTCATGACTGGCCAGGGTACGGTGTGACAGTTGTGTTTGTTTCTCTTGAAGTTACCCGCCCCCTATATATATGAAAGTAAATAAAGTCACAATTGTTTAAAGAAAACATTCTTTATTATTTGTTCCCAACACATTGAGAGAAATCAGAAGGTACACCGGGGGAGGGGGTATTGGGTTAGGGGGGTGGAGGAGGAGAGAAGGACAAGCCCAGAAACCAAATCAAAATTTAGGATATGCCAGCTTTCTGCTGCTTGTGCAATCTTCTGGGGTTGAATGTGTGGGTCCCCGTAGCCTCCCACCATGTGTTCTTGGGAGTCTGGGTGAAGAGGCTATGGAACTTGGGGAGGAGGGAGAGTGGTTATTCAGGGGCTGCAGTGGCAGTCTGTGGTCTCGCTGCCTTTCCCGCATTAGATCCATCATACAGCGGAGCATGTCAGTTTGCTCCCCCACGAGCTTGACCATAGCATCCTGCCTGCTCTCATCACGCGCGTCCCTCCTCTCCCTGTTCATTTAATGCTTTATGGGACTCCACAATTGTTTACCTCCACACTTTCAGCTGGGCCCTATAAGTGCGGGAGGACTACATGAGCTCAGCGAACATGTAGTCCCGAGTTTGTTTTTTCCGCCGCCTTCTTTTTGTACGACACTGCTCTGCGTCCCGGTAGTAGCCTCTTTGCGTCATGGCCCTGAAGACTTTAGCGTACGTATTTGCGGGGGTTTTTTTGGAACGTTGTTCTGCCATAACAGATTAGTCTCCCCAACATGCGATGAGATCCAGTACTTCCCATTCGGACCACGCTGGAGCTCGTCTGCAAATCCGGGACTACGTGGTCTCTTGTGATGGTGGACTCTGCATGGTCGCCTGTGGTGGTGGACTGTGCTTATGGTCACCTGTGCAGATGATGACCAAACAGGAAAAGAAATTCAAACGTTCCTGGGGCTTTTACTGCCTACCTGGCTAGTGCATCGGAGTTGAGAGTGTTGTTCAGAGCGGTCACAAGGGAGCATTCTGGGATAGCTCCCAGAGGCCAATAACGTCGAATTGCGTCCACAATACCTGTAACCCGGAACTGCAATCTCGATTTTAGCGCTACTCCACTTGCCGAGGTGGAGTACAGAAATCAGATTAAAGAGCCTTTTAAATCAGAAAAAAAAGGTTTGGTCATGTGGACGGAATCAGTTTTATTTTGAATTAACTCTGCTAATTCCGAAATAACAGCATACTGTAGACCAGGCCTTAGAGGTAATATCTAATTTAAATCTCCCTGGCTGCATTACTGATTATAATCCCTGATTAACACTACTGCTTGTCCTACTGTCAGTGGAGAGTGAGAACCATTGATCCATCTGCTCTTTGTAACAGCCCTTAACATCTTTGCAAACTGTTATCAGGTCCCCCCTCAGTCTTCTTTTCTCAAGACTAAACAAAGAATCAAAGAAATATAGGACTGGAAGGGACCTTGATAGGTCTTCTAGTCCAGCTCTCTGCACTGAGACAGGGCTAAGTATTATCCAGACTAAATATTATCTAACGTGCCCAGGTTTTTATTAACCTGTCTTCGTAGATCAGGTTTTCTAAACCTTATTTTTTTGCTCTCCTCTAGACTCTCCCCAATTTATCCACATCTTTCCTAAAGTGTGGTGCCCCAAACTGGAACAAATACTCCATCTGAGGCCTTACCTGCATCAAACAGAGCTGGACAGTTACCTTCTGTTTCTTAAATACAACACTCCTGTTAATCCACCTCAGAATGATACTAGCCTTTTTACAACTGCATAATATTCAGTTTATGATCCACTATAACCCCCACATACTTTTCCGCAGTGCTACTGCCTCACCAGTTATTTCCCATTTTGAAGCTGTGCATTTGAGTTTTCCTTCCTAAGTGAAGTACTTTGCACTTGTCTTTACTGAATTTCATCTTGTTCACTTCAGAAAAATTCTTCAATTTGAATTCTAATCCTTTCCTCCAAAGCGCTTGCAACCCCTTTCAGCTTGGTGTCATCTGCAAATTTTATAAGCACATGTTCCATTCCTTTATCCAAGTCATTAATTAAAATATTGACTAGTACCAGAATCAAGAGAGAGACCCCTGCGTGACCCCATTAGATACATCCTCCAAGTTTGACAGCAAACCAGTGATAACTACTCTGAGTATGGTTTTTCAACAAGCTGTGGACCCACCTTATTGTAATTTCATCTAGACCAGTGCTTCTCAAGCTATCTGAGAATGGGCGGCCATTTTTTTTCCCAATGTGCGCGCAGACCGGCACCAGTCCGTGGACCACCACTTTGAGTAGCACTGCTCTAGACCACTTTCCCCTAGTTTGCTTATGAGAATGTCATGTGGGACGGTCTCAAATACTTTACTAAAATCAAGATAAGTCTCATCTACTGCTCCCAACCCCCAATACACTAGGGGTGTCATGCTGCCAAAGAAGGAAATTAAGATAATTTGTTCTTGTCAAATCCATGCTAGTATTATCACTCTATTACACTCTAGTCACTCACAAATTGCTTTTTTGATCATTTGGTCTGTATCTTCCCATGAATTGAAGTTAAGCTGATTGGTCTATAATTCGCCAGGTTCTCTGTGTTCTCCTTTTAAAAGAAAAGATAGATTCTATGTTTGCCCTTTTCCAGTTCTCTGGGACCTCACCTGTCCTCCATAAGTTCTTAAAGATAATTGCTAACAGTTCTGAGATTGCTTTATACAGTTAAGTACCTTAAGCTTAGGGTCAATATCGCCAGGCCATGGACTTGCTTACAATATTCTTTCACATGTTTTCCCTATTCTGGCTTGTGTTCCTTCCCTCTCCTTGCTAATATTAAATGCTTCAAGCATCCAAACAAAATTAACATTTTAGAGAAGACTTAGGGTATGTCTTCACTAGCGACGTTAAAGCACTGCCAACAAGGGGAGTAGCTCCCAGAGCTGGGGCACTGTCTACACTGCCCCTTTACAGCGCTGAAAATTACAGCGCTCAGGGGTGTGTTTCTTCACACCCCTGAGCGAGACAGTTGCAGCACTGTAAAGTGGTAGACAAGGCCTTAAGCAAACTAGCCATTGAACACCTCAGCCTAGGGTGTCATCTATTCTTTCTCCTTCCCCATCCTTTGTCTCTCTCTTGTTCCTAATGTATGTATAGAACCTTTTATTATACGTCTCTTGCCAGGTGTAACTCAGTTTGTGCCTTAGCCTTTCTGATTTTGTCTCTACATGCTTTCCTTCCTGTTCTTTTGTACCTATCCTTAGCAATTCATCTATGTTCCTGCTTTTTGCAGGATTCCTTTTTAACTTACAGGTAATTAAAAAGCTCCTAATTGAGCCATATTGTCCTCTTATCATTCTATCTTTCCTTAGCATTGGGATATATTGCTGTTGTGCCTTTAATACGGTCTCTTGAAAAAACTGCCAATTCTCCTGAACTCCTTTTTCCCCTCAGATTTTCTTGCCATAGAACCTCACCTCCTAGTTCTGAGTTTGTTGAAGTCTGCTTTTTTGAAGTTCATTGTCCTTATTCTTCTGCGGTCCCTCCTTCCTTTCCTTGGGATAATGAAGCCTATCATTCACGTTCCCGAGTTGCCTTTAAACCTTCAGATTCACAACTAATTCCTCCCAGTTAAATAGAATCAAGCATATAGTGGCTGCTCCCAGGTTATTTCCTTCCACCTTTTGGAACAAGAAGTACTCTACATCCAAATGGAATGGTGTGTACTGACAGCCTCGCTACACATGCTGTCTGCCTTTAGAATAGCAATTATCTGCTGGGAAGGTAACATTTTGGCAGTTAAGGTCTGAAACAAGTAACAACCAGTGTAACCAAAAAGGTAGCAAATTGTTTATTAATTTGATAATTCTGTTTGTGTGCCTTGGGGTATAAAAAGCAGAAAAATATACCTCTAAGAATGAAATTGGCTCACTGAATTAAATGTCCTTTTCTCTATGGGGAGCACAATAATTGCACCAAGACTTCACTCACACAGAGATCTTTGACCAACAGAAAGGAAACAAAATTAAAAATTAAAGACCTGCATTTTAATTAAACCCCATGAAACTCAGGAGTGTGGATGGAAGAACCAGCTGCTAGATCAAGTGAGCCAAGCTCTAGACTGAGACTCTAATGCAGGGGTAGGCAAACTCTGGCCCGCCAGCCATTTTAAGCTAGCCCTCAAGCTCCCGCTGGGGAGCGGGGTCTGGGGCTTGCCCCGCTCCAGCTGGGGCTCAGGGTTGGGGGCTGCTCCAAGCAGCAGTATGTCACTTCTCTGGCTCCTATGCAAAGGCATGGCTAGGAGGCTCTGCACACTGCCCCATCCACAGGCACTGCCCCTGCAGTTCCCATTGGAGCACCAGAGGGGGCCATGGGAGGTGGGGGCCATGCCGCTGCTTCCAGGAGCTACTTGAAGTAAGCACCACCCATAGCCTGAACCCCTAAGCCTCTCCCCACACCCCTTGCCCCAGCTCTGATCCCCCTCCCACCCTCCAAACCCCTCGATCCCAGCCTGGAGGACCCTCCTGCACCCCAAAGCCCTCATCTCCATCCCCACCCCGGAGTCTGCATCCCTTCCTGCACCCCAACCCACTGCCCAGGCCCTGATACATCTCCTGCCCTCCAAACCCCTCAGTCCCAATCCAGAGCACCCTCCTACACCCCAAACTCCTCCCCCGCCCTCCCCCACACACCCTCACCCCAGCATGGAGCCCCCTCCCACACCCTGAACTCCTCATTTCTGACCCCACCTCGGAGCCTGCACCACCAACCAGAGCCCTCACCCGCTCCTGCACCCCAACCCCAATTCTGTGAGTATTCATGGCCCACCATACAATTTCTATTCCTAGATGTGGCCCTCGGGCCAAAACATTTGCCCACCCCTGCTCTAATGAATCAGACTCTCCCTGAGCAACAGAGACAGGACATCTTATCCTGATACCCAGATCACAGATTTAAAGTGAACCCTGACAGCCAAGATGATCTTGCACTTCAGACTCTACAGAGGCAGGTTCCCTCTGCACATATAGTCTCTTATGACAGAAGTTACACATATCCGATCCTCTAGAGAAGTTACAAATTTCAACCAGTGGACATGCTGCTTTCAGGGAATCTGTGTTTCTACGTGGACATTGTTTGTACAAACGTATTGGAGATGGTCAAAAGAGAGGTGAACGTATCATACTGAGATTTTACATCACCACCCAAAACAAGCACCTTCTGTATACAAAGTATTAATTCGACACAATGAGACTTTTGTGCTTTCATACAGATTTGCATAGATCTGCAGCTCCACCTCTGCTTTGCTTCTGTCACTCAGATAATTATATTAGGCACAGGCAGCAACTGCTACATTTAAAGATACAAAGCAACGTTCCATTATAACCCTATTTACGTTCCATACGTTGAGCGTGTCACTTTTTGGCCTCACATATTCCACAGTCCGTCTCCCAAGGTGAAATTTTGTTTGAGAAAAATCCCTTGAGCCACTTAAATGAGAAGAGGGGCAGGAACAACATTTTTAGATAAAAAAAATAAAAGCACTGTTGTGCATACAAGCCAACAGCTGAAGTCAACAGCTGAAGAGAGATTTTGCATAGGAGTCTGAATAAGAAGCATTTTTCTGAGGAAATGGATTTGACCAAGTTATGAATGTTTGGAAAAAAAAAATCAGACAGCCTATCTAGCAGAGTGCAAGTTTGTTAAGTATGCGCCTAAGGAACTAATTGCAGCACCTACATGTCAGCAGTTTAGTAGCATTTAATTCACTATTTCCGCAAAGACTCCTAACCGGGCTGGATCTTCCCAGTATTTCCGGAAACCCAGGTATCAGGAAAGGGGGAGAAGGAAGAAAATAATCATCCTAATCTCACCAAAACGTTCTGTGGCCTAAGGCTCAGACTGTGAAGTCCTGAGCTTTTCCCACCTTTTCCACTGACTGGCCATGTTAGTTCTTTGCAATCAAATCTTATGCGAGTCCTTGGGTTGCCATGTGTCAGTCCCATTTACAGATAGGATCACTGAGGCAGATACAGGTGAAAGTTACAGTGCAACAGATGGTATAAGCCCTGATTTCTGACATGCTGTACCCATGTTTTAGGCCTCTCAGCAATTATGGGTCTGTGCTTAGATACACAATGGGGCTAATGGCCCACTTTGGTAAGGAACTCCAAAACCTATAGATGAAAATTACTGTAATTCAAAGGCTCACAGATCAAAACCCATCTCTTCCAGGACAAGACTACCCAACACCTTCTCAGTGAGGACTATTTCCATGCCTAGTTGCAACTTTCAACTCTCTTCCATTTTGACCGCAGCCCTGCTCAAGAAACCTTTGAGATTTTTTTTTTCCAATAGGAAGAGTATTTTTCATTGTCCTCAAACTCAAAAATAGTTGGGAAAGTCTGGAAACAGCTTCATTATAATGGTAGGGACTCTTAAGATCCTAAGATTTTATGGCTGTAGAGATCAGGTGCTTTAACAGCAAATCGTAGCAGGTCACTGAGTGAAGGGGGCCCAGCCCTGGGCCTCCCTTCCCACTTGGCTAGTGAAGCCTGAATCTGCTGAGTATAGTACAAGTCTATTTGTTCCAAGCTCTGCATGGGTGGTTCAAATAAGCGCAAGAGGTCTGAGGAGAAAGCATTAGTTTTGGTGGGATGCTCAATTTAAGTTCTTTGGGTCAGTGAATTTTCATCCATATTTTTAAAAATGAGACTGTACATGTCCCCAGGGCCTGGAATGCATGCATTTTTATCAGCTGAATAGTGACAGAGCACTAAATGGTGATCGGCTGTGAAAATATGAGTTTATAAGCTTTGATCCAACACCCCGGTTGGAAGAGGCAAAGAGGTACATTTCCCATGTGCTCTGGAGGCCTTAATCAATGGTGGCCGGGATACAGTAATTTTAGTCAAGGAAGGTAACTCATTCAGGAGGCACCAAGCCAAGCAGTTCCAGATCACACAAATTTACAGCTTAAAGAGAAATGCCACTGGAGTGTTTAATGTTTAATAAGGAAATGTCATGCACAAAAATAGCATTAATAATGCGCTATTAAAAGGGAGAAACCCACAGGGGTCAAGAAAGGTTGAGCTTTCAACTATAACAATTAACTCCTCCCCCTTGTGCGCTTTACAATCAATACAAATATATAATAAACAGGAATTTTTCCACACACTTTCATACAGCTACAGTGCATACAGCCTTCAAAGCTTTAGAGTTTTGAGATTTAAAACATCCCACAAAGTTTACAGAAAATCAGTTCAATGTTTGAAACAGCATGGTCCAACTTTATAGGCAGGAGCCGAGTCTGGAAAGAAATGGAACGAAAAACTTACTGCCTCCTGACTTTAAACTTTTGATGCTTAAAGGAGCTAAAGCCATTTTCTTCAGGCTTGACTGGTCTCTAAATCCATCATATGCATAAAAAGTGATTTTTGCAGTTATACTTTCTATTTGATTTTTCAGATCCTCTGCCGATATTAGTGAATGTATTAGACCCATTTTAGGATAGAAACAAGGTACAAAGAAGTTAAGCAACATTAACAGTAGTAGATTCTAGAAATGACAACTATTGGGTTCCAGGACCACAACCTAAGGGTACACATGATGAGCAAGAGGTTTGTGTCCTGTCCACACTAGAATTTGCAATCTGAAATAGAGGCCAGAGAGCATTGTGAAGTATAATATTTAGTTTTTATATAGTGCTTTTTTCTTTCAAACCACGTTGCAAAGGTTATCACTATAAGTAGCCCCATTTCACAGATGGGGAAACTTGCTTAGGGTCACACAGAAATGCCAATAGAGCCAGCAACACAAACAGATCTTGAGAGTTCCAGTTCAGTACTCCTGTCACTAGGACACGCTGCCTCCCCTCTAAAGCCCCACAGCATGGAAAAATTGAATTTTAATATGGGACCTTGATGACAGCAGTCAAAACATTATAAACTGGAAGAAAGCAGGCCGTTTAGGGTGCATCATGGATCAATGCCTTTGTCTGGCTGGTAAATGTGTACTTTCTGACCTAGTAGGTAGGAGACAGAAGAATACGATTGAACTAGAAAGCCAAGATAGAACACAGCCAGAGAGCAGCTCCCCACAATGTATTCTGCGAACAAAGAAAGGTTTCCACTAGAAAACACCCTAAGTTATAAGCAATCTAATTGTGCCAGAAAATCAAAGGGGATAATGGCAGGGGGAAATAGCTCTTGAAAGGATACCCAGCTGGAGCAAGAATCATAGAAGATTAGGGTTGGAAGAGACCTCAGGAGGTCATCTAGTCCAACCCCCTGCTCAAAGCAGAACCTAAATCATCCCAGCGAGGGCTCTGTCAAGCCAGGCCTTAAAAACTTCTAAGGATGGAGATTCCACCACCTCCCTAGATAAATAGTGCTTCACCACCCTCCTAGTGAAATAGTGTTTCCTAATATCCAACCTAGACCTCCCCCACTGCAACTTGAGACCATTGCTCCTTGTTCTGTCATCTGTCACCACTGAGAACAGCCAAGCTCCATCCTCTTTGGAACCCCCCTTCAGGTAGTTGAAGGCTGCTATCAAATCCCCCCTCACTCTTCTACAGACTAAACAAGACCAGTTCCCTCAGCCTCTCCTCATAAGTCATGTACCCCAACCCCTTGAACATTTTTTTTGCCCTCCACTGGATGCTCTCCAATTTGTCCACATTCTTTCTGTAGTGAGGGGCCCAAAACTGGACGCACTACTCCAGATGTGGCCTCACCAGTGCCGAATAGAGGGGAATAATCACTTCCCTCGATCTGCTGGCAACGCTCCTACTAATGCAGCCCAACATGTCGTTTGCCTTCTTGGCAACAAGGGCACACTGCTGACTCATATCCAGCTTCTTGTCCACTGTAATCCCCAGGTCCTTTTCTGCAGAACTGCTGCTTAGCCAGTCGGTCCCCAGCCTGTAGCAGTGCATGGGATTCTTCCTTCCTAAGTGCAGGACTCCGCACTTGTCCTTGTTGAACCTCATCAGATCTCTTTTGGCCCAATCCTCCAATTTGTCTAGGTCACTCTGGATCCTATCCCTACCTTCCAGTGTCTATTCTCCCCCTCAGCTTACTGTCATCTGCGAACTTGCTGAGGGTGCAATCCATACCATCATCCAGATCATTAATAAAGATGTTGAACAAAACCAGCCCCAGGACCGACCTCTGGGGCACTCTGCTTGATACCGGCTGCCAACTAGACATCGAGCCATTGATCACTACCCCATTGAGCCCGACCATCTATCCACCTTATAGTCCATTCATCCAAACCATACTTTATTTTGCTGACGAGAATACTGTGGGAGACCATATCAAAAGCTTTGCTAAAGTCAAGATATATCACGCCAATTGCTTTCCCCATATCCACAGAGCCAGCTCATCATAGAGGGCAATCAGGTTGGTCAGACATGACTTGCTCTTGAATCCATCTTGACTGTTCTTGATCACCTTCCTCTCCTCCAAGTGCTTCAAAATGAGCCAACTCCCCTCCCCAATCTCCTTCGTGCCTTCCTCACTCAACCTTCTTCTGTGTTGCTAGTTCCCCCTCACCCCCCGACTGGAGTGTAGTACAGCTAATATCTCAGAGGGATTGCTCATTTAAAATGTTCTACAAAAATGCATAGAGGCAACCCCTGCTATTAGTGACTGAGTCAGCTGGCAAGAAGTGTTCCAAACACCCTGAACCCATCTCATTAACGGGAGCTGCAGGCAAAGCCTGTGCAATCCACAGGAACCATCAGGCTCTGACAACTCACTGATCCACCAAGAGCTAGCTGCAAACGACAGAATACCCCACACAAAGATTTTCCTCTGACAATACTACAGAGCCAGAGAAATACACTCTTCTCAGAGCACCTATGGAATTTCCCACAGAGCTAGATAGCCATTTCTCTTTCATACCTGCACTTCAATAATAATAAATAAAAAAAAGGTTTAAAGAAAAAACCAACCAGCTTTGGACTTTTACAGTATTTTCCCCTCTCTGCAACCTCTCCTCTCACCCTACCCCAGCTTTAGGGCAACAGCGGTTTTAACAATAAAACATTCCCACAACAGCTGATTAGCTGGCACGTACTCTCACTCTCTGCTCCCATGAGACAACAAATGAGACGGTGCTCATCCTTTGGCTTGTTTGTTCCTTTCCCCCTAATCCCTCAGAAGTATGCCAAACAGCAAGCCGCCCCCCTCTTGAGAGCAGAGTCAAAAATCTGGGTCGTTAAACAGCACTTACTGCTCCCCTGGCAAATCCTTTGCCAGTTTCTCAAGGCAGAGAGTCTGAGCACTCAAACCAGTGAGTCTGCTTGAACCCAGTCATACTCAGTGAGGTGACTGGCCTTGGTCAGCCTGTTTTTGTGCTCTCCAGCATTTATTCAACAGCATTATGCATACTGCCCACTGCTCGACTACACAGTTAGAGCAAGTCTCATCACTGAAGCTTTAAACAGCTAGACAGTAATTCAGTTGTGTTATGGTCACTAAATGATATAGAGTGACAGCCTGAAGTCCTCCTTAGAAGACTGCTGGGCTGTGATCTTGTTGGATCTTTCAGGTAAGCAGGGTTGAACTGGTTCAGCGCTGAGAAGAGAAGGAGCAACGCCCACAAACAGTTGATCTCTGGGTCTGCAAATCAATGTAAACCAATTAGGGTTGAAAGTTGGTCAGATTTTCTGAGGTTTGTGGAGTAGCTAGCGCTGATGCCATGAAGTCCAAAAGCCACGTGAACAGGTCCCTGGACTTTAGAAGCAGTACAGTACAGTGTACAGTGGTTGGGAGGTGCCCCTGGCTTACCGCACACAGGCACAGTCCGCTGGATGCTAGGAAGCACCTTGCACAGCAGCAGCTTCCCCCCAGGGAAACCCTCAGTTAAGGTTCTCACAAACAGACAAATGCAGCTATTACATGTAGGGAAAGACATCTAGATAATCATATGAGAAAGAGACAACAGATTAGATAGGGCCTCGCAACGTTATGGGAACAAAGTGCTGCATACCCAGAAGCATTTGTGCTCTGGTGCAGGGAAGGAAGTAATGCTCTACATGGCTTTGGTTGAGGCTATAGTCTATTCCAGGCATCTATTCCCTTCATTTCTTCCATATCTGAATGTTTTGGGTGACATATTTTTGCTTCCAGACTGCCGAGCTGTCTATGAAAGTGCGCAGAAAGGGGCAGACAAGCTGGGAACAAGTTTCCAGAAGAGCAAAATAGGATCCAGGAATCTGATGAGATTAAGTAGTGACAGAAACAGACACACGGCTTGTCTAAGTGACATTGAATGGGTTGATATGATCACAGCAGTCTAAATATTTGAGAGTTGTCAGCACCAAGGATGTGGAGAAATTATTTAGGGGCAACAGATGAAATTAAAGAAGTTCAGCTGAAAGACTACCAAATTTTCCTGAGTGCTGGCAGTGGGCTCACCACCGTACAAATAGAGTAGACAAGCTCCATGCCCCAAAGACCTCTTAAATTAATGAATTTAGCCAATACTTCACCAGTGAGTGATCTCCCAAGGGAAGCAATGGAATCTCTGGTGATAATCAAGGCTCAACTAGAGAAAGCACTTGACAATGCACTGGCGGTAATTTCTCCATTGGCAAGGAGAAGGATGGGACAACCCCTAGCCAGCCTTTTTCATCTTTAATATTTATGATTCTATGGCGATTAGGCTGGCAATAATGTACATATAGTTAGGCCAGCTAGTCCATTCCCCCTTTTTGGAGGGCTGGTCCCTAGACCTTTTCCAAAAGGTGCTTCTCAGACTGATCAAGTTGTTCTGATCCCACCTCCTTTTAGGCAATTTTCCTTACGGAAACTCATTCCCAAGCTGATCTCAATGAGTTATTTCCCCACTGATATTTAAAACGAAATTTTCCCTCGTTGGAGCTTCCCTGTACACACATATCTTATCTCATGCTCCACCTTAAAGAATCCATATTGCCATTGCAAAATGAGCATTTCTATTTCAAGAGAGCTCAACTTGTGAGGCTCTGTGTGACATTGCACTCTTTTATAAAATGATATAATATGCTAATGAGTGTGAATATAATGTAACTGGAATATGCTTCATCCAAAAGGTCTCTTGTTAGGTATCATTACAAATCTTATAATCTACTGAATGTGGTCATCCTATTTGTATAATAGGATGACCACCCTCTTGTATCTGAAACTAGAAATATGAAATAAAACTATGAGGTCCTATTGTAGTTATGCAAAGTGTGGGCCATTAATGGCGGTTTGGAATCTTAATGGCTCCCATTAACCAGGACAATTACCTGTGCATGGCTCTGTTTTACTTGTAAGTCTTCCTGCATACCTGTGGGCTGGCAAGTGGGTAATGAAGTCTTACAGTGACATGTGATCATGTCATCTGATCTGGAATCCATCTTTAACCTGGTGCTTTTCCATTGAGAAGGAGGGGGGGGGAACCTAGAGGGACAAAAGATTCCCACCTTATGCAAAAGATATATAAGTGGGTGGAACAGAACAAGGAGGGCAGCCATCATGAGAAATCCCCTAGCTACCACCTGAGCTGGAACAAGGGCTGTACCAGGGGAAAGGATTAGGAAGGCATCCAGTCTGTGAAAGAAACTTATTGAAACATCTCTGAGGGTGAGATTTTATCTGTATTCAGTTTTATTACTGTACTAGACTTAGACTTGCGTGTTTTATTTTATTTTGCTTGATAATTCACTTTGTTCTGTCTGTTACTACCTGGAACCACTTAAATCCTACTTTCTTTATTTAATAAAATCACTTTTTACTTAATAATTAACCAGGGGGGGGGGGCGCAAATAGTTGTGCACATCTCTCTATCACTGTTATAAAGGGTGAACAATTTATGACTTTACCCTGTATAAGCTTTATACAGGGTAAAACTGATTTATTTGGGGTTTGGATCCCATTGGGAGTTGATCATCTGAGTGTTAAAGACAAGAACATTTCTTAAGCTGCTTTCAGTTAAGTCTGCAGCTTTGAGGCACATGGTTCAGACCCTGGGTCTGTGTTGGAGCAGACTGGTGTGTCTGGCTCAGCAAGACAGGGTGCTGGAGTCCCAGGCTGCCAGGGCAAGAAAGCAGGGGTAGAAGTAGTCTTGACACATCAGTTGGCAGCCCCAAGGGGGTTTCTATGATCCAACCTGTCAGTGTGCATGCAAGAAAAACCACTACTACATGCTACAACACTTGAGTTTTAAGTTTGGTTGCATCTTTCACTGGATGAGAAGTTCGGAAGTTTTGGCCACTCAGCCTTTGCTTGGCACCTTCCACTGTAGCCTACAACAACTTCACTAAGAGGAAATTTTAATCAAATCATTCAATAGTAACTAAAGACACTCAGTAGCAGAGTCACTTTAATATCAACAGCAGCGTATCAGACAGAATGTGACTATTAACTTTGTGGAAACATTTGCATTTTTGGTCTAGCATTCAAATCCTCTTCAGCAGCTGTCAAACAATCCTAGCTGGCAAGCAGGTATTCAATATTATTTAGATATTAGATTTTTTCAACACTATTAGTGGAATTTTTCCCAAAGGCAACAATCAATTGCATAACAAACCGAAAAAGGAGTTTTTCTTGGAGAAATTTGACTATTTTAAATAAAAAAGTGACTTATCTAAAGTAACCAGCTACTCAAACTCAAATGAACACACAAGTGCTGTGTCCCACTTCTATTCTTCAGTGCTCAGAGACTTACAATGCTCAAACCGCCATTAATAGTTTCAATACTGAAGATACATGAGGAGTAAAAGGTCAAAACACAAGATTTCTTAAGGATAGATTTGGTGTATGAAGTATAAAATTAAAAACAGAATGGCAGAGGCACTGAGGAAACAGAATAAAATATATACTAGAAGCATTTCATCAATAGGTGTAGTTTTGTTTAGGAATAATGCAGGTAGTATCTAGAAATAGATATATACCGTGCTTGTAGTACAAGAAGGCAAAACGATGAATAAAAGAGTTGTTACAAGATAGTAAATCACAGGCAAAAATGGAATGGGTTATAGAATCATGTGTCAATGCAATCTAAATGGAAGGAGAGGTACACTGTTATTTATACTTCTACTCTAACCACCTAGATGAACAAGCCTGACCGTGACTTTACCGAGCTTCGAAAGGCATGGAGAAAGTGGCTAATCATGTGCAAACTCTGCATGATGAGCTTGTGCACATTATGACAGGCATCTAGTTTAGATACTTATATATGCACACAGTGAAACACAGTTAAGATCTGCAGCTATGTCCTCAGATAAGCAGTGAACCCATTTAATAATTGCACTCCGTATACAAATCTATAATAAGATCATTCAAGTTGTAAAGTGAAGCAGGTGAGCCTCAGGAAAATGTCAAGAATTATGGCTGCCCATAAAACCTTAACTCTGCCCCTGTGCATTATAGTAGTTTTTAATTATAGGATCACATGCACATCTTTCTGCAGGAGCCTGCCTCAATGCACAGACTGGACAAACTATCTAGTGATGTGGCACACCAAAACCACTATGAGAAGATGGGTAAATATTATCCCCATATTACAGACATGATAATGAACTCAGACGCATTAAAAGATTTTAAATGCCTGGCATGAAGTCGCACAGGAGGAAGTTTGTGACTGTGCAGGGAACAGACCGCAGATCAGCATTTCCTGAAGCCCCTTATGCTGTTCTTGATTAGGAGTTTCTTGTGAATCGTGAGGAATGCAGCCACGAGGGCAGCAAGCCTCACATCAAGGACTCCTTTGTTGACAGAGGATTCCAGACATCCCTTCCTTAACTTCGGCGTGTGCAAAGAGACAACATTCTCTCACTTCTTCTTGATGGTCTGTGTGAAACTCTCAAATAGTCTTCACATCAGTTGTAGTAAGAGACTTACTGAGAATAGAAAAATTATAGTAAAGCCAAATAAACAATGCACAGCACACCTAGTCTTACACTCTACAAAACTAACATAGGTAGGTACAATCTGTGTAGTTACAGTGAAACAGCATAAACTTATTTCACACAGCATCCTCTCTCCCCAGTTTGTCCTGTGGCCAACAGCTATCCACACAGAGCCATTGTGCTCAAGGTAAGTGTCATTCCTCTGGGGAATCAAGCACATGGCTGTCACTCTCTTTGGTGTCTGCCCAGTAATATTTTCTGGGTAACTTAGGACTGCGATCTTCCCACACAAAAAGGTATTTAAAGAGATTTCCCAGTCCCAGGACTGTCCCATTGTTATGATATCTCTCAAGGTGTTCCTCATAAATACATCTTATTCAGAGGCATGTGTCCTTGAAGATTACATTTTGCCAGACATGTAACACCTGGGTGCTGACTAAATTATTAAAATAACCTCAGTGAGAACATAAAAGATAAAGAATGAAAAAATGTTTGAGATGCTTCCTGACTACTTTTTTTTGTACTTTGGTAGTGCCAGGAGCCCCAGCCATGGGTCCGGAAGGAACGCTCTGTGCTAGGTGCTGTACAGATACAGAATAAAGATGGACCCTAAACCAACGAGCTCACAATCTTTCCAGATGTAGAAAAAAAAATTATGCTACTACAGGTAGTCGTCGGATTTATGACGCAATTGGTTCCTAAAAATCACGTCTTAAGTCACAACATCGTAACTCAGTTTTCCCATAAGAACAATGTTGGATCGAGCATTATTAAGTCAAAATCGACATTGTAAATTTGAAACCAACGTCGTAAAGTCAAAACAGGTTGTCAATTTATAAACGTCATAAGTGCCATTCACCATAACTCAAATGTCGTAAAGTCAAGGGTTGCCTGTACAACGTAGTTGGGTGGAAAAATTATGGAGCGGGTCCTCAAAGAATCCATTTTGAAGCATTTGAAGGAGAGGAAGGTGATCAGGAACAGTCAACATGGATTCACCAAGGGCAAGACACGCATGACCAACCTGATTGCCTTCTATGATGAGATAGCTGGCTCTGTGGATATGAGGAAAAGTGGATGTGATATATCTCGAATTTAGCAAAGCTTCTAATAAGGTCTCCCACAGTATTCTTGCCAGAAAATTAAAAAAATATGGATTGGATGACTGGACTATAAGGTGGATAGAAAGCTGGCTAGATTGTCGGGCTCAACAGGGTAGTGATCAACAGCTCGATGTCTAGTCGGCAGCCGGTATCAAGTGAAGCGCCCCAGAGGTTGGTCCTGAGGCCCCTTCTGTTCACATCTTCATTAATGGTCTGGATGATGGGATGGATTGCACCCTCAGCAAGTTCGCGGATGACACTAAACTGGGTGGAAAGGTAGATATGCTGGAGGGTAGGGATAGGGTCCAGAGTGACCTAGACAAATTAGAGGATTGGGCCAAAAGAAATCTGATGAGGTTCAACAAGGACAAGTGCAGAGTACTGCACTTAGGATGGAAGAATTCCGTGCACTGCTACAGGCTGGGGTCTGATTAAGCAGCAGTTCTGCACCAAAGGACCTAGGATTACAGTGGACAAGAAGCTGGATAGGAGTCAGCAGCGTGCCCTTATTGCAAAGAAGGCTAACAGCATATTGGACTGCATTAGTAGGAGCACTGTCAGCAGATTGAGGGAAGTGATTATTCCCTTCTATTCGGCACTGGTGAGGCCACATCTGGAGTACTGCATCCAGTTTTGGGCCCCCCACTACAGAAAGGAAGTTGACAAATTGGAGAGAATCCAGCAGAGGGCAACAGAAATTATTAGGGAGCTGGGGCACATGATTTAAGAGGAGAGGCTGAGGGAACTGGGCATATTTAGTCTGGTGAAGAGAAGAGCGAAGGGGGATTTGATAGCAGCCTTCAACTACCTGAAGTGGGGTTCTAAAGAGGCTGGAGCTAGGCCGTTCTCAGTGGTGGCAGATGACAGAACAAGGAGCAATGGTCTCAAGTTGCAGTGGGGGAGGTTTGGGTCGGATATTAGGAAAAACTATGTCACTAGGAGGGTGGTGAAGCACTGGAATGGGTTACCTTGGGAGGTAGTGGAATCTCCATCCTTAGAGGTTTTTAAAGGCTGGCTTGACAAAGCCCTGGCTGGGATGATTTAGTTGGAGTTGGTCCTGCTTTGAGCAGGGGGTTGGACTAGAGGACTTCCTGAGGTCTCTTCCAACCCTAATATTCTATGAAAAAAGAAAAGGAGTACTTGTGGCACCTTAGAGACTAACCAATTTATCTGAGCATAACCTTTCGTGAGCTACAGCTCACTTCATCGGATGCATACTGTGGAAAGTGTAGAAGATCTTTTTATACACACAAAGCATGAAAAAATACCTCCCCCCACCCCACTCTCCTGCTGGTAATAGCTTATCTAAAGTGATCACTCTCCTTACAATGTGTATGATAATCAAGGTGGGCCATTTCCAGCACAAATCCAGGGTTTAACAAGAACGTCTGGGGGGGGGGGTAGGAAAAAACAAGGGGAAAATAGGTTACCTTGCATAATGACTTAGCCACTCCCAGTCTCTATTCAAGCCTAAGTTAATTGTATCCAATTTGCAAATGAATTCCAATTCAACAGTCTCTCGTTGGAGTCTGGATTTGAAGTTTTTTTGTTGTAATATCGCAACTTTCATGTTTGTAATCGCGTGATCAGAGAGATTGAAGTGTTCTCCAACTGGTTTATAAATGTTATAATTCTTGACATCTGATTTGTGTCCATTTATTCTTTTACGTAGAGACTGCATCAAAAGCAGCATCACTTGCCCCATAACCTCAGCCGTGCGGAACATAATGCCATCCACAGCCTCAGAAACAACTCTGACATCATAATCAAAAAGGCTGACAAAGGAGGTGCTGTCGTCATCATGAATAGGTCGGAATACGAACAAGAGGCTGCTCGGCAGCTCTCCAACACCACTTTCTACAAGCCCCTACCCTCTGATCCCACTGAGAGTTACCAAAAGAAACTACAGCATTTGCTCAAGTAACTCCCTGAAAAAGCATAAGATCAAATCCGCACAGACACACCCCTGGGATATTCTATCTACTACCCAAGATCCATAAACCTGAAAATCCTGGGCGCCCCATCATCTCAGGCATTGGTACCCTGAGAGCAGGATTGTCTGGCTATGTAGACTCCCTCCTCAGGCCCTACGCTACCAGCACTCCCAGCTATCTTTGAGACACCACTGACTTCCTGAGGAAACTACAATCCATCAGTGATCTTCCTGATAACACCATTCTGGCCACTATGGATGCAGAAGCCCTCTACACCAACATTCCACACAAAGATGGACTACAAGCCGTCAAGAACACTATCCCCGATAATGTCACGGCTAACCTGGTGGCTGAACTTTGTGACTTTGTCCTTACCCATAACTATTTTACATTTGGGGACAATGTATACCTTCAAATCAGCGGCACTGCTATGGGTACCTGCATGGCCCCACAGTATGCCAACATTTTTATGGCTGACTTAGAACAACGCTTCCTCATCTCGTCCCCTAACGCCCCTACTCTACTTGCGCTATATTGATGACATCATCATCATCTGGACCCATGGAAAAGAAGCCCTTGAGGAATTCCACCATGATTTCAACAATTTCCATACCACCATCAACCTCAGCCTGGTCCAGTCCACACAAGAGATCCACTTCCTGGACACTACAGTGCTAATAAACGATGGTCACATAAACACCACCCTATTATCGGAAACCTACTGACCGCTATACCTACCTCCATGCCTCCAGCTTTCATCCAGACCAAACCACACGATCCATCGTCTACAGCCAAGCTCTGCGATACAACCGCATTTGCTCCAACCCCTCAGACAGAGACAAACACCTACAAGATCTCTGTCAAGCATTCTTACAACTACAATACCCACCTGCAGAAGTGAAGAAACAGATTGATAGAGCCAGAAGAGTTCCCAGAAGTCACCTACTATAGGACAGGCCTAACAAAGAAAATAACAGAACGCCACTAGCCGTCACCTTCAGCCCCCAACTAAAACCCCTCCAATGCATTATTAAGGATCTACAACCTATCCTGAAGGATGACCCAACACTCTCACAAATCTTGGGAGACAGGCCAGTCCTTGCCTACAGACAGCCCCGCAACCTGAAGCAAATACTCACCAGCAACCACATACCACACAACAGAACCACTAACCCAGGAACCTATCCTTGCAACAAAGCCCGTTGCAAACTGTGCCCACATAACTATTCAGGGGACACCATCACAGGGCCTAATAACATCAGCCACACTATCAGAGGCTCGTTCACCTGCACATCTACCAATGTGATATATGCCATGTGCCAGCAATGCCCCTCTACCATGTACATTGGTCAAACTGGACAGTCTCTACGTAAAAGAATAAATGGACACAAATCAGATGTCAAGAATTATAACATTCATAAACCAGTCGGAGAACACTTCAATCTCTCTGGTCACGCGATGACAGACATGAAAGTTGCGATATTACAACAAAAAAACTTCAAATCCAGACTCCAGCAAGAGACTGTTGAATTGGAATTCATTTGCAAATTGGATACAATTAACTTAGGCTTGAATAGAGACTGGGAGTGGCTAAGTCATTATGCAAGGTAACCTATTTCCTCTTGTTTTTTCCTACCCCCCCCCAGACGTTCTTGTTAAACCCTGGATTTGTGCGGGAAATGGCCCACCTTGATTATCATACACATTGTAAGGAGAGTGATCACTTTAGATAAGCTATTACCAGCAGGAGAGTGGGGTGGGGGGAGGTATTTTTTCATGCTTTGTGTGTATAAAAAGATCTTCTGCACTTTCCACAGTATGCATCCGACGAAGTGAGCTGTAGCTCACGAAAGCTTATGCTCAAATAAATTGGTTAGTCTCTAAGGCGCCACAAGTACTCCTTTTCTTTTTGCGAATACAGACTAACACGGCTGTTACTCTGAAACCTATGATTCTGTGGTAGTTTGAGAATGATAGAATAATAGCAACATAGGGCTGGAAGAGACCCCGAGAGGTCATCAAGTCCAGGGCCCAGAGTTGAGGCAGGACCAAGTAAACCTAGACCATCCGTGACAGGTGCTTGTCCAACCTGTTTTTAAAAACCTTCGATGATGGGGATTCCACTTCACTTGGAAGCCTATTCCAGAGCTTAACTACCCTGAGAGTTAGAAAGTTTTTTTTCTGAATCTCACCTGCTGCAAATTAAGCCCATTACTTCTTGTCCTGCCTTCAGTGGATGTGGAGAACAATTGACCACTGTCCCCTTTATATTAATATATTTGAAGACTTATCAGGTCCCCTCTCCATCATCTTTTCTCCAGACTGAACATGCCCTGTTTGTTTTTAAACCTTTCCTCATAGGTCAGTTTTTCTAAACATTTTATCATTTTTGTTGCTTTTCTGTGGACTGCCTTCAATTTGTCCATGTCTTTTCTAAAGTGTGGAGCCCAGAACTGGACACAACACTCCAACTGAGGCCTCATCAGTGCCAAGCAGAGCAGGACTATTCTCTCCCATGTCTTACATACAACTCTCCTGTTAATACAATGCAAAATTATATTTTTGGATCTGCATAATATTGTTGACTCATTCAATTTGTGATCCACCATAATCCGCGGATCCTTCTCAGCAGTACTGGCATGTCATCTATTATTCCCCATTTTGTAGTTGTGTGTGTTTGATTTTTCCTTCCTAAGCGTAGTACTTTGCACTTGTCTGTATTGAATTTAATCTTGTTGATTTCAGGCCAATTCTCCAATCTGTCGAGGTCGTGTATTTCGAGTCAGTATCTTAAAGCATAAGCTCAGTGGATGTATATTTAGCCATAAATCTGGAATTCCTTAACTCTGCAATATTAAAGTTCCATTAACAAGTTTTACATTTATAGGGAGGCAGTATGGCCTAGTGGATTGGGCACGGGACTGGGATTCAGAAGATCTGGGTTCTATCCCTTGCTCTGCCATTGGTCTGTTGGGTGACCATAGGCAAATTGCTAGGCTCTGTGCCTCAGTTTCCTACTCTGTAAAATGGGGATAAGGACACTGACTCTTGTAAAGTGTTTTGAGATCTTTTGATGTAAAGCACCAGGTAAGATATATTACTGAAAAGTACTTTGTGCATATAAAGCATCTTTAATCCGTACGTTCAAAATAAATTTAGAACCAAACTGATTTTGAGATTTTAAAAAAACCTGTTAACTCACCCTCAAACTACTGAGGCAGAAAGCATAGCTAAACTCCAAATTAGAACTAGCCCAACGTCTCCCCATCCAAGGTTAGTGAGGGACAAAGGCATATAGGGCAGAGAACAGTGAGTGGAGAAATTTGCACGATATTGAATCTGCACCTTTCCAAAGCAAAAATACTTCTCTGCCTGTTTATAAAGCAGGGGCTGTTTTTTTAAGAATCTCCAGCATTGTGCTCTTACCTCACCCAAAGCCGCCTATAACGCAGTCAACCCCAGGAGCAGTTCCTTTGCACAGGGTTAAAGATGTGGGCAGCAACCTGCAGCCTCAAGTTTTTCTTCTCAGCTCCCATGATGGTCAGCTAAGCTGCAAGAACACATGACTTTGCACCACAGAACGACTGTGGGATGCCCAAATCCCAAGCAGCTTTCTACTGAGCAAGGAGGGAGTGGGAGCCACAAAATGAGAGCAAAAAAATGAGGCACAATAAGAGAGGCAGAAAAGGATGGAAGAGAGAATGGCAAAAAGGTGGCAGAAACTGTGAGAGAGCACATACAGCAATCCTTCACAAGGGTATCTCCTCAGTTACACTAGCTAGGATATTCTATAAGGGATATCATCCCTCTGGCTTCAGGACAGAACCCCAGGGAATCTCATCTATCAGTCAAGATAGAGACAAGGTGGGTGAGGTAATATCTTGTATTGGATCAACTACAGAAGATGGTTCATTAAAAGATATTACCTCACCCACCTTGTGTCTCTAATATCCAGGGTCCAACACAGCTACAACATTTCAAGACAGTCAAGATCTGTTCTGGCTTTCCTTGCCCCTCAAATAGCCAGGTTTTATTCTCAGGTTTGACTGTTTAAATTTATTAGTCACTAGTGCTTCATTTTGGAATACTGGGAATGCTTCCTAAGTGGTCAGACCAAAGGACTGGGAGTCAAGACTCCTGGGTTCCATCCAACTCCACAAATGACTCAATTTAGGCAGTTTTGAGCCTCAGTTCTCCCCTTTGTGAAGCAACAATCATCACAGGCTCTTTCACAGAGTTAATGTTTGCCAAGCACCATGAGACTTTTGCATGAAAGGGTGTACCAAATACATTCTTGTAGAGCCAAGGAGAGCACAAGATGAAAGAGTTAAGAGCAGATTTTCATATGCATGGCCACAAAAGTTAAACAAATTATCAGGTCAATTTCTCCAGTTCCACATCTGAGTCAGCAAGAACAGAATTCAGTGCTGATGCAGAGTATGGTTTCCAGTGATTTATATTCAGCAATGTCCTCTGAGTTTGCAGAGGTTGGTGTCTGCCCAGCCACTGAGCAGCTTCTTCACAAAGCAATGCTTCTCCAGGGCAAGCATTTTGTGGGAGCATGGATTTACCACTACTGAGTGAAGTCTATAATCTGGGATTATTTAAGCAACAACTTGGAAAACCTGGTGATCATTTTGGAACTGGGTCAGTAAAGAAAGGCTTGATTTTAGGAGTGACAGCTTCCCATGCTGGGAAAGTAGAGCAAACAGGGAAAGTTAAGAGTCTTCGAATCTTAGACGATTAAAGTTGGAAGAGACTTCAGGAGGTCATCTAGTCCAACCTCCTGCTCAAAACAGGACCAACCCCAACTAAATCATCCCAGCCAGGGCTTTGTCAAGTCGGGCCTTAAAAACCTCTAAGGATGGAGATTCCACCACCTCCCTAGGTAACCCATTCCAGTGCTTCACCACCCTCCTAGTGAAATAGTGTTTCCTAATATCCAACCTTGACCACTCCCACTGTAACTTGAGATCATTGCTCCTTGTCCAGTCAAAACTATGTCAAGACTTCACTATGATCACATTATTCTAAGATCAATAGCTTGGCTTGTTGTGGTGTGCAACAGTTTAAAACATAAAAAGAAAAGGAGTACTTGTGGCACCTTAGAGACTAACCAATTGGTTAGTCTCTAAGGTGCCACAAGTACTCCTTTTCTTTTTGCGAATACAGACTAACACGGCTGTTCCTCTGAAACCAGTTTAAAACATGTTTAAGATGGCAGTTACCAGGGGAGTTACGGTATGCTCAGTCACTTCGCTTTTCAGATACTCTATCACCTATCCCATCATCCCAGACTAGGGAATACGGAACAGGATATACATATGCCATACTGTTCACTGCAGGCCCATATAGACAGTCTTGCTCCATTAAAATTTCCATAGAAGTACACTGGTGCTTTGCTCTTAATAAAACCACAAGCACAGTTGTAATGACAAGAGTTGTCCTTTCATATAGATGCATAGACTCTTCTTTTGATTTCTCGTGCAACTTTTAATGAAAATATTCTGCATACAAGTTCTTCTCCCTGCATCTGCTTGTCTATTTAGACAATATTGCATGTGTTTCCTTGTAATCCCTGTGTCTGTATCCATGTGTTTCCTTGTCTTGTATTTGGACTGTCAGCTCTTTGGGAAAGGGACCATCTCTGCTCTGTGTTTGTACAGCGCCTAGCACAATGGGGACCCGAGCCATGACTGGGGCTGCTGGGTGCTACCCCAATACAAGCAATAACTAAGTAAGTATTAGAGAATGTACAATGAACAACATGACAAATTCTGCTCTCAGTGAAAACTATAAAATTATTGGAGTACTTGTGGCACCTTAGAGACGAACCAATTTATTTGAGCATAAGCTTTCGTGAGCTACAGCTCACTTCATCGGATGCAGCATGCTTGAATAAATTGGTTCGTCTCTAAGGTGCCACAAGTACCCCTTTTGTTTTTGCGGATACAGACTAACACGGCTGCTACTCTGAAACCTACAAAATTATTGTAACTCCAGGGATTTTAGTACAGATACTCTGGAATTACACTGGCTTATCTGAAAGTAGATGTTCATTCTGGCTCCCAACATCCATTGTTCCTCTCCCCAAGGCACACTCATAGGCACTGATCCTTGTTAAACACAATAGAGTAAAAAGCATGTTTGACATTTCCAGGCCATGGGTGTGTAAAGCCCCGCGAAAGTTGGTGCCTCCACCCCAAATCCTATGGATGACTAGCAAGCCAGCAGGGTTAGAATATGACTGATACACGAAAAAAGGAAAACCTAAAGGAAAGGAAGTTATTTTTCTGGCTCAGTCTTTTTTGTTAATGACCATTTTTGCTTAATATGCAGACAGCTGAAGAAAAGCTGTTTTGTTAAGGGCTGGTCAACACACAGGTTTTTTGTACCAGTATAACGTTCAGGTGCGATTTTTTTTTTTTTTTTTAAACAATTCCTAGTGTGGCTGCAGCTCTCTCAATATAATATGCCTTATAACAGACTCCTGCCAGCAGGAGCAGAAGGCAGCGAAGCAGGATCCTTTGGAGATTCAGAGAACTCCTATAGTTTTGAATGGACTTCCTCAGTTTCTCTGACTGGCTGTTTGCTCGCTCAAGTCCCGATGCCATGCTCTACCCCACTGCCCTGTCTCCTTCCCTCTTCTTTTCATTTAGCTGATCCCCTCCTAACTAAAGCCATTCAAAAAAACCAGATATTACAGAACATGTTTGCTGCCATCAGACTGTTCACACTGTGTGTGTGTTATACCCCTTGCCCACCCTGTGGCTGGCTGGTCTATTTAGACTGTAAACTCTTTGGGACAAAGACTGTATGCTACTCTGTACAGAGCCTAGCACAATGGGGCCCCATTCTTGGTTGGCACTTAAGCACTACTGTAATACAAAAGATTAATATGTATAGCTTATTCCCCTTCCTGAACAGGAATAGCTGTACTTGTACAAGTACATATATACTGGTATAACTGTGTCCACACTAGGGGATTGTGCCACTTTATATCGGTATAGTTAAAGCAGTACAGCTTGTGTGCACACAAGCCCTTGGATCCAATACCTTCACCCCTTAACTAGGACACAGAGCTTCCTAATTACACCTCCAGATTCTCCACTGGAGACCTCCAGAGGAACTAGGAAGGCAAGACTTGATATTCCTGATGTTTTTAGGTTTAAAATAACCTTTTTTCTTGTACCACCATCTTTCACATCTTCCTTGTGCATCGTAACGCAGCAAACAAGACAAAAACCTAATTGTTGCCAGTTCGGGTCACCTCACACACTAACTCCAACAACAGCTACCTCTTAATGGACTATTCCTAGCCACATTCAACTTCCAACCTACATATACAGAAGTGTTTTGATGGCTTGGCAATTTAAAAGTAAGCATCGTTTACAAAGTAATGTTCACTATTAAGTTCTAGGGTCTGGATGTGACATTAGCTACTTGCTTTTTTAAACAAGACAGAGTCCATTGAAAGCAAGCTTTAACAATGAAGCCCTTTCAAAATACAAAATATTTGCATCCATGCATTTTTCTTTTCAGTCATAAGATTAAATCAACTATACCTCAGCAAGCCTTGTAGAGAAGGTTGGGTGGAGGGTGGGAAGGGGGAGAGAAAAGTAGAGAAGAATTTCTATTAAACAAAAGAGCTCCCAGAAGTTGATAGAAATTTGCTGGAAATTAAACCCAGCCCACTCAACATTTTTCATTGTATGCAGACATACCAGAATCCCAACAAGGAGCATTTTTTCCTGCTAAAATATGAACCATCAGCAGTTTGACCACCACCAGACCGAAATATGACATCCGAGTGGAAGGAACAGAGGGCTAGGTGGGGGAAGAAGCAGCAAAGTTAAGTAAAATATTGCATAGGTTTACACTGAATCTAGGGTTTGCTCTACAAGTTCACCACGTTGTAGGTATCACTCCCACCCATCGTTCAGAATGTGCTGAAACTGCTCCTCTTGAAAAGGACAAGAAACTGGCCCCCCAACTAGTGCCATGCTTTACTGTCAAAACTGAACAACTGCGACTCCCTTTAGGAGAACAAAGGTAGCAGCACCTTTTAACTGACCAGGTACAGTGGGTTTATTGGAGCTGAAAAATGGAAATCATGAACATGAGACTAATCTCCAGTTTCCACAGAGCTCAAACAGGCACGTTACACAAACACAGATAGTTGTCTTATTCTTGCTTGTAGCTCTTATACACCTTCCAAATGGATAATGATGTAAAGTAAGCCTAGGAACCCAGATGAACTTTCAAAATGTAAAGCATGCCCCGGTGCAAGCCAGGAGGAAGAACTGAATCCTTTTATATTTAAGTATGGACCGTCCCCCCTTGTTAATTTTTCTGGGATCTGCTCTTTGCACCCTTATGTTCTTACTACACCCACAGTTCAAAGAAGTCAGCAGCTTGGTACTATCAAGATGAAGTTTTTTTTTTAAATTACTACCCTGGAATAACAAAACACTTTGAGAGGAAATATAGATTAAGCACACATACAGAATAAAAGCAGCAGAATCACTATCATTTACTCGCCAAAAATAAGCTGTCTTTGGATAATCTTTTATTAGTTAAATACACCCCTGCAAGATAGTTGCCAGCTCCCTGGAAAAAGTCCTGTCCACACACTGAAACTGGCCAGTTGCCGAAACAAACTGGCAGGCTCCATACCACAAACTATGTAAGCTCACCACCTCAAAAGGGCTCCATGAACCAATTTTTAATCCAGAGAGCTGGTTGTGATTTGCCTCAGGAGTAAACCAACCACCCATCACACTTAGCAGCTAAACATGTCAGGAAAGACAAATTCTCTAACCTATTTTGGTGTCTGAGATACACCAGTTTTAGATCTTAGCAGGACTCAGCAATAGGTTAATTTCCTAGTGACATACAAAGAAGCTAGAAAGGCTGCAAGATCTTGAAGCAGGGCAGAGGGGCAGAAGGTGTTTTACTGCAGCCTGCAAGAAGCCACAACAACCTAAAAGAGACAAGTGCAATAAGACGGGCAATCCTAGCAAGGTCAGAGAGATACAAACCCTTCTTGACATGGAGGGAGACTTAAGATCTCAATTTCCCATCAAAACAGCTGGGCAGCTCAGTGGCACAGGTGCAGTGAACAGAAGAGGTAGAACAGCAAACAAAAGTAGTTCTTCCCATAGCAAGACATGAGTAACATGAAACTGGACCTTCTGGTTGATCCCTTTTACACAGAAAATTGCTGCCAACTGGATCAGAGGCAGAGGCCATTGAGGTAGGTTCTTGGGACAGGCATAAGGAACCTGGAGCAAATTCTGTGAGCCACAAATCAAAATCAGTGCTGGTTTTGGAAGAGGATTTGAAAAATAGAACAAGACAGCAATGCCAGAGATGAATGATCCTCATAAAAACCATATAAGCTTTTTGCTGGAGTTTTCCCCATTTACTCTGATTCTAGATGTAAGCACCCAGGAAGGACCACATTTAAAATGTGGTTGATTCCTTGCTTTAAAATAGGATTTTTATTTTACTATTTATAGAATTGGTTAAATTAAAATACATTAAGTCTGCTAGCAAGCACTCAAGGGTTACCAGTGCCATTTTCTTACTCCTCATAACAAAAGATCATACAGATCAATGTTCCAAAATGAACTGTAAAAAGTCAGATGACACCTGATTTAATTCCTGTGAATCTTCATATATTATATATATTTTTGTGCCCTAAAAACAGTGTTCTAAGTCACTGGCTAAACCCTTTACTGTATATAGCACAAACATTTCCAGAATTTAAATTCTGAAAACATAAGATAAAAGTTTAGGAAACAGGGTTTATATGTTTAAACATGCAGTTACAGTGTGGCATGTTTAGAAAAAATTGAAGCCAAAAAAAACTGAACGAATACCTATGAATACAGCTTCACAATAAATTTCTACAGGACTCCAAAAGTCTTTAATAAATGTATCTAGAAGTCTAAATTTGTAGATTTGAATAGCAATTTAAGACTATTTGCACAGTTAATATATAAAATCCTGTATTTTTGGAAATATCAAGTATCTTTGACTTACTCAAAAAACCAGAAGTATATCAATGAAATGAATGCAGCATTAATAGGTTATCAAGGGGCTTTTTTGCTACTTAAGTAGCCTAACATATGCAATATGAAAACAGGCAAATGTATGTTCTCAGGCACACAGGTACTATTGCTGTATTCCAGACAGTCCATAAAATCAAATATGAACGTTACTGTAAAACTATGTGTATAGCAATTATAGTATACCCATGTGCTACCTATAGTATAAGGCTTACAATTATGTTAGTTCAAAATAACAATGTCAATATCTGAGTTCCTATAAATTAATTCATACAATATATACATGTCTTTATGTCAGCTTTTGAAAGGAGTCACAATCTTCAGTTTATTTGCACATGGCTAGTTAGAAATCAGTGGCACGCATTTAATACAGACAGATTCTTATGTGAAGTCAGAGAAAGTAGATTCAATTACCTCCCAAAGAACTATAGTAAAACAGTTTAGGCTACAAGGTTGAGCACTCAAAAGATAGGAATGGCCAGATTTAAGCTTGCCAATGGAACCTTAATTCAGTCCTCTACATTATGATGCAGTCTTTAATTACATGATACAGTTTTTTCCCACTGGACCCCTGCATCACTCAGTGAAGGATGAGTGGGAAAACAGGATCCTAGCACAGCCCTGCTTTGTTCTCTGCCCTTTCCCTGACTCTACAGCTTCTTTCGAAGCACCTGGCCCAAGTCTCTGCCAGGGGGATGTGTACTGCAGTATCTAGGCTGGGGCACATGTGCAAGGCTTTGGAACGCTCAGGGTTCCTGACAAGCTGCCAAAAAAAAAAAAATCATCAAGCTGTACACTACAAGCCACAGATGGGAAATAGCACTTTAAGAGCTCACAACTCAATCTTAACAGAATTTCACGGGATCTGAAAAAGATACCTCCCTGGCCCCAAGACTATCCCCCATTAAATATAAGAGGCCTAGGGCAAACAATGGAAGTATGAAATTCTCAGAAAAGTTCACACAAATCTTTTATAATGGAAGGAGTTAGGCATTCTAAACATAAGGGCCATTTCCAGCTTCTTCAGAATCACAAGTGAAATGAAATACTCCAAATGAGAGATGCAAGTTAGTTATACTGTCTCATGTAGAAAAACAAGAACTCAAAAATACTGCTAATACAACTAAATGCTTTTCTCTGACAAGAAGTCTAGGAGATAATGCAATAAGTTACTTATCAGTGGCTCTCCGAAAGGTGGAATAGCCTAGTTAAATATTTAATCTACACTGATGTGCCAAAACTAAAACATACCTTGAGAAGAGTTTTTGAAGTCTAGGGACCAAATCTTGCTCTTATTGACTTCAATGGAAGCGGAAATGGGCTGTAAGACCTGCTCTTATACTGCACCCATTACAAATCAATAATGGTATCGCAAACCAGTGTAACAAAGAAATCAGGTAAAGTATGCAAAAATGACAAATAGTAAAGTTGCTAAGTATGGGTATTAGATTTAGAAATGTGGCATGATAGCCTCCATTTCCATAAGAGATTGCACTTCATCTCTCAACAGTCCATCAGAAAGATTCCTCAAGAAGGATGGAAAAAGAAGTTGACCCCAAGTTGAAGTGTGTGTTCCCAATGGATAATTCCAGGACCCACTGATGTGAAGGGATCCTGCATGCTTGTAAAAATGTGAATAACGATAAGATGGAGTTAAAATTAGTTCAGTCCTTTACAATAAGTGCGACTTTGCTGGACCTACAGAAAAGCCAGTCTACATCTTGGGTGAGCTCTTTATATTTTCTTCTCTAGATTGACCAGGATGTGAACTGCACTGGACTCAAACTGCTTGAAGAGCAGGGTAAGGACTAGTCTGATATCAGAAAGACGACTGACACTTATAAGTTGGATCATTCTTCATAAAGTGATGAAACCACTAATCTGGTCCTAGAATTCTATAGCCAAGAGGGCTTGAAAAGAAATGTTGTTTGTACCCAAGGACGTAGACACTGAATCTAACAGATAATTAGAGGCCCTTCACAGAGTAAGTTAAAACTTGCCAACATTCCAAAGGTCATGAAATTCCAACTTCTTAGTCTTCAGGATAAGCTCCCACCAGGTATCTCTTAGTCTAGAGGGAGTAGCAAAGAATAACTGTCAGTAATTAGCAGTTCTTAAAGGGCCACGGAAGAGTATGCTTTCCTTCCAAACTGTAATGCTGGTTGGTAGAGAACATAAGAATGGCCATACTGGGTCACACCAATACTTCATCTAGCCCAGTATCTTGTCTTCCAACTGTGACAGATGCCAGATACTTAAGAGGGAATGAACAGCACAGGGCAGTTATTGAGTTATCCATCCCGTCATCCAGCCCCAGTTACTGGCAGTCAGAGGTTTAGGGACAGCCCCAAGCTCTGGATGTGACCATAGCTAACGACTAATAGCAATTGATGGACCTATCCTCCACGAGCTGATCTAATACTTTTGGCCTTCACAACATCCCCTGGCAAAAAGTTCCAAAAGCTAACTGTGCATTGTGTGAAGTACTACTTCCTTTTGTTTTTTTTAAAACCTGCTGCCTGTTAATTTCATCTGTTGACCCCCTGGTTCTTGTGTTATGTGAAGGGGTAAATAACACTTTCCTATTCACTTTCTCCACACCATGCATGGTTTATAGACCTCTGTCATATCACCACTTAATCGTCTTTTTTCCAAGATGAACTGTCCCAGTCTTTTTAGTCTCTCCTCATATGGAAGCTGTTCCCTTAATCATTTGTTGTCCTTCTCTGTACCTTTCCCAATTCTAATACAACTTTCTGAAGGAAGAAAGGCTGGCTGGGAATAGGCTAAAATATCCAAGTGGATGAGGCCCAATGCCAGGAGATAACTTAATTCCACATTCATTCAGGCTGGCAGAAAGAGAACAACTGTGGACTGGGTGCTTTATATACCCTGGGTTCCAGAAAGAGAGACACATGGATGGGCATGTACGCACTCAGCCAAAGGCTAACATTTTAAATGAGTTCCACAGGTGCACCGCAGGGCACACGATCGTATCATGGGGATCTGCAGTGCCAATATCAGCAGTAGAAGAGTCTGAAACAATCAAGAGCTCTCATGCCATCCACCCCAGTCAATGTATAGCTTGGATCCCACTAAGGCATGACCACTTGGACCACTCCATTGGATCCTACGCACACAGCACTGAAGCACCGCTTCAGATTCTAAGAACTAAGTATTATTATTATTTCTGTGCCAATGTTACCCAGATACTTCTTGGTCCTGGAGCCAAAGAGGACCCAAGGAGAGTGTTTAGAACTCGACAAGCCTCAGACCGGAGTGAAATTCAGATTCAGTGTCCAAAAACTTGGTTAACGCTCACTTAAAGTTGATTGGCAGGGCTGTGAACCCTTCCAGAACATGAAATGCACTTGTACTTAAACCTCTGAAAGCTACAAATTAGAGTTAAAGTAAATGCCAGCTCACCCTGCAACTTGCACTCTGCCCCCTGAAGCTAGCAAGCGCCACTGGGGATAGACTGTAAGTATGTTTCAGCCAGGGCTGTCCCGTAATAAGCAGACATGAAGTAGGTGTCATTTTATGTGGGGTGCTATCCCCCACAGAACTGTATTCTCCCATTCATCTGCCTGCACTCCAACAGCCCTTCAGTGTGTTAGGGAAACTGCATTCACTGGCGCAGGGATTACTTGCAGTAGGTCACACTGCAATACATGGAGAGATGCATCTACACCCAGAGGGATCATGAACCACTAGTTTCTGTGCTGAGTGATGTCTGCTCTGCAAGCAGAGGAGCACAACAGATTATTCTTGCCACAGGAATTGGCAGCAGGCTGGTACAGAGGTAAGTGCAGGTGATGCTCCAGAGAGGATCCTTGGAACAAGTGTAGGTAACTCTGGACACCTGAGGGTCATCTAGGCAGAACAGGTGAAACAGAGGATAAGAATAGGCGTAGCCAGCTTGTGTTGACTAAACTCATCTCCCACAACTTTTGCTTTAGCGAGGACCTGGTCTGACAGTTTCTCCTAATATACCCAAGTGCTGTGTCCCTGCAGTGCTCCGTATCATATGGATAGAGTGCGACAGTATCCATCAGAGCAGGCAGGACATCACTGAAAGAGGGCAGAGTTAGGGTTGCATAATGGGGGTGGATGCCATGTGATCTGTGTTTCATGGTTTTCAGGAGTACCAGGCACTCAACATTCTGGAAGGGTAGGAGGGGTTCCTGATCAACCTTAATTCTGCATTAACAAAGTTCTGAGGGCATTAATTTCCCCTGTTTTGGGGGGAAGCGGGAATAATAGGGGACCATGAGCACAAGTAGACTTCCTGGGAACATCTCAGTGGATGTTCTCCCCCTTCTCTCAAAAGGTACCCCAGCCCCTGTTGGAGTACCAGTACTCAAGATAATCTTGCCACGCATGTGGTTTTTAGAGCATTTTGAAAATTGAAAAAAGATCAGCATAGGCTGTACGTTGGGAACCCCTTGATCTAAAGGACCCCAGCTTACACCAATAACTCTACCCTGGCCCTGATGCGGCACAGCAATATTATGGTGTGGCAATAGTACCACCACAGTGAAGGTCGCAACAAGGTTTCCATTATAATGGGGTGAAAAAGGTCAGCTCCCAGACTACTGCACTGGGCAGCACAGCATGGGGAGGAGGTGACCAGCCCTCTGTGGAGAAAGAAGTGGTTCAGGACTATTTAGAAAAGCTGGACGAGCACAAATCCATGGGGCCGGATGCGCTGCATCCGAGAGTGCTAAAGGAATTGGCGGATGTGATTGCAGAGCCATTGGCCATTATCTTTGAAAACTCATGGAGATCAGGGGAAGTCCCGGACGACTGGAAAGAGGGTAATGTAGTGCCAATCTTTAAAAAAGGGAAGATGGAGGATCCGGGGAACTACAGGCCAGTCAGCCTCACCTCAGTCCCCGGAAAAATCATGGAGCGGGTCCTCAAGGAATCAATTCTGAAGCACTTAGAGAAGAGGAAAGTGATCAGGAACAGTCAGCATGGATTCACCAAGGGCAAGTCATGCCTGACTAATCTAATTGCCTTCTATGACGAGATAACTGGCTCTGTGGATGAGGGGAAAGCAGTGGACATGTTGTTCCTCGACTTTAGCAAAGCTTAGACACGGTCTTCCACAGTATTCTTGCCAGCAAGTTAAAGAAGAAGAATGGGCTGGATGAATGGACTATAAGGTGGATAGAAAGTTGACTAGATTGTCAGGCTCAACAGGTAGTAATCAATGGCTCCATGTCCAGCTGGCAGCCAGTATCAAGTGGAGTGCCCCAAGGGTCGGTCCTCGGGCCAGTTTTGTTCAATATCTTCATAAATGATCTGGAGGATGGTGTGGATTGCAGCCTCAGCAAGTGTGCAGATGACACTAAACTGGGAGGAGAGGTAAATACGCTGGAGGGTAGGGATAGGATACAGAGGGACCTAGACAAATTAGAGGATTGGGCCAAAAGAGATCTGATGAGGTTCAACAAGGACAAGTGCAGAGTCCTGCACTTAGGATGGAAGAATCCCATGCGCTGCTACAGACTAGGGACCAAATGGCTAGGCAGCAGTTCTGCAGAAAAGGACCTAGGGGCCACAGTGGACGGGAAGCTGGATATGAGTCAACAGTGTACCCTTGTTGCCAAGAAGGCCAATGGCATTTTGGGATGTATAAGTAGGGGCATTGTCAGCAGATCGAGGGACGTGATCGTTCCCCTCTATTCGACATTGGTGAGGCCTCATCTGGAGTACTGTGTCCAGTTTTGGGCCCCACACTACAAGAAGGATGTGGAAAAATTGGAGAGAGTGCAGCGAAGGGCAACAAAAATGATTAGGGGACTGGAACACATGAGTTATGAGGAGAGGCTGAGGGAACTGAGATTATTTAGTCTGCGGAAGAGAAGAATGAGGGGGGATTTGATAGCTGCTTTCAACTACCTGAAAGGGAGTTCCAAAGAGGATGGATCTAGACTGTTCTCAGTGGTAGCAGCTGACAGAACAAGGAGTAATGGTCTCAAGTTGCAGTGGGAGAGATTTAGGTTGGATATTAGGAAAAACTTTTTCACTAGGAGGGTGGTGAAACCCTGGAATGCGTTACCTAGGGAGGTGGTGGAATCTCCTTCCTTAGAAGTTTTTAAGGTCAGGCTTGACAAAGCCCTGGCTGGGATGATTTAGTTGGGGATTGGTCCTGCTTTGAGCAGGGGGTTGGACTAGATGACCTCCTGAGGTCCCTTCCAACCCTGACATTCTGTGGTTCTATGAAAAAGGACTACAAAAATTCTGTCTTTGGGGTTAGAATACCATTTTAATGCTTACTGCAGTTTGTGCATGGCTGGATGTGCACAGCAATTTTCAAGACAATCCAGGAAGCATGGGGCTTTTTTAAGCACTTTAAAATATAGGCTGTTAAACAATAAGCTAGTCTCAACATATATAATTAACCTGGGTCATCCCATCCATAAACACAAATTCAACTACCATCTCTTGGCTGATGACTCTCAGATCTCTCTCTCTACTCCAGACAAGTCTCCATCTGTCCAAAAGGAAATCAAATCCCATTTCTCTGACATCTCCTCCCGGATGTCCAGCCGTCAGCTTAAACTCAACATTGCAAAAATAGAGCTCTTAAATGGTCCCTGTCCCCAAGACCATCCTACTACCTTTTCTCGATCACAGTGGACATTACCATTCCATTTGTCTCCCGGGCAAAAACCGGATCATCATCTTCGACTAGAAACTTTCTGTAGGACCTCACATCCAAACTATGTCTAAGCCTTGCAGATTCTTTCACCACGATGTCTCAGACACATTTCCTATCCATCCACACAGCTAAAACTCTTGTCCAGCCTCTCATCTCACCTCTCAATTAAAGCAACACTCTTTCTTCTGTAATTGACCAATGCAGTCCTCCCTTGCTTATATCCATTCAGAATACTGCTGCAAAGATCATTTTCAAAGCCCATCACTTTGACCATGTCCCCAGCACCCTTGAATCCCTTGACTCCTGCCTTAGATCAGCCTCTATTGCCCACTTGTTAAATTTTCAAACAAGCACCTCCCTACTTTCTCTTATGCTGCCTCCCATGCCTGAGAGGAGCTGCCCATAACCCTTTGCAGAACTAACTCATCCTCCTTCAAATCCCTCTTCAAAACACTTTAGCGTGATACCTAGAAAAACAATGACAATGGTTAGGGTCCTGGTGTGCTGAGACCATAGCCTCCCATGCTGACCGTATTGTCTCATTGTTTCCTTGTCTTTTTCATGTTGGTCTGTATCTATCTCTTGCCTTATACTTGGATTGTAAGCTCTTTGGGTCAGGGACTGCTTTCTTGTTCTGACAGGTTTCAGAGTAGCAGCTGTGTTAGTCTGTATCCGCAAAAAACAGGAGTACTTGTGGCAACTTAAAGACTAACACATTTATTAGAGCATAAGCTTTCGTGGGCTACAGCCCACTTCATCAGATGCATAGAATGGAACATATAGTAAGATATATGTGTGTGTGTATATATATATATATACACACACACATACGCACACAGATAAGTTGGAAGTTACCATACAAACTGTGAGAGGCTAATTAGTTAAGATGAGCTATTATTAGCAGGAGAAAAAAAAACTTTTGTAGTGATAATCAAGATGGCCCATTTAGACAGTTGACAAGGTGGTGTGAGGATACTTAACTTAAGGAATCAGAGTAACAGCCGTGTTAGTCTGTATTCGCAAAAAGAAAAGGAGTACTTGTGGCACCTTAGAGACTAACCTATTTATTTGAGCATGAGCTTTCGTGAGCTACAGCTCACTTCATCGGATGCATACCGTGGAAACAAATGGCCCAACTTGATGATCACTTTAGATAAGCTATTACCAGCAGGACAGTGGGGTGGGAGGAGGTATTGTTTCATGGTCTCTGTGTGTATATAATGTCTTCTGCAGTTTCCACGGTATGCATCCGATGAAGTGAGCTGTAGCTCAGGAAAGCTCATGCTCAAATAAATTGGTTAGTCTCTAAGGTGCCACAAGTACTCCTTTTCTTTTAACTTAAGGAAATAGATTCAATATGTGTAATGAACCAGCCACTGCCAGTCTCTATTCAAACCCAAGTTAATGGTATCTAGTTTGCATATTAATTCAAGCTCAGCAGTTTCTCCTTGGAGTCTGTTTTTGAAGCTTTTCTGTTGCAAAATTGCCACCCTTAAATCTTTTACTGAGTGGCCAGAGAGGCTGAAGTGTTCTACCAGTTTTTGAATGTTATGATTCCTGATGTCAGATTTGTGTCCTCTTATTCTTTTGCATAGAGACTGTCCCGTTTGGCCAATGTACATGGCAGAGGGGCATTGCTGGCACATGATGGCATATATCACATTGGTAGATGTGCAGGTGAACGAGCCCCCGATGGTGTGGCTAATGTGATTAGGTCCTATGATGGTGTCACTTGAATAAATATATAAGCCTCTCACAGTTTGTATGGTAACTTCCAACTTATCTGTATGTATGTATCTTACTATATGTTCCATTCTGTGCATCCAATGAAGTGGGCTGTAGCCCACGAAAGCTTATGCTCTAATAAATTTGTTAGTCTCGAAGATGCCACAAGTACTCCTGTTTTTTTTTCTTGTTCTGTGTCTGTACAGAACCTAGCATCATGGAATCCTGATCTGAGACTAGGGCTCCTAGACGCTACGGCAGGGGTGGCCAACCTGTGGCTCCGGAGCCACATGTGGCTCTTCAGAAGTTAATATGCAGCTCCTTGTATAGGTCCCAACTCTGGGGCTGGAGCTACAGGCACCAACTTTCCAATGTGCCAGGGGATGCTCACTGCCCAACCCATGGCTCTGCCATAGCCCCCGCCTCCTCCCCTGAGTCTGCCATGCCTTCGCTCCTCCTCCCCGCCCCCAGCAGACTCCTGCATGCCACAAAACAGCTAATTGGGAGGTGTGGGGAGGGAGGGGGAGGTGTTGATCAGCGGGGCTGCCGGTGGGCGGGAGGCGCTGGGAGCTCATTGGGGGGAGGGGCGTGGCTGCAAACATATTACTGTGGCTTTTTGGCAATGTACATTGGTAAATTCTGGCTCTCTCTCAGGCTCAGGTTGGCCACCCCTGCACTATGGTCATAAAAATAACTATATCTGTGCTATCACCCCATTATACTGCATGCTTCTCTCCCCATTTTTGCACCAAAGGAGCTGAAATAAGCCAGTCTGTGTTTGTCCCACAATAGTTGCACTGACATTTAACGCCTCAAGGAGGAACAGATGGAGCAATGTCTTTGTCCCACCAAACCCCTGGAGAAAAGGCTGCACAAGTGGTATCATTCCCAGTCAAATATATGGCACAAAGATGTAAAAAGCTTTGGACTTGCTGATCTGAAACAGACATCTGTCCTGCAAGCAGAAAGCATTTAAAGCCTGGAATTCTGACTGACAACAATTGGGTAAGAGAAAGAATGAGCAGCCCAGCCAGTCACCGCACAGCTACCACGGCATGGTTCTGATCTAGATAAGACACTCAACTGTGTGGAATGAGCTGCTATGAGTTTGCTAGGTAGTTTTTCAAAGAAAGGCTGAAATAGTTGGGTGAGATGGAGATCCTGACTCACCGCTTCCAGCTTATGAAAGGCAATGTGATATGGCTGTGAAAAAAGCCAATGAGATCTTGGGATGCATCAGGCGAGGTATTTCCAGTAGAGATAAGGAGGTTTTAGTACCGTTATACAAGGCACTGGTGAGACCTCACCTGGAATACTGTGTGCAGTTCTGGTCTCCCATGTTTAAGAAGGATGAATTCAAACTGGAACAGGTACAGAGAAGGGCTACTAGGATGATCCAAGGAATGGAAAATCTGTCTTATGAAAGGAGACTCAAGGAGCGTGGCTTGTTTAGCCTAACTAAAAGAAGGTTGAGGGGAGATATGATTGCTCTCTATAAATACATCAGAGGGATAAATACCAGAGAGGGAGAGGAATTATTTAAGCTCAGTACCAATGTGGACACAAGAACAAATGGATATAAACTGGTCACTGGAAATTTTAGACTTGAAATTAGACAAAGGTTTCTAACCATCAGAGGAGTGAAGTTTTGGAATAGCCTTCCAAGGGAAGCAGTGGGGGGCAAAAGATCTACCTGGCTTTAAGATTAAACTCAATAAATTTATGGACGAGATGGTATGATGGAACAACATGATTTTGGTAATTAACTGATCTTTAAATATTCATGGTAAATAGGCCTAATGGCCTGTGATAGGATGTTAGACGGGGTGGGATCTGAGTTACCCAGGAAAGAGTTTTCTGTAGTATCTGGCTGGTGAATCTTGCCCATATGCTCAGGGTTTAGCTGATCGCCATATTTGGGGTCGGGAAGGAATTTTCCTCCAGGGCAGATTGGAAGAGGCCCTGGAGGTTTTTCACCTTTCTCTGTAGCATGGGGCACGGGTCACTTGCTGGAGGATTCTCTGCTCCTTGAAGTCTTTAAACCACGATTTGAGGACTTCAATAGCTCAGACATAGGTGAGAGGTTTTTCGCAGAAGTGGGTGGGTGAGATTCTGTGGCCTGCGTTGTGCAGGAGGTCGGACTAGATGATCATAATGGTCTCTTCTGACCTTAGTATCTATGAATCTATGGTTACGCGTACCTTCATTTCCAAACACTGGGATCTATAAGGCACACTTGCAGCTCTTAAGAGCCACCGTTTCCCAAAGGGTTATCCGCTTCCATGCAGATGGATGCACTCATCCCAAGAGGGGATCTATGCAACACTCAAACATGGACCAAGTAGTTTCCAAAGTCTCCCAGCAACTAGTGTCACTTGTTTATTTACCTATCAGCCAATTCTCTCAGTGACTACCCAATTTTCAATAAACAAGCTAGCAACTAGTGAGGTTCCATTCTCTCATGGTGAAACTGGCTCCATGCCCTGTGAGTCTCCACATAATTACTGTATATTACTGTAATCCAATTAAACCTCACTACAAGATGAGCTTCATGTTATCACTTTCAATTAGATTTCAGCCACTTATTGTCTGCATTAAGATCCATTTGGACTAAAAATCCCACACCACTGCTTGAGAAATGGCATTTATCAGCCAAATGACAACAGCAATGTATGTTATACTGAAAGACAGAGAAGACAGTAAGACTGGATAACAATTACAGTAGCTTTCAGGGAGAGAGAAAACACGGGGAAGTAAACTAACATGACCACTATCCAAGCTTGCTGGTCTCCCAATAGTCAAATTCGCCTCCAATTCTCCACTCCCTCTTTTTCTTCTGATCCCAGCTTCATTAAAAAAATGGAAGATTTGTTAGAGGCCCAGAGGAATTCCTCAGTCCAGGATTTTCACTAAAGCTAAGAGAAAGACTGAGGATAACAGCAGGCCTGGCAATGCAGCATTATTTGGCAGATGATCATTAATTCCATAGTAACTACCCTCCCAAGAAGGTCAGTCATAAGAGTGGCAGAATTTGGCCCATAGGAATTAGAAGAGTTGCCAAGACATGACACAAATAAGCAGACTAACAGGCCAACTTCCCATGCAAAGGCAAACTATGAGATGCGTTTAGAAAATACAGACCAGGGTTTACAGAGGAACATAATGGCACTCTGAAAAGTTTTCAGCATTTGCTTCTTGCTCATTTGTTGTGCTACAGTTCCTCTTCAAGCACAGACTATATGTGGAGTGACTAGGTTGAGATGCTCCATATTTTCCCTCTGATCTTTCTTCCTAACTGTCAAGTTTTTGCTTTCCTTCACCCCAGTGACCCATGATCAGCTGAAGGTTGGTCTTTGACTTAAGGCACTGGGCTAACTCAGTTCTATTCCCACCTTCACCAAAAGCTTCCTGGATGACCTAAAGCAAGTCACTTTCCCCTCTCTGTCCCTCAGATCTTTATCTGCAAAATGGAGATAATATTTCACTACCTCTTATGTGTGTTGAAGGAAAGTTAACACTGAAGTGCTCATACACTACACTGATGAACAAAGAAATCTCAGCTTATTTATAACACTAACTTCTTCTGAGCTCTATTCAGTTTGCTTCCTTGATTTCTCCCAGTGATGTATGAGGAAACAAACTTACCCCAATAAGATGTATGTGCGAGACCAAGTTTGAGTGCTTTCAAACATCCTAGAAACAGATCAATAGCCTAATGCAAACCCTGTCATGGATCAAAATATTAATCCAACCACATTTTTTATTCTGGAGATCACCTAGCAAGACAGTCTCTTACAGTCTTGAGACCACCTCCTCCACTTCCCCAGCCATCCCCCTCAATCTCCCAGTGTTAGGGCCTCAAAATGTTCTCTCAAAATGGGGAGGTTGTCACATTCACCATAGTAGAATAGCCAACTTACACAGCACTTTCCACCTTCAAAGCAGTTTGCAAACGGTAACAAATGAATCTCCATTTTTCAGATTGGGGAAACTGAGGCAGGAGCAGTTAACTAAAATCATACAAGTCAGTGGCAAACTCTGAATGAGAAGTCGGGATTTTACAGTTGCAAATTCTGTCTTCAGACAACTTGACCATGCTGCCTCTTGAACCAGCAGCATAATTCGAGAAACATACAACTCTAGTTTCTTTTCTCAAAATCATTTTTTAAAAGTTTTAGAGGAAATGTTATGCAATATATCCTTCCTCTAAAAACAGCAGTTCATTGCACAAGAGTGAGACTAGTAGGGAAGAAACAGGTAGACAGCTTCTTCCCTCTGAAATATACTTGTCAAGACTCTTCGTTGATAAGGTAACACCAGTGATGTGATTGCAATGACTGAAACAAGGAACTTGATTTTCTGAGAAGCTGATTACCCACAACTCCAATTTAAGGCAATGGGTGCTACACATACCCAATTCCTCTAAATATCAGGCCCAAGAAAGCTATTATATACATAAAGGAAAGCTGTGTCTGTCACTATCAGATGGGTAGGAAGCCAGAGGGCTAAAATCCAGAAAGGCTACATAGTTTTAACATAGCTGCAGCATATGGTTTTGATGGAGTGATATCAACAGCCTGCTCTGCATGACTGAGGTATTATGGTCGCTAATACCACAGAAGTTACTTTTATACATACAGCAACAACTGTCCACAAAGTACTTTTTAAAAAAAAAAAACAGCTGACATCAACAGAAGAATAAGCACATCAAATCATTTGTTACACAAAGAAGCTGATCCCTCTCTTTCAAAGAGAAACCACACTCCCTTCCACCTAATGTACAAAGAATCAAGCACAGGGGACACAAAGATTTAACTGAGCTATGTGTCACTGAAGAAAACTATGGTTCTTTGCCACTATTTTTCACAAACTAAATATGGCTTCTGAGAACATTTCTCCCCATAAAGCAACTAGATACTTAGCCCTTCAAGTTTTAGTAAGTCCACATGAACTGGCTGGACTTCCAGTAAATCAAAACTAAAAGGAGATCTTCCTCTCGTCCTTGTGAAGAGTGATATTGCACACATTATCCACCACAAAGTCTGCTAATCAGCGATCAACTGGACAAAATGAGCAAAGCATTCCAGTCAATCAACTCTCAGTGTACCAGTCCACCCACAACACTCAAGGCTTCATACCAGCTACACAGGGCAATTCACTGAATGAGACCGTTGCCTTTTATTTCCTTTATTGGCAAGCTCTTGTCCACAAAAGCATTCCAAAATATGTCACATTCCCCAGTGCGTGTGTGTGTTGAGAAAAAAAATAACTGCAGGCACTTAGCCCCAATTATGTATTCCAATAAAGCAAGCACTTGCTGGTCCAATCACTGCTCCCCTCTATTGCTGTATGCCAACAGGGTAGGAATGTCTCTGAAATGGAAACAAATGTCTCTAGAGATTTATCTACACTAACCTAAACTTTTTAAAAGGGAAGGAAATGTTCCCTCCCAAAGCATGATCCTTCTGCATATTCCACCCATTCTCTGACTTTTTACTGAGTTCAAAGCAGTGGAGTTTGAAGAGTCTTAAAAGTCAACAGGCGCACAGAAGAGAAATTGCAGCCAATGAAAATCCAAAGGAAAACACCAAGCCCATTTTCCTCTCCACTCTCCTCCATGTATTCACAGATGTCTGCTTGAAGAGGGAGCTCTCATTCTCATAGAGTATATCGTGTCTTCTAATGTCACCTTTTGATTATAGCATGTCTCAAGGACATTCCTGCATCCCAGGAGGTGATACTTGCAATATTCATGGTCAAAAGTTTCAAAGATGAGTGCCTGAACTTAAATATAGTCTTAGGAAAGTAACTTTAGCGCTCCTTTTTTTAATATCTTGCCCTCTCCAATCACAGACACCTTTGTGTTCTTATGTAGCACCTGCACCACATACAATGAAATGCAAAACAGTAGTCTGATGTAATGTTAACAGGTAGAGTTAAAACAGCCAGGAAAGGCTAATAAAGGTTCACTGAACAACTTAACACAGCAGCATTTATATATATACACACACACATGGAATATTTTTTATTTCTGATTAACTGTGTAGCATATTATTGTTTGTTCTAAAATGTGCAGCATAAGATACAGATGCACTGACACCAAACTAATGTTTCTGTAGGAACCTCAACTTTTCAATCTTCTGACTTAGTTTTGGCTGTGCACTCAGTGTTTTATTAGTCTACTGCGTTTTGCAGACCTGCCAAGTGTCATACGTCTCTCACAAAATTCACACCTGCAGGGTGACACGCATTCCCACGGCCCAGACTGAATATTCTGCATCCAAATGGGCTGCAGCAACATCTGACAATTATGGTTCGGCCACCAGACGCCGCTGTGGCACCTGGGGGGGAAGCATGCAGCCAAGCAGCTTCTGTCTGCTGCTCCCCCTGCTGGACCTGGAAACAGCACCATGAGGAGCAGGCAGTGACAGCAACCACAGGGAGGAGGCAGGGTGGAACCGACCAGACTCCCATACCCAGCACCAACCACCAAATAGGTCTCAGTTGCCCCCAGTCCTTAGACACCCACTGGGTTTCACAATGTGCCCTATGGCTTCTATCCCCAGACTCTCACAAATCCAGTTTCCTTCCCAGATATCCCCAGACACTCCCATAACCCAGCTTCCCTCAAACCCCAGTTCCACACACACAAATTCAAGTTTTCTTACGCCCAGCTTTCTGCAGCCATCTCCATCAGTCCCCCAGCCATTACCAACCTCCACCCAGCCAAATTCAGCCTTCCTCCCAGCCCTCACTTTGTATTTTATTTGTTTGGGTTTTTAGAAATAAAAATGGTCTCTAGTGATGTTAGCCTCCAACTAATCCCAGTCACCATTTGAAATACACACCTCCTTGAGGTACTTAGGTTTTGTTGTTGTTTTTTTAACAAGGCTGAGTTATAAAAGCAGAATCATCATGTACATAAATAGATTGGATGATTGCAGCAAGAGAAAACTTTTCAGAGTTTAATTTGCAGAATGTAGCCAGAATTGTGGAGGTCTCTTATAATTGTGGGAACTACAATTTCTCCCAGTTCCAAACAATCTCCTCCTGTTCCTGATGCTAAAGTAGGGATTTGAAGGATTTTGTTGTGTGTGTGTTTAACTGAAAAAGTGATGATCACACTCATGCAAACTGTCACACTAGAAACCTGACAACACACCTTGAGTCTTCTCAGGCTACTTTAAAGTCACAATAAATACAGAGCTTGTTGGGGTGTCTGCTAAAATGTTAGATTACTGGGCATACTTGGTGATTTCACTCCTATATTCATTTGTTTCCCCCTAAACCAAGCAAAGACAGTAGCACTTCAAGAACTCTTGTCACTGTCACCTGCCAAAACCCCGTCGTTTTTGGTGTGACCCTGCTGAGAAAAAAAAAAGGAGAGAATATTTTTTTCCTACACAAACAAGACGACAAATAAAGGGATCTTCCTCAAACATTCAAATATACTCCCCTTTGGGCAGATACCAAGCATGGAAATATCAGCCCAGAAAGTTTGGAGAGTTATGAGCAAGTGAAAAGAGGTTGTTAGAATGGAAATGCACTTTCAGCCTGATTACCAGAAGCCTAGACATCTGGTATAACATATTCAGACAAAACTGTTACAAGATACTGATTAAAAGCTTGTGCATTTCTCAACTAGTGTGGCAGACTCATTTCAGGAAGAGGGCATACAAGGGGCAAAAGAAGGGGTCAGAGTTAATAGGGAAAGCTGCAAACATTCTGCCCCTCTTAAAGTAAAGCAGCAGGCCATTACTTGAAAGCTCACCATGCTCACAATTTGGCCTCTGGTGAAAATGGCTGTGAGAGCAGCTCACATGTACAGGGCAGCAGCCCACCAACCCAATATTCTCTGCTCAATCTAATTGAGTACTAATGGGTAAAGAGTAAAGGGAGCAGCAACTATCTGCTAATCTACCCCAAGGTGGGGAGCACCAAACGAAGTTGGGACACCTGTTTACTCTGCACACGGAGCCAGAGATCTTTTTACTGAGTGAACAGCAGTGAAAATGAAAAGCAGGCAACCTCCAGATTCTATGCCCCTCATGTCCTGAAGTCCCTTAAACCCGATGAAGTGAGCTGTAGCTCACGAAAGCTTATGCTCAAATAAATTTGTTCGTCTCTAAGGTGCCACAAGTACTCCTTTTCTTTAGACCCTGTAGTTTACCTGTGGTTGCATTCCTATTCTCATGGACCGTTGAAGCCTGGGGTTGAACACAGACATCTCTGGAGTACTGGGATAAGGGAGCACAGACAATGACATGAGTCTAGGGAGCATGGCTCAGCAGTGGGGGTTCCCCAGTGACTCTCCTCCCAGTGCTGCTGCCTGCCAAAGTTCCCTGAATGCCTAGTTCACAGCATTCCATCCATCAACCTGTCTGCCCATTGTTCACATTCAGTTTGTGTCATTTTTATCATAAAAAGCCAGGCTGAGGATTTGTCTCTAGAAACAAGAAAACATGACTTGATATTAATTTAGGAAGCTTGCTTTTATGTTTTTTCTTCTGTTATGATCATAAAAACCCTGACAACAGAAGTTTATCTGGGCTGGGGGAGCATGAGGGAGATGTCAGGGCTAAACAATGGGACCAGTGTGACAATGCAAGTAAGGTGCACTGCTGCCCAGCTAAACTCCCACCCACACCCTTTTTCCATCATCCCACCCACCACAAAGCCCCATTTCACACAGCTTAAGGTGTTCTCATGCCAGTTCATTTTTGAACAACTAATACCCACACAAATAAATAACAAGTAACGAACGGGAAGATGCTAGTAAGTACTATTAAAAATTAAGGAATTTGCAAACAGAAGCTAATCAACAGATGCAGACCCGAAAGCCAGGATATCACCAGCTAAACCAAGCCTCCCCTGCCCATTCATGTCAACCAACAAGAAGTGCCCTTTCCAGTCCACCCACAAGGCACTCACCCAGTCCCTCCAGACACACAACCCTTACCCCATGCTCCCTCCCCCCCACCCCCTCCAGGTACAGACCTCACAGGCACGCATCTAGGGAACACAGCTGGGGCTTAGGCTGCCCATCTGGGTACAGAGGTGGGGCAGGACAGGTGCATAGAGGCGGACATGCCCCAGAGCAGCCCCAGGGCTGAGCGGTCTGTGAGGGAACAAGCACGGCTGCGGAGGAGCGGGGGGCACTGCCTGCCTGCCGGAGCGGTCCCCACCTCAGTGCTAACTAACGGCACATCCGGAGCTGAATCCGAGCCCTGAGCTGGGCCCCGCGCCCTGAACACAGGCAGGCTCTCCCCGCCTAGCAGGGGGTCCGGGGCAGGTCCCCCCCACGCCGGGGCAGCCTCCCGGGGCAGGGCAGCCAGGACCAACACGGGGGACCCGTCAGGAGCACACCCAGGGCTCTCACGGGTCCTGCGGACCCCCCCCCGGCCCAGAGCTGGAAGGGAAGGGGGCTCCGCGGGGAGGAGGAACCGGGGGCACGGGGTGCGGGGGGCTGCCCCGCCTGGTCCACTGTGGGCGGGGAGCCCGTAGGCTCGGCCTGGCCTGGGGGCAGGGACGGGGCCCGGACCGCCATGGGGGTTGCAGGCAGCCCGCGGCAGGGGCTGCCCCGGTGCAGGCCTACCCGGGAGCGGAGGGGGGCGGCGGCTCGGCCCGGGGCTAACCTGGGGACGCAGCTGGGGCTGGAACCGTCGATCTCCCAGGTGGCGAATAGGTTCATGGGCACCGGGCGGCTCAGCACCCCGGCGCCGCCCGGGAAGCTCAGGCGGCCCCGCTCCGCCGCCATCGCCACAGCCGCCTCGCTCCCGCAGCGGAGCCGGCAGCCGCCTGCAGCGAGACGAACGCCCCCCACGACCGGTCACTACGCCGCGCCTACCGCGGCCGGCCAGGGTCACATGGAGGGGGCGGGGCCAGAGCGCTGCGTGAGGGAGGAGCGTGGAGAAGGGAGGGGCCTAGGTAGATAAGGGGAGGGGCTTATGGGAGAGCGGAGCTTGGAGTACAAGCCCCGGCAGAAAAGGTGCAGTGGCTGGGCGGTGGTACAGGACTCGGAGCGAAGAGGGGACCGGTCTGTATGGAGGGGTTATTGAGTGCCGGGTCTTCCAGCCTTACAGAGAAGATAAGGCTGTGTTGCAGCGGGGAGCTCAGTAATGGTAGAAGCTTCCTGTTTGAGTACTCGAGTTGTTATTTAAAGAATGGCTCTTTGTCTTCACCCTTCAGAGCCTGCAGATAGGGAGGAGTTTGGGGAAGGGGGAGAGAGAAACAGACAGAAGTCCACGGGGCGGTGCTTAGGAAGAAGAAGCCTAGGAGTCAGCAGAAGGAAAGTGGAAGAGCCTGGGGAAAGGCAGGCATTTGGAGAGTTGAAGGGGAGGATCTTAAGGCTAAGAGAGGAGGAGCTTGGACAAGGGCCTGCAGGGCAAAAGTCTGCGAGACGTGGGGAGCCTGGAGAGTGGAAGTTTGGAGAAGGAAGCAGAACAAACCTGCATGAGGAAAATAAGACGGGAGAGATGCGAGGATGTTTCGGGAAAGGCTGGGGAACCATAGGGAGAAAGAACTCGTAAATGTGTGGAAGAGCCTGGGATGTGGGAGGAACATACAGAGGACAGGAACCTGAAAAGAGAACAAGGAGTCCGGTAGCACCTTAAAGACTTACAGATTTATTTGGGCATAAGCTTCTGTGGGTAAAAAACCCACTTTTTCAAATGCATGGAGTGAAAATTACAGATGCAGATATAAATATAAAGAAAAGGAGTACTTGTGGCACCTTAGAGACTAACCAATTTATTTGAGCATAAGCTTTCGGATGCAACCGATGAAGTGAGCTGTAGCTCACAAAAGCTTATGCTCAAATAAACGTGTTAGTCTCTAAGGTGCCACAAGTCCTCCCTTTTCTTTTTGCGAAAACAGACTAACACGGCTGCTACTCTGAAAGATGTAAACATACTGACACATGAAGAGAAGGGAGTTACAGGGAGAGGGATGGATCAATGCTTTGAGCCTGCTAAACCCAGGGTTGTGAGTTCAATCCCTGAGGGGGCCATTTAGGGATCTGGGGCAAAAATTGGGGATTGGTCCTGCTTTGAGCAGAGGGTTGGACTAGATGACCTTCTAAGGTCCCTTCCAACCCTGATATTCTATTATTATGATTCTATGATACCACAGAAGTGGAGAACCATGCTGACAGGGCCAATTCGATCAGGGTAGATGTAGTCCAGTCCCAATAATTGAGAAGGAGGTGTCAATTCCAGGAGAGGCAAAGCTGCTTTTGTAATGAGCCAGCCACTCCCAGTCCCTATTGAAGCCCAAATTAATGGTGTTAAATTTGAAACTGAATTTTGGATCTGCAGTTTCTCTTTGAAGTCTGTTTCTGAAGCTTTTTTGTCCAAGTATGGCTACTTTCAAATCTGTTATAGAATGTCCAGAAAGACTGAGGTGTTCTCCTACTGGCTTTTGTATGTTGCCATTCCTGATGTCCTATTTGTGTCCATTTATTCTTTTACATAGGGACTGTCCGGTTTGGCAAATGTACATGGCAGAGGGGCATTGTTGGCACATGATGGCATATATAACATTAGTAGATGTGCAGGTGAATGAGCCTCTGATGGTGTGGCTGATGTGCTTGGGTCCTCTGATGGTGTCACTAGAGTAGATATGGGGACAGAGTAGGCAACGAGGTTTGCTACAGGGATTGGTTCCTGGGTTAGTGTTTCTGTGGTGTGGTGTGTGGTTGCTGGTGAGTATTTGCTTCAGGTTGGGGGGCTGTCTGTAAGCAAGGACTATCCTACCTCCGAAGGTCTGGGAGCGTGAGGGATCGTTTTCCAGGATAGGTTGTAGATCGTTGATAATGGGCTGGAGAGGCTTTAGCTGGGGACTGTATGTGATGGCCAGTGGTGTTCTGTTATTTTCCTTGTTGGGCCTGTTCTGTAGTAGGTAACTTCTGGATACCCATCTCGCTCTGTCAATCTGTTTCCTCACTTCCCCAGGTGGGTATTGCAGTTTTAAGAATGCTTGATAAAGATCTTGTAGGTGTTTGTCTCTGTCTGAGGGATTGGAGCAAATTTGGTTGTATCTTAGGGCTTGGCTGTAGACAATGGACCATGTGATGTGACTACGATGGAAGCTGGAGGCATGTAGGTAAGTGTAGCGGTCAGTAGGTTTCTGGTATAAGGTGGTGTTTGTGACCATCACTTATTTGCACTGTAATGTCCAGGAAGTGGATCTCTTGTGTGGATTGGTCTGGGCTGAGGTTGATGGTGGGGTGGAAATTGTTGAAATCCAAGTGGAATTCTTCAAGGGCCTCCTTCCCATGTGTCCATATGATGATGTCATCAATGTAGTACAAGTAGAGGAGGGGCGCTAGGGGATGAGAGCTGAGGAAGCGTTGTTCTAAGCCGGCCATAAAAATGTTGGCATACTGTGGGGCCATGCGGGTACCCATAGCAGTGCCACTGACTCGAAGGTATAAGTTGCCCCCAAATCTGAAATGGTTGTGGGTGAGGACAAAGCTCAGCCACCAGATGTCCCATGGCCTTATCAGGAATACTGTTCTTGACAGCTTGTAGTCCATCCTTGTGTGGAATATTGGTATAAAGAGCTTCTACGTCCATGGTTGCCAGGATGGTGTTTTCAGGAAGATCACCAATGCATTGTAGTTTCCTCAGAAAGTTGGTGGTGTCTCGAAGATAGCTAGGAGTGCTGGTAGCGTAGGGTCTCAGGAGAGAGTCCAAATAGCCAGATAATCCTGCTGTAAGAGTGCTGATGCCTGAGATGATGAGGCGTCAAGGGTTTCCAAGTTTAGGGATCTTTGGTAGCAGATAGCATATCCCTGGTTGGGGCTCTGGGGGTGTGTCCATGTAGATTTGCTCCCATGCTGTAGCAGGGAGTTTCTTGAGCAGATGGTGTAGTTTCTTTCTTTTGGTACTCCTCAGTGGGATCAGAGGATAGTGGCCTTTAGAATGTGGTGTTGGAGAGTTGCCTGGCAGCCTCCTGTTCATAATCCGGCCTGTTCATTATGACTACAGCACCTCCTTTCTCAGCCCCTTTGATTATGTCCTCACCCATAACTATTTCACATTTGGGGACAATGTATACCTTCAAATCAGCGGCACTGCTATGGGAACCTGCTTGGCCCCACAGTATGCCAACATTTTTGTGGCTGACTTAGAACAACGCTTCCTCAGCTCTCGTCCCCTAATGTCCCTACTCTACTTGTGCTACATTGATGACATCTTCATCATCTGGACCCATGGTAAAGAAGCCCTTGAGGAATTCCACCATGATTTCAACAATTTCTACCACCATCAACCTCAGCCTGGACCAGTCCACACAAGAGATCCACTTCCTGGACACTATAGTGCTAATAAGCAATGGTCACGTAAACACCACCCTATTATCGGAAACCTACTGACCACTATACCTACCTCCATGCCTCCAGCTTTCATCCAGACCAAACCACACGACCCACTGTCTATAGCCAAGCTCTACTATACAACTGCATTTGCTCCAACCCCTCAGACAGAGAAAAACACCTACAAGATCTCTATCAAGCGCTCTTACAACTCCAATACCCACCTGGGGAAGTGAGGAAACTGATTGACAGAGCGAGTTGGGTACCCAGAAGTTACCTACTACAGAACAGGCCCAACAAAGAAAATAACAGAATGCTACTAACCATCACCTTCAGCCCGCAACGAAAACCTCTCCAACGCATCATCAAGGATCTAGAACCTATCCTGAAGGATGACCCATCACTCTCACAGATCTTGGGAGACAGGCCAGTCCTTGCTTACAGACAGTTCCCCAACCTGAAGCAAATACTCACCAGCAACCACACAAAAAAACAGTAAACCAGGAACCTATCCTTGCACAAAGCCTGTTGCCAACTGTGTCCACATATCTATTCAGGGGACACCATCATAGGGCCTAATCACATCAGCCATGTTATCAGGGGTTCGTTCATCTGCGCATCTACCAATGTGATATGTGCCAGCAATACCCCTCTGCCATGTACATTGGCCAAACTGGACAGTCTCTACGTAAAAGAATAAATGGACACAAATCGGAGATCAAGAATTATAACATTCAAAAACCACTTGGAGAACACTTCAATCTCTCTGGTCACTCGATTACAGACCTAAAAGTGGCAATTCTTCAACAATAAAACTTCAAAAACAGACTCCGAGAGACTGCTGAATTGGAATTAATTTGCAAACTTGACACCATTAAATTAGGCTCGAATAAAGACTGAGAGTGGATGTGTCATTACACAAAGTAAAACTATTTCCCCGTTTATTTTCCACCCTTACTGTTCCTCACACATTCTTGTCAACTGCTGGAAATAGCCCACCTTGATTATCACTACAAAAGTTTTTTTTTTTTTTCCCCCTCTCCTGCTGGTAATAGCTCAACTTACCTGATCGCTCTTGTTACAGTGTGTAGGGTAACACCCTTTGTTTCATGTTCTCTGTGTATAAAAGATCTCCCCACTGTATTTTCCACTGAACGCATTCGTTGACGTGAGCTGTAGCTCACGAAAGCTTATGCTCAAATAAATTTGTTAGTCTCTAAGGTGCCATACGTACTCCTTTTCTTTTTGCGGATACAGACTAACATGGCTGCTACTATGAAACCTACCCTTGTTAGCAAAAGGTTAGTGATTGCCTTGGCTACTTGGATCACAGCAGCCCCCACGGTAGATTTGCCCACTCCACTTTGATTCCTGACTGACAGGTAGCAGTTAGGCATTGCAAGCTTCCACAGGGCTATTGCCACTTGCTTCTCAACTGTCAGGGCAGGTCTCATCTTGGTATTCCTGTGCTTCAGGGCAGGGGAAAGCAACTCACAAGGTTTCATGAAAGTGGCCTTATGCATGCAAAAGTTTCGCAACCACGGGGAATCATCCCAAACCCGCAACACTATGCGGTCCCACCAGTCTGTGCTTGTTTGCTGGGCCTAGAATCAGAGTTCCACTGTATAAACGTGCCTCATTGACACCATGATATCCCAATTGCCACAGCCCGTGTTTTCAGGAATGTCTGTGTCCATGTTCACCTCACAATCTTCCTCATGCGGGTGGTTCCTAGCTAGGCTCTGCACATACCGCAGGATAATGCGTGAGGCATTTACAATGCTCACAAAAGCACTGCAGCTGAGCGGGCTCCATGCTTGCTATGCTATGGTGTCTACATGGATAACCCAGGAAAAAAGGCATGAAACGATTGTTTGCCATTGCTTTAAAGGAGGGAGGGAGGAGAGACTGAAGACACATGCCCAAAATCACCTGTAACAATGTTTTTGCCCCATCAGGCATTGGGAGCCTAACGCAGAATTCTAATGGGCAGTGGGTACTGTAGGATAGCTACCCACAGTGCACCACTCCGTGAGTCAATGCTAGCCACAGTATTGAAGACACACTCCACCGACCTAATGTGCTTAGTGGGGACACACATGATCGACAGTATAAAATTGGTTACTAAAGATCGACTTCTATAAACTGGACCTAATTTCATAGTGTAGACATGCCTTTAATCTGACCCTGTAGGGCCATTCTAATGATCATTTTGGTCCCATTTGCCCTTAAAAGTCTATTAATTATTAATTTGTCATTATCTTCCGAGATATTAAAATGCCATCTAAGGGAGGCAACTAACTCCAAGAACTACTGTGCCCCAGCTTTTAACCTAGCACATCAGCTATAACTAAGTTCTAGATAAGTCAAGAATTACTCTAGTCTATAGCCATTCACTCTGGAAACCAAAGTGAAGGGGGAGTTAACGGTAAGGTTTGCCGAGTTAGACACCTGAGAACGAGTGACCACACAAATTCAGTGTAAAAAGAGGATGTTATTTACCTGGGTATTCACAGCACATACATCATACATACAATGCAGTAACTACAGTGAGATGTGAACAAAATGCAAGGGAACCCTTGGCTGCCCACGGAATCACCAGACATCGTGTTTTGTGCCGAACTTACAGCATTTCTAGACCAGGCTTTGAGAGGCCATGACAACAAACTCGTCAGCCCCACATGGGATGGCTCTGCAAAAACAGGCAGTAAAGCGCAGAGCAGTAGCGGGAAGCCTCAGCTCCTTCTTCAGTGGGATGGGGAACGGGGTCAGGGTTGTCCACCGCTGGCCCGGCCTCCCACGCGGGAGTCGGGCCTGCTCGGGGCGGGGGGGCCTAGCCCACGTATCCTTCGGGTGAAGACCTCCCGGGGGAGCGGGAGCAGGGACCGGTGCGGGGTGGGCAGTGGGGGCCGCCCGGGGCCGAGCTGCCTTGGGAAGCCCGACCTCCCCGGCCCTAGCCTCATTTATCGCCTCGCCCCACTCCGCTCCTGAGTGGAGCGCGGCCCAACATCCGCCCCGCCAGGATCTCCCGGCTTTGAGCCCCTCGAGTCGCTCCCTTCTCGGCCCACGGGTCACCCCCTTCCTCGGGCCGCTCCCACCGGAAGTGGATGGAAGTCGGATGGAGTTCGGCAGCGGACCGGAAGTAACCCGGCAGTTCCAGTGGCGTGGCCCGGATGCTGCGCTGGGTGTTTCCGGCCACCTCAGTAGTAGAGGCCAGTCAGAGGGTGGCAGCAGGTGGGGCGGGTGTGGGGCCGGGTAGCGGCGGCTCCCGCGTTGGAGCGGCGCAAACATGGTGCTGCTGACTATGATCGCGCGGGTGGCGGATGGGCTCCCCCTGGCCGCCTCCATGCAGGAGGATGAGCAGGTGAGAGACCGAGACACCCCCCGCCCAGAACATCCTAGATTTCCCCCGAGACCCACTAGATTCTCCCTCTCCCTACCCAGAGTCCCCTCGCTCCTGAGACACTCCCCCACCAATCCCCTCTCTCCTGGCCCAGAGCCCCCTAGATTCCTCCTGCTCTCCCCTCTCTCGGCCCAGAGATCCCCCCAAGCACCCCATCCTGGCCCCGAGATCCTCCCCATATCCCTCCTGTCCCTGTTCAGAGGGCCCCCCTTCCCAAGCCAGAGCCTTCCCCCAGATGCACACTCCCCCTTCCTGGCCCAGAGGCCACCTCAGACTGAGATCCATCCCAGTGGGGACACAGAGGCTGTGTGGAAGCTTACAAAGCAGACCCTAGGTGGGTTGGACGTGTGCCCTCAGAAGGCTGTGGTAGTGTTTGACTGTGCTGGGAAATGTGAGTTTCATGCAAGGTTGATGACATTTGGCACTGTTCTTCTTGCACTGTGACCCCGTTGGAGACTAGACTCGCCCACTCCCTGGCACCAAGAGAGAGACTTGAAATAGCAATAGATTAAATAGTGTATTAGTGGGTGATTAGTCCACTGACAACAGAGCAAAGTACAGCCTTATAATTCTGGAACCTAACGGTACCTTTTTAATGTTAGTTGGAGCTCTTTTCCAATTCAGCAAGGCTACTTCTGTTATAACCAATTATAATACTCATTAACGTTAAACCTACCTGTAACCTGATTTACATTTTTGCCACCTTTTTATTGGCTTTTTACATTATGCATTATTTAAATTAACACTTGCATCAGTTTCAGAATGGTAGCCCTGTTAGTCAGTATCAGCAAAAAGAACAAGGAGTACTTGTGGCACCTTAGAGACTAACACATTTATTAGGGCATAAGCTTTCGTGGGCTAAAGCTCACTTCATTGGATGCATCTAGTATTTTCTGGGGCGGGGGGAGCAAGGGCATGGCAGGCTCAGGGAGGGGTGGGAAGGGATGGAGTGGGGGCAGGGCCTGTGGCAGAGCCAGGGGTTGAGCAGGGAGCACCCCCCAGCACCTTGGAAAGTTGGAGCCTCTAGCTCTAGCCTTGGAGTCGGTGCCTATACATATTAACTTCTGAAGAGCCGCATGTGGCTCTGGAGCCACAGGTTGGCCACTCCTATATTAATGTGATCATTTTAATAAGTGTTTTTTTAATTTTAAAATGGTTTATTAAAAATCCTGCTAAAACAATTTATAACCAAAACATAGCCACAACATAACTTTGGGTCATGTCTTTGCTACCTTCAGTTTTTTATTTTACTTTTTTTTTCAATTTATTTTTAGCTTTTTTTACACTACCAGGTTTAATTTTCCATACTTGTCTACACTTAGACTAACTTAAACCTAAATCTAACTTTTATTTAACCTATTTTATAGGCTACAGCAGACACAGCCCACATCAATTAAAGCGTCTTTTTTGTTGGGTAGGGGTGCCACCTCCCCAAACGATTTACGTAACAGAAGCATTCTTCCATCAACATAGTTGCATCTGCCCTGGGGGTTAGTTCAGCATAGCAATGTCGGGAGGCGGTGGTTTTTTCACACCCCTGCCTGATATAGGTATGTAGACTAACTTTTAAGTGTAGACCAAGCCTTGTAGCCCTTGAGAAAGGCGGCGGCTAGATTTGGCACCAAGATCTAGGCACCCTGCCTTCCCCCGGCATCTAGACTCCAAGAGGGAGAGAGAGAGAGACCATGAGTCCCCCCAGTAAAAATGAAGTTCCTAGAGATCCTTCTAGCACTCAAATCCCAAAGTAGATCAAAACTGTGTAAGAAACCAAGACCCACCCGTCAGTGAGATTCTCACTTAGCTTGCTCCCTCAAAAGTGTGCAAGTATTACTTCTGGAGAGAGAGATCCTGTCAGTATGTCTTCAGTGCAATGTAAGCCGAGGTTAGTAGAACTCAAGTTAACAGACCCAGGATTTGTTAATTGTGGCTTGACCATTTATACTCATTCCTGTAACTCTAGGAATTGTTGAACCTTGGGTCCCGTCTTGGGGCTCCAGCATCCACTAGATTATGCCGGTCTGAGTCCAACCACCCTTATCCCGGACTTCTTAGCACCCTCCCAAAATGTGTCCACTCTGTTCCTTTGTTCATGGTGCCACGTGGGAAAACTTGACTGTCCAGAGGACAAAGAAAGCTGGCCTGTGGAATTGTAAGACATTTTTGGCAGAGCATGAGTCCAGCAGGGCTGTGTCTACATTACAAAGTAACAGGGCTTGAACCCTATGTTCCAGTTCGACTCAGACTTGCACCCTCACCCCTGTGGGGTACTGGGACCCAGGGTCCAAGTTCTGAGTTAGCAAAATTTGTGTGTAGATAGATGGGGGTGGGGTAGGCTTAAGCCTGAGTTCAAACCTGGGGCTGATACTGCAGTATAGACATACCCTGTGAATCACGAACTCTTCCCCTCTCCCTCAGGGCAGAGAGACTGAAGCACCTTCTCTGGACCAAGACCAAGAGATGCTACAAAAAACAAAACAAAACTCCCTAGGGGACCTCCTAAATGGTGACTGAGATATTCATCAGAGGTAGATTCCTGAGATTTACCAGCACCTACCACTTAGTTTGGCTGTGTCCATTGACTTCAGATCCAATTCTGGTAAAACTGTTTGAGGTTAGCTATGGATATCATGTTAGTTTCCTTGTGGGAAAAGGGCCTCCCTGTAAGAGGTTGTTATATTGTTTGCAGTTCATTCTGCCATATGGTAGAACCATGTCTAATAGACTTTTTTCCCTTCTCAGTCAGGTCGGGACCTCCAGCAATACCAGAGCCAAGCTAAACAGCTTTTCCGGAAGTTGAATGAACAGTCGCCTACCAGATGCACCCTAGAAGCAGGATCCATGGCTTTCCAGTAAGTATAACATGCTGTCGAGATTAAGGTGGACAATGTAGGCAACCCAACCTACGTTTATAGAAAACTGAAAAGTACTTCCAGGAGATGTTGGAGGTATATTAGAAATTGGGCCATTGGAGAAGAGTAAGAGTCAGTAAACTATCCCACCAGCCCACGGGAAACCTGTGCTCAGAGAGAGTGTTACCTTTTATATGCTTTCAATCATTTTAAAATTTCTTTTCTTTTCTGGCATTGTTAGACTTCGTGCATTCCTATCCAGTTCTTGTTTTCCCCCACTCTCTTTTCTGTAGACTGCATATATTTGGCTCCCTTTAAGTTTTGTCTACAGGTTGTGCCCACTAATCATTCTACCATCTGTTGTCCTTTGGATTCGCTGAGGTTTATCAATATATTTTTTTAATAGTGAGGTGTTCCATCTATACTTAGGTTAGCATTACCAAAGTTGATTCTTCCTACACAAGGTTCTCTTCTCTCTCCATTCCACTATGGCATATCCTTTCATGTATCATCCTTGCACTGCAAACTCATCTAACTTGTTGTCCATTATTTCCCTGAATCTCCTCAGCATTTCTGCTCTCCAGCAAGCATCGTCCATGTTTTATACACTTTTGTCTAGTATTAGTATCCCGAAGTGTCGTAGCTGCATTTAGCTCATCCGTTTGAGTTCGCTGTCTCTCTCTAAAACCTTCCATAATGTTTGCCCTTTGCTTTCATTGTAAACCTTTCTAAGTTAGGGTCATCTTCAAATCTTACTAATGTACAACACAGTTCTAGCAGACTTGCTCAGGGTAAGCAGCGAGCTGGGAAAATCTGCAGGCAACACAACATCATGTAGGTTAGGCAAGACCTGAGAAGACTGATGTACTTCAGAGGGACCTAACCAAGCTAGGCAGCATAGTGGCAGTTGAAGTGAAATGTTGACACATTCAAAGCTATGCAGGTTGGAGGGAATAATTTTAATTCCTGCATCTCCTAGGTTCTATACTAAAGATTGAAAACTTTTGACTTGCTATCTTTAGAGAGGAGATTAATAAGAGGGGACATAAAAGTATACAAAATGATGAAAGTTATAGAGTAGGTAGAGGCACCTCTAATCACCTTCTCTCATAACACAAAAACAAGGGAACATCCAAGTAAACGAAAAGGTGGCAAAGTCCAAACTGATAAAGGAAACGGTTTTCAATGCAATTAATTGCCACAGGGTCTCATTGAGGACAAGATGGTAGCAAGATTTTTAAAAAAGTACAGGTAAAAAGATCTCGAGTTAAAAACCCTTGTTTGGAAGCACCCTCGTGGCACAAAGCCAGTCTCTAATGTTTGGGGCTTAGGAGGCAGCTTTCCTCAAGATGGGTTAACCCATAATCACTTACTGCAGGTTTTTTCACATTTTTTCCACTTTTCTCTAAAGCAGTCTGGTGCTGGCCATTGTTGGCAATAGGATGCTGGACTAGGTAGCCCACTGGTTTGATCCAGTCAGGCAATTCCTGTGTTGATAATTTCTGTTTCTAAAGATGCTACTTGATACCTCTTCCCAGTTTGCAATCAATTTGTCAGTCATTTGTTTCCATACCACAGTATTATCCAAACATCATTCTGACTTCCACTGAGATGCCTGGGGAAGATTATATCTAAATCATAGTAAAGCTCTTGCTATGTAGTGTCTATGACTTTCTTTGCTTAGCAGACTTATAACTATCAAAAAAGGCTATCCATTTTTTTGGTCACAATTATTTATGAATTACAACCACCTTGCAGTGGCTTTGATCTCATCAGAGCTGTTAAGCTAAGAAAATTCAGCCAAGCTCAGTATTTCTATGGGAGATCTCAGAGAAGCAGTTGAGGGGTGTTGGAAGTGTTGTGGGTGAGTAGGCAGGGAAGGTGCACTTTGCCCTGTCAGCATTGAAGCTGTTTTTCAGCCAGCTGTTAAGGGATGCAGATTGCTGCTGGTGCCATTTTTAGGATGAGACATAAAGTCACAGATGAAAAAGAAAATCAGTTTTTGTTTTAAACAAAAATTCTAATGAAACTTTTGATAATGTTGCATGGAAAAAAATGGTGTTTGAGATTTGGCCTAAAATAAGCCTATTTAGTGACTAGTGCATTAGCTTGGTCAAGGGAAAAATGTTCTTCATTAACTGAAGTTCTAACTCCTTTAAAATAACATAGTGCAGAGTAAAAAATGCAATGACAGCTGTCGTTGTGGAGCAAAGATATGTGCATGACTAATGAAACGTGCACTTCTCCAAATGTGCTGAGGTGTTAATATGAACTGACAAAGTTTGAAGAAAATTTGGCTCTCGCTGAGACCCAAAACCAGGTTTGAAGAATTTTCTTCGGTCATTTTAATGTTGGAGATTAAAGTCCAAAAGCCTCACAACCAACTCAGTTATCGTGGCATGTGAGTACACACACTGATACTTATGCAGGTGATAAGTGCCTATGTAGTCTTTTGTGAAATTAGTTACTAGCTGACCTTTGGCTGATTTTAGTGTCATAAGTCTTTAAGTGCACAGATTACTAGTTCCATTAAAAGGCAACCATTGGCCTTTGCTAGCTGGTGCCGCCTAAAGAAGTGGTTTTTTTTCTCTTTCTTAAAATAAATATAAGAAATTAAATTCCAAAAGTATATTAATTAAGATTGCACAGATAAACATGCAGAAATCAAGAATGCAAAAAGTTAAAGGTGGCCAACTGTGTATCTGTCCCCTTACATACGTACATTGCAAAAATGCATAATTACATGATTTTATACTGTGTTAAATTTTATGACAAAAAAGTGTTAATGCGGTGTTAAAGTTGAGAAATCAAGCAGTTATGTGAGAAAATTGATATTACGGTTAATCTGGAATGTCAATGCTATGCGGCATTGGAAATCTGTGTGCTTTCTCTGCCGATATAGAAAACTTGGAATCTGAAACAGTTAATATCACAAAGGGAGTAAAAACAGCTCTGGGAAACATAGAGATCAAGGCAGGAGAGCTCAGATCAAATCCAGCTGGCCTAAAGTGTGATGGTGCGGCTGTGCATATGGCAGGAGACCGTGTTAGAGAAGATATTGTACTCTTCTTGTACTTACCTTTAGCTTGCTGTTATATCTCTCATAGGAGATTATCCCTATCTTAAAAGGTTTTGTTTTGAAAAATGTTTTCTCATTTTACTCTTCAAATCCTGAAAGATTATGGATTGCTCAAACTCTTGATAATTGTTTGAGGTAACTGTGAGCTATGGGAGGGAGGGATCCAGTATTATGTGTTGGGTTCAAAGTCAGGCCAGAACACTGAAGACAAGGATCAGAAACGATCGCTTAGCTAGCACTGTTTTGGAACATAATGTAGAAACTGGGTCATGGACTGATGTAGAACAAGTTAGGGGCTTTCTTAGGGAAATCAAGAAGCTAATCTGTGAGTATATTTTATTCCATGGTGGACAGTGGTGACTACACTCTTAGTGTTCAAGGCAATGCCCATTGTTTGAGGCTTTTTACTAAAGCTAGTAAGTGCCATGTTGGGACTGGAACAAAAACAGATAATCCTGGCCGCTGTGTCTAAAAACTAATTCTTGAATGTGGCAAATTTGAAGGATTTAAACATTTCTGGGTCTCTAGAGGCTAAGCTGAGGAAAAATCAGATCTTTATGCTTGAAGCTGCTGTTGAACATATGGATACCAGATTTACCAGGCTATTGTATGGTTTCAAAACTTTGATTCCACACAGTGGCCTAGTGATTGAAAAAAGAATTGGCCCATTATGGCAATGTAAAAATTAAGTCTGCTAAATCACTACATATAGGTGTTAAGTAAAGAGAAAAGGAAGGGTGACTTACAAGTTACATTTAATGCCAATAAATCCACAATAGTGTTTATGCCTGATGAAAGTTTTGAACCCCTCAGCCAGAGGTGGGCAAATTATGGCCCGCAGGACCATACTGCCTGACCCTTGAGCTCCCGGCCGGGGAGGCTAGCCTCCAGCCCCTCCCCTGCTGTCCCTCCTCCCCCGCAACCTCAGTTTGCCGTGTCGCCAGCGCGGGAGGGGGCTGCTCTGCGGGGGCATGGGAGGGAGGCTCACCTGCAGCCTCAGGGAGGCGTTGTGGGTGGTGGGAGCATGGTGAACGCGGGCGGAGGACTCAGGAGGAGCACCGGAGAGCCGCGCAGTCGGCCAGAGAGAAGTGGTGTTTTGAAGGGTGAAACCACTGCTTCTCTCTGGCTGTGCCGCTGCCCCTGCTCCTCCTGAGTCCTCTGCCCATGTTTGCAGGGCCACATTCTGAAAGGGGCTTTAGATATGGGGTTGGATAGGGGGTGGGGTCCCCGGGGTCCTGTCAGGGGGCGAGGGTGTGGATAGAGATTGGGGCAGTCAGGGACTGGGGGGGCTGGATAGGGGGTGGAGTCCGGGGGGGGCAGTTAGGGGCAGGGGGTCCCGGGAGGGGGTGGTCAGGTGACAAGGAGTAGCAGGGGTTGGATGGGTCGGGAGTTCTGAGAGGGGCGGGAAGTGGGAGGGGGGCAGATAGGGTTAGGGTTGGGGGGGGGCACAGCCTTCCCTACCCGGACCTTCATACAGTTTTGGAACCCCGATGTGGCCCTCAGGCCAAAAAGTTTGCCCTTCCCTGCCCTAGGCAACCTGCCTTAGAGGTTATATTGTTATTGATGGGAATATGTCCTCATTGTCTTGTATCACTGTGGTGCTACAATACGAGTTTTCCACAGTTATTTAAATTAAAACAAGCCCCCAAACACACACGTGTGCTCTGTTGCATGCCATGACTTGGGCTATTTAATCATATCCACATCCAGTGTAGGTGCTTTTCAGGCCTCTCTGGTATGCTGTACTACTGGCTGGAAGGGGAACAAACATGGTAATAGACATAAACAACAGCAAGCAGCACTGTTTAGTGGAGGGGTAGATAAGTGCTAGTCTGTATGTTCAGATCTAAATCTAAAAATCCAGTGGACTTTATCCAATCAGATCTGTACTTGAATTAGAAATAAAATACATATTCTCCTTACTAGCATGGGAACTCAAACTGACACTAAAGTAAGGACAAAACGAAACTTACAAGAACAAATGATAGTTGGACACTAAAAAAGGGGTGTGTGTGGTGGGGGGGGGGGGTTTAAACCCTGGCTCATGAGTCAAAAACAAAACAAGTGGAATGCAGCAAAGTGCCAGTAAGCAGTCACACCAGCTACTATATTTCATCTTAACCCACATGTGAATGAGCGTGAAAATTATTGGCACAATCGCCCTTTCTTGTCAGATAACAAAACCTGAAGTCCCAGCAGCCCATGGACAAGCAGCATTTCTGTTTCTCAGCTTGCCTCTGTGAGGCTTTGTGTATGCGAAATGGAGTCCTATGCCTAAGACTCACCCAGGGTGGAGTTTGGGGTGCCCCAACTAGTCTCCTCAGGCTGTGCGGGGCTGACCACCTATCTGTCTGATTGCCAGGGGATTGGTGCAGTTGGCGACCCATTCCTGTGCACTTCTGAATCTCTGTAGGAGATGCCACAATAGTCTTCTCTCTCCCTATTCCCCCCTTTCCTGCTGACCTTCAGGAGAAGATGCATGCTCCTGTTCACTGTACATCATATCCTCTCTCCCATACATTACGGAGCTGCCCTACTGGGTCAGACTATGGTGCAACTTGGTCAGTATCTTGGCTCCGACAGTGGCCTGTACTAAAGCTTGAGGGGGATTATACAGAACAGGGCAATTATGGAGTGATCCACTCCATCTTTCACTCCTGGCTTTTTGTAGTGAGAGTTTAGGGTTGCCCTGTGTATGCGGTTGCCTTCCTGACTGTTTTGGCTAATAGCCATTGATGAACCTATCCTTGATTAAATTATCCAGTTCTTTTTTTGAACTTTTGGCCATCATAATACCCTGTGTTAATGAGTTCCGAGGTCAGTTGTGCATTATGTGAAAAAGTACTTTCTCTTGTTTATATTAAACCTGCTCCCTGTTAATTTCATCACCTGAGCCTCGGTTTTTATATTATGGGAAAGGCTAAATAACACTTCTGTGCTCACTTTCTCCATGCTGTTCATTTTATAGACCTCTATCATATCCCCCCCTTAGTCGTCTCTTTTCTAATCTTTTTAGTCTGTCTTCATACGGAAGCCATTCCTTACCCTTGATCATCTTTGTTGCCCTTCTCTGTACCTTTTCCAGTTCCACTACATCCTCTTTGAGATAGGGTGACCAGAACTGGACACAGTATTCAAGGTGTGGATTTACTGTGGATTTATATAGTGGGATTATGATATTATCTGATTTATTTTCTTTCCCTTTCCTAATAGTTCTTAACATACTGTAAGGCTTTTTTACCACAGCTGCACATTGAACAGAAGTCCAGGGTGATGCCAAGATCCTCCTTGAGTGATAATAGCTAATTTAGAACCCACCATTTGGGATTATTTTTTCCAATGTGCATTACTTTGCACTTGTCAATGTTGAATTTAATCTGCCATTTTGTTGCCAGAAAGGGCATGGGAGTGTGGGGCCTGCCTCCTTCAGATGACAGAATGTCAGCAGGAAGAGGGGAATGTCCCTTATTCTGCTCAGTCCAATGTCAGGACTTTTTAAAACAACAACCAGAAACACTAAGGAAATTCCCAGGCAAAACTTTGTTAAAATGAAGTTAAAAGCCTTTGGCAGGGATTGAAACCAGGATCTGAGGCCTCAATAACACTGTAATTAGGGAAAAGAAAAGAGAAACTAAGGCATTCAGAAAGATTTAAAATGAAGCCTAACGTGTAAATCTGTGGAAATTCAGTCATGGTATTTGCAGTAGAGTAACTCTGTCCTGAGCAATGCCCTGAGAACCTGAAACTTAGACTACAATATCCACCCCAAACAAATAGTTCATTTTAGCAGGGAATGCTAGGACTAGACTGTCGTATGCTGGTTTGTGCCAACTCAGCTGCCTTCATGGCTACGAAGTCCAAATAAAAATGCTTTACTATGTCCTGGTAAGATGAGCTTGCTGAAAAGAGTCATTCCCCACTCCTCATTAAGGGCTCCAACCTGCCAGGCATTGCCTGCTCTCATCACCTTGCAGGGTCAGGCCCTAGGATTCTGCGTTCCAGCCAGTTATCCAATATGATGTCTCATATAAAGGTCTCCTAGGAGGATGAGTAGGTGGAGATTATGGTACTTGCAGAGGAAAGGAAAGGCTTAGTGCAGTGACAAGGTATCTGAATATTGGAGACACACGTATGAAACCACCTGTGCTGTGTGATACCTGGTATGCTTTTGTGTGTAGTATAATAATAAACCCAAAGGCTGGGGCACTCCACCATAGAGGAAGAAAGATGGGAAAGGGAAAAGTGGTGTCTTACAGGGGCAGGGTTAAAATTTGTCCCGTTTGTTCTCTTCTAGCTATGTTATTGAGAAAGGGGTGTGTTACCTGGTGTTGTGTGAGGCCACCTTCCCCAAGAAGCTGGCCTTTGCATATCTGGAGGATTTGCATTCCGAGTTCGATGAACAGCATGGAAAGAAGGTGCCGACGGTCTCCAGGCCTTATTCCTTCATTGAGTTCGGTGAGGTCCTTCCCCTTGAGAATAATTAATAAACATCCTGTTTGTTTGGCCACATTAGTCTCTCCTAGCTCAGGCCGTGGAACTTACCACTGACAGTGGAGAAATCTGGTGTTCTCTATGAGGCCAGAAATGCCAGGTACGTGAATGGAGAAATGGTAGGGGAAATGACAAATTTCCTACAATCCAACTTTCTGCTTTTAAGTCTTGTTTTTTTTCTTGTTAGCACTCGTGTGCACCTTGCTCACTCTCTCTGCAATGTTCTGCCACTGGGGTAGCCCAGAAAAAGGTAGACAGCACTGGATGCTCATGCTCCGTAGGCAGCCATATTGTTACTCTAGGCAGTGATTGTCCCCTGATTGCTGGCTTGCTTCCCACCCTTTAACACAAACTTCCTCTCACTTGAGGTCACATGGATAATGCAGGGACTTCCAAAACAGCCCTCAGCTGTACTTTTCTGGCAGCATTGGAGAGGTGTGGGAAGTGGGTGTGAAGCATGGTGGAGCCACCATTCATTAAGCATTGAGGAAACCTCTGAGCTAATTGGCTTTAGATGTACATGTCCTCTTCTGGGTGGCCTGTTTTTCTAAGTCCAAAGGGCACCCATCCTGTCAAGTGCTTTGTCCCTGGTGTAGGCATGCAGGATGCAACATGCTCTAAAACAAGTCATCAGTGCTCCTTGTGCCTGTCAGGGGAGGAAGGGGTTGTTAAATTGTCGTTGGGGTATGCTGCCCTGAGGTTGGGTGGTTGGAATCTACTCAGAACGGGGTAAGGGGTGTGGTGGTGGTTGCAGTTGTGGAGGGAAGGAGGTAGAAGCTGGCTCGACAGGCGTTCTTGGCATGGCAGGCAGGAAGTGCTGGGAGAAAAGTTTTTCATGTTGACAACTACCTTTTGTTCCAGACACTTACATCCAGAAAACCAAAAAACTCTACATTGACAGCCGGGCAAGAAGGAACCTAGGCTCCATCAATACAGAGTTACAGGATGTGCAGAGAATCATGGTGGCCAACATTGAAGAAGTCTTACAGCGAGGAGAGGCGCTCTCAGGTACATGGAGTTCAGCTTTTGAAACTCTTTCCTCTCTCTGAGGCTATCAGGCAGGAGATGGCTGAGGGAAGGATTCTGAGACTGGGTAGCAAAGAGGGCCTCCTGAATCAAGATGGCCTTATAGTATATATGTCTGGCTCAAAGTGCATTTTCATTTGTCTGATCTACACCATAAATAAGGCTAAGATGTATTATGGGATATTTTTGGTAAAAGTCATGGACAGGTCACAGGCACCCATGACCTGTCTTTTACCAAAAATACCCCTGACTAAATCTCTACTTCTGGGACACTGCTGCTTTGGGGGCCCCTGCTGGGGACAGGCCCTGCTCGAGTGCTGGGGTTTGGCTGCCCCCCGGCCGCTGCTCCTAGGGACTACTCTCCAGATGTCCTCCGGGCACCCCTGGGGCCACTGCTCCAGCTGCTTGGGAGCTCCCCAGAGCCAGCCACACTGGCCCCAGGGACTGCCAAAGTGGCTGGCCCCGGGTCACTCCAGCAGCAGCAGGTGCAGCTGGCCATGGGGCGGCCCTGAAGTCAGCCACACCCACAACTGCAGAAGGCATGGAGGTCGCAGAAAGTCATGGGATCTGTGACTTCCAGGACAGAATTACAGCCTTAATCATAAACCATCTGGCAATTTGTAACCCTACTTTGGGAGGAGCCAAAGCCCCTTGTGGGCTTGGGGCTGTTCTTGTCCTGTGAAGATGAATGTTAGTGATGTGTGTCAAGGACAGGAGTGATGCGTGCTAGTGTTTTGAAGGTGCTGGTGAAGCTCCTGCTGCTGTAGTTACTCTTGTCCCTTCTATGTTTGGGGAGGTAAACCATTTAGATTGCATTGTGTTGTGGCTTGACTGACAAGTTTAATGTAGGAATCCTTCAGAACATGAGGAATGGGGGATGCACAATAAATCAGATGAAGCTCCAATAGAGCAGCTGCAATTATCTATGAACACTAATGTGGGAGTGTCTTGTTATTGTTTATCCTGCAACTAATCTGCTTCCACTTTCTCTTCCTTAACAGCTTTGGATTCTAAGGCCAACAACTTGTCCAGTTTGTCCAAGAAGTACCGTCAGGATGCAAAGTATCTTAACATGCGTTCCACCTATGCCAAACTGGCAGCTGTAGCTGTGTTTTTTATCATGTTAATAGTCTATGTGAGGTTCTGGTGGCTGTGAGATGTTGGCAGTCACTGGAGAGGGAGATCCTGTAGCATGGCAGGTGTACATGTGCAGCACACTTTGTTCACAGGGATGTGCATTAGAATCCACACAGGACTGTCACTTTTAAGGGTGTGTCCTGAAAATGATACCGGAGTACTACACTGCTTAGTGAATCTTAATCATAGGTATAAAGTAGTCTTTGTGGACTAGAGGCTTTTCCTATGAGGCACTAAACACTAGGGACTCTGTAGAGTGTGGCCTCCCAGTGTACTAAACTCATTAACAGTGCTGTTCGATGTGTCCTGGAGCAGTTAATCAGTGAAGTTTATCCTAATCAGGCGATACTGGCAACAGTCACTTCTTCCTCCCTTTTAAAGAGTAGCTCTAGTGGGAAATGGACTCTAATGAACATTCCTTGTGTCTGCAATGTTTGCTTTTCTAGAATCTGGGTCTGCATTTGCTTTTTTAAAACAAGACTCCCTTGTTTGAAGGCTGATTCTGCACTGTACATATTGTAATGGCTTTCACCCTTGTCAAACTAGCTATTGTTGGGTTTTCATTGTCTGACATCTTTGCTTGTTACATTTTCAATTGCTTTAGGAATAAATGGATATTAAATTATGCCTTAAAATTACATTATATTTAGTCTTAAGAGCGACAGTGAAAGGCTACTATCACTGACTTCTACAAAATTAAACTACTAGTTTGTAAATCTCACTTTCCTGGCAGTTGTGTATAAGAGCTTGTTTTAACGTGACTCAGAAGAGTCTGCTGGTGTAATTAAAAAGGCACTGGCCCAGGCACAATGCAAACAATTTAATCTCTGTTTTCCTGCCATCTATCTATCTCCAGAATCATTGCATTGTTTCTTTCTCCTCTGTAAACATTCTCTATTCCTCAAACAAGTGTATCACTACCGCTAGCTTTCCAGCACTTGCAAATTACTCTACAAAAACAGCCCAGTATGTGTGGTGGTGAAGAAAAAGTAGAATGTTGCTTTAAAGAAACGTTTGTTTCACGTTTCTGTGAGGTTGGTGATAAAGAATAGTACTGAGTTTTAAAAACCAAGATTCCTTGTTAATGTCCTGTTCTCCCTGTGGTCACCCTCTCTCCACTTCTGTTGGCAAGATCTAACTAGCTGAAGAGAAATTCATAATGTGGGGCTACAGCATTTAATTTCTTAACTTGTTTCTCACTAGATAATGTAAATAGTTCCATCATGATGTGATTTTTTTAAATTTTATTTTATTGGTCCAAGTGCGAGAAACTTTGTCTTGCCTATTAGGCTTTAGTTTTTTTTAAATCAAAGCTCTGTACAGGCATCCCCCACCTTTTCCACAGTAAGGTGTCTGTTTGTCATTATCTAGCAAGTGAACACTCTCATAAAACAGACATAACAGAAGGAAAAATTCAAAGTTCCTCAGCATCTTCAGAAAACACTTAATTTGCTGCAACTCTGAAAGCGTAAGCTGTAACCATAGATTGTCTCCTACAGTAAGGTAGGACATAAGAGCGAAAAGAAGCCTCAGTGTCTCCCCTCTCCTCCTCCTGTTGGTAGGCAACTAGAATTTGTCTGCCGATCTACTTGCAAACCTGATCTGTCAGTTCGTCTCATCTTCTGATTTTTGCATGATGTTTCCATTTGTTTGTTTGTAGACAGCTGTACTTTTAAATTCTTAAAAGTTGTGTCCCTAACAGATGAATGTACAAGTGATGTAGGTCTGTGTGTAACTTAGGTACTGAAAGGTGAGCAGACACCATGTCTAGATTCTGTAATGACCTGTAGGGAGTAAAACTCTCTCTTGCAGTGAATGGCAGCTCAGTGAGCAGTTGCCTGCTGCATCCCCAGTGTCACAGTGAAATAAACACTTGCAAAAGTTGATTTCCTTTAGTGTGGAGTTTCCTGTCTACATGTACAGTGTTTTCAAAAAAACACCCTTTCCTTCATTCTCATGGTCCAATTTGTCCTGGGGTAGAACTTGGCAGAGGCCACTTGGTAAATGCTGTATTAATGGAGTAGGCTTATACCTAGGGTGGAGCATGCCCTTCACCTGAAGCTGGGTTCAATTTTTTGCCTGTAGGTCGGGTAGAGTTTGGCAAATGCCATTGTCCTTTTCTGGCCCCTAGCGGGAATGTTTCTAATGTTACCTATTACAGGTGGGCCAAAGCCTGCCTTTGTGACCATAAATGCATGTGGAGAGTAACATGTATGTAGCTGCAGCTATTTTGTGTAGCAGTTTGCAGCTTAGGTAGGTCTCGGCTCTGAGAAGTTGTCTTAATTAATAAACAAGCTAGTCAGTGCCCTATGCAGTCCATGGCTTTGAATTTGCTGAAGAATCCATCCCTTGCTATAGAACTGTACTCGGAATTTGTTTTCATTTTAAAAATATTGTTCCCCAGCCCTTTCCAAGGTGCAGATGATCTTAAAAACAGGATGCAACTAGAGTACCCTGTACTGTGACAGTGTCTCAGACCAGTGTCCTGTTTGGGAGTGATCAGCGCCAGATGCTACAGAGGAAGTTACAGGAAACCCCGAAGCTGATGGTTGTAGATTATTCCACAACCACAAGGGGGAAGGTTTCGCCTTCCCCCTGGCAGTTGTCCGTAAGTTTATGCTATGAAGCCTGAGTGTTTTGTCCTTTTTAACTTTGATCCTGGTTAACTGAACTCTGCATGTTCTCATGAACAATTCCCAATTTTTTGAATCCTAAGATTTTGACATTAATATCTAGTGCAATGCATTCCAATTGCTAACTGTGCTTTGTTTTAAATTGGCTGCCTTTGACTTGATTATATGTCCCATAAGATGGACTCCAGGTCCAACACTGCCTTGCCTTCGGTCCAAAACAGAGTTATTCTGGGACCTGTAGGCCTCACACCAAGAGGTGTTGGGAGGATGGGCACTATGGAGGCAGCTCCCTTACCTCAGGGCAGGAGACAGCAAGGATGGAGCAAAATCTGTAGTATGCTGAAGGAGGAAACTAGGCCTGGAGCTTTGGATCTCTCCAGTCAAAGGCTGGGAAGAGGCCTAAACAGCAACCAGTCAGAGAGGGTCACTTGGGCATCATCACAGAACCTTCAAGTAGCCAGAACTGGAGCCTGGCACCAGGTTTTCCTGAAGTACACTGGTATAGTCTGGGTAGAGATCCAGAGTTGGAGACATCTCAGGTCTGGATTACACCTAACATTTAGGTCAATTTAGCTACATTGCTCAGAGCTGTGAAAAATGTCATGCTCTGTGTGACGTAGTTAGGTCAACCTAATCCCCATGGCAGATGCAGCTAAGTTGATGGAAGAATTCTTCTGTTGACCTTCCTACTCCCTGTCAAAGGGGTGGATTTACTACAGCAATGGGAAAAAACCCTTCTGTGGCTTTAGTATCTATACTACAGCAGCATAGCTGTGCCTCTGTAGTGCTTGTAGCATAGACATATCCACAGAGAGAAGTGAAGATTGTAGCCTGAGGAAAGAAAAGCAGAGGAAGTTTAGGGCCAGATCAGACGCCTGCTTCATTAGCTTGGGCCAAAGGTGGGAGCTCCCCTTTGTCTCGAGAAACCATCAGAGGGCCCAGCTGTCACTGCAGAAGGGGGAAAAGACCTGGAGAATGTTTGAAAGCTTAAATCAACTTACCAGTGAGGGAAGTAGAAACAATGGTCATTCTCCCCAGGTAAGACATTCCTTTTACTCCCATGGTCCCCGTGCTCTTTGCTAAAAGAGTGAATTAGAAAACCCTCACTTACTTTCTCTATGCCACTCACTTTTTTATACCTGTATCTTAGCTCCTCTTATTTTCTTCTCTTAACTAACTAGTTGCAGTCTTTTTCTGTGAGGGGGGCGGGGGTGTCTGTGTTTCAGGGGTTTGTCTACACTCCAATTGGACACCTATAGCTGGCCAGTGCCAGCTGATTTGCGCTTGTGGGACTTGGGCTAAGGGGCTGTTTAATTGTGGTGTAAACTGACCCACCAAGGTATTTACTCCTTTCAAAAGACTGAATTAAGATAAGTTCAGTTTGTTATATTCTGTCCATTTCTCTCTCCTCCCATAGAGCATGAGGATATTCTGCTGTTTAGTTTAAGGAGGGAGGCCATACTGCTTTATAGGTTCAGTTTTGTTTGATAAGAGAATCTAACTCTCGAATTCCATCACATCCCATATACCGCAGAGTCAGCCAAAAGAGGAGACTCAGACTTTTTGAGCTTACTTTACTATGTCTCAATGCAGAAAATACCATTTTTAGCAAATTGTGGCCAGACTTTCCTTGGTCAATCTTAACTTCCAAAGATGACATGTCAGTCAGCCACTGTGTGTTACTGAGACATTACGTGGGCTACCAGCTTCCCAAGACCCACATGCAGTTTATTCAGAGGAACAACAGTAATAGGCTCATCCATTTAATAAATGCCTGTCAGTGGTAAAGCCAGATAAAGTTAATCAGTTTCTTAGGGGAAACCTATTACCCATTTCATGGTACACACAGAACATTTTGACATTTGCCTTTATATTTGGCAAGTCAATACACTTGATACATTTCAGGTGCAGTCATTCCAGACCAAACTGCTTCACTATCCTGTCTGCACAGCCTCTCCCCAACTTTTTTTGGCAATGGGAGAGTCCGGGTGGGAGGGGAGGGGAGGCGGGGGGAAGCAGGGCAGGGGTTATTTTCTTTTCTAAACAGTGTGTCTGATTTGGCAGCTCAGAGATTGCACAAGGCCCTGCTGTAGTAAAGCCAGAGTGTATGGGGTACATTTCTCAACCTTTGCATGGAAGCTACTGTGCAAGCTAGAGGATGCCAGAATGAGCTCCTCTTATCCAAAATCCTTTGTTCACTTCTTGCCTGGGGACTGTGCTGCATTATAGCTTATTTAATGCTTGTTTTGCTTTGTTTGTTTGCATCATACACAAAGCTCAGTGCTTATATGTAACACGGGTGGGGGAAATGCACTGTCTAGATTCCAAGGTCAGAAGGGACCCTTGTGATCATCTTTTGTATAAAACAGGCCACAGGACCTCCCCAGAACAATTTCTTTTGAACTAGAGCAGATCTTTAAAAAACATCCAATCTTGATTTTTAAAATTGCCAGTGACGGAGAATCCACCATGACAAACTCTTCCAGTGGTGAGTTTGAGTAACAGCCGTGTTAGTCTGTATTCGCAAAAAGAAAAGGAGTACTTGTGGCACCTTAGAGACTAACCAATTTATTTGGGCATAAGCTACAGCTCTGAGCTGTAGCTCACGAAAGCTTATGCCCAAATAAATTGGTTAGTCTCTAAGGTGCCACAAGTACTCCTTTTCTTCTTCCAATGGTGAGTTATCCTCACTTGTTAAAAAATTATACCTTATTTCCAGCAGGGGGCAGTGCTGTCACAGCAAAGGATACCAATTGTGCTTTCACTTCGCTGGAATTAGTTCACCCTCCATTACCCTCTTGGGAAGGAAGTTACTCTTGGCACACTTTGTAGATTTGAGGGGACACAGGGAAGTAACTGATCACACTTAATGAGGGACTCCTGTACTAGCTAAGAGGCTTCCATCTACTGTATAATTTGTTTCATTTACCAACATCCTGAGCTGTAGTCTCTCTTGTTAGAGTCCTGCTCTAGTATCAGATCTTCTCCCCAGGTGGGTACTTAGACCATGATCAAATGGCCTCTTGTTTTTGATCAGCTAAGCAAATCTCCTTTAGTCTTGACTTTAACACACATTTCCCAGACCATGAGTCATTCTTGGAGCTCTTCTCTGAACTTTCTTCCAATTTTTTCAACATTGTTTCTAAGTGTTGAAAGACCTGAACATAGGGTTCCAATAATGGTCTCACCATAGCCATATGCAGAAGTAATATTTTGATGTTGCCCTGTTTATATATCCCAGGATTGAGTTAATCCTCCTTGCCACAACATCACCCGGGGAGCTCACGATGACTTTTGTCCACTGTGACCCCTAAATCCTTTTCAGAGTTACTGCTTTTCAGAATGCAGTCCCTCATTTTGTAAGTAGATCCTGTGCTCTTTGTTCCTGAATATATGAGCTTGCATTTGGGTGTGTGAAGATTAGGGCTGTCGATTAATCGCAGTTAACTCACACGATTAACTAAAAAAAAAATTAATCACGATTAATTGCAGTTTTAAGTGCACTATTAAACAATAAAATACCAATTGAAATTTGTTTGGATGTTCTACATTTTCAAATATATCTCTCAATTACAACACAGCATACAAACTTGACAGTGCTCACTTTATTTTTTTTTCAAATATTTGCATTGTAAAAATGGCAAACAAAAGAAATAGTATTTTTCAATTCACCTCATACAAATACTGTAGTGCAATATCTTTATTGTGGAGGTGCAACTTACAAATGTAGATTTTTGTTGTTGTTGTTGTTACATAACTGCGCTCAGAAACAAAACAATGTAAAACTTTATAGCCTACAAGTCCACTCAGTCAACTAAAGTTTTAAGGTTTAAGAATTTGAGGTGCCTTCTGAAATCTGAGAGATAAGGCGTGGAGCATGCTTTCAGAAGTCTTAAAAGAGCAACACTGCAATGCAGAAACTACAGAACCCGAACCACCAAAAAAGAAAACCAATCTGCTGCTGGTGGCATCTGACTCAGATGATGAAAATGAACATATCTGTCTGCGCTGCTTTGGATGGTTTTCGAGCAGAACCTGTTATCAGCACGGAAGTATATTCTCTGGAATGGTGGCTGAAGCATGAAGGGGCATACAAATGTTTAGCATAGCTGGCACGTAAATACCTTGCAATGCCGGCTACAAAAGTGCCATGCAAACTCCTATTCTCACTTTCAGGTGACGTAAATAAGAAGCAGGCAGCATTATCTCCCATTAATGTAAACAAACTTGTTTGTCTTGGCGATTGGCTGAACACAAAGTAGGACTGAGTAGACTTGTAGGCTCTAAAGTTTTACATTGTTTTATTTTTGAATGCAGGGGTTTTTTTTACATAATTCTACATTTGTAAATTCAACTTTCATGATAGAGATTGCACTAGAGTACTTGCAATGGGGAAATTGAAAAATACTATTTTTACAATGCAAATATTTGTAATCAAAAATAAATATAAAGTGAGAACTGTACACTTTGTATTCTGTGTTGTAATTGAAATCAATATATTTGAAAATGTAGAAAACATCCAAAAATATTAAATAAATGGTATTCTATTGTTTAATCATGCAATTAATTGCAATTTAATTTTTTAATTGCTTGACAGCCCTAATTAAGATGCATGTTATTTGACTGTGCCCAGTGTACCAAGTAATTCAGCTGGCTCTGTGTCAGCCACTTCCCCCCCTTATTTAGCACCCCACCAATCTGACAATATACAAATTTATCAGCAATACTTGGTTTTCTTCTAGATAATTGAAAAATTAAATATTGGGCTAAGAACCAATCCCTGCAGGTCGCCACTAAAAATACACCCATATGTTTTCAGATCCATCAGTTAGCTAGATACTATTTCTGTATAGAGCGCATATTCTTAGGGGTTTTCCCCCAATACCTTTGGATTACAGGAAACCCCTAAAATAGCAGAAAAATAGTCCCCTTAGTGAGTCTCTTCCTGTGTTATCTCAGCATCAACTTTCCTGTCATGCATTTCTTAGAGTAGTGCTTTTGTAATATCAATACTGTAGACATTCAATGTTTTTGCCTCTTGCATCAGCCTTCATTTGCAGCTCCTTTCTCTGCCTTTGTGATTTAAATTTCTCATTTAATGATTTTTCCAGTCTTGTTTTCCATTCCTTCCCACTGGATTCTTCCATGTCTGTTTTCTGTCAGATTTTGAACATCATCTGAGCAGCATCAGTTTTTCTTTGTGTATCAGCAAGGCCAGGTGAAACACCTCTGCTGTGCTGTTCCATAGATCTGGCACACCCTCTTTGATGTGTTGACCTTCCAAGAGTCCTGTATGATAGCACTTACCACAAAATGCTCCACAAAAGCAGTGGCAGTATTCTACTGTGAACCAGTTAATCCCTCTTCTGCTGCTCTTAGTGTCCCCAGCCATGCCAGAAGCATCCTATCAGTGATGGCCCCTGCCAATCACTACCACCACCATCAGCTCAAGAAGGTCCTGGGACTTCTTAATCCAGGCATATGTTCTTCTCTCAGCCTTCAGCCACCATCCACATTTTCCTTTCCACTTCACCACTTGTATATTTAGGTCAAACTATCTGTTGCTCCACCACCACAACCCTCCCATCAAGTTGCCATCTCTGCTTGGCCTTCCAACACAGAAGCAAAGGGTAGCCTGCTGTCATGCACCTTCTCTGCAAAGCTGTACAGGCTGAGGTTTTGGTTCAGACAGCTGCTCGCAATGAAACAGGAAAGAACTGAACCGAAAGCAAAGATGAGGAAGTGGAAGCTCATGCCAACCGCAAAAGTCACTGTGTCCCCTAGATGCCCTGCGCTGCATACCCCATTTAGAAGAGCTGTGGGGGTGATGACAAGCTGTGGTTTGTTAACACATCAGCAAAAGGTGTTGCTCCTCTGCCATCTCAAAGACTTGTCCTGCAGTTGTAGAAGCAGTGCATCGATGGGTTTTACAAACCTCATCAGCCCTACAGTTTATGGTAAGAAGTATATCTCCTTCTGATATTAGAACAGGCCTCTGGCCCAGCTACTGTTCTGGAACCTCAAGTCACCACCCACTCTTTCCTGGGTACCAACTGCCCCCAACCCAGCTGCCAAATCCTGTAGTTTCTCCTTTCCCCCACGTGCAGCTGTGCACTGTCATTACAGAACCTGCAGTGCACTGACTACCTTAAGGGGGAAGGAGTGTAAAAAGAAGTCAGTTGAATATCCAACAGGCAGGGCCTGCTGGGCTGACTGCATTAAATATGAAAGTGAATAATGCAATCAACGCAGCCCCCATTTTGGGATGTATGTGAAACTGCTGCAGAATTTAGGCTCAGATTCCCCTATAGAGATTAGTGGGCCTTGTGTCCAAGTGGGCTATGGGCACTGGAGCTGGAGGATCCTATGCACAGCTGTGTCTCTGGGTGCTTTCTGAAGGAGACAGTTTGGTAAGTGCCCAGCAGTAGCCTCTGCCAGGCACAAGGAAAAGCAAGAGAGAAGGTGTCATAGAGTTTAGGTCAAAATGGACCATTCAATCGTCAGGTATGACCGGCATAACACAGGCCAGAGAATTCCACTCAAATACCCCTACACTGAGCCCAACAACTTCAGCTAAATCAAAGAATTTCAGTCCATAGGAAAAAAAACGAGGAGTACTTGTGGCACCTTAGAGACTAACATATGTATTTGGGCATAAGCTTTTGTGGGCTAAAAGCCACTTCATCGGATGCATGCAGTGGAAAATACAGTAGGAAGATATATATATATATATATACACACACACACACACACACAGAGAACATGAAAAAATGGGTGTTGCCATACCAACTGTAACAAGACCAGTTAATTAAGGTGGGCTATTAGCAGGAGAAAAAAAACCTTTTCTAGTGATAATCAGGATGGCCCATTTCAAACAGTTGACAAGAAGGTGTGAGTAACAGTAGGGGGAAAAGAATTCCAGTTCTGGTTTTTGGCACATGATGGCATACAATGTCCCTCTGCCATGTACATTGGCCAAACTGGACAATCTCTACGCAAAAGAATAAATGGACACAAATCAGACGTCAAGAATTATAACATTCAAAAACCTGTCGGAGAACACTTCAATCTCCCTGGTCACTCAATTTCAGACCTAAAAGTCACAATTCTCCAACAAAAAAACTTCAAAAACAGACTCCAATGAGAAACTGCAGAATTGGAATTAATTTGCAAACTGGACCCTGTTAAATTAGGCTTGAATAAAAGCTGGGAGTGGATGTATCATTGCAAAAGTAAAACTATTTCCCCATGCTAATTTTTCCCCCTACTGTTACTCACACCTTCTTGTTAACTGTTTGAAATGGGCCATCCTGATTATAACTACAAAAGGATTTTTTCTCCTGCTGATAATGGCTCACCTTAATTAATTGGTCTCGTTACAGTTGGTATGGCAACACCCATTTTTTCATGTTCTCTGTGTATATATATCTTCCTATTGTATTTTCCACTGCATGCATCCGATGAAGTGGGTTTTAGCCCATGAAAGCTTATGCCCAAATAAATGTGTTAGTCTCTAAGGTGCCACAAGTACTCTTATTTTTTTGTTTGTTTGTTTTTTGCTGATACAGACTAACACTGTGACCATTCTGAAATCAGTCCACAGACTAAACTGTTGTGGCCACAGGCAGAGAAAAGGAGAGACCGAGGTGCTCCAATGCCTGAGGCACCTGCCATGGCAGGGAACTGATTAGGTGGGATATGCCCAGATCCTAGCAGGTGAGTTGTGCTGCAGAGGAAGGTGGAAAATCCCTAATGTCCCTTCCAATGTGACCTGGGGAGAAATTCCTTCCTGACCCCAAATATGATGGGAAAAGTGGGGAGAACGGGGAGGGTGGCCAGTTGTAGGGGAAGGATGGATTTAATTTCTGAACTCCCTGGTTTGCTCTAGGGTAGGTGGCTGAGAGCAGCTGCTGCTGGAATTGTGTGCTGTGTATTTTTAAGCTCGGTGCAATGTGCCTGGAGTGGATGGTAGGTACCCTTTCCCAGCTGGCTCATACAGGCTACCAAACCTACTGTGGGTGCGGCATCCCAAGGGAGGGAACAGTGGTGTTAATTTTTTGTGCTGGCAGAGTCCTCTAGACCACAGAGAGCAAGCCAGAGCTCATTGCCCAACCACTGTGTCTTGCTGCTACCTGGTCCACAGCCCCTGCTCAGACAAGTGGGGCAGGACGTGGGGATACTAGAGTTCATTTCTCGGGGAGGGGGGAAGCTTGTCCCATCTGGATTCCCTCCACCCATCCTCCATTCCCCTATTTGCTTGGTCCTGCAGCCACTACCCTGACCGAGGCAGCTTCAAGGGCTTCCCAGCTCCTGTTGCTGCCATGCTCTCATGCTGTAATCCCCATCACAATTTGAATCAACTATTTGGGTCTGCAGGGAGCCCTGAGGTATGTCTACACTGCGGCAGGGAGTGTGCCTACCAGCCCGGGTAGACAGACTCACATTAGCTCAGCTTGAGCTAACGCGCTAAAAATAGCAGTGTTGATGCTGTGGCTTGGGCAGTCGCTCAGGCAAGTCACCTGAGCTCCAACACAGCAGGCTAGGTGGGCTTAAGAGCCTGAGCTGCAATGTCCACACTATTTTTAGCGCGTTAGCTCGAGCCCAGCTTGTGTGAGTCTGTCCGCATGGGGTCTGACGCTTGCTCCCTGGTGCAATGTACACGTAACCTCGGTATCCTTGAATTGATTTTGGCAGAAGAGAAGCTTGGGCAGAGGGTAGGAAAGGGGAGATGCAAACAGAAGCTGACTTATACAGATCTTTGAAGGTAAAGAGGAGCAGCAGCTTATGCGCTGCTCACATTGAGCTAATGTGAGTTTGGTTGGGACCACTAGTAAACAGTGAAAAGGCCAAGCCAGTCATGGGCTAGGCTGCTTGATAGCAGCTGGAGATTGTGCTAATTTAGGCTTGGGAGGGAAGAGAGAGAGCCCTTGCAGTTTGGGGAACCAGCCCCAGCCACAACTACACTTTCAGAGGGTACCCCTTGAGTGAAAATCCATCTCTAACCTTATTGGATGAACAGCTTTCCTGAACAGAGCTGCCCAGTTTTGCGCCACTCCATGTGAGACATTTTATGCAAGCTAACAAGTCAGTTTGCAAGCGACCTTAAGCTTAAGCTCAAAGGGAATGCATCATGCCTCAAGCAGTAGCAGGGGTTGGACATAGCGCTGCACAGAACTTGACAGCTGTCGCTGGGAGGCTGTCAGGGACAGGAACTGAAGGCATGACTGGGTACTGGCTACAGGTGTTGGGGTGAAGCTGCTGGGGGGAAGCTGAGGGCCATATGGCAGCTGTCAAGGGAAGCTGGATGCTGGCGGGGACTGGCTGGGATTAAGATGGGAGGGGCTGGACCTCTCCCCACTGGTTGTTGTAGCTCCTTCCCAGCTGTGATGCAATAGGGGAGCAGGCATTACAGTGGGCTCTTGTGGCTGTGAACTGCAGTTGCAGCCATTTGTGTAGCTCCGCTAATACTCGGCCTCTCTGCTGGGCTGCAGGAACAGGTGACAAATGTGCGAGTATCACAGAGATGTGCAATATGTGGCAGCCCTGCTTGAGGACTTGTCTACAGGGGGAGGGTCAGGCAAGTTAAGATAGTTAAAGCTGTGAAGTTAATGCATGTAACTGAAAGTGCAGTAAAACCCCTGTCTGGATGCTCTCATTCAGAAGTACCATAGTCATCCTCAAAGGAGGATTAAGCTACAACCAGCTAAATCCACTTTACTTATGAAAAAGAGAATCTTGACAAGGATTTAATGCACATTAGCTTCACAGCTTTTTTTGATTCATCTCAACTTTCCTGACTGTCCTGCTGTAGACGAGCTTTGAGCGGCATTGTACCAAGTGTACCATTTCGTAACTAAGCACTAGGCTGTTTTACACTGCTAGTGAATTGCCCTGTGGCATGCAGAAAGTCACCCTGTCTACATGTTTTAGTTATCCATACATCTGTCTGTTCACCTGCAGAGTGGATGTAAGGACAATGCTTTACCCTTACAGGTGTTTGTTTTGACTTGAATGGGAGCTGGGTCAGACCCTTACTCACCTTTATCATGCAAGATGTTGACCTGACTTTTCAAACACTCATTGCTTTGTCAAATTGAAACCAATTTTCTCCAGACCAAGGCTATGATGACTACTTCCATGCCCAAGTGCTTACTTGCAGACTTCAGCCATTTTGCTATTGCTATGATTTTTTCATCAAAGATTGTTTTCACAACAGAGAATGCATATATCCCCCCACTCGTAAAATGGATGCTCAAACTTTCTAAGAATATTCATCTACTATGGATCTTGCACTTGACATTTTTCATCTCAGGATCCCAGAGTGCTTTACAAATATTAAAAAGGTGGGTTTTTAAAATGATGTTTCCTGAGGAATTCTTATTGGGTCTTTGCTTTTGCCCTTTAGTAAATTAGAATTACAACAGCAGTGATGAGTACTTAGTGCATACCTGAAATAATCCATACAGTCACATGACTGAATAATCTCACAATATGAATAGCTGGACTAGTGCATGGCCCTAGATCTTAGTTTCTGAGGCTCATTGAGTCTTTAGCTTTGCTTCCACGCAGAGTTCAAAGGGGCCAACTCTGACAGGGGACAGAAATGGGTGCCCGCCAGTGCAGAGGGAGGGGGATGGCATACTTTGAAATGCAAAAAATTGAAGCTGTTTACCAATTTAAATATTCTACCCCATCGCTTATTTCTCAGTCTGTGAGATGAGCCTTCTGGAGCATTGCAGTATGAGCAATGCCATAAGCACAGCATTCCTCATGGTAGTTTTGATTGGCTGGTGCCAGGAATGGGGAAGGGAAGGAACAGTATGATTGATATGGTTCATTGTATTTAGTGGGAGTTTGAAAGAATTGACCCAATTGCCTCTGGCCTCAAGGATGGGGTAGGGGTGTCGCTGGGCACGCTCCTTGGTTGAAGCAGGAATGAAATTGCTGGAGATTCTGTGTCAGTTAGTACTTTTCTCAAAAGCCACAACATATTTCTGAAAACTCAACTTCCCCATTTGGCTGGTAAAATGGTGCATATTGCAACTGCATCTGGCTTGTGGGATGAGGTGCTGGGATGACTTGCCCTTTACCCCATCCCACTGCAGAGGGCAGGGAAGCTGAGCAATGCTGAAACTTGAGCTTGTGTGGAGGGATTTGTTTTGATGTTGAAAGAAAAAAATACATTGGGGCTTTTCACTGTTTACTGAGAACATTTTTGTACTAGCACTGGCGTGACCTTTCGGAAATGAGGATGTCTATTTTCTGCAGCCTGAAATACAGACTCTTCAAATGATAGGGCGTTCGACTTCTGTGGCTAGAAGTTGGCAGCAGGCAATAGGCAGCTGACTTCAGAGAAACAAAAAGTCACTACCACGTTAGCCCTGCTGAAATCCAGTCTCTCTTGCTGCAACAGAACAGAGCTGTTGCAGCAAAAGTGAGATCTGAGCAATTGCCAGAAGAATTTCTGTTGTGCATTGACGGATGGGGAACCACCATACATGCTGTGATGGTTTGGATCTCTGCCAGAGTGGAAGAAGGCTTAATCCTCATCACTATCTTTAGCCCCCTAAACTCACTTCTGATCACCATGACTGAGGAGCCTCCAGTTCATCTGTCAGACCTCAGCCCTTCAAGTGACGCCTCAGAGTGTAAAACTCCACAGTCTGTGCCCCTTTGATGGAGAATCCTGAGCAGAGTAGGTTCCAGCTACCCTTCCTTCATGGCCAGCTCCTCTGGGGGAGGAAGGTTGGTTGTTTTGCATGCTATTTCCATACAGGCTAAATACAAACAGACTTTAGATAACAGCATGAATAGTATCTCTAGTTTTATTTGTAGAGAGGTTAGGTAGGGACATCTTTCCTGTCAGTGAGCCAGCCTCTTCCCTCCATGCAGTTATCCTTCCCATTTCCCCATCACCCTAGGGCAACAGGTTTGATGGCTAAGGCTTGAGAGAAATAGTTATCCTGTCAGGCATACAGAATCAGGTTCAGTGATGTGAAGTGCACCACTGGAGGCGGGGGAGCTTAATAGTTTCCAGTCTCTCTACCTTAGTGGTTGTCAAGACAGTAACTGCTGCACCCTTTAGCTTCTAGCATCCTTGTACCTCCACAGCCAGTCTCCTCAGGAGCTAGCATTCCAAACGACTGAGCACATCTGCACCAGCAGGCTCTGAAAGAGTTAACACTGGAGGTTTCTGAATACTTAGAAGTTGTACTAACTCTGCTGTCATATCTGTGTTGTCACCAGTTAAACACTTACGCTGAGTGTAACCACATGTACCTGTTTTGCATTCACTACTGCTACCTGGCCACAGCACCTCATTCAAAGGAGGGTCTGGTTTGCTGGTCAGTAGTCCATAGCTGCAGCTATTAGACCCAGGCAAGCTCAGTCTTTGAAGCAACTGATTCCACATTTCATCAGTAGGTTCTTCTTACTAGAATTTCTGCTCTCTTGAATATGCATGTGACCTAGGACATCTGTCATAATAGTCTCTGTGGCTCTGAATTTACACAGTTAGTCGCACTCTACAGGGAAGTTTGGTAAATTAGAACAAAATCCATGTATGTTTGTGGTAGATAAGCATGAAGAACCCCAACCATGTGCTCAAATGGTTTTGAAAGCTTCAGATTTGGCATGTAGCTCTTCCTCAGTGGGGATGGGCACTGTGAGGAAAGTTAAAAGACAAAATGTAATTTATTTTCACACAATCCTTGACTAAGTGCCTGTCATAAATATACAGGGAAGGGTAAACACCTTTAAAATTCCTCCTGGCCAGAGGAAAAACCCTTTCACCTGTAAAGGGTTAAGAAGCTAGGATAACCTCGCTGGCACCTGACCAAAATGACCAATGAGGAGACAAGATACTTTCAAAGCTGGAGCAGGGGAAAAACAAAGGGTCTGTGTCTGTCTGTGTGATGCTTTTGTTGGGGACAGAACAGGAATGGAGTCTTAGAACTTAGTAAGTAATCTAGCTAGATATGCGTTAGATTATGATTTCTTTAAATGGCTGAGGAAATAAGCTGTGCTGAATGGAATGGATATTCCTGTTTTTTGTCTTTTTGTAACTTAAGGTTTTGCCTAGAGGGATTCTCTATGTTTTGAATCTAATTACCCTGTAAGGTATTTACCATCCTGATTTTACAGAGGTGATTCTTTTTTCTTCTATTAAAATTCTTCTTTTAAGAAACTGATTGTTTTTTCATTGTTCTTAAGATCCAAGGGTTTGGGTCTGTGGTCACCTATGCAAATTGATGAGGATTTTTATCAAGCCTTCCCCAGGAAGTGGGGTGCAAAGGTTGGGAGGATTTTGTGGGGAAAGATGTTTCCAAACAACTCTTTCCCAGTAACCGGTTAGACGTTTGGTGGTGGCAGCGAAAGTCAAAGGGCAAAAGGTAAAATAGTTTGTACCTTGGGGAAGTTTTAACCTAAGCTGGTAAAAGTAAGCAGGTCCCCACATCTGTACCCTAGCGTTCAGAGTGGGGAAGGAACCTTGACATGAACCCTTGACTAGGTGCCAAATCAGCTTCCTCATATAGCCAGCTATTCCCAAACTCCTGATCTCTCCCATCCAACAGAGGGGATCAGTAGACATCTAGAGAGAACTACAGACCTCGTGTCCTACAGGTTCACTTTTACATTGCTTACAAATGAGTACTGTCTCCTCTGTGTACTATATTTGCAATAGAGGATACAAATTCCGCATTAGACGGGAGCAACTAAACTCACTTGTGCCAAGGGAGTTGGCTGATATGGCCTCTGACTCAGGCAAAGTTGTCCTGAGTTCTCTTCACTGCCAGGCTCTCAGTGCCGGAGAGACCCAAGGACTTGTCCTATGGCTGGGGTTGAGCACTCAAGCTCAAGGCCCAACTGGAAAATGAAGAAGCTTCACTTCTTCATTCCTCTGCCCTCAAACAGGAGGGTTAGAGGAAGGAAAGCTGAGGTGGTTCTGGAAGTGAGGGATTGTGATGTTAAAGAAAGAGGAAGCAATACAAATACAGCCCAGGGCTGCAACTGATTCCTTCTGAGCAATGGTTCAGGTCCTCACTGCAGATGGATATGAGGGGAGCTCCTTTGGATCTGGGACAAGGTTGGTCTGGGCACCATCTGTGAAGGGCTGTCAGAACTCCATTCAATAGGATGATGTTCTCCTTTAGGAATGACAGAGACAAGTATACATTCTTCTCTAAAGCCATCCTACTCCTGAAGAGGCATTGTCCAGTCAGTGCTTAACCAAGGAGTGACTCTCTGGTGAAGGACAGCATGTCTCCTCAAAACAGGAGCATGTGCTCATGCACCCTGTTGTTGCTCTCATTTCTCCAGGGGAAATGCTGTGAGAAGAGGGTCGGTGAGTTTTTTTGCAGAGGAGCAGGACTCAGAGTATGCTCTCTGCAGTTCCTCTCTCAGGGAACAGGATTCTCCAGCACAAACTGTCTTCTCTGCCTGGAATCTGATCAACCATTCCAGTCTATGGAAGTTTTGCCTGCTGAGAGAGGAGGTTCAGGGCTCTGATGATGTGCTGGCTGGTTGGTTCTTTTGTTTTGTCCCTTTCCCCAGGAAGTTCCTCAGCCTAGTGTGTTACATGAGGAGTTTTTACTGGTTTCTTGACTCCTTGCAAGTCTTTTGAAATTGTTCTACATCTGAGTGACCTCCATTATGCACATGTTCTCCTGAGATCTGAGGCAGTGTTCTCTGCCAGAGCCAGCTGTTAAACCAGATCTGCCCATCCAACAGGTGATGCCACAACGCCACCCTGACCTATGAATCCTGACTTCTCATGCACATTCAGCTAGTATGAGGTAATGGGAGTTACTTTCCAGTAGGTTATTTGTGCCCACAATTCCGAGATGCACTACCCTCACCCAATGAGCTCAGAAAAGGAACCTCTTTGTCCCTTTTTACTCTTCTGCCTTCTGGTGGTCTTTTTAGTATTACTTAAATAGCTAGTACTTAGGATAAAGTTTTGCTGCACCACTGTGCACTTCAAGGCCCATTTGGCTGCGTCAGTTGGTTCCCTTGTCTACCCTGCTTTGTTGTACCTTTTGGTAGGCTAAAATGCTTGGGCAATGGTAATCTAGCAGTAGGTAGGTGCTTGCGTACACCAACTGTTCACCACAAGGCTCAGAAGGAACAGGACTATTGGCTGGATCTGTTCCTTGCTGAAGAGGCATTGAAGACCAATAGTTAATGTTTGAATATGCAGGTTGTCTGCAGAGGTGGTACGGCGTACTGGCAAGAGCCGGTACACCACTGACTGTACTGGTTTCCCCAGACTGGAGATTTAAAGGGCCTGGGGCTCCTGACAGCAGCCGGAGCCCCAGGCCCTTTAAATTGCTGCCAGAGCCCCTGGGTAGCAGAGGCGGCCAGGGGCTCTGGTCGCGATTTAAAGGACCCGGGGATTTAAAGGCCCTGCCCCTTGCTCAGGACTCTGGTGTACCAGTAAGTCCTTTAAGTTACTTTCACCCCTGGTTGTCTGTGTCCAGAAGGTCTATGACTTCCTCTGTGCAGAAGCCAAAAGGTAAACTGAAGAACAGATGCAAGCAGCATTCAACCACTACCCTCTCTTAAACAATTCCCACCTGCACCTCAACACCTTTAGGAAATCAGCAAGTTAATGATGGCTGGGTTGCAGGACTGTTGGAACTTTATAATAAAACTGCATATATGTTTTGCTAGCATCCCTTTCCCCTCCCCCTTTGTATGTTTCAAACAGGACTCCATCAATGTGCATTCTAGAACATTAAGTGCATGTCAGTAGGGTCCACCTGCAGGAGTTGAAGTGCAACATACTAATGCACTCTACAAATCACAATGCCATAGTCCAGACTCCGGTGAAGCATTCCAGCAAAACTTTGCATAGAAGCACAGAACCACTTTGTCAAGGGTAGGAGGGATTTAGAAGTACAAGTCTGGTGGAAGCTGGTACATATCCAAGCAAGCAGAAATGGCACTGAAGAGTGCTTACACACCAGCTGGAGCGTAGATACCCCAACCTGGCCAGTCAAAGAAAAAGAAACTGCAAATAAGTCAAAGGGGGAATGCCTATTGCAGCAGGTAGACTGGCAGACTCCCCTTCAAATAAAAATTTAAATAAATTAATTACCACCATGTTTTATCTATTTTGATTTTAATCACTTTTGCTGAATGTGGCCAGTGCCAAGTGACAGGCCACCATATGAAATGAGTTTAACACCTACTGCCCCAAAGGTGACCTGCAGAAGGCTGGATCAGCTGTCGGGAGTACACATATCTGAAAACTTCAAGAGAATGCTGCAGAGGAGGCCCTGCAAATACATATCCAAGATAAAGAATACTGGAAAGAATATTATAAGATGTGCTAGATGAAAGTCATTTGTTCACCCAGGCACATGACTTAGAGGAAAGAGCTGGATTAACTGCAGAGTCCCATACAGTAGAAGAGAATGGACCCTGATAGGTACTACCTTGAAGAGGGGTGGATATGTGATGGGTCTTCACCTCATCACCTGCAAGGGTAGGAAATACACCCACTTAGTCATGGTCTGTATCTGAGGAGGGGAGTAGCTAATTGTCTCCTGGCCAGAAAAGGTGGAGCTAAGCCATAATAAGTAGACTAGAGGAGCTCAGTTGGGCAGACTGCAGAGGAGACAAGTCTCTCTGGGTGTACTGACACCCACAGCTGGCCTGTGTCAGCTGACTCAGGCTTGTGGGGCTTGGCTGTGGGGCTATAAAATTGCAGTATACACATCTGGGCTCAGGCTGGAGCTTGGGCTCTGGGATCGCGTGAGGTGGGAGGGTCCTAGAGCCCAGACTCCAGCTTGAGCTTGGATGTCTGTAATGCAGTTTTAGAGCACTGCAGCCAAGTCCCATGAGCCTGAGTCAGCTGACACAGGGCAGCTGCAAGTGTTTTATTGCAGTGTAGACAATACCCTGCAGCAGCCTGAAACTCGGGGTTTGGGTAACAGACAGTATATAATGGGGACAGCACAGGATCCTGCAAGGGAAGTCCTGAGATCTAGGATTTTGGAAATAGAAGGAAAAGACTTCAGTAGCTCAAGTAGCAGCAGAATTACCCAGATTCATTTGAATTTATTCTTGATACCCTGGAAGACGCTTGAACTTTGAGTTAGCTGGAGGTTTCAGTCACGGAAGACCTGGAGCCAGAGGCAGATGGCTAGTAGGAGACACAGGAGCTGAGGTTCCTGGCGACATTACAACTGGATGAAAGGGTGAGTGTGCTCCACCACAGTCGTGGTTACTTCACTAACAGGTGGCACATGAGGTCTCTACCAAGATCCAGTAGCCCACTGGAGATCAAAATAATGTAAAATGTATGGATGGATAATACTTTAGGAGTTGTATCTGAACAGAAAATTATGTTCTCCAGGCTGTTTAACCAGGCGGTGACATGTCTGTCAGGTTCCTTTCAAGCAGGACACTTCTCTCTCAGGTGCATATTGGGCCTTGAATGTCTCACAATGTATGCCTGTTTCCATGCTGAACCAAAATGCTAATCAAGAGATTGTGAAATCTTCAAGACAGGAAATTTACAAGAAGAAATAAACTGTAGGAGGGGATCCTGTTTAGGAGTAAAGACAATGGAGTGTTGGGTAATATCTAGAGAAGGGAAGCAGGCAGCGTGACTTGTCTCATGGAAAAAGGATCAGGACCAAGCCTGGCTTTAAAACACTGGAAGGACTTTGGGTGAGCATTGCTTTATAACAGGGGTGGGCAAACTACGGCCCGTGGGCCGCATCCAGCCCATCAGGCCTTTTAATAAGAACGGCCATACTGGGTCAGACCAAAGGTCCATCAAGCCCAGTATCCTGTCCTCTGACAATGGCCAATGGCAGATGTCCCAAAGGGAATGAACAGACAAGTTATCATCAAATGATCCATGCTCTGTCACCCAATCCCAGCCTCTGACAAACAGAGGCTAGGGACGCCATTCCTGCCCATCCTGGCTAATAGCCATTGATGGACCTATCTTCCAAGAATCTATTTAGCTCCCCTTTGAACACTGTTATAGTATTGGCCTTCACAACACCCTCTGGCAAAGAGTTCTGCAGTTTGACAGTGCGTTGCGTGAAAAAATACTTTCTTGTGTTTGTTTTAAATTTGCTACCTATTATTTTAATTTGGTGGCCCCTTCTTCTTGTATTATGAGAAGGAGTAAATAACACTTCCTTATTTACTTTCTCTATACCACTCATGATTTTATAGACCTCTATCATATCCCCCCTTAGTCGCCTCTTTTCTAAGCTGAAAAGTCCCAGTCTTATAAATCTCTCCTCATACGGAAGCTGTTCCATACCCCCAGTCATCTTTGTTGCCCTCTTCTGAACCTTTTCCAATTCCAATATATTTCCAATATTCCTTTGAGATGGGGCAACCACATCTGCACGCAGTATTCAAGGTGTGGGCGTACCATGGATTTATATAGAGGCAATATATATGATATGATAATCTGGCCCTCAAGCTCCTGCTGGGGAGCTGGGTCAGGGGCTTGCCCCGCTGTGGTGCTCCAGCTGGGGACTGGGGTTGGGGGCTTGCCACGCGGCTCCTGGAAGCAGTGGCATGTCCCCCCTCCAGCTCCTACACGTAGGGGCAACCAGGGGGCTCTCCACACACTGCTCCCGCCCCAAGCAACTCCCATTGGCCAGGAACCATGGGCAATGGGAGCTGTAGGGGTGGCACCTGTGAACAGGGCAGTACACAGAGCTGCATGGCTGGTGCCATGCCTCCGTGTAGGAGCCCTAGGCAGGAATGCCGCTGCTTCTGGGAGCTGCAGGGGTGGCACCTGTGGACAGGGCAGTGCGCAGTCACCTGGCTGCACCTCTGTGTAGGAGCCGGAGAAGGGACATGCCACTGCTTCAGGGAGCTGCTTGAGGTAAGCGCTGCCCGGAGCCTGCACCCCTGAACCCCTCCCCCTTGCCCCAACCCCAGCCCTGATCCCCCTCCTGGACCCCAAACTTCTCATCCTCAGTCCCACCCCTGCACTTCCAGCTGGAGCCTTCAACCTGCGCCCCAGCCCTGATCCCCATCCCGCCCTCTGAACCCCTCGGTCCCAGCCTGGAGCACCCTCCTGCACTCCTCAACCCCAGAGCCCTCAACCCACACCACACCAACTCCCTGCCTCAGCCCAGAGCCCCCTCCTACCCTCCAAACTGCTTGGTTTCAGCCCAGAGAACCCTCCTGCACCCCAAACCCCTCATCCCCAGCCCTCACCCGCCCCCAGCCCGGGCCCCCCTCCCACACCCTGAACTAGTCATTTCTGGGCCCATCCCAGAGCCCGCAGCCCCAGCTGGAGTCCTCACCCCCTCCCACACCCCAACCCCCAATTTTGTGAGCATTCATGGCCCGCAATACAATTTTTATACTCAGATGTTGCCCTTAGGACAAAAACTTTGCCCACCCCTGCTCAATAAGACAGGAAAGTATCTATTTAAGTAGATCTAGGCTCTAGACTGTGTTATTTTATATGTAGCCATGTGTTTCCAATACTACTTCTTGCTTTCACTTGAATCTCTACTCATTGTTAAATAAACTTGTACTTACTTTCACTGTAAACATGTCTAAGTGCTGTGTGTAAAGCCGAGCACTGATCTGAGATGGGAGTTGGACTGGTAAGCTGGAGAATACAGTTCCTTTGGGAACAGTGGGCTGGGAATCCTGTGAGAGATCAGGGACTGGACCCTCCAGGGTGATGCTTGGAGGATGCAGGGGTTGGAGCATGCATGCCCTAATCTGCAGAGCCAGGGGTGCTAATGAGGCCTAGAGGGCAAGGCTTGTGTTGCCATGCCATGGCAGGTGGAGCTGTACCATGGCAGATAGTGAAGTCCCTCACAGCCTGGGAAGCATGATGTTCCCTGTCCAGCTGGCCTGTTGGGTTCCCTTGCCCCCCAATAGGACTCCCTGACTTAGGGGGACAGCCATCTATTCCCTTCTGACCCCCCACCCCAGGACTCCCTAGCTTTGGGGGAGGGCCAGCTAGTTCCCCTTATCCCCTATAGGCTCCCTGTGGGGGTGGGGTTGTCTAGTTCCCTTCTGACCTGGCTCCCCCAATAGGGCTCCCTGTCTTAGGGGGAGGGCTGTCTAGTCGTCGTCCCCTGCTCCCTCACAGGACTCCGTGGCTGAAGAGGGGTCACCTGGTCCCCCCCGCTCCCCCACAGGGCTCTGTGGCTGGAGGGGGGGGTCGCCTGGTCCCGCCGCTCCCCCACAGGGCCCCGTGGCTGAAGGAGGGGGGGGGTCGCCTGGTCCCGCCCCGCTCCGCTCCGCTCCCCCACAGGGCTCCGTGGCTGGAGGGGGGGTCTAGTTCCCCACACAGGGCGCCCTGCCGGGTGCCCACGGGTCTGCGGCTCCCAGCCCGGAGCCCCCTAGCGGCCGCTCCCGGCGGGCTGCGCCGCGATCCCCGCCGCCGGAGCCGCCCGACCGCGCAGGAAGCGGGGGAGGGCCGAATGCCAGTCCCTGCGAAGCCGAGTTCCTGCGCGCAGCGCTGCTGAAAGATCCCTCCGCGCGGCCCCCGAGCCGCCGCTTCGCTGCCGGGCGGGCTCCGGCGCGGGCTCGGGGGGCGATGCGGGAGCAGGGCCCGGCGCTCGGGGCGCTCCTGATGCTGCTGCTGTTGTTGAGCCGCGGGGAGCCGGCGGCGGGTGAGTGCGGGGCTGGGGCTGCCTCCGCTAGGGGGCGCGCTGAGGGGACGGGGCGGCTGCCCTGCCTGGGGACGGGGGTCTCTGGTGGTGGGGGCTGAGCCTGTCCCGTGCCGGGCTCCGCGGCGCGGGCGTCTCTCTGCCCTGCCCTCGTGTCCTGGGGTCCCCTCAGCGTGGGGGTCTCCCCAGCGGACTGTCCCTGCTCCAGTGTCTGGGGTTCCCCTCGGTGCGGGGTCTCAGCCTTTCCCCTGTGTCCTGGGGTCCCCTCAGTGTGGGGGGTCAGCCCCATTGCCTTTGGGTCCCTTTGGTGCAGAGGTCTCTAGGGACTATCGCCGCCCGGTGTTTTGTAGTCCCCGTGCTATGGGACGGTCTTTATGGGGGACTCAATCTTGACCCATTGCTTTGGGGTCTCTTTGGTTTGGGGGTCTCTGGGGAGCTCACTCCTCCCCAATCATCCTGAGCCCCCTGCTTTGTGTCCTTGGAATCTGACCTCTTCTTCTCCCTGCCCCAGGGGTTGCTGCCAGGCCTGGAAACTGTATGATGGGGCTTCACCAACATCCCTGAAACTCCCCAGGCTAGTCCCCGCATCCTGCCTGCGGGGATGCTCACGGAAAGAGGAGAGCACCCACTGCCTCTGCCAGCCCCTCAGACTGGGGGCAGGGAGAAAGACGGCCAGCCTGCCTCAATACAAATAGGGATGTGTTAATGAAACTCTAAAAATCAATAGGGGCAGCTTTGTGTTGGGATGCTAGGCTGGGTCCCTGTAGTGTTTACTTAGCAAACACAACTGCTTAATGCCAGTGCATGAGAGCCAGGCAGCATATCTGACCAGAAACTAAAGTGGAAAAACTCTAGTCTCTTATTTTGGCTAGGGAAGTGCAGAGTAAATAATGAAAGCTCCATTAAAACAATTTAATCCATTGTTAATTTAAGGTGTTCATGGTAGCAACACAGGGAATTAAAATAATCATTTTGACTTTAAGGTGCTCCTTGAAGAAGAGCAGAGTACCACTTGAGGGCCAAAGATAACCAGTTCTGGCGGAGTTTGTCCTGGGAGGTGCTGAGCACCCTCAGTTCTCATTTACTTTAGTGTGTTTAGCGTGTTGTAGTTGTGACACTATTGGGAGTGTAAGCAGGATGAATCACTACCACCTGCTTACAGCATGAGACAACCTTGTCTGTGCCCAATGGGAAAAATTCTCTCAAATCTGCCAACCACTGGGAGGACAAATGCTCCAGGCTTCATGAATCCCACTCTTTCGCTCTAGTGGCTGGTAATTAGCGTGTCCCACCTTGATACGCTCAAGTGCCCAGTTCCTTATCTTCCGGATACCCGCACAATGTACACTATTCCACTGCCTCCATGGAAGCAGTGCCCCCCAGTTCACTAGCTTCACCTCAGTTCAACACTTTCTTTAGTGCAAGGCAAGTCATGTCTATAATAAATCCAGATAGAAGTTTATTTAACAACACTAAGATAAAGATCCAAAATAGATATAAGTAAAAGGATTGGAAACACAAGATTTACATGAAATGCAAATCTCGAGCCTATAATTTTTAACAAGTTCTGTTCCCATCTAATAAGGTATTTCTTCCCAGTGTTCAGTCCTTACAGCACTTGTCCAATCTAGAGAGTTGGGATCTACTTTTCAGGAAACACTCACGCTGGCAGAGTGTTGCCTCTGTAATGGATAATGTCTTGTGCCTTTTCTTTGTCTCTGATACGGTTCCAGACTTTTGTCCCTGTTCAGAATCAGAGTGTTTCATTAACTTCAGCTGAGCCCTGAGGATCCCTTATTCAGTCTCATCTTGGGGTTCTTTTTCCTTTGTAAATGCTCAAGTCTGCATTTGGTCCAGCCTGTAAATACAGGGCTGTGTTAGATCAGGTTGAAAGTTGTTGACTGCTCTCACTCTTGATTGAAGAAAAGGAGTACTTGTGGCACCTTAGAGACTAACCAATTTATTTGAGCATAAGCTTTCTTATGCTCAGATAAATTGGTTAGTCTCTAAGGTGCCACAAGTACTCCTTTTCTTTTTGCGAATACAGACTAACACGGCTGTTACTCTGAAACTCTTGATTGAGTTAGTTCTGAGACCCACCTCTCCTCAAGTGACATGCTTCATCTCATACAGTTTTGGAACAGAATTGTTCACATTTTACATCTCTCTTAAAATATTTCCCATACAATGCGCAATAACTATGACAATCAGCTAGTTCTTAGTTTTTGGCAGAGACCATGCACAACCCCCTACGATGAATTATCGAGAAGATGGTTAGACACAGGTGTAATATACCTGCCTGGGCATGTCTATGTCACAATAAGGTTAAATCTAAAGTATTTAAGAGCATAGCTTGGTGTACAATACTGTGAATGTTGAACTTGTTAAAGGAAACTCTTGAGTAACAAGACTAGTAATTTCATTTCACTAAGTGTTTTAAACACATAATGAATAAATAATCTGGAAGCCCCTGCTTTTTGAACATATATTGTTTAAAGGAATGATTTAAAGGTTGAGCTTTAGTTTAATTTGGAAACATTGGAAAATCAGTTGAAAATGGTTAGGTTCTCTAAAAATAAGAAAACCTGATAAATTAGCAAAATAAAAACAAAACAACTGAAATGCTGTAATTTCCATTGCTTTCTAAAGGAAAAAACTAGAACAAAAAGAACTAGGTTTTGAGAAGCACAGTTTCTTCAATTATTAAATTGAAGGCCCCTATTGAGACAAAAACAACGAGGAGTCCTTGTGGCACCTTAGAGACTAACAAATTTATTTGGGCATAAGCTTTCGTGGGCTAAAACCCACTTCATCAGATGCATGGAGTGAAAAATATAGTAAGCAGTATAAATATTACAGCACATTGAGACAGTAGCTCTAGCTACTTGGAGGCACACAGACTTCTTAAAATTACTTTGACTCTTTTTAACTATGTGTTTAGTAAATATTTAAGGTATAAATAATGTGAACAGGTCTGTAGAGCTGAAGATCACACTATTTTTCATCATTTCACTATTACTTTCTTGAGACTGTTGGGAGAGGTCAGGTTGCACCTGTGTTCTGGTCCAGATGGAGAATATAGCTCACGTTGTCTTGAGAGTGATAGTTGCTGTTGGATTTCATACCTCTCTGAGAAGCAATCTTTTTGGTAGATTAATTTGTTGATGGCCTTCAGTACACTAATCAGTCTTTTGTTCTTTATTATCAATACAACGAATTCTAAATTTCTCATTCGTTTATGCCATCCTCACAGGTTGCCTTACAACAGAGATCAGCAGCCTTTGGCCCGCGGCCCACCAGGGAAAGCCCCTGGTGGGCTGGGCCAGTTTGTTTACCTGCTGCGTCCACAGGTTCGGCCGATCGCAGCTCCCACTGGCCGCGGTTCACCGTCCCAGGCCAATGGTGGCTGCTGGAAGGGCGGCTAGCACATCCCTTGGCCTGTGCTGCTCCCTGCAGCCCCCATTGGCCTGGTTCAGCCAACCAGGGCCAGTGGGAGCTGCAGTTGGCCAAACCTGCAGACACAGCAGGTAAACAAACCGGTCTGGCCCTTCAGGGGCTTACTCTGACGGGCCACATGCCAAAGGTTGCCGATACCTGCCATAGAATCGTAGGACTGAAAGGGACCTTGAGAGATCATTTAGTCCAGTCTCCTGCACTCATGGCAGGACTAAGTATTATCTAGACTATCCCTGGTGGGCGTTTGTCTAACCTGCTCTTAAAAATTTCCAATGATGGAGATTTCCACAACCTCCTTAGGCAATTTATTCCAGTGCTTAACAACTCTGACAGTTCAGTTTTTCCTAATGTCCAACCTAGATCACCCTTACTGCAATTTAAGACCATTGCTCTTGTCAAGTGGGGTCCTGCAGGGCAAAGGTGCTGACTGCCTCTGTTCCTGGGGTGGGGTGTGCTCTATCCCTGCTCTGCCCCAGGCCCTGCCCCCACTCCACTCCCCAGTCTCTCACCCCCACCTATCTGTTCCTGCCTCTGCCCATTCCTACCCCGTTCTGCCTCCCGCTTCTTCCTGTCCCTGCTCCTCCCCCTCTGCCCCCAGTGCCTCCTGCATACTGCTGAACAGCTGATCATGGCGGGTGGGAGGTGCTGGGAGGGAGGGGAGGAGCTGATCAGTGCGGTCTGCTGGCAGGTGAGAGGTGCTGTGCGGGAGGGAGAGGCACTGATCCCAGGGCTGGAGCACCCACTATATTTTCCCCCTGGGTGCTCCAGCCCTGGAGCACCCCTGGAGTCAGTGCCTATGCTGCAGGGGTCAGTTCTGGGTCCCATTCTGTTCAATATCTTCATCAATGATTTTGATAAAGGCATAGAGCGTACACTTATAAAGTTTGAGGACGATACCAAGCTGGGAATGGTTACAAGTGCTTTAGAGGATAGGATTAAAATTCAAGATGATCTGGACAAACTGGAGAAATGGTCTGAAGAAAATAGAATAAAATTCAGTAAGGACAAAGGCAAAGTACTCCACTTAGGAAGGAACAATTAATTGCACTCGTACAAAATGGGAAATGACTGTCTAGGAAGGAGTACTACAGAAAGGAATCAGAGGGTCATGGTGGATCACAAAGCTAGATATGAGTCAACAGTGTAACACTGTTGCAAAAAAGCAAACATCATTCTGGGATGTATTAGCAGGAGCGTTGTAAGCAAGACCTTGTTGTACAGATGACATGACAAAAGAAGTGGATGGAAGAAATTAATACACTGGGGGTGGAAATTGTGCTTGGGGTTTGACCAGTTGTGGCATGGAAAGCGAGAACTTGAGCAATTTTATGCCATGGTGTGGTGAAGAGTGAAGATTTGCATCTTCACTCTTGGGCCCTGAGTAGTCTGATTAATATAAACTACCCACACCTGAGAGGTTTCAGAGTAACAGCCGTGTTAGTCTGTATTCGCAAAAAGAAAAGGAGTACTTGTGGCACCTTAGAGACTAACCAATTTATTTGAGCATAAGCTTTTGTGAGCTACAGCTCACTTCGTCGGATGCATACTGTGGAAAGTGCAGAAGATCTTTTTATACACACAAAGCATGAAAAAATACCTCCCCCCACCCCACTCTCCTGCTGGTAATAGCTTATCTAAAGTGATCACTCTCCTTACAATGTGTATGATAATCAAGTTGGGCCATTTCCAGCACAAATCCAGGTTTTCTCTCTCCCACCCCTCCATTTGTGCTGGAAATGGCCCAACTTGATTATCATACACATTGTAAGGAGAGTGATCACTTTAGATAAGCTATTACCAGCAGGAGAGTGGGGTGGGGGGAGGTATTTTTTCATGCTTTGTGTGTATAAAAAGATCTTCTGCACTTTCCACAGTATGCATCCGACGAAGTGAGCTGTAGCTCACGAAAGCTTATGCTCAAATAAATTGGTTAGTCTCTAAGGTGCCACACATACTCCTTTTTCTTTTTACCCACACCTGGAAACAGTCAACACTTGCCTGCTGGGAGAAATGTTCCATTTACTTTGTGGATAGGATTAGTCTGATTTTGGACTGGGTTATCTTCCTCTATGATGGTAGAGCTATGTTTGGAGGCAAAAATTATTTCCTTAGTATGTTTTGGCCAGTTTTTCTCAGTAGTGATTGGAGAGGTGAGATTACAGCCTTGAAAGGATCAGTGTCCTTGGTTGTAAACCTGTGGTGGATGTTGGGACCATTATTTTCAGAGATAGCTAATGCCTCCTTGTGGGGCTGCAAGATGCTGGCTTTGCTCAAACTAATGATTCTTCCACCTTTGCTTAAGAAACTCTCTTGACACTAAACTTCTCCAACTACTGTTGTCTCTAGACCTCACTGTCTGGAAAAGGTTGAAGAAGGCGGAGGGGAAAAATAACTCTGGCATCATCTGATGTCATCTGACTTTCTAGATTTCTCAGTCAGTTTTAGATCTGGATGTAGTATGCAGACTGAGCTTGCATTATTGGTCGAGGCTCTTCCTAGTGATAGATAAAGGTTAGTTGTTGATGCTGATCTTTCAGTGATACCATTGGTCATAAGATGATATTCACCAGTGTTGGGCAAGAAATACTTTTCCCAGCCTATGAAAAATTTCTAGGTACAAATTTTCCCAACTTGGGCTGAAAAGTCAACATTTCAAAAATGTTCACAAACCGAATATTTGAAATTTTTTTTTGGTTCAGGTCACTTTGATGTAAACTGTTTTCTGTGTTTTATTTTTACTATTAAACTTCAAAGTGAAAAGCTATTTTGAACTGAAAAATAATCAGGATTTTTTTGAATATGTCCAAACAAAACGTCTTGACAATTTCAAAATTTAATTTTCAAAAAAATGGAGTAAAAAAATTGTCAGAACTGACCTTTTCCTGCAAATGTTTCGGTTTTGACAAATCAGCTTTTTTGTCAGATTCCCAACCAACTCTAACGTTGACCCACTTGTGGTCCTTGGGAGTGAAGTAATTGGAACTACTGTGAGGAAAGAATGGAGCCACTCACAAAGTATTTTTGGATGGGTATTTAACTGCCTTGAGGGTTCTTGTGCAAGGAGCCACAAGTTTCTGATGCCAGCCTTTTTGCTTAATGCAGAATGAAATAGATGTTATGATCTGGACTACTCAGCTCTGTCTTTTCATGCAATGCAGGTGGTGTAGTGACTTGCTTTTCCTGCTTGAATGAGTGGCTGAGCTGAAGCGCAATCTATAAAAGATTGAAGTGATGGTAGGTTCTGGGAAATGGAGGTGATGTCAGGAACATCTGCTCTTTCTAGTGAGAGAATATATCTGATGATTGTTACTGATGTTCACAGTTTGGGGGCCTTTTTTGATCAAACAGCTGCAAGTAATAGGCGAACATAGGCATTTTTATTTTTCCTGTGTGGGAGATTGCATCCTTATCTCTTGGATGCAGACCATGCTACAGTTCTCAACACCTTTGTTACTGCTAGATTGAACTGCTGCAATGCATTCTCCATGGGGCTTCTCTGGAAGGCATTTGGAAATTTCTGCTATTGCAGGAGTTAGTGGCCTGCTTACTTAGGAGTGGTGTGCCTAAGTAGTATCCTTGCACTTCTGTGGACTTTATTAGCTATCCATTTATTTCCAGATGCAATTCAAGGTATGATTTAGATTTACAAAACCCTTCATTATTTGAGCCTAGCTACCTTATACCTTTCTCTCATTATGCATCGTCTAAGCATTTAATATCCGCTGGAATGCTCTTGCTAACAATCCCAAGACTTGAACTCTTGACATAAGTTTGGAGGGGGCATGGGAAGGCTAAAGAGGTAAGTTATGCTTGGTTTTGGAAGATGGCCTTTGGCTTTTGAGTCTCTTTAGTTAGATAAGGAAGTTCTTGTCAACTTAATCAGTTTTGTAGTTTATTTGTGCTGTCTTTAAATCACTAACACTATAAATCAACTGATACTTTTCTTTCATAGACGTTGCATAGGATTGGAACATCCTATTTTCAGAAAAATGTTCATATTGTGAAAGGGAGCAGTACAGTTGTGTCTTGTGAATGGTCTTGCTGAATTTGTTTGTTAAAAGGTGTTGCACTGTAACCTATGTTGTCATAGTTATATTGATCTTGAGAGGCTGGAATTTGGATGTACATTGTTTATCAAGTTATGAGGCAGTGAAAGGAGAACAGTCGAGTTTAGAACACTTGTTTCTTTTGGAATAGGAAATTTTATCTAAAATACCCAGTGGACATAATTTTTAGATGCATGTCACTTCAATCCCTTGTATTTCAAGTTTGTCTTGTTGGCTAGGATTCATGGATCTAAGGAATGTGGGGAGTGATGACCATTAACTTTGAGGCATTGCACACTCCTCCTCAGGGCATGTCACCCAGGCTGGAAAACGGGAGCCTACTTTTCAAAGCATCTATGTTAAAAAGCCCTTTGTAGTTACGTAGTCTTAGTTTCTATGAGCTCATTCAAAGGTCATCGTGCCAACTAGAGTCAAGTCAACATGAGGGCAGCATCTTGTCAAAGCCCCTCTGGAAGGAACAATGACTGTGTCATACTTAACACACAGTCCTCTGAGATCTCCAGAAAAAAATCAAACATTCTATTTGGAAAATACTCTATTTCTAGAGCATATGCCCTCTAAGAGTATAAGGATGAAAATGGAGCTTTGTATCTCAATAGTATATTAGCTTCTGCTATTTCTTCCATGCGGGATATCTTAGTCCTATATGTGCGACATCACTGGTAGTTGTTATGGAAATAATGCTGATGACAAGCATCGGATTATGCTTTCTGGAGGGTAGAAACTCTTATAAATCCTTTTTAACATTAACACTAAAGAATGACAGACAATTTTAGAGAGAACAACATAAGCATAATTATTTCTATATCAAACGTTTTTCAAAGTTTCCATAGAGACGTCAGTTTCTCTTTAGATCTTTAATTGTATTAACTAAAATGTTAGTTACTAAATGAGGGTACTTTATTAAAGCTTTTCTGTTTTAACCAAATACATTGTGTTGTAACTTTGGTTTTTAAGTTTTTAAATGGTGTTTTGGCTTTGTGTATTAGAAGAACTTCTTTCAGTCTGAAAATTATGGGAATGCAGGAAGCAATGGCTGTAAGGATGATACAGCAATAGGACAGGATCTATTGATAAAGAAACTGTAGTCATATAACTCACTCCCTAGTTCATTGTGTATTCTAACTTTACCTTTATGGTTAATTCTTTATAGCTAATAAAGGGTTGCATTCTTAACAAAATAAACCATTCAGGGAAGCAGTCATCATGATAAAAGCAAATCTTTTCCTAACAGTTCAGTCATGGTATATAAATTATAAAATATCTAAGGATGACTGCATGATGGAATTGGTATCTGGGTATGGAGTTCCTCACCTCTAGGTCCCTAGTTTCAGTCTGGTCCAGGCAGGACATTTGTGAAGTTCTACATCTGATGGTAGGAATGGTGTTTTGTTAGGACACGTGTTTGTTGCTGCAGGGGGAAGGGGCTTGGGAGGGGCTCTTTCTGGGGTTTGTCGTTCATACAACTGAGGGAGTGACTGTCTGGGTCCAAATCACATTTCTTCTGATCTGAGTTTCTCATGAGGCATGAGTACTCTGATTAGTAATGAAAAATATCTAATTTGAGCTTAATCATTAAAGTGATGCCATGGGCAGTGACTGAACTGTCTGAATTGGGAACAAAAATTCCTTAATTCCAGTTCTGGAATTTGGGCATTAGTCTCCAGTTCTGCACTTGGGAGGGCAAAAAGATAGGTCTTCACCAGCATCTGATTATTCAGGCTCTGACTGAGAGGAAGGCTGAAGAGGGATTATTGCAGGACCTAAGGTCTTGAGTCTGAGAGCTTGTGGGACAAGCCTTTGCTTCATTAGATGTAGTCAGAGGTTCATCCCTTAGACTCTTGAATCTATGAGGCCTAACCAGGATTTCTGCCTCTGCAAGTTCTTTTCTTTTCTCAGTATGGTTCTTTTAAAGGTCCTTTAGCAATTTTGCCTTTGATGCACTATAGGCAAAGTCCATAGTGTTGTTGCTCTTTTCCTATGAAGTCAAGAATTTTTCTTTAAGAGGCCACTTGAAAATTCTAAATTATCTCTCTTCTCTTTAGAAAGTCTGTGGCATCAGCTCTGTACTGTTCCATCCCTCTGGAGTTCTTTCAACATTTCTGTTGGCAAACCTTTACGTAATCTATTTTAGGCTTTTGTAAAATGTCTACTATCATTGGTAACTGTACATTGGAGAAAGGGCAATTTTCTCTCAACTTTCCATGTTCCTGGGATGCATGATTGTTCTTTTGCTGTTTTCTTCTTCGTTCTACCCAGTTTGTCACCCTGGGAAGCTACTGTTACTGCAAGAATGTTGTGACGGGTTCGGTCACAGGGACCCCCTTGAGGCTGTCACCTGATGAGCTGTAATTACCTCTGAGCCTGTTTTCCACTGCCAGCTTGGGACTCCAGAACCCTGCCTTGTTGAGCCAGACACGCTAGTCTGCTGCAACACAGACCCATGTCTGGTCCACGCCCCCAAAGCTACAGACTTTAACCAAAAACTACTCAGCAAGTCACCGATCTCCAGCATCCAGACACCCAGTTCCCAATGGGATCCAAACCCCAAATAAATCTGTTTTACTCTGTATAAAGCTTATACAGGGTAAACTCATAAATTGTCCACCCTCTAGAACATTGATAGAGAGATATGCACAACTGTTTGCTCCCCCAGGTATTAATCACTTACTCTGGGTTTACTAATAAACAAAAGGGATTTTATTAAGTATAAAAAGTAGGATTTAAGTTGTTTCAAGTAATAACAGACAGAACAAAATAAGTTACCAAGCAAAATAAAACAAAACACACAAGTCTAAGCCTAATACATTTAAGAAACTGAATACAGGTAAATCTCACCCTCAGAGACGTTCCAATAAGCTTCTTTCACAGACCAGACTCCTCCTTCGTCTGGGCCCAATCCTTTCCCCTGCTACAGTTCTTGTAAGTTCCAGCTCAGGTGGTAACTAGAGGATTTCTCATGACTGCAGCCCCCTTTGTTCTGTTCCACCCCCTTTTATAGCTTTGGCACAAGGTGGGAATCTTTTGTGTCTCTGGTTCCCCACCCCTCCTTCTAAATGGAAAAGCACCAGGTTTAAGATGGATTTCAGTACCGGGTAACATGGTCACATGTCCTGTGAGACCCCAAGCCTCCATTCTTTCCGGCCTGGCTCTCACAACACAGGGAGGCTTACAAGTAAACAGAGCCATTTACAACCAGTTGTTCTAGTTAATGAGAGCCATCAAGATCCCAAGCCACCATTAATGGCCCACACTTTGCATAATTACAATAGGACCTCAGAGTAATGCTTCATATTTCTAGTTTTAGATACAAGAATGATACATTGATACAAATAGTATGAACACACTCAGTAGATCAGAAGCTTTGTAATGATACCTTACAAGAGACTTTTTGCATAAAGCATATTCCAGTTACATTATAGTTACACTCATAAGCATATTTCCATAAACATATGGAGTACAACGTCACAAATGCCTTCTTTATCAAAGAGGTAAACCTTGCTTTTTACTTAAACATGGGTAAGGCTGGTCTCTGTCTGATCTCCGCTAATAAGGTGTTCTGCAGCTGTAGTTTTGCTGCTCAACACACTCCAGATGGTAGAAAGTGTTCCTTGCCTCTAATGCAATGAGTGCTTCAGAGCAGTGGGAAATCCAGCAGGGTCCCAGGGCTACCTTGAGGAGCACTGTTCGGATTCCTCGGTTCAAGGAAGAATTGATGTTCTCTCGTGTTCCTCAAATTTCTTACCGCTCTCTGGTAACATTTCTGTCTTTCCCATGTTCCGTTTGAGCCAGCTGCTCTTCACTGACCTTCCTAGTGCTTGGAAAAATTGTGGTGATGGCATGGGCTGCATTGATGAAGGAAACTCACAGCTGAATGTCATCAGAGTATTTACACTGGACTCATGGTCTTTCAGTACCTTACTGCAAGGGTGTGGATAAGGGTGGGCTCAACTTACGGTGGCTGGACAGTGATCTGTCCTCAGGGCAAGCCTGCAGGTTTGGAGACTGAATTTCCACTTTCCTTCATGGTGGGGTGTGTGTCTCCTGTTTGCCCCAGGGTGTAGCCATGGGTGGGTCTGGGAAGGTGGCCAGGGGTTGGGGAGAGAAAGGTGGGTAGAGAGAGGACGGGGAAGGGAAGTGCCCTGGGCTGTGTTGCTGTGCCTGTAGCCAGCTGGGAAATGCCTTCCCCACCATAAATCCCTGCCCTGTTGGAGGGTTGGAGACCAAAGCCCCAGCCAGTCTTCACCTCGCACTTTACTGATAAATGGATGCTGCGCCCCTCCCCGCCAACCCCAATGCCTGTGGGTAGGAATTGTCCATCTGTCCTTGTCCCTGAAGTCAGATAGAGGCTCCTTCCTGCCCTGGCTCTGCATCTTCTCTGCCAGTCGCACTGTGGAGCCCCCCTCAGCCCAGCCAGGCTCGTCGACCAAGGGAGAGTCCTGGGATGGGAAGAGAGCCCTGGGGTATGTCTGTGCTGCAGCTGGGAGCATGCTTCTGCTTACCAGCTGAACTAAACAGACACTCACTAGCTATACTTTAACTAGCCACCAAGTACAAACCTACCTGGACTCAGAGCCAGCTATTTTAGCATGCTAGTTCAAGCAAAGCTAGCACAAGTCCATCTATTGCAGTTGGAAGCATGAACGTGGTGTCGACATACCCATAAAGTCTGGTTACATTCAAGCTGGGGGTTTGAGTCCGAGCTTGCATAGATGTAACTGCACTAGCTTTGCTTGGGCCAGTGCCTAAAAACAGACGTGTAGCCAAGGCATCATGAGCAGCAGGCGGGGCTAGCTACCCCAAGTATGTACCCAGTGTCTCAAACGGGCATGGACTTATGGTGACCAGTCCCTCCTACCACTTCCGTGGCTGTATTCTGTTTTATTTTTTTCATTGAGCTAGCATGAGTATGCCTCCGACATACCTCAGGCTCGGATTGGGTGGGCCTCGGTGCTAATTCCAGCCCACCTGTAGCTACACCCCTTCCTTATTGATCAGTCTCATGTAATGTTGGTGTGGGTGCGGGAATAGTATTGCTCTTTGTAAGGACATCCAGATGAACTTGCTGAAGCCTGATAGTGATCAAGGGGATGAACAGTGTAGAGGAAACTTCACTGTGAGATATTGCTCCTGATGTCCATGGGCAGTGGTTTCAACATATCTGAGAACAGTTAGTTTCATGGAGTTTTCTCCAGTGTTGTGGAAGCTTATACCTTGGGAGTGTCTTGTATTGCAAGCTTTTTTTTCCCATGTACAGAATCTCACCATAGTAGCTTTCTCTAGAAATGAGGACTTAGTGCCCTGCTGAGGATCTTTAGTTTATCCTTCAGTTCAAACCACCTATAGTGAAGAAAGTTGCTGGGGCTTTACCAATTTCCATGCAAGGATCTGAGTACTTCTCTCGTCTGATTCATGGTTTCCTCTTGGTCTTAGCTAGATAAGCTGTGGATATATCTAAAGGTGTTAAAACCTTACACCCACAGTAACATAAGAAGCCAGGAAGATCAACACAGTGGGAGGAAGTCGCATTCTGCTATGTTAATTGAGATGAAAAAATTTGAAAATACTGGGCTTGTGGTCTTTTTATTGCTTTAGGGTATAAAAATGCCTGGAATGGCTTCTTAATTAGCATTCTGCTTGTTTTTCCATAGAACTATCAGGAGTATAAAGTCTAATCTTCCTGGTTTTGTTGGAGGATTAGTGGGAGGTCTAGGGGACGTTGTGAGCTCTTAATACCTTATTTGAAGATGTGGAATATTTAACGTTTTGAGTGAATTAATCCTTTTTTAATCACTGAAGTTAAATAAGTCTCTACAGAAGCAAAACAAAGTTTAATCAGTTTGATTTAAAAGGCCTTTCCCTCTTCAAAAACTTTTTATTGTCATTATTAACATACATGAACTTTTCATACAAGTATTAACAAGTCTTATCATAACCAATGTCTGCTGCCTTTAAAGACTCATTTGCATTTTGGCAACACCTTACCTGTATTTTGCTTATTCAGATTCCCAAAATGGTAACCAGTAATTATAAAATCGACTTCATCCTGATATAAGGCTATCATTTTCTCATTAAAAGAATTTTCTGTACTTTATTTCTCCATGCCACTACTGTTGGAGGAGCTGTCCTTTTCCAAAAGTGAACTATCTCACCATCTGGCTGCTAGTAATAATTCTGTTTATCGATGGGCCCTTCCCAGAGTCAATACTCTTCTTTGTACTGTAATCTGATAGATTTACCATGGGTTTTGTGGATAGCCTAACTAGTTAACTTAAATTCTATTTCTGTTTTTTTCTCTAAATTTTAGGGCATTCCCACCCTTTATGCAGAGAGGTCCCCATTCGTTCATATCTTTTTCAGCATTTGGCTCCTTTTTTATATATTTTCCTTAACTTAAATGGAGTGATGTACCATTGGTAAAATATTTTGTATACACAAATAGATAAGGTATTGATCCTTTCTCCAGATATTTTCCCTTTCTTCCAAAGTGATATTTATTTTAGATGCTCTTTCCATTTTTCTGTAGAGGTAGTCTTATCTTCTAGATCAGAGGTTTTCAACCTTTTTTCATTTGCAGACCCCTAAAAATTTTCAAATGGAGGCGTGGACCCCTTTGGAAATCCTAGGCATAGTCTGTGAACAACCAGTGGTCCGTGGACCAAAGGTTGAAAACCACTGTTCTAGATCCATCAGTAATTTTTCCTTATACCATGTGGAGATAACCAGCATTATACCTTTTGTGTTATCCCAGGCTGTTTCAGAGGTCTTTTCCCAAAATCAGTGTTTCTATCCTTGCTCATGGTCTCCTGAAACTTGGGCTTCCTAAATAGAATTTCATGTAATGCCTTAGTAACAAATAAGCCCAGACTGGTATAATAATATTCCCCATGAGTTCTTCAATGGTATTAATATCCATAATTTTATTATAGAATAGCTCTCTGATGGTTGTGTGTACCCTTTTCCCTCCTATTTATTATCTATTGGATTACATAATCCTTGAAATTCTAGATTGTTTCTGATGGCTGTAAGTGGGGACGGCAGGGTCTACCTGTTTATATCAAATTCCGTATCCACAGTTGTCACCATGGGACGTGGATATTTTTCTTTTTGTGTTAGTCTCTATTTCTCAGGTAAAAAATCAATGCACTACATTTATTTTTAAAGTCCTGTTTGATTTCCACCCCATGTTTACTGGGGTCAGCATGGTACAAGGCTGATAACTTTAATTTAGCTGTTCAATGGTATTTTAATAAATTTGGTACTGCCAGTCTCTCTTCGAGTGGGTCTATAGAGTTTTTTCTTTTTTTTTTTTGGGAACTTATTGGACCATACAAAGCAGCAGTGTGGCCTGGGACTTAGAAGACCGAGGGTCTATTTTTGTCTCTGCCTGCTGGATGACCTTGGGCAGGTGTCGTCTTCTCTCTGTGCCTTAGTTTCCCTATCTATAAATGTAATAATGATACTGATCTCCTTTGTGAAGTGCTTAGAGATCTGCTGATGAAAAACACTAGACAAGAGGGAGATATTTATTATCGTTACTCACGTTCTTTTTGGTATCCGTATTGGTTAGAGCCTTAAGTGGGAAATTTCATTATGGCATAATTAATTGTAATGGCTGGTATGTATCCAAGACATGTATATTTTTCAGATTGAAATAATGTAAGGAAAAATTCATATGCTGATTGAGGATAGGAGAGAGATTGACTATTAAATATTTTGTTTAGATAACAAACTCAAATACATCTTGTAGCTTTCTCATCATAGATTCTTCTATCTGTGTGTGTGTGTGTATGTGTGTATATATATAATAATTGTATAGCCTCATATATCCCTTAATTCATTAATTTTTCAGAATGTAAGCCATAGGTGGCACTAAAATTGGAAACTATTAGTATCACATTGTCTGCATGCAGCACAATTTTATGTTCTGTTTTATTAATTGTTAACCCCTGTTATGCTGCTATTCTGCCATATACTTTGTGCCAGGAGTTCCATAAAGAAGGAGGATAGCGTTGTCTGGTTCCTGTTTGTAGTTCGAGTTCTTGGGAGTGTACCCTATTAACTTTTGTCCCAGTAGAAGGGGAGTCATATTTATCCATGTCTTCATATTGCTTCCAGAACTCATCCTTGATAACAATGTTTCTAGGAAAGGCCACTCTACTTTATCAAAGGACACCTCAGCTTCTAAGGTTAACAGCAGACCTTTATTTGGGTTGTTCCGTTCTGCCTATCATGAATTACTCTTATGACTTGTCTGTTATCACTCAGTTGTATGTTATGGATGAAACCTGTTTGATCAGTGTGTATTAATTGAGGCAGGACTGTTTCTATTCTGGCTAGTCTTTGAAAATATTTTGTACATTGAGAACCAAAATTGGTTTAAATGAATCATGTGTAGTAGTTTGTCTTTGCAGCTTTGTTGTTATTTCTTATACCATCTTTCATTATAGTGGGAGTTTCCTTACTCTGAGAAATCATTAGCATGGTTGGCTTACCTGTAGTGATATCTAATATCTGTCATCATATAAAACTCTACTGAAAACCACTCTTGTCCTGGGATTTTTGTGTTGGCTTTGATTTTAATAGCTTCTGTGACCACCTTTCTTTATTGGTCTTTCTATGTCTATCAACTATTCCTGAGTTAACCTTGCCATGATAGCCTCAACATATTCTATAATTTCCCCCAAGGTGCCTTATAGTTGGACGCATAAAGATTTTGATTGCCTGAATTCAGCAATCTTTAACAGTTTTACATTTCACTACTCTTTTACATTTTATGTTTGTATTTGACTTGTCCCTTTTTTAATCTATAGTCAGCCTGTGGAGCTCTTTGCCAGAGGATGTTGTGAAGGCCAAGAGTATAACAGGGCTCAAAAAAGAGCTAAATAAGTTCATGGAGACTAGGTCCATCAATGGCTATTAGCCAGGATGGGCAGGGATGCAAACCAGGCTCTGAAGTATCCTTAGCCTCTGTTTGCCAGAAGCTGGGAATGGGCAATAGGGGATGGATCACTTGATGATTACCTAAAAAGAAAAGGAGGACTTGTGGCACCTTAGAGACTAACCAATTTATTTGAGCATGAGCTTTCGTGAGCTACAGCTCACTTCATCAGATGTATACCGTGGAAACTGCAGCAGACTTTATATACACACAGAGAATATGAAACAATACCTCCTCCCACCCCACTGTCCTGCTGGTAATAGCTTATCTAAAGTGATCAACAGGTGGGCCATTTCCAGCACAAATCCAGGTTTTCTCACCCTCCACCCCCCCACACAAATTCACTCTCCTGCTGGTGCTAGCCCATCCAAAGTGACAACTCTTTACATAATCAAGTCGGGCTATTTCCTGCATAGATCCAGGTTTTCTCACATCCCCCCCACCCCCATACACACACAAACTCACTCTCCTGCTGGTAATAGCTCATCTAAACTGACCACTCTGTTTATTCCCTCTGAAGTAGCTGGCATTGGCCACTGTCGGAAGACAGGATAGTGGGCTAGGTGGACCATTGGTCTGACACTGTATGGCTGTTCTTATGAGTTTATTGATCTTATTACCCCATCATGATACCTCTGTTTCAGCCAGCTATGAGTGCCTTTTCATTTGTCTCCAAGTATGGCATTTAGATGCCCGCTGAAAGCCTTCCCTTAATAGCCATACTCTAATTCTCTTAGGGATGTGCCCGGCAGTCCTAGCAACACACAGGGGTAAGCACAGCACCAGTGAGGACACAGTAATTCAGATGTGGCTTTGTACTGTGGCTGCTCACACCCAGCCGCCTATCACCCAAGTGAATGCTGCCGTGAAGATGTACTCTAAGAAAACAGATTTTCTGACAAAAGAAAAGTAGATGAAGTCATAGCAGCCTCCTTGGATAAGTTGCAAGCTCTTTCAGGCTGAAGAGGCAGATCAGTTATATACTAACCTAATGATTAATGAAGGCAGGAGGTATCTTGTGAGACAAGGGGTAAGAATCAGTGACAACATGACTCAAAAACCTTGTTTGATCCACTTGGTCCGTGTGCAACTTTAGAAGAAAGGTCTGGTCAGTCTATTTTGTCTTTCCAGATAATACCCTCTTCCTTCATGTTGAGCATACAGTAAATTTTCAGTTAACTCAATGTTTAGCATAACCTTAATATAATGTTTATTGGAAGCTTTACTTTTATTTTCTGACTCTTGTGCATAGCTTGGTAAGGTAGCCTAGATATGGCTTTTGATGTAAACAAAGTAACTGAAGTTGCTTATTTCTTTGTGTTCATTATTTAAATTGTCTTCCTGCATTTCATGGTAATTTTAGCAGTGCTTGCACAGAGAAGAAGCTAATTTTGCTAGGGGAGCCATAGACTCTAATTTCCCTTGTGCATTTAAAAGAATGTTTTCAGGTTAAATTATTTTAGCTTTTTAATTGAGTACCTCTTTCAATAATTTTAGATATTTGTAATGTAATTGGAACAATTTTAATCTTATTTACATTTGATTGTTTTTGTTTAATCTTTTTGTATAGTCTATTTTAATTGTCCAAGCTGAAGGAAGTACACAAAGTAGTCGCTTTCACTTCTGTTTAGTGAGTATTGGGTTATCATGCACTATCATGTACTACAGTTAAATGCTTGATTTGTACTGTCCAATTTGTACAACTATTGAATCTGACAACATAACCCTCAGTGGTTTAATGATCTGCTAGGCAGCAGTTCAAGGTGATGCTATTTTGTTGAGAACACAGAGGGACTTAATCATTTTCCTTCTGTACCAGTCTTTGGGCTGATAAACTGGGACAGAGGCTGCACATACTTCTTCCTACTGTAAGAATCTACTCTTCTTTGCCTGTGCTGCTGTACTTTGCTTCACGGGTCTGCAGGGTCTTTATAGAAAAGCTGAATGCAGTCAAGCTCTTATTTCCTTATTCTTGGCCATGCCAAGATGCTATTGAAAGTTAAGTCTATATTGGTGGCCAAATGCTAGTTACACTTTTGAGTGGGTTACAAAAAGTCAAATAGTCAGTTTTCATTGTAGTGACAAGGCTTCAAAGTGAATATGGAAATCTGTTTGCAAGTACTGGTGAAGTTGTAAATATAACTGTGGGGTGTGGGTTATGTGGCCATTTACTATGTAGGAGCTATGGATGTTGCTGGTAATTGGAGGAAGAGTAGGTCATGGGTGCAAATTGTAATCGGACTGAACTTTTTTGACAGTTGCTGGAAAATAATTGTTGTAAATCTATGTTAAAGCTCTTGTTGCCTAGTAACCCTGACCTAATAGGTTATCCTAAGGGGCTCAGAGAGGAATTTTGTTCATTTCCTGACTACTGAGCAGAGGCTGTACTGTCTCTAAGTGCCTCATTTTCTGAAATCAAGTTAATAAGAAACAGGCATTCACATTTTGTGAGGAATAGAATTGCTGTAGCTTTAGATATTGGACTTAGTTTTATTTTATTTTCTTGGGGCTGCAAGTGTACAGTGTTCCTACAAACCTCATAGGGTATATGAATTATTTACACGCTCAAGGATTGTTGAGAAATAACATTTCAAGCCTGATATAGTAACTGCAGTCCTTTCTGAGTTTGTCTGGTTTGCAGATGTAACTGGAACTGGATGCTGAGAAACTTTAGTAGGCCTGATACCTCTGCCTCTGTTGCTTTGTGTCTGGGGCAGCCCAGTAGCTCCGTTCCTTGTTGGAGAAATTCGTGTCCAGAATTCAGACCCTAAGGGCTGGTTGGACAAGGACTCCCCCTCCACCTCTGTTTTATCAAATTACTCCTGAATATAGGTGTCTGCTTCACTCAACAACAAGTAATCCAAATACAGAAGCTGAAGTTAAATGTTCAGGATTTGATACAAATCAACAAAAGCAAAACTGAAATAAGGGGCTGCCTGTCCTGCAGCCTGTGGAACACATGGGTCTGTAGATTAGAATAGCAGTGCGAGACGGGGCAATATATTACTGAAGCTCCTAGAGGCCTCGACCAAGATCAATGATGTTTAGTGCTTTACAAACACACAGTATCCTTAAGCTGACAGTCTAAATAGACACGGCAGACAAAGGTCTTGGGGACAAGTGGGGGTAAAAAAGGCACAGAGGTGGAGTGACTTGCTCAAGACCATCTAGCAGGCAAGTGACAAAACCAGGAGTAGAACCTAGGTCTCCTTATTCTGTTAGTGCCTTATCCACTAGACCAGGGGTCTCAAACACACGGTCTGCAGGCAGCCTGTGGAGTTATTTCCTGTGGCCCGCCATAGTCGCCTACTCCACCAGCAGCCAAGCTCCCTCCTCCCCCCTCCCTAGCAGGAGGGGGGATGCGGCGCGCTCAGGGGAGGAGGTGGTGCTGGGGCGAGGATTTGGGGAAGGGGTTGGAATTGGGGTGGGAAGGGGCGGGGCCTCAGGGACTAGACGAGTAGCCTGAGGTATGAAGTTCAGCATGTATGATTCTTTGCTGTGAGTAGTTGGGAAGAATTTTTGTTAAAAGTGGCAATGTATTTTGTATGCATAGTTACTTTTAAAAGTTCCTGCCATTGCAGCTATGTTGATCGTCATCAGTGTTACTGACCACATAAGGAATAGTTACAGGTGTTTATATTTTATTAAAACCCCTCTTCACATTACAGTTTTAAAAAAGTTAATACATTGACTTTTAATATCATACTATATTACTCTTCATTTTTTACTATGCTTTTGTATTATTGTATGAAAAGGTTTCAGTGATGCGGCCCTCAGGCCAATGTACTAGTCCTTATGTGGCCCTCGTGGTGATTTGAGTTTGAGATACCTGCACTAGACCATGTTTGATGCCTCGCTAAAAAGTCTCTAAATTCAGTCTACAGAATGTCTTTCCTTCTCAGTATGTAGATTCTGTTATACAAATCTTTGTTTCTTAAGAGCTAATCTGCTCCTGTTTATCTCCCAGCCATAATCTTCTGATCAATCATAATTGCCACATTAACTGTGATGTTTTAGCAATTTCTGGATTAATTTGGAGAGTAGCAAATGTATGTGAGATATTGAGGAACAGAGCCTCTCTTTTAATGCATATGTCCCTAGAGATTGGAAAGAAGGGATGGAAAAAGAGTGTGGTGCAGGATATTCTAAGTAGAAAGTTCATCAGGAGCTGTTTTATTTAAGGGTGGCTCCAAACCCAAGGTGTAAAGTTTGAAACCACTGTGTCCTATACATTGAAGTAATGCTACTGTCTTTGTTGTTTGCTAAAGTTACTGTGCTTTGTTTTGAAAGTCTGTCTGTTAAGAGAAACTAGATGTTTTTAGTTCCCCCTATGTTGCTCCACTACACAAGCATTGTGGATTTGATTCTTTTTGCAATCTCTTGGGCTACTTTTGAAGTTTTAAATATTAAACACTTCAGTGTTTTAATACTGCTATGATGTATGATGATTACTGGCTTAACTCTCCATTGCTTTTCTTTCAGCTTTACAGTGCCTAGATGATTTTAAGCCTTGTATCAATGAAGGAAAATGCATCTCCTATCGCAATGGCACAGGATACTGCAAGTAAGTAAGCTTTACTTTAATCCTGTCCTCTCCTCTGCTTTTCAATCCAGTTCTAACACATAAAGAAAACAACCCAAAGGCTGTAGCCAGGTTCAGGCTTAGTGTGAATTTTTGATTGACATGAAGAATCTTTAAACCCATGGTTGCCTTTGGATTATAGGCTGCGTACCTGTGGAAGAACAGAAAAATAGAGATTAGAGATGGAAAGACTTGTTACCGAGCTCTTGAAAATAGTTCCTTGCATTACTCTGGTTCTCCTTTGAGCACTGTCTGAATGTGTCCTCATACTTGGGTGATGCATGTCTCTAAAGCCATGGTGCCCAAACTTTTCCTATCTCCCCCTGCCCCCTTACCAATTATAAATCTGGCCGTGCCCCTCCTCCCCATTACTCCACAGTTGGGTCAGCAGAGGACGTTGGGCTGGGGGCAGAACTGGGGCTAGAGGCAGATCTGGCCTGGAGCCGGACAGGGAATAAAGGCAGATCTGGGCTGGGGGCAGAGAGGAGCCAGGGCAGAGCTGGGCTGGGGGCAGAGCTGGGCTGGGGTGGAGCAGGACTGAGTGGCGCTCCCTCCACACCCCGCCATGGGAGCTGGCCCAGGCCCTGCTATACACGCTCCTGAACGTTCCTCCAGGGCGTGCCCCACTGTTTGGGGACCACTGCTCTAAAGCGTAGCTTGGGACTTTCTGGCTAGCAGTTTACCCTTAACTTAATGTTTAACTTAAAAACCTGTTAGTTTTTGTCCAGGTTCTTAGACTGGGCCTTGATAGTTTGACTTCTTTACATTAAGTTAGGAATAGAGGCTGTGAAAGTGATGAACCTTATGGGCAGATTTCCCTATCCTGCTCCAAAACATCTGTAACTTGTAGCAGGTGAGAACTCACTCCTCTTCCAGCAGCTTGGCTTTATTTACAAAAGGAACTCACAGCTCAAAATCCAGGCCAAACTTAGCTATTTGCAGGGTTCCTCTGAACTCTGGTGCCAACCACCATAGGTTCTGTCACCTCTTTATCTGAGTGGGAGTAAAAAGCCCCATTCAGCACTGGGTCACAGGAACCCACCTAGTATTTCCTAGCTCATAGGGTTGGTTTCCTGGCAAATTCATGCAGCCTTGTTATAAATGTGACTTTGCTTTTTGCTACTGTATGGAAAATCTCTAAACTGCAACAGGTGCACTGGAGCCGTCTGTAGTTTCTGGAAAATGACATTGCACCTGTTTGAACACAACTCACTTTTGGTAGGTTAACTTTGCAACTACAAGGATGGACATTTTTTAAAAGCAAGCTTCACCTCTGCAGCAGTTGATGGTGTTGGTCATCCTCATTTGCTAAAGTCAGCTTCCCATTTGCCTGTGGTAAATGGATTTTTCAAGCCTTGCTTACTTCATTAATGTTAGTAGTACCATTTTGTAGCACATTGAAATCCTCTCTTCTTGGTGCTTACATTCTTCAAATATTTGTAGATTTCATCCCACCTACTTAGGCTGGCTAAGTAACCAGCTATTCGTATTTAGCTCTTTTCAACATTTTCTTCATAAATCAGTCCCTCCTGCCCCTGAATGTTTGTAACCCATCTCTAAAGTCCCGTCAACTTGTCAGTATCTTTCTTCTGATAGGGTGCCCAAAACTGAAAGCAGTATTTTGTGAAATTGCACCTGAGATGTGTAGAGGGAAAATCCTAATCTCCCTATACTGGGATGCCTTTTCAGTTACAAATTGATGGGGTTTTTTTTGCAGCCATTATGCACTGCATGCTAACACTTGCTGTCCTCTATCGCCTCTTAGGTTTTTCACCCTTATTGCTTTCCAAGTTTCTCCGTTCCATCCAAGGGTGAAAGTAAGTTGAGTGATTTACCGGTACGCTGGGGCCAGCTCTGGCCCCCGGAAGGGGCAGGGCCTAAGGCAGAAGGGGAGGGGCTGAGGGGGGGTCAGAGCCAGCCCCAACCCACCCTGTAAAATAAGTGCTCCCCCTCCCCCACCGGGGTAGCAGCAGCAGCAGCCTGGGGCTCCAATAGCTATTTAAAGGGCCTGGGGCTCCCCTGCTTCTACCGCCCTGGTCCTTTAAATAGCCTCTGGAGCCCTGGAGTAGAGGCGGCGGGGCTCCGGAGGCTATTTAAAGGGCCGGGGCGGTAGAAGCAGGGGAGCCCTGGGCCCTTTAAATAGCTGTTGGAACCCCGCCGCCGCTACCCCAGGGCTCCAGCAGCGGGGCTCTGGAAGCAATTTAAAGGGCCTGGGGCTCCAGCCACTGCTGGGAGCCCCATGGAGCCCCAGGCCCTTTAAATTGCCCCCTGGGGAAACCGGGCTGCCCCAGTACGGTGCACTGGCTCTTGCCGGTATGCCGTACTGGGGCGTACCCTCTTACTTTCACCTCTGTTTCCATGCTTTCGATTATTTGCCCCAGATGTATGAGTGACATTTTTTAGAGCTAAAGCTTACTTTCTCTCCTTATCTGTTAAATAACTTTGTTTCTGTCTTGTGACTGGTGTTGCAATTGCTCCCAATCAGCACCACTTGTAAATTTATTAATCAGGTGTCTGTCGAGGTGTGTAGATCATAATAAAGGTGTTAAATAAAACTGATTCCAACACTGGTCCCTGTTGTACCTTGTTACAAACGTCTCCATCTTGATATAGTCCTATTAATCGTGTTCTTGACTATATGACAGTTTTCAATACACCTGGTAACTTAGCTACTTTAAATTTCTCATTTAAGATTTTGACGCTGTTGGTTGTTCTACTAAATCCAGCTGTTGCTCACTTCACTGTCAAGCAGGTGTTTCAAGAGGGACACCCAAGTAATTTAAAGCTACGATTGCTGGCAATACTTCTGGCTGGTGGTAGCTTTAATCGTTTGACAAAAATGTATGATTTAGAGGTGTTTGTAACTCTTGCTGCTGCCTGCCTTCTTTTCTGGTAAAAGTCTAATGCAGGCCCAATCGTTCCTTACTCCCAGTCTCACAGCTCAATCCTTCTAAAGGCACCAATGAAAACTGAAGACATGCCGTGCAAGTTCTGACACCTGTATGACCTTGCACCAAATTTCCAGTTCTGGTTGAATGGTTTGTTCTTTGCAGAGAGGAAGGAAATGTAACAGAAAACTCAAACTCAGTCCTTTAAGGTGGAATTTCCATGTTGGCTGTTAGCATCCTGTTTTCCTTTGCAATAACTATGGGGAACTTTTAATAGGGGAACTTCCCATCTGCTGGGGCAACCTAAACTATTTTCTGAAATATTTTTATAGCTGCAAGAGTAGAAACATTGTGTTCAGGAAGCTGAGCTTTCAGACCAGGGCAAGTGGGCTGACTGTGGGCTGACTGTGAGCTCTCCAGTGTCACTCACTAGTTAGCTAAATCCCCACCCCTCCCACTTGGTTGTGTTTTTTGAGTTTGCTGCAGTACTTCCTCTGTTTGGCAATAAGTTAATGAGAGGCTGTCTTCCTCTTTCTTCTCTCCACAGAGTTGTTTGTTCCAGTGTGTTATCAGACTAACTTGTTAAGGCTGGGAGTAGGGGAAGATTTAGGGCCTGCAGTGGACTTTTCCCAGAAAGAAGAAAGGCAATAGCAAGAGTTATATACAGCTTTAAATCATACATTTTTTTTTCAAATAAATGGTTAAAGCCACCACCACCCAGATGTATTGCAAACAACCACAGCTTTAAATTACTATCCGTGAGGAACAAATGGACAGATGAAGTAGAAGCCCCATACATCATAGGTAGATATACACTGAATAAAAATTGGGTTCGACTAAAATGTTCATAAGCAAAATAACTAGTCTAAATGCTTGGCAAAGCAGCTAGAAAATGACAGCTTAGTACTGAAACCACTGTCATCAGAATGGTAATTCTGTACTGTCCATGTCCTGCTTAAAAAGAGACCTGGATTTAGGTTAGAAAAAGTCTTCTCTAACGTGGCCAACTTCTGGCGGTTAATTCTTTCAGGGTGGGGATGGAGATCTTGCGCCTGATGTTAAAGCCGTGTTGGATCCTGTATATTCTGTTAAAGCATACGGCTCTTGTGACTGGTTTATATATGCTTTGGGTAGCTCCGTTCCCACTGTGCCAGTTTTCTTATGGCACTGTTTGATGGTGCTTCTAATCTCCTTTATCCTTGACTTTGTAGTTAGGCAAATTCCTCCCTCCTGTTTCTGTCTATCCTGAGGTCAGAATTAATTTTCTTTCTGAGGTGTCTTTTCTTAAATACTGAAATATTTTTCTCAAATGGATTTTATTGACACAGTTAGAAATCAAAGAAGCTGTAAAAAGTAGTAATGCACTTGCCTAGACAGCAAAGAACTCCACTAAAGAGGCCTACAGCCTAAATTATAAAGTATTGTTCAGGGTATCACTGACCTGAGTTTTCAGAACAGACAGTGAAATGAATGCAGCTGTTAGAAGTGCTGTGGAAGAAGGGGGCATCTTGCTAAATTTGTACAGGGCCTTGTGCAATGGCCTGCATTTTTGTACACTTTGTATGCACTTAGGGGTAGGCAGAGGGTTGGGGTGTGCATGTTCATAAACCAGAGGATAGACCAAAAAAAACTTTTAAAGACTTTTAGCCAATTTCTGTCTCTTTTGAATTCTGACTTTTGCCAGACCCACAAGATCAAAAATGCAACAATAGCCACAGGCTCGCCATCACACTGTTCACCACAGTAACCTCCCCAGCAGCCCCAGGCCCTGAGCAAATGCCAGGTACCTCCCCAACACAGCTGCCAAGTTTTGTGCAATGCCATGTCCTACCCCTGCCTCTGCTTGGGGCGGGATGGTATGTTGACCATAAGCTGAATTCTGTGGTTATATGCAAATCAAAAACTTGGATAGAAGCTGCACTGCCTCCTGCCTTCAAGCTCAGTGGAAGGACTTAAAAGCAGCTTGGGTCCTGTGGAGCAACAGGATGGTGGTAAGGGGTTTCCAGGCCAATCTGAATTCATTTAGCCCATCCTCTTCTCCAGCACTTTGGCCAGCTCTTATTTCAAGTAGGCCCTTCTTAGCTGGCTCTTCTCAATCAGATTCCAGCTGCAGGGACCACCTGGGCTGAGAGATAGTGCCCCAGAATGCCTGCAGGGCCCAGCCTACAAAGAAGAGCTCCATGAACTGAAGTGGATGTCTTCACAGGACCTGCTTTCAGGGGCCAGGGTCAGTCCCAGATCAATCAGCGGAAAACATCCGCTTAAAACTTGAATTCAGAATAGGGGGTGGCCTTTCCCTCTCAGGATGAGATTTTTGATCTACCCCCTTCCCCCTCCCTTTAGGGATTGGAAGGAAATCCTAAAGGCTGAAGGAAAGGGAGGAGCTCCTCAAAAGGAGAAGTGCTCACTCTTTCCATCTAGAATCCAGGGGAAGAAGCTGGCACTATATTCCCTAGTCTCCCAACATTCTCTGGAGTTGGGCTATGGGGACAAAAAGCTGCCCATGGCCCAAGTGGGCAGGAAACACAAAGCTGAGTCTCACCATAGAGACTTCTGGTCCTTTTGTTGTTTGTTTATTGGTATTGCAGTAGCACCTAGGAGTCCAAGTCATGCACCAGGACCCCACTGTGCTAGACATAGTACAGACACACAACAAAAAGACAGTCCCTGCCCCAAAGTGCTTATAAGATAAATAGTAAGAAGAGAGGGATAAACTAGCCAGAGAATCCTGTTTTTCCTCCTGAGTCTGTATGGGAATCAAAAGGAAAAGACTGAGTAAAATCTGTCCCAGAATATTTGCAAACTGGGTCAGCTTTGTCGTGGGGCCTGCGTTTTCCCTCCAGTGATCCTCCAATCAAAACAAAGGGGGTGTCAAGTGGGTGCAAGCATTCTAGGAAATTCCTCCCTTCACATACCAAATTAGAACTATATGCTTCCTCCTGTGCAGCCCCAGATGATATCCTTAGGCCTGAATGGGAAACTCCCATGAAAACCAAACATCTGGAAAGATTAGCTAAAGTAATCTGCAGTCAGATAGACTGAGCTGGTGAATGTACCAAAAATGGATGTAGTACTGTCTGGCGAAGAACAGCCATTCAAACTGAAAGGACGTTTCTTTCAAAGGACCCCACAGAAGGGATAAACACAACATTCGGGAGAAACAGCAACTTTGGTAGCACAACTGCATCAGCGGCCTCCATGTGTTCTGCTGGTTCTGTTTCTTTGGCATTGACAGCATTGTTTGAATCCAACTCCTTGGATTTCCAGCTGTTTTTTTTTTTTATTTGAATAACTATCTTTAGAGTGTTTAGCGAGGGGAACATCTATTGTGAAACTTTTTGAGAGCCTGCACTAAGGCACTGTAGGCAATTGCAGACTGGAGCTGTGAAGGAAAAAAGTGGGTTGGACTAAGTTCTGACTAAAGTATTTGTGCTGGAAAGTAGCCCAGAGAGAGTAAAGGAGAAGCTTTAATTATAAACAGCTGCAGGGCTGATGCAGCCCATAACACATTTTTCCACTTCAAATTCTTTGTAGCTTTCAAAAATCATAATTGGAAATAGCCTATGTGTGAAACTTGTTCTTAAGTAAATGATTAAATTCTTGCAGAAGTAGACAAAGAAAGCTCACGTGCTTCTAGAAAGTGCCAGGACCAACTTCATGCTCCCATCACTGTTCCTGAGGGTTAGATGGAAAACTGAGGAGAAACAGTGGCTTTTGTTTGGAAAGGGTATTATTTCCTGTTCTGAGCCTGTCATTTTGGAGCTGACACAAGCTGCTATAATTTTAAGCTGTTCTCTGGACAAGTGGCTTTTTATGTAAAGAACTTGAAAAAGCAAATCTTTCTGTGCCTCATTACTACGGAAACTGATCCAAATTTACAGCAGTGGCTGGTGGATTAGAAGCATTCAAATCAGCTTGACTGTAGTCCTCAGAGTTGCCAGGCATAAACTGATCCACGTTTCTAGTGACATGATGGGGCATGTGTGCAGGGTCTTCTGTTTCTCAGAGTATATTGTCTCATAATGCTTATGCAGTAAATCAGCATTCTCTATACCTTCCTTACTTCCATACTTATTTATACCTAGCCTGGTTGCAGTCCTGGTGTCTGGCTGGTGGGTCTCACCCACTTGCTCAGGGTCTAACTGATCACCATCTTTGGGGTCGGGAATGAATTTTCCACCAGGTCAAGTTGGCAGGGAGTAGACCATTTTATTTTTTTGCCTTCCTGTGAAGCATGGGGCACAAGTCACTTGCTGGTTTGAATTAGAGTAAATGGTGGATTCTTTGTAACTTGAAGTTTTATAGTCAAGATTTGAGGACTTCAGTGAGTTAGACAGAGGCTATGGGTCTATTATAGGAATGGATTCTGTAGCCCGTGATGTGCAGATCAGACTAGATGATCGTAATAGTCCCTTCAGACCTTAAAGTCTAGGCATCTACAGCAGTTCAGATCAACTGAGGAGCTTGAGCCATCAGCCCCAAAGGAAGCAGAGTATTTTCAGAGAAGGAGCCTCAATTTCAGAATTTGCTTCCCCAAACTTGTTAATCTTGGGTCACCCTGCAAATCTTTTGTGTTCTCCCAGACTTTTTCTGGTGTGGAAGGGTAGGAGTAGATTAAAGAGGGTTATGGGAGAATTCTGGTTTGGGGGGATGGATGGAGAAGATCTTCCGTTTTTGGACAATGCTGCTTATTTATAGTACATGGAACTGTTCCTCTTTGTACATGTATCCAAAGCTTTTTCACAGATGATAAGACAAGAAGAGACCATTGTGGTAATTAAGTCTGACCTCCTGTGTAACACAGGCCACAGGTTAACCCTGAGTTAATTCATGTTTGAATTGGAGCAGAACTTTTAGAAAAACATCAATCTTAATGTAAAAATTGTTGGTGATGGAGAATCCACCATGACCCGCGGTAAATTGTTCCAATGGATACTTACTCTCATTTAAAAAAATGTGCCCTTATTTCTAGTCAGAATTTGTCTAGCTTCAACTTTCAGCCACTGGGATCCATGTGGAACCACACTAGAAACATACCTGCTTGAAGATGACTCCCTGGTTACAGTTGCATTTGGAGACCAGACAGTTTTTAATCCATCAGATGTGTGCATTTTAAACAAATTAGTAAACAGTTGATTTCAGTTCTGTTGCCGCTAGATACTTTGCCTTGAACCTCACTAGAGAACTAATCACTCTTCTTGGACTCAGAATCTCCCTCCCCTGGATCTGAGTAACTATCGCTGACTTAATTTGGAATTACTCATATCCTGGAGTGGGGAAAATGGAGCATCTGGAGTTCATCCCTAAAATATTTGTATTGTGTGTCATGTCTGATGCCCCTAGTTGCCTCTTAAACAAGATGTACATATTCTGATTCCTCATCAAACCATCTAGAATATAGAAAAATCTGCAGATTGACTGTCCATTTTTCTCTGCGTTTTTGATATTTTGGCTTATTTGATGTACATTTTGCAGGTTGCTCCTTTAGCTGAAGGAAATAAATGGCAGTTTCTGCTCAGTGCTTCAAAATGGATTGAAAATTCCTAGTCCAAAGGTCAGTCAGCAGATGGATTACAGCACTGACAGCACTGTGTTTACACAAGTCTTGCTTAGTGAGAAATAGTGATTCTGCACATATAAATCTTTATAATATTGCCCCAATTATCATTAAATGTACCAGTTTATTTTTGTATTTCTTAGAGATGGAAGAAAGATGGTCTAGCGCAGTGGTTCTCAAACTTTTGCACTGGTGACCCCTTTCACATAGCTAGCCTCTGAGTGCGACCCCCTGTTATAAATTTAAAACACTTTTTAATATATTTAACATCATTATAAATGCTGGAGGCAAAGCAGGATTTGGTATGAAGACTGACAGCTTGTGACCCCCCCCCCATGTAATAATCTCGTGATCCCCTGAGGGGTCCCGACCCCCAGTTTGAGAACCCCTGGTCTAGTGGTTAAAGCATGGGTGGGCAAACTTTTTGGCACGAGGGTCACATTTGGATGCGGAAACTGCATGCAGGGCCATGAATGTAGGGCTGGGGCAGGGGGTTGGGGTGCGGGAGGGAGTGTGTGGTGTGGGAGGGGGTGCAGTGTGCAGGAAGGGTCTCAGGGCAAGGTGTTGGGGTGGAGGAGGGAGTTTGGAGTGCAGGAGGGGACTCAGAGCAGGGGGTTGGGGTGCAGGGAGGGGTGCAGAGTGTGGGGGGGGCTCAGTACTGGGGGCTCAGGGCAGGGGGTTGGGGTGCGGGGTGTGGTGGGGGGTTGGGGTGCAGGAGGGGGATCAGGGTAGGGAGTTGAGGTGCAGGAGGGGTGTGGGCTGCGGCAGGGGGCTCAGGGCAGGGCTTCAGGGTGCAGGAGGGGTATCAGGGCAGGGGGTTGGGGTGCAGGAGGGGTGCGGCGGGGGCTCAGGGCAAGGGTTCGGGGTACAGGAGGGGGATCAGGGCAGAGGGTTGGGGTGCAGGAGGGGTGCAGGGTGTGGCAGAGGGATCAGGGTAGGGAGTTGGGGTGCAGGAGGGGTGTGGCAGGGGGCTCAGGGCAGGGGTGCGGGGTGCAGGAGGGGGATCAAGGTAGTGGATTGGGGTGCGGGGTGTGGTGTGGGTTTAGGGCAGGGGGTTGGGATGCAGGGGTGTGTGGCAGGGGGCTCAGGGCAGGGGTTTGGGGTACAGGAGGGGGCTCGGCAGGGGGTTGGGGTGCAGGAGGGCTGCGGCAGGGGGCTCAGGGCAGGGGGTTGGGGTGCAGGAGGGCTGCGGCAGGGGGCTCAGGGCAGGGGGTTGGGGTGCGGGTTCCGGCCGAGAGCCACTTAGCTGGAGTGGCTCCGGGGTGGCAGCGGTGCTGCACCGCTAAGGCAGGCTCCCTGCCTGTCCTAGCCCCGCGCTTCTTCCTGAAGTGGCCGGCACCACATCCCTGTGACCCCTGGGAGGGCGGGGCGCAGGGGGCTCCACGCGCTGCCCTCACCTGTGGGTTCCACACCCGAATCCCCCATTGGCCGGGAATGGGGAACTGTGGTCAATGAGAGCTTCGGGTGTGGAACTCACGGGTGAGGGCAGCGCGTGGAGCCCTCTGCGCCCCCTACTCCCGCAGGGGCTGCAGGGACATGGTGCTGGCCGCTTCTGGGAGTGGCGTGGGGCCCGCAGCACCACAGGGGTGGCCATCCTGTGGGCTGGATCCAAAGCCCTGAGGGGCCATATCTGGCCCTTGGGCCGTAGTTTGCCTACCCCTGGGTTAAAATGTTAGCCTGGGACATAGGCGCTGGGGATTGGTCCTGCTTTGAGCAGGGGGTTAAACTAGATGACCTCCTGAGGGGTCCCTTCCAACCCTGATATTCTATGAACACCTTCTATGAACTCTGTGGGTGCGCTTCACACCCACTGGCAGCCAGTTGAAGGGGGGGAGTGGGGATGAGGTGTGCTCGGGGTTGGGGGTGGAACTGGGTGGGAAGAGGCAGGCTGGGGGTGAAGTCTTGGGGGAAGGAGTGAGTGGGACGGTGCCTGAGGCTGGGCAGGGGTTGAGCACCCCTGGCGAAAGGAGGAAGCCGGTGCCTATGGCCTGAGACTTGGGAGACCCAGGTTCAGTTCCTGTGTTGCTAGAGGCTTCGTGTTCAACTTTTGACAAGTCACAGCCTCAGCTCCCTATCTGTGTAGTGGGGATAACAGCACTTTCCTACTTCACAGTGGTGTTGTAAGGGGAAAAGTACACTAAAGGTTTTGAGATGGATAATATCTGTTATTCAGATTGGTTGTTTACTTCTGCAGAGGACATTATTAGGTATAGCAAAATGGAATTAACTAATACTCAAGTTTAAAAATATTGAAGGGTTGGGGAGACAGTATCTGTCTGTCCATCAGTCGTATGGAGGGGCGGGGAGGGTGGGACAGAATGTTTTTGCCTCTCATTAAATGTAATTGGAGTTTCATTAAGTTTTATATATGAATTAATGTTATGACCTTATACTTTCAGGATGCTCACTCTGGACAGTCATAAATAACAAAAGGGCTTTCCATAAATAACAAATACGGTCTATGCATTCGGGTCTGTAATGTTGCTGTCTAGGTAGGAAAGACTTTGGGTGTTAATAGTGCCAGTACTGGGACCTTTCACAGTAGTAGCTTGCATTGTGAGGATCAGTGTGAACACACTGCTAATCATGATTTCCATTCTCTTGTAGGTGTCCAGAGGGTTTTCTTGGAGACTACTGTCAGTACAGAAACCCTTGTGAAAGCCATACCTGTCAGAATGGAGGAACTTGTGAAATCACATCTGTGGTCGGAAAAGCCACTTGTAAATGTGCTCTAGGATTCACAGGAGAGGACTGCAGATACTCTGAATCGCACATCTGCTTTGTGTCTCACCCCTGCTTAAATGGAGGGACCTGCCAACTGCTTCTCCAGGACACATATGAGTGTGTCTGTCCACCAGGTTACACAGGTGGGACTTTGTAATTGTGTCCTTAGTCATCCCCCCTCCCATTTGAAGTACCTTTAAGCTGGATGTACCCTCTTAAAAATGTTCTAGTGTTGCCCTAATATGCTGTCAAACTAATAGCTTCTGCACTGGAAATGAGAGCTAGGAGATATAGCATGAAAAGATTTTGTTTTTGTTTTTTTTAAAAGCCAAATTTTGGGCCTCTCACCCTTCATAGCAACACTTTAAAAATACGAATGTATTTTAATCTCTTGGGGCTTGTCAAGTGGGGAAACTGACCTCAACAGCTATTCTGGAAGAGATTGTGTATATCAGGAGTTATTCCAGAATAGCTATTGCACTTTAAATTCATGCTGTATCTTATTCCAGAATAACTGCCCCATGTAGGCAAGCTCCAAGAAAGACATCTCAGCTTTGGGGTGTCATGGGGATGGAGGGAGAGAAGTCTACATCTTCCATCCAAACAATTTCTGATTGACAGAAGTTCACACATGTCTTGGTCCTACAGGAAAGGACTGCCAGTGGATTGATGCTTGTGTGTCTCAGCCATGTGCCAATGGAAGTACGTGCATCACATCTGGAAGTGGGTTCTCCTGCACCTGCCCAGCAGGCTATATTGGCCCAAAGTGCGAGATGGATGTAAATGAATGTGCCATACCAGGACAATGCCAACACGGTGGAACTTGTCACAATTTGCTCGGTTCTTACCAATGCCAGTGCAAGCCAGGCTTTAGAGGACACCGCTGTGAGAGCACCTATGTGCCATGTTCACCATCGCCATGTATGAATGGAGGGACATGTCATCAAACCAATGACTTTACCTATGAGTGTAACTGTCTGCCAGGTAAATACTTAGCCCTTCCCAAAACCCAGCTGGAATGCAGTGGTGAAGCTGGGAAATCAAGCACTTAAGTTTTGGTTATTTCTGATATATGGTCCTCCTACAATATTGGAGTGATGTGGGGGCTAGGACAAAAGGAACATACGTTTGGATAAGGAAGGGAGCTGAGATGAAGGCTTAGTTGCGTGGGCTCACTGTTTCCTAATATGAAAGGGGAGGAGTCTCCTAGTGATAGGGAAGGAGAAAGGGGTTAAAGATCACAGGACTGGAAGGGTCATGGTAAGAAAACATGGGTGGGTTCTGGGGCCCAGGTGAAAAGGCTGAATATGTCAGTTAATATTATTGAAGAAACAAATTGCTCAAATTTACCGACGTCTGAGACAGCTTGATTTCTCAGCCTAGTGTTGCTTTCATGTTAACCTATTGCCTTTTAATTTCCCTCTTTTTTTAAAGAAAGACTTCGTTTATGGTTAGCAGGCTCTGCAGGCTTCATCAGTGAAGCTTCAGTTCCTTGAACTGGAGCTATTGGACCTCTGTGGTGCCCAATGTTTTGTTATGCCTTGTGCTAGAATAGGGGTGAGCAAACTTTTTGGCCCGAGGGCCTCATGAGGGTTGCAAAACTGTATGGAGGGATAGGTAGGGAAGGCTGTGCCTCCCCAAACAGCCTGGCGCCCACCCCCTATCTGCCCCCTCCCACTTCCCGCCCCTGACTGCCCCTCTCAGAATCCCTGACCCATCCAACACCCTCCCCCGCTCCTTGTCCCCTGACCGCCCCCTCCTGGGACCCCCCGTCCCTAACTGCCCCCCCTGGACCCTTATCCAATCCCCCTCCCCCCTCCCTGTCCCCTGACTGCCCCGACCCCTATCCACACACACACCCCCTGACAGGCCCCTCAGGGCTCCCATGCCTATCCAACCCCCACACCGTTCCGAGTCCCGTGACTGCCTCCCCAGAACCTCCGCCCCATCTAACCGCCCCCTGCTCTCCGTCCCCTGACTGCCCCCCGGGACCCTCTGCCTCTTGTCCTACCCCCCCTGCTCCCCGCCCCTTACCATGCAGCTCAGAGCAGCAGGAGCTCGCAGCCCTGCCGCCTGGCCAAAGCCAGCTGCGCTGCCTGGCAGGAGCAGCGGGCCAGAGCGCTGGCGGCGCGGCGAGCTGAGGCTGCGGGAGAGAGGGGACAGCAGGGGAGGGGCTGGGGGCTAGCCTCCCCAGCTGGGAGCTCAAGGGCGGGCAAGATGGTCCCACGGGCTGTAGTTTGCCCACCTCTGTGATAGAACCATTGCAGAGGAAAACAGAGATCAAGAAGTTCTAAGGCCCTGATCCTGCAAAACCAATGGGACTGCTCTGCTCACATGAGTGAAGTTACCCTTTCTTGCAGGGACGCAAGGTTGGATGGGAGCGCCTTGCACCTTTTCCCTGCAGACCAGTGTTCTCTGGTTAAAATCTGGACCTTAAATATAGTCAGGAAATGACAACATAGTTACCAGAGTAGTGCACCCACATATCATTTTGATAGTTACTGTTAATGTGTCTCATTATACAACATGTACAGTGTGGGTGAGTTCTTGTTGCTCTGAGAGCCTTTCCTTTGTATGTCCTGACTGACATTCATGTCTAAATTGGCAGTGTTGTGTTGTTGTAACTTGGTTTACAAAACTTCCCATTTAAAAAACATCAAAAGGGAAAAAAAGGTTGGTGAGCCAGGGTACTTCCACTGACTGCCCAGGTGAAGGCAAAAGCATCCCGGCATTCCTCACCCCAGTGCAACTAAGGCACCAAGAAACGTCCTGATGTTTTGGGAGATGATTCCTGGTGGCCTGAATTCTGACCCCTTCTGGTGGGAGGAGCGGGAGGGAAAGGGGCCAGCAGAAGAGTGTGAGGCACCAATGGAGAATTGAGGGAGAAGCTAGAAAGGCTTGAAAACAAGGAGTAATGGCTGAGCAGTTACAGTGGTGTCAATAGTATTCTCTTCAGTGATGCAGCTACTCTGAATGCACAGTATAGTTGATTGTAAAACTTTTAGGTTCCCAACTCATATGTGTGTGTTTATATAATCCAAATGTTGCAATTACTTAAGTCACATAGCTGAAATCAAGGGAAATTCCTGCATTCTAGAGGTAAATTTACCAAAAGCTATGCCAGTGTAAACACTTCTTATACTGGTATAATTTCATCCACACCAGAGGTTGTACCAGTTTAACTAAGTAAGTTCTTCTCCAGTTTTAGTCAAATTGGTATAAAAGCTGTGTAGACAATCCCTAATTCTAAACAGATGGAAAGTTTCTCAGGTCAGTCAGTTTTAGTAAATTACACTTATGAGAGATGTTTAACTTGCAGCATTTTAAACTCCTTTTAATTGTGGTGAGAATGAGTTTTATAGCTGTAAATATCTGACAAATAAGGAGTTGACTTGGCAACAGAATGTTAAACAAGTCAATAGAGGAAGTTCGTGGCTGGGAAAGTGACTATTCTTTGTTATCCATCACAATAATTACCAATTTACTAAGATAAGAACCCTAGGGAATTCCAAGAGCTTGTCCAGGAAAGAATCTGTCAGACTAGAACAGACTGTGTGTGAGAACTGGAATACCTTGTAGAAAGAGGAAATAACTTCATGTGTTTGATAGCGCTTCGTACCATGTCATACAACTGTGGCCTCAAACTGCTCTTTATTTAAACCAGAACATCCTAGAAATGTGATAGAAAAGGCGTATTAAATAGAATGGTCTATCCTGCCTGGTGTGATGCAGGGCTTTTCCTGTAGTATTGGTAGACACTAATCTCTCTAAAGGTATGTTTACACAGCCATTGGGAACATACTTCCCAGTGAGAGTAGACAGACGGGCTAGCTCCACTCAAGCTAGCATGCGAAAGATAGCAGTGTGGCAGCAGCAGCATGGGAAGTGGCTTTGGCTAGCCACCTGAGTACGTACCCAGCTGCAGGCTGGTCCCAACAGAGCAGGGAGACAGAAAACATCAGGTGTCTGGATGCAGCAAAATAATGAATTCTGTGGCATCTTGGAAAAATACTAAGTGTTGTAGCTGCAGTGTCAGTCCATGGGGCCCTGAATGACATGAATGGGGGCAGTTTGCTCCTCTGCATTAATTCAGACTTAGGCAGGCATAAATGCTTTGTTTTACAAGCTGAGAACTTCAAACATGCACCTTGACCAGAAGGGCTAGAAATCAGTGCCTTGTGCTAGAACGGGGTGAGCAACCTTTTAACAATTAAAGCTGAACTTTAGGACAATTCTGCAGCAAGAGGTGAGTTCCGCTACAAATTCAGCCACAGTATTGCTGAGTGTATACAGCCTGAAATAGGCATAAAAATCACACTACTAAAGTTTCAGCTGTATTTTATAAGGATTGAAATAAAGAAAATTGGATGGGGCATTTGGGAGATCAGAAGTTACCAAAAAACTTGACCACTTGCATTTTTGGAGCTGGAACTCCACAAGAGTGTGGCCCTTCATGCTTCACATTCATTTTGATCTGCTGTCCTTGGTAAGGTGCCTGGGGCTTTTGACTAAGCTTGGTGGTTGAGGCTGGTGGTTTCTATTCAAAGCCATTTCCATACACTTTTTACGCACTGCATTGCTCAAAACAGTACCTGACATGTGCGTGCTTTAGGAAATGTGTACCAGGAGATGTGTGCTTTAAAAATATTTAGGATGCTATGCACTGCTTGTAATGCCTGTTTGAAGTTGGCACAAGCTTCATAAAGTGCACACAGTACTTTCGTTTCATGCTGAGTTGCTGTATTGATCTAACTGACATGCAGCTTCCCTAATGATTGTTGTCCTGTGTTGCTGGCATCAACAAATAAATGCAAGGACAGGACCCAGTAGTTGGTAAATTATTCTTTTTCCTCTTCCACTGGCTGCTCTTAGTAGTATTCTGCAGGTGTTATTTACTTAGACCTCACAAACCCTCTGCAAGTTAGGCAGATGTGGATATCAGTATTTTCCTATGAAGAAACTGAAGCACAGAAGTCACTTGCAGCGTTGCCTTTGGCAAGTCAACTATGAGAACTAGGGTCACTGTTAATTGTGGTAGTGCCAAGGGCCAGCCAAGGACAGGGCCCCATTGTCCTAGGCACTGTACAGACAGCAATAGTACACAATCTCTGCCCTGAAGCATTTACCATCTCAATAGAACAGACAAAGGGTGGGGGGAGAGGATAACATACAAGCATAGTGATCAGTGTGGTGGCCTGCAAACATCCGGTTACTTCCACAGTTTTTCTTTTAACTTTTTGGGGGTTGAGGTTTAGTGAGGAGATTTGCTAAACAAAAAGAGGTGGGGAGGTATGAAGGGCAGGAGTGGAGACAAGCTGAGATGAAAAGACGAAGGAAGAGGGGATTGGAGCGAACAGCCAGTCTGCACAGCAATGTCCAGTCAATCCTGTAGAAAATAGACCTCTATGTCTGACGTCCCCTGCTTCTGCAGCTGCTCTACTGGCTTTGGTCTGTAGCTGGCTCCTCCCTGCACTTTCTTCCCCACAGCCATGTGGCCCTGGGGAGAGGAGTTGCCACATTGTCCTAGTGCCCCCAAAGCAGGGTTTCCCCTACATAGGTTTGGCCTGGAAAGTGCTGGGGTGAATGGGACTTGGTTGGGCCCCATTTTATCCGAGTGTAGCAATACCTGCTTAAATTGCTTCTGAGGCTGCTATCTGTTTGCTAGATAGATTGCTAATCTGCTAGATCAGTGGTTCTCAACCTTTTTTGGCTCAGGACCCATTTGTAAATGTTTATGGCCTGTCACAACCCAGTAAATAGTCTGGGGGTGGAGGCCTTGGGGTGGTTTCAGTTGTATTCTATCCACTGGCAGAGTTGGGTCCTGCCCGGCACTCACCCCACCCATAGTCTGGGCTCCTGCAGCTCCTGTGCTGTGAGGCTGGCTGGGTTTGGCTCTCTGCTCCAGGTGTTGCAACCTCTGGGGTTGCAGCACTGCTCAGGTTTGGCCCCACCCCGCTGACAGGACCAAATTTGTGTGAGTGGAGTTGTGACCTGGTTCATGGGATTGCAGGGCCACTGACTCAGATCTTGCCTACCCGGACTCCCATTGTCATGACGACTGGGCCAAACCAGAGTGGAGTTGGGACCCCAGAGGTTGCAGTGCCTGGAGCAGGGAGTGAGCCCAGCCAGCCCCGTGGGACAAGGAGCCACAGGAGCTGCCACGCAGCCCTTTGAAACATTCTGGTGACCCAGTTTTGGGTCTGACCCACGGGTTGAGAAACCCTGGACTACAATACAACTCTCAACCTTGGTTTCATTTTGCCTATCTGTATAATGGAAATAGTGATTTATTCCCCTCACAAGATTTCCCAGAGGACTAAACAGTAAATGTAGTGTAGGATTCAAACATGGGACGTGCTCCATGATTTAATAGCTTTCTTCTGTTTCTGTGTTTTTTACTCTTTAATTTTACACACACATCAAAGCACCTGAAATTCATATGAGGTACAGTGGAATTGCTAAATGTACAGTTCTCCTCTGGGCCTTGCCTGTTAGAGAACGGGGAAAGTCCTAATGTCACCAAAGCCAATGAAAGTTCCTCATTAGCTCTGGGGGCTGGCACTTTAGCTTTTGGAGCTGATGGTCCTGGGCGTGTTTGCTGCTCATGTTGGTTGTATGAGTGCAGCATGTGAACAATGATCTTGTCTTCTTACAAAATAATTTTACCTGGGGAAGTTTGGGGGTGCACTCAGTATTCATGAGATGAGACAGCTGGAAAAATCAGGGGTTGGAAAACTTTTCCAAACAGCCTAATTTCTGTGCGACCTCGAACTCAAAAGCAGGTTGTCCTGACTCTCCAATGCAGAGGTGGCCAACCTGAGCCTGAGGAGCCAGAATTTACCAATGTACATTGCCAAAGAGCCTCAGTAATATGTCAGCAGTGCCCCATCTGCTCCCCAGCCCCTCCTCCCTGCCGACAGCCCCCCCCAATCAGCGCCTCCTCCCCCCACCCACCACAGTCAGCTGTTTCACGTGTGCAGAATGGGGGAGGGGGAAGGAGCGAGGGCATGGCAGGCTCAGGGGAAGGAGCAGGGGCCTTGGGGGAAGGGGTGGAGTGGGGGCAGGGCTTGGGGCAGAGCAGGGGGTTGAGCAGTGAGCACCCCCCAGCACACTGGAAGTTAGCATCTATATCTTCAGCCCCGAAATCAGTGCCTAGGCAAGGAGCCGCATATTAACCTCTGAAGAGCTGCATGCAGCTCCGGAGCCACAGGTTGGCCGCCCCTGTTCCAATGTGTCTTAGATGCCTGGTCCTGTGAGTACACTTGTGAAACCTGTTCAGTTTGGGATTTATTTGATCTAATGTTCACCATGCTCTGAAGTCTGTGAGGTGGGGGAGCCCATGACCATCACTTCTTGGGAGCCTTCTATCAGATACAGGGAGGCACTGCTGCAGAGCTGGCATCAGAGCTACACCTCTCTAATCTAGCTCTGAGGTGTCCACAACAGAACACTGACACAAGAGGGGAAGAGTTCATGCTCTGGATGAAGGAGTTGTGTCATTGTAATAATCCAAAAATCCTCAGAGACTAATCTGATTTACAAGCTATATATTCTGGAATTGTTCACTCCAGCCACATTGAAATGCAGCCTCCTTTAGTACAAGAAGTGAAGAATGCCTTATCCAACAGAAACTGCAGGGTGATTTTAAGGAGGCGTGATGTAAGTGAGTTGGAGTTTGGCCGGGGTACAAGGATAGCTTCCTATGAGAAGTGCCTTGGGTTCTTCAGGCACCCTAAGTGGTCAGGGCATGAAAATCAAATTGAGGAGGGTAGAGGTGGGTAAGACTGGGGAGAGAATACAAGCAGGAAGGAGTCCCCAAGCAGAAAGGCTATTCTGCACTGGCCTGGAACATAAAAGGCAACTAAATATAGGGGAAGGGAGGAAGAATGAGACAAACCAGCCAAAAGGAAAGAGAATAGCTAGTGAGAGAAACTAAAATGGAAAACAGGAAAGGTTTATAAAAATGAAGAGAACAAGCCATTCATGTACATGCCATGTTACATAAGTATTGTTGTTTGCAGAGGCCAGCTGCGAGCCCTATAACTGTAAAGACCAGAGGGGGCGAGGGTTGGGAAGGTGGTTGCAGACTTTAAGAGGCTACCTGAGTTTTTATTGAGTAGTAGTTCTTCTTTCAGGATTTAGTTTATAGGTTGGGTGAGATGAAGCTAATCCAAGTAGACACACCTGGGAGCCGGGTATTATCAAGAGGCACTAACAGCTGCTGCAGCATGTTTCCATTAAGGCAACAGGGAAGTCTATAAAGAGAACAGAGAAAGATAGTAGGGGACCAGCCACCAGGTACTGCCTAGAATGGGGCCAGTTAAACTGCTGATGTTCATAACTCCTGGGATATGTTCTTGTTGCTTGGTCCGGCCCATTTCCCCCAAGCCAACCTACCTGTACAAGCCAACCTACCTGTACAAGCCCTTTGGGCTCAGTAATGGCAGAATATTGTTACTGACAAGTCTTGGTTCAGACTGCTGCTCCATTGTGCAGCAGGGAGCTAGACCAACAGGAAAAGCATGTTAAACACCAGTTCACACAGACAGGTAATCCTCTTTAACGGACCCCTGAAAATAATTTCAGTCTCATATGTTTCAAATTTGGCCAGGCTTTGAAGGAAGCACCTGCGAGCAGAATATTGATGACTGCCCAAATCATAATTGCCAGAACGGCGGGATTTGTGTGGATGGTGTGAACACTTACAACTGCCACTGCCTCCCACAGTGGACAGGTAGGTACTGTGTAACGTATTTCTGTTGAGGCTCAGTGGCTCATAGGACTGGGATGCAAAAGCTTTTACTCACCAGTTTAAATCTAGTTTAGGGTGGGAGTGTCTGAAAGCTGTTAACACCTGCTGAGTAGCCTGTGATGGTGAGTGTCAGTGACATTCTTAGCGGATGGTGACCACATCAAAGCCACCTCAACAATGGAGGATTAATTCCCATTTTACCACTGGGTGGTGGTCCCAACAGATCAGGGATAAGGTATATTGGTGAGGGGAAAGAGTGAGAGAATATATAGGAATCGTATGTTACTCCTGCTATGCCATTTCTTTTCTATGGCTTGACACCCATTGAGACTTTCACAAGCATTAAATAAATATAAAACAAAAAAATAATTGCACCAAATACATGTGACTGAATCTTCACTTGGATTGTGCCTGTGTGACTGCTGCTGGATGCTGTCACTGTACAGCTATAGCACACATTCCACAGCTGCATAAAAATGCAACTGTACTGTGTACAAAGTTGTGTGGTGGTCAGGAAAATATTGTACAAGATGTAAGAGAGCAGCCTACAGGACATGCTGTCTTGTTGAATGGTAAGATGATTCTGGCCTTCATAAAGAGCAAAACTAAGGGTATGTCTACACTACGAAATTAGGTTGAATTTATAGAAGTCGAATTTTTAGAAAGTGACTTTATACGGTCGATTGTGTGTGTTCCCACTTAAAACCATTAAGACTATTAAGTCAGCGGAGTTCGTCCACAGTACTGAGGCTAGTTTCAACTTCCGGAGTGTTGTACTGTGGGTAGCTATCCCACAGTTCCCGCAGTCTCCACTGCCCATTGGAATTCTGGCTTGAGATCCCAATGCCTGATGGGGCAAAAAACATTGTCGCGGGTGGTATGGGTATATGTCGTCAGGCCCCCATTCCCTCCTTCCCTCCGTGAAAGCAACGGCAGACAATCGTTTCGTGCCTTTTTTTCATAGGTTACCCGTGCAGGTGCCATACCATGGCAAGCATGGAACCCGCTCAGCTCACCATCACCATACGTCTCCTGGGTGCTGGCAGACGTGCATTGCTACACAGCAGCAGCTCATTGCCTTGTGGCAGCAGATAGTGTAGTGTGACTAGTAGCCATCCTCATCGTCTCCTGGGTGCTCTGGCCAGCCTTGGTCAGGTCAGTCGGGGCACCTGGGCAGACATGGGTGCTCCTGGCAGATCTCAATGAGGTGTGTCGGGGGCACCTGGGCGGACATGGGTGCCCCAGCGGACCTCGGTAAAGTCTGTCGGGGCGCCTGCACATAAATGGGAGTGAACTCAGGTCATTCTCTTCTTTAAGTTTTGTCTAATGGAGATTCAGTCCTGCCTGGAATATTGCCAGAGGGATAGCTCTCCCAGCCAGCAGCACCGTCTGCTGCCAGCCTACCCCTCCCTCCCTACGTGAAAGCAACGGCCGACAATCGTTTCGCGCCTTTTTCCGTGCGGGCGCCATATTGCTGTCAGCATTGTCATGCACCCGCCGCTTCTGCTGGCACTCTGCTCTCCTGCTCACACCATACCACGGCAAGCATGGAGCTCGCTCAGATCACCGCAGCAGTTGTGACCGCTCTAAACACCACGCGCGTTATCCAGCAGTATATGCAGAACCAGAACCTGCAAAAGCAGGTGAGTAGGTGACGGTAGCGCGGTGAGGAGAGTGATGAGGACATGGACACAGACTTCTCTCAAAGTACGGGCCCCGGCAGTGTGGCCATCCTGGTGGCATTGGGGCAGGCTCATGCCGTGGAATGCCGATTCTGGGCCCTGGAAACAAGCACAGACTGGTGGGACCGCATAGTGTTGCAGGTCTGGGACGATTCCCAATGGCTGCGAAACTTTCATATGCGTAAGGGCACTTTCATGGAACTTTGTGACTTGCTTTCCCCTGCCCTGAAGTGCCAGAATACCAAGATGAGAGCAGACCTCACAGTTCACAAGCAAGTGGCGGTAGCCCTGTGGAAGCTTGCAACGCCAGACAGCTACCGGTCAGTCGGGAATCAATTTGGAGTGGGCAAGTCTACTGTGGGGGCTGCTGTGATGCAAGTAGCCAACGCGATCACTGAGCTGCTGCTATCAAGGGTAGTGACTCTGGGAAATGTGCAGGTCATAGTGGATAGCTTTGCTGCAATGGGATTCCCTAACTGCGGTGGGGCGATAGACGGAACGCATATCCCTATCTTGGGACCAGACCACCAAGGCAACCAGTACTTAAACCGCAAGGGGTACTTTTCAATGGTGCTGCAAGCACTGGTGGATCACAAGGGACGTGGGATGGCTGGGAAAGGTACATGACGCTCACGTCTTTAGGAACTCTGGTCTGTGGGAACGGCTGCAGCAAGGGACTTACTTTCCAGACCAGAAAATAACTGTTGAGGATGTTGAAATGCCTATAGTTATCCTTGGGGACCCAGGCTACCCCTTATTGCCCTGGCTCATGAAGCCATACACAGGCACCCTGGACAGTAGTCAGGAGCTGTTCAACTATAGGCTGAGCAAGTGCAGAATGGTGGTAGAGTGTGCATTTGGATGTTTAAAAGCGCGCTGGCGCAGTTTACGGACTCAGATCTCCGTGAAACCAATATTCCCATTGTTATTACTGCTTGCTGTGTGCTCCACAATCTCTGTGAGAGTAAAGTGGGAGACGTTTATGGCGGCGTGGGAGGTTGAGGCAAATCGCCTGGCCGCTGATTACACATAGCCAGACACCAGGGCGGTTAGAAGAGCACAGCAGGTGTGCTGCGCATCAGAGAAGCTTTGAAAACCAGTTTCGTGACTGGCCAGGCTACGGTGTGAAAGTTCTGTTTGTTTCTTGATGAAAACCCGCCCCCTTGGTTCACTCTACTTCTCTGTAAGCCAACTGCCCTCCCCTCCCTCCTTTGATCAGCACTTGCAGAGGCAATAAAGTCGTCATTGTTTCAAATTCATGCATTCTTTATTAATTCATCACACAAATGGGGAGATAACTGCCAAGGTAGCCCGGGAGGGGTGGGGGACGAGGGAAGCACCGGGGAGAGGAGGGAAGGACAAGGCCACACTGCACTTCAAAACTTATTGAATGCCAGCTTTCTGTTGCTTGGGCAGTCCTCTGCGGTGGAGTGGTTGGGTGCCTGGAGGTTCCCCCCACCGCATTCTTGGGTATCTGGGTGAGGAGGCTATGGAATTTGGGGAGGAAGGTGGTTGGTTACACAGGGGCTGCAGCGGTGGTCTGTGCTCCTGCTGCCTTTCCTCCACCTCAACCATACGCCAGAACATATCAGTTTGATCCTCCAGTAGCCTCAGCATTGCATCCTGCCTCCTTTCATCATGCTGACGCCACCTCTCCTCTCGCTCATCCCTCCTCTCCTCTTGCTCATCCCTCCTGTCCTTGCATTCATTTTGTGCTTTCCTGGACTCTGATATTGTCTCCTGCAACGCATTGTGCTGGGCTCTTTCAGTGTGGGAGGCCTGCATGAGCTCAGAGAACATTTCATTGTGAGTGCGTTTTTTCTTTACTTCTAATCTTTGATAGCCTCTGGGACTGAGATGATAGGGGGAGCGTTGAAACATTTGCAGCTGCGGGTGGGGAAAAAAGGGAGATTAGTCATCTTTAAAAAGAGACTTTAAAAGAGATTTTAGAGAACAATGGGTGGATTCTTTCATGGTGAACCAAGCTGTTAACATTACATAGCATGTGTGGTTTCTTTACAAGGTCAAATTTTGCCTCTTATATCGTGGTCCTGCCGGTATGGTGTGAGATCACACACGCAGGGCTGGCGGGCAACAGAATTTGGCTTGCAGGCAGACATGGTAAGCCACAGTCTTTTGGCTTCTTTAACTTTCCTAACATGTGGGAACAGTTTCCAACAGCAGCACCCTAATTTCACATACCAAGCACCCATTGGGTTTGCCCTTTAAAATGGCTTGGCCATTTAAAAGAAGGGGCTGCGGTTTTCGGGTTAACTTGCAGCACAAACCCAACTACTGCCTGCCCCCTTACCCCACACACACTGAATTCTCTGGGATGATTGCTTCACCCCTCCCCCCACCGCGTGGCTAATAGCGGGGATGATTTCTGTTCAGCCACAGGCAAACAGCCCAGCAGGAACGGCCACCTCTGAATGTCCTCTTAATAAAATTCCCCTATTTCAGCCAGGTGACCATGAATGAGATCATTCTCCTGAGGATAACACAGAGAACGGATGTTGCAGGAAGGCCAGCAAACACTGGGACCATAAGCTGCCATGCTTTGTTATGCAATAATTCCAGACTACGTGCTGCTGGCCTGCCGTGGTAAAGTGTCCTACCGTGGAGGATGGAATAAAGCTGCCCTCCCCAGAAACCTTTTGCAAAGGCTTTGGGAATCCATCCAGGAGAGCTTCATTGAGATGTCCCTGGAGGATTTCCGCTCCATCCCCATACACGTTAACAGACTTTTCCAATAGCTGTACTGGCTGCGAATGCATCCCAAGTCTTCAGGGCAAATTAATCATTAAACACACTTGCTTTTAAACCGTGTATTATATTTACAAAGGTACACTCACCCGAGCTGCCTTCTCCGCCTTCAAGGTTTAGGAGCCCGGGTTGGGAGGATATTGGCTCCAAGGTGATAAACAATTCCTGGCTGTCAGGGAGAACGGTTTCTCCGCTTGTCTGGTGTGCGCTATCTTCAACCTCCCCCTCCTCGTCATTTTCCTCGTCCCCAAAATCCTCATCCCTGTTGCGTGAGACTCTCCCCTTGCAGGAGTCCCAAGTACAGGGGTGGGGCAGTGGTAGGGGCACCCTCTAGAATTGCATGCAGCTCATCATAGAAGTGGCGTGTCTGGGGTTCTGACCCCAAGCGGGCATTTGCCTCTTGGGTTTTTTGGTAGGCTTGCCTAAGCTCCTTAAGTTTCACTCGGCACTGCTGCGGGTCCCTGTGATAGCCTCTGTCCTTATGCCCTGGGAGATTTTTTCAAATATTTTGGTATTTCGTCTTTTGGAACAGAGTTTTGATAGCACGGATTCATCTCCCCATACAGCGATCAGATCCAGTACCTCCCGTTTGGTCCATGGTGGAGCTCTTTTGCGATTTTGGGACTCCATGGTTACCTGTGCTGAAGAGCTCTGCATAGTCACCTCTGCTGATGAGCTCACCACACTGGCCAAACAGGAAATGAAATTCAAAAGTTCACTGGGCTTTTCCTTTCTACCTGGCCAGTGCATCTGAGTTGAGAGTGCTGTCCAGAGCAGTCACAGTGGAGCACTCTGGGATAGCTCCCAGAGGCCAATACTGTCAAATTGTGTCCACACTACCCCAAATTCGACCCAGCGAGGTTGATTTCAGCATTTATCCACTCGTCGTGGAGGAGTACAGAAACCGGTTTTAAGATCCCTTAAAGTCGGAAAAAATGGCTTCGTAGTGTGGACGGGTGCAGGGCTAAACCGATCTAACGCTGCTAAATCTGACCTAAACTCGTAGTGTAGACCAGGGCTAGCTAAATGCATCAGTGTGATTATGGTGCAGTACCAGCCACTCCTTAGTTTGCAACTGACTTTTAATTAAATGTAATTTTGCCCCCACTTCAAAATCCACCAGTAAAGAAACAGCTGCAAAACTAGTAGACTACATCTGGAGCCAATGTAGAATTTTTCCTACAAATTGTTCATGAATTATGACCCTAAACACAGGCTTCTTGTACTCTTGTGGACCTCTAATGCGATTTGCTCCTTAAAAAACAAACAAACAAAGCTTAATTGTACTTTCCTATGAGATCTAGTAATCTTCAAAGCTGTACACTAGATTAGGCCATATTAAAGTTTTTTAAATACGAAAATCTCTGGATCAGCAGCTCAGGCAAGCGTAAGGTAGGGAATTTGGCTGCTGGAGACTGAAGGTTTCATAAAATCTTTCTAGCTTTTTTCCTGGTACAGATAATCAGCCTCATTGTAAACAGTCATAAAGGAGGCTTGTAAATGGAAAATAACTTTCCACCAAAATTGAACTTAATCAGAAAATTTGTTTTTAAGTGAAAACACATCAGCGAGTGAGGTGTCCCACAGCGTGACTTGTAACACTTTTCTCTATGTCCAAGCTTACGAAAAGAGTGGAGGAAAATAATTCATGTTTGAAGAGTGGCTGCCTCTCCTAGCCCTAACCTGCAGGAGACCTGCAGAGCACAGAACTGGAGAGAGCAGGGGCCTTGGAGGGCATGAGGGAGGCACTCGGTGGGAGAACCCGAGTGAACCTTTTGAGCTCTCATGCTTGCCCCACGCTGCAGACCTTAAAAGATTTGTTTTGACCTATAGCATCTGCAAGCTTTAAGCTGATTTGGGGGTCCTCCTGAGCCTTAGATTTATGGGGTATCCTTTTGACCCCTCTCATGACACTTAGTAATAGTCCACTGAAGAGGCCACTCTGCCTTGTTGGGGCATCATGAGCTTAGCTAGGCATACAGGTTTGTTGGCAGGGGCTGCTGACTAGCCCATCCTACAGTTCACGTGAGGGAGAGGTTCCTGATAGGCCATGAGCTTGCTAAGGCTTGTGGGAAGGTTGGGGCTATGGTTAAATTCTCAAGGCTTTCAGAGGCAAAGGCTGGAGTTCCCAACAGTGAGCACCTTGGGCTGTGGGCTGCTAGGCTCAGGAAGTTTTTCATGATCCTTCGAAGGCCCTTAAGGGGCAGAAGCGTTTACCCAGGCAGAGCCCTCCTCCTGTGTACATCCTAAGGTCTGCAGGAGATGGGTATTCTCTGGAGGATCTTACATGTGCATTAACAAGGCTCCCCTTCTGCAAAAGCAAAGGGAAGGAAAGGAATGCTGCATACCTTATCCCCTTTGCTCTCTAGAACCAGGCTAAAATTTTACAGAAAAGGTTTGTGTGGGAATTACCTTCATTTTAAGGTAAAGTTAAGGTTGTGGGCACATCAGAGCTTTGTGTACGTTACCTTTCAAGAACACTGGCATTTTAGACCCTGCAGACTTTAGACGCTATGAGAATTCAGAATTAAAGCTGAATGTATATGAATGTATACAACCCAAACTGCTTTATCCATAACAAGCAGTTCCACCTTCAGCAATACCTCAGCATTTTCACTGCTACCTCTACTCTGAACTGAGGGCTCGATTCTGTGAAGCGCTGAGGACATTAAGTGCCTTGCATGAGGTATTGGCACCTTACTGAAACAGGTCATATGGCAGGTGGCGATCAGTTATCAGTGTCACTGGACAACAGCTAAAATGTGGCCAGATCTTGTAACTGTAGCACTTACATTGAAAGAGCAAAGGTTAGCAGCTCACTTCGTCGGGTGCGTGCTGTGGAGAATGCAAGGGATGTTTGTTTTTGTACACGCGGGTCATTGGGGGATGGGTGTTTGTCACTGCAGGGGGTTTTCTCTCCCCCCACCCCACTGTCCTGCTGGTGGTAGCTTGTGTGGAGTGATCGCTCTCCTTGCAATGTGTGTGGTGATCGGGGTGGGACATTTTCAGCACAAGTCCAGGTGTTTTCTCCCCCACCCCCCAACTAAAACCCCTCCAACGCATTATCAAGGATCTACAACCTATCCTGAAGGATGACCCAACACTCTCACAAATCTTGGAAGACAGGCCAGTCCTTGCTTACAGACAGCCCCCCAACCTGAAGCGAATACTCACCAGCAACCACATACCACACAACAGAACCACTAACCCAGGAACCTATCCTTGCAACAAAGCCCGTTGCCAACTGTGTCCACATAACTATTCAGGGGACACCATCATAGGGCCTAATCACATCAGCCACACTATCAGGCTCGTTCACCTGCACATCCACCAATATGATATATGCCATCATGTGCCAGCAATGCCCCTCTGCCATGTACACTGGTCAAACTGGACAGTCTCTACGTAAAAGAATAAATGTACACAGATCAGATGTCAAGAATTATAACATTCATAAACCAGTCGGAGAGCACTTCAATCTCTCTGGTCACGCGATTACAGACATGAAAGTTATGATATTACAACAAAAAAACTTCAAATCCAGACTCCAGCGAGAGACTGCTGAATTGGAATTCATTTGCAAATTGGATACAATTAACTTAGGCTTGAACAGAGACTGGGAGTGGCTAAGTCATTATGCAAGGTAACCTATTTCCCCTTGTTTTTTCCTAACCCCCCCCCCCAGACGTTCTTGTTAAACCCTGGATTTGTGCTGGAAATGGCCCACCTTGATTATCATACACATTGTAAGGAGAGTGATCTCTTTACATAAGCTATTACCAGCAGGAAAGTGGGGTGGGGGGAGAGAGAACCTTTTGCAGTGATAAACACCCATTTTTTCATGATTTGTGTGTATAAAAACAAACATCTTCTGTATTTTCCACAGTATGCATCAGATGAAGTGAGCTGTAGCTCACGAAAGCTTATGCTCAAATAAATTGGTTAGTCTCTAAGGTGCCACAAAGGTACTCCTTTTCTTTTTGCGAATACAGACTAACACGGCTGTTACTCTGAAACCTGTCAAAGGTTAGTATGGTGATCAAACAGCACAGGTGGTATTGGAGGAGCATGTGTACAAAACACAAAAGATTAACGTTCTCTGGCACACATTTTCAATGCTTTATGGTGCACAAATTTTTAAGACCTATGAGGGCAGAGTTGCTTTAACATTGAATGTTCACACTTCCAGTGATTTGGATTTCTTTTAGGTTAACCTTGACTCTGAACTTTTGTGTTTCTAATTTTTAACTCATAATGTTCATTTAAAGGAATATACATTCAATCCAATGATACTTTCCTGGAACCTTAGCTTCATTTTCACAACAAAATTTGTTTGGAAATGTTAGTCTTTACCTGGCATCTCCCATGAATGTAGCAAACTACTTTTCATGCTAAGGGAATCTTCACTTTTTATATCCATGTCATTCTCCCATGTCAAATTAAATTAGATAAATATTATTTTATATTGTGTCCAAAGTGTACTGGGCACTTCAGACAAAAGACATGGTTGCTACTCTTTAGAGAGTCATCTAAATGGTGTAGCATGAGTTTCCCACCAGGATGTATCTTTCTGTCTTGAATCTTTGCATGGTAATGTGACATGTTGCCAATATTCCATGCCCATCCAACACAGCTGGGGGTCATCCTTTGTTTAATGTTACTACTACTTCACCGTAATCTAGTATGGTTATCACATAAACATTCAGAGAGGATGCTACTATTACAAGCCCACTGAGACATCCTCAGAATTAAATTGTGCCTCAAATCCAAGTGAATAATGTTGGGTAAATGCAAGTATTATTGCTATCAACCCTGCAGGGTTTGATACTTCTGTGGTTGGGATTTCTTAAAATAACCAGATATGGAGCTGCAGGAACAGATCTTTACATGTCTTGCATGAGTGTTTTGGTGAGGCATGGAGCATCTCTTGTGTAGCCAAACTAATTTTCAACTGTTTACGGCTGTAGAGTAGAGCTTTGCTAATTTTTAACTGAGATGGACTGGGAAGCAAAAACTGTTTCATGGAGTCTCTTTTGAAAGTGACAGCTCATACTGCTGGTCTCTTATGATTCAGTAAAGGTAAGCACTGCTTTGGAAGCCAAAATCCTGTGGGATGATCTTGAATTGATGCAGTGCCGCTCCACTTATCGCTTTTTTGGGAAAAAGTGTGGTCACAATTTATGTATGTGTAGGCAAGCTTATTACTATGCTTGGCCTATAGAGATGTTACATTTTGTGAAATGGTTGGAGGATGTAAGTGCTAAGCCTTCGTAGTGTTGTTCCACAGCCTCCTCTTGTAGAGTTTGGTTGTCAAGCTGAGTCCAATTTAAACTGTTTGTTTGCAATTTGAATTTCTCCTTTATAGCAAATCACTCTTAATCTCTGTGCCATGTCCTGTGTGGAGCAGTATTGTGGATACCTAATGTAATCTGTGCTGCATCCTGGGAAGAACAGGACTGTGTCGTATCAAAGCCCCTACTTGTTGAAGAAGCCATCTGCCAGGCGCAATTCTTTGTAGTCTGGCCCACCTCACATTGCAAATATGAATTTCTCTGTTGGTGCCCAAATTCAGCCCTTGGAAGCTGTTTGGTGCTTTCAGCCTAGTCTTCCTGCCCCTGCAGCAAAGCTAACAATCTGTGGAGACTCCCCACTCTGCTGGGGAATGCTCTTGGTTTTTCCTCTCCTTTACTCCTCTTCTCTGAGGAGTCAATCATGCTTTCATTGCACAATGTCCAGAAACTGTTGTCGTCAGTAATGATCAGCTGCTCTCACCTTCAAGAAGCTCAACTGTGGTCTACCTGTCATTGCAGGTAAACCCTGATGTCAGGCAACTTCCTGCATTTGTCATTGGCAAACTTTCTCAGGTGGTTCTTGGTGAAGCTCCCCCAAAATCATCTCTAGGTTTCTGTAACAGGGAAACCCTCAGAGGCAGACACGGAGGGAATGCCGCAAGCCGTCTGGTGGGTGGAGCCAGGAGGGCCAGGCCCCACATCCTGGAAGCAGAGGGGCGGGACAGGAAGAGGAAGTATAAAAGGCTAGTAGACAACCACAGTGGCCATTGTTTTTAGATGTCATCAGGGCTTTACCATAGCCCTTTGTTCATGGACAAAGCAATCCATGGTTTTTAAGGTGGAGAGTGCACCTGTTTATCTAAGGGGCATCTACATTCAAGTGAAGTGTATGTACAACCATATGGGGCCAGGGCAGCTGAATCCACTGGTTAACTTCAGCTTGGATTGTACTCAAGAAGTGGATTTGTCTCTGTCAAACCGTTCTTACTTTAAGCTTCTCTTCAGGCATGGGGGGTCGATGCTTTCTTACTTCAATTGTTGTGACTCTGGTCCTGTGCTTCTCATCTGTTGCACCAGGGAGCAGAGCTTTAGGCAGGATTTTTCAAAGGAACCCACAGGGTTAAGCATCCCAGCTCCTATATAATTACAGTGGGATTTGGGCACCTTTTAATCCCCGTGAGCATGAGCCTGCCCTGTGTACTGGTGAATGAAAGTGCCACAGTGTGGCTGGCAGCCTCCGAGAGGAATTTTGGTCAAGTCAGCCTGAAGTGGCATGACTTTTCTCTGCCAAGAAGGCTGACAAATATAAAAGAGCTAGAGTGAAAAAATTGCTGTAAGATCTTGTGCTCTCATTTCTCATGTTTAAATTTACTCTTTTCACAGAAACCACTTTCTTCAGTTTCTGTTGCAGAAATAGATATAGTAACAAGTAATACTCATTTTGTGGGGGCAAAAAACGGACTATGCACAGGATAATTTTCAGCACCATAGTACTTCTCCATAACATTTCAAGTGATAAAACAAAGCCTTTAAATTAACCCAGTTAGAAAGGTGATACTGGCCCTGAAATCTCAAAGTAATCAGCTCACTGAGCCCTAAGCTACTGAATATATTTGCTTCTAACTTTTCAGAAATTTTAAATCCTTACCCAACAGTGAGTGGTATAATGTTTGTGATGCTGGCAGGCCCTTCCATGGGAGTGCAAGAAGCAATGATCACCCTTGCACTAAAATGTACAGAAGCTGGTAAGAAGCTATGGGAGAATGCACACCTATTCCCTGTAGCATCTCCATTGGGGGTTAGCTGTTAAAAAGGGGGCAGGGATGGGAGGGGGAAAGGTTGGATTATGATCCCTTTTCTCTCTTCTACTCCCTGCACAAATTGGCAGAGCTAGCTATTGTTGGGGGAGGGCACACTGCACCCTGCAGAGGTGGCAGAGCTGCAGCTCAGGGATGCAAATTCTGGGAGATCCCAGAAAGGATTCCCACGTACTTGACCACAATTCATCCTGGAGTCTGCCATCCACATTCAGCTTCATCCACAGTTTGAGGGTAAATTCATGCTAGGTAAGGAAGTCTGGAATCAAAGGGATTTAAATTCCTGCTTTAGCTAAGATTGCATTGAGTATGAATTATGAAATATCAATCAGATCTTCAATATCATTCTGCGCTGCTTGCTAATTCCCAATAATGAGTCTGGATTAGCAAATGACCACTAAGGAAACAGTACAACTTTAATATGTTAGATGATCTCTGGTAGAATGAACATCTGCCAATCCGGAACACATGTTCCTCTTGTTCCCTCATGTTCGTAGTGATCTTCCAGCTTTGGAAGTACTCTTTGAATGTGCCAAGCAGTCTCTTGAGGGGCTTGTACATTGGCACTGAATGACATTTGCATAAACTTGTCTCCAAGATAAAGAGGGCTGGACTGCCGGTACTGAGTCTGGATTGGTGGGTGAGATGAGACTAACTGATAAGACAGTTGTTCTAACTCCTGCTGACATCATCTTTGGTCATTTTCTCCTACTAAGACCTGGTCTACACTTATAAGTTTGGCTTTCATAGCTGTGTTGACCATTCTCCCTCCCCTCTGACATAGCTATGAGGAAGCCCTACTTAGATGTTGTTATACCAGCAAAAATGTTGTTTTGCTCATATAATGTAGTCTGTTTGGGGAACTGGTATAAGCTGTCTCTCCACTGGGGCAGGTTGCTGGTACAGCTATACCAGGAAACCCCTTCAAGTGAAGACCAGACCTTATAATGAGGTGATTAATGTCTTTAGGTAATTACTAAAAATACATTGCTGTATTAGCTTGAGAACATGGAGCATTTTTGTGACTTTTGTATTTTGTCTTACAGATCTCTTCACTTACTAGGTCTTTTCCAAGTTTACTGTGTTTTCTAGAGGAGGTGAAGAGAGAGGGGATGGACAAGATGAAGAGTGGTTTAATGTGGTGATGTATCTCCTTTCGACCACTTCTCCATCACCATCCCATCCCAAAGCACTTCACCAGCCACCACCCTGTCAGAGCACCCAATCATTTCATACCACCAGTGACTTTCCACATCATTCATTTTTCTCGTTTATATTAGTGCCTCCAAAGAGGCCCCCAGGAGGAGCTGCATGTGCAACCACTAGATCATGGAACTGTTTTCGGGCAATAGTTGGCGGTTAGGGGCATGTACAATTCACTAAAGCCCAACATTTTAAGTCAGAAGGCTTAAAATCCCCTCTAACAGTACCTCGGTTTCTCTGTCTGCCTCATGGAGTGGTCATGAAATTTTTCCAAGTTTTCCATCATGTTATCTTAAAATGATTGTAGTTTATATCTAACCTAAATCAGGGATGCAATTCAGAGTCAGGTCTTATATTTGATAATAGATACACACTGGTAGTTTTTGCTATCTTGGGTTGCCTCCAGCTTTGCCCAAGATGGCAGATCATCAAAAAACCTTGCATTTAGGAGCCATTCCTAATCACCCGGGTAAGTTCTTTGTTTCAGATAGGCCTAAAAGGTGCTTTTTATGCCTTGGGGAAGAACCACTCTGCTGCCAGTGGCTGTGCTTGCGATGCCTACAAATTCTTCAGAAAGACCAAAAGACATGGGTCCAGCAAGGTGTTGTGGTGGTGCATGAGTTGAGGAGACCTCTTCTTGAAAAGCCTCCCCAGATGTAAATAATGTGTCCACTAAGCCTCCCCCAGACTGAGAGGGGTAGTCGTGGCTATGGTGCCTGGTGGAGAATTATTGAAATGAGTTCTAGGGTCTCAGAATCAGCGTTCATCTGATGTATTGTATCCATGAGATCTGATCCTGAGCCCTAGGAGAGTCTGAGAAAAGACTCTGACATTGAAACACAGGATTGCCATGTTAGAACGGACCCATGGTCCATCAGCCCCATTATTTATTCGCCGATGGTGGCAGACATTGGATGCTTCAGAGGAAGGGGCAAGATGCCCCACGTAGGCAGTTGTGGGGTAATCTGCACCACCATGAAGCTCTCAATCCCTTACAGAGATTGCATTAAACCTACATAAAACACCCATCCCTCTTAGCCAGATTCAAAATTCTTGACTTCAGTGACATTCTGTGGCAATAAATTCCAGAGTTTAATTATGCATGTGATGGGAATATTTCCTCTGACACATTTTGAATTTCCCACCTATCAATTTCATTGAATATCCCCTTGTTCTTGTGTTATGAGGCATGGAGAACAGAATGTCTTGATCTACCTTCGCTAGACCATCCATTACGTTATATGTTTTTATCATGTCCCTTCTTTCTCTCCTTTCAATGGTAATCAATCCATTTCTTCAAACTATTGCCACAGGAGTTTTCCATGCACCAATCAGTCTTGTTATCAGTGTCTGAAACCTCTCTATTTCAATACCCTTTTCGAGGTGGGAAGTACTGTACACAGTGTTCCAGATGAGGCTTCATCATTGATTTACATATATATATTCTGCATTATACTAAATTGTTAGCTTTTTCATCTGCACTTGCCCATTGAGCAGAGGTCTTCATTGACTTTCCCCTTCAATATACATTACCTTGCATTTATCAGCATTGAATTTCACTTGCCATTGTGTTGTCTGTTCACCTAACTTGGTTAGGTTTCTCTAACATAAATAACTTTGTCATATGGAAAGTTTGTTACCTCACTGCTCCGCCCACCTTTCCAGATCATTAACAAGATGTTAAACACTGGACCTAATGGAGATCCTTGAGACATTGTGCTGTTAACCTTTTATCATGATGAAAATTGACCACTTATTCTTACTATTTTCTTGTGTCTGCCAGTTTTTGAGCCATGACAGCACTTTGTCTCTCACCCCATCACTACTTAGTTTCTTTAACAGCCTCTTGTGAGGGATCATGTGAAAGGGTTTTTGAAAATGTAAATTACATCACCTGGTTCTCATTTGTCCCCTGCTTTCACATGCATGCAAGTCTAATTGGCGAAAGACAACTTTCCTTTCCCTGTCATATCTTTCAGATGTTTTTGTTCTAGTTTAAAGGATCCATTCAACCAATTCACTAGATACAAATGTGAGATTTACTGATTTGTAATTCCCCAGATCATCCCTCGAGAATAGGGCCTCCACACCTGGGCTGATGGGATCTGTCTCCTGCATTGGACTTTCTATCTGATCCACTTGGCAAAGCCCCCGTGAGACACTCTGAGCTTGTAGATGGTGTTATATGACCTGGAATCATGTTCTGCACTGATCCACCACTACTCTTCCTTAGGATATGTGGTATCAGGTTCTCTAATATTCCCTCCAAAGCAGTCTTCCTCTCTGCAGTGTTGGATGAGGTCTGCTGTTGTGGAAGGCTTTGTACAGGTCTATCTAGTCTATCTATTTGAAGGGTGCTCAATACCAGTTAGATCTGAGCTTAGTGCTTTGGTGAACTTGCTTCTAAGGAAAATGGGCATTGGTATACTTGATCACAAATGAACTCCAAAGGGAGTCTGGTGAGCCCAGGAAGTTCTTGAGAGCCTCTGTCCTATTAAATGTCTTCAACACTAAAATAAGGTCTGGTCTTCACTACGGGAGATCGGTGTTGCTGCAGTTGATGCAGCGGGGTCGATTTAGCAGGTCTCGTGACGACCTGCAAAATCGACAGCAGAGCACTTTCCGATCGACCTCGATACTCCAGCTCCCCAAGAAGATTAAGGTAAGTTCGTGGGAGAGCATCTCCCATCGACGCAGCACAATGAAGACACTAGGATAAATCGACCTAAGCTACGTCAACTCCAGCTACATTATTCACATAGCTGGAGTAGCGTAACTTAGGTCGACTTACCCCGGTAGTGAAGACAAGCGCTAAATCTAAATGGGTATTATTAGTGGGGAGAGGAGTGTTGACTTGAGCTGGGTGGGGGTTTTTCGGTAAACAGTAAATTCACTGAAAAATGCATTTTTGGGGGCACCAAAACTGTTCATGAATTTGGGTAGAATTCAGTAAATAGCTTTGTGTGAAGAAAATTGAAAATGTTGCTACTGATGTGGAGTGGGATTCTTGGTGGAGGGAGAAGAGCCAATGGGACATGCTTTCTGGAGGTACATCTGCTACTGTTTCTCTGAATGTTTCTCGGCTGCTTCCTCATCTCCAGGTAATGCCTCAGTTTTTCAGAACTTAGTTTACCCAGTGGCTGTGGTTCTATCTCTGCAGCTGCCTTGCTAATGAAGCCATACAGTTTTTTGGCATCCTGGAGCTCCTAGAGAGAGGTATGGAGATATCAATGAGGGCTTGGTGGTGCTAGGTAAGGAAGTCTGGAATCACCCTGACTCTCTCTTCCTTCTGTACCAAGGAAATCTGAGCACTGATACCAGGTTCCCAGGAAGAGTTTCTAATTTTTCTCCATCTTGCACTAGGCTGACCTTGTAGACTCTGCTGTGAAAGAGGTGCATAAAGCTGGGAACATGTCTTCAACCCCTGAAAACAGCCTACATGATTAAATGTGCTGGAAAGAAAAAAAAATTCCTTGGTGTCCTTAAATTTGAGAGCTGCCAGCTACCTGGCCATTATGGCCATATATAAAACTTCTTTGTGCTGATCAAAAGCTGCCCTTTTCAAAAATCCCATCAGAGATATCGGAAAAGTGTTTGCTCTGCAAATGGGAGCCATAGAAATAATGTACATCTAAAGTATCCTATTCTGTATAGTTGCTCTTGGAGAACTTAATCCCTGATGACTTCCAAGAAACAAAAGCACAGAAAGTACCTCTGTTTCATAGTCAATAAACATTTAGCGCTGAAGGTTGTTGTCTTATTCTGTCTGTTTTCTGTTTTGAAATACTACATGGACTAGGTGCTTACTCTGTACAAGGTCAGTTAGAGCCAGTCTTCATTTCACTGATTTCTCTGGCTCTGCAAATATGTGGGTCAGAATAAGATTGAAGTGGTTTCTTGGAGAAACTTGTTGTCATAAACATACAGCATAAAATCCCTCCTTTACCTGTAAGGGGTTAAGAAGCTCAAATAATCTGGTTGGCACCTGACCAAAAGGACCAATAAGTGAAGAAGATCCTTTCAAATCTGTGGGGGGAGGTTTTGTTTGTGCTCTCTCAGGACAGAGAGAGGGACCAGGCAGGAAGAAACCTTCTCCTAAAACCCTACCTGAAATAAGCATCTAAGATTACAAAAATTGTAAGTAAAGCAAGGAAATACGTTAGATTATCTTTTGTTTTAGCTTGTGAATTTTCCCTATGCTAAGTGGGAGGTTTAGTCCTGTTTTTTGTAACCTTAAAGTTTTGCCTAGAGGGGAATCCTCTGTGTTTTAAATCTTATTACCCTGTAAAATTACCTTCCATCCTGATTTTACAGAGGTGCTTCTTTTACTTTTTTCTTTATAATGAAGTTCTGCTTTTAAGAACCTGATTGGTTTTTAGTGTCCTAAAAACCCAAGGGTCTGGTCTGTGCTCACCTTGTTTACCTATTTGGTTGGTATATTATTCTCAATCCTCCCCAGGAAAGGGGGTGAAGGGACTTGAGGGGATATTTTGGGGAAACAGGAACTCCAAGTGGTCCTTTTCCTGAATCTTTGTCTAACTCACTTGGTGGTGGCAGCAATGATATTCAAGGACAAGGAAGAATTTGTGCCTTGAAGAAGTTCTTAATCTAAGCTGGTAGAAATAAGCTTAGGGGGTCTTTCATGCGGGTCCCCACATCTGCACCCCAGAGTTCAGAGTGGGGAGGGAACCTTGACACTTGTGCATCCCCTGCTCATTTTATATTCCGTGTATGAGCTTTCCTTTTATTAAGGAGTTGCATAGTTCCCCAAATTTGCATAGAAGCATAGAGGATTAGGGTTGGAAGAGACCTCAGGAGGTCATCTCGTCCAACCCCCTGCTCATAGCATGTTTGTGCTGAAAGCATTGTCCAACAACACTCCACCAATTCATATTGTGCATAACTGCAAATATACAACAAATGCCTCTTACAGGTTGCATTGGTCCAGATTCCAGTCATTGTGATGGGGCAAGGCCAGATGGCTATAGAATGTTGCATCCGATGAAGTGAGCTGTAGCTCACGAAAGCTTATGCTCAAATAAATTGGTTAGTCTCTAAGGTGCCACAAGTACTCCTTTTCTTTTTGCAAATACAGACTAACACGGCTGTTTCTCTGAAACCTATAGAAAAGTAGTGGGAGATAGATATATTAGCTCCAGGCTAAACAAATCCCTGGTACCGGGATAAGTGAAATGGCAGCTGCTCCAGGTCAATTAAGACACCTGGGGCCAATTAAGAACTTTCCAGAAGGCAGGGAGAATGCTAGGTTGATTGGGACACCTGAAGCCAATCAGGGGCTGGCTGAAACTAGTTAAAAGCCTCTCAGTTAGTCAGGTGGGTGTGCATGTCAGGAGCTGTGGGAGGAAGTTGCGCTGTTGGAGAGGCTGAGTAGTACGCACCATATCAGGCACAAGGAAGGAGGCCCTGAGGTAAGGGTGAAGTGGAGCTTGAGGAAGTGAAGGCTGCTATGGGGGAAGTAGCCCAGGGAATTGTACATGCCATGTTTCTAAAAGGTCAGCTACCATAGCTGATACTATTAGGGTCCCTGGGCTGGAGCCTGGAGTAGAGGGTGGGCTTGGGCTCCCCCCACCCACCTTTGTCCCCTGATTAATCACTTGAGACTGGGAGACAACAGCGATTGTGCAAGGAAGGATAACTTCTCCTCACCTCCCTCACTGGCTTATGATGAAAATGGCTCAGTAGACTGTGACCCTTGTCTCTAGAGACAGAAGGGTTATGTGCAGGGTCACAGTAAGCCTCTGAGGCTAGCGAAATCTACCAGGAAACATGGGACCCACAGAGGCAAGGACAGAGCTTTGTCATACTATGTTACAGGTACATCTGGAGAAACTCCATTGACTAAGTATTTTAGACTTGTTCCTTATTTCAGAGCTTTTTTTTGTCCCTCACAATCTCTGCTCAGGCTTAGTCTGTCTATGCAAATTTTCAGAGGTAAAATTTGAGTATATCTTGTGCAAGGGATAGATTTTTTTTAAAACAGTTTTTAAAAGACATTTAGGGTTAATGTTACTTTCCCCATTATTCTTAGCTAAAGACTTGTCAGCAGAGGCTGAAGATTAATCTTCAGAGAAACTCCCAAGAATAGGATTCACTGGGACCGAAGCCACAGGTTTCTTTAGGCACAGCTTCCATCCATCATCACCTCCTCACAGTGTTCCTCTTCCCCATTCTGGTAGCTCAGGGGCCAGGATCTTCCCTGAGGACATGGGGTTATATTTCCATTGAGAACAATGGGAGGCAGTGACCATCTTTTCTAAAGGCAACCCGTGTCCTCAGTCCCATTAAGAACAATAGATGATGATTACCACTTTGAAAGAGGGCAGTCCTTGAGTTTCTCTGAAGACATGCCAACTTCTGAGAGAGTAGCTTCCAGTCATGAAGAGTAACTAGAAAAATGACCACTAATCCAGTAGTGCCAAAACCAAGCATTTAAAAACCATAAGGCTTTTAAAAATACGTGTTGGGTTTTGATTTACCTTCTGGTTTTTGAACCTCTAGGGTTATGCTTGGGGCATGATTTCAAGCTTTTCTTCCTTAATCAGGAGGGTTGGAAACTTTTTAAAATGAGAACTGAAATTCTTATGTATTCACAGAAGTCCAGGAGTTGGGGCTTTAAAAAACACTAAATATCGCAAGATAAGATAAAATCCCAAGAGTTGGCAGCAGTGATTAATTTGAATTGTCTCCTCAAAAACGGCCTGATGCATTACTCAGCCTGGAGGGGAAACCATGAAAAGATGTGCAGGAAGATATAAGTGGGTGCAGGAGGAAAAGGAAATTTGTGTGTTGGGGGGAGGAAAATGTGGTGAGCAGGAAGGAGAGAGACACCAAGGCTCTGGTGATTCAAAGCAGCTGTAAACCCAGCTTAACTGGGCAGTGCTCTCCAGTTGCCTTGTGTTGCTCTAAATCAGTGTGAAGTGGCCAGAACCTAACTGAATCTGGAACTGAAAGTTACAATTTGAAAAAAAAATTCAGGATGAACACTACATATCTTCAAATTGTTAGTGTTCTGTCATAAAACATGGTAGTGTTCTCTTGGTTTCTTGTTTATGGCTCATATTTATAATTTAAATATGGAACTGATGTGACAAACTACATTAACATGGAGCTACAGTTGAGCACGTCAATAATTTAGAGCATTTATTAGTGGACTGTAGTTATCCCCCAAATTAGCATTATGGATCCAGGAAATTCAGAGCGAAGGTTAAACTAGCAGGCATGTTAGTCTGGAAATGCACAGTTAAATCACCCAAACAACCTTAACTCTGCAAAGTAGTGTCCCCATGATGGGAAAAATATGTATATACATTCGATATAGATCTTTAAAAATCAGTTTAATCTACTCCAGGACCACAGTCAATGCCTTCATTCTTACTGCATGGTGTCACGACAGGCATTATACACCTGGATTCATGCTAAGCCTATCAGACAAAAAAGGCCATTTGCACTTCTGGTGCTTTCACTGCAGCCCGCAAGCTGTTGAGAAAAATTTCAAAGCATGGCTAAAGCTGATGCCATTTTCTTGAGACTTTTCTTTGCAAATTCAGTGGACTTAGAGGAGAAAATAATCAGTCAATCTTTGACTGGATATAAGTTAACACTCAGAAGGCAAGAGAAACACAGCATCTTTAATGGATCTTTAACTCCAGGAGCATGCACTTTAGACTGAGGGTATGTTTACACAGTAAAAGTTCTGCACAGGTTAGCCTATTTGTGCTATCTTGAATCCAGCCTGTACAAGTAACAATAGGAGTGAAGACATGCAGCACGGGGTTCAGAACAGGTAATATAGGCCCAGCACAGACTTGGATATGTACTCGGCTTACTAGCCTGCTTTGAAACCCACACTTCTGTTGCCCTTAAAGCTTGCTTGGGTAAGCTAGTCTTGTGCAGTTTTCCTGTGTAGACATACTCTGAGTCTGCTCAGGCTTCTAGCAACATCTAGTTTATACTGGTCATGTCCAGAGACATGATGCAGATACCCCTAGGATAGGTATCTGCAAAACTACTCCTTGCTCATATCCCCATGTATATTGTGACAGGGTCGAGCCAGATGGCTACAGGAGAGTAATAGAAGGCAGATATATTAGCCCCAGGTTAAGTAGGTTCCTTTTCCCTGGATAAAGTAACAGGGAAGGTTCCAGAACAATCAGGAACCTTCTGGAGACAATTAAGACACACAGGCTGATTAGAACACCTGCAGCCAATCAAGAAGCTGTTAGAATCAATTAAGGCAGGCTAATCAGAGCACCTGGGTTTAAAAAGGAGCTCACTTCAGTTTGTGGTGTGCGTGTGAGGAGCTGGGAGCAAGAGGCACTAGGAGCTGAGAGTGAGAATGTGGACTGCTGGAGGACTGAGGAGCACAAGCATTGTCAGACACCAGGAGGAAGGTCCTACGGTGAGGATGAAGAAGGTGTTGGGAGGAGGCCATGGGGAAGTAGCCCAGGGAGTTGTAGCTGTCGCACAGCTGTTCCAGGAGGCACTCTAGACGGTGCATTCCACAGGGCCCTGGGCTGGAACCCAGAGTAGAGGGCAGGCCCGGGTTCCCCCCAAACCTCCTAACTCCTGGTCAGACACAGGAGGAGTTGACCTGGACTGTGGGTTCACGAAAACGGCCAAACTGAGGGCTGCCGTGAAGCTCCAAGGTGAGCAAATCCGCCAATATGCGCAAGACCCACCAAGGTAAAGGAGGAACTTTGTCACGATATGTTCTTCCAAGGCAGTGTGCCTCCCCTTTGACGTGCAGTGTGCCTCCCCTTCTAGGGCTGGAGGAAAATTCATTGTCACAATAACTAAATGGCCAGGAGCCTTTCTGTTGAGGCTGTGAACATGATAGTTGTGTTAATAGCTATGCCTGCTAAGGACTGGATTGGGACACTAACTGTTCAGACAGGGTACTGGTAAGCTGATGAAGTTGTTTGTTAGCCCAAAGGACTTATTTGTTGCAAGTACATCTATTTTCACTTGGCAATGCATGGGTCACCTCCATTTAGAGGTTAAAGCAATAGTGGGTACCTGGGTGTGTTTAATCAATTATGTTTTTCTTAGAAGTACTCCCAAGACTGTCATTTTCTATTCCACAAACTGTCCCGTATTCAGGATTTCTGACTTTCCCTCAGTTAGTGGAATGGCATCTTGTGGAAGGCTTTCCTGGAATTCTGTTAAACTCATCCTCTTTACTTGCCAGGTCAGTTTTGTACTGAGGATGTGGATGAATGTCAGCTCCAGCCCAACGCCTGTCAGAACGGAGGGACCTGCACCAACCACAATGGAGGCCACAGCTGTGTCTGTGTCAATGGCTGGAGCGGGGAGGACTGCAGTAAGAACATTGACGACTGTTTCAATACTCCCTGTGCTGCCGGGTCCACTTGCATTGATCGTGTGGCTTCATTTACATGTATCTGTCCAGAAGGAAAGACAGGTAAGGATGAGAAATGTGCATAGCTCTGGGATTGCTGTTCTGTGCTGCCGGCGGACAGCTAGAGGTGTAGGGTACCATTTCTAAAGTAAACTAAAATGTGCCTTTTAAAAAACTTTAAAAAGTGTTACTCATTTCTGGCTCAGGGAGCTCACACTGCAGGAGCAGCTCCCCTATTCGGTGAGAGGGTGTAAAGCACCCTCCTCTTTGTGACCATCCACCATTTGTGTGGAAGAGGACCCTCTCTTGGGAATGTTCCTAGCCATGCATGCAGGAGCACAAGTGAAAGGGAAGGTTTCTTATACTCTCTGCACCCTCCTCACCTGTGCAAAGACCAGCCAGCATCTGGCCTGTCACAGGATAAATTGTGAACAGTAAGATTATAATTGTTTAACGTTGAGGCTTCCAATAGAAATGCTTAAAAGCATAAATGAAGGCTAACAGGACAACCCTAACTGTCCTTGTGTGTGCACATGGCACAGGGATAGATCCTGGCTCACACCCAGGCCCCCTGGCACATTCGGGAAGTGTGGAGGAAGTGGCCTTGGACAAGGAGAAACTGGGGCAGTTTGGACTTTAGGGCAGGCAGCTGCATCACTGTGTGGGGCCCGAATGCTCTCTGATGGCACCCTGTGGGTGGTAAGGGACTCCTCTGTGACCAAGGGCAGGATAAACTGGCCACCCTGCACACACCAAGGGGAAAGACCGTTGTGATCCCTTATTTAAGGGAGGAAGAATTACTTGCAGACCCTGTGAGGGCTGTACTAACCTGAGAAGGTATGGTTGGATGGGGCCCTGTGCAAGAACTGGAATACAGCTTGTCTATAAAACCAGAGCCCAGGAATGGGGGGACTGGATTTTGGAGCTCCTGTGCCTCTGAGATAACACACCCATACAACTAAAGTGGGGAACTGGGACGTGGCTTCGTACAGGAGGAGTGGTGCTTTAAAGCTGCCTTACCTGGCCTGGTGGGGAATCCCCTGCAGGTGTAGATAAGAAGCTAAGAGCATTGACATACCAAGGGAGCTGCACTGGCAGTCTGGAGGCTATGCAATAGCTCCTGAGCAGGTTGAGGACTGAGGAAGGGAGCTGCATTCGTGTGTTCACCAGAAGATGTACCATGCTAGCTGGGGAGGGGAGAGAAAGAGGAAGAGGTGCTCCCAGCTGATGCTTTAAACACTAAACCATTATAGCATACAAGGAGTACTGACAAACGCTTTGAAACCATAGCAGTATGACATGCCATTTTATTATGCTGTACAGTACATGGTCAGATTCCAATGGCAAATGTCTGCAGAAGACATCATCTTCTGTCATGGTTCCATTTGCCTCTTGGCATGGGAAATGGGACCTAAATTAAAAAAATCAGTGTGGAGAATGCTAAATGTGTAGTGCAACCTGATGAAGAGATTTTATTCTTTTCAATGAACGGCTTAGTGTGACCTCCTTTGCTTCTGTAGGTCTCCTGTGCCACTTGGATGATGCATGTGTTAGCAACCCATGCCTGATGGGAGCTCTGTGTGATACCAACCCTCTGAATGGACACTACATCTGCACCTGTCCCCAAGGCTATAAAGGAGCAGACTGTACTGACGACGTGGATGAGTGTGCTATGGGTGAGTTCCCATCTGCTCTTTGTGCTTTTGCTAATAGGTAGGTTTGTGGATGTTCTACTTGAGAGACTGATGGAGGAACAGCTTGGCGAAGTAAGTGATCTATGTGATACAAAGGCCCAGGATACAGTCTTGCATTGTTCCATCAACAATTTCAGACTTACGTCGTACTTTTGATCCTCACAGCACTTTACGAACACTGTAACCTCTCTCCAGCTCTGAAAGGTAGGCTAGAATGACCACTCCTCTATGAAAAGGAGGACTTGTGGCACCTTAAAGACTAACAAATTTATTTGAGCATAAGCTTTCGTGAGCTACAGCTCACTTCATCGGATGCATGCATGCAATGAAGTGAGCTGTAGCTCACGAAAGCTTATGCTCAAATAAATTGGTTAGTCTCTAAGGTGCCACAAGTCCTCCTTTTCTTTTTGCGGATACAGACTAACACGGCTGCTACTCTGAAACACTTCTCTATGGGAAGCTGAAATAGAAATTAAATGACTGCCCAGATGTTGGAGTCTGTCACTGAGATCAGAACTCAGAAGTACCAGACTTCCAGAGATCCATCTTGTCAGAAGCCGGTCTCTGAGAGTGGGTAGTATTGGCTGCTTCAGAGAAAGGTGCAAGAAGCCCTGCGTAGTCAGTTATGGGATACTTGCCCTCACAGAAGTTTCCAATTAATCCCCAATACTTAGAGGTTGAAGCAAGAGAGCTTGTATTCCTTCCATAACTCTTCCCATACTTACTGCTATAGCTCTGGATATTCATGTCATCCATATAATATCTCTAATCCTTATTAAACCTGATGAGCTTATGGCCTCAATTACATCTTGTGGTAATGAGTTCCATAGCTAATTATGTTAATTGGAAAATGTTTCCTCTTAACCATTTTGTATATACCACCTTTAAATGTCACTGAATGACTCTGGTTTTGTGTTATGAGACAGGGTTAAGATCCCAGTGAATCTTCTCTGTATATTTTGTATACATGTATGTATTTATTTTGTATATCTTATCTGTCTGCTCCCAAGCCATTGTCTTCATAGAAGTTTTTCTATGTCCCTAATAATTCTTATCCATCTCAGAACCCCTTCCAATTCTTTCTGATGTACTGAAATCAGTAATACTGTACCATATTCCAGTTGGGGGCATGCCATTGATTTATATAATGGCATGATTTCCATATTTTCTATCCCATTCCTTCTGCATATCTAATAAACCCCACCAGATGATCTGATGGCCCCTTCTGGCCTTAAATTCTATGGTTCATACTCTCTTCAGGGAGTCTCAATAGGATTGATTCTCCATTAGGATCTTTGCTTGGCTCATATAATTATAGAACCTAAACTTCTATATAGACTTATGTGTAGTGCTGGTGGGGAGCCGGTGGTCGTGGTACATGTAGGTACCAGTGACATAGGGAAGGGTAGAAGAGAGGTCCTGAAGGCCAAATTTAGGCTGCTAGGAAAGAGATTGAAGTCCAGGACCTCCATGGTGGCATTCTCTGAAATGCTTCCAGTTCCACACGCAGGGCCGGTTAGACAGGCAGAACTTCAGGGTCTCAATGTGTGGATGAGACGATGGTGTAGGGAGGAGGGGTTTAGATTTATTAGGAACTGGGGAAACTTTTGGGAAAGAGGGAGCCTATACAGGAAGGATGGGCTCCACCTAAACCAAAATGGAACCAGATTGCTGGCACTTAAAATTAAAAAGGTCATTGAGCAGTTTTTAAACTAAGGGCTGGGGGAAAGCCGGCAGGTGTGGAGGAGCACATGGTTCGGACAGTGACATCCCTTGGGGAGGATCTACTAATGGAGATTCTCTATGACCTAGTAAGGAGGAGAGGATGGAAGATGATCAAATACAGGTAGGATCTGATGAGAAACAGTCAAATGAAGAAAATTCCCATTCAGTTACATCATGTAATAGACAGCTAAAAAGTGACAAGTTTTTAAAGTGCTTATACACCAATGCTAAAAGTCTAAATAATAAGATGGGTGAACTAGAGTGCCTCATTTTAAATGAGGATATTAATATAATAGCATCACAGAAACTTAGTGGAATGAGGATAATCAATAGGACACAGTAATACCAGGGTACAAAATATATCGGAAGGACAGAACAGGTCACACTGTTGAGGGAGTGGAGCTATATGTGAAAGAAAGTGTAGAATCAAATGAAGTAAAAATCTTAAATGAACCAAACAGTACCATAGAATCTCGATGGATAGGAATTCCATGCTCTAATAATAAGATATAGCAGTAGGGATATATTACTGACCACCTGACCAGGATGGTGACTGTGAAATACTCAAGGAGATTAGAGAGGTTATTAAAATTAAAAAAATTAATAATAATGGGGGATTTCAACTATCCCGATATTGACTGGGTACATGTCACCTCAGGACGGGATGCAGAGATAAAGTTTCTTGGCACCTTAAATGACTGCTTCTTGGAGCAGCTAGTCCTGGAATCCACAAGAGAAGAGACAATTCTTGATTTAGTCCTAAGTGGAGCACAGGATCTGGTCCAAGAGGTGAATATAGCTGGACTTCTTGGTAATATTGACCATAATATAATTAAATTTAACATCCCTATGGCGGGGAAGACACCACAGCAGCCCAGCACAGTAGCATTTAATTTCAGAAAGGAGAACTACACAAAAATGAGGAAGTTAGTTAAACAGAAATTAAAAGGTACTGCCCCAAAAGTTAAATCCCTGCAAGCTGCACGGAAACTTTTTAAAGACACCATAATAGAAGCTCAACTTAACTGTATACCCGAAATTAAAAAATCATAGAGAACCAGGAAGTGCCACCGTGGCTAAACAACAAAGTCAAAGGAGCAGTGAAAGGCAAAAAGGCAGCCTTTAAAAAGTGGAAGTTAAATCCGAGTGAGGAAAATAGAAAGGCACATAAACTCTGGCAAATGACATGTAAAAAATATAATTAGGAGGGCCAGAAACGAATTTGAAGAACAGCTAGCCAAAGACTCAAAAAGTAATTTCAACAGATGTTTTAAGTACATCAGAAGCAGGAAGCCTGCTAAACAACCAGTGCAGCCACTGGACGATCAAGATGCTAAAGGAGCACTCAAGGAGGATAAGTCCATTGTGGAGAAACTAAATGAATTCTTTACATCGGTCTTCACGGTTGAGGATGTGAGGGAGATTCCCAAACATGAACCATTCTTTTTAAGTGACAAATCTGAGAAACTGTCCCAGATTGAGGTGTCATTAGAGGAGGTTTTGGAACAAATTTATAAACTCAACGGTAATAAGTCACCAGGACCAGATGGTATACACCCAAGAGTTCTGAAGGAACTCAAATGTGAAATTGTAGAATTACTAACTGTAGTCTGTAGCCTATCATTGAAATCAGCTTCTGTACTAAATGACTGGAGGATAGCTAATGTGAGACCAATTTTTTAAAAGGGCTCCGGAGGTGATCTCAGCAATTACAGGCTGGTAAGCCTGAGTTCAGTACGGGCAAACTGGTTGAAACTATAGTAAAGAACAAACTTGTCAGACACATAGATGAAAATAATTTGTTGGGGAATAGTCAACATGGTTTTTGTACAGGGAAATCATGCCTCACCAACCTACTAGAAATCTTTGGGGGGGGGGGGGGGTCAACAAGCATGTGGACAAAAGGGATCCAGTGGATATAGTGTACTTAAATTTTCAGAAAGCCTTTGACAAGGTCCCTTACCAAAGGCTCTTAAGTTAAATAAACTGTCATGGGATAAGAGGGAAGGTCCTCTCTTGGATTGGTAACTGGTTAGAAGATGGGAAACAAAGGGTAGGAATAAATGGTCAGTTTTCCGAATGGAGAGAGGTAAATAGTGGTGTCCCCCAGGCAGAGGTGAAAGTAAGTCAGTACGGTCCAGTACGGTGTACTGGCAAGAGCCAGTACGCCGTGCTGGACTGGACCGGGTTCCCCAGGCTGGCGATTTAAAAGGCCCAGGGCTCCCTGCAGCGGCTGGAGCCCCGGGCCCTTTAAACCGCCTCCCGAGCCCTGCTGCCGGAGCCCTGGGGTAGCAGTGGCAGGGCTCTGGCGGTGATTTAAAGGGCCCAGGGCTCCAGCCGCTGCGGGGAGCCCCAGTCCCTTCAAAGCGCCACCTGAGCCCTGCCATTGCTACCCCAGGGCTCAGGCAGCCGGGCTCAGGCAGTGATTTAAAGGACCCAGAGTCTCTGCAGCTGGGAGCTCCGGGGGTGATTTAAAGGCCCTGGAGCTCCCAGCTGGAGCCCTGGGGCCTTTAAATCTTTAAAGGCCCCGCCTCTTCTGGTTGAGGCCACGCCTCCGCTCAGGACTCCGGCATGCCGGTAAGTCCTTTAAGTTACTTTCACCCCTGCCTCCAGGGGACTGTAGTGGGCCCAGTCCTATTCAACATATTCATAAATGATCTGGAAAAAGGAGTAAACAGTGAGGTGGCAAAATTTGCAGATGATACAAAATTGCTCAAGATAGTTAAGTTCCAGGCAGACTGCGAAGAGCTACAAAAGGATCTCCCAAAACTGGGTGACTGGGCAACAAAATGGCAGATTAAATTCAGTGTTGATAAATACAGTCATGCACGTTGGAAAACATAATCCCAACTATACATATAACATGACGGGGTCTAAGTTAGCTGTTACCACTCAAGAAAGAGATCTGGGAGTCCTTGTGGATAGTTCTCTGAAAACATCCACTCAATGTGCAGTGGCAGTCAAAAATGGTAACAGAATGTTGGGAATCTTTAAGAAAGGAATAGATAATAAGAAAATATTGTATTGTCTCTACATAAATCCTTGAATACTGTGTGCAGATGTGGTCGCCACAGCTCAAAAAAGATAGATTGGAATTGGAAAAGGTTCAGAAAAGGGCAACAAAAATTATTAGGGGTATGGAACGACTGCCATATGAGGAGAGATTAAAAAGACAGGGGCTTTTCAGCTTGGAAAAGAGACGACTAAGGGGGAATACGATAGAGGTCTATAAAATCATGACTGGTGTGGAGAAAGTAAATAAGGAAGTGTTAGTTACTCCTTCTCATAACACAAGAACTAAGGGTCACCACATTAAATTAATAGGCAGCAAGTTTAAAACCAACAAAAGGAAGTATTTTTTCACACAATGTACAGTCAACCTGTGGAATTCCTTGCCAGGGGATGTTGTGAAGGCCAAGACTATAACAGGGTTCAAAAAAGAACTAGATAAGTTCATGGAGGATAGGTCCATCAGTGGCTATTAGCCAGGATGGATAGGGATGGTTTCCCTAGCCTGTGTTTGCCAGAATCTGGGAATGGGCGACAGGGGAGGGATCACTTGGTGATTACCTGTTTTGTTCATTCCCTCTGGGGCACCTGGCATTGGCCACTGTCAAAAGACAGAATACTGTACTGGGGTAGATGGACCTTTGGTCTGACCCAGTATGACCTTTTTTATTACTGGCAATCACAGTTTTTCCCAATATAGCCTAATCTGCAATCTTTATAGTGTTGTTGCCGCCTCTCCAGTTTATTCCTGGTGGTTCAGATACCAGTGGACTGTTTGTGATAACAGTCTCATTTCGCTGCTGGGAGAAATAAGGAAAGGCAGTGATCCAGTTACTTCTGCCCCAACGGCAGCTGTTCCCTGGGATTAAGCTCATTTATCTGGCCAGAGGAGTAAAATGGATTGCTGATTGGCTCACTCACCCAGTGTGGGTTTGTTCTTTCCAAAGTGGACCCCAAAGTTGGGTCTGCATGCCAATGAAGTCATCAGCCACTGAGTCTGCACCAGGACATGGAGGGATGGACTAGATAACAGAAGCAGCTTTTCCATTGCAGCTCCCAGTGTGCAGAAGAATGACCCTGACAAAGGCCCACTTGCTCCTGGTGGCTCTTGGTCACTTGGGCTCATCAGTTATGTTGATGCTTGGTTACTTAGACCACTTAGTGCTCTCTCAAGAACCACTTTTCTCTTTGCTTCTGGTACTTTTTTTTTTATCTCAGATGTCTGATTCTCCATCCAGTTCAGGTTGTTGCTGTAGCACTTTAGGGTCAGTGTACCTGTTTCCTGAGCAAACAGATATAACCTTTCCATTTATATGAGATCTTGTTTTTCCCTGTTTGGTTGTTTTGGACCATCTCTGTGTCAAATCTATTTTGAGGATAATGCCTCAGAGTTTATATGGCAGCTGTTTCAGTCCTTCATGTGGTAGAGGTTAATGATGTTATGTCTAACAGCAAGGAAGCAGCTAGATTCTTTAATTACATTTCCAGACTTCTTACCATTTGTTTAGAAGTTACAATTTTTGCACAGCTAATATTTTGGGGCTTGTCTAACACATTTTCAACCTTGACACTGAGATTTTTGTGTGTGCCCACTGCCCATTGTACCTCTTGAAGACCATCACTAACCAGCATACCTGGTGCTGGTGTCTTCTGGAGAGGGCAATTCCTTGAGTGAGTTTTACTCCTCTACCCTACCTTGGACAATAATGCTGTGTGAAGCTCCTCTAGGAGAGGGCCCTAAAGGCTAGTCTGACTGAGATAGGTAGCAAAGGCCTGGCTGTCACCTGGGCTCAGGAGCATCCTGAAGGCCTCAGCCCTGAAGTGGGTGGGCAAGTTGAAGAGGTGATTTGGATATGAGGCCTTCAAAGAGGCTTGAGTGCCCTGATCCCCGGTTGGGTGCCTCTGTCATGCCATCTTCAGCTCCATGGGAGTGAGGAGAGGAGCAGTGGTACAGACCAGAATGCTCTTCTTGACCTGTTGATAAGGCTGGGAAATTTCTCTTCCTATCTGAAAACAGGATGCCATTGAATCTTTCCTCAGGTACAGAAAAGGCAGCAGGCACCTCACAGTAGAAAGAAGAGTCCTTTCTGCCCTACGCTTCTTGTCAGGAGGCAATGGCACGAGAAAGGCCTGACTGGAGATGGTGCTGAGGCTGTCATGACCAGAAAAGTAGATTCTGATATATAAATATATGTCTATTGCAGCAAACAGCAACCCATGTGAGCATGCCGGGAAATGTGTGAATACAGAAGGCTCCTTCCACTGTGAATGTCTGAAGGGGTACACAGGGCCTCGCTGTGAACTGGACATTAATGAATGTCTTTCCGAACCATGTCAGAATGATGCCACTTGCCTGGATAAAATTGGAGGGTTCACATGTCTGTGCATGCCAGGTAAGGGGACACTTTCCAAGCTGGGATGGGGCTTCTAGCAAAGATAGAAAAGCTCAGAAGTGTGAGGAAGAGGAGGGTTGTCCACTGTGCCAGAGTGTAATGGGAGTGCCCAAGAGCTGTGCTGAATGAAGTCACTGGAGATCATTTGCTCTGGGCAGATGGTTGTGAAGTCTTGCTGGTGTGTGAGGGGAGGAGAAAGCAGGGTGGTGTGAAGCAGAAAGAGAAACTAGTCTGTAATTTGTTAGTGAGCAAGGCCTAGCTTGTTAAATTAAATACAAGCACACAAATTGGTTACTTCTTAACCTTCTTTGTATCTTAACTTTTGGTTTTGGATAATTTCCCGGGCTTTGTCAAGTCTAGGTTTTCAATGTTGCAAGTGATGCAGTTCCCAGTAGATTGGGAAGCTATTCTATAGACTGATAGATATCACTATTAAAAATATTTTCTGACATGTTTGAAATCTTTACTCTATAGCGTTTACCACATCAAGTACACCAATGCTCTGTCCAACCTATTAACTTCCCTTTAGTAGTGACCAATGCCCAGTGCTTCAGGGAAAAGGGAAAAAACCAGTATGCCCTTGGCCAATTGTGCAGTGATATGCAAATACAGAAAAACCATTCCTTCATGACTCCACTAGGTAATGAGCTGACACGCTGAAACATAAAGTGAATTTAACCAGACTTAGTAAGTCTTATTCAGTAAGTCTAGTAACAAATGAAGGCGTTGCTCCACTCTTTCCAAAATCCACATACAATATTTTGACCCTGCCCTCCCGTGGGAGTGAATTTCAGAGTGACTACCTGCTGAGTTAAAGTTTTCTTTTGTTTTGTAAATTATCTCCTTTTATTGTCAGTGACTCTGTTGATGGGCACCAGTGTATTTGGTCACCTCCCAAATCATTAAAAACATAATTGTGTCTGTCTCTTTTCAGCATGCAGAAGAAAATGGTACATTTTAATTCAGATTTCTGTCTTTAATGTGATATTGGGAGATCATGCATGCAGCTCTGAAAATGTAATGTTCAAGTTGAAAACTCCACTGTAACTCATGTATTTATGCCTTTAAAGTATGGTCTCTTTACATCAAAAATGACAATACAAACTGGAATCTCTACTTCAGTTAAATCTAGTTTTGATTTTCAGTCCTGGAATAAGGTGTAGCCAACATCCCAGCACTTTCTAAAGCCTTTCTGCCATTCCTTGTTATCCTTTCCAGGGTTTAAAGGTGTGCACTGTGAACTGGAGATTAACGAATGCCAGAGTAATCCCTGTGTGAACAATGGAGAATGTCTGGATAAAGTCAATCGCTTCCAGTGTGTCTGCCCACCTGGTAAGGGTTCCTCTCCTGCACCACCTCTACTTCTGCTTACAAAGGGCACAACAGACTGTTGGAATGGAGCGAATGCAAATCTGCTCAGGATGTGCCTTCCCTGCAGAGTGCTCATGCCCAAGTTAGAATTCCTTTAAAGGAGAACAGAAATGATTAGCTGTAATACTTGCTAAATAAATTTCATATGCAACTACCCTGATGCAACATTAACACTGTGCATTTAACTGGACAAATGTTAAGAGTGAACATGTAGCTTTACACAGCAGCTACAGCCATGACTTCACTTGTTAAGAATGTCATGGTGAATTACAGACCAAAGTCTGTAGAGATTATATTTTAAATCTATTTTAATTTGAACCAGTTTTCATCCTCCACATAATTTTTTTTTGGCTTCCTCAAGGTTTTAGGTGAGAGCCTTTCCTCAGCAACACAACTTGGTTAAGTCGCTAGCACAGTACAGGGAGTCAGAATTCTCTGCAGAAAGGGGCTGCTGCTCATCTAAGGGACCAGCACCAGGTTCAAGGTCACCAGGTTAAGGTCCAATGTCTTGTAAGCCAACCGGGGGAGAATTAAATGCTTTTTTTCCTGGGCCAGCCCAGGGAAATCTCCACTTTCCTTCAGTCCCTTCCCCCCAGAAGTAGTCCTTGAGTCCTCTCTTCCCTTCTCCTGGTGCCACTCCATCACCATAACTGACACAATCTACTACCTTGTTGATAGGCGTTATCAATAACAAAGCGTTGTAAGGCATGGGGACATCTTGTCCTGTGCTGTACAGTGCATCCCATACTACTGTGTTAGCCTTAGCTGTAATTGTGGCTAAGGGGATGCGTTAGAAATAGATGAATTATTTCTTCATGTGGAGTTCCTCACTTTGACTGCCCGAAGTCTCCTCCATTTGTTGTTTTGTTGATGGCATCCTCTGTTTCCCAAGCATACCACTGTGGAGGGTCCTCCCTTTGCTTTGTTCTTGTTGTTCCATGCCACCCCTATTCTGACATGTCTGCACTGCAAATGAAGATGTATTGCTTTGCTCATGAAAGCTTATGCTCAAATAAATTTGTTAGTCTCTAAGGTGCCACAGGTACTCCTTTTCTTTTTGCTTTGCAAGTTACAGTATTACTAAAGTACAGATATGCAAGCCCATGTTTGCTTTAATCTAGCTAGGGTGGATAACAATAGCAGTGAAGATGTGGAGGCATTGCCTGTGGCATAGGCCAGCAACCTAAGTAGGTACCCAGAGTCTCAGGTGAGCTGAAACTGGGCCAGCTAACCTGTGCCAACATGTCCTCATTGCCATTGTTACCTGTGCCAGTCAGATGAACACTATAAGCATACCTTCACTTGCAGTGTGACATATCCTGAGTATCACAAAGATTGTTCCTGCCCTTTTGACTTGGAGGATAGAAGTTACCTCTTGGCAGGGTGTTTTGCTGGACCAGGAACCAGTTAATCCAGGGAGGGGTGCGGGCTAATGATGAAACACAGTTTGGATCTACCAAACTATATGTGAGCAGTTTTAAAGATTTGCTAAGAATTAATCCTGAGCAATACATCTGCCAAAGTCTGCCTACTCTTTGATGCAATTGACGCTGTGCTCAGAGATTTAATGGGGAAAAAAGTGGTGGTACTCTCTAAAGCTCCACTCAAGTCCAAGCTTGTTCGTTTCAAAGTGAGATGTTTCAGAGATCATATTTAGGCATTGAAGGATTTGATTTTTGTTGGTAAATGTAGGTAAATGTTGATTTCACAGCAAAAGTATTTCCATTGACGATAATCAAAATTCACAGATAAGCAGCATTTTCTTATATTTCCTGAAAACTTCTTCTTTTATTTAAGAATATTTACTTTGTATATTTTGACGTGATGTTGACAATGTTTTAATGTTAATAAAGCTTTACCTTTTTGACTCTCAAAATGTCTACTTTCATTAAATAATTATTGTCTGACCCCTCCATAATTTCCTGCAACTTTGAAAATTTAAATTCATAAAAATAGAAAAAATGCTTAAAAATGAGCATCAATACTATCTGTTGACATTATTTAAAAAATTGAATTCTTCTAAGCCTAATCATAATGATTGTCCTTCTTACTTTGAGGTAAGTAGCTAACAATATGACATTGAAAGTATCATTAGGATTCAGAGTTAACAACTCATTACGGTTAATGAGAAGAGTTCACACTTCTCCAGAATCAATTTCAGGCTGTCTGCAGACTCTGGCAGGTGGCCAGTATCCATTTCTTTGTTAACATTCAACACTCTTCTTCTTAACCATAAAATCTAAAGATCTAACAAATGAGAGCTTAAATTATGGAACCAAAATGGCAGTCACAAGGAGAAAAACTGGCTGGTTGAAAAGCTGCAAATTGGCCAGTTCTTCAGGTGGGCCTGTTTGAGGAGCAGGAAGCGACAGGGGATGGATTCTACTCTGAATAGCTTCAGGATTCTCACTTTCCTCTTGTCTTTCAGGTTTCACTGGAGCTGTGTGCCAGATCGACATTGATGATTGCTCCAGCACACCTTGTCTAAATGGAGCCAAGTGCATTGATTATCCAAATGGCTACGAATGCCAGTGTGCCACAGGTTAGCCTTGTCACATCTTCTCACATTCAGCGCAGTGGCTAGAGCCCCTTGAATAGAAACTAGAATGTGCAGCCTATGTAGTGAACAGAGATGGGCAGTGAAGCATTAGGTCTGTGCTGTCTCTGAAGGTCTTTTTTCCAGGAATCTTTGCTGCCTACCTCTCTGCAGCAGAGGGCAGCACTGAGTGTCTCTTAGGGACAGAAGTCCCCTGGTTTGTAACACCAAAGGATTCACAGTTGCCTAGAAGGAAGTCTAGCTTCACTTTTCAGTGTCATCACTTTTTCCATACGAAGAGTCCCTATTTATTGGTGTTTTTCCATTCGGGGATTCCCCAGCATGGAATGCTTTCTTTGGGACTTCAGGATGGGCCCAAGTGAAAACTGCCTGAGACCAAGAAAGATGGGTAGAGCAATGCTACACTGTATTGCTTCCTGCTTGTCTGCTTCCAAACTACTTAATATAACTGTGAGGAATGGGCTATGAGCGTACATGGTGCCTTAAAAGTTGAACACCCAGGAAATGTGGTACACAGTTAGTAGCCACCTGCCAAAAAGTCTGATTTAAGTGGTTTGCCCAGGGTCACATAGGAACTCCATGGCAGAGCCAAGGATAAAACCATCTTCTTCTGGATGACATTCAGCTCATAGGTTGCATTTGCAACCTCAAATGTGACAGTTCCTAACTTAAGTACATGACTTTCCAGCCTAAACTTTTTTAACATAGCTTTTTAATGGGCCTGATATAGCTATAAAAATTACAAGACGTCAGTTCAAACAGAAGGTTGCAGGTGCCTTAGAGCTGTCTAAGACCAGCCTTAACTCTTCAGCTCTGAGCAGAAACTGCTGAGTGAGGCTTCATTTAGGACTGGGTCAATTAGACTCTTATTCTGGACTGATCTTGGCCACTTATTTCCAAAGGTGTTGAACAAGTTTCCTACCCCTGTTCCTCAGTTTCCCACTTTGTAACATCTGATGCTATAAACCCACATCATCGGGGCTCTTGAGGCTCTAGAAACTGTGGTACAAGGAAAGAGGCCCCTGCAGCTGCCACTGTCTCAGACAGGCACTCTTAGTCTGGATGGATTCATTTTGGCTTATTATCAGTGAATCCATCCCAAGTGTCAAATTCTATTTAAAAAGCGGCTAAGGTAAGATAAGTTGTTTAGCAGCAATAACGTACTCTGCTCTGTACAGAATCCACAGAGACAGACTTGCCCCAAGACATCCTAAAAGTACCAGAGAACTGAACCCCTAACTTTAGATCAGACTTAAATAAAACATTCTTTCCTTTTTTTTGGTCCTCATTTTATGTTGAGCAAGTCCTCTTCCCCAAAGAAGGGAAGTGGCAAAGGGTGCCGGGAATAGTCTAATAATGCTACACAGGGAATGAGTAGACACTAAGCTGTTTGGGACAGGAGCCTTGCCTTCCATTATGTTTTTACAGCACCTAACACGTTGGCTCTACTAGAAACAACAGAATTTACCAAAATGGCATTTGGCTTTATCGGGACAGGTTCACAACAGTTTTGGAAGAGGAAGACTATGCAAGAAACAGCAGAACAGTCCTAAAATAGTGGAAGAAATTATCAAGAGTTGTGTAAATTTACAATCACATGAAGTCCTTATTATCAAGACTAGCTGTTATTCTAAAAGACTTTCTCTAGTTCAACTACAAGTTATTGGACTTGACATAGGAATTGCTAGGTGAAATTGCATGGCTTGTTACATAGGAGTTCAGGGCAAATGATCATGAAAAGTCGTTCTGGCCTTAAAATCTATGAATCCAACACAAGCCAATGGCTGACTGGGAAGCATCTCTCTTTATTCAGAAATGGCTCTGCAACATACGATATGACAAGATATCACACTGCAGACTATGCCATAGTTTTACTCCAGATTTTGTTCAGACATCAGTATCTCAAAAGAAGACCGAATTGCTATAGAACAACCACTAGAAATGGGAGCTCTAGAGCTTGTGGTTCCTGGTAAAGAAAAAATCAGTTTTCTCTGTTTAATGAGTTTGAAAGAATATGCAGGAGGATGTGTTTTGATACTGTTCCTCTAAAATGAACCTGGCACACACAGACCACGTCATCCCAGTTACAGAATGATGTATCAGGTTCCTGAGACTAGACTGTATCTCTGCCTCCATAAATCTCTCTTATTCCATCTTTTGACCGTGTTAAGCATTTCTATGAAAATTCTGGAAGTAGCATTTATTTTGTGTGTAATTCCAGGGATTAAGAAACCCTCTTCGAGACTCTTGTCAGAACATTGTGAATGGGTATGGTAGCAACTTGTAAACTGTGTGTCTCTACGATGGCTTGCAGTTTTAAAGCAACGTGATACCTCTTAATAGCTAATTCCACAGGAAATGCAATAGATGCAAGAGGGAAAGTTTCAGAAATATCAGAATGCAATGGCTCTAGGCCAGAGAAGAGGCGTTGTTACCACGTGAATTCTCTTTTGAATACTGATTGTGACAGAATAAATGTCACTAGGAAAACAAAAAACCCAAACCTTTTCTGGACTTGCAAGCAGCTGTGGAAAGTCTGTGCCTAACTCAAGATAGGGCGTGGTCCAGCTGATTTTCACTCAGTGTGAAGGGGAGCCTTAGTTATTAATCTTTAGCAAAGGCTGCTGGGAGGGGAAAGAGGGGTTTGCAGCCATATATAATACAGGGCTACCTGACTCGAGGGGTGCCAGGAGGAGCGGCAATACGAGAAGGGTGGGCTGCTCAAGGAGTGCCAGGAAAAGGCAACACCAGATCAGAGTGCTAACTAGATTGAGGACATGCAGGACCTTGAAAAGCAGGTGCTGATTTTGGGCACACAGGCTGGGGCCTGTTTCCCTAGAGAGACTTTGGATTTCCCAGAAAAGGAAAAAAGACATGGGGTACAATGAACATGGGCAGTTTTGAGGAAAAGAGACTGAAAGCAACTGTGAATGGCCATGCAGTTGAAATACTAGCGTGTCTGTTTAAAGAACTGCTACGTCCCTGGCTTCCTCTTTCCCTCCATTTCTGTGATGGAGACACTGAGAGCAAGTGTCTTGCATGGCATCATTCATTATAGATAGAAAAAAAGATTTTGTACCAGGACTCCTCTATTCTGCTCCATGTGAAGGATCATCCCCGACTATGTTCTCCAGGGCTTTGTCTGCTGTAATTCCAAATGTCTCAAATTATAGGGCACCCACATTATAATAGTGCATTAACAGGGCCTGAAAAATGTACCTGGCAATTCCTAGACCTAGGACTAAATCGTTCTAAGCCAGGGTGAAAAATGCTTGTCCTGCCTCCTTCAGTTTAAAGGAATGAATCAGTGGGGTATGACACTTTATAGTAATTAAATTTAATAGCTGTAGTATTGTAATAATATTTTCAGTCAGCTTTCTAATTAATAAATTTAAATATGGAGAACTCTCTACTGCGCAGAGGCACAGGAGGTGCATGTCAGCAGCCTTTAGCAGACAGCAGTGTATCACCTTACAGTTGGCTCATGGTTGGAGTGTTTAAAGGTTCTTGCCAGCCATGAGGACTAAAAGATTTTTGAGCTAAAACTTACCTTTTCTGCAGACCTCCAGGAAAGCTTCAGTGAAAAAGTCAATTTTTTCAAGGCCTGTGCATTAATTTCTTGTATTGACAAGAGTTAAGTCCTCTGGGCTGCTGGATAGTGGAAATATCTAGTATTATTACTCGTAGTCTAGTAAGAGAAGGGATTGTCTTCAGTTTGTTTCATATGGATGTCAATAAACAGTTCTGATAGTAATTTGAATATTTTCCTCCATAATTGCTCAGATTTGAATGCATTCTAGGTATCAGTCTCTGTTGCAAAGATTATCTATGCAGCTTTTTCTGTGGCACACTGTGCTTTGTGCACCATATAGGGTCTGTTGGCTTCTCTGGGGTTGGGAGATGGGTTACAGGTTAGGTGCCCAAACAGTTCTGTATATTCTGAATACAATTTTGCTAATTTGTTATGATGAACACTGTCAAGGTTCCTTCCCCACTCTGAACTGTAGGGTACAGATGTGGGGACCTGCATGAAAGACCCCCTAAGCTTATTCATACCAGCTTAGGTTAAACGCTGCCACCACCAAAGTGTTACGCAAAGAGCAGGGGAAGTGCCCACTTGGAAACGTCTCCCCCCCCCCCCCCCCAAATATCCCCCCAAGCACTATATCCCCTTTCCTGGGGAAGGCTTGATAAAAATCCTCACCAATTTGCATAGGTAAACATAGACCCAAACCCCTGGATCTTAAGAACAATGAAAAGTAATCAGGTTCTTAAAAGAAGAATTTTAATTAAAGAAAAAGTAAAAGAATTACCTCTGTAAAATCAGGATGGTAAATACCTTACAGGGTAATCAGATTCAAAACATAGAGAGTCCCTCTAGGCAAAACCTTAAGTTACAAGATGATACAAAAACAGGAATATACATTCCATTCAGCACAACTTATTTTATCAGCCATTTAAACAAAACAGAATCTAACACATATCTAACTAGATTGCTTACTGACTTTTTACAGGAGTTCTGACCTGCATTCCTGCTCTGGTCCCGGTAAATGCATCACACAGACCGAGAGAACCCTTTGTCACCCCCCTCCCCCTGCGCAGCTTTGAAAGTATCTTGTCTCCTCATTGGTCATTTTGGTCAGGTGCCTGCGAGGTTATCTTAGCTTCTTAACCCTTTACAGGTGAAAGGGGTTTTTCCTCTGGCCAGGAGGTATTAAAGGTGTTTACCCTTCCGTTATGTTTATGACAAACACTGTGTTATTGTGTTTGATATTCAGTGCAGAGGACATCATATAATATATCTCTAAGCATCTTAATCACAGCTCTTCATTTTTCTCTTAGGTTTTACTGGCACTTTGTGTGAAGAGAATATCAACAACTGTGACCCTGACCCTTGCCACCATGGTGAATGCCAGGATGGAATTGATTCGTACACTTGTGTCTGCAATTCTGGGTACATGGGTGCCATATGCAGTGAGCAGGTAGATGAATGCCAGAGTAACCCCTGCCTCAATGAAGGACGCTGCATTGACTTGGTGAATGGCTATCAGTGCAACTGTCTCCTGGGCACTTCAGGTACATAAAGCATAAGATGGCAGGGCAGATAAAACTCAAGACTTTAAAAAAAGTCACACTCTTATCAGAAATGATCATTTTTTATCTTCATGTAGCTAGTCATTTACTTCCCTTTTTATAATCTTAAATTTCTAAAGTGGGTCTTTTGTACTTTAGTTAGATAATTGTTAGCAGGAAGTATCAGTGTAAAATATGAAATACTAAGAAATTTCACACTTAAAATGCTCATCTGTGCTGCAAAGTGCAAGTCCAGGGCCTCATTAGCATCCTTACAGTGAGAAGACAAACATAAAATTGATAAACAAATAGCTCATGCTGTGTTTGCAACCAGCACCACTGTCTAATGGATTGAACATCTGTGAGTCAAGGATGCTACAAGGCTTTGACCCATCCTTTTTAATCTAAGTATTAGTAAGGGCATTCTGTTTGGGAAAATTGCTATAGGGAAAAAAATAAAATATTGAGAATTAAAGGGCCCTGATCCTGCAAACACTTAGGCAGTAATATAATGTCACTCTCACAAATGATCCTGAAGTCAATGGGACTACATTGCTAAAATTATTTTCTTTTTTTTAATTACAGACTTTAATGGCATGAAATCTGCCACTTTGAAACAACTTTTATTTCAGTGTTAAGAGTTTAGCCTTTCATACATTAACAAACTGGAATGTACACCATAACACATCGAAGATATTGCAGCATCAGACTTGATGCTGTTGAAAGCTTTACTTGCACATTTAGTTAGAGCTACACTTTTCTCTCCACTGTTCTTGCTACAGTTTTTGCTGTAACAATACAAGTAGTGTTTGTTGTACTCTGTATACTTAACTTGGGCAGTATTCTCTCTTACAACTAATTCACTTCTTCCCCATCCTCAGAATTGAGGCAGTCCCTCTCAGACTGTACACAGGTAAAACAGCAAAAATATTTTTCTTGTGTCCAAAATGGCTGATTCTTATGCTGGAAGGCTGCTGATTAGATACAAGGAAACAAATTCTCCTGTTACTCATTGACTCTATTCACCTTAATGGAGTTTCACCACACTAATAGACGAGGACTCAGAGCACCACGTGCTGATATCTAATCATATGCATCCCCTTGTCATGCCTAAGCAATTTGACTACTGCAATTTGAATTTGGCTGTTTTCAGGAAACTTACAGCATTGTTGTTTGTATGTTAGGGTCGGTCTGGTTTTCACTTGAATTTCATCACATTTATTTGCAGGGGTGAACTGTGAGAATAACTTGGATGACTGTGCAAGTAACCCCTGCATTTATGGAGTCTGTATCGATGGCATTAATCGCTACGATTGTGTCTGCAAGCCTGGAGTTACAGGTAAAATGTACTTTCATTTAACTAAAAGAAAAGAGTACTTGTGGCACCTTAGAGACTAACCAATTTATTTGAGCATAAGCTTTTGTGACACTTCAAGTGAGCTGTAGCTCACGAAAGTTTATGCTCAAATAAATTGGTTAGTCTCTAAGGTGCCACAAGTAGTCTGTATTCGCAAAAAGAAAAGGAGTAACACGGCTGTTACTCTGAAACCTTTCATTTAACTGATATTTGTCCTCAGTTTTGCCTTGAAGATAATCATCTCTCCCCTAGGAGGATGGTCTCTTCCTTCTAAGGCAGGGGTTCCCAAACTTGGTTCATGGCTTGTTCAGGGTAAGCCCCTGGCGGGCCACGAGACACTTTGTTAACCTGAAAACGGTAGCTGAAGTGGTGGCCTGGCCTGCACTGCTTTCCGCAGCTCCCATTGGCCAGGAACAGCGAACTGCAGCCACTGAGAGCTGCAAGCGGCCATACTGTAGATGCTCAGGTAAACAAAGCGTCTCGTGGCGCACCAGGGGCTTACCCTGAACAAGCCGCGAACCAAGTTTGGGAACACCTGTTCTAAGAGAAATTCTTTGTTCATTGATAGCAAATGGCCTATTTGATGTCTCAAGAAATAATTCATATTCTTAATGAGTCTCAGTGTCTCTTAATTTCAGCGCAAATTCTGCCCATTGGCTAAAGAAATGTCCTAACTTGGTGCCATGAATTGTAATTCTTTTGGGGTTATTTAGTCCAATTCACATGACTCTGGATCATTATTTCTTATGAAGCTAAGTCCCAGTCAGTGGGTTTACTTACAGTTTCTTTATTGGAACAATAAAGTTGTACATCATAGGAAGGGGTCTCTGTTTGAACAGAACTTGGAAAATTGGGCCAACTTGTATACAAATTAAATGTTTCCCCTTCCTTCTGCAAATATGAAACATTCCGTTAGTTTTATAATGTGCACAGCTACTATCCAGCTAGTATTGGTACAAAAGTCCCCATCAGCCAGCCTACTTGGATGGAGTTTATTTCATGGTTTAAATTGTTCTGTTTGTATTAAAATCATTTGTATCCTGCAAATGTACTAATTGAAAGAAATATTTTTGGCCCATTGTTTTAGTGATCTGAACTAAACATCACAGCAGACCAGCACCAATGCTCCTAATATTTTATGCAATGTTGTAGCTGGGTTAGTCCCATGATATTAGAGAGGCAAGGTGGGTGAGGTAATATATTTTATTGGACTAGCTTCTGCTGGTGAGAGACAAGCCTTTGAGCTTACACAGAGCTCTTCTTCAGGTCCTATGGTCTTTGTCTAAAAGGTCAATACATGCTTTGCCTGCTGTGAGCCAGACTGCATAATGGATTCATAAAATTAATGCACATGAGGGAACATGCTGAATGTCCTGTTAAAACAATCCCTTCAGCTAATATGTCACTATTTTTACTGAAAGATTCCAATCAGAACTAATCCAAAATCTCTTCTCAGAAATAGCCCCAAAAAGATATTACTAATTTTATGCATTTCTATTGACAAATCTTCTTTAACTTCCACCTGAAGGAAGGAAATTCACTTAAAAAAAAATATGGAGGCATAACTAAGCCCAAAGGGAATGAGGTATCATAGAATATCAGGGTTGGAAGGGACCTCAGGAGGTCATCTAGTCCAACCCCCTGCTCAAAGCAGGAAAAATCCCCAACTAAATCATCCCAGCCAGGGCTTTGTCAAGCCTGAGTTTAAAAACCTTTAAGGTAGGAGAATCCACCACCTCCCTAGGTAGCCCATTCCAGTGCTTCACCACCCTCCTAGTGAAAAAGTTTTTCCTGATATCCAACCTAGACCTCCCCCACTGCAACTTGAGACCATTACTCCTTGTTCTGTTATCTGGTACCACTGAGAACAGTCTAGATCCATCCTCTTTGGAACCCCCTTTCAGGTAGTTGAAAGCAGCTATCAAATCCCCCCTCGTTCTTCTCTTCTGCAGACTAAACAATCCCAGTTCCCTCAGCCTCTCCTCATAAGTCATGTGTTCCAGTCCCCTGATCATTTTTGTTGCCTTCCGCTGGATGCTTTCCAATTTTTCCACATCCTTCTTGTAGTGTGGGGCCCAAAACTGGACACAGTACTCCAGATGAGGCCTCACCAATGTCGAATAGAGGGGAATGATCACATCCCTCGATCTGCTGGCAATGCCCCTATTTATACATCCCAAAATGCCATTGGCCTTCTTGGCAACAAGGGCACACTGTTGACTCATATCCAGCTTCTCGTCCACTGTAACCCCTAGGTCCTTTTCTGCAGAACTGCTGCCTCGCCATTCGATCCCTAGTCTGTAGCTGTGCATGGGATTCTTCTGTCCTAAGTGCAGGGCTCTGCACTTGTCCTTGTTGAACCTCATCAGATTTCTTTTGGCCCAATCCTCTAATTTGTCTAGGTCCCTCTGTATCCTATCCCTACTCTCCAGTGTATCTACCTCTCCTCCCAGTTTAGTGTCATCTGCAAACTTGCTGAGGATGCAATCCACGCCATCCTCCAGTTCATTAATGAAAAAAAACGGCCCCAGGACCGACCCTTGGGGCACTCCCCTTGATACCGGCTGCCAACTAGACATGCAGCCATTGATCACTACCCATTGAGCCCAACAATCTAGCCAGCTTTCTCTCCACCTTATAGTCCATTCATCCAGCCCATATTTCTTGTTCCTGACCACTCTTGCCTTTGGACCTCCTCTAGCTTTGGGTGCCATGTTAGCCGCCCAATGACCTTCCTGCTGTTGTGCTGTTAAAATACTTCAGCACACTTGTGAATCAGAATATTCCAGTATTCAGGACCTGCAGTTTCCTTCAGGTCAAGGGCACGAGCTGGAGTGTGAAATAGATGATTCACTTTTTAAGGCCTGGAACGTTGGGTTTTTTTAAACTTATTGTAGTGCCCAATCTATGCCAGTCACTTTGCAGACTCACAGGAAGGAACAGACCCTTGAGGAACTTGCAGTCTAAGCATAGATGGCAAGTAGGCAGGGGTTAGGGAAAATAAGAAGCAGTATACTCTTTTATTTAATATACACAAGATCTAGATGCACTGCAGGCATTATGGCAGGAATGGGTGGGGATTCAAGAAATACTGAAATGTGGAAACGGTAACTGCCTATCTGATAAACCCAGGAAGGTTGCACCAGCCATAGTACAAGTATCAGGCGGTAGCCGTGTTAGTCTGTATCCACAAAAACAACAGTCCAGTGGCACCTTAAAGACTAGCAGATTTATTTAACAAATAAATCTGTTAGTCTTTAAGGTGCCACTGGACTGTTTGTTGTTTTTGTGGATACAGACTAACACGGCTGTTAGTAATCTGTTAGTAACGAATAAATCTGTTAGTCTTTAAGATGCCACCAGGCAAAGTACAATTACGTAATTTTCAATCCTCCTAAAGAATGTATATAATTTTGTTCCTGTGGCAATTCTGTTGTAGCTCTTTAACTGTTCCAGAAGGCTTATGAGATGTAGATGCTCTGCTCCTGATACCAACACCCCTATCTTTCAAAAATGTTGAATGCTTTAAACTCCCATAGTCTTAAACCTGAGTCAAAGCTGTCGTACCTTGCCGTATGTTGACTTTGTATTGATGATGAGTCACTGAATCTTGACAAATGTTTCTGTATGTATGCATGGTAAAGTTGTGTGTGAGAAATACTCGTTAACAAGTAATATTCTTTTCAGGTCCAAGGTGTAATATTGATATTGATGAATGCATCTCCAGTCCCTGTCATAATGGTGGAACATGTGTAAATGAAATGAATGGATTTCGGTGTCTGTGTCCTGAAGGCTTCCATCAACCCAGCTGTCACTCACAAGCTGATGAATGTCTTAGTAACCCTTGTGTACATGGAAACTGCACAAATGATGTCACTGGGTGAGTTCTAGCATCGTGTTTAGTGCTTTGAGATCCTTGTGTACAAAATGCTATATACATGCAAAGTATTCAGTAGGTTTGGGCTTTTTGACTATAAAATCTTTATTTTTAAGACCAGTTTCTAAACACTTCTCTCCAATGTTTTTTATGGAAAAATCTGCCTCAGGCCTTGACCACTGGTGAGTGATAAGAGCAGGAGGGCACTGACACATATGGAGTGTTTCTGTGCTTGAAAGTAGTTGGTTTTGATGGGATTTCTTCCTTGCATCTGGAGTGCCATATGCTAAATGTGTCATTTGCAATGAAGAAAATTGACCTTTTTGTTCCTGCTTGGTTCTCTTATTGGTTGGTTGCCCATTGGGCTTATTGTTAATGAGCAGTCCCAGCTTCTCTAAACACCTTTGAATGACAGTTTTTCAATAAATACCCTAAATATCATCTGCTGTGAAGATTCTGGTTCTCCCCAGTTTATTTCTTAATTAGACAACTGTCCAAACTTGTTTATATTGCAGCTTATCATGGCCACGTCACAGTCACCAGGGGCTAGCTGCAGCTCATCCCAGGTAGTTTTCTGTGCTATTCTAACACAGAGCCTCTGGCTGGTCATACAATCTTGCCCCTGCCATTCTTTATAGATTCTTATGCCATGCTTATCATCGTAGTATCTGAGCACCTTCTAGTAGTACATTAAGTGCTGTGCCTCATATGTGCTTTGTTCTCTCATCTCTCCCCCGGAGAAAAATTGTGTGTGCAGTGCAGGGCTTAGTTTTGGTAGGGTTTTTATTGTACATGTGGCTGTGTGTTTATATTAGAGAATACAGGTGAAGTGTGACTCACCCTTGGAGTGGTCTGGGATGGTCCTTAGTTCCTGCGGGATTTCTTTCGAAACTCTTAGACTGGCCCTTGAGAAAGTTCTGCCTGGCACACAGACAAACTTTACCTCAATTGTAAAGTGTTTTGTTGTGCCTGAGGAGTAGAGTTGTTGACCCCGGTTTTCATCCTGGATCTTTAGGTCGTCTTTTCGATATTCTGGTTCTGAGCCCTTGTGCACCTTTAAGATAAGGATGAGAACTGGATATTCTAGGGGAAGTCAGCATAGAGAGCAGAGGACAGATTTAGTGGTCTTGCGGTATCCCGTATTGTTGAGAGGCACTGCAGTGTTCTGTACTAGCTGGAGTTTCATAGGGGCTGAGGGCTTTATGCCCAGATATGTCACATTGTTGCAGTCCAGCCAAGGGGTGGTAAAAGCATGTACAACAGGGGCGAGGTCATCATCTGCCAAGATGGGGCAGAGTCTCCTAGCCAACCAGAGATGGTGACACAAAGCATTACTTGCATATGCTGCTAGGTAAGAGCCTAGGGTCCGGGAAGAACATAAGAGCCCTCCTAAACAGACTGAATCAAATAATTGTGAACCTTCAATCAGAGGAGACTGCATTGTGGCTGAAAACTCTTCAGAATGCTTTTCTCTGCTCCTAACATCACCTCTGTCTTGCTCGGGTTCAGTTTCAGCCAGCTGTTCTTCATCCATGAGCTGATCTCATCCAAGCACTGGGCCATCTTGGTGGTACTGGTGTATGGTGAAGGATAAATAGAACTGTGTTGTCGGCATATTGCTGGCACAAGAATCTATGTCCTCTTTATCTGTTCAGATGGCTCCGTATAGGTGTTAAATAAGACTAGAGAGTGAATTGATCCTTTTGGAACTTCTGTAGATGCAGCAGTGCAGTTTCCTGTTACTGTTTATGTCCCTACCGGATGGATTTAAACCATTTTAGAGTGCTCCCCTGGACCCATCATGTCTCTTAGGCAGAACTGCAGTATCTCATGGCTGGCCATGGGGAATGCTGCAGAGAGACCCAGGAGGCTGAGATTGGATGTCTGCCCTCTATCCACTGACAGCAGGAGTTCATCCAGCAGTGCCACTGAAGCAATTTCAGACCCATATCCTGCCCCGAATCCAGATTGTGCCAGGTCTGGAATATTAGCTTCAGTTAGATGGCCTGTGGCTAGCGACGCTACGAGCTTGCTCAGGAGTGGGAGATTGATACTAGACAGTGCCCAGCTAGAACCAACGTGTCCAGGGCAGGTTTCTTCAGTACTGGTCACACTATTGCATGCTTGAAGGAGGAAGGAAAGATTCCTTCTCTGACTGAGTCATTGGGTATTTTGGTCAGGAGTGGCACCATGAGTCTCTTTCATAAGCCTGGGGTGGGTTCAAGCTCCTTTAGGGTTTCCAGTCTTCCTTAAGGAGTGAATCTGCTTCACTCCCAGAATGCAGGCAGGCTGTTGTTGGTTGGGTACAGGTGGAGAGGGCCCATGTTGTTTGAGAAGCTGTTTGTAGTAAGATGAGGCCCTGAAACATAAGCCCTTGTATCAGAGGCCCAGTATAAGGTCTAAAGCCTGAGCTAAAGTAATGGTCAAGACTTCGCTAACATAAAGCAAAGTTAAGCTGTGAGCCAGAGGCAGGCCCTGCTCACAGAAACTGGCAAGGAAAGGGCTGATGCTGCAAGAAGATACCTAAAAGGTACTGGACACTAGATATCAGAACACTCCAATACTTTCACATTCCACATATATAACGAGGAACAAGCTGACCCATCCTAAAGACAGGGGCAAAAGGGTTATATGATGGATAGAGTTGTTTTGTTTGAAACAACATGTACAAGGTGAGAGGCAGCATCTTGCTACGTAGAGGGGTTGTACCTTGTTAAGTAGAGGGGTTGCACCTCAATATGTCAGGAGTGATGTGTAACTTGTTTGTACATCCCTGGGGCAGTGTCTTTGTCCGGCCTAGGGGGCAATGGAGTGTCCATTGTCAGGGAGCACATATGTACTAGCAGAACTGTAGACATCTGATCCGGGGAGCTAAAGACTGTGTTTCGTTTAACAATAAACTTGGCTGGGTGTCTTCGTACCTTATCGGAGTCTGTGGTCATTGGGGGTTCTCTCGGGGTCTGCTGTGTCAGCTATCTGCGCAGAGCTGGGGCAGCACACAGAGGGAACACATGCACATAGCTGACTGTTATCCACATTGGACAGAGCAGAGCACCACACCAGTGGCATCTGACAACACCATTCAAATGTGAGTGATCTTTGTAGCACAGCAGGATGATGGTTCTTTGCAGCACTTAGTTCTGGGCTCTGGTGCAGGCTGTAAGCACTCAGAATTGATTAACCTGTTTACCACCCTGGATAGCTCCTTAGGGCAGCTACTATGGAAGCTCATAGGAAGATTCTCTTGATCTGTAATGCAGCCTCAGCCTAGGCTTAAAGAAATTCTTTCTCTCAACCTTAATTTTCTGCCATCATCTCTTGAGTTTCTGCCCCTCTTCATTTGGCACAGGATGCCAGAAAACCAAGGAGATCTGTGTGGGTGATGTGAGGGGAGGGGCATTGTGTCAGTGGTTGAGGCTAGAGTAGAAAGATAATGATTCACCAGATCCTTGATTCCTTGTCCTGTGAATGGAGTGCTGCTGTCCTTTATTAAGCTTTGGAATTTGATGGAGTGGATTGCCACTTCTCTTGGCTGCTTTCATCTGGAATTGCTTCACTTCATCAGCTCTCTCTATTTGGATTTGAAAGCCATCTTTCTTCCTTGCTTGTACCTTGTCATTTCTTTAGCTTCTACTAAACATTTTGAGATGGCTTGCCAAGAAAAGCGTGATGTGGAAAAAAGCTGTATTTTATTAAGATAACTAATACTGGGCATGTAGCTTTAAAGATTGAGTTGGTTTTAATATTAAGGAAATTGTATCACTGGTGTGACTAAGGTAAAAATGATTCATGAATCTTTCTAACGAAAATTCATCTCCATGTCCCTCCCCTTTCAGGTTATCTACCTGCCTAGTCTTGTGGATAGAACAGCTGCTTCAGAGTAGTACTGAAACATGCTATTTTCTTTCAGATACATATGTCTCTGTGACATTGGTTGGGTTGGAACAGACTGTGAAGTAGAAGAGAACGCATGTCTGTCAAACCCATGCCAGAATGGAGGAATTTGTGACAGTCTGGTGAATGGATACAGATGTACCTGCAGGAAAGGATTCAAAGGTGAACTTGAAGGATGACTTTTTGAGCTCTGTTGTCTTCCATTTTATTGCATCTTAGTGCAACAATCTTCTTACTAAACTAAATGAAACATGAGGGATAATCTCAATACCATCCTCTGAAATTTAAAATTCGAGTGATATTTGAATTGAAAACAATCTGATAATATAGGCATGATACAATTATAGATGTAATTCCTGTCGAAAAATAGTGTTTGTAAGTCTATTACAAAGAGCAGGGAGTTTCTCCGTAATTATGGTTCAGACTTGTTCTCTATTAGAGCACCAATTTTGGCACTCCCTCTAAATTAAAAGCCCTTTCCACTGCAGACATTAGAGGTCTGACCTATGGCCTCCTCAGGCATTTTTCCCACATTGGAGGTGGTTGACACAATTAACTCTTGAGCAATGAGACTCGTAAGAATTTTCACCACATTAACACCTATTAACTATTTCCACATCTCTTGTCTTAAAAGTGGCTAATTAACTTAATTGAATAGGTCTTGACAAGGTTTAACGCACTGGACTGGCTTTTTAACCAGAGTATGTGACTGGTGAATTAGGAACATAAAAATGGCGTGTCCGACAGTTGACTTTGAAGGTAACCAAAACCCAAATAATTTAGGACTATGTCAAAAACACTTGAACCACAAGCTGGAAATGCATAGAAATTTAATGCAGACTACAGAGCACATGTTCTATGTACAGAGCACTCAGTAAGCAGATGGTCTCATTCTATACCCGATGAAGTTTTATAGTGGTTTTCAGGAGTAGCCCAGTGTGGAGAACATTGCAAAATACAGTCTTCCTGTGACAAAGGCAAAGATACTTGTGGAGATGGTGATATCTGGAAAAGTCATAATGTTCTTGCTGAGGCAAATGAAAGCACTCCTGACCATTTAGAGTGACCAGACGTCCCGATAATATTGGGACCGCCCTGCTATTAGGGGCTTTGTCTTATATAGGCAACTATATCACCCAGCCCCTGAAAAACAAAAGTGTCCCGATTTTTTACACTTGCTGTCTGATCACCCTGTGACCACTGGTGCTGTCAAGGGGCAGCTGTAGATCCAACCAGAGTCAGAAGCAGCCTCAGCATAGCGGGCTGGACTAGCTGACCTTTTGGAGTCCCTTCCAGCCCCACATTTCTCTGAATATGGTGTGCAGACTCAATCAATCACAGGAGCTTGCATTCTGAGCACCAGATATTTTTACCATTCCGCAGCAGTGGCATTTGCCACAGAAACGCATCCCTTGCTATGTTTCAGAGTAGCAGCCACGTTAGTCTGTATTCGCAAAAAGAAAGGGAGTACATGTGGCACCTTAGAGACTAACAAATTTATTTGAGCATAAGCTTTCGTGAGCTACAGCTCACTTCATCGGATGCATTGCTATGAAAGCTAAACTTTCACTTAAACGTTCAGTGTGTTGCACACAAAAATGAACAGCTTTTAAGAGTCTGCATGTGACTTGGCTTGGTTAGTTTCTTCTGACAATCATGTCACATACACAGACCTGGCCAAACATCAAAAGGGTGAGAAAAGAGGAAAATGAAAATGTCAGAACTGAAAAATGTAGCAGGAACGTAATGCTAGCAGAGGAGGAAGTAAAAGGATGGGAAGTAAGGGAATAATAACAGGAGAGCAAAATACTAAAACTTTCCCTAACCCCCAGCATCATGAGTATGGGGTCTGTCTGAGTGAAACAGACAGACTCTACCTCTCTCTTTTAAATGCTGCCATCTTTCCACTACTAAGCTGCTCACAGCCTGTCTAGGTCACCCAGAGGTTCCTCTCTAAACCTGCTATCTGCTCCAGACCCATCGCCCTGGGTGACTGACTGCTGTAGCCTCCTGTCCTCTCTCCTTCCCCCAAAATACCTCAGACTATTTGGGTCACAGTGATTTAACCACCTCTTGTAGCCAACACCAGGTAGAACAGCAGTGATCTTCCCCTCCTCCAGCATGGATTACAGTCCACTTCCCTCTGGATAATCCTTTGGATTATAATCTCTTCATTTTTCCTTCTTAGGTATAATAAGCCCTTAACAATTTTCCCCTCTGGTTTCCTCTTGTAGGAGTGAACTGCCAGCTTGTGCTGTCTCCCTGCTCTCCTGATCCATGTGAGAACTCTGGAATCTGCCAAGAATCTCCTGACTCAGAGGGCTACACCTGCCAGTGTGTTGCTGGCTGGGAAGGTAATGGAATGGGGAGGGACACTCTTCCATTCTGAGTTTAAGCAGCAGCATGACTGCAGTTGCATCACTGGAATCTTAACCTCCAAGGTCTTGTTCTAAAACCTTTCTTGTTTCAGGTCAGAGATGTACAGTGGATATAGATGAGTGTGTGTCAAAGCCTTGCAAGAATCATGCTGTGTGCCATAACACTCAAGGCAGTTACTTGTGTGAATGCCGCCCAGGCTTCACTGGAGGAGACTGTGATAGCAACATTAATGACTGCCTTTCAAGTGAGTGCAAAATGGCTAGTTCTCTGAAACAGGCAATTTCCTATTTGCCCTAGAAACAACTTTGCTGTGGTACTGATGACTGCTATTGGTAGATGCACTTAACAGTTTCTGTTGTTATCCTTTATTTCAAACATGTTCAACTTTGTGAAACTTCCATTTTTGGAGCTGAAATGCCCTTTGCTTGCTCTCTGATGGAAGCTGGCTGTAGTATTTAAAACAGTAGGAGTTATGCTCAAGTTTTGAATTTAAAAGTGTAAAAATGTTCTACACACATTCATAAGGGACACCATCAAATTGAGATTCACATCTGTCTGAAAATGTTGTGCCTACTGAAGTGAAAGTAACGTCTTAGATAGCCAGAAGTAAAGAAACTAACTATACCGTCAGATTTTTCTCTTCCTGAACCCATCCTTTATAAACGACAGAGGAACAGAAAAACACTTCATGTTTTTCGGGAAGATTTGTGTTTAAAAGTTCACGTTTTACAGCTTTACAGAGCTGTATCATAAACTGAATTTTCTTAAATTAGTGAATTATTTTAAAAATTGACAATGTCCTTTTTAAGAAAGTTTCATTTTTTGCAGAAATAACTCAGACAAATAGCAAAGAGCTAAGCTTTCGGGGAAATGATTTAAATGTATGAAGTTTCCAGATAGGGTTCTAAGCATGTATGGTAGTAATGTTCACCCAAGGGAGATTAGTGATTCTCCAGATCCATCTCTCAAATGCTGTTGCAGAGACAGATTTAGCATCTCTGGTTCAGCCTCTTCTTTTGAATGCCTTCTTCTGAACAAAGAGATAGAAAAGAGTCAGTATTAATAAAATGTTATTTTGATTTGGTGTACCAATCTTGTAGACTTGTCTCCTGGAATGATGGCTTTAGATGGTTAGCTCTGTCCCTGTCCTGGACGCCAATGTAAAATGACACTTGTATATGCTACATTTAAAAATGTATTTGTCTTGCCTGTTTTGATAGTTATAAAATTTCTCTCAATTCTTAAGTATTCTTCCCTGTCTCATGGTAAAGTCAGGAGATTTGTCTAACACATATCCCTATTCATTAAAACACACCCAGCAAGAAATTAAGAGACTTTGCAAACTTCTCCAAATGAAGTGGGCTATGGTAGTAATGAAAACTTTCCTCCTGTGGGGCCAAGAGTGTTTTTAACCCCAGAACCAAATAACCTATCCAATAGTGGAGCCAAAGTGATGAGCTGAGTCCCCTGAACTTGTTTGTAGATATGCTGAGCAGACAACTGAAATGTCTAGCTTTCAGCTGCAGTCATAAAGGGCTGGCTGCCATAGGCACAGTCCTTTATAGCTGCCAAGGGTCTGGCTTTTATGTCCTTGTCTCTGCAATAGTCCGATGAGCTTTAAATGGGTGCAGGTGCTCCCTCTTACACTGCAGACTTTAAAGATATGAAGATAATTCTCAAATGGTGAATCCTTGGATGCATATTGTGTAATCTTTAATTCCATAATTAAAGCCTCTGTCTTGATGCACCTGCACAAGAAGACAGAATACAAATTGTACTGATGTTTAGTATTTCTTCACTAGAGTTTCTAACTGTGCAGCCTTAATTTTGCTTTTCATTTTTGAAATGGGTATTGTGGCAGCATAGATCAATTCCCTATTGTGCTAGGTGCTCTCCAAATGTAACAAAGAAGTTCCTTGCCCCAAAGATCTTACAGCCTAAATATAAGGCAACAGGTGGATGCAGGCAGGGGAGCACAAGAAAACAGTGAGCATGACAGGCTGTGATCTCAGCACAACAGCTGTCTAGCCGTTACATTTTTTCTTAGGAATAATGCCAAGGAGGGACTTGAAGGATGATGAGGTAGCTTTGCAGGTGGCTATGGGAAGCTCCAGCCATATGTCAGGGGCTGCATGGAAGGAAGAACGAAGGTGCTTGATTGAAATTGTAAGAAGTGTTGTGAAGGCTGGCATCTTTGGCAGAGTGGAGGTGGGAGCTGACATCTCAATGGCATGAGAGATGAAAGGTTGGCTAGGGTTAGGCCTTGAAAGTGATGATCAGCAGTTTGCTTGCAATGGAAAAGGTTGAGCCAGTGGGAGGGAGACAAATAGAGGGATGAAAAGGTCAGAGCAACTGATTTAGGAAAATGGTCTTTGCAGCAGCAGCACTGTGAATGGACAGAAGGGGGGGATTGTCCAGGCTGGATAAGAGAAGGTTGTAGGGAATGAGTACCTGGACAAGACTTTTAGCTATTCTGATGGATAGGAAAGGGTTGAGTTGAAGAACACACCTAGGTTATGGATCTGAGTGACAGGGAGGTGCGTGGGTCTTTCAGTGCCCCTATGGGGAGCACCCTGCCTCAGTGCTGCTTCTGAGGGCAACCTTACCGCACTAGACAGCAGCATGGGTTATGCTGGATCAAATCTCAGCACAGATGTATTCAGAATCACAGTGTCTGAGGAAGGGGTTTTGTTGTCTAGAAGCCTGGACAGAGCGCTGTCGGGACAGAGAAGCTACCTTTGGCTGTGTTGTCTGTTTATAGAAGTTTGGGTTGTGAGGGGCTAGGGTTGAGATTTAGTGCTCATGAAGGGAATAGGACCAGAGCTTGGGCATTGATTTTGTTTTGGGTGAATGAGAACCTTGTAAAATAAACCTAAATTCCCAGAAGTATTTTCTTGATCAGAGCCTCGTGTAAAGTTTCGCCCTTTATGGGATAATCCTATAGAATTAATGATCTGGAGGATGGCGTGGATTGCACCCTCAGCAAGTTCGCAGATGACACTAAACTGGGAGGAGTGGTAGATATGCTGGAGGGTAGGGATAGGATACAGAGGGACCTAGAAAAATTAGAGGATTGGGCCAAAAGAAATCTGATGAGGTTTAACAAGGACAAGTGCAGAGTCCTGCACTTAGGATGGAAGAATCCCATGCACCGCTACAGACTAGGGACTGAGTGTCTAGGCAACAGTTCTGCAGAAAAGGACGTAGGGGTTACAGTGGACGAGAAGCTGGATATGAGTCAATAGTGTGCCCTTGTGACCAAGAAGGCTAACAGCATTTTGGGCTGTATAAGTAGGAGCATTGCCAGCAGATTGAGGGACATGATCATTCCCTTCTATTCGGCATTGGTGAGGCCTAATCTGGAGTACTGTGTCCAGACACAAGAGGGATGTGGAAAAATTGGAAGGAGTCCAGCGGAGGGAAACAAAAATGATTAGGGGGCTGGAGCACATGACTTATGAGGAGAGGCTGAGGGAACTGGGATTGTTTAGTCTGCAGAAGAGAAGAACGGGGGGGGATTTGATAGCTGCTTTCAACTACCTGAAAGGGGGTTCCAAAGAAGATGGATCTAGACTGTTCTCAGTGGTACCAGATAACAGAACAAGGAGTAATGGTCTCAAGTTGCAGTGGGGGATATCAGGAAAAACTAGGTTGGATATCAGGAAAAACTTTTTCACTCGGAGGGTGGTGAAGCACTGGAATGGGCTACCTAGGGAGGTGGTGGATTCTCCTTCCTTAAAGGTTTTCAGACTCAGGCTTGACAAAGCCCTGGCTGGGACGATTTAGTTGGGGATTTTTCCTGCTTTGAGCAGGGAGTTGGACTAGATGACCTCCTGAGGTCCCTCCCAACCCTGAGATTCTACGATTCTATGAATTCAAATTATGTCCCTGATATAGATTGGGTCAAAAAAGTGTGTAAAAAGGCACTTGTTTTTGAAATTTTATAGCCCTTTTGCATAAGTGCAGCTGAACCTGGCCCTGCCACGGTATTTGTATATCCATTGTAATACACAGTGTGTTGTTATTGCAGATCCCTGCCAGAATGGAGCTTCGTGTGTGGATGGGGTGAACTCTTTCTTATGCACCTGTCTGCCTGGGTTTCAGGGGGATAAGTGTCAGACAGACATAAATGAATGTCTGAGTGAACCATGCAAGAATGGAGGCACCTGCACGGACTACGTCAACAGCTACACCTGCAAGTGTCAGGCAGGGTTTGAGGGGACCCACTGTGAGAACAACATTGATGAGTGTACCGAGAGGTAAGTATATGTTTAAATATGGAGGGAGGGAGAGAATAGAGACAGAATGCTGTCCAGTGGCTTAAGGCAGTCGTGTTCAGGAACAACCCTGGGGACTGCTGTTTTCCTGCGTGGTGGTGCTGGGACAAGCTTGAGCCTCAAAGACCACAGATGCTTGCCTAGCTTGTGCTTGCAAGAAGGCTATGCTCTCCAAAGGTACCAGCTCATATAGAACTACACGTCTGGGTCTGTGCTTATTGTGCAAGTCCAGGTGGCAAATCCCATAGTTCAGAAGTTTTGGCCCACTGTTACCAGTTACCAGTAGGCTGTGCGCCTCGTGCATGTGGGTATGAATATTGCTCCCTTCCATTTTGTGATCAGTTCCTGCTTGATTCCGCTCAGCAAAGGAGCTTTGGTTGGTGACCCGGTTCCACAGGGAGACACACTTCCAGTGCTGTTGCATTTAGTTAATCTTGTCTCTCTTGTACTCAGCTGAGAAGCATGCATCCTAGTATATTAAGGGAATTGGCTAAAACTTATTGAACCATCCACTTCATATTTTTGAAATACAATGGGCTACTGGGAAGGTACCAGCAGTCTGGAAAGAAAATGAGTTTACATTTACAATGGAGGTTTATGCATAAGATTGCCACATGTGACTGGGTTTTTTTTGGTTAGGATTGCTTTATTGATAGAATTACTAAATTAGTGGATAAAAGGAATGTCATAGATGTAAAATAAAGTATTTGCCACTGTCTCAGTGTAACCTGAAAAATTAATTCATATTGTCTTGGATAGGATCACTGTTCTATGGATTGAAAAGTTAAGACTAAACAAATGAGATTGATTAACCCTGTACCAAGCTGTGGGGCGGGGAGGGTTACTGGTGGGATAATACAGGCATTGGGGGTGGGCCTGATGTTTTTTAACATGTTTGTGAGGAGGGAGTTTGTGAGTTGTGATTGTGAAGAGGGAGTTTACCACTATTGAAATGTGCAGATGGAGCTAAAAAGGAGTTGCCGATACTGAGGAAGACAGGGAAAATACAGACTGAACTAGAGAACTCAAGGTTACGGACTGAAAACAGTGGAAGCTAATTAAAAAATAGAGGCACTATTAAGAGCTTATGAAGAGGCAACTAGGAGGCTTGGGACATAACTCCTCAAATGTTGTATCTGGAAGGGTGTAAGCATCAAGGAGAGGAACTGAGTAGAACTAACTTGGAGTAATGGGACCAAAATTAAGAGAACTTAAACTGGGGGAAAATCTTCCTGAAAGATGTATTAGTCAGCAGCTCCCAAACTTTATTGGTTCATATACATGTGACATTCTCCTCTGGTGTTATCTGGACCAGTGATCTGCTAGGTCACTCCAATCCTTGACTCTGGGAGCCAGCCTTACCCTGCTCTGCTGTGAGAACCCCCCACTCCTGGGCTGTTCACACACGGCCTCTGGCATGTAAGCTGCTCCTTGGATTGTGCAACCGAATGACACTAGCCAATATCTCTGGCCTCAGACACAACCCTAGGAACCTCCGTCTTGCAGTATCCAGTTATGCTCACTGAACACTGCAAGCTTATATGAGTTCATCAATTTAACAAATAAATTGACATATACCAGGCTTCTTATCCCAAGAGGAGTCTCCGACATGCTTCAAACCAAATGCACTGCTTTAGGTAGAATAAACAAACAAATGTATTAACTATGAAAGATAAATTTTAAGTGATTATAAGTCAAAGCATAACAAGTCGGATTTGGGCAAATGAAATAAAAGCAAAATGCATTCTAAGCTGATCGTAACACTTTCAATGCCCTTACAAACTTAGGTGCTTCTCACTACAGGCTGGCTGGTTGCCCTTCAGCCAGGCTCTCCCCTTTGATCAGCGCTTCAGTCGCTTAGTATAGTGTCTGTAGATGTAGGTGGAAGAAAGAGAGAGCATGGCAAATGTCTCACCCTTTTATCATGTTCTTTCTTCCCTCTTGGCTTTGTCCCCACCCCCCTTCAGAGTCAGGTGAGCATTACCTCATTGCAGTCCCAAACTGGCTAAAGGAAGGGGGGTGACTCACTCGAGAGTCCAACAGATTCTTCTGTTGCTGCCTAGGCCAGGGTCCTTTGTTCCTGTGAGGCTGGGCTGGGTTTGTCTCATACCTGCCCTGATGAGGTGTGAACTGCCTCTCTGCTCTTGGAGAGTTTTTGCCTGGGCTTATTTTAAGCCATAAGGATACATTTTCAGCCTCATAACTACGTACATGAAATTATAACCTATAAACTTACTGTAACAACAATGCTCAGTGCATCATGAAACTTCTGAAGACAGCCAACATGACAAACTTTGCATTGGATACCACACAATCATTTTACAAGGATGAACATGGGGGTGCTGGGTGTTCCCCCGAGGTACAGAGCGTCACAATGCCATCTTTTTTAAAAACAAACAAACTTACGTTTGAAGTACCACATGCAGATTTTTCCATTTTGTGGACATTTATTTTAGCTCTTCATAAGTGTGTCTTTAGTATTTCCAGACTGTGTAGTAAAATAAATGTCTAGGGAAGCCTAAAATGTTCTATTATGACATCATTTTCAAGCCCTTCAGGTTGTTAGACAGCGAATCAAAAAGAAACACAATGAAGCAGCCATTATTATTACAATCCGCCATGATTATTATTATTATTTCTCTTTTGTGTTACTGAAATTGCAAGAAACAATCAATACATATTTGTCATTGATATATTTTGGTGTGCTACTGAACTACATCAATGACTTGATTTTTTAACTGTATAATTTAAGTTGGAAGTTTATATGGATTATTGTTGGATATGGGCCAAAATTCATTTTGCTTCCCTTTTACAAAATTTAAATCAAGAAAAATTACAAAACATGTTGAGTAGTTCTCAGAGAAGACAAAAAAGTAAAGGGTGTGCTTGCCTCACGGAACATAGCTGCTTTGTCAGGGGAGAATTGTGAGCTTCAGCCGAAGTTCTGGTGCTACACTGAGGTTCATCCTATACTTGGTGTTAATAGTGATAAAGGTAGAAAAAAGTCTCACATAGATACATAGTGCTGAAGGGCATAACAAAATTTCAAAGCTCTGCCAGAGCAAAGTGCCTCTCTCCGGGCTTGTCTACACTACGCAGCTTTTAGCGACAAAGTCACTAAAAGTCAGCATGTGTGAATGCTCTTCAGGAGTATTTTGTCGGCACTTTTGCCGACAAAATACTTCCAGCGCTCCTGCCGACAAAGCCACGTTCACACTGCCACTTGCGTCAGCAAAACTTTTGTCTTTCATGGAGGGCTTTTTTAAGTACCCGTGAAAGACAAAAGTTTTGGCAACAACTGTGCAGTGTAGACATACCCTCTTTCTCAACCAAAAGTCACAGAGCTGCACTTTGTTGAATTTGAGTTTGAATGCACCATCACATGACAATCACCTCTTCCTTTCCCTTTGCTGAGAAGCCACCTGACAGGGTATTGTCTTGTATTGAAAATGGGTCCCAGATCCATTTCTCACTTGTTACACTGGTGGGAGAGTTTTCATTAAACTAGGTGACCAAATTCAGGCATTTGTCTCTGATCTCAGGAGAGAGGTCAGGATGAATTTTGTGGAGAAGTTTTTGATGATCGCTTCCCAATTCTTTTCTCCTAACTGAAAATAAGCATGAGTTCAACACTCAGGTTTTAATAAAACCTTTAAAGCCTGATCCAGAATCACTATCAGATTGACAGGCAGTTTTAGCAAGTAGTGCCTCACAATGAATACAGCAGCAAGTGAACTTAGCATTAGGTGCCAGTTGAATTTTTGCCAAAGCACCGTGACCAAATTTCCCAGTCAGGGCGTAAGGTCTGTCAGAGCACACAAATGCAATTTTGCCACTCTACACCATTTGCTATGATAAACTCATTCAGTTTGTTAAATTTCTTCTACCATTGAACATCTTGATAGAGATTCAAAAAACAAGAATTCTTTAACGGGTGTTTCTGATTCAAACGTGATTCAATCAAAAAAAGTTGGAGGCATTGGAGGGAATTTAGAGAAAAGCAGCAAAACTAGTAATAGGGTAGATCGGCAAAAGGCATTGATTTGAGGAAAGTTTAAAGGAATTACATATGTAAAACTTGGCTAGGTGCAATAAAAGTGACTCTGTCTACAAAACACAACTGAAAGCTGTGTACACCTGGGAAGCAGAGGTATTACTGAGGAGTAATAGAATCAAATATAGATGAGGAAAATTTAGGCTAATAAGAGATTTAACCTTCTTGAATAGTCTTTCTAGACAAGCAATGGAATCCTTATTGCTTGGATTATTTAAAACTTCAGAGGCCAGGGCTTTGTTCTGCAAATGTAAAGCAGGGGTCACTCCTGTGTGTTCTGGGGTCCATAGCCAGATATTGCAGACTCAGGGAGCAAAATATGGTTTGGTGTCCCCGCTCCCCAAAGCGCACATGGTGCTCTCTGGTCTGAGAAACCTGCCTCACAAACTTGTCTTTGATCAACAAAATAGACTGAGCTTCAGTCTAAAAGGTGACTTGGTACTTATACACTGTGATCTACATGGAGAGGAGAATTCGAACAAAGGGCGAACAAGAGCCAGTTGCTTGGAAGCAGAAGCTAGATAAATTCAAACTGGAAATAAGATGCACCGTTTAAAGTGAGGGTAATTAACCAGGAACAATTTATCCAGGGATATAGTGGATTCTCCATCACTTTGTCTTTAAATTGAGATTGGGTGTTTCTCCAGAGAAATGCTTCTAGCTCAGCCAGAAGTCATGGGCTTGATGCAGGAATCACTTGGTCAAAGTTGCAGAGAGTAAGGCCAGAAGAGACCAACCATTATAATCATCTAGTCTGACCTGCTGTGTAACACAGGCCATAGCATTTCACCAACTCTAACCCCACCACCATGAGAACTCTCCTCTGCTTAAATAGCACTCGTTCCTCTGTATTTTGGTCACATGGTTACACATTGGTATGGAGTGCTTCTGCCCACACTGAACCCTAGCCTCTGGAGAACTAGGCTAGTGGCTCTAGCACAGCACAAAATTCACAGTATGGCAAACAGTGGAGTGGACTGACAAAGCCATAGTAAGTATGCTGTAGGCCCGCCAAGGGACAGAGCAGATGATCCAATCCAGCTCTTTATCTCTCTGTTGTCTGTATCCTATACAAAATCTTTGGCTGTCGGTTAACTTGCGTTTTGTTGTAGCTGAGTTTTGTTTTCATGCTTATTTGTTTTTCAGTTCTTGTTTCAATGGAGCCACTTGTGTGGATGGGATCAACTCCTTTTCCTGCCAGTGCCCGGTGGGGTTCACTGGGGCCTTCTGCCTGATGGAAATTAATGAATGTGATTCCCATCCTTGTTTGAACAAAGGGACTTGTGTGGATAGCCTGGGGACCTACCAATGCATCTGTCCCTTGGGTTACACTGGGAAAGACTGCCAAGTAAGTGGCATTGAGTTCAGACTGTTACAGCAATTATTTTGTCTGGTCCGTTCTCACTTAACATTTTCATTTGAACTGTTACACAGCAGAAAAAGTGTACAGCTGGTGTAGACACAGCTCACTGTGTCTAGTACTTTTTGGGTAACAAAGCCCACAATTAGCTGTAGTAACTATGTAATAACTTTCCTGGTAACTATGCCCTAGTCTACACTGCAAACTTATATTGGTATAACTATGTCACTCAGGAGCATGGATTTTCCACACCCCTGCGTGAGGTATACCGACCTAACCCCTGGTGTAGACAGCGCTGTGTCAACGGGAGGGCTTCTCACATCGACACAGCTACTGCCTCTCGGGGAGGTGGATTACCTATGCTCTCCATTCGCCATAGGTAGCGTTTTCATGGGCATTTGCGCCGCTTCAGCACTATAAGTGTAGACAAGCCCTATGATAGATGCAGTTGTGAGATCCCAAACAAACTAAATTTTTCCACAAAGAGCCAATCAAGGTAATTGAAACAAACATCCTCTCTGGATCACAAACAATCAAAGGAACTCTTGTACGGGAATAACTGACATGATCATCCAGTACGTTAGATTCAGTAAGACTAAAATAGCACAATGAAGCAGTTTTGTATTCAGTAAGTGGGGTTTCCCATTGTACAGTACCTGTAATAAACGTCAAAGCTGCTGCTCTGTTCTGCAAAAGATTCAGCAGTGATTACCAAACATCTCTGCATGAATTTGATTTAACGTGACTGAAGTTTAAGGAAGTGGTAGGAAGCAAGCAATTGAACTGAATTAATCAAAACTGATCACGCTGATAACATTCAAACAGTGTTTGAATTTTACTTCCAAAAGGATTTGTGCTTATCTCAGTCTTGCCACTCAGTTCTTTTAAGTGCAGAAAATCTATTTGTATTAGTTCAAAATCAAATGTGTCATTGAATGAAACTTGGCTTATTGACATGGATGTAGAGCACTAAGTTACATTCTGCCAGTAAGATATTTGTGATGCTACTGTAATTGAAACATAGCCATGATGCCTTAGGTCTCTGTTCCAGCCTTGCAACAGTGAGCTTCAGCATTGGCTTCATTCAAGAGAAGGCTGCTGAGCTCTGTCATTTGTAGACAATCTGAGCGTGTCATAAAAACTGCCAGGCAAAGACTGCAACTTCATGAGAATTTTGCAAGTTTCCCTTATGCTTACATGGCTTTGTAACACCATGAGCAATTTTTGGAACTTAGTATTAGGTATACTGCTTGACACTTAACCTAGCAGGTTGGCTGCAAGATGCTGCCAATTAATAAAAAACAAAACAAAACCCCAACAACAACTGATTGATGCAAGATATTTAGTCAGACATGAGAAATAACCCAATGATGGCTACAAGCACCCACACAGGAAAATACGCAATACTGTTTGTACATTTGAAAAAGAAAACACAACGTGGTGTCCAATAATGCAGAGAAGTATGACAGTAAAGCCTTTGCCATTTACAGAGGCCATGAAAATAAAATGTAAAAGATGAGAACTTCTCAGTCTGAACACCTGGTGTATGGAGTCTCTGCACGCTACTTAAAACCTCACCAAGAAGCCTAGCATTAAAGATAGTCCCAAAATACTGTAAAGTTCAGTAGTTCCTCTGCTGCCATCATGTACCTTGTGATTGGTTGGAAAAATACTTAATGTTCCTGCTTCCTAATGTTACTGGGTAGACCTCTGAGGAAATTTCTGTTTCCACAATGAACACAAGAAGAAGTTTGATCATATCATAACATGCATTGTATATGACAAGGAACTCTAGACTCCCTGAATTTAACAACTCCATTGAAGAGTATAGTGGAGAAAAATGATTCTCCAAGGGGATATAATGTCTACAGGCTGCAGACATTATAGTTTGTCTCTGTGTAAAGTAGGTTTGATATAATTAATGAAGAGCTGGAACAGCAAGGACTAAATAAAAGGAATGAGAAGCTATAGAAACCAGTATGTTAAGTAACCAATAACTCATTACAAGTGCAAAGGTCACAGATTAAGCCCAGAAAAGAAAGGGCTAAAACACGGATGGGGGGGGATATAATCCTGAGTTCATTCCTTTCTTTAATACTCAACGATCCAGATTTCTCTCCCAAATCTATCTGAGAAGGAGTCTGACATAATTCACATCTAGGTGCTGAGAAAGCAAATAAGCTGGTAAAGGTATAGTCGTCTCAGATTGTTGTTTGGAGTGGTGGTGTAGCCGTGTTGGTCCCAGCAGAGCTCTGTGTAGCTCCAAAGCTTGTCTCTTTTACGAGTAGAAGTTGGTCCAATAAAAGATATTACCTCACCCACCTTGTCTCTATTGTTATCTTGGGACAGATATGGTGGAGTGGTAAGCCTAATTAGTTGAGTGGGAACTCAGTTGTTTTGTGTCTTTCATACAAAACTGCAAATTCTTTCTTTTGAACAATGCATTCCTTGTTTATGTTTAAGAAATCAATAGGCCCAGTATTCTTTGATCCTTTTACCAAGAGTGTGGAATGGTGGGGAAATTTAAACTAAACTGCAGGAAAGCAGGAGAATTCAGAAAGAATGAGCTCTTGCAAAGGGGGGAATAACTAGGCAGGAGAAGCTAACGAGGCAGGTGGTGGAGGCAAAGAGCATAAATGACTTCGACATCTCACTTCCCTCCTGGAAAAGGAGGAAACTGTGGGGCGGGGATTCAGTGAAAAATGTGGATTCTGGGATTGTTGACTTACTGAGGCTTCCTGTTAATGTGAAGGTGGGAGCCTGGGAAGAGGCAAAAATGATTCTCCAAGGAGTTGTATGTGAGAAACATTGTAGCAAATCATCATTGAAATTAAATCTTCATACTTCCATTGGTAATGTTACTTCTCTGTCCGCCTGCTCACTTTGCTGATGGCACGTATCACCTTGGTTCCGTGAGGGAGGGTCCCAGGGGAGAGCTCAAAAGTGGGCAGCATGCTTCCTTTCTCAGTGCCTGGAGCATCCTGGACAAAGGAAGCATGTAGCTGAGATTAGAGTACCCTCTTGGGGCAAGGTATCTCTCAGGTTTCATCGAGAGGAAGACTCAGGCAGGTGACACTGTCCCAGTCTGGCATAGAGGGGCGAAGTTGAAAAACTGACATTGCACACGTTTGGATTCAGGGACTTAGAGACTGGTCCTATCAAGGAGTTGGCTAGCTGGCTGGAGAATTTCCTTTGCAGTGCCTTCTCCAACCTACTGCTTTGAATACTCTTTTTGTACTTCTCAGTTGTTTGATCTGTTTTTTCAGACACTCAAGGATCTGTGCAACAAGTCTCCCTGTAAGAACAAAGGCACATGCATCCAGAGGGGAACTCAGTCTCAATGCATCTGTCCATCTGGTTGGACTGGCGCCTATTGTGACGTGCCCAACGTCTCCTGTCAGGTGGCTGCTTCACAGAGGGGTAAGTAGTGCTCTTCTGTGCTTGTAGCAAACAGTAGTTCTCAAAGTATTGTCATTGCGGATCTCCCCTCCTGAGATGCATTTGGAATCTGGGACGTGTTGGCCCTTATGAGGCCACAGAGAAGCAGTATTAAGCTGTGGAAGGCTCTAGGTGAGGTTTTATAAGGAGATATGGCCCCCAGACACCCTCTGTCCCTTATTGAAGCATTAAGTCCAAACTCCCTCTGATTCCTTCAGTTTGTTTACTGAACACTTTTCTTCTCCCTAGTTAGGGACTAGTTCTCCGGGAAAGCTACAACAGCTCACACTACTCTAAGTCTGTGTTCAGGGTTTCAGTAATCTCTGTTCCGTAAGGGCTGCTCCTTTGAATGCTGTTGGGCTAATTTGTTTTTGTGCCCTTCTGGTGAATCCCCAAAAGACCAAGTTGAAACCCTGCCTTCCTTGTAGATGAGAGGTCTGTTACACATCTGATGCCTTAAATATGTGGTTAAGTGATATTGGTCAGTAGATGCTTCATCTGCCTACAACTTTTGGGCCCATACTCCATTACCGAATTCAAATGATGCAGATGGAAAAAACCTGATGTAAATGGAATGTGCTGCAGAATCTTCCTAGAAGAGTCTTCTTGGAACAAATCCAAGGCTGGGTCCAAGAATGTCTGGAAGAGGCATTCTCAATACAAGGGGTGAGAAGGGCTTCTCCAGCAGGTGATGAGGATGGGGTGGAAACCAGTATTTGCAAACTTAGGTTTATGTACATTTTAGATGCAGAGACTCACCAAGTGGTAAATTATCTAGTGATATGAATAAAAGTATCCAAGCTGGCATTGTTAGTCATTGTCTGCCATGGGGCTAACGGCAATGTCCTGTCCAGAATCTGGGTGATTCTTTGTCAGGGTGAACAGTCTTGTTTTAAAGAATAGTTCCTGGTATAGAAGTTTTGTGTAGGTTGGGTCTAGCTGTAAGTATTCCCAGGTGAACTCACGACTATGTGGGCACTTGGGAGCTTTTTTTCTGAAATGTTACTTTGAGATGGCTGCTTACTTTGCTTAATTAATTTTTATTCTAGGAGTCCCCATAGACCAATTGTGTCAGCATTCCGGCATTTGCTTTAACGTGGGAAACAGTCATCGCTGCCAGTGCCGCATGGGCTACACTGGCAGTTACTGTGAAGAGCAGTTGGACGAATGCACCTCCAATCCATGCCAGAATAGTGCCACCTGCAGTGACTATCTCGGGGGATATCGGTGTGAGGTAAAGCTGGATGATAAGGGACAAAAGGAAGATGCTTAGCTCTTACTCACCTCCATTTTCATTGTACAAATCTTCACTCACATCCTATCATTTTTACTGTGATCTGTTTCCCATAATGGTTACCAGGTCCTTTGCAAGTGTATCTGATCATTTTCCAAACAACACTGAGACCTGGGGCATGTCTACACTTGCCATTTAAAGTGGCAAAAGTCCCTTTTTTGCTCAAAAACCATGAGAGCATCTACACTTGCCAATGACTTTTTGCAGTGAAACTCAGAAGTTTCACCACAAAAAGAAAACCACCTCCAGGAGAGGTGTACAGCTCTTACCGGTGATGCTTTTGTGGTGATGTGCAAGTGAAGACACATTCTTCCTGTTTGCACAGCTTTTAGCCTCCAGAAGATATCCCACAGTGCCTAGGTGACCACTCTGGCCAGCAGCTCTGCTGCTAGGTAAACAGACATCCACCCCTCCCCCTGTAAAGCCCCAGGAACTTTGAAACTCCCCTTCCTGTTTTCTTGGCAAGTGCTCACTTATCTGGCCAGGTGACAATGCCTGCTCCAGAGAGCAAAGGATCCCCTGCCTGGAGCCATGCTGAGCTGCTGGAGCTGATCAGTGTTTGGGGAGAGGAGACTGTGCAGGGATCTAGTATGTCCCGCGATCACACCCCCGCCCCCCTTCCCACAAGACCCATCGTCAAACTGGAGAGAGCCGCACTGCGGATAGCTGCCCTAGAGTGCAGCTCTCATCAGCGATGGAAGTGCTGCTAATGTAAATGCTCTCTGATGCCTGAGGAATTAAATGAGTACACAAACCAGTGCTTTACTTTCACCGGTTCCCTATCACCAGTGAAACTTACAGTGCAAAAACTTTGCAAGTGTAGACATACCCTTACTCAAGTTGTGTTTGGTATGCACAAGACATACCCAAGACAATTACCTGAACTATAAGCAATTAAAGAGCAGTGTGTGTCCCCTCATAGGGTAGAGGAAGGTGTTGGGCCCTTTCTCCTTCTAGGGGAGAGTAAGTGCCATGTTAATGACATTTTCCGATTATATTTAACGGAAAGAGTTCTATGTACCAGTTAATCAAAGTCCAAAGAGCTCTAAAGCTATTAGAAATGTGGTCAAACAGCAAAACAAGGTTTGATGTGGGGAAAAACACAGCTAATACATCTGAAAATAAGTTGAAACTTGTATACTGGCAGGGAGGGAGGCAACACTTCAGAAGGACCTTCCGGCAGTATTCAGTATAAGGCGATATGGTAGCTAGTTACTAAAATGTTATGCCCCCAGGGGCATGGATTTCTTCACCTCTCCCATCCCTAACTTTTGTGATTACATGAAAAGAAACTAGAACATATTACAAAATTTCCTATACTCATCTTGCTAGGGAAGTGGGGTTCACTTGCTTCCCAGGTTGGGAAGTGCCTCCAAGTGCTCTCCCTGACCTCTATGGCCAATATACAGGGCTGTGTAGATTGATTCCAGAGGTTATTGTGTCCAACCCTCATTCCCAGGCCCTTGGGAATGGTGGTACATGCAGGATCTTGGAGGCACGTTTCCTGAGGGGTTTGCATTTACATAACACTTAAAACACAAGTCAACTTCTACAGCAGCTGAATCTAATCAGGAGTTCCATGGGTGTCATGTGAGATTCTTATATGCAATGTAGTTGTAGCAGTGTCAGACCCTGAATATTAGAGAGACAAGGTGTGGGAGGTAATATCTTTTATTGGACCTGAAGAAGAGCTCTCAAAAGCTTGTCTCTCTCACCAACGGAAGCTGGTCCAATAAAAGATATCGCCTCACCTACCTTGCCTCTCTCATGTGCATTCTGTAAGCTGTCCTCAGGAACAAGATCATTCGCTTTCAGACATTCAGTGGGGAGTTCAATAGTTCCTTGGTCACATTCTGTGCTTGGTTACCTCTGCTGTCCCACTGAAATCATTGATGTGGCACAGCAACAGATGAGGGCAGCATTTGGCCCACAGAGTATTTTGTCCTGTTTTAGCCTAGGGTATGTCAGTCTCAGAGTATGCTACTGTGTTCATTCTGGGTGAAGATTATTTACACTTGTTTGGTTTTTATACCGATAGTGTGCGCCAGGATACCAAGGAGTCAACTGTGAGTATGAAGTGGATGAATGCCAGTTCCAGCCCTGCCAGAATGGAGGAACCTGCATTGATCTTGTCAATCATTTCATGTGCTCCTGTCCACCAGGAACTCGGGGTAGGAAACTCAGCAATTATGTAAAAGAGTCACTTTCTGTTCTGGTAGACTGGCTTTAATGCCATAGAGTCCCCAGGGCTTATTGTACTTCCTCCTGAAGAGGGCTGTCAAGTCAAGCGCTCTGAGTGCCTGAGAGAGACACACATCTTCCCTGTTACCTTTAAAAAAGGAACTGGATAAATTATAACATCAGGACTATTTTAACCAGGATGGTATTAGCTGTGTAAAAAGTGTGTTTAGTGCTTGCATAACTCCAGTGTCCTTTCTTCTTCAAGTTCTTGAGATTTCAGCCTCCACTTAACCTCAGTCGCGGAATCCTTTTTTGGGAAGGAAGTTTGAACAAAACTGGTCTAACTTGTTCCACTGCAGCCAGACTGATTTTGATTACCCCATAGTCATCTAATAGTTGGCAAGCTTGTATATTTCAGTGATGGTGATTCCATAACCTCCATTGATAGTGTGTTTGATATAACGTTTGCTCAATTTAATCTCCATTTTCCCTGCTGTACATTAAGCTACTACTGTTAGTTTTGCCATAGTAGATATAGATAAAGGTGTTATAAAGTGCACATGGGATCAAATGTTTTCACTAGTCAGCAAATATTTATCTCTGCTTAGTCATTTTCCAAACTAAACATGCCCAGTTCATTCAGCTTTTCTGCATAGATTTTGTTTCCCAAACCAGTTTTAAACTTTTTATCTTCCTCTGAATCTTCTTCAGTTTCTTTTCTGAAATGTGATGCCCTTACTGGAGCACAGTTCTCCAGGTAAGGCCAAATTTGTGCCAGGTAGAGCTGAATAGATGACTCAGACCTTAAACAGGATTATATAACTACATAAACCACTTGCTGTGTGTTATTAAACTCTACTCCAACTCAGATCACACACTAGTATGAGTGCCCAGCAAGGATCCCCAGTCTAGATAATCACTTATTCCTATGTGAACCACTTTATATTTTTATTTAATTCCATTTATTGTTTTCAGCCCATTACTCCAGTTCAAAGATCATTTTGCATTTCAATCCTATACACCTAAGTATTACGCTATGTTGGCATAACTTATGTCGCTCAGGGGTGTGAAAAAACACTCCCCCCCCGCGCGTGACATAAGTTACACCGACATAAGCAATCGTGTACACGGCACTGTGTCGGCGAAAGAGTTTCTGCTGCTCGTGGAAGTGGTTTTATTCTGCTGATGGGAGAACTCTCTACCATTGGCAGAGAGCATCTTCATCAGATGTTGTCATAAACATACAGCTAAGGGTATCATAAAATCCCTCCTTACCTGTAAAGGGTTAAGAAGCTCAGGTAACCTGGTTCTAACCTGACCAAAAGGACCAATAAGGGCAGAAGATACTTTCAGATCTGTGGGGGAAGGTTTTTGCTTTGTTCTCTTTGTTGGTTCTATCTGGTCAGCGAGGAATCAGGACAGGGAAAATACATCTCCCAAAGCCCTACTTGAACTAAGCATCTAGATTACAAAAATTGTAAGTAAAGCAAGGAAATGTGTTAGTTTATTTTTTGTTTTAGCTTGTGAATTTTTCCTGTGCTAGAGGGAGGTTTATCCCTGGTTTTTGTAACTTTTAAGTTTTGCCTACAGGGAAATCCTCTGTTTGTTTAAATCTTATTACCCTGTAAAATTACCTTCCATCCCGATTTTACAGAGGTGCTTCTTTTACTTTTTTTTCTTTATAATAAAGTTCTGTTTTTTAAGAATCTGATTGGGTTTTTAGTGTCCTATAAATCTAAGGGTCTGGTTTGTGCTCACCTTGTTTATTTTTCAAGCCTCCCCAAGAAAGGGGGTGTAGGCTTGGGAGGATATTTTGTACGAATAGGAACTCCAAGTGGTCCTTTCCCTGATTCTTTGTCTAAATCACTTGGTGGTGGCAGCATACCTCAGTCCAAAGACAAACCGAGATTTGGGGAAGTTTTTAACCTAAGCTGGTAGAAATAAGCTTAGGGGGGTTTTTCATACAGGTCCCCACATCTGTACCCTAGAGTTCAGAGTGGGGAGGGAACCTTGACAGATGTGCTACAGCGGTGCAGCTGTATCGCTGCTACAGCTCTGTACATATAGACATGGCCTTTGTCTGCCTGTCTAGATACTTAGAGAGACAAGGTGGGGGAGATAATATCTTTGATTGGACCAACTTCTGTTGGAGAAAGAGAGATGCTTTTGAGCTACACAGAGCTCTTCTTCAGGTCTGGGAAAGGTACTCAGGCCACTTGAGCACTTATGTCAGCAAAATTTGTCACTCGGGGGTTCACCGACATAAGCATTCGTGTGCACAGCGCTATGTTGGCGGGAGAGCATCACCCTCCTTCCTTATACTGAAATAATTCTTTAGTGCAGACCTGCCCTTTATCGTCAGAAGCTCAGCTTTCATTCAGAGTTGCTGGTACAACGTATGTATAGATGCCAGCTGTTTTCAAGCCTTGCTTTTTGGACATTGTGTATCTGAGTTCATACACATTCTCTTGGAGTTCTTTAACTTGCAGATGCTGCTGAGTGGCTAATCCTGAGGAAAATGTCCAAAGGAAAATGAGTTCTGAGTTCAAAGGAATGAGTTCAGAGGCACACAACCTTAGACCCAGGCAGGCTGTTTGTTGAGCGATGCCATGCAGAGACAGCCCCCTTTGTGAGGATTTTTTACAGATCCACTGAGGTCTGGTCCACCAGGTTTGCGTTAGAGACAGTCCCAGTCACGAGCTTGTGGGCTTCACAGGGCGCTCTGGGCATCTTCCGGCGACCCTCATTTACAATTTAATTGCAAATTAAGGGCCCAGTGCAGCAGTGCACTCTGGCTTCTTTGTGCTGTTCTGATAAGTCAGATTTGCAGCTGCTTTCTGTTATTTGACCAATACACTGCAGCTACTTTTCACTGCTCCAGTGGGGCTCAAATCTGCTGCTGTAACTGAATCTATCCCCAAAAGTTAAATGGAAAAAAATGTAAGGTTGCTACTACTGAACCCATTAGAGAGTACATGGTAGAATTCTTTTTTTTTTTCTCTTTTTTCTTTTTTTTTTTAAAGTCTTCATATATTGAACTTCCCTAAAGGAAATTCTTAAACAAAATCGCATTATAGTAGAGTTAATGTTTAACAACATACTACTTCCGTTCTGGCTTCTCCTTTGTCACCTGTTTTTCAAAACATAGCTTTCAATACAAGCTTGCATATGAGAGCAGACATTTCTTGCCCCGTTAACTTCTTCCCCTGTGAAGGATATGCAGCATTAACTACATTGTTGAAGTGCTAGGGAGGAAAGAATTCTTGTGGATTCTGTTTGTTTGTGTTCCTATCACAGTTTCTTTCACCTAGGCTCTTTGGCTTCCTTCATCACCACTGTTCGTTCTCTCATCCTTTCATGACTCTTGCAACAGGTACTAATACAGCATGTCAAACCAGCTTTTTGCTAGGGTCACAAGTTTAATGGATAAAAGCAGGGCATGCATGCTAGTTATATGAGTGAAATGGTCCATGTTGGAAGGAATAGCCAAATTCCCAAATAAAAACTGGGATGCTGGCTGGCCTTTGGGTCTTGTAGTGGATAACAAATGAGTCAGTAATATCAGGGTGTTACAAAAGAGCAAAGATTCTAGTGAGTTACATAAATTGGAGTTTCAGAGGAACAGCCGTGTTAGTCTGTATTCGCAAAAAGAAAAGGAGTACTTGTGGCACCTTAGAGACTAACCAATTTATTTGAGCATGAGCTTTCGTGAGCTACAGCTCACTTCAACATCTGATGAAGTGAGCTGTAGCTCACGAAAGCTCATGCTCAAATAAATTGGTTAGTCTCTAAGGTGCCACAAGTACTCCTTTTCTTTTTATAAATTGGAGTATTCTGTGTAAAGCATGAGGAAAATATGGTTCAACTGGATTAGTTACGGGTTGGTTCTTCAGCTGAATCCTATATCTTATTATCTGAGGCAGCACCAGTAGTGGATTTAGAACACTTTCCCTACAGTATCTGACCCTCAGATAGAATAGGTTAAACAGAACAAGCTGCTGAGGGGAACTTGTGGAACTACCATCCCTAGCAATGTCCAAGGCTTGTCCTAGATGCCCAGCAGTGGTGCCCTGCCAGCCGTGAGTCTGTATTCTGTCCACAGACACTTCTGTCAACTTGTTCCGTTGCTGATGATTTGAAGTATGTTCATCCAAACTCTCGTCATCAGGTTTAAGGGTTACCATCAAACTAAATTAATATTGGTAGTTTTTAGCCTTTCAAGTGACAATACAGAACTGTCTGGCAGTTTCAGCAAACAATCGCTTTGAAAGATAATTCCTCAACCATAGGACTAAATCAAATTTTCTAAAAAATATATATACCCTAAATTAAACGAAAGCCACTGAGACCTGGCTCGATCTAACCCACACATTCATTGGGGATGATCTGAGGCTGAAGTAAATGCATTGGGCAGGGATCCTAACCGAGGTGAATCTGGTATTAAATGGAAGGTCGACTTTGGTAACTTAATTAACTATAAGAAATGAGGCCGTGATGCCTGAGGGTTTGGTTTCTCTCACTTGTTTTAACAGGCCATCTTTGTGAGGAGAACATTGATGACTGTGCTTCAGATCTGGGAGGACCCCTTTGCTTTAATGGAGGACAGTGCATTGATCAAATTGGGGGCTACAGGTGCCACTGTCTCCCAGGCTTTGCAGGCGAGCGCTGCGAGGGGGATATTAATGAGTGCCTTTCCAACCCTTGTAGCCCTCATGGTAGCCTAGACTGCATTCAGCTGGTCAATGATTATACATGCGTATGCCGCAGTGCCTTCACTGGTGAGTATCTGGAAATGCTATCCCAGTTTCCCATTGACTTGATCAAAACATTATCCTTATTGTCCTGCCCTTCTCTAGGAGTTGATAGGTTATCCGGTCCATTTCCATGACAATCCATGATTGTTCACCCCACAGACTTCTGCTGTTTTAGCCAGTCTGGTTTTAAGATCTTAGAGCAATGGGACTTCCGTAAATACCGCTGGAGAGAATTCCACAGCCTGATACACTTCACTGCCAGGAAGTTCTTTCCTGATATTCATCTTTCCTGATATTCATCTCATCTATCCTAATCTCATATTCCTAGTTTTTCCCAATTCATTACCCTAAATCCTTTCCCTCCTTAGTGTTTACAGTTATCTGAGGGGTGCACAACTCTCATTTCTACTTCTCTGCACACTGCCATCTTAAACAAGCCATACATATTTAACTTTCTCCATAAATCGCTCCATCCAAATCCATGATCAAATTTTTTGCCCTTTTCTTGACTGCTTCCAATTCTTTGATACCATTTTGGTGGTATGGCCAGAATTGAATGTGGAACACGAGCTACGTTGTACCGCTAGGTACTGTCCAGAGGGCGTTCTGCAGCTCCACCCCAGGTGCCACAGTTCAGGGACACTTAGAATCACAGAGTGAATGACGCTTGCGGATTGGTGGAGGATCTTTTGTCAGTGTCTCTTCTTGAAAAATAAAGGGAGGATTGAGCAGCCATTTGATTTTAACTGTGTGTGCTCTCCTTCCCTTGTGTGTCTGCTTCTCAGGTCGTCGCTGTGAGACCGTAACAGATGTGTGTCCCCAGCAGCCTTGTCAGAATGGTGGTACTTGTGCTGTTGCCAGTCACGTGCCTGATGGGTTCATCTGCCAGTGTCCTCCAGTAAGTGCCATGCCCTTACACGGCATGTTTTAGCTCAGACATCCCCACATTTTCTGGCTTTATTGTACAGTAAGTCCCAGTGGCAGCAGGTAGTGAGCCCCGTCAGTTAGCGTCCGCTCATGAGCAGCGCAAAGATCCTCAAAGCATCCATCAAACTGCTTATTCTTTGAGTATGGCGAGCACTGATGCCTGCTGTAGGGGAAGTGTGCACCCTCTGAACTTTGTGGGAAGCTGTGTCCATTGGAGCTGCACTAGCATCCATGTGCCTCCCAGCTGAGCATAGGCGTGCAGCCCCACCCACCAGTCAGTTCCTTCTGGATGCCACAGGTGGTAAGCTGAGATTTGCCATTCCCATCCCGAGTAGTACCCTTCTGAGAAAGCTTAGCCAACTTCTCTGTCCTAAAGATAGTTTTAGACATTTAGTGTTAGGTTTTTTGCTGCTCCTTTGAGTACTTGTTTACACAGAACTCCACTGAGCCCTTTTCATGAATAAAAAACAAAAGAAAATGTGTTCCAGCTTGTCAAAACCAGGTACACACGCAACTCCATTCAGTGATCAATCCTGGGAAATGTCAGCCCCAAAGGTGTGAAAATTCTTGACAATTATCATCTTGTGAGAAAATGAGATTCTGATGGAGATTGTCTTGCAACCTTAACTATAGCACATGCACTTCAAGGGTGCACTATGGACTTGTAAGGCAAGGCCAGATAGATAAGCTTCTTGGTGTAGGGACCAGTTCCTTAGTGGGCTTTCTGCTCAAAGTCCTGGAGGTTCCAGGAACCAGTGTGTCTGTGGTTAGATCTAGGAAAGCTCCACAAGTTCCTTGGGTAGAGATACAGGAGTTGACATGGGGGTTGGGTCTGTGAAATAGATAAACTCATGTTTGTGCACCCTTGAGCATGACATAACCAAAATCTCTTCACCAGCCCTAAGAACATTAATCAGTCTGATCTCCCCACTTTTCTCATAGGGTTATTCTGGGTTTAAATGTGAGTTTGGCAGCCACAGTGCCTGTGGGCAAGTGAAATGCAAGAAAGGGGAGCAATGCATTCAGACATCCTCTGGGCCCCGATGTTACTGCCCAAAGCTCTCAGCTGGCACGGCATGCCAGACTGGTACAGGCTGTGCCAGTGCGCCGTGCCAGAATGGTGGAAGCTGCTATCCCAGGACTCAGCCACCTTACTACTACTGCCAGTGTCCAGATCAGTCTGAAGGCAGCCAGTGTGAACACTCAGTGCGCCCCAGCCAACAGCCGCTGGGCTGTCTGGGCCAACACTGTGCAGAAAGAGCAAAAGATGGCTACTGCGACGAGGACTGTAACACGCACGCCTGCCAGTGGGATGGAGGTGACTGTTCCCTGACAGTGGAGGATCCCTGGGCCAAATGCTCTTCCTCGCTGAACTGCTGGCAGCACTTCAATGGCCAGTGCGACGAGCTCTGTAACACCCCCGAGTGCCTTTTCGACAACTTCAAGTGTCAGCAGAATAGCAAGCTATGCAAGTAAGGCCTGCTCCTGACTGCTAAGATCTCTGTAACTAACACAAAGTTCTTGCTAGTGCTTCTAACAGCTTGAATGCTTGGCCTGTGCTGCCTCTCCCCCCGCAGCCCTGGGAAGGGCGCGTGTTCTCTGCACCCTCGCTAGGCCCCCCGCATCAAAGAACTCTCCCTCTCTCATCTGTTTTTCAGCTTTCTTTGGAAATAACTTTTGGAAGATGTGTGTTTACGGGCAAAGTTACATAGTCTGCTCAGTGACACCGCATGCAAAGCAGCTTACTGAACATAGTGCAAAGTCTGCACCTCTCTCCTACTTCCCAAAGAAACTCAAACTACAGCAAACCCCTCCAACCAGAGCAGAGTGTTTCTTGAGGTCCTGGGGAAAATGAACTTATAGGTGTCTTTTCGTGTTCTGACTCCTACCCCATACAAACTTGGCACAGGAGTGAGACCCACAGCTGAACTCCTGGGGTGCTCCTTTCTAATCACTAGCAGGCAGCAGGTGCTGCAGCTTTGCCATGGTAACCAGTCGCTTGATCCCCATGCTGGGTGCAGGACCATTTACTGGACTGAGCAATTCTCTCCCTTTAACGAAACCAGATGACCTACAGGTATTACGTCTCCTCCACCCACTCAGAACCAGAGTTGGGGCCAGCTTCACCCCAGAGGTGAAATACCTCACCCGATATGCCACAGCCCCTCCAGTCTTCTCCTCAATCTGAACCCAGACTGGAGCTGATTAGCTAGTGGGGAAAGGTTTGTATCCTGTTCTGCAGGCCCCAGACTAGAGGTATAATGAAACACTGGTGTGCTGCTAGTGGGGAAAGGTTTGTATCCTGTTCTGCAGGCCCCAGACTAGAGGTATAATGAAACACTGGTGTGCTGCTAGTGGGGAAAGGTTTGTATCCTGTTCTGCAGGCCCCAGACTAGAGGTATAATGAAACACTGGTGTGCTGCTGTTTGTAACCCCATGCCCCTCTCCTAGGTATGATAAGTACTGTGCAGATCACTATGCAGACAGGCGCTGTGACCAGGGCTGTAACAGTGAGGAGTGTGGCTGGGATGGCCTGGACTGCGCTGGTGACAAAGCTGAGAAACTGGCAGAAGGGACCCTTATTATTGTGGTATTGATGCCCCCCGATGAGCTGCTCAGTGATGCCCGCAGTTTCCTGCGGACTTTAGGATCCCTTCTTCATACCAACCTGAGAATAAAACTGGACTCACAGGGAAACCCCATGGTGTACCCGTACTATGGGGAGAGCCTGGCATCACGGAGTCGGCGATCGCTCTCGGGCACTCGCAAGCCCAGAGAACTTGAACAGGAGGTCATTGGGTGAGTGAATTCCTTTGTGCATCACTAGTGAGACTGTATTGATAGGTACTGTGGGTGTGAGGTGTGCTCAGATGTATGCAGTATTTGTGGCCTAAAATATGTCTGTGTTCTGCCACAGGAGAAGTATAAAACTATGGAGATTGTTGGAGATCTAAATACAATGCTAGGCTGGAAGAATTAACCTGGGAGACTAAATTTTAACTTAGGGATGCACCATTTAGAAGGACCAATTCTCTCTTCCTTTGCTTACTTCTCTGCACTTTAATTCTGTTCCTGCAGCACAAAGGTGTTCCTGGAAATTGACAACCGCCAATGTATTGAAGATTCAGACCAGTGCTTTAAGAGCACAGAAGCCGCTGCAGCTCTCTTAGCAGCTCAGGCCATCAAGGGCATGCTGCCCTACCCCTTTGTGTCTGTCCAAAGTAAGTAACGTTGGAAGAGATGGGGGATATGTCTGGCTCATGAAGGAAGTAAATGCTTGATTTAATGTATGAAATGGCATGTTTTAATTGTTGATTAGCACTTCAACACCTGCCTGCACCTTACTGTTCAAATACAGCTTCTTGAATCCTGCAAAAAACTTAGTCATATTGCGGGCTAATTTACTGACCCCCCCTTACAGGTATGTGTGGCCATTATGTGCATGTGTGGTACGCTTCATGTGATGATTTTTTTTTACATTTTATAGTGTGGAGTGTAAAACGAGTTGTAAAATGCATATGTGGAGGTGATAATTTGCAGAGCCATGTGAGAGATTTGTCACACACCTTTGACCATCACATCTGTCTGCTAGAACTCATTCAAACATTCCAACCCCCCTGAGCTGATATTTAAATAGGCGCCTTTAATAAAAATTCAGCCTGCCAGAAATTTCCTCTTCTCCAAATCAGAATTTCCCTAGATTCCACCAGAACCTGAGCCCTAGTTACAAGATTCAGCACTTGACCAGAAACAACTTCTTTATACCTAGTAGTGTTGTGACTTTAAAATCTGATCTCTCAAACTTGATTTGGGAATGGATATCTTGAACCAGATGAGCAAAGAACAGGATCTTTTTAAAAAGAACAGGATCTTCGTCAAAACAACTGAGTGCACCATTGAAGATCTTATTCATGAAGCCGTGTGCAGCTTGTTCAGGAACTCCAAGCAGTGTTACACTTCTTCAGAATTTGCTTTCTGCAGCCCTACAACCTTTTAAAACGCACTCTGAAAAACATATAACAAAGGCTAGACGATAGAATGAAAGTGCTGTGTTCATTGTACAGTTATACTGGCTTGTCAGAACTTACTGTGCATAGCCAGAGTCTGAACTTCCTAAGGCCTTGGCGTCCTTTGTTCTAAACCCACTGTGAAGTAGAGAAAAATCACTGCCTTCATGAAGAAGGAAACCCTATGTACAAAAAGAGCAAAGGAGGATTGAAGGCTGCTCTCCAAAAAAGCACTTACCTTGCTGTATTTTAATTGGGATTTTTAGGTGAACCATGGCTACCAAAGAAAACCCAGTTGCTTTACCTACTTGCTGTGGCAGCTGTGATCATCCTTTTCATCCTGTTGTTGGGTGTGCTTGTGGCAAAGAGAAAGCGCAAGCATGGCTCCCTCTGGCTTCCGGAGGGTTTTGTTCTACGCCGGGACCCCAGTAACCACAAGCGCAGAGAGCCAGTTGGGGAAGATGCAGTTGGACTGAAGTAAGTCTCTACTGGGTCATTGAATGCCTTTACGCTAATGCATGCTAGGTTTTTGGGAGCCAACCAAACCACCATGTAGTGCATAAGTCCCTAATTAAAGGTACTTAAAACTTTGGGGGGTGGGGTGAATTTACATGTCAGTCTAAAATTTCTCATGCTTTTTCTCTGTTCAGATGTTCAGGTGAGATGGTCTTTCATTTGATAACTCATATAATGTCACAGATGGAAGTCCCAGCCCATGGATAAATTTAAAACTAGATTGCATAAAGCACCAGAAAACCCATTGTAGGTAACAGTCTTGCACTACACTCTAGGGGATAAACTAGATGTTACCTATCAGGGTTGGTGTCTGACTCTGAATTTTAAATCATGAAGCGCGATTGTGCATCAACAAAAAAAATCATAGCCTAGCCCCTATTCTGGCCTTCTCCAAATGGCATGAATAACTGAGGAAAGTCTCATTCTGTGTGGCTTCTCTGTGCACCATAATCCCTGCTTACAAGCCCCATGTGGGTTTTAGGCCCTCGGCCTTAAAAGTGCTTGCTTTTACCTCCCAAAATGGAAGAAACATGTCACGTTCTCGGTGGGCAAGAAATGAACAGTGCAAGATCCTTCCCTGCACACTGGGTATTGACATGGTGCGTGGAAGCGATTGTGATAATCTGTTGCAGGAGTATCCATATCTTGGCAAATGGCTCATAAGAGCTCAGTCTAACAGCAGGGTAGTTCACACTGCTGCAGGAGACCTGCACCACCTTCAGATCTGAAGTTAAATCTGCATTCATCCCATTTTACATCCTACCCCTCATAAGGGCCACTCTGGATTCCACCAGGTCTCCAGCCTGCTTGCTGCAGGACAATTTCTGAGATCTCATCCCTGTCTAGATGGCAAAAAGCCTTTACCAGTCTCCAGTTCAATGGAAGTCTGTTATGCAAGGCTATGGATGCCACCTTTGCAAGGGTGATTAAATCAGATGTAAAGAGTGTTTAAAGTTTATCTAGGAGAGTATTTCCCACTTAGCAGGTCAGGCTCCCTCTGTCCCAGTCATGTTATTCTCCATACTACCAGGTCCACAGTCCTCCCTGCCTCATCCATCTGGGCAGTCTCTGACACAGTCGTTTTCAATCCACCTTCTCCTAAGGGGCTAATATCTTCTTACACAGCCCTTCTCATGGCATCAACAGGAAGCCCTTTGCCTCCTTTTGGCCATGGGCCTCCCATGTTCCTTCCCTTGCTTAGCCGCTTCCCCGGGGCCAGTCTTGACGCCACAGCTGAGGTCCGGACACTCCCTTCGCAGGTGCACCTGTTGCTCACAGGCCCAACACGCCCATCCCTTCCCTGTTCTCCCCACAGGTGGGGCTCTCCTGGGTCCTACCTTCCTCCTGTTCTCTGGGTGAGGTTTCGGTCCCCTATCCCTGTAGGGGCACTCTGCCTTCCAGTGTACTTGTTGCCCACAGGCATAGCATCCTCCTGGCCTCCTGTTCCAGGTGCCTTGCATCCCCTCTTGCTCCGTGCAGTTTCTATGGACTCCCCTTCGCAGCAACTTGAATAGGTTCAGCTGCTGCTCTGCTAACTGGGTCATAGGTCTGCAGGTACTCTTGTGCCTCCCATTGTCTCTGTTGGGTTTCGAGTACCTGGAGCAGCAGGACTTGAAGCTGCCCTTGCTGCTTTTTGGCCCCTTTTCGCAGGGGCATGGACTTTGAAGTCCAGTCTGGGAGGGTATATAAGCCCTCAGCAAAACATGCTTCCACATATTGCATCTCCATTGTGTCTCCACCTCCACTGTCTCTCAAATAGTCTCTGCAATCTCTGTGATGGGCAATTGTCCCCGCAGCCTCTATCCTTCCCTTATATCAGGGGTGACCATCTGCCCACATTCTCCACCACGTGTGACAGGGTGTGACTCACCAGTCTGACACCGCCTGCTGGCCGTCCCAGGGATCAGCACTGCTAGCCAGTGTGCCCTCTTTCTGTGGTGCCTCACACACTGTCACTTCTGCTTCTGGACCCATGTCGCTCCAAGGACCACGGCATCCTCTTCAGGACACAGCCCTCCGGTTGTGCCATACACTGTGCTCCCCCTTCTGGGGGACAGTACCACAGTTTGACTGTCCAGCCACTTCCTCAATGGCGAGTGGGGGAGGGACCCACTACTCCAATTCCCCACCCAGGGACCCTACAGATGGCAGTCACATGCTGCATCCCTTCCAACCTCTTAGTCTACTTCCCTGGCCACTTCCCCGCACTATCTTCGTCCTTACCTCAGGGCCTCAGCAGGCTAGCAGTCAGCCAGGAGCTTGCTCTCACTCCCCTTATCTTGTCCAAAGTGCTAGCTTTTTTTCCTCCTGCAAGGCAGCCAATTCTCCCTCCTTGAGCTCCAGGGAGCAACTGAACTTGCTTTCTGCCCTGCAGCTCTTCTTATATGGGCCTGTCCGGCCCTGATTGGCTGCTTTCTGAACAGCCCCTCTCCTATTGTCTGCTTTCCACGCAGCCTCCCTAGGGCTCCATTAACCCCTTACCAGCCAGTGTGAGGCAGATGCCCCATCACACATACACACAACTAGTTAAATTTAGAGTGTTAGTGATCTCGCTCTCACTTTGTCAGTCTGCAATGTGACACACATTCCCCCATTTATTTAGGAATCTGTCTGTTCAAGCTACAGAGGGTAATTTGACTGACTGCAGTCCCAGCGAGCACTGGACTGGCAATGGAGGACCTCTGCCTAAGAGAGCAAAGGTAAGAGGTGCTAGGCATTGAACACTGCCTTCTCACCACTGAGACTCTTCTTGTTCTACCTGGGATAAGGTTTGGTACTTCTGTAACATGCCCCTCCCCCAAAATACCCCCTTAATCCTGAACATCTAAAAACCTTCTAAAAGTTAACACTGTCCAAACCGCAAATCTTAAAATCAGGGTAACTGCTCCAGTGCAGAACAGGAACAAAATCACTTCATGCCAGAGCCCCTTCCTGTACAGACCTCCAGACTCTAAAGGAGAAAAGAGAAGCTTTGGCAATGCTAATCTCTTTGTAAATCCAGGTCAGTTCTTGCACAGTGGGAACTTCAACTTCAAGAATGCCACGCTGTGTAAATGGAGACGCTTGTTTTAAAAACCAGTGTTGAAAGTGTCTGCTGCTATTTGACTGGGTTTTGAAATAAACTTTTATTTTCCCTGTGCAGGCTGAAGACCAAGCTTTGCTGTCAGATGGAGAGGAGCAGGTAGATCAACGCCAGTGGACACAGCAACATCTAGAAGCAGCTGACATCTGTAGGACCCCATCTCTAGCCCTTACACCACCGCAGGAGGATCAGGAAGTGGATGGGCTGGATGTCAATGTCAGAGGTCCAGGTCAGTCTGGAGTAAACTGTAGCGCTATGAAAAGAGAACTCTCCCCGGGGCTCCTGCCAGCTTCTCCCAACATTAGAACAACCACACCTAAAACAGTGAGAACTTGTAGTCCTCATGTAGGGTAAAGATGCAGAACATGCAGAGACACCAGCAAAATTACACAAAGTTTGACCAAGAGCTAAGGCTAGAGAGAGAGACCTACTATGCAGTCTAGAAAAAAGACTCCGGGAAGACAGACTCGTGGTCTGCATTGCTTGGAGTATAGCGTGAAATAAAGGAAGGGAATTCACAGTATCAGAAAATGGTAGGACAAGGAACAATACATAAAGACAGTCTAGGAAGTCCATTAAGGCCCTAAAACTCCCAGAGGCGGTGGTCAAGGTACCATTGCAGCAGAGATGAAGGATGAATTGCTATCCTGGAAATAACCAAGAGTGGTGGCGCTGGAACCCTTTAATAGTGGGGGTGCTAAAAGCCAGCCCCCTTACCCCTGTCGGCGTGCTCTCCCCAGCTGGGGCTGGGAGCAGTGCCGTGTCTCCAGGAGGTGGGGGACCCGGACAGGGGTAAGGGGGCAAAGGCTGGGGACGGGCACAGGGCCAGGAGTGGAGCCCTGGGCATGGGGCCTGCAGCCAGGACCCTGCATGTGGGGCCAGTAGCAGAGCCCCAGCTGTGGGGTCAGCGGCCAGGACCCTGGGAGCAGAGCCCCAGGAGCTATGTGCGTGGGCACAGGGCCAGTGGCCAGGGAGCGGGGCCAGCACCCCAAGAGCAGAGCCCTGGGAGGGGGACCCCAGGCACATGGCCAGCAGCCGGGAAGCAGGGCTGGCAGCCGGGACCCAAGCCCTGGGCTGGGGAGTGGAGGCCTGGGTGTGGGGCTACTGGCCCCGCGTAACACCTGGGGGTGCTGTAGTATCCTCTGCACCCCTAGTTTCTGCGCCTATGACCAAGAGCTCATCTAGTCTGGTAGCGGTGTTACTGCACTGATCTGTGCCAGCAGTTGCTGAGAGGCAGTTGAGCAGGGTTATACTCCACAAGAGCATGTAGTCTGCGTAGAAGTTGGGGGGAGGATTTCCTTCTGACATTAGAGCATGAGTTTATACCATTAATCTGCACAAACAAGAAGACATCTACTTAACAAGCAGCCTTGGTCAGCTGTGTGTATATGACATTCTGCTGTCTCCTAGGGACAGAGGAATAATATTACAGCTGATACTGTAGTGGTCTTATGTTCTCTGATATGTCCTCACCTTGAGTACTGAGATCAGTTTTGGTCACCATAACTCAGACAGCCCTTGTGACTTTCATCTTTTCTGTTACTGGCAGTCTCCTAACTAGAGCATCAAGTGATCACTTAAGTTTAGGAAGAAACTTTCCCCTTATGCTCCAGTATTTCCCGGTTGACTAGATGCACTGGGAGTGTTCTGCTGGCCTTTGAAGTGGTTAGTTGAAGCTCTCTCATCAGCTTGCATGGCCCTGTGTGATCTGTTCTATGCTGAAGTGATTCCTGGGAGCAAGAGAATTGGCTCTGACTTTTATTCTGGATAGTACAGCACTAAAGATCATTTTCATTCGTATACTGTAATATCTGCGGCATGTTCTGGGACGTTCTTACTCCAGGGCCTGGTCCAGTTTTCTCATCCAAATGTATGGAAATCTTTTCATCAATTGTAATTATTATTGGATCCCCCTTCTTTTATTGCTATTGTAACATCATCATATTTCCTTTCTGACCCCCGTGATAGCTACTAAGTGGGAAACAGTTATGAGCAGGAAAGTTTCCTTGGTGAGCATGGGGCCTAAACAATCAGATTCTGCAGTCTCTAAGCTTTCATTTGAACTAAGTTCCTAGCCCTGTGGTTGGGAAGAAAGCCTTCCAAATGTGAACAGCATAACACAGCGCGAACAGGTAAAAGGGAGCTGCATGCACCGACGTGGAAGGAAGGGATTGTCACTGGCCCAGTGCAAGTGCACAAAAGGAGAGGATATATGGTGCTAGGAACAGGCACAATCTGCTTTCCTTTGCTGTTATGCAGGTGTTACCATTCAAACTTCTCTTCTGTTGCAGATGGGTGCACTCCACTCATGTTGGCATCTCTCCGTGTGGGCAGCTCTGACGAAGATGAAGAAATGGAAGATTCTTCAGCAAATATAATAACAGACTTGATTTATCAAGGTGCCAACCTGCAAGCCCAAACAGACCGTACTGGGGAGATGGCACTGCATTTAGCAGCCCGCTATTCAAGAGCAGATGCAGCAAAACGCTTACTAGACGCTGGTGCTGATGCTAATGCACGAGACAACATGGGCCGGTCTCCCCTTCATGCAGCTGTGGCAGCTGATGCACAGGGTGTCTTCCAGGTAAACCATTTAAGGAATCCCTTTTAGGACACTAGCTGAGATAGTGGCGTTAGGCAACTGCAATGCATGGCACATCTGCCTGCCCACCCAGAAGGATGCATCTGGGCATGTACTGTGTCCTTGGCCATGCTGCTCTCAGACTGTGAGCAATGCATTGGACCAAGGGTAAAAGGATGAAGGTTCTTTGTAGGTCTAGTTTTTTCTGATATTAGTAACTCAGGATTCCACACACACGTAATTATGTTGCACGTAATTATTCAGTTTTCACTTGCTTTTTTGTTAATATCTTGCCTATTCTGAGTCCTCATATTTCAGCCCTGATATTGCTACATGAATACAACATTTCTCTGAAGTTTCTCATTAATTCTCAGTCTTGTTTCTTAATGGAATTGAAAAATCACCCTTCCCCTGTGCCTCAGATCCTGATCCGTAACAGAGTGACGGACCTGGATGTGCGGATGAACGATGGCACAACCCCACTAATTCTGGCTGCCCGACTGGCTGTGGAAGGAATGGTGGCCGAGCTGATCAACTGTCAGGCTGATGTCAATGCAGTGGATGATCATGGTATTGCGGGGCCTTGGGGGTTGAGGGCTTCTGTATTCAGACCATTTCTCAGGGTGTAGAATGGGAACAAAGCGCTAACACCTGCACTGTTGATAACACTGGAGCTAGAAGAATAAACAGGGTAGAGGGTATCCTGTACAGGTGGGTTTTGTAGTGATTAAGTGCAGCACACTGCAAAATGACTGGCCAACATAGGGTGGGTTGTTTGGAGATGCCTGAAATGTATGGAGGAGAGTTGTGCAGGGGGACAGTGGTGACGGTTGTGCTGAGACTTTCTGCAGCATCTCACAAGCGTAGAGAACATGAGACTCCTAGAGAGACTGTCCCATTGCATGTAGTGAGATGGAGTCTCATGGGAGGTTGGACTGAGACTTTCTGCAACGCGCCTGGCGGTTCTGGGTGTCATGGAGGGAGCCTGCTAGGACTTTCTGCAGCTTTGTGGGAACAGATGGGTGTATCACAGGTGGTCATACCAAGGTGTAGCACATCATGGAGGCTGCAGGGCTGACTACTGTACTGGGAAGATTTGTAGGTTGCCAGGCTCGGCTGTTCCCTGGGCATGCTGTATTACACCTCTCCCACTTTGCTCATTGGTTTATTGCTGAAGGGACTGAATTTCCCCATAGGTAAATCTGCTCTTCACTGGGCTGCTGCTGTTAACAATGTGGAGGCAACATTAGTGCTGCTGAAAAACGGAGCCAACAGAGACATGCAGGACAACAAGGTACAGCTGTGTATGCTCAGTAGGGGTGTCCCTTCACACATGGTCTGCACCGCTGGTCACTCAGCCCCGTCTCTCTCCAACTAGCTCCATGCTTTGCAGCTGGGCCGTTGCCGTTGGAAATGATTTAAGCCAAGATTTTTCAAAACTAGGTGCTTGAAGCAAGGCTTCTAAATCTACACTTAAGAATTAAGTGACCTGACTCTTCAAAAGTGCCAGGTACCCAGAAGCTCTTATTGACCTCAAGTCCCACTTCTCACTCCCCCTTAGCCAGGACTCAGACTGGTTCACAGGTGAGCCCAGGTCTTCCACATTCCAGTAGTGTCTAACGACAGGCCATTCTTTCAGCTGGAGGCTCATTTCTTTCCCACACAAGCCTTTGCTGACTGTATTCTTGTTTGGTTCCCTTCTCACTCCCCCATTTCCAATGCAGGGAGTTTATTTCTCCCATAGTTCACTGAGCAGTCCCTCCTGAAGCCGTGCTGGCTAGTTCCTCTCAGTGGAATTGTAGTGAATTTTGTGTGTGTGGAGTATTCCAACTCTGTTCCCCACTCACAGATTGCAGTTCCTCCTATTGCCCCTTGCTCAGTCGACATTGTTTCCTCTAGATCCACAGTAATCACAAAAGCTGTTGAGATGTCTCCTCTTTGTGTTTTCAGGAGGAGACACCGCTTTTCCTGGCAGCACGGGAAGGGAGTTTTGAAGCAGCTAAAATCCTGTTGGACCATTTTGCCAATCGAGACATCACAGACCACATGGATCGCCTTCCCCGAGATGTGGCACAGGACCGGATGCACCATGACATTGTGCACCTTCTGAATGAGTACAACCTGACCCATAGCCCTTCTGGGCATCCTGGCACCATGCTGAGCTCAGCCCTCTCGCCAGTGATCTGTGGCCCAAATAGATCCTTCCTCAATTTGAAACATGCTTCCTTAAGCAAGAAGCCAAGAAAACCAAGTGCCAAGGGCCTGGTGCCCACCAATCTCTCCAAGGATGCAAAGAGGAAGGGGAAGAAATCTGTGAGTGAAAGCAAGGGGCAGTTTTCTGAGAGCTCAGTGACCCTCTCACCAGTTGATTCCCTGGAATCCCCCCATGCTTTTGTATCTGAACCAACACCGTCTCCCGTGATGCCATCACCAGGGGTTTTACCTTCGTCCCCACACACGCAGCACACTGCCACATCAGTACAGGCTGCACACACCATGTCCTTCTCCAACCTCCATGAGCAGCAGCCCCTGGGATGTGGATCCAGTACTATGCTTCCTTCAGTCAGCCAGCTGCTTTCTCAGCACAGAATCACCCCTCCAAACTGTGGGCTCGATCGGCTCAGGCCGGTTAACATTTCTGCTGAATGGATGAGTCGTATGGAAATGAATGAATCACAGTATAATGAGATGTTTGGCATGGTCCCCCAGGTAGTGCATTCTCACCCCAGCATGCCTCAGCAGAGTGGCATGATTCAAACCGATGTGAAGCACGGCGGAGTCTCCAGAGTGTCACTGCCACCTATTATGACTTTCCAGCTGGTTCCCAAAGGTGGCATAAACCAGCAGGCAATGCCCCAGCAGGCACAGGTAAACTGTGCTCAGAATATAGCTGGTCCTCTTAGTTCCATGTACCAGGTACCAGATCTAGCTCAGTTGCCAAGTGCCTCCTTTCCCATGGCAGTGATCCCTCAGCAGGATGGACAAGTAGCTCAGACAAACCTCCCAGCCTATCACCAGTTTCAGAGCTCAGTGGGAAAGTACCCCACTCCGCCATCTCAGCACAGCTACTCCTCCTCTGCCACAGAGAGGACTCCCAGCCATACCAGGCACTTGCCAGGGGAACACCCATATCTGACTCCATCACCTGAGTCACCTGATCAATGGTCAAGCTCGTCCCCACACTCTGCCTCAGATTGGTCTGATGTGGCCACCAGCCCCAGCCTCGGCAGCAACCAGCGAGGGCCTGCAGCACATATGTCAGAGCAGCAGCGGAGCAACATGCAGGTTTATGCCTGAAGAGGTTAAAATGGCTGCTGAAGCTGAGCTGACTGCGGTTCCCATGACAGTCACCCAGGATGGAAATGAAGAACCATTTTAGTGTTCAAAAGTCTGAATGCGCCCATCCACCACCCGCCTTCCGTTGGAAGAACTGTGATTGCTGTAGGTTTTACGCTTCCCGAATCAGAGAAGCTGGGGATGGGGAAGATGTGTTGGCCCACCTCTAGCCAGTTCCCCAGGGACTAGTGCGTGATTGCTCTCTATATGATATTCTCTAGACTTTGTCCAGTCTGCTTTTAAACTTATTCCGCCACTTTCTTTGAGAGACTGTTGCTCAGCTTAATCCTTCTTCTGGTTACAGCTTCCTCATAGTCAACCTCAAATAACTGTAATTTTACCCTATTGCTCTTCTGACACTCCCTTGGTACCATCCCAGATTCTTCCCTTTTCCCCACAACTACTGGTTCTGACTGTGATCTGAGCTGTCACCCTCCCATGGCTCCCCTAGACCAATGTCCTGAACTCCCCCTGTCCATTAACCAAATCGCCGCCATAGACATGAGGACAACTGTCTAGAGCCACCTCCCGCCACTGCCTAGCTCTTCCCTAATGCAGTGCCTAGGCCCTCCTGAACCCTCGCCTACATGAGTGCTTGTACAATGTTGACTCTTCCAGCAGGCAGCCCCTGACTTATTCTCAGACAAGTCTACATGGCATTCTCCTCCTCCGAATACCTGGTCAGACTTCTACCTCAGCTTCTACCCTCCACGCTCCCACCTTGCACAGACAAGTCAGACCCCTCCTTCACACTACTCTGCCGTGAATGCCAGGGCTCAGGGCCGGCCCACAGAGGCACCTTTTCTCAAAGAGGAAACTGCCCAGAAAAGAAGCCGTAGTTCAGGAAAACCCTCAGCTTAAGCATGAGGAAGTTTCCTGACCCCACACCACAAATTCCTGATCCCATTACACAGTATCACAGCTAAGAGTCAAATGTGTTTGACTGTGGTGCTCTCGAGTCCTGCAGGTTGGGTGCTGTGTCTTTCTGTGCTGTATCATGAGGTGGCTAGGTTGTAATCATGTATATGCAGCATTTTTGTCCTTTTGTACCATTCACCTGTGTTAATGTGACCCTCAATCCTGGGGATAGGGCATATTGACCCTTTTATGCCCTTTGGAGGTGATCAGAACAGCCTAATATAGTGCTGTCCACTAGAAGGCAAGAATGCTAGAGTCTTCTTCCTAGGCTTTAGTTAGTTGCACCTCATCTAAAATTGGAAGTTGGTTAAGTTGGAGACCAAATAGTTCAGAAACCATCATCTGAAACATCTGAGCAGATGGATTCATTGATTCTGCAATATGCTTCAGCACATACCAAAACTGCAGACTTGTGATGCTGTTGCCCGTGTGATCCCACAAGACAAGTAGGAATTATACTGCAGCTTCCTCTAAATTTTTAGTGGGTTTACAAAACCCAGCTTTCATCGAGCCTTAACTGAACAACAGAGCTGCTTCTCCTCTTGTCCAGATCTCTGTACTGCCCTGTGAGAACACTTCCCTGCAGGGTTCTGGACAGGTCAAGGGTAGAAGTGTAAATTCCTAGAAGTCGCATTAATTCTACCTCTTCAGGAGATCCCTGCAAATGAACATTCCAAGGAGATTTTTGAGCACTATTTTGCTGCCAACAAAAGATAGGGAGTCTGCTCCTCTCTGAGAAGCAGTTACTGCACATTTTACCAGGTACAGTATTTCGAGTGATACTTTTGTCCTAGTAAAGTTAGGAGCACAATGCATTTTCTTTTGATTTTTGACTCAAAGGTACATGAAGGCAGGGCCCTGGCAGGAATCATTCCGTGGGCCACCTTTCTGGGCTGAAGTTGCTGATTCTTTTGTTTAATGCTTTTTGACGCACACAGCCTCTCTTCCCCGCCCACACTGAGGTGTGTACTGTGAAGGAGATAGAACTCAGCCTTTTGGGGGCTTGGGACTGAAATAATCAAGGATTGCTTAAATAAATGCCAAAGAAACCAAGGGCTTTTGCCTTTTAGCCCTAAATAACCCCAAGTGCCTTTTAAACTTTGGCAGCCATTTCAAGACAGGTATGTTCTTTGCATCTGGTGTGTTCGAACGATGTCCCTTTCTGCCTCTTTTATACTTCTGGTAAAGCTGAGATCTCCTTAAGGTGGTATTTTATCTCATAAGCAGTAACCATTCACACAGCAGCATTTTCCTACAGTAATAACAGGAAAATATATGCTTATTTTTACATTTAAAAAAAAAAGTCTATTATGAAAATAATTGCTACAAAATGTATAAGCATTTTTTATCCCCAAAATAAAGAGTATATGTCCAGTGTCTGCGTACCGGTGTTTTCACTCGTTGCCATAGCTGCGAGCTGCCACTCTGCCCAAACTTATACATGGTCTCACTTGGCCAATTCTGCATGGTGTCCCCTGCACCTCCATCTCGGGCCAGGGCACAAAGAGCCCACACAGTATTCAGTGTTCACTCCTCCCCTGATGAAACCCTTATCCCCTCCTAAGGGGGAGGAAATCTCCAAGGTTCCCGTCAGACTTCTCCCAGACTGGTGTTAGGAAGGGCACCACCATCACTGCACAACAGACCCTGTGGCCAGTACCCAAACCCTACAGATCCCCAGCCAGGGATTGGCAGGAAACTAGGCCCATCCATTCCCAACCACCCTGGTGTCAGCTGCACTTGGGATCCCCCTTAAAAAAGGGCTTCTGTCCTGGATGGGGTGTCCTATGACACGTCTCAGGGGTACCCAGGGTTGTGAGGCACCTCACCACCACCTGCCCTTGGCATGAGGGCATCATGTCTATGCCTACTGTGGATCAGCTCCCTGAAAACGCCAGCCTCTGGCAGCACCAGCACTGCCTGCCAGGCCTCTGCAGGCCTCGCTCTCTGTACAGGTTAGCGATAGGTACACGCCATCCCCAAGCATCCCTCTGCGGTGCCCAGCCCCCGATTCACTGAACATACACAGAGCTCTGATTCTCTCCTCCCAAAGGAACGGCACACACCAGCTTACTAGATTCAACTCAGGATCCCCGCTCTGCTTAACACACAGCTTGCTCGCTGTCTCTCTCGCACACGCGGTCTCTCTCTCTCTAGTGAAAACAAGAATCAGTTTATCATCAACAGACAGAGAGTCAAGTGAACATGGGTAAGAATATTGGAAACAAATGGCTACATATAAAACACAATTATAATATGCTTTCTAAAGCCTAAATGTCTCAAGACATTCCCCTGCCTCCGGTGGGATCGTTTACCCCAACTCCTTTTCCCAGCATTTTCAACTAGGATGGCTGAGATCTCCCTTTCATAAGATTAAGCTCACTGGCAGCCTGTCTTTGCAGAGAGAAGGATGTGAGGGTATGTTTCTATACACCCAGATATACCAGACCTTTGAGCTTCACCTGAAAAAAGGGTCCTCCCCTCCACTGTTTACCTCTTTCTGCCAGCTCTTCATTAGCATGTAACTCAGTATGCTAATAGACTTCTTGTAAGACACAATAGTGCACAGGGGAGGTAAGCATCTCCCACCTCCTGTCTGGAGAAGTTTATCACTGGGCACAATACCTTTGAATGACCTACCTTTAACTACAAGGCCTCGAGATTATAGCTTTCAGTGTATATCCATAACTCCCATTTTCCATCCATACATCTCGCAATGATTATGATGATCAGTGTGACACAGGCTTTCATTAGATACCTTACATGGTATTCTTTTGGGGGACCCAGAGGATCTGTGTACCCCATGCCCTTTGCCAGTTGGCATCCAGAGGCATCCAGTCCTTGGATCACACCGTCCCATGTTATAATATCTTTTACCCAGGTAGTTGTAGTAGTGTTCTTATTTCCATTACTATAGTGCATAGGAGCCCTAGTCACAGACCAGGAGCCCATTGTGCTAGGCGCTGTACAAACACAGACCAAAAAGACAGTGGGGATGGTGAGGAGATGATGTGCATCCACCAGCCAGCCCAGTGGGATCTTCATGACGGAAAAAGTAGTGCAGAAGGGATTACATGCATGGATGTAGGAGGTACATCTGGGCCCATAATGATTTGTACTTTAGACAGCTCCTTCCAGTTGAGAATATCAAAGCATCTCATCCCCAGGTGAGAGAGGCAAGAATTATCATTCCCACCATACAGGTGAGGAAACTGAGGCAGTGAGTGGCGAACTAACTTGCCCTGGTTCAGAAGAAGCCTGTGGCAGAGGGGATAGTGCAGGAGAAGCTCGATCTAAACCAACAACCAGTTATATGAAGAAGTTATCCCCGGACGGTGGGGACAATCACGTAATGAAAGTGATGTCGATGAAGAGCAAGCCAATGTTCCTTTGCAGTCTCGTGCCTCAGTGCATTACAAGTTGCTTTGCTGTGGTTTGGAGAACAAGAAGAAAGCGATGCGGTGCACTGTTCTGCAATTTATGCAACATAACTACTGTCGTTTTGAAATGTTGGATTTTATGAACTTTTCAATTTTATTAACTCCTCAATCAGTTCATAAAATAGGGGTTCTGTGAGTCTAGTGATGCCCATGCCTGTGCTGTCACCAGCAGGCCATCTGCCTCCTACAGTACCATTTTGTTCACCTCTGGGGTCGTGTTTTATCCTGGTGTGTCTTTGGCTCTTCAAAAAAATGTATGTTCCTTTTCCATTCAAGAGCAAGTAAGCTGAAGAGAAGACCTGAAAATTGAAGGATATATTGATATTCAAGGCCTGGTTTTTCCAGCCTTACTCCTGTTGCGTGGCGTCTTATCCTGAGTAGAATCACGGATGTTGGTGGGTCTACTTGTATTAGCTGCTACTGTTGTATTAATTTAGATGGACTATCTGGGTCAAAGGTGTTAACATAATCCAGTCACTGTCCAGCATTAAACAGTTTTAAACAAGGTTTGGGGCTTTATACAGAGACCTCAGCCTGCTTAGTACCATGGCAAACACACCATTACAAATCCTTTTATTAAAGATACAGAAAGGAAGAGAAAAGAGCTAAAGCATTTGAAATGTAAAGGATTAAATAAGGCTTTCATTTTAACAGCATCCTTTGTGCCCTTCAGCTTGATAGAGTTTTTAGAAGGGGAAAAACCCTTTGACAGTCTTTTAGATGGTATCGAAGGTGGTAATAATGGTCCTTTTTGGTGACAAGAGAAGACATTAGTTACGATGAGCTGGAGCAGTGTCAAGGCTGATTCCCCACTCTGGCACTTGGAGTGCAGAAGGTGAGGGCACACAAGTATTCTAAAAATTAATACTGGCCACTCCAGGCTGATATTAAACTCCCAAAGTCACAGCTTCTCTCTGACCTTGGATGGGTAGATGCTGCCACCACTCCAGTGCAAACCCACTCCCCCCCTTTTGAGAACCCAGGAAGGCGCACTTGGGAATTCCTTCCTGTGGGTTACCTCAAGCCCTTTCACCCTCCCTCCAGGGAAGAGCTGAGAAAGAAAACAAAGGAAATCAGCTTATCGTGACATGCTGAAACTGGTAACCATGTAATATCACCCCACAGTGATAAGGGTGATAGGAATCATGGTCAGGGTTTAATAGTCAAACAAAACAGCAGTGTTATCTTCTAGAAGAGACAACTAACCAACCACTTCTCTGAAAGGTTTCCAGGAATCCTCCAGGTGCTGTATTTCTCCCATATTTCAGCTATGAAATTCCTGGAAGTAATCAGTTTTCCACTGTAGACCATCCCTCTCCAGTGTAACCACCCATGGTTTCATGGCTTCCTTTTCTCTGAGCCATTACCTGTCTTGAATCCAGCGGTACAAAGCCAGGTTGCATGACCCTTCCTCACTTTGATGAACAGTATTAGTGGCCCCAATAAGTTCAACAGAGCACGGACTTGGCCCACAGCAATGACTGCTTCCTATGGTGCTGCCTCCCCTGCTTCTTCACGGAGAACCTCATGTCAGAGTGAGTACGTCTGCTTCATCCCCAGTAAAGGTAAGAGCTCCCTTTGCCAGTCTCCACTAAGATTTCACACACTTCTTTTGTGGCAAAAACAAACCCAAAGGTTTCATTTTGTTTTTGAACATTGGTGTGTTTTCAAAAGTGCCTCCGCGTTCCCCTCGTTGTATTTGTTAGTCCTCCCGGCTCATAGGTGAAGGGCTCTTTGGTGGACTTGGAAGCAGCCTCCTCACTTTGTTGTCTGAGAGGCCTTTTAATACTAATACAATGTGTGACTCTTCAAATCCTAAATCCTGGCAAGTTCCCCACCGCGTTAGTAATTCTGTGGGGACTCAACACATGGAGAGTTTAGAGTTTCCAACTTAAGTACAGTAAGTCTTAGTATTCCAGCCACAAGCAGTCAATGAAGCAGACCCCTTTAAAGAAAGCGTAACTTGCTGTTTGCTCTAGATCTTTGGGTGTCCAGGACTCTCTTCCCCCTTGGAATGCAGAACCAGTTCTGGGCTCTGGGACTTTGGACTTCCTTGGAATTCTCTGCCTCTAAGCAAAGTATGGAAGCCATCTTCCTTTTCCTTCCCTGTAAGCTAGATCTTGAGTCTAGCTGGCTCCTTGCAACTTAGAGCTGCAGAGAAATCTCCTGGGACTTGGAATTAGTGACCCAAGACAACCCATCCCCTCTTTCCCCCACTACTTCCTTTCCTCCTCGGAGATAGACAAAGGAGGGAGAAGAGGCAAGGTAAGGAAGGGCTGGGAATTCATCCACTTGTGCAGCACTCCAGCAGCCCCACAATATACACACACACGGTCCAGTCTGTGTGGTCTGCCAGGAAATGGAACAGAGCCACCACAAGTTCTGGTCCCACCCAGGCAGTAATCTAAAGGATTCATCCCTTTCCCAGCTGATGCATGGGCAGTGCTCAGCAGGCAGACTTTGTGTTCTCTCAGAGCTGGCCCTCATGCTAGAGTCTCATTGTTTTTCTATGAAGGCTGTTACAGCATCTCAGCCTTTTCAGTTGTACCCTCCTTGGGCCAAATGCTGAGACAGCACCTGCAGCTCCTGTGGTGGCGAATTGCAGCCGCTCAGCAGTTTGTGGAGCCAAATCCTAAGGACAGCCCACTTGAAAAGATGAACTCACTGTTAAAGCTTATTTTACTAACACCCATTTCCCCCTTCAGTTTCTATATGTAGTATGTAGCGCAGTCTCTGTGGCCTGGAGGTAAGTGAGAATTCCTTTGCAGAGCATTCTAAGAAAGGGGGGCACATTTCAAGGAAGGCTCCTTTTCTTCACGTGTCAATTTTTCCATTACTCGTGTGTTCCATATTCTGGCCATCCAGATGGACTCTGGACTGTTCACTCTCCAGTGGGCTTCTGCAATCTGCTCTGCAGCCACCAGCCTCTGAGAAATCAGTGACGCTCTATAACACTGTGACTGGTGATACTAGTGGAGAGGCTGCAGGTTTCCATAGCATAGCTAGTGCTGGAATGAAAGAGGAAACTTTGATCCAAAAGGGCTGGATTTGGTGGCATCCTATCAAAGCTGAGCCAGTTTCACTACGTCTTGCCAGAGCCTATCTGTGGCTGTTGTGCTTTTTTCTGACATTTGAAATGGCTTGTTTATCAGAGACAGAGTCTCATGTTGTTTTGTATTTTTGTGCACATGGAATTTAAGTTAAAATTTTCTTAGAGCTCTGGAAAATGTGACCCTTCCTTGCTAGCAGGGTCACCACCCCTTGGTATTTCAGCCCACCATGGAGGTAAGAGAACAGAGAATACAATTTAAACTGCATATTAAAATGGAGTTTGCAGTTTGGGTAAAGATACAGAGTTCATGATCTCCCACAGAGTTCATAAATTGCACATGTACAGATTCCCCAGATATTCACAGTTTTGTACATAATGGTACGGCTGGCCCAAGGAAAGGAGGAGATTGCTGATTTTAAAAGCCCCATGGAATTGGATATTTCTGGAATATCTAGAAATATATCATTTAAAGCAGGGTATTATTATTAATTATTTGTATTATCATAGCGTCTCAGAGCCCTAATAGTGGGCCAGGCCCCACTGTGCAAATATCACCATTTTCATTAGGCTCCTTAGTCCACTGGGGCACTGGTTGGTGATTGGAGCCCCAGCACTAAGGCAAACTACTTTGGCATAGCCCTTGAGGGTCAAGGGAAGAGAGCCCTCAAGTATCCATTTCCCTTATTGGCATTAGAGTTTATTGAAGAGAACTGTGAATTTCCGCCATGACTGTTTGATTCTCTGACACCTGGTTCTCCCTGCACAGTTTGTGTAACTTTCTGCTTGCAAAGGTCTGTGATCTGCTGTGAACTTTTCCCATGCAAACCACTTAACTCCCTGAGCTTCCCCATCCGGCTTGCTGACACATTCCCTCCAAGCTCATTCCGCCAGCTTCCTGTGTGCCTGAGCGATCAGGTTCTGTTCAGCCCTTTGCAATCCTGTTCCCCAGACACTTGTCACACTTACTGTGAGAAGTTAATAAGGACTTGACTCAACAGTAGCCAGCTGTTGCAATCAGAGAGTTAAGGCTATGTGCTCAGCAAGACAGCACTTTGTGGGATTTCTGGCCCCGCTACTTCAGCCTGTAAATGGCCATGTGCCTAAGTCTCTAAGCACTGGAGAGCTGAAGTGCAGGTCTCTTCAGCCGGATGTGTTGGTATGGTGGCACCGTCTTGGAGCCCCGCCATGGACCAGGACCACACTGTACTAGGCGTTGTAGAAACACACAATGGGAAGACTGGCCAGCTTCTTCTGTCACAGGGCCCCGGCCTGCAGGCTTCTGAAGGCTGCCCCGGAGAACCTCAGCTGCATTGATTCTTCCAACTGTAAGAAGATGCCAGGTGTCCAAATCCAGTCCCTTTAAAGTGGCCCCAGTGTTAAACAGAGCTGCTGTTCTGACTGTTCTTAATCTCTGCTAGTGTTGTGGTGTTGTATCACATGTAGTGGGTCTTTGTTCCTGGCTCTCTCAGACCTTCACAAACGCCAGTCACAGGATGCTAGTCTGTCAGGTCCTCTCTCTTGAGGGTGGCAGGCTGGCTGAGTTTCCAGCCACCCCAATAAAATGTGTGAATGTGCGGAATTGCCGGGCACCACTTCCTGGTTGGGCTCGTGAGTGTATTAAACAGTTCATTGGTGTTTGTCCTGTGTCATCAAGTATTGGCCTTGCCCTGAGCAGGCTGCTGTCCCTGGAGGGAGACCAGAGAGCCAGTCCTAGCGCTTCTAAGCTCCCTGCAGGAAGGGGACGTCTGTATGGGAATTCGCAGAGCTGAAGCTGAACGCTAAACGCAGGTTAGGTTGAGCAAATTAAACTTTATTAAACCCGTCCCCTGCTCCATCCATGTGGCTAAATTGCTTCCCTGTTCCACTTTTTGTCCCATCAATAACAGCCCCTCCAGGGAGCAAAGGCCCTCTGACTCCAGTTCACTGATTACAACCATTTTAATATAAACATTAAACACAAATAAGTGATGCCCACCCCCCATGTGGCTTTAGCCAGAGGTTCCTAACACAGAGCCAAGTTGGAGTCTCATCTTTGCCACAGACTCAGCTGGTTACATAGTCTTTCAGAGAATGTGAGCTCCTCAACCGGTGACCACACCAGCAGTGACCTGTCTCTGTCGTCTGTCTCCAAGTCTAGCAAACTTTGTTTCTGTGGAGTCTCCTCCCTCCCTGCGTGGCTGGCATCCGGAGGGTATTGGCTCTCCATTCTGGTATGGTCTCTGGAGGCAGTCTCTGGGAACTGTGTCTGCTGGCTAATGTCTCCCATTCCTTCAGAGGACTCCTCCTGGTGTAGTCCCCCCATATGACCTGGGTGCCACTGCATCCCTCACAGCTCCTTCAGGCTTCTCCTTCTGGTGTCTCTCTAATGGCTGGATCCTCACACAAGTGCCTGTCTCCAGGGCCGGTAGGTCCTTGGCTGACCTGTCTTACTCTAGCACCTGCATGCTCTGATTATTGGCCATCACAGCAGTATCCTCATCCTTCTAGCTACAACAGGCCTCTCCTCATTGGTAGGAGGGTTTTGGTCCATTGACCCATCTCTGCCTGCTCTGGACTGTGTTGGCACCCTGTGATGGGGTATTCCTGTGTGCCAACAATGCTAGCCAGATGACTGAACCAGAAGAAACAGCCTTGTGTAACAAATAGTCTTGTGGCTATTTTCACAGAAGATTCCACCTTCCCATTAGTCCACAGGTAGCTGGGGAGGGAGGGAGGTGTGGTGGTCAAACACCCCTTTGAGTCCAATTTCCCTGACTGCTTCTGAGGCAAACTGAGGTCCATTGTCGGTGAATACAGGCCTCTCACAAAGTGGACTTCCATTTGCCAGTCATTGACTTACTTCTTGTATCAGACAAGACATCATCCTCCCAAAAATCAGAACTGTAGTCCACTGTAATCAAGGACTGCTTTTCCTTGAAGGCAATAAGTTGGCTCCCACCTTTTCCCATGGTCGGGGGTGCAGCTCCTGTGGTAACAGTCTCTTTCTGCTGGTGGTTCTCACACTACCGGCAGGTGTCTACCAAGGGACGGAGCTGTGTATTCATTCCTGGACAGTAAACCTACTCTAGAGCTTGTGTCAGCAGGCTATCAATGCCCAGGTGTGAGGCATGTACTGTTTGCATAATATCCCTATGTAGTGAGGCGGGGACAACAGCTCTGTGTCCTCGAAATATGATTCCATCCTGTACACTCAGCTCATCTGTAATTTGAAAACATGGTTCTGATCTTACCCATACTTGGCTTTTGTCTTCTGCTCCCTCTGCTAGTGTCACTCTGTTGACTGCCTGATGCTGGAAAGTACAGATGCTACAAAAAAAGACAGCAGCAGCTTTGTTGTTGAAGCTGGGAGACAGTGCAACATGTTAATGGTTTGCTCTGAAAGGGACAAATTTAGACTATTAAAAGCGATTGGTTAAAGTTTTGGTTCAGATCTCTGTTTGGCCAATTTGCTTGGACTTATAAAGGAAAATGTTCATACAGCATTAGTTACAATCTAAAATACTGTACGGCTACTTGATGTTCACTAGATAGTGTAGACTAATCAGGTAACTTCACTTATTTATATTAAAGAATAGCAGAAGAAGTACAGTCTGAAATGAAATCTCAGCACTTCTTATCCTGTAACCCTGGAATGGGGGAAGAGTTCTTTCCACACAGGGCTCAGCGAGCTCTGCTTAGTTCTGTGACCCTGGAAGAGAGCGAGTCCTTCCCGCATGGGAACTCAGCAGGCTCTGGGGTTCCACAAGTTGACCTCAGCTGTAAATTCCTTGATTTCAGAGCTTGCTGGGGGCAACCCTCTGATTCCTATTGGCCATTAACCAAATGGCTCTTGTCTTTCAGCTTCCTTACTTCCTCTGCTGCTTCTGGCAATATCCAGTAGACGGCATCAGTGTATAACAAATTTCTTCATTAGTTTGAGGGTTAGATTCATTTCATGGATTGTATTTCATTATTAGCCCTGACTATCAATTGGATCCCCCTTTCTAAGCGATTTCTCTTAAAATCCAAAAGTTATACTCTGGTGAAGTGATTATATCTTTCAGCCTTCCTGTTTGTGCAATACAATTTGCATCATTTTTAAGGTGCCAAAGTCATTTACAAGGAAAACAAGTAAACCCCCTTATAGTCTTGTAAATCTAGTGGACATGGTGCATATGTTGTTTGATTATATCTAACACTCTTCACTTCACATCTTTCAAGGTTTAGCATCGGATATGAGACATTACATTAGAAGAGGAACATGACAGATTTTTCACAGAGGGACATAGATTTGAGTCACACAGCAAACAAATGTACAGTTTCTAAGCTGGGGTGAAAGATTTTATATATTTAGGCTTCCTGAGGTATCTGGATGTTTGACCTCTGGAAGTTTCAGGTTCTTGGGTCACGAGCAAGTTATTCCGAAGTGCTTTAAACACACATTTTGTTTTCTCTCTCCTCTGGCTCTTAATTAGCATAAAGGAGACCAAAGGGCAAGGGTGGCTAGGTGGAGTTACTCTAGTCTGTCACCCAGCAGGGGTTCTCCTTAGCTATAAGTTCATCCATGAATTATGGGAGTTTGGATTGAGAAACTAACAATAGTTGGAAAATTTCCTTATCAAGCATCAGAGCCTTCCTTTCCTGGGAATGGTGTGTTTTAGCCTTAGCTTAATAAATGCTCACCAGACAAGATGTCTCACCTGTTGGGATGGGCCTATTGACTCTTTAGCTCTGAGAGGAAGCTAAAGTGTGGAATATACATAAAGGTGATTGCCACCAGATAGTTAAAGGGCAGTGTGAACGAGTCTGCTGTCTGCCACCTAGTGGTCACCGCCGCTGGTGGTCACTCTGCCTAGTAGTCACCTAGGAGGGATAGGGAACCTGGGCCCTCCCGTTCCACCGGGTTCTGACCTTGTGCCCTGTGAGGCCTGGCCAGCATCTTTCACCTTGCAGTGCCTCAAGTCAGCCTCCCTGGGCCACTTCGTATCTCCCGCTTCCCCATAGTGTGGTGCAATTTGTCCCTGCAAGCACTACCTTGCAGGTGGACTATCCGTCTCAGACCTGTGAGAGCTGCTACACAGCAGTGCTCCTTTTTCTGATCTGAATCTGTCTATGTCCCCCTCTGGAGCTCTCAGAGCAGGTTCTTCTCCCTGTTCTATCCACCCAAAACTGAGTCAGCCGGCTCCCTTTTAAATCTTGCCTCCAACTGGAGCATGCTCAGCAGGGTTCGGAGGGGTAGGGCCTCCTGAGCTCAGAGCTGCTTTTTAACCTTCTGTTGTCCAAGAGGAGATTATACACCCCATCAAAGACCCTCCTCCTCAGATCAGGTGCCGGGGCATTGCCTTGTGGTCCTTGCACTACCACCACCCCCGGCTCTCAAAAAAAAGTCTGTTTTTATGGTTCTTCCCAGCCCTGTGACATGTCTGGAAGCTGCAAGGTAGCAAGCAGAGGTACCTATACATGATCCTGGGGTTGGTATCCTTGATAGAATGTAATCACTGTAATGGTGCATGGTCTGCCACTAAGAGAAAGGGGTTCCCCCACAAGTAATATTTTAAGGCATCCACAGCCCATTTTACTGTCAGAGCCTCTGTCATAGAATCATAGAATATCAGGGTTGGAAGGGACCTCAGGAGGTCATCTAGTCCAACCCCCTACTCAAAGCAGGACCAACTCCAACTAAATCATCCCAGCCAGGGCTTTGTCAAGCCTGACCTTAAAAACTTCTAAGGAAGGAGATTCCACCACCTCCCTAGGTAACGCATTCCAGTGTTTCACCACCCTCCTAGTGAAAAAGTTTTTCCTAATATCCAACCTAAACCTCCCCCATTGCAACTTGAGACCATTACTCCTTGTTCTGTCATCTGCCACCACTGAGAACAGTCTAGAGCCATCCTCTTTGTAACCCCCTTTCAGGTAGTTGAAAGCAGCTATCAAATCCCCCCTCATTCTTCTCTTCCGCAGACTAAACAATCCCAGTTCCCTCAGCCTCTCCTCATAACTCACGTGTTCCAGTCCCCTAATCATTTTTGTTGCCCTCTGCTGGACACTTTCCAGTTTTTCCACATCCTTCTTGTAGTGTGGGGCCCAAAACTGGACACAGTACTCCAGATGAGGCCTCACCAATGTCGAATAGAGGGGAACAATCACATCCCTCGATCTGCTGGCAATGCCCCTACTTATACAGCCCAAAATGCCATTGGCCTTCTTGGCAACAAGGGCACACTGTTGACTCATATCCAGCTTCTCGTCCACTGTAACCCCTAGGTCCTTTTCTGCAGAACTGCTGCCTAGCCATTCGGTCCCTAGTCTGTAGCTGTGCATGGAATTCTTCCGTCCTAAGTGGAGGACTCTGCAGTTCTCCTTGTTGAACCTCATCAGATATCTTTTAGCCCAATCCTCTAATTTGTCTAGGTCCCTCTGTATCCTAAAAAATCCCTACCCTCCAGCGTATCTACCTCTCCTCCCAGTTTAGTGTCATCTGCAAACTTGCTGAGGGTGCAATCCACACCATCCTCCAGATCATTTATGAAGATATTGAACAAAACCGGCCCAAGGACCGACCCTTGGGGCACTCCACTTGATACCGGCTGCCAGCTAGACATGGAGCCATTGGTCACTATCCGTTGAGCCCGACAATCTAGCCAACTTTCTATCCACCTTATAGTCCATTCATCCAGCCCATACTACTTTAACTTGCTGGCAAGAATACTGTGGGAGACCATGTCAAAAGCTTTGCTAAAGTCAAGGAGCAACACGTCCACTTCTTTCCCCTCATCCACAGAGCCAGTTATCTCGTCATAGAAGGCAATTAGATTAGTCAGGCATGACTTGCCCTTGGTGAATCCATTTTGACTGTTCCTGATCACTTTCCTCTCCTCTAAGTGTATCAGAATTGATTCCTTGAGGACCTGCTCCATGATTTTTCCAGGAACTGAGGTGAGGCTGACTGGCCTGTAGTTCCCTGGATCCTCCTTCTTCCCTTTTTTAAAGATGGGCACTACATTAGCCTTTTTCCAGTCATCCGGGACTTCCCCCAATCACCATGAGTTTTCAAAGATAATGGCCAATGGCTCTGCAATCACATCCACCAACTCCTTTAGCACTCTCGGATGCAGCGCATCCGGCCCCATGGACTTGTGCTCGTCCAGCTTTTCTAAATAGTCCCAAACCACTTCTTTCTCCACAGAGGCCTGGTCGCCTCCTCCCCATGCTGTGCTGCTCAGTGCAGTAGTCTGGGAACTGACCTTGTTCGTGAAGACAGAGGCAAAAAAAGCATTAAGTACATTAGCTTTTTCCACATCCTCTGTCACTAGGTTGCCGCCCTCATCCAGTAAGGGGCCCACACTTTCCTTGTCTTTCTTCTTGTTGCTAACATACCTGAAGAAACCCTTCTTGTTACTCTTAACATCTCTTGCTAGCTGCAACTCCAGGTGTGATTTGGCCTTCCTGATTTCACTCCTGCATGCCCGAGCAATATTTTTATACTCCTCCCTGATCATTTGTCCAATCTTCCACTTCTTGTGTGAGCTTCTTTTTTGTGTTTAAGATCAGCAAGGATTTCACTGTTAAGCCAAGCTGGTCGTATGCCATATTTACTATTCTTTCTACACATCGGGATGGTTTGTCCCTGTAACCTCAATAAGGATTCTTTAAAATACAGCCAGCTCTCCTGGACTCCTTTCCCCCTCATGTTATTCTCCCAGGGGATCCTGCCCATCAGCTCCCTGAGGGAGTCAAAATCTGCTTTTTTTGAAGTCCAGGGTCCGTATTCTGCTGCTCTCCTTTCTTCCCTGTGTCAGGATCCTGAATTTGACCATCTCATGGTCACTGCCTCCCAGGTTCCCATCCACTTTTGCTTCCCCTACTAATTCTTCCCGGTTTGTGAGCAGCAGGTCAAGAAGAGCTCTGCCCCTGGTTGGTTCCTCCAGCACTTGCACCAGGAAATTGTCCCCTATACTTTCCAAAAACTTCCTGGATTGTCTGTGCACCGCTGTATTGCTCTCCCAGCAGATATCAGGGTGATTGAAGTCTCCCATGAGAACCAGGTCCTGCGATCTAGTAACTTCCGTTAGTTGCTGGAAGAAAGCCTCGTCCACCTCATCCCCCTGGTCCGGTGGTCTATAGCAGACTCCCACCACGACATCACCCTTGTTGCTTACACTTCTAAACTTAATCCAGAGACTCTCAGGTTTTTCTGCAGTTTCATACCGGAGCTCTGAGCAGTCATACTGCCCCCTTACATACAATGCAACTCCCCCACCTTTTCTGCCCTGCCCGTCCTTCCTGAACAGCTTATATCCATTCATGACAGTACTCCAGTCATGTGAGTTATCCCACCAAGTCTCTGTTATTCCAATCACATCATAATTCCTTGACTGTGCCAGGACTTCCAGTTCTCCCTGCTTGTTTCCCAGGCTTCTTGCATTTGTGTATAGGCACTTGAGATAACTCGCTGATTGTCCCTCTTTCTCAGTCTGAGGCAGGAGCCCTCCCCTCTCGCGTGCTTCCTCCCGGTATCCCACTTCCCCACTTACCTCAGGGCTTTGGTCTCCTTCCCCCGGTGAACCTAGTTTAAAGCTCTCCTCACTAGGTTAGCCAGCCTGTTTGCGAAGATGCTCTTCCCTCTCTTCGTTAGGTGGAGCCCGTCTCTGCCTAGCACTCCTCCTTCTTGGAACACCATCCCATGGTCAAAGAATCCAAAGCCTTCTCTCCGACACCAGCTGTATAGCCATTCGTTGACTTCCACAATTCGACGGTCTCTACCCAGGCCTTTTCCTTCCACGGGGAGAATGGACGAGAAGACCACTTGCTCCTCAAACTCCTTTATCCTTCTTCCCAGAGCTACGTAGTCTGCAGTGATCCGCTCAAGGTCATTCTTGGCAGTATCATTGGTGCCCACGTGGAGAAGCAGGAAGGGGTAGCGATCCAAGGGCTTGGTGAGTCTCGGCAGTCTCTCCATCACATCGTGAATCCTAGCTCCTGGCAAGCAGCAGACTTCTCGGCTTTCCCAGTTGGGACAGCAGATAGATGACTCAGTCCCCCTGAGGAGAGAGTTCCTGACCACCACCACCACCCGCCTCCTTCTCTTGGGAGCGGTGGTCGTGGAACCCCCAACCCTAGGACAGTGCATCTCATGCCTTCCAATCAGCAGTGTCTCCTTCTGTTCCCTTCCCTCAGATGTATCATCTAGTCCACTCTCCGCATTAGTACCTGTGGAGAGAACATGAAAACGGTTACTTACCTGTATCTGCGTTGCTGGTACATGGACGCTCCCCTTTCTTCTTCTGGAGGTCACATGCGGCCAAATTTCTTCACCCTCCTCCTGTCCCTGCAGTGCAGCCTGCTCTGAATCTTCAGAACATTGTGTCCGTAGAAATATATCCTGACGTCTGTCCAGGAAATCTTCAGTTTCTCTTATGCAACGCAGGGTCGATACCTGTTGCTCCAAACCTTGAACTTTCTCTTCCAATATGGAGACCAGCTTGCATTTTGTACAGACAAAGTCACTTCTGTCCTGTGGAAGAAAGACAAACATGGCACATGCAGTGCAGGTCACAACAGCTGAACACTCCCCATCCATATTACCTTCCTTCTACGAGCTTCCTCAGAAGTTGTAGTAACTACTCAGAGAGGCTGGCAAGATGTAAGCCTCAGTGGGCTCTCCCCAGGCAAACTCCCTCTGTTAGCCTCTCTGCTGTTCACTGCTCAGCTGGTTCACAGCTGACTGGCTTTTTATAACAGTCAGGCTCACTCAAGGCTCACCTGGACAAAAGCACTCCCAATTCACACTTTTCAAACAACCAATCAAGCACACGGTAAAACTGTCAAATTGTCCCCACAACAGACACTCAGATACTCACTAACACAGTCTCCTTAATGCAGCCCTTAGCATACCTCCTCTCAGACAGATCCCATGCAAACTCCCTCTGTTAGCCTTTCTGCTGTTCGCTGCTCATAAATATAAAGGGAAGGGTAACTAGCTTTCTGTATACAGTGCTATAAAATCCCTCCTGGCCAGAGGCAAAACCCTTTCATCTGTAAAGGGTTAAGAAGCTAAGGTAACCTCGCTGGCACCTGACCCAAAATGGCCAATGATGGGACAAGATACTTTCAAATCTGGAGGTGGGGGGACAAAGGTTTTTGTCTGTCTGTGTGATACCTTTGCCAGGAACAGATCAAGAATGCAAGCCCTTCAACTCCTGTAAAGTTAGTGAGTAATCTAGCTAGAAAATGTGTTAGGGTTTTTCTTTGTTTTGGCTTGTAAATTCACTGTACTGGAGGGAATGTATATTCCTGTTTTTGTGTGTTTTTGTAACTTAAGGTTTTGCCTAGAGGGATTCTCTATGTTTTAAATCCGATTACCCTGTAAAGTATTTACCGTCCTGATTTTAAAGAGGTGGTTCTTTTACCTTTTCTTTAAATAAATTTCTTCTTTTAAGAACCTGATTAATTTTTCATTGTTCTTAAAATCCAAGGGTTTGGGTCTGTGTTCACCTGTACCAATTTGTGAGAATATTATTATCAAGCCTTCCCCAGGAAAGGGGGTGTAGAGCTTGGGGGAATATTTTGGGGGAATAGGACCAAGTGGTCCTTTCCCTGTTTTGTCTAAAACACTTGGTGGTGGCAGCGTTTTACCTAATCCAAGGGCAAAGACTTTGTGCCTTGGGGAAGTTTTAACCTAAGCTGGTAGAAATAAGCTTAGGGGGTCTTTCATGAGTGTCCCCACATCTGAACCCTAGAGTTTAGAGTGGGGAAGGAACCTTGACAGCCTCCTTCTCAGTGACTGAATAGGATGTTTCTCATGGGAACAGCTTCCGACTGATATACAGTACAGGGTGCTCCTCTCTGTCGATATCGGAGGCATCCATATGTAGCGTGAACCTCTTGGTGAGCTCAGGATGCTCTTTTAGCTCCCGGAATGCCTTATCACAAACTGTGGACAACCTGATCTGCTTTGGGCTGGTGTCCTTTATTACATCAGTCAGGGGTGCTACAATGGTGGTAAAATTGGGCACAAAGAATCTGTAGTATCTGGCAAGGCCTACGAAGTGATGCACCTGCTTTATTGTGGCACATTGCTTTTGGGCCTGTACTTCACTGACTAGCAGTCTTTGATGCCCGCCCCCCACTCGGTAGCCTATGTATGTCACCTCCCAACTGGCCAGCTTGCATTTGACCAGGTTAGGTATTAGCTCTGCCTCCTGGAGGGCCTGTAATATCACCATCATGTGCCTTAGGTGGCCATTCCAGTTCCGACTGTAAATGATGATATTGTCAGTGTATGTGACATGCAGGTGGAGCACTTTATCCATTAGGCACTGAAAGGTGGCCATAGCCTCATGTAGGCCGAAGGGCATGGTCTTAAATTGCAATAACCATGGAGAAGAGAGTCTTTTCTTGCAACTTGGGAGTTAGGGGAATCTGCCAGTAACCTTTTGTTACGTCAAGGGTAGATATATACTTGGTGTCCCCCAGTCTGGCTAGTAGCTCATTGACCTGGAGCATAGGGTACATGTCAAACTTTGATATAGTGTTCACCCTCCGGAAATCAATGCAGAAGTGGATTGACCACTCGTTACGGGACTCCTTGACTACCCCCATCTTCAACATAGTCTGTAGTTCCTGGCGGACCACCTCCCACATCTTCCTCAGCAGGGGCTGGGCGTTCTCAGGTGAACATTCAGCACAGTGAACGCCCAGGGATAGACTTCTGTCAGCAGCTGCGACTGGCACTCTTTCTCCAGCTGGAGGTTCTCTCCCAGTGGAACTGGTCCAGGGTCTTGTCCTGGGGGCATGTGTGGGCCAAATTCCGACTCAGGTAGAGATGTGAGGAGTCCCTCCTGCTCACACTAGGCTTTTAGCAGGTTGAAGTAACAAATTTGTGTCTTCCTTCATTTTCCGACTGGTGTAGCTGATAATTAACTGCCCCTACCTTCCTCACTACCTCAAATGGGCCTTGCCATCAAATCATCAGTTTCAACTCCAAGGTCGGAAGAAGCTACAGAATCCTATCCCCAGGCCTGAACTCTCTCATCTGGGCCCTTCTGTTTTAGGTTCGTTCTTGGTTCTGTTGGGCCTGCAGCAAGTTTGCCTGGGCAAATGTCCCTAGCCTCTCCACATCCTCTCACAGGTGGATTACAAACTGGACCACGTTGGGCTTAAGGGATAGCTGCTCTTCCCACATCTCCCAGAGGATGTCCTTCACCCCCAGGGTTGTCTCCTGTGCAGAAGCTCAAATGGTGAGAACCCCGTGGAGGCTTGCAGCACCTCACAGAAAGCAGAAAGGAGGGGTGGGAGCAACCGATCCCAATGCCACGAGTTCTCAGCGTCAAACTTCTGCAGCATCCCTTTTAGGGTTTTATTGAAGCACTCCACTAGCCTGTCCATCTGAGGGTGATAGAATGATGTCTTTAAGGTCTATAGCGCCTTCATCAGTTTTGACAACATGTTGGTCCCCTGATCGGTTCAGATCTCTGTAAAGTTCCAGTGTCACAGAGCCAGGGGCTCCCCCTTATGCAGCGTCAGGGAATCAGCGCTCACGCTGGGTTATTCTATCGAGCATCCTGGCTTGTGGCTGGACAACTGAACAAGTAGTAGGTCAGGCCTCTTGGCTGAGGGCTGAGCAAAGACGGCTGAGTAGCGGCCCAGGCTTTCTGGCCTAAGGGGCTAGCGCTCGTGCAGGGCCGGGAGCAGGAGGTCCTAGGCCCACCCTGCTCCACTGTGTCCCAGCCCGGGCCCTAGACATGACAGGTGATCCCGTCACAGGGTTGGCAGGGAAATGTGGGGTCACTGCCTCACCTCCTGGTAACACAACAGGACCAGTGTCTCTTTTCCCTTGGCTACTACCCACTGGTACCTGATGGGGCTGCTCCGCAGCTTCTGGGGCCTGGGTCTCAGTCTCCTGTTGGGCGGCCCGCACTCCACTCCCTGTGAATCCCCTCTCCACCAAAGGGCTCTTCTGGCATAGGCTCTTTAGTGTAGATCTGGCCTCAGAGTGGTGAGGTCCCCCCAACGAGAACAAGCTGCTTCCTGCACATTCCTCTAGAGCAAGAGAAGATCTGAGCTGTGCGACCCATGGGAGAGGATGGGGGTTTGTGCAGTGGAGGGAGGATAGATCTGGGAGAGGATAAAGCGCCGTGATCTGAAGGGGAATGAGGCCCACAGTGCTGGGGTAGGAGGCTTTCTGCCTGCAGTAAGACGGTGGATTTGGGGATGGGGTAGGGGGTCCTGGGCTGGTGAATATACAAGGACACAGTCCCCGCTCCACAGCCCTGCAGAGTGCAGCAGCTGTAGGGAATGCTGCTGGCCCAGGCTGCAACTGTCACAGATGGGACCATGGCTCAGGGTAGAAGAGTCCTTCCCTTAGCCCCATGCAGAGCACTCCAGCACTCTGACCCATTCCACTTGGGGGCAGGAGTTGGCCTTGTCAGCGAGTTCCCCCTCATGGCAGAGCTCTGAATTAGGGGAGGACGCTTTATCTGAGGTACTCGATGGAACCAGATCTTGTCAGTAACCATACACTCCATACATGGTCAAGGTTCATCTAGGAAAATGGGCTAGTTCATCTAGAGGGGAAGTGGGAATTACTCCAAAACAGAGTAACAAGACACGAGTTAATATTAAAATATTTGGAGATCTGCTCCAAGCCTTACAGTTAATGAGTGATTGAGTTATTGCACAGCTCTGTATTTCCTGGAAAAGGAACTATGCAAAATTCATGGAGTGCCTCCTTAATGGGGTACTCAGGGGAGAACATTCCTGGTCATTATAGGCAACAAGAGATCACATCATCAAATTGAGTTATTGCACATTTCCGGAGCAAGGTTGACAAAGAAACCACAACAGTCCTACAGTGGAGAGCTCGTGTTCAAACTCCTGCTCCCTTCCCCATGGAATACACCACATAAACCCTACTGCCCAAGAGGCAGGTTGCAGAGTCTTTCCCACTTCCTGTTAAAGGAATGTCACCCAATAGAGTCTAATCGTGCCCTGCAGTACAGATTTACTATGCCTGTCCTTGGATGGGAGTTCGCTCCACAGCATGGTGCAAGCCACAAACAATGCCCTTTGCCATCCCTCTCATGGTGGCTGGGCTCCCCCAGCCATTGTCTTCCCAAGAGGCACAGCTGCTGTGGAGAAGGGTAGGGAGAGCTGAGTTTTGACAGAGCTCAGCCCTTGTCAGTTTTGAAGATAAAGGCCCAGAATCATGAACGCTTCCTGGATCTGAAGTAATGGACAGTAAACAGGCTGCCTTGTCTGGACAGCCTTCAGGGGTATCCAGAGGTGACACAAGCATGGGTCTCCGTGGCCAAGTCTGCATCCAAGAGGAATGGGCTTGGGTTTCTGGCCAGCTGAGCTAGGAAGTATTTGTGGCCACTGCTGCAGGGTGGGCATCAGTTAATGCTTCAATGGCCATCGGAGTCAGGAGCTACTTGAATTTGAGAGGGGGGTATATAGTGTCAGTCGTTGGGGCTTGTTGGAGGAAGCAAGTTCTGCAGCGCTCCTTTCAGTGTGTAACTGTAGAGCAGAGCATAGGTGTAATCCAGGAGTGGGGGCCTGACGTCCAGCTCTGCTTTGCTCAGGTTGACACTTGGCGATTAACTCCGCCACACACAGCATGCTCAGTGATCGGGAGGATGCAGTTGCCATGGGTAACCCTCTATTGCTGTTTTCGTACGCAGAAGCTGTACACTTAACTGACTGTCCTGCCGGATGGGTCTCCCAAAAGTCCAGCTGCTACACATACATCCGGGTGCTCCGGAGGTGGGCTGGCACTGTGGTAAGGACTCTCTCCATCTAAGGGCAGCTACTCCGGCAAGGTCCCACTGGCCATCCCACTATCAATAGACCCAGAAGAGCGTCCCAATTCAGTCACATCCCACATGTGCCTGAGGAGGGATCCCAGCCGGTGCCCCAGAACAGTCCGTTCCCCAAATCCAGGACTCTATGCTGTGTCCATGGCTCTCATATCAGAGCACCTGTGGGGCAGGATGTGGGTTAGATTTGCACAGACTTCCCTGGCTTCAAATACATGCGGGGAGGGAATTATTCTGGCTAATGATAGGCAGTGCTGGTGGAATGGTCTCCTCTCGATGTGGCCTGGCACTTCCCATTGTAAGCCCCTGGTTTTTTCAGTTACTTATGACCTCCGCCACAGGCTTGCACATTTTTCGAAAGCTTTGGAGCCAGCAGGAGCGAGCCACCCAGCCTGGCTCGACAGACTCGGGTTCGCGCACTGAACAGAGCGGTGCAGACACTGGATATTGCAGGTGTTGCTTGGGCTCTGAAGGACGGAGCCTGGGGGGTCTGGTTTTACTACAGGCTCTTACCTAGATCCTGACTTTTCCTAGAATTGTTCCAAGAGTTTTTCTGGCTATTGCTTGTGACCAGCCAGTCCACAGCCAGAAGCCCTGGGAGGGAGCAGCGTTTGCGCTCCCTCTTCTGTGAGGAAGGCCAGGGAATAATCACTCACCAAGCTCTTTCAAAAATAAAAGCCAGGTTTCCAAAAGTAGCTACTGATTTTCAGGGGCCTCAAGTTTCGGCTGCCCAACTTACAGATTCCTAGATTCCAAGGCCAGAAGGGGCCACTGGGCTAACTCGGCTGACCTCCCGTATGGCACTGTGGCACAGGTGTTCCCTGAACATGATGTGCCATGCGCAGGATGCTGCAGACGTGCTGGGTGTCTGGACCTCCCCTGGCCCCCAGGCTGTCTTGTCCTAGAAATAATATCCCACAAAATCTTGAGGGTGCCCATGAGATGGCAGCAGACACCCTTCCACACAGGGGTGGGCACCCGGGCCCAGCAGCTGCTGAAAGGCAGGCACTGGGCAGCTCAGGCTTGCAGGAGGCAGAGCTCCACGCAGAGCCCTGAAGAGTTTGAGAGCCCCAGGCTGCCAGCAGTGTGAGAGCCAGCCCTAAGTCCCCTCAGTTCTGACTGCGGCTGTGTGTGTTGGGCCCCTCGGCTCCGGAAGGTGGGGACACTTTCTGCAGCTGTGGGTGCTCGATCTGAAATCAGGGTTAGCTGGCAGCTGGTCCGGCGAATGTGCCAGTCCCTGCTGCAGAGGGTTTCTGAAGCTGGAGGGGAGCCCCTCTGGTGGCTGGGGTGGATCAGAGTGAGGGAGGAGTTGTGGGTCAGCCAGTGTCAGGGCTAGCCGGGAGGCATACTGCTTTGGGTCTGGTGTGGGGGTGAGGTGGTCAGGTAGCAGAGGGGGAACTTTGGCTTTTGGTAATCACAGTGCAAGGGATGTTAGGCAAAAGAGAACTTTGTGTGTGTGCACAGGAAAAAGAAAAGGAAAAGGGGAGGAATGATGGGAACACTGAGCCTTGGGGTGGCTCTGGGAGATCAGATTGTTGCTTTGGTGGGTGTGCATGAAAACTCTGTGGGCATGGAGGAGACAGTTACACCTTGTGTAAAATTAATATGGCTAATATAATGTTATGGAGGTTAAACTATATGGAAGAAATGTGCATTTTCCCAGGACATATGCAGTGTATATTGGAGAAGGGGTAAAAGAAATGCAAACAAAACATGGTACTTCATTAAAATCCTATTAGGGCTCCAAAAGGGGCCACAATAGGTTGTGCTTTCTTTTTCGGATCTCTGTGTGTTTTGGAGCAGGAGATAAAAGTGGAAAGTAATCAGAACTCTAGTGGAAGTGGAATGTTTCACTTTTAAGACCGTCTCTGAGCTGCTAATAGCTTTGGATCCAAAAGCAAGCTAGTAAGTCTCTGTGTAAATGCAGATTACCTAGCTGATGGGCACAAAGGAGCTGCAAATAATGAATACATCTGGTCAGCAAACAAGCTACTAGAAGACTCAGATTATGGCCCTCCAGGAAAGGGAGGTGAAAAAACAAGTCAAGCCTGAAAATAAGGAGGACAGGTTAACCTTAAGGGGTGTGTGTGTGTATACGTACAGTGCTAAAATCTGAAGCTGTGTCTCAGCTTTTACCTGAGAATAAACTGAAAGCTTGGTACAGCAGAGAAACTATTACAAACATGGTCTGTTGTACAAGAGAGGAAACTGAGGTACACCACCTCATGGATTTCATAAATGACCAGGTAGCAGTAAGTGGGGTAATTCACTAGCCTGACTATAGAACAAAATAAGGACAGCCTAGAGGTAATTCTTCTGTTTTTCCTGCAATTAGCAAGGAAATTTGTAAAAGAAAGTGGTGGTATTATTATTATTAAGCAATAATCTGTCCCCACCAGGGGGATGGAAATTGTTTCTTTTGTTTTTCAGACACACTACAAGCAAGCTGGCGCCAGCGGGAAAAATAACCCAGAATACCATGGATCTGTGTTTTGTATTTGTCTTGTTGCTAGCATTGTTGTGTTTTAATGAACAGAAAACCTCATGACATGGGTGGGGGATGGCTTCAAAAGGCTGACCTGGGGGTGAGGGGGGAAGATGTGTATGGGAATGCAAAATGCTCAACTAGGAGGCCAGCACCTGTGTAATAGCTACCGTGGTACCTGGAAATGGAACGGCAACTAAGGTGGCCCCCACAAGCCCTATGGAAATAATGAGAAGGGGAGGAGCTCACTGGGAATCAATGGAGGGGTGTGTAAAATAGTGTAAATCAACAGGAGATGTTTGGATGTGCCCCTTTTCTATGACTATGGAGGAGCAGGATCAATGGCCTATGCAAGGGGTGGACAATTGGGTGTACTGTGTATCAGGTGTTTTGCTGGGAATGTACATATTACTGGGGGCACAATTACACCAGCCCATAACCAAAATACACCCATCTATACGCTGCTATCTGGACTTTGGTGCACAAATGAATCTGTGAATCTTATTGCTGTGAATAATCAAACCAGGGCATACGGCCTGATTCCATACCAAGTGGTCAAGCTGGTTTGGAAAATATCCCATTTCTCTGTGAACATTCAATGGACTTATGATATGGACAAAAGCAAGCAAAACCTGTAGGGACAGCTTGTTGCAACTGCCAGCAACTGGACACATAAGATCATGACCCTGTCAAAGGAGGAGAGGCAGTGTTTTGGGGGTGTCTCGGATGTTGGACCATACTGCAGTGGTCAGGACTCAGTGTTGCTGTGGATTTTGTATTGTTAACTTTGCTTGTGTTAACGTTGCATATGGAGATAACCTATAAGTAATAAGCCCTCCAAATCCTACAGTGTACTAGACAACCTGGACCCAACCTTCTCGGGCCCACTGTAATGGGAAGTCTGGAACATTAATTGGAATAGGTGTGGTATGCCCGTATGAGAGAAGGTCCAGGGCACTATACTACACAAGGGGCAGTGGGACAAATGGAATATCGACACCTTCCACCTTGATGCCTGGCCCTATCAGGAAATGTGTCGCCGTATGTCCTATGCTTTTCCAGGGATACCTGGGCAGGAGGATCCCAAAAGAAAAAGGGAAAAAAAGGGGTGGAGTGTTAGGATATAGATATTCAGGCCTGTCTGTAAAGGTCTACACTCTAAGAAATTAGATGTATTCTTATTACTTGGCTAGTTAAAGGTATAAAAGAAAGAATTAAAATCACTGTCTGCTGCTGTAAGGGCCTTCTCTTACTGTGACAGTCTGAGGCCCTGTTCTTAGGCTAAAGCCTTTGGCTAAGCAACAGAGGCAGCCATAAGCTGGGAAGCGACCAGTCACATCCTCACATTCCAACCTAGTCACATTGAAATAAGGTGCTATTGGGCTGTTAGGAATATACAATCCTGTCCTGATAGTGCCTATCGGCTCCAGAGAAAGGAAAGAGCCTAGAAGATGTAAAAGGAAACTTAGTTTGATAGCATCCTGTCTGGCAAGAACTCACTTATCGATAGCTGGGATGTGAAATCCTCATTTCTGTGTTTGTTCTATCACTGTAGTCCCTATTTCCCTATTGTTTGTCTGCATAATCTGTCTGGTTCTGTGATTGTGTCTGTCTGCTGTATAATTAATTTTGCTGGGTGTAAACTAATTAAGGTGGTTGGATATAACTGGTTAAATAATCATATTACAGTATGTTAGGATTGGTTAGTTAAATTTCAGGAAAATGATTGGTTAAGGTATAGCTAAGCAGAACTCAAGTTTTACTATATGGTCTGCAGTCAATCAGGAAGTGGGTGGGGAATATGGGAACAGGGAATGGGGGTGGGGAAATTGGAATCATGTTTAGCTAAAGGGGGAAATGGGAACAGAGACACAGGTAAGCCTCTGTGGTGTCAGAGCTGGAAAGGGGAACACCAAGGACGGAAACTGGAATCATGCTTGCTGAAAGTTCACCCCAATAAACATTGAATTGTTTGCACCTTTGGACTTCGGGTATTGTTGTTCTCTGTTCATGCGAGAAGGACCAGGGAAGTAAGTGGGTGAAGGAATAAGCCCCCTAACGGCTGGGGTGGATCAGAGTGAGGGAGGAGCTGTGGGTCAGCCAGTGTCAGGGCTAGCCGGGAGGCATACTGCTTTGGGTCTGGTGTGGGGGTGAGGTGGTCAGGTAGCAGAGGGGAAACTTTGGCTTTCACCAATGGTTGGGTGTGCATGGCCGGTTTGATAACTGTTAGGACCAAATTTATCTGGGGTGGGCTGTGGGAGGCACCGTGTGGCTCAGACCAAATAGCCTGGGCATTGCAGCGGTACCCCCTGTGTCCCTGGAGCAGAGGGATAGGGCCCAGCGACTCCTGCTGGGTGGCACGTAGAGTAGCTTGGAAAAGTAAATGGAGTCCATCATTGCTGCAGAGGTCCAGGTGGGGCTCTTTGAGGAAATGTTCTAAGGCTGTGTTGTCACTGCAGAGTTGATTTGGGTGACCAGCACCCCATGGGTCTGCCTCCGGGGTACAAGCTCCCATATTCCAACTGACTGCCAGACCATAGGGCTGTTCGTCCCCTGCGGACCTGGGCACAATGGATTTTAAGCAGTAAAACGTTGCTGCACCTGGAATTCTCTCTTCTGGGTAAATACAGAAATAGAGCAGGGCAGGAACTGGAATTTCCATTTCATGGGCAATTCAAGGATTTCAAAATGTGTTTAGTTCCAAATCTGGAACAAAACCAAAGAATTTCAAAATTTCTTGTGAAATAAAATTTCCCCAAAATGGTGTTTGATTCATTTCATATTTAGATTTGATTTCCACATCAAATACATATTTTATAATATAAAATAAATTGCAAAATGAGCAGTCTTTTTGAAATAAAAAGTCAAACCATTCTGTTTCAAAACTGTCAAAACGGGAAGTTTTGCCCCAATCGGAATGCTCTTTTCATTTTAGCTAAATTAAACTGATGTATTCCCAAGACAAATACACAGAACAGCATTTCCACTGGAACAATATTCCACTGGAAATGTTTTCATCAGCTCCAACAATTTCAATCCACCCTTCTCCCCCACCAAGGTGTGAGCTGGATTAGCCATGGCTGAGCCAGTGATTGGTTTTCTGTATACCCTGGCTTTTTTTCCAGAGGTCAGTCCTCTTTACGTAGAGGCTTTTGCTCTGGATCTTTCAGTCACACCCCACATATTTTCCCTGTCCCTACATATTCCCTCTGTGAGCTGCTGCTGAGAGAGTTCGCAGGAAGGAGATTGTCAATGTCACATTGAAACATGCAGTTGCAGACTCCTCTGCAACAAAATAGCAGCAGGGGGAGAGAGAATTGGAGGAATTACAAAAAAATCATGTCTGCAATTTTAATGACGCTCTGCAAATTCTGAGCTCTCATTTAAAAAAACTAAAAAGGGCTGCAAAGATACAGCCCTCATTGTGACAGCTGGGATCAGTCCATCAAAGGGCATTAAGAGGGTAATTCCCCGCCTCCCCCCTGAAACATGCTAGTAACAGCCCTAATGTGGACACATTTATGCCATGCTGGCTCATTTGCTTTTCTATAAAGGAATAGCTATACTGCTATAAAGCACCCGTATACTGATATAACTGAAGCTTGGGCTACACTGTAAAACTGGTACTGGCATAGCTCTGTTGGTCAGTGTGACAAAGCGGGACTGTTCTTAATGTTTCCTCTGAATAGTGTGGGGGTGCCTCAGTTTCCCCTATGCAGTTCTTAAGTATCTAGGTGGTGGGATAAGGGTGTATGATCATTGCAGAGCCCTAGAGGGTAGGTGCGTGCAGGGGTCTGGACACACAGAATGGCCGACACCCTGTTTCCTGGCAACTGATGGCCTGGCCCTTCCCCCCTGCAAGGTGGTAGCTAAAGGGTTGGAGAACAAAGGAATCAGGTGACCTCCTGACCTGGGAAAGGGACAAAGCCCAGAGGAGGAGGGCTCACTGCCCCCCAAAATGGACCCAGCTGAGGGGTCATGCTCTCTGCACCTACAAGCTCTGTTTTAGACTGTGTTCCTGTCGTCTAATAAATCTTCTGTTTTACTGGCTGGCTGAGAGTCAAGTCTGACTGTGAAGTTGGGGTGCAGGACCCTCTGGTTTCCCCAGGAGCCCGCCTGGGTGGACTCGCTGTAGGAAGCGCACAGAGGGGCAGAGGATGCTGAATGCTCCGAGGTCAGACCCAGGAACGTGGAAGTTGTGTGAGCTGGGTGTCCTGAAGACAGTCTGCTCACAGAAAGGAGACTTCCCCAGAGTCCTAACTGGCTTCATAGGGAGCAGTTCCAGAGCATTGCCCAGGGACTCTGTGACAGTCAGGGGGTGAAAAAACACATCCCTTAGTGACACAGTTATGCTGGCAAAAGCCCCAGTGTAGATGGAGCTATGTCAGCAAAAGAGTGCTTCTATAAACATAGCTAACATCGTTCGGGGCAGGAGGGTTCCTACATCATCAGATATCAGGAGGTAGCCGTGTTAGTCTGTATCCAAAAAAACAACAAGGAGTCCGGTGGCACCTTAAAGACCAACAGATTTATTTGAGCATAAGCTTTCGTGGGTAAAAACCCCACTTCTTCAGATGCACATCATCAGAAAAACTCCTGGCGGTGAAGGCTGTACTGATGCTGGGGGCTATGCCAACATAGCTAAGCTGACAGAGGTAAGGTGGCAAAAGGTCTGTAGCATAGACATAGCCTGAGTCCACACTATAGTTAAAGTAGTACAACTTTTATATGTGGACAAAGCCCCACCTTATATGGGATGAAGTTAGAGGAAAATTACTACAGCTGCAAACAAACAGGCTTCCACACAGCTTGAGTTCCTGCTTTGTTTCCTTTTGTTTACCAAGAACCATGTCCTGCTTTTGAAACTCTACAGTGCATAGGGCTCTAGTGGCTGAATAGCACATGACTTGTAAACAGATAATTGACAACCCCACAGCAGAAACCAATGTGTTGCTAATCCTGCTTTGCAGTAAACCACTGCTGCTATTGGTTGGCAGGGAGCAGTGTGGGAAACCCTGTGTCCCTGACCCCATTCACTGAAGTATAACTGGAACAAAGTTATAACGCTTTACTTGTGAGCAACCCCTTCCCCCACCCAACGATCTGTGATTGTGCTGGAGATGGGGCTGAGCTGTGAAGATGAACTCAGCCAAATGGTGTGTATGGGGTTCAGATATGGGTTTCCAGGCCAGCCCTGTCACATTTTAACTGTGCAGTGGCAACAGCATATTCAATGGAAAGGATGCAAAAGTGCAGGGTTTTGTAGCAATGTTAGCATGCCTGCCTGGCAGGTGTAGGTCAGATGTGGTGCCTGTGTAATAGTATTATGCTTACTAATGTTTAATATTAACAAGAAATCTATTAAAAGTATCTTGTTATACCATGCCTTTTATTGAGACAATTTCTTTTTGAAGCCAGTGTGTTCAATGTCCTCTTGAAATCTTTGCATAGGCTTTTAAATTTAATTATAGCCTTGGGTTTTGGGTGAATTAAAAGGTAGGGGTGTCATGCAGATAAACAGACCCCTTTTGTACCTGTCTTCAGATTTTAGCACTGCATACACAAAGTGTGTGTGTATGTATGTGTGTGTGTATATATACACACACTTAGGGTTAACCTGTCCCTCTCTTATTTTTAGGTTTGACTCCTTTTTCCACCTTCCTTTGGAGGATAGTAATTTGAGCCTTTTGGTTTCAGGTACTTTGTTTGCTGAGCAGGTATGTCCTTTATGTGCTGCTCCTTTGTGCTGCCCTTCATGGGCAATTCTCTCAGTTTAGTTAATTTGCATCAACACAGGTGCTTTCTGGCTTGCTTTTGGATCTAAAGCCATCAGCAGTTCAGAGACTCTGTCTTAAAGGGGACACAATCAACTTCCACCAGAGTTTTGATTTCTTTCCACTTTCAACTCCTGTTTCCAAAACACACAGCGATCTGAAAAAGAAAACACAACCTATTGTGGCTCCCTTTGGAGCCCTAAGAGGATTTTAATTAAGTAGCATATTTTGTTTGCATTTATTTTACCCCTTCTACAATATACACTGCACATGTCCTGGGAAAAGTGCGCATTCCTTTCATAGTTCAACTTCCATAATATTATATTAGCCATATCAATTTTTACATAAGGTGTAACTGTTTCTTTTGTGCTCACAGAGTTTTTATGTACCTTTTATTAAAGTGACAGTCTGATTACTCAGAGCCACCTTAAGGCTCAGTGTTTCTAACATTGCTTTTTTTGTGTGCACTTCACCCTTGCTGTTGTTCCAAAGGGACACTGTTTTTTTAAATTTTGTTTTCTTTTACTTCAGCTCTTATCTGCTATTTCGTTACCAAAAAACAAATCCAGAATTTTTTCCCATTCTTCTGGTTTTGACTGCCCTGCTGCAGCCACGACTTTGGTCTTTAAAAAGATATTTAACATTATAAAGCATTAAGGTACCTTAAGGGTTAAATGCTAAATACCAAAGCCAAACAACACTGGTTACCTGTGTCTGGCAAAAAGTATTTCTCAGTTTTGCAACCTTGAATGAAAGATTCAAATGGATTTTAGTGGTATTATTTCAAAACAAAACAAAACCAATTTATTTTAAAGCTAGAAACCAGGAGTGTTGATTTAGGTTCTTAAAACCTCACATATTTACACAATATATTTATACACACACAGAGAGATGCATACATACTCTTTTGCTTAACATTTCTTACACTGCTTTAATTTTTTACATAGCTGTACATAGATTACATTTGTATACATTTGGGGGTAATTAAGTTTCAATAGAAACCCCTTATGTTCTTTTAGTGAATTTGACTAAATTGTCCATAGTCAAATTATTTAAATCAGACTGTCTCTTTGCCTGAATTATTTACAGACATTTTTTCGGAAAAGGGCCGGCCCATTTTTTCTTCAGAATGTCTGCAAAGAAACCAAGAATTCTCTTCCTATAACACTTTTCTTTTTTAACATACAACATTCAACTGCTCAGTTCCCTCCAGCCTCTGCAGAGTTAATGTCTTGCTCTCGTTGCTTAAATCACTTCCTTAGCTCCCAAAATGACCCCTCCATCAGCCCAGACATCAGTTCCAAGTATTGTCCCAGGGATCTAAATCCTCATGCCTGTACTTACTTACTCCTGCCACTAGGCCCCTCAGGGCTCCCAACCTGTTTTCCAATCTTTTTATCTGTTGCCTGCCTGCTTGTCTGGGCTCGATCCTGCTTTCCTCGGTGAACCGTCCCTTCGGATGGTCACAAGCTTTGTCCCACTAACCATTTAGCAAGGAGGGTGGGCTCCTCAACTAGCCCCCGCACCTCCTGGTCCCTTTTCTTAAACATTTTTCTTAAAATTGTAAAATCACAACAATATTACTTAAACCTACCCTACCCAAACTCCTATATCCTTCAGAGTTTGGTTTAACACAGCAAGATCTGTTTAAAAGGAGCAATCTCTTGAACAAAAGGTAATGATCCTTCTCCTCCTCCCTTGGAGGTTTCGCCTTTGGATTGCTTCCTGTTAGTGATAGCACCTGGGTACAAATGTTTAACAGGAAGCAATCCAAAGGCGAAACCTCCAAGGGAGGAGGAGAAGGATCATTACCTTTTGTTCAAGAGATTGCTCCTTTTAAACAGATCTTGCTGTGTTAAACCAAACTCGGAAGGATATAGGAGTTTTGGGCAAATACTTTTTGTGAGACCCTGAACTCTGAAGGATATAGGAGTGTGGGCAGATAGTGATAGCACCTGGGTACAAATGTTTATCTGCCCACACTCCTATATCCTTCAGAGTTCAGGGTCTCACAAAAAGTATTTGCCCAAAACTCCTATATCCTTCCGAGTTGGGTCTCACATAGAAAATACCACTTGAACATATTTTCTTTATTAATCTCTTTTCCATGCCCGTGCTCGTGCTGGGACTTAGACAACACAAAAAGTCTATACCCACTAAAAACTCTGCCTGAGAGAGCAGAAGGGGGAATGCTAAGCCCCCTACCTTTTGGGCTCGACCCTGCTACAACTGAGGGTATATTCACCTATGCTATTTTTCCCCAACAGACAGGTAGGAGCAAAGAAACCTAATCCTCCCTCTCTACGACCAGAAGTTTATAAACCTAGAGAGTTTGTACAAACAGTTTATATATAGTTTTCCCCGACAGACAGGTCGGAGCAAGGACTCTAATCCTTCCCCTATTGTCTGGCACCTCTACAGCTGGGGGTGTGCTCACCAGAATGATCAATCACTTTGTACATATGGTATACCTTTTAGCAGTATTTTCAACCATCACAGTGCATGTCTTCCCCCTTTCGCAATTCTCCACCAAAAATGTTATGCTTATAAGAAGCACAAAGGATCTTTTTCAGGGGAAAAGGCAATACGCTGCATTTATTGAAGATACAACAATTAGCATATGTATTCAATTACATACACACTGTCCCACCAGTCGATGTTATAGTTACCAGTCCAGAGTCCAGATTAATTTAGTGGCCAGCTAGGTTGATCACAGGTACATAGGCACCAACTTCTTCTGGCGCCGGTGGGTACTCGCATCCCCCTGGCCCCATCCCAACTCCACCCTGCCCTGCCCCCTCCCCCCACTGCCCCACCCCCATTCCAACCCCTTCCCCAAAGTCCCCGCCCCAACTCTGCCCCGTCCTTGCCCCTACTGGACTCCTTCCCCAAATCCCCGCCCCAGCCCCGCCATTTCCCCACCTCCTTCCCTGAGCGTGCCATTTTCCCTCTCCTCCTCTCTCCCTCCCACAGCTTGTGATGCTGTTTTGTGGTGGCAAGCACTGGGAGGAGAGGCAGGGATGGTGCGCTCAAGGGAGGAGGCAGCGGTGAGCTGGAACGAGGAGTTGCCGGTGGGTGCAGAGCACCCACCAATTTTTCCCTGTAGGTGCTCCAGCCGCGGAGCACCCACAGAGTTGGCGCCTATGCATGGATAGGAGGGAGCCAGGTTCTGTTGGTCGCGACACAATGGTCCGGGGAAGTCTTGGCAGGATGAACCCAAAGTTTCATGGCAAGGTACCCTGTTTATATAAAAAGAAAAGGAGTACTTGTGGCACCTTAGAGACTAACCAATTTATTTGAGCATGAGCTTTCGTGAGCTACAGCTCACTTCATCAGATGAAGTGAGCTGTAGCTCACGAAAGCTCATGCTCAAATAAATTGGTTAGTCTCTAAGGTGCCACAAGTACTCCTTTTCTTTTTGCGAATACAGACTAACACGGCTGTTCCTCTGAAACCTGTTTATATAGTGATTTTCCTTCACTGGGATCAGTGAGTTTTGCACCGTCATGCTGTAATCAATTGTAGTTTGACGAGTGCTTGTTTTCTTAAATTGTTCTTCTCATCCTTTATCTCGTTCTTTCATAAAGTTTCTCAGGGAGTTACCCCATGCTGGTTTTGATCACAGCTCTCTTGTCCCCATTGATAGGTGCCTGTCTCATCTTTAAAATCGTTAATCTGCCCTCCTCTGACATTTCAATAGTGGCGTTTGCAACCTCCTGGCAGCTTTACATCTGTCTTCGGTTCCTCCCTAGAATATCTGGTCTGGTGATGGCCTTCACACTTATCTCTAAACACACACATTCCTCATTCACACACAAAACAGAACTGATTTACACAGAACATTTGAACAGGAACATCAAATTGCAATGCAAGAGATAAACAACCATTGCATTCTTTTATTTATTTAAAAATGCTAAACCTACAACTAAGTGGTGACCCTTAAAAATCAGCTCAGACACAGATTCTGGCTGATGCATCTCTACCAATGGTGTATTAGGCCATTCCTTTCTGCTTTCAGAAAGGGTTGCTGGTGGGATATGGTCAAATCATACACCAATACATTAAACACATGCTACATTATTATTCTTTATCCTTCATTCTAAATTATACAAAATACAAACATAAAATCCTATTACTAGAATAGAAACAGAAATATATTAAACTGCATGTAACAAGACAGAGGGGGCTGGAAAATCCTCCAGAGGTGCAACATGACTCAGTCAATATTCCTAGGAAAACCTTAACGCCAGCCTTTTCTCCCTGCTTTCAGTCGAGCCAGGGTCTGCATGCTGGAGCTAGGGTGAAATTCCATAACACCATGCCTACAGCAGCCTGCCTGCCTTCCAAATCCCCCTGAACCCTCCAGGCCCCAGCTTAGTTTCATTCCAAGGCTTTCAATGAGTCTTTCCCTCAGGCCTTGCCCTTTTGCACACATTTCTCTGTGGCCTCTCACCTACATTGCAACAGGGCTCAGAGCTGCGCAGACTGGTTCCTCCTCACCCTGCAGATCAACCCTCTGGGCTGCACCAGCACCAACATGCAGACACTTAGCGCTTCCGTCTAAGCCTGTGGGGTATGGGCCATGGGACTCTTGCAGGGACTGCACGTGCTCTTTCTAGTTCTCTCTATTTTCATAGAATCATAGAATATTAGGGTTGGAAGAGACCTCAGGAGGTCATCTAGTCCAACCCCCTGCTCAAAGCAGGACCAACACCAACTAAATCATCCCAGCCAAGGCTTTGTCAAACCGGGCCTTAAAAACCTCTAAAGATGAAAATTCTACCACCTCCCTAGATAACCCATTCCAGTGCTTCACCACCCTGCTAGTGAAATAGTGTTTCCTAATATCCAACCTAGACCTCCTCCACTGCAACTTGAGACCATTGCTCCTTGTTCTGTCATCTGCCACCACTGAGAACAGCCGAGCTCCATCCTCTTTGGAACCCCCCTTCAGGTAATTGAAGGCTGCTATCAAATCCCCCCTTGCTCTTCTCGTCAGCAGACTAAATAACCTAAGTTCCTTCAGCCTCTCCTCGTAAGTCATGTGCTCCAGCCCCCTAATCATTTTGGTTGCCCTCCGCTGGACTCTCTCCAATTTGTCCACATCCTTCTTGTAGTGTGGGGCCCAAAACTGGACACAGTATTCCAGGTGTGGCCTCACCGATGCCGAATAGAGGAGAATAATCACTTCCCTAGATGGGCTGGCAGTGCTCCTACTAATGCAGCCCAGTATGCCGTTAGCCTTCTTGTCAACAAGGGCACACTGCTGACTCATATCCAGCTTCTCACCACTGTAATCCCCAGGTCCTTTTCTGCAGAACTGCTGCTTAGCCATTCGGTCCCCAGCCTGTAGCAGTGCATGGGATTCTTCCTTCCTAAGTGTAGAATTCTGCACTTGTCCTTGTTGAACCTCATCAGATTTCTTTTGGCCCAATCCTCCAATTTGTCTAGGTCACTCTGGACCCTATCCCTACCCTTCATTGTATCTACCTCTCCCCTCACCTTAGTGTCATCTGCAAACTTGCTGAGGGTGCAATTAATCCCATTATCTAGATCATTAATAAAGATGTTGAACAAAATCGGCCCCAGGACCGACCCGTGGGGCACTCTGCTTGATACCGTCTGCCAACTAGACATCGAGCCATAGGTCATTACCCATTGAGCCCGACAATCTAGCCAGCTTTCTGTCCACCTTATAGTCCATTCATCCAATCCATACTTTTTTAACTTGCTGGCAAGAATACTTTGGGAGACCGTATCAAAAGCTTAGCTATAGTCAAGATCGATCACATCCACCGCTTTCCTCATATCCACAGAGCCAGTTATCTCATCATAGAAGGCAATCAGGTTGGTCAGGCATGACTTGCCCTTGGTGAATCCATGTTGACTGTTCCTGATCACTTTTTTTTGTAGCCTCATCAGATTCCTTTGGTATGGTTGTGTTGGTGCTGTCATTGTAAGGGTGAAAAAGTCAGCCCCGTGGCATATGTGACCCAGGAATGCTGGGGCCTTCAGAGCAGATGCAGGTGTGTATGTGTCTCCCATCACGTCCTTTTCCCCAGTATGTCTCTCACCTGGGTTGAAATGGGATGGAGGGCTCCCAGAGTTGCATTTTGCCACCTGGCTTAACTTGAAAGATCTCAACAGCCATGGAGAAGCTGGGCCCAGAATTGCTGGGTGCAGCCAGTGAACAGGAGCTTGATTATAGGCGTGCACCTGGCCAAAGAAGCAATGCGTGACTACTGCACCACGCCGGGAACAGTGCTGGCCTTGGTCCTCCCCTGATGGGAAGCCAGGCACGTTCAGATGTCAGCTGATGTGTGCTGCTGTGCCTGTCACTCTGGAAACGGGGCACATGTTCCTGGAAGCCTCACAGGCAGCATTTACCCAGGAAAAGCTACTGAAAGCGTTTGCTACCACGTTCTCCAGCATTGTCCCAGCACAGCCGCAGAGCTTGGACTTGGCTCCACCCACCAGGCCAGAAGCCTGAGACCTTTTGTCCCTAGTATGCACCAAGCCATGATGAGCAGCTAGGTCCACGATGAATGCCGCAGAGCTTTCCAAGCAAGGCCCCTTCTGGGCTGGAATTGCTGGGTCATGGGCTGAAGGGCACTCTTTGAAATGAAATGGGTCTGCTGCCTTAGGAAGCGAAAGCCTCTTTCCTTGGTTTTGGTTTTGTTAAATCCACACAGTCCTTTCGCCGAACGGGGTTGCAAAGAAAGTTTGGCTGTTGAAATTTGTAATGGGCACGGAGTCCCTTGTGGAGCAGCTAGGCTGTAGAGTTTGGGAGTGAATCAGGCTGGCTTTACCAGTGTTAGATCCCAGTCTGATCTCAAAAAGAAAAGGAGTACTTGTGGCACCTTAGAGACTAACCAATTTATTTGGGAGTGGCTAAGTCATTATGCAAGGTAGCCTGTTTCCTCTTGTTTTTTCCTACCCCCCCCCCCCCAGATGTTCTGGTTTAACTTGGATTTAAACCTGGAGAGTGGTCAGTTTAGATGAGCTATTACCAGCAGGAGAGTGAGTTTGTGTGTGTATGGGGGTGTGGGGGGGATGTGAGAAAACCTTGATCTATGCAGGAAATAGCCCGACTTGATTATGTAAAGAGTTGTCACTTTGGATGGGCTAGCACCAGCAGGAGAGTGAATTTGTGTGGGGGGGTGGAGGGTGAGAAAACCTGGATTTGTGCTGGAAATGGCCCACCTGTTGATCACTTTAGATAAGCTATTACCAGCAGGACAGTGGGGTGGGAGGAGGTATTGTTTCATGATTTCTGTGTGTATATAAAGTCTGCTGCAGTTTCCACGGTAAACATCTGATGAAGTGAGCTGTGGCTCACGAAAGCTCATGCTCAAATAAATTGGTTAGTCTCTAAGGTGCCACAAGTACTCCTTTTCTTTTTGCGAATACAGACTAACACGGCTGTTCCTCTGAAGTCTGATCTCAGGCATTCATGGCGTTCAACCTGCAAAGGGCTAAAGGTGGGGTGAAGATTTTACAAGGAGCCAAACGGAGGCATGCAATCTGTTCATCAGGAAACTGACCAGGCTGGGGATTGTAACTAGCTCTCTAACCTTGGCTCCAGGGTTCTGCATTTCTGAGCATAGGAACCTGTGGGTGAAACGATTGGTACACCTCAGTGAGAGGTGGGTGGGTGTGGGTGTAGTTGTGTGCACGCATGCAAAATATATCCATCTGGGGGTAAGTGTGGTTCTAAGGCTCAGGGGCCGTGCATGAGGGTGAGCAGCAAAGTGGGCACTCCCTTTCAGGGAACTCGGCAGTACTCCAAACCAGACAAGAACCTTTCAAAGGTTCCAGGGCCATGCCAGCGTGGCCTTTCGTCAGAGCCCTGCCTGGGTTTCTATGGCAACTTGTTGGCTCACTGGCGGGAGAATGAGCCCTTGTGTTTTCCCCTTGTACATTCATGGGCTGGCCTGCAGTTGTGACCTCGGGAAAACAGCTCCCTGTGAAAGTAACGTTTCTCCAGGTTTGCTGGGAAGTGGAACAGTAGCAGCTAGGGCTGGAGGGAGGAAGCGGTTTCCAGAACCCTGTCACAGTACCCTTTCACAGGCAGCTGTCCTTTCGCTGAACGGGGTTACGAACATGCCCTTCCTGGAAATCTTTGCAGAGTGTCTGCTGAAGACCCAGGTGGCTCGCTTCCCTACAAAGCCCCCTCACCAGCAAGCATGATCAGGAAACCCCAAAGTGATCGCTTGTAATTTTAACACACTTTTCAATACACCACAATATGCAATAGCTGTGGACATCTTTAATATCACAAATGTTTTGCAAAAAGGAATGGCACCATAATCCATTACTTTCTTGAGGTGAGCCTGAACCATACATTTAATGGAGCAAACTGTAAGATATCTAGAATTGATCTGCTTTTGTTCAGTTCCAGTAAAATCTGCTCTCTGGACAGCTGTGGTATTCAGGAATCCTAAATACTTCCACCTTCTAGCAGGGCATGTCTTTTGAAAATGGGTTTCTTGTGCTGCCAATAACAATGTGAGCCTAGAGTTTTGGATTTGTGTCAGGAAACTGGAGTGCAGTGGTGTGTGCTGTGAAGCCAGTTTATTTCTCAGTGGCTCTGCTAGCACTTGCTGATGAGCAGTCTGTGGAATGGAATGCCGATATTCCTCTCTGCGGCCGCAGCCTTGCCAAGGCAGGAGATTAGCCCCAAGTCAGAGATCCCTGTAGCTGTACTGGTGCTGATTCCTGAGCATAAACAAGGACGTGCAGAGAGGTTTGTACTGGCGGAGCTAGCTGAGATTTAGCTACAGAACAAGCATCCATCCCCCACATGCTGCCCTGCCAGCAGGCCTGGTCCCTGGTTTGAGCCGCTGTCCTGGGAATGGAGTAGTTCAGTCTCCATGGGCCATGCGGTTCTTGGCCACTCTGCTGGGTCTGCCAATGAGTGCTAAGCATGGCGGTGAATTGGTGATGTGGGAGCTGGAGTTGACAGCCACCCACCCTCCTGACTGGATCCAAACTGGTCACTTAGAGGTTCAAGGCTCCGCAGCCCATTTGTCAGGCACGGGTGTGCCCCAGGAAGTGTTAATGTAAGAGTGGGTTCCATATTCTAGGTGCCACAGGCGGCAATGCCTAGCTATTCGTTTGCCCAACACTTCCCATTAAAACCCTCGGTTTTCAGTGGCTTGTAACTTTACCAAATTTTAAAGTGATATTTCCTGTGCCAGGTGCCTGCCTCGAGCGGAATAGTTTGGGGAAGGTTCAGCCATTTCCAAGGGGTAGAGGAGGTGATAATATGTTGTTTTGCCCATGTTAACTGCAAATGGGTAATGAGATTTTTCTTGGCAGGGTGTAGCCTGTGTGTCTGGAAGGTGCCAGCTGGGTTTCCCATGAAAAGCCGCCCAAATGTGGCCAAGTTGCCAACATCAGCAAGGTCTCAGTCACATGCTCAGCAGAGATTGGTTTGCGCTTGGGAGCTGAAGTCTCTGAACGTTCCATCTGCACTGAGCATGCTCCAGCCCCTCATAGCTCCTATGTGTGACCAGGCTGCGCAGGTGCTATCCCCATAGAGTGACTGGGCACGCTCCAGCCCAGGGTTGCATGGGCTGAGCAGGACTTTCTCTGCAATTGCTGCTGAGAGCCGCTGTGGTGCTGAGCACCAGAACTGGAAGCAGGGAGACTCTCTCCTGGGTGCAGTGCTTTCCCTCTACTGGTGCCAAAGCAGTGAGGACGGGGACGGTGCAGTCTCACTTAGAATGCAGGGTGAGAAATGAGTGGAATGACCTGGGGAGAGGGGGTTGCAAAAGCCAGAGGGGGCTGGGAGACACTGGCTGGAAGGTTGGGGGAGAACAGCGGGAAGCAGGAGCTAGTGGGGCGGCAGAGGGGCAGGAGCCAGGGGATTGGATAGGAGCCAAGAGAGGAGTCAGCATCTCGGGGCTACATAGGCAGATAGCGGGAGTACAGGAGCAGAGGGATGGAGCAGGAGAACGTTGGGGGCAGATAGCAGGACAGAAGGCGAGATGTGGGGAAGGATAGGGGCAGGGGAGTCTATCCACTAAAGCACAGTCTCCTCCAGAACCTGGAACTGAACCCAGGAACCCTGAGTGTCTACACTACTTTTCAAACATCTGTGAAACTCCTGGCAAAGTGTGTGTCATCCCCCTATACTGCCTGATGCCTAGAGAGGAAAACAGTCTACTGCTGCTGATTACTCCATGTTCACAGGTGTCCACTCAGTGTGTGTTCTTCACTTTCTAGTGGTGTGGGTCCCTGAGGTCAGGTTTGCAGAATAGCTGAGCACTCAATGACATCAATGGCAGTTGCACTTTGAACATATCAAGGGCTCTCAAACAGCTAGTCCCCTGGAAAATCAGGCCCAAAGCGTCTCAAGGTTGGCACCCAAAATTAGTGGCCACTTTTGACAATTTTGGCTTTACTCTCTCTGTGCCTCGGTTCCCCTTTTGTACAGTGGGGTAATATCACCCTCCCCACCCCTTCACAGGGCTGTTGTGAAGATAGCTCCAGTGCTGACTCTGAAGCACTCAGATGCTGTGGGGAGAGCACCGGGAAGGAAATGAATAATTCTTTGTCTGAGCAAGGTTTGGATGGTATGTGGCAAATAAAGTCTGAGGAGAGAATAAGGAAATACTGAATAACTGCCCATCTACTGACTGTGGGGAAGATGGCATGTGGTCATGTAATTAAAGACCGTGTCATAATGAATATGCACAAAGGGGCTGAATTAAGGTTGCACAAGTATCCGTAACTGTGGCATTTCCTAACTTTTGCATGCTTGGCTTTGCAAACATAATCACGTGTTTCTTCAGCTGTGAGATGTGTATGCGAACGCATTATAGCCACCAGCCTGAGGTAGGAAACATGCCGGTGGCAAAGCCATCCCCTCAGAAATTCAGAAATGCCAGCGCTGAGGCTGCCTGTTGTAAACATCCACCCGGGGACTGTGAGACAACAAAAGGAGACCTTTGGCCTGAACTCTGCTGTCAACAGAACCCCCAGCAGCAAAACAACCCCTCCCTTCCCGGAGCCGGTCAGCGCTGCCGTGGGGGTGTGCAGGCTTCCCTCACAGACTGGCCTGCGGGGCACCACTGCCCCGTGCTGCATGTGCCCACAGCCCTCTCCCTGCCAACCCCCCAACTAGGAAGCAAAGATGAGTGGCCGACGGCTCGGGAGCTCCCAAGCGTAGAAGTAGCAGGAAGACAAGCTGCCGTAGGAAGGGTCATCACCTGGGCACAAGACCTGGGAGAGCAGCTAGCGTGGTTACAGATTAATGCACAGTGAGAGCTAGAATTACAACCATGACAGGGGAGTGCAGTTACGGCCTGGCTCCCACTGCAGTACAAAGGGGAGCTTAGTCCTCTGCCCTGAGGACCTGGCACCTGTAAGGCAATGGAAAGACTCGCCTGGACTTCAAGGAGCTCTGGAGCAGGCCATATCTGGGCCAAAGCCTTGGAAATGCCCCAGGCAGAGATCTGGAAGGGTGCGGGGGGGAGGGAAGGGAGGAAGCACGTTAACCAGAATAATTGAAACAGGCTGAGATTCTAAAAGCAACTCCCCTCCCCTACTCCCAGCATAGACGGGTCGTTTAACAATCACGCACACACCCTGACATAAGCACCGGTCACTCCGTGTTTACAGTGATTGCTAGTGCTCAGATGGGGCGCTCTGCTGGCCCATCTGTTGCCCTCGCCCTCTGGCTGCTTCTCCCCCTGCAGGTGGTGCTCCCTTGCTGGATCGTAAAACAGATGTCCTAAGTGGGGCCCTGATCTCGGGGGGGGGGGGGGGCAGCGGGAGGCTGCAGGGCACTGCTATAACAGACAATAAATGAGAAATGTGGCTAAGTCCCAGGCCAGCCCTTATCCATCTGCAGGGTCAGATCTCCACAGGCCTCCCCTGCACATCACCCCAGCTACCACTTCACACACAGCCCCTTGGGTTTCCCAGCCTCCCTGGCTGGCCACCCACCCGAGGGCTCTAGGGGAGAACCCTGGAGCAAGCAACTTCTCATCTCTTACACGTCCTTGCCTCCCACCCACCTCAGCCAGTCCCTGGGCAGAGAGACCCTGGGTAGCCAGAGGATGTGAGGGTGCTGGAGTGGGAGGTCACAGAACACCAGCCTGGTGTGGAGGACCAGGAGGCTCTTAACCAGCAATTCCAAAGAGGCGGGAATGATGCGACCATCTTGGTGGCTGCACAGTTACACTCCATGCAGGGCCCTGGATGGGACAGGTTCAGTTTGGCTGGGGACACAGGCCCAGATCCAGGTTCTTAACTCCCATTGGAATCAGTAGGAATTAGGAGCCTGAATCCTCCTGTGGGGCTGGGCCATAGGCAGGGTGCCATGTACAGTACAAAGGGGTGCCAAGCTGCGACCATGACTCAGCTGTCAGGGGGTCTGGAGACCTAAGACTGTTTCCATGCAAAGACCCACAGTGTTTCAGACACAACCAATTGACACAGGCACTGCCTTCTTGTGTAACAGGCCCCTGCTTAGCTGTAGGCTGGGGAAACTTGACAAGCTGGTTCTCAGAGCCGGGATGGAGAAATTGGACAGATTTTTTCCTTCTGGAAAAGTGTCTAGCTTTGTCTTTCTCCACTGACAGTTCCCCAGCCGCTGCCCCGGACCTCTCCGCGTGCCAGAGAACACGCTGGGGAAAGAGCCCCTCTGGCAAACATTCAGCTGGATGAGTTTGAGTTGGGCACCATGGAGCATGCAGCTTTCCCTGGCGTGTCCCATCCCCTGAGGTACCTGACCCTCTCTCAGGTGCTGGGGGAGCTTTTTTTGGGGGGGGGGGAACAGGTGCAGACTGGAACCTTCAGCAGCCCTCCCTCCTCCCAGAGCGTGGGGTGGGCAGGGGTGGTGACGAGGGAGTTGTGGTGGAAGCAGGCCCCACAGGGCATGAGGCGAGCCCTGCAGGGAGATGCAGCGCTGGGAAAGGAGGTGAGGAGGGGAGCAAGGCCGTGCAGGAGGCAGTGGTGAAGGAGGGCCTGGGGGCTGTGGGGAAAGGGTGCTCCTGTTTTGTTGTGTTGGCCAGTGTGCGGTGACCTTTGGTTGAGCAATGAGTGAAGCACACACAGTTCGCTCCCTTGATAAGTACAGGGAGGGACTTTGCCTGGCCCTGCTGCAGGGAATCTATATAAGTGCTGGCGGGGCCGGGGAAGAGACCTCGCTGCTGCTACTTGCCCATCAGCCTGGGGAAAATGTTCCGCCTCTTCAGTCAAACCAGGCGCTGTTTGCAAGTGAAGCGAGCGCTGAAGAGGCAGGAGTGGCCTCTTCGGCCAGCACACCTCACAGCTGCCGCACAGCAGGCCAGGTGAGGGGCAGACTGGGGAGCTAGGCCTGAGGGTCGGGACATGGGGCACTCTCCTTCGCCCCTGCTGGGACGCTCTGGGAATCCTGGCAGCTCAGTCCCAGTCAGCTGGGAGTGTGTTTGAATAGCTCTCTGCTGGGGACTGACCTGACTTGCTGTACTCTGCACTCCAGCATGAGGGAGGCTTTGGCACTGCCAGGGAATGGGGACCTGACACAACAGCCACACTGAGATCTGGGAGAAGGGAGCGCAGTGCAAAGCTGGTACTGCATTAGGAGGCGATGTGAGCAGGGTGAGGACAGAGCAGTAATACAAAGGGCCCGGGGTTTGACAATAACAGAGTGGAGGGACATAATCCCAAAGGCAGGTATGCAGCGGGAGGGAGAGTGCTGGGACCCAGGACGGGTGGAAGACCTGGGCGGGAGGGTGGCAGCTAACTAGACCCAAGTTTGCAGTCTGGGTTGGCTGCACATGCAAGGCCACCCTGTCCCACATCAGAGCGGGGAGAGAGCCTCTCTCTGCAGCCATGGTGTAGCTACATCTGGAGTATCCGTGCAGAGGGGCATCCAGCTGGACCCCAAAGAGAAGGATGACAATTTTTGGAAGCATTTCAGAGAAGGGCAGCAACAGGCTGGAGCTGAGGGAAAGCTGCGAAGATTATTTGAATAGTGACGTGATTTGAATAGTAACATGGAGCACTCACTGTACAGAGCACTTTGGGCCTGATGCCAAGCCAGTGAAGACAATGGGAGCCTCTCCATTGACCATGGCCTATGAATTGATCCCTTTTATACGTGAACTAATTAGGGTGTAAACAACAGAGCAGGAGAGGACTAGAGAGCTGGGAGTAGTGGTAGGGAATGTAGGTAAAGGCAATGTAATGGAGTATAAGGAGATCGGTTAGGCCGTGGAATAACACCCCAAGGAGCAGAAGGGAGCCCCCTGAGTTTGTCCATTTAACACACGACTGGCAAGAGGACTGGAGGGAACAATCCTTCACCAGCTGGGGGAACGGACTACTCAGAGCTGCAAAAAAGCTTGTTCTTCTCCAAGTAGAGTAACAAACAGAGCTGTTAGTAATAGGGTTGCCAATTTTGGTTGGATGTATTCCTGGAGATTTCATTGCATGACATAATCTTTAATTCCTGGAGACTCCAGGCCAATCCCGGAGGGTTGGCAACTCTAGTTAGCTGTAACTGAAAACAAGGGGTGTCTTGGAATAAAACAAACACTGCCTTGGGGGTGGGGGGGGGGGACAAGTTCTATAACATGCAGATTCCCTTCTGGAGCATGAATCAAAGCAGCTCTGTGCATGTGTGGAGAGGGGCCCCTGCTGCTGCTTTGCAGACATCTGCAAATGGGGACATCTCTGAGACGGGCTGTGTAGTTAACAGATTGCTGCCTGCGAGGAGGCTGCTGTGCCCTCTCTTGGCTCTCCAGTCTGTGTTGGGTGAGGGTGTGCAGCCAGATATCACTGCTCGTGAGAGGTCTGCTGTCTCCTCTGGGGTCTGTCTTGGGACAGCTTGTGTTATATGCTGTCACAGTCTCAGGTGTCTGGTATGGCCTCTGTAGCCTGCACTAGGTCTGTGCGTGCACACATGCAGCTGGCTGTGCCCCTGGGGAGTCTGTGATCTCCTCCCACCACATGTCGGAGGACGCTCAGCACTCTCCTTCTCTTTCAGTTTCTCCACTGCTTCTGTGGAGCACTTGTCTCGGTCGGATTCATGGCCAAAGGACGTGGGGATTCTCGCGCTGGAGGTTTACTTCCCTTCACAGTACGTAGAACAAGTGGAGCTGGAGAAGTATGATGGTGTGGAAGCCGGGAAGTACACCCTGGGCCTGGGCCAGAAGCAGATGGGCTTCTGCTCGGCCCACGAGGACATTAACTCCCTGTGCCTGACTGTGGTGCAGCGCCTTGTGGAACGCAGCCGCCTCTCCTGGGACTCCATTGGACGGCTGGAGGTCGGCACAGAGACCATCATTGACAAGTCCAAGGCCGTCAAGACTGTCCTAATGCAGCTCTTCCAGGACTCGGGGAACACGGACGTTGAAGGCATCGACACCACCAACGCCTGCTATGGAGGCACAGCCTCCCTCTTCAACTCTGCTGACTGGGTGGAGTCCAGCTCCTGGGACGGTGAGTGACATCCAGCTAGCATGGGTGTAGATGCCACTGCTCTGCCACCCGGGGCCCAGCCAGGGCTGCCAGTGAGAGATGGCCAGTGGCAGTAGGGCAGGTTCTTGGGGGAATGGCTGCCCCGGCTTCATAGTGGTTGATACCCCAAACTGGTGGCCTTCCAGGCTCTGAACTGAGGCCTTGAGGGAGACAGTGTTTAGAAGATAGTGGGGGTTTGGTTTAGGGTTGCCAGGTGTCTGATTTTTGACCGGAATGTTAAAAGTCCAGTTGGTGGCATAGCGGGGCTAAGGCAGGCTCCCTGCCTGCCGTGGCTCTGCGCGGCTCCCAGAAGTGGTGGCATGTCTGACCCCAAGGTGCAGGGGCGGTGAGGGAGGCTCCGCGCGCTGCCCCCATCCCGAGCACTGCTCCACAGCTGCCAGACATGCTGCCGCTTCAGGGAGCCATCTGAGGTAAGCCCTGCCCGGCCGTAGCCCATAGCCCACATCCCTTCCTGCACCCCAAACCCCTCAACGCTGGCCCCACTGCAAAGCTCGCACCCCGAGCCAGAGCCCACACCCCAACCCCCACCTCAGTCTGGAGCCTCCTCCTGCACCCTGAACCCCTCATTTCTGGCCCCACCCCAGAGCCCATACCCCCAGCTGGATCCTCATCCTTTCCTACACCCCAACTCCCTCCCCAGCCCTGAACCCCCTCCTGAACCCCAAACCCCTCATCCCTAGCCCCACCCCAGAGCCCACACTCCCAGCTGGAGCCCTCACTTCCTCCCGCATCCCAACGCCCTGCCCCAGCCGGGTGAAAATGAGCGAGTGAGCAAGGGAGGAGGAGAGGGAGGGGTGATGGAGTGAGTGGGAGTGGGCATTGGAGAAGGGGTGGAGCAAGGGCAGGGCCTCAGGGAAGGGGCAGGGCAAGGATGTTCTGGTTTCTGCCATCAGAAAGTTGGTAACCCTAGTTTGGTTACAAACTGGCAGTGTGCTCTCTGGGCTGGACCTGCTATACTGGAACTGAAGTGTCTGAATCAGGTCTGGTGCTGTGCCTGGCCTCTCTGTCTCCCCATGGCTTCCCTTACTGCAGCCTTGCTGGGAGCCCCCTGAGCAGCCACTGGGCCTTGCCTGGTGCAGCTGCTCGGCAGCTCCCCCGCTGGCTACCTGCAGTATCACAGGAGGGAGGAAAACAGCTCTGACTATCCCATTGCTGCATTGGAGCTACAGGGAGAGCAGGCTGGGAGCTTGGCTGCACCAGGAGCTGCGAGGAGGGAGGCACAGGAATTAGCTACACTCACTGGGGAATCCTCCTCATGGTCGGGGAATCACCAGCCAGGTGCTTGCCCAGGGTTTCTGCTCCCTGGGTGTGGAGCAGCTACTATTACCTAAGGACTTGGGGAGTATCTGCAGAGATCAAAGGTCCAACTCTGTCTTGCAGCGGGGATGCCGGCTCGGCCTGCAGCCTCAGAGAGTGCTGTAGGGAACAGCAGGCTCCGGCTTCTGTTGCCGTTAAATCAGTGTCAGATGGAAGCAGAGTTGTTCAGTACAAGTTCTAGTTGCTTTAATGCAGAGCAGACATCCCAAGCAGTGCAATAGCAGGGGATGGGCCGCTCTGTGCTGGTTGGGGCCACTTGATGTTTTTTAAGCATGTTCAGCCCTCAGGCTGAAAGAGTTGAGCCCTGTTGTCTCCCATAATGAGGAACATGGCCAAGCGCCAGGCAGAGCCCGGCCTCTGTAGTCCCAGAGCTCCACAGTCCTGTCTCCATAGTCCTAACCCCTGCCCCCTTTTTGTGGGGTAGGTAGATGTACATCTGTGACAGTAAGGCAGCAGGTGACATCTGAAACCATGTCACCATGGCAGTTTGGCCATGCCCCTTTCTGCACAGGGGACCCTGTAAACGTCTGCTTGGCAGATTGGGACTTTAAAGGTGACTTTCAAAGCTTTCTTTCCCCGCAAAATTGCACTTGTGCCCTTTTCTTGATTTTTAGGATGTAAAGAGGGCTGGAAAGGCTTCTAAAGTTATCCTTGTGTCCTTGCCTTAAAAGGATCCAGACTCAGTGCTGGCTCTGGGCTTCCCTGGTTTGGTTGTAGGACCTCTTGGCTATTTCAGAGGATGTCTGTTGTTCTCTCTTGCAGGGATGTTGCATATTTAGCAAAGGCTTCCTTCCCTCGACACGTTACTTGCTGAAGTGAAGTCGATGCTAACAAAAGCAAACATGGACTAAACCCTTCATCTCACCTTGGGTGCCACTTTTTTGAGTCTTGTAATGTCCTGACTGCACGAGTTGTCTGGCAGCATCCCAGGCTTCCTGGCTAGGCCGCTCTTAATTTGTAACATACAAACAAGGAGGAAGAAACCTTTTTAAATAAAAAACTTAAACATGTCAGGCCCCCTTTATCCATCAAAGGGTCTATCCATCAAAGCAAAGGCAGTGGTGGTGAAAAGGGCACATGCTCAGTTTTGTTTCCCTTGCAGGTCACAAGTCTCAAGGGATTTTTCCACCTTACCTTTATGCAAACTTAACCGCAGTGTAACTTTCGGCAGAGGGATAAACAGAGTTTTAGACTTGCATGTGATTTTTTTCATGTTTATGCCTAACCAATTCTGTGTTCTCATCCTACCCTAGGGCGCTATGCAGTGGTGGTCTGTGGTGACATTGCAGTCTATGCCACTGGCAATGCCCGTCCCACAGGAGGGGCAGGAGCTGTAGCGATGCTGGTTGGACCAGAGGCCCCCCTGGTGCTAGAGAGAGGTTGGTACTGTTAATAGAATGACTTTGTCTTTCCTAGGAGTTTTTGGTGCTTGGCCAGAGCTGCCCAGGTTCTAGGAATAGGCCACTGTCCAGGGGCAGCTTAGCCCTGGAGACACGTGGTCCCAGGTTGTGTCTCTGGACATCAATCCTTCCTGAGCCTTGCAGCAATTGGTCTCCTGTGGAATTCATATTTCAGGATGAGGGAGGGACATGGGGCACTTCATGGCTCTTAATAAGATGATCAGTAATGAGTAAGGGCTATGGTTTTGGTCTGAAGTCAGTGGGAGCTGCTGTGTGCTCAGCACCCACTCAACTTGGGTTAATTCATAAGTAGGCACCTAAGAGCCTAATTCTAGGCTCCTTTTTTCAAAATCTTGGCCACTAAGTCTGTGTATGAAAAGAAAATTGTCGAGTACCAAGTCCAAGCTGCTGCAGTCTCCTCCATGCAGAGGTGAATTGTGCAAAGGAGGCCTTCATGAAAATAAAATGTAAAAGAGGAAAGAACTTCTCAGGTGCAGTCATCTTACAAGCCTGATGTCTGGCTCCTCAGAACTACTTAAACCTCATGGAAAGAGATATTTGGAGTGGTGCCCCAGTGCGTCAGTGCCTCCCTTTGACCAGACAGGGCACTGCACAAAGTCCGCTTGGATCAGCGGGGTGGTCAGTCCACTCTTCTTCTCTGACTCTCTGTAGTCCTGTTATGGGGTCAAAGACGTTAATTTCCATCCTACTGGGGTTTATGGACTTCCCCTTATGCTTGGCGGTGTTAGCTGGGCCTTGTCCTCAAGGGGCCGAGAACCCCCTTTGGCTGTTAAGGGGTAGGTGTGGGAACCCGGGCCCGCCCAGTCCGCTGGGTCCAACTCAGGGCCCTGAATCCAGGCAGGCAGAATCAGTCCTCCACAATTCTCCTGCTGTGCCCTGAGCTTCTTCCTACCTCCCTTGGGTCTGTCGGTTTCTGCAGCCTGTGGCTCTGGCTATTTTGTCTCTGGGTCATTGTCATTCTGGGGCAGCCTCTCACTAGCTTCCTGGCAGGACCCTCGGTCCCTGGCCTGCTTGCCTTCTCTGGCAGCCACCAACCGCTCTGCTTTTTAGCTCTGTTATTCTCCTAACTGCTGTGAGGCTGCTGATCAAGGTTGATCAGCAGTTCCTCTAGTAACTCCTTGGTTGCCAGGTCCACATGGGATCTACACGCCCCATGACATGACGCAACATGTAACATGGTCTTAAAGCTAATTGCGAAGAATTGCTGAATTTCCACAGCCGCCATCAGCCTCGTGGTTGGCTAAATAAAGAGAGACTGATTGAAGCCCCAGCTTCAAAAATATGTGGTGGCACTCTCAGAGAAACTATGTGTCAAGTGTGAATCGGCCTGGCTGCACTGAGGGCAGTGTAGCTATGTCACCTTTCACCAGCTGAGACGCTGGCCCTGTGTCTGTGCATTTCCATCCAGCTAGCATAAGTGTGGTGAAACTTGTCATAAGCATAAGGGCTTTGATGGAAACGGAGCATATGGTTTAGGCAACAAAGGATTTTACTAAGAGACACTAAATTTGCAAAAACAAATAAAGGGTTTTTTGGAAGATCTTGCCAAATTACAAACCATGGACACAACTGTCCCAGGTCCAGTACACATGTGGCTTGACCTAATTAACAACAAAGGACTGGAAGTATACAAGAGATATAAAATAAATAAATACAAAGATCCAGAGAAGCTGAGATCTTTCCATAATCTGGCCAACATGACTGATCCAGGAACAGGCTACTTTAGCTGTGCCCATTCCCAGGACTCAAGTGTGTTATGGTTCAAACACACCTTTTCCCTGACATTTGGCAAATGGAGCAGGCACTGCACAGCCCTCTGTCTTACCCGTCACTGTCCAAGCTGGGATGAATCATACAAGAAAACAGAGCAATCTAAGAGCGCGGATATCAGACTCCTGCTGCCTGTGCACAGCTCAGGAAGCTTCCTAGCCGCAGGCCTGAAGCAGGCAGCGCGAAGCTGTATGAACTCAGACTGATGTTGATCTGTGTGAGAGCCACTGCCAGCAAACAGGTTTCAGAGGAACAGCCGTGTTAGTCTGTATTCGCAAAAAGAAAAGGAGTACTTGTGGCACCTTAGAGACTAACCAATTTATTTGAGCATGAGCTCAATAAACTGTAGCTCACGAAAGCTCATGCTCAAATAAATTGGTTAGTCTCTAAGGTGCCACAAGTACTCCTTTTCTTTTTGCCAGCAAACAATACATGTCCTTGTCAGTGATGTAGTCCCAGAGACCGCCTGTGTCACAGAGACCAGGTTGGGTGGGCGCGCTGGTGTCACGGACTCACAGGTCGTGCCCACGCTGGGCCCCGTACGGTCCCTGGGGAGAACCCCCTTCAGTGTGACAGCCGTTCTCAGGGGTCCACTCTCTCTCCGGGGTTAAACCCCTCCCCCCCTCCTGGAATCACACCTCTCTGAGCCTTAGCACGCCTGTCTCTCACCGTGGGCCCCCTCAGGGAGTCCACTCGCTCTGGACCCCTGGATCCTCCGCTCCCAGAGGGAATAATGCAACTCTGTTCTCTAGACCAGAGCGACTCTCAGCCAGTGTAAAACAGGAGAGTTTATTGAGCATCTGAATGCAGCATAGGAAACTCTCAGGGCCCTCCCTCAGCACAGTACATCTAAGTCTCCCCTGCATCCAGGTGGGCTCTGCCTGCTCTCTCCCTCCAGTCCTGAGCCCCCGTGCTTTCCAGCTGGGCATCCAATAACACCTCCCCCAAGTCCCGCCTCTGTCCTTTGTCTTCTGTCATGGTAAACAGTGTGGCCTGGGCCTCCTCTCCTCTCAGCCGTCCTTTGCTCCCCACTGGCTGGAACTGACTGGTCAGGTCACCGGGGTTCTCTCTCTGCAGCCCATTGACCTCCCACTGGCTAGAACTGGCTGAGATTCCCAAGCTGGGCCTCCTGGTCACCAGTTGCTGGGGTATCCGTTCTCCAGGCCATTGGCTTGGGTCCCAAGTTCCGTTGCTGGTCCTCTGTAACAACAAACTGCCTCTCCCATCATCTCATTAAACCAGTAACACCCAGGGAAACTGAGTCCCACCCTGTCTGCATTGCAAACCATTGAAAAACCAAGAAATACCCAAGAGAATCCCCACTTCATCACAGCTGGCTTACTGTCTCCCCCAGCCTGTCTCAGGGCCAGGAACCAGGTGGCACTTCATTTGTCTTCTCTGCAAAGGTCCAGTTCAAATGAGGTACCTCTGATGAATGGCTTTAGATGACCTTGTCTTACCGGATGCTAGAACCAGGAGCCATTGCTAACCTAGAGCTCACGTTCACTACGGGTTCACTACACTGACCCTTGTTAACAATGCTGGCGCATGCCCCAGACTTGGTGTCCTGGGAGACGTTAACATGCGTGCTGACAAGGCCTCCAATGCTAAAGCCTAAAGTCCTCACTTGCAGCCCTCGGATCTCACAGGCTGTCTCTGGTCCAACCCACACAGTGTGTCACACCTAGGTCTTTGGAGTCGATTCGCTGCTGATCACATCACAGCCCAGTCACTGGCTGGGCTGGAACTTCACCTCCGTCAGGCAGCGACCGGGCAGCTGTGAGAGCTCTGACAAGGCCCGTGAGCCTGACCTGATCACACAGCCTCTTAGATGCTGTTGAATTCCAGCACAGCCGCCCGCCCAGCACAGAATGGGGAGTCGAGGAACCGGTGAATCATCATCCTGGTACTTCCACCTTGACCTCTGACACACTGTCTCCCCACCCCCACAGCCCCTCCATCTCTGTCACCCAGCTGTTCCCAACTCTGAGCTGGATGGGGGATCGGAATCTGGAGTGTGGATGGCAGAAAATGAAGGCTGAAGCAGATTGAAACACACAGCTGCCCCAGGCCTAAGCTGAGGCTGTATTACAGGCCCTGAACTGTCCTATCTGCCTCCATAGTAGCTGCCTTAAGGAGCTGTCCAGGATGGTAAACAGCTTCCTCAGTCCTGAGGGCCTACAGCCTGCACCAGAGCCCAGCGCCAAGGACTGCAAAGAACCATTGTCCTGCTGCACTGAAATGTTAATGCCCGTTCAGGAAGGCTTCAAAACAGGGCCCTCTCTGCCTGTATCCAGCCACCAGCAGCCCATTCCTGGAGTTCAGCACATTCACTCCTCGGGGAAGGCTGGAAACCCTACAGCAGCTTGAATCCACCCCAGGCCCTTCCTGGCTAGTGAAGGAAAGTCCTGAGCAACCAGCCTCATTCAGGGAAGGAATCTTCCCTTCCCCCTTCAAACACGCAACCGTCCAAGCAGCACTGAAGAAACCTGCCCTGGACACATCGGTTCTAGCTGGGCACTGTCTAGTATCAATCTCCCACTCCTGAGCAACCTCGCAGAGTCATTAACCAAAGGCCAACTATATGCCCATCTAACTGAAGCTAATATTCCAGACCTGGCATAATCTGGATTCGGGGCAGGATATGGGCCTGAAAGTGCTTCAGTGGCACTGCTGGATGAACTCCTGCTGTCAGTGGATAGAGGGCAGACATCCAATCTCAGCCTCCTTGATTTCTCTGCAGCATTCCCCACGGTCAGCCGTGAGGTACAGCTGTCCTGCCTCTGAGAGGTGACAGGTCCCGGGGAGCGCACTAAAATGGTTTAAATTCATCCGGTAGGGACACACTCAAGCAGCAGTGATAGGAAACTGCACTGCTGCCTCTGAACCCATCGCTGGTGGAGTCCCTGATCCTAAGTCAGCATCTACATGCAGCCCCTAGGTGAATTGGTCAGAGGACATAGACTCAAGTGCAGCGATATGCAGATGACACACCGCTCTGCCTCTCCTTCACCACATACAACCACACCACTGTCACCAGGATGGCCAGTGCTGGCGGCCAGAGGAAGCACTTTGAGGAGTTTGCAGCCATGGTGGCACAACTGGTCAGCTTAGTCCATAGCTTAGGAAGCTCCTGAATTCCTTGCTGACGCTGAGCTCTCATGTGGCAGTGTCCATGAGAAACACTTTCTGCTATCTCCATCTGGCTGGGGAACTCTGCCCCATGCTGGCAGATGACAGCCTGGCCCCAGTTGTACACACCTTCATCACCTCTCGGATGGGCTGCAGCAGTGTGGTACACCTGGCCATGAAACCGGCAGCACTTAATAAACTCAAGCTAATATAGGATAGGGCATCACATCTCCTCAGCAACATGGGATGCCATGGGCCCAACAAACCATCCTCTGCCCCCTATGCCAGCTTCCCATAGAATATCGGGTTCACTGCCTGTCAAGGTTCCTTCCCCACTCTGAACTCTAGGGTACAGATGTGGGGACCTGCATGAAAGACCCCCTAAAGTTATTCTTGCCAGCTTAGGTTAAAAACTTCCTCAAGGTACAAACTTTGCCTTGCCCTTGAACCCTATGCTGCCACCACCAAGCGTGTTAAACAAAGAACAGGGAAAGAGCCCACTTGGAGACGTCTTTCCCCAACATATCCCCCCAAACCCTTTACCCCCTTTCCTGGGGAAGGCTTGATTTAAAAATCCTCACCAATTTGCATAGGTGAACACAGACCCAAACCCTTGGATCTTAAGAACAATGAAAAAGCAATCAGGTTCTTAAAAGAAGAATTTTAATTAAAGAAAAAGTAAAAGAATCACCTCTGTAAAATCAGGATGGTAAATACCTTACAGGGTAATCAGATCCAAAACATAGAGAATCCCTCTAGGCAAAACCTTAAGTTACAAAAAGACACAAAAACAGGAATATACATTCCATTCAGCACAGCTATTTTACCAGCCATTAAACAAAAGGAAATCTAACGCATTTCTAGCTAGATTACTTACTAACTTAAGGAGTTATGAAGAGCATTCCTGATCTGTTCCCGGAAAAAGTATCACACAGACAGCCAGACCCTTTGTCCCTCCCCAGCTTTAAAAGTATCTTGTCTCCTCATTGATCATTTTGGTCAGATGCCAGTGAGGTTATCTTAGCTTCTTAACCCTTTACAGGTGAAAGGGTTTTGCCTCTGGCCAGGAGAGATTTTATAGCACTGTATACAGAAAGGTGGTTACCCTTCTTTTTATATTTATGACACTGCCTCAGTCCTTACCTTCCAGGTGCTCGATCTCTGCTTTGTCCCAGGGTATCTAAGAGGCCAGGCTTAAAGCTCCAGGATGAGGACTGTGGTCGACAACTTTGCACCTCAGGCCTCCCTCCCTACTATAAGGGAAAACTCGTGTGTGTGTTGGAGACTGAGCTTTCTTGGGGGCTGGGCTGGAATGAACTCCCCTAGGAACCCAGGACCATCCCATCCTTCACCACCTTCCCTTCCCAGTGCCCAACACATTTCTTTGATCTGTCTTCTCTGTTATAAGCACAGAGCAGCACGTACATATTTATATAAAAACACTCCAAGCACTCCGCCACACTCAGAATTTCCCCTTTAGAGGGAGGCTAAGAGAAAGTGGGCCACACGCACAAGATGTTAGTCGTGTTGCGTTATGCACAACTGGAAGGTGCTCAGATACTACACGGACAGGGATGGTAAAAGAATCTACCTACCTTTCCAGTGTATCCAGAGAAGGTTCTCTTCATAGAAAAGATCTCAAATATGCAGGCTATAGAATGAGGTCAGAGCAGGAAGAGGAGGTGGAAAAGTGGCTCATGAAATATAATTTTGTGAATTTTACGGGATGAATATTTTGTGTGTAAAGGGCTGTGGTGGGTTTTGGCTGAGAGGTTCGTTGCAGGTGGGGAGCTGGTATGGAGAGGGTTTGAGGTTCTGTTCCCCTGCTGTCTCCAATACGCAATGGTGAGCCTGTTTTCTCTCCTCCAAGGTGTTCGGGGAACCCACATGGAACATGTATATGATTTCTACAAACCAGACCTGGCTTCAGAGTATCCCATGGTGGATGGGAAACTCTCTATCCAGTGCTATTTCCGGGCCCTGGATCAATGCTATTCTATCTACCGCAAGAAAATCCAGAGCCAATGGCAGAAAGGTACAGAGCCTACAAGTGAAGTGGGAAATCTTGTGTGTGCGACAGGTTAGACAAACACCTGTAAGGGATGGTCTAGGTTTCCTTCGTCCTGTCTCAGTGCAGGGGGCTGGATTAGATGGCCTCTCAAGGTCCCTTCCTGCTGGACATTTCTATTATTCCATGTCAGCTGGGGTACCTGCTCCTCTGCCTCTGTGGAGCTCACAGTATGTCTCTCTGTCTCCCCCACCACCCCCATTGTGTCTGTCTCCCCCACCCCACCCCATGTTGTAGGGCCTGTGGATTTCTGGGTAAGAGGACAAAGAGGTCAGAGACTGGAGGGGCCAAGAGTGATGGGAATGCATTGGTGGGGATAGGAAGTGGAGACACCAGAAGTCCATGAACCTGTAATTTGTTGGCCTCTGACCAGGCTGGTAGACAAAGTGGTGGGAGAGCGGTTGGAAAGAAACTAGTTAATGCGAGGCCAGGGGCCAGGCCTGGCTGGGTGATCAGACAGACAGCATATGTTGAAATGGTGGGTGCTGTTTCCTCCATCTGAGGAGAGTTTATAACCCATGTTTCCCTGCTGTGACCCATCCAGGGCTCTGTGCCCGGGGAGCTCGCTGGCGGCAGCATGCCAGAGCCATGAGGGCCTTCCCCATCGGACAAAAGTGTGAGCGCCTGGCTGCATGGGCTTGTGCTGAATAGCCATTGTAACCAGCCCACTGCCCCAGAACAGAACAGGCCCCTAGACTGAGCCCAGGTAGTGGTAGTTGAGTCTGCAGCACTCATAGTTTGCTGGATCGAGAGAGCCCTTCCAGCTCCAGGGGCCAGTCCCTTTTCAAGGTAGCTCCTGCAGCAGGAAGGGTGAGACTCTGTGCCAGAGAGCTGTGAGGAACTCTCCTGCCCTAGTTTAGTATGAGGGTGAATATATCTCCCCATATTGTCCCCATTTCTGGCATCCATGGGGTTGTTGGTGTCTCCTTATGCAGCATTGGAAGGCTGTGGGTCTCTTCCCCACCCACCCATCCCATTGCCTTCTGTGGGGCAGGTCTATGGGTCTTTGCCTTCAGTGCCTGCTGCAAGTGCTGCGGCTCTCTGTGCAGAGTGGGATTGATGGGTCTCTAATGGGTGGCTTCTGTCTCCTGTTCTGCTGCAGTGGGGGTGGACAAACCTTTTACCCTGGAAGACTTCCAGTTCATGATCTTCCACACGCCCTTCTGCAAACTGGTGCAGAAGTCTGTGGGGCGAATGATGCTCAACGACTTCCTAGCAGCTCCCAACCCCGACACACAGAGCGGCCTCTACAAAGGGCTGCAGGCCTTCAGGTGGGTGAGCGCTACAGAGCAGGAGTGGCCTCTGCCAGGGGTGTGGGAGTCTCTGGGCTGCCGACATCCATGGAGGGGCAATTCCGCTAGTGGGGGCTGCAGAAAATTGGAGTGTGGTCCACACATCTGTGGTACATCCCCCATAGGGACTGTGCAGGGAAAGATTCTTTTTCAATGTCTGTTGATAACGATACCCAGCTTTAAGTTAGCACTTGTCATCTGCAGAGCTGTACAAAGCAGTTCAGCAGCATTCTCCCAATTTTACAGATGGTGAAACTGAGGCTCCGAGAGGGGAAGTGACTTAACCAGCAGGCCAGTGGCAGGGCCAGGAATAGAACCTGGTCCCCTGAGTTCCAGTCTCATGCTCCATCCACTAGGCCATGTTAGGAGCATCTTGGTGGGAACTGTTTTTTCCTTGGGGCGCTGCGGACGCTCAGCGGGGAGGTTATTGCAGGAAGATTTTTGGGGTGAGTGTGTGATTTCCTTAGCGAGGGCAGCAGGTGATGGGGAGGCAAAGGGTGCCCTGGCAGGGTGTTGGGTGTCAGAGTACGTCTTACTCCTCTGGCAGGGGCTGATGCATTATGGCAGGCAGCATTTCAGTGTGAGGGTCTGCAGACACTCAACTCTGTAAGCTGGGGAGGCTGGCACATGGAGGGTGGGGCGGGGGCAAGGCTCGCATGGGAGCTGCAGGCATTCAGAGGGGTCTGAGTCCTCTAGCTAGTGGATGTTGGGACGAGTAGGGCTCCTACCTCAAGGGATGCCTGTGGTCAGGTGGGACGTGGCTCTCTGCTATTTGCTGTGTTGAGGTTTGGGAGAGCGCTGAGTGCATGTGACCATAGAGCCAGAGTCAGTGGACAGGAATGTAGCAGCAGCACCGAGAGATCCCCAGTCATGGACCAGGACCCCACTGTGCTACGTGCCACACAGACACGGAACAAAGAGCTGCTCCAAAGAGTTCCAGTCTAAGTGTGAGACAAAGGACAAGAGGTGGATACAGTCGGGGAGCAGAAGGAAACAGTGAGACAATGCTGGTCAGTGTGATGAGCAGGGGTCTCAGCACACTGACTGCCTAGCTGCGTCAGGTGTTTTGCAGGCATCGTGGCAAATTGGCTATCCTGGCTGGATTGGGGCTAATGATTCTTTGGGAGAATCGTTTTTCTCTTGAGAGATGAGGATTGTTATCGAAGAGCTACAGATTGTCGTTTGCCAAGGAAGCATTGGTAGCAACTCGGTAATGAAGCCTGAGCGGAGCTGTGCACTGAAAGCAGGGATTCAACCACTTTGTTATGTATGAAAATACAGCAGCTCCTCCCATCCCTGGAGTGGCTGCTCTCTGAGAGCAGAATGAACTTTCAGAGAATTTACAAGGCAATCTATTAGTTTAGGAATCGCATTTCTTAAAGGAGGTATTTTTAATTTTATACCAGACTTTTTTTTGCCCCTAATAATCTCAGTAACAGAATAACACTGACTCTTCAAACTTCCCATGGAGTTAAAACGCCCTGGAATCTTGTGCACAGGCTCCAGCTTATAGACTTTAAGGCCAGGAGGGACCATGGTGATCATTTAGTCTGACCTCCTGCACATGGCAGGCCACAGAACCTTGCCCACCCACTCCTGTAACAGATCCCTAACCTCTGGCTGAGTTACTGAAGTCCTCAAATCATGGTTTAAAGACTTCAGGTTACAGGGAATCCACCATTTACACTAGTTTAAACCTGCAAGAGACCCATGCCCCATGCTGCAGAGGAAGGTAAATAATTGGATTCATGATAATTTCCCCCCCATCATTCTTCATAACTGAAGGTTTCTCCTTCTGCAGAGGCTGAAGGTAGGGTGACCAGGTAGCACGTGTGAAAAATCAGGACCGGGGGCAGGAAATAGGAAACTATATGGGACAAAGCCCCAAATATCGGAACTGTCCCTATAAAATTGGGATATCTGGCCACCCTAGCTGAAGGTTAGTGGTCTACTAGAGAAGTCCATGAACTACCCTTTTTCAAAATGGCTGCTATCTCCTATTGTCCTCAGTAGGACGGAAATGCCTCCGCACACCCGGGGGGAGTGCCATCTTCCCTGAGTGCTGCTGCAGTTTCAGTCCTATGGAGGACAATGGGAGATGGGAGCCATTTTGAAATGGGGCAAATTCTTTGTGACAATCTTTCCGTTATGAAAAATAGGGGCAAAACATGGCCATCAGTCGAAATAGCTTTTCAAAAACTGCCCATTGCATCAGCTCTACTCAACAGAAAGGTCAGATTTCGGGGGCAGGAACTAGGGCGTTTGTGTGTTTGTGCAGGGTGTGTGTATGTGCAGCTGAGACCATCCCAATCCCACGTAAGGGATGCCAAAAATGGGGGAAAAAACAACAATCAGGCTTTTAAAGAGACAAGGTGGGGGAGGTAATATCTTTTGGAAGCTGGTCCAATAAAAGATATGACTTCAACCACCTTGTCTCTCTGATATCCCGGGACCGACACAGCTACAAGGACACTATATGCCTTTTAAAATCAGTTTAATCTTATCTGAGTCAATAAACATGAAAAAGCCTCAATCATACTTGTGTGATCTCACAGTTAAGGGCAATTGCATCTGTATTCCCCTTCCATGGTCCAGCCAGGGCACTCACTCTCAGGCTTCTTGCTCCCCAGCCGTCACCTCTCTGGGGCAGAGACACGTGTTTCTCTCCCTCCTGTCTTTTCTGGCTGCATCATTCCCTGCCTACACTGTGAATCCCCCAGCAAGTCAGGTGGCCTAAACACACCTGGTTTGTTTTTCTCCTCAAAGGCTCTGATCAGTGTAATTGTTCACAGCTGAGTTACCACCTAGCTCTTTCTAAGCAAGAACATTTATTCTTAAGATAAAAGTGTTACAGAGAAAACACTGCAAACAATAAAGGAACCTATGCTCAAGCTAATAAGCTCACCAGAGATCACCCCCTGTCTCTAGCAAGGGCTCTAGCAGGCAAACAGTCATTCAAGCCCCTCCAAGTGGCTTTTCTGTGGTTATAGGTCCATAACCACCTTGGCTGAGAGCAAGCCCACCAGTGAATCTGTGAGTCCCTCTTTTATCCAGCTGGGACCTCTCATCTTGTCCTCCTATAACAGGTGAGCTGCAGACAATAGGTTACTCCTGAGGGCACAGTTAAGAGAAAGGCCAGAGATGAGAAGTTGCCTCCCCCCACAAGTATTTCCTGGGAAACCTACTCAACTAAAAGTTCAGCCTTGTCTGGCCCTGTCAAGTTTCCTTCCCCACTCTGAACTCTAGGGTACAGATGTGGGGACCTGCATGAAAGACCCCCTAAGCTTATTCTTACCAGCTTAGGTTAAAAACTTCCTCAAGGTACAAACTTTGCCTTGCCCTTGAACCCTATGCTGCCACCACCAAGCGTGTTAAACAAAGAACAGGGAAAGAGCCCACTTGGAGACGTCTTTCCCCAACATATCCCCCCAAACCCTTTACCCCCTTTCCTGGGGAAGGCTTGATTAAAAATCCTCACCAATTTGCATAGGTGAACACAGACCCAAACCCTTGAAATGAACAATGAAAAAGCAATCAGGTTCTTAAAAGAAGAATTTTAATTAAAGAAAAAGTAAAAGAATCACCTCTGTAAAATCAGGATGGTAAATACCTTACAGCGTAATCAGATTCAAAACATAGAGAATCCCTGTAGGCAAAACCTTAAGTTACAAAAAGACACAAAAACAGGAATATACATTCCATCCAACACAGCTTATTTTACCAGCCATTAAACAAAAGGAAATCTAACACATTTCTAGCTGGATTACTTACTAATTTAACTGGAGTTGTAAGGCTTCATTCCTGATCTGTTCCTGGCAAAAGCATCACACAGACAGATCCTTTGTCCGTCCGTCCGTCTCCCCCGATTTGAAAGTATCTTGTCCCCTCATTGGTCATTTTGGGTCAGGTGCCAGTGAGGTTACCTTAGCTTCTTAACCCTTTACAGGTGAAGGGGTTTTGCCTCTGGCCAGGAGGGATTTTATAGCACTGTATACAGAAAGGTGGTTACCCTTCCCTTTATATTTATGACAGGCCCATTGTTTCAAAGAGTCCCTTGAAGATCAGAACACTGCCAGGGTTTGCATTCGTCCCGGCTCCCTACTAGAGACATTCCAGACAACCCCCCAGGAATACATGAACATTTTCATTTTTAATACAGTGAACTCCTAAAATGCTTCAACCTGATTCAGTCAAGGTTGGTGAGGATACACAGGTAATTGCCACATCTGTCACCTACGGTTCTCGTGTTGTCAGCATGGGGCAGAGTTCAGCTTTTTGCTGCCGCAGAGAGATTTAGTTCCGCTGTTAAAAATAACACATTCAAGTACACCCTGTGTCCAAGAGTTCACTGTCTGGGGAGAGGCCAAGACGGGGCAAAGTTCAGGCTGTTTGGGTGCCTAGCTGCATTTCCAGACTGTAACGTGTGTGGATTTGTTTGACTTTACCCTACCTTCTGAATTTCCTGAGTTTGGGAGAACGCCACCATCCCACTTGTATTTCACCCCAAGTAACAGGTCTGCACTCCCAGCCTTGATGGAATTGTTTGCTGTCTGGGAGCTGTACTACTGCTATGGCAGGTGAGATTTCCCACAGAGGCCATGACCACGTGGGGCACAGAGGTGTCCCTAAAGGGCACGTGGGCTTTTGCTGCAGGTCAGATTTCCATGGGGGGATGGTAGCTGTTTGGTGAATGACAGTTCTGTGTCGGGGGTATTGAGGTTTCTCTAATGCCAGCTGCAGGCGTCTCCCCAGATAATGCTGAGTGCTCCTTGCTGCTCTGCATCCCTACTGAGTGACTGGCATGAGGCTGAACACAGCAGGTCCGTGTCTGCACTGGCAGCAAAGGCATGATGAGTATCATGTCACCCAGCTCGATTGCTAAAAATGGAAACACAAAGCGGGTGTGGGAGCAGCAGCTGTTCGAGGGGCTCAAGACTTTCTAGCCGGGCTCCGGGGAGTTTGAGATTTCCCTAGCTGGTGCCATGGCCCATCAGGCAGGTGAGATTCTCTTCCAGGGGCAGCGACTGTCCAGGAAGGGGAGCAATTCCCCAGTAGGGACTGTGCAAATTCAAGCAGGGTGCAATGTGAGTAGACAGGGCTGCAGGACTACAGGCTGGCGGCACTTCAGTAGCCGATATTTGCAGAGCTGCCAGCCATCGACCCTTGCTGTTATCCACACAGTCCGCTGTGGGGAGACGGATAGCCAGAGGGGATTCGTGCTGGGCAGCTGGTGCATTTTCTCAGTGCAGTTGGTCCCCTTGGCTGCTGAACCCACGAGTGAACCTCCTCCTCCCTCTTCCCAGGGGGGTGAAGCTGGAAGACACCTACTCCGACAAGGATGTGGAGAAGGCCTTTCAGAAAGCTAGCTTGGAAATGTTCAGCCAGAAAACCAAGCCCTCGCTGCTCCTCTCCTCTCGCAATGGCAACATGTACACCCCGTCTATGTATGGCTGCCTCGCCTCCCTCCTCGCACAGTGAGTGCCAGCTCTAAGCCTCCCTTTCTGCCGAGCCCTGCCCCACCCCTGCGTCCCCAGGCCTTGGGACTCCCACAGCCCGGCAGAGAACAAGCCAAAGGGTTGGGCACAAAGCCGACTTTCAGTTGGGGTCTGAGCCTGCAGCCTTTGTGCTGAGCAGCAGTTACTCCTCGTCCAAAGGGTCTTTCTCAGCTACTGAGCCGCAATGCAGGGAAGACTGAAAGAAGAGCTGTGATTTTTCCAGGTCTCTGCCTGGGGTTACGTTTTTTTAAAAACTGGAGCAAAAATGACTCAGCCATTTGAGTACCAAAGCTGTGTGTGTGTGTGTATGTTGGAGTGGTTGGGCATGTGTGTGCACACAAGCAAGAGTACGTGTGCACATGTGGATGTATGTGTGTGTGTGAGCAGGCATTTGTGCGGTGTGTGCGGATGCGGGCGTGTATGTGTGTGTGCGTGAGCATGTGTGTGTGCATGCGTGCAAGCAGGCAGGCGTGCGAGCATGTGCGTGTTTGAGAGCAGCGGGGTATGTGTGCTCAGTCGTTCATGTGCGTGCATGTGAGTGGGCAGATGCTTGAGTGCATGCATGTGTGTGAGAATGGGTATGTGTGTACACATGAGCAGGTGGGGGGGGGGCGCAGTTTGCCATTATAAAATATTTGTTCTTGCAACCTTCTCCTGACTTGCAGTTACTCCCCATCAGGAGAGCTCGGCCCGAGAAGGGGGCACATTGCAGGGTTGCACAGTGACCTTTTCTCTGCCATGACCTGTCTGTGGGTTTTTCCCTTTCAGTGCTTCACTCTGCAACTTTAAAGGTCTTTTTATTTCATTCCTTGCATAGAGTTGCCTGGAACTGCATGCCCAGCTCTGTGCACCTGTCAGGGGAGGGAGACCACGCCCCAGAGACACCCTCCTTGGGTGGGCTTCATGGAGCTAGATGGGTGGCTCCATCTGCTTGCTCCCTGCCCCCCTCAGAGAGCAGAGGCTTTCTCTCCCAGCAGCGAGGGCAGCCACAGGAATTTCAATTAAATCCAAGTTATCGGTGCCGTTTAACCAGACCCAGTGTGTGTCAGAGGCAGAGGGGAAAGAAAAGACTCAGCCCCTCTGAGGGTGGGGTAGACCCTGCTCCTGCAGGTTGGCAATCGTGCACTTCAAGGATGATGGTGCTAACTGTGCTTTACAGAGCCTGCCTGCACCTGGCCCTTAGCGCACTCTCTCCCCCACAGCTCCTAGTTCTGCCCAAGACACAGCAGCGTCCCCTGCTCTCCCTGTTCTCATGCACACTAATGCTCCCCGCAGTGCTGCTCGTCTAGCCTCTGGTTTTTATATCACGCCCATCACCAGGGTATCTTGGCTCCTCATGCATGCTCTCCCAGCTGCTGTCTTGAGGCATGTCTGAACCTGATCCTTCTAGGCCCCACTTCAGGGAGCCTGCTGGTATGGAAAGCCTGGAGACAGTTTCTCCCTGCAGTAACTGCAGATCTGGTTTCCTGGTGGCTCAGACGCAGGTGACGCTCCTTTACCTCACTCGTCATCACCAAATCAGCCCACAGCGGTGCCCACTTGCAACTCCAAAACCTGCTTCTGCTCCTCGCCTGGATCCCACAGTCCTTAACGCCAGTGACAGGAGCAGGAGGCAAAACTCTTCTGCCCTTCTCTGCCCGCTTCCTGGGGTTACCTGCTGTCATGCAGGGGGATCTTTTCTATTTTATGGAGGTACAGCCTAGGTTCAGCCCGGGGGCCGTTTCTGGTTGCCCCCCACTGATTTAAAATAAAATCTCTGATTTCCAGCATGTCCTGGGTCAGAGTAGCTCACCTACAGCCCGCACACTGCCCCCTGGGACGTCAGCTTGCCAGGCTGTGTGGGTAGTGCCCAGGATTTGAGGCATCTGCCCTTTAGCACGGATGTTCTCCACTGACAGCTTGGTTTGAATTGCCACAGATACTCTGCTCAGCAGCTGGCTGGCTCCAGGATCGGGGCCTTCTCCTATGGCTCGGGATTGGCTGCAAGCTTGTTTTCCATGCGTGTCTCGCAGAATGCTGCCCCGGGTGAGTCCCTTCCTATTTCCTCCCCTCGCTTGTCATCGGACGCCTTAGGTGGCAGTGATGGCTGTGGAGGGTCATCCTGCCTGCTCTGGCCTGGGGATGAGGCTTCGGTTCCCAGCCCAGGCCTAAGCCTGGGGAGCTCCTGAGTCCCCAGCCCGGACATGGTTGTAAATATCCTGAGTGCAGGAGCAGATAGTGCAGGGTGGGGGCCGGAGAGTGGGCCTGGACAACCCCCGTGTTGAACGGGTTTTGGGGGGGTTGCCTTCCAGTGGGCGGCAGTAAAGGGGGACCCTGGAACTGCCACAGCAAACCTGATCCAGAATCCAGCCACTCTTGACTGATATAGCGGCCAGCACCCACTGCTCCAGAGGCAGGTGCACAAACCCGGGGGGCAGTTAAGGGGTTGCTTGTCCATGGTGTGGGTGTGGGCAGGCCCCTGAGCAGCTGGCTAAGATTGGAATGTGACCTGACTCACCATGTGACTTCAGAAAGCCCTAGGGAGGGACACTGTCCCAGCTGGGCTTCCACCCTCATCCCGAGCTGGGTGCTGGGATCGGAGCTCAGGCCACCACACAGTGTGGTGAGGTGAGATTCATTAGGGATTCTTTGTCGGCTTCTGAATGGCTTTGCCCACCTGGGGAAGGAGACAGATGGTGTACAGGGCCTGTGGGGACAGCCTTGGTCTGCAGGGGGAATTACCTGGACACCCGTCCCCTGCAGGGGATCTGCGACCTGATGGGGCAGTGTTCATTGGTTATGGATCCCTTGGGTACTCTCGGCTTCCCTAGCCCTGATTTGCTCGCTCTCTCACCAGGAGACTCTCTCTTTGCCAGGTTCCCCCCTGGACAAGCTGCTCTCCAGCCTCTCTGACCTGCAGACTCGCCTGGATGCCCGGAAGCAGGTCCCCCCAGAGGAGTTTGCAGAGATCATGAAGCAGAGAGAGGAAACCCATCACCTGGGTGAGGAAGCACAGTCAGAGGGCCCAGCTGCAGCCAGCACTCTGGTGCTGACACCTCAGTGGGGCTGGACTGCCTAATGTTGGGCCTCTAAATCCTCAGGAAGGGGCCTGATTTTCAGTCATGCTGAGCACCTCCAGCTCCTCTCAAAGGGTGGGTGGGAGTGGAGGAGGGTGCAGGTTCGGGCCTGCGACCCCTGCCCATGGCGACTATTACTGGGAAGCCCCTGCTGCTGCTTGGGGGGGCTGAATCCGAGTGGAATCTGCGTGATGGCCATCCAGGAAACATCAGTGCATATCAGTGAACTCCGGCAGCTGCAAGTTACTGGCAGACAATACACATGGAACCGCACATGGTCCCCTCTAGGGACATGCCTGAAAACCCTTGGGGTAACAGAAAAAGGGCAGGTGTCTCTTCACCCTTCTAAGGGCAGGCTGGCCTTAGATTCAGTGTCCCAGGCACGATGGAGAAATTCCTACTGACATCCTAATCCTGCAATAGACACTGGCCCCCTTGCTAAACCACCATGAACAGCTGGACACACACATCCCTTCGTTAATTACCTGGCAATGCTCCCTTACCACTGGCCCTCCTTCTTCTTTTGATTCTGTACAAACTAAGTCCAGGGAAACAAGGTCTCTTCTGCCCTAAGTACCCTTCTTCCCTGCTGGGGAAGCATGGGACCCCCCTCTCTCCCGCAACCTCTGAGTGGAGGTGCAGGCCAAGGCTTTGGAGGATCATTTGAGGCCCTCACCTGCCAGGAGCCTTACTGAGCTCAGATGTGCTGCGTCCATCATCTAGTGTCTGTGCTGGAGAGCTGGCTGGCTGGAGCTTTCTGGAGCCAGTCTGGCCAGAGCGCCTTCCGGCTCCCAAGTAGTGTATTTGCAGGCAGCGGGGGCCAGTAGCTGGAGCCCAGGACTGGAAGTCAGGAGACCTGGCAGCTGTTCCCAGTTGTAGCATTCATATCATCTCATCCCTGCCAGGGCTGCCCAGCCAGAACTGCGCTGGGAGCCTGCAGGGAGATCCAGACCTCAGGGTCACGCCTCCAGCAGCTGCCCCTCTCCCCGTGGCAATGCTGCCAGGTTGTTTACAACCCCAGCACCAGGGGATCCTGCCCCACAGTTGCAGCACCCTGGAGCAGCCACGCTTCAATCCCGTTCCTCTCTCTGCAGTAAGCCACACTCCCCAGGGCTCTAAGGACGACCTGTTCCCTGGCACCTGGTACCTGGAGCGAGTTGATGACAAACACCGCCGGCAGTATGCCAGGAGGCCACTCTAGGGGGGACAGGCTGCCAGGTGGGTCTGAATCCTCCTTGGGGGCCTGGTGATTGCAAGACAAACAAAGGCAGATGGGGAGTTGGGCGACTGGGGTGGAGGAACAGGGAATCAAGGCAGTACTTGGAGGAACTTCCTTTCTGAGTCCATTTCTCCTGGGGCATGGGAAGAACAGGGACTCTGGAGATTTCCACAAGGCAAGGATGATTCCAGTGGGAACAGAGAAGGTCTGGGACCATCCAGCAGCTGGGTGCTCATCAGAACATTAGGAATGGCCAGACCCCTGGTCCAGCTAGCCCAATCTCCTGTCTTGGACAGTGGCCAGAGCCAGTTGCTTCAGAGGAAGGTGTAAGAACCTCACAACAGGCAGAGGTCATGTAATCTCCCCACCATACTGGGTCTCATCCTGGTCTCCAGCAGTTGGAGATTGGCTTACGCCCTGAGGCAGGAGGTTTGGTGTCCCATCCCAAATGTTTGTCATTGCTGATCATATGTCTGGATTCCCCTGATAGACAGATAAAGGTCTAGTCCCTCTTTGAGTTCTGTGAAATCCTTGGCAAGATGCAAAAAGGGACTGGCTGGTGGTCAATCTGGGCTCTTCTAGTTCTTCTTCCTCGTTTCACATGTTCCTTGCATGTGTGGGTAGACACTTCAGTGCACTAACACCTCTCAGTCTTCACCTGCTCTTTGAGGGCAGCTCCACCTGCTGCCTTACTCAGTGCTAGTGACCCAGCAGCTGCTGCCAGCATAGAGCTTGAGTTTCTCACTCCTTACCCAGCAACATGCAACACTGTCCTAAATCTGGGCAGGGTTTAGCAGGGGGAAAATGCCCTTGGAGAGAGGAGCTCACAGAGGGGAGCTGAGTGAAATTGGGAATTTCCATCTTGACATTTCAACCTTTTGTTTGGTCCTGAAATGGGACAAAAGGTTGGAATTTCCCATTGAACAGCAAGGTCTAAATCAGGAGTGGGCAAACTATGGCCCGTGGGCCACATCTGACCCATCAGGACTTTGGATCTGGCTTGCGGGATTGCCACCCCTGTGGCGCTGCGGGGCTAAGGCAGGCTCCCTGCCTGCCCTGGCCCAGCTTCCAGAAGCGGCCGGCACCATGTCCCTGCGGCCCCTGGGGGAGAGGGGCAGAGGGCTGCACGCTGCCCTCTCCTGCAGGCACCACCCCCTGAAGCCCCCATTGGCCGGGAACGGGGAACCGCAGCCAATGGGAGCTTCGGGGGAGGTACCCGCAGGTGAGGGCAGCGTGCAGAGTCCTCTGCCCCCGCCCTCCTCCTGCGGGGTCTGCAGGGACGTGGTGCCGGCCGCTATTGGGAGTGGCATGGGGCCAGGGCAGGCAGGCTGCATGCTGCTGCCATCCCAGAGCCACTCAAGGTAAGGTAAGCTGCGCTGGGCCGGAGCCCGCAGCTCAAACCCCTCCTGCACCCTGCACTCCAACCCCCTGCCTTGAGCCCCCGCCGCACCCTGCACACCTCTTGCACTCCAACCCCATGTCCTGAGCCTCCTGCAGCACCCTGCACCCCTCTTGCACCTCAACCCCCTGCCCTGAGCCCCCTGCCACACCCCTCCTGCGCCGAGCCCCCTGCCACACCCCACACCCCTCCTGCACCCCAACCCCCTGCCCTGAGCCCCTAAGCCCCCTCCCACACTCTGCACCGCCTTGCCCTGAGCCCCTTCCTGCACACTGCACCCCCTCCCACATCTCACACTCCCTCCTGCACCCCACCCCCTGCCCCAGCCCTACATTCATGGCCTTGCATGCAATTTCCCCATCCAGATGTGGCCCTCGGGCCAAAAAGTTTGCCCACCCTGGTCTAAACATTGCGTTTCAGCGTTATTGAATAAAGCAAAACTTTTCAATGTTCCTCACATCAAAATGCTTCTATTTGGAGTCATTTCAACATTAAACTGTATTTCCTTACAGTGGCACATTGCCTTGTGGGGGTCACCTGTCCTCACTGGGGGCCAGGCTCCCTGGTCAGATTACATCTCCCATAACAGCATGTGATTCCCATGAGCCACCACATAGCTTGGTCAATGTGAAATTCATGCCTTATGGGAGATGTAGTGCTCCAGGGGCCCAGCCCATGGGAGAGAAAGGGGCCAGAACTACCACTCCCATAAGGCAACGTGCCACGACATGTAAATACAGCTTTATGTTTTATTGAACTGCTACAGAATTAAACATTTTGGGTCAGTTCAAAACTGAAATATTCTGATTTGGTTCGAACCAACCTGAAATGAAATATTTTGCTTAGATTTTCACAAGGGAAAACTGAAAAGTTTCCAGAACTGTATTTTCCATTGGAAAATCATGCAGACAAATTCCCAACCAGCTCTAGGAGGATGGTAGGACTCAGTGCCAGGACTCAACAGAACTGCTCAGAGGGAGAGGCTTAGCAGCTAGGTGGGGCTGACAGACCCTGGGGGAGGGGCTTAGCAGTTGGGTGGGGCTGACGGCCCCTGGGGGTGGGGCTTAGCTGGCACTTTGGGGCAGCAGGACTCTGGTTCTCTGGTCCCTCTACCCGCATATGCTGCATGCCTGTTTGCACTTGGAGCTGGGGGGGCGATTCCCAGCTGGAAGAGACATGTCTGTGCTAGCTCTCCTGGAGCAAGTGTGCTACAAACAAACTGTCGCTGTGCACTGTGAGCTGTGGGAGGGGCTAACGCCTTCCCCAAAGGGGGGAGCAAACTGTCAAGTGTCCAGAACATGGGCCGGCTCTTGTCTGTTGAAGTGGCTGGGGTTGGACGGGTTCTGAAGGAGGAAAGAGCGCCCCCCCACCCCCACCCCAGGCTGCAGTTACTGGGCTGGTGTCCTAGGTGGGGAGCTGGGGTCTGTACCAAGGCTGTGAGCTACCATCAGGGGTGGGAGAGAGACAGCAAATTAATCCACTCTTATTGCTCTGTCCCTGTAGACCTGCCCAGCCTCGTCAGAGCAGATCCCAAGGCAATGGCCAAACCACCAACACAGAGCTCACAGGCTCCCACCGCACCAACTGCAAACACCCTGGCTCCATTATCGCAAACGGAAAGACTGGTTGCTTTTCCCAGGGACTGCGTACCTGGCTGAAGGGCCCCATAGAGCTAATGCAGCCCTGCGTGCCTGGCTGAGAGCTTCACACCATTCGACCATGTCAGTGCCCGGTTTAGGATGTTCTCTGATGCCAGGCGCTCATTCTGTCCCTCCCGTTTGGCACCCCTTTGCTGGAGGAGTACATTTCTGCAGTGGCAGGGTGATAACCTGGGTGTGTGCGGATCGCCCCCCCGCCCTTTAGCCAGCTCCAATAGACTCAATGGGAGCAAACCACAGGGTGCTATTGAAAAGAAATAAATTCCATAAGCCTTCAGAGCAATGCTGATCTAGGCTGAACAGAGCCAGAGCCTGTCCGCAGGTTTTGTTTGAAATTCTCCTCTAGGGTGGCTTAAAATTCAATAGATTTTTTTGTTCTCTTCCTTTCTTCAGAGCTTTCCCCTAGCGGCCCTTAGCTCCTCCCTCCAGGGGTGGTGCTAGCTTTCCTTTGGCTGAACTGGCCTACGAAGAATGGCTCAGACGATGTCACTTGGCGTAGTGCTGTACTACTTTGTATTCCATATGCTTTTATATTGCATACAGAAATAAAGCCATTATCAATAGCGGAGGCAAACACAGCGACATCACACTGAAGGGAAACCAAAAGCCACAGTTAAATGAGAGGCCCTCATCTGTGTGTGTGTGTGTGGGGGGGTGACAGCGTTACTGCCACCAGGTGGTGCAATGATCTGGTCGTGCTGGTGAGGCTGTTCTTCAGACAGTGCTGTGGAGTCTCAGGTTGTGTGTGTGAGCCCCTAAAGGGGAGGCAACAGGCTGGACCAGTGGGCTGCACAGCTCTTTGCTAGACAATAGGAGGCTGGGAATCAGAACTCCTGACTTCTATTCCTGGCTCTGGAAGGAGATGGGGGCGGCTAAGTGCTGTGTTTAACTATTCTTTGCATTTATATGGTGTCCATTCATTATTGCATCCTCCAGCATTTTGTGATGCTGGCTGTGCAGGAGTCAGTCTTATTGTAGACGTCATAGTCCAGCACACAGATTTGGCACATTCCATCTGAGAGACAGTATGGCTAAGTGAAGGATTCTGGGATCTGCCATATTTGAGATCTGGATTTCCCAGGCTTGCAAAATGGGTATGGAGGAGAATGTTCCTGCCCTGCCACTTCAGCAAGCACTAGGAGATCTTGCTCTGTAATAAGGGCTAGGCTGTGCAGTGCAGACAACTAATTCCAGTCACTGGAAGAGCTGTGATTAGAACTCAGTCTTCTCCAGGCTCGCAACCTTGCCCACCTTTCCCTTAGCCAAAGAATACTTCGATGGTGGAAAAATAATTCTGCGCTTGTCTGTGCAACGGCTTGGTAATGATGCAGGAGGCTGCCTGGAGCTTGGGAGCCAGCTCAGTGCACTTAGAATGCCCAGGAGACTAAGAGCAAGTGTCTAGCAAGTTCTACTGAGCACGTGCAAATGGTAAATTTCTGCAGCCTCTAACTCGATCACAGCTGTCCATGAGGATACGAAGCAGCACCTCTGAGCGCATGACTTGCCCCTGGCCAAATTGTCACGCTCCTGCGCCAAGGATGGTGATAATCAAATGGGTTTAAAACTTATACATATATTAAGAGGAAATGAGAAGATTTTTAAACCTAATTCTGAAAGGATGACCTAATTTTTTCTCAAAAAAATAACCAGTGGCAGTGACCAGTTGGGGAAACTTCAGCCTGAGGGGTTAGTTTGATGACATTCTAAACAAATGAAAACAAGAGGTATAATGGAAAGCGTTACACAGCTTAATCTCTAGGGCAAGGGTGGGCAAACTTTTTGGCCCGAGGGCCAGATTAGGCAATACAAATTGTATGGTGGGCCATGAATACTCACAAAATTGGGGTTGGGGTGCAGGAGGGGGTGCGGGCTCTGGGGTGGATTTGGGGTGCAGGAGGGTGATTTGGGCTGGAATCGAGGATAGTGGAGAGCGGGAGGAGGATCAGGACTGGGGCAGGGGGTTGGGGTGTAGGGAGAGGCTGAGGGGTGCAGGCTCCAAGCGGCGCTTACCTCAAGTAGCTCCCGGAGCAGTCCCTTCTCCAGCTCCTACACAGAGGCACGGCCAGGTGGTTCTGCACACTGCCCCATCCGCTGCAGCTCCCATTGGAGCACGTAGGAGCTGGAGTAGGGCCATGCCGTGGCTTCCGAGAGCCGCGTTTTGTGGCCCCCAACCCAGCGTCTCGGCCGGAGTGGGGCCGAGCGGTCCAGCCCCCAGACACAGCGGGGGCTGAGCAGTGTGGGTGCGGCTCGCAGGCTGTATCTGGCCCTCAGGCTGTAGTTTGCCCACCCTTGCTCTAGGGCTTGTGCAGGCTTGCTCCTCCTTGCAGTCTAATACACAAAAAGGTGTACCGCTGCAGAACGCCTCCCCTTTTTAGGGATGGGAGAGGCAGAAACGCTGTCAGGCCTTCTCTATGGAGCCAGAAAACGAGGGCTCAGCCCCTCTTGCAGGTCACCTTATGCATGTGTTCTGCAGTATATGCACTCGCTAGGTTTTCTAATGGTCCGAACTCTCATTTTACAGTAGAATATGCTAAAGTCCAGCAAAGCGTGGACTTGACAGGGAAGAGCTGTGTGACAAATGTGCTATGGAAAGGGCCAGTTGTTTTTGCACCATCTCTCTTTCAGGGAGAGAGAGGAGGTGCCAAGGCCCTCTCAGCATGTTAAAAATGGGCAAAACTTTTTTCCAACTCCCCCCTTCTTAACTTGAATATGGCTGGAGAGATGTAGGTTAGTCTCCTACAATCAAGCATGGCCCTGAGGTCAAGTCTAGAATAGTTCAGCCCCATAACATGAGCATCACAAAAAGCACAAGGACATGCAAATAGGATTCTAATAGAAACAGTTTCTGTAACCTTAACTCTGGCACTTGCACCAGCTCAGCCTGTAGTATAAACAAGCACTTCTAGCCAGCCTCACCTAGACTTCAAGCAGGGCTTGGTTTTTAAATTTCAACCACATCTCCAGCCAAACCACTTTTGAAGAAAACTGGCACAGGAGTTTGACTTACAGAGTGTCTGAACCAAACTCGGCAAGGGCAGGGGTGTTGCGAACGTTGGCATGTCAGTCCAGCAAAGCATCTGTTCCAGTTTGGGACTGGTGGCTGAATCCTTGTCACAGGCTGACTGGTCCCTTTAAGAGTGGGTGGGGGTGGTGTCCAGTGCACCTGTGGCCGATTACCTGCTGTCCAGTTGGTCTTAAGACAAGGCACCTGGGGTCTACAGCAGCAGAAGAGGAAGCTGCAGAGAGCAGAAGGCTGCAGGAACATGTGTGATGTCAGACTCCACCCAAGTAGAGGCCTGCCAAATGCAGGGAAGAACTAGGCTGCAGCTAGAAGGTTGGGAAGCCCCAGCAATGAGTGGTGGTCTGAATTCTACATAAACCAATGAGACTCACAAGGGGAATGTATTAAGGGCTGAGGTCTGGAGTTTATTTAAGGAGCCCTGCAGCGGGTAAACGGATGCAGGGCCGCTCTATAGCGACCAGGAAGGGTCACTTGGGAGGCAGCTGCCCCTTCTACAGTCCCACAAGCAGGGGCTGGGGCCAAGTCTGGAGGTGTTCCTGGCCCCCCTCCTTTGGGTGCATCTAAGCAGCTGGAGAGAGGCTGGATCTGTGCTGCCAGGGCAGGGCTGTAAAGTGCCAGCCTGCACCGTGGGCATGCTGTGGTGCCAGTGTAACAGTGACCTTGCCAGGGGAACAGGAGCGCGCAAAGACATTCTCCCTGCTGCGGGCAAACTCCTGCTTCACCCCCAGCATACCCTGTGACCTCTTCCCCTCCCGCCCTGGGCCGCTGCGGGACACTGAACACAAGACACAAGCACACGCTCTCCTCCCAAATGCTGTATTGACTGTGCTGGGATTTCCTAACTACAACCAATGCTGTGCCTGGCCCCAGCTGAGCTTGCTGGCTGGCACAGTGCTGCCAAAGGAGGGGTTGCATGCTGGTCTTGAACCCGGCCTGGCTTTGTTGGGAGAACAGCTCCCCTGGGAAGCGGCTGCAAGCTCACTGTAAAGGGCTAGAGTGTGAGCTGGAAGGCCTCTGTCACATGCTGCTTCACGTCACCAAGGGCCCCGACTGCTGAAGAGATTCCCAAGATGCTCCACTCTTCTCCCGCCACAGCACAGGAGCTGTGGTAGGACTGGAGCTGTACCCGAGCCATCCCCAGCAGCCCTGCAGATGGGAACAGCACAGAGAGCTCACGCTGTGTGCCTGCTGGGGCAAGGGCACCCAGCAGCAACACAGCCCTTAGCTCTGCCCTGCCGTGACTTAGCACCCCACTGAACATTCCTGCGGGGGCAGGACAAGGCTGAGAGCAGCAGTCCCTTGTGGCTATGGGGCTGGCAGCCCCTGAGCCTTCCCTCATAATCAATGGAAAACTCAGCCCGCCCTCTGGCCAGCATGGCCAAGCAGCCCAGGCTGGTGCAGACAGGTCCTCTGGGACACCAGGCCCATTGTCTGTCAAACCTGTTTCAGGAGTAGGGGATGTTTAATGGCAAAGCAATACCCGGCCCCTGCCTTCCCCATCACTCCCCCACCTCCTGCTGCAGCCGTTGCCTGCCAGAGGCAGGTGGCCTCATTACAGCCGTAGGTTGTCTTCTCACAACCCCTGGCCCTCAGTTCCCATCATGCTCCCCTCCCGCCCCCATTCCCAAACGTCTGCCGGGAACTCCCCTGTAATCCCCCCACTGTACCCTTTCCCCTATATCTTCCTAACAGAGTGCCTTGGATGAGGAGCACAGGGTGGGGTCCAAGAGACCGGGAGCCCATCACTGGTGCAGGTGGATCATGGACCTGTAGCCCCCTACATTCCTGCTTCTCAGGACTGAGGCTTTGTCTGAGCCAGGACTCCCTGCCGGGGCACACTGCTCCCCCTGGTAACTGCCTAAGGCCCTGCAGCCTCTTAACTCAGCCGGGCACAATGCTGGCCCCAGAGAGGCAGCAGCAGTCAGGGTGGGATCTTACCCCTCCCCTTGGTGAGGTGGGACATTCAGGGCCTAACTGTAACTCATGGACTGGGGGTGGCAAAGGCAGGCTCCTTCCTCACCGATCACTGCAGGCAGCGTGCTGGCGTTGGCAGCTTTGGCTCTGTAGAGCAGCAGGTGGCCAGTGAGAGGAACTGGCTGCTTGAAGTTGGCTCCGTTGAGCTCCTGCAGGACGGGGGTGCTGCCTTGGACTGAGCCCACTAGACTGGAGGGGGTCCCCTGTAAGGTGACCTGCAGGAGGCTGTCACCGGTGTACAGTTCCGGCACTGCGTTGCTGTGAGTGGTTGTGACCTGAAGGGGAGAGGGGAGATGACCGCTCAGCAGCCCCATGTCATCGCGGTGGTACTTCCACGCCCCCAGGAGGTACAGCTATCCCCAGGGTACAGCAAAGTGACTTGCCCATGGTCTCCCTGGGAATCTGTGGCAGTGCAGGGAATTGAACCCGGGTCTCTGAAGCCCTAGCCCTGGACCATCCTTTCCCTCTCACCGTCTGAAGGGGCTGCAGGCCAGAGAACACCCAGTTGGTGCTAGCCAGGGGCTGGGGCTTGTCAGGGCCCCCTCTAGGGGTCCTACAGGGGGAGACCATCCAGCAGATGCCAGGTGTCCCTGCCTACATGTAAGGGGTGAGGTGGGAGGGTGCCCCGCTAGTGCAGGGGCAGGGAGTGCCTGCTGGGGGATATGACGAAATAGAGGTGGGCTCTGGTGTTGGCAGACGGGCCAGTGAAGAGTTTGCCCCACACCAGGCAGGCCCAGTGAAGAGACCTAGGGAGGAGACTCCATGTGCACTGACTCCTGGCTGTGTGACTGGGGTCCCAGGCAAGCCGTGTACCTTCAGTCCAGCCTCCTGGACAAGCAGCAGCCCATTCACCAGGTTCACATCCTTCTGTGCTGCTCCTTCTAGCAGGCCGGTAGCCACAGCAGGGCTCAGGTAACTCCCGGCCTTCTGCAAGGGCACTCCTGCAGGTGCGGGGAGCCATGAGGGTTACACAGACACGCTAGCAGAGCCCCAGCCGCAGTAGATCCCCACCCCATGCCAGGCTTCTCTCACCGCTCCCTGCCAGAGGCCACGTTTTAATACAAGGACTCTGCTGTCCCGCTCCCACTCATGTGGCCCAGCCCTGTCTATCGCCATCACCTCCCATCCCATCAGCTCCAGCAGCTGCTCCCCTGGAGAAGTGACAGGAGCAGAGTAACAAATGTAAATGAGCAGCTAGCACCATAGGTCCACCCTCGCTCACTGCCTTCCAGCTTGGGAGCCTCTGCTTCAGAGTTTTGGCCAACCTGGTTTCATAACTCCAGAGCAAGTGGGTGTCTGCCATTTCCCCTGGAGACTATTCCCCAGCTTGGCTTCCCCTTTCCTGCTGCTGTTCCTCCACCGCACTGTGTGAAGCCAGGGCAGGTCCAGCCGCCCCCCACCAAACCCCACTCTGCTCCTTCCTAGAGCTGGTGGACACTCAGAATTTCCATTTTGCAGGAAGTTTTGACATTTCTAAATGTATTTGTGTTCCAAATCTGACTGAAAACAAACGTTTTCAAGATTTCCCGTGACATGTGAATTTCAAACAGGTTTGGGAAGAGTGTCTGGGGAATTTGAAGTGTTTTGTTTGTGCATTATTTCACAACATGACTTCCAAACCTCTTCCAGTTTTATTGGATGGGGTTTTTGATTGTTACGTTTGTACATCATTTCACGATGGGGCTGGAGCAGTAGTGCATGATGTACAAATATAACGATCAAAAACCCCATCCAGTAACGTTCGAAGAGGTTTTGAAGTTAACAAACAAAATTTGGAAATGTTACAAAATGAAAATTTTTCCCCGTGTGAGAACTTGTTGAAAGTGATATTTTAAAAAAATGTTTAATTTAGACAAAAGTGGAATTTTCCCCCACAAAACGAGTTGATGAAAAGTTTCCAGCCCACTCTCCTCTTCTCCCTCAAAGGGGAGACGGGGGGGGAGCAGACAGGATATTGCTGGTTAGTCCCTGGCCTGGGCCCTTAGGGGATGTCTACACTGCATTGTAAAACCGACATTTTGCAGTGAGGACGCAGGTCAAGCCAGAAGGTTTGTGTAGTGCAGTATGGCCAGGTGAGACCTGGCTCCAGCAATTGTAAATGCAGGTTTACAGTGCAGGGTGGACTGGATGCTCAAGCATGGACTTGGAAACGTTAAGCCCAGGACCACAATGCAGTGTAGACATAGCTTCAGCTGCCACATGCCTTGTCCTGCCCCGCCCAGGGCAGCCCTGGCACTGCACAGCACCCCCTCTCTGCGGCACTGCTGTGTCAGCACAAGGGCAGAGACACAGGGCCAGCATGCTGCCCACCCAGCTCTTGGAGAGCACCACCGCTTGAGAGGAGCAACCCAGCTCTGCCACCCAGCCCTGCGAGCTCACCCAGTGTGGAGACCTGCACGCTTCCCTTCACCGGGCTGGCCAATGTCTGCAGCAGCACACCCAGGGCTTTAGCCAGGGCGATCCAGGGCTTAGTCTGAGGTTCCAAGGCACTGCTGAGAGCCTGGCCGTTTACCTGTGGGCAGGGGGAGGAAGAGGAAAGGGGGCTGAATACATAGTGGGCTGATGGGAAGGGAGAAAGCCACTCGCTAGCTCCTGTAAAGCGCTTTTTACCCAGTGATCTGCCAGCACTTTACAGGGGAGGGCAATAGCATTACCCCCACTGTACAGATGGGGAAACTGAGGCACACAGCAGGGCGGTGACTTGCCCAAGGTCAGCCAGCTGGCAGAGCCAGTAATTGAACCCAGTTCTCCTGAGTCCCGGTCCAGTGCTCTAGCAACTAGGCCACACACAATCTGAGTCCTAGAGCAGAGGCAGGACCTGAGGCAGCATGAGATGCTCAGTTAACTGTTGGCAGGGCTGTCTGCTTGCTCAGAGCTCTGCTGAGGCAGCGCCCATCCTCGCCCGCAGCCTGCGTCCCTCCCCGTGCCCCCTCACTCACCACGCCAGCCAGCACCTTCCCCTGGGCCAGGTCCACAAACTGAAGGGCGATTTCTTTGCCACAGCGGCTCTGTGCTTCCCGGGTGCTGGCGCCCAGGTGGGGGCAGCTGATCACGTTGGGATGGTTCACCAGGGTGCGGTCCTGGGGCGGCTCCTGCAGACACAGCCTGTCCCATTAGCCCGAGCCGCCCTCCAGGTGAGTGGCCCTGCCTGAAGGGGCATTGCAGCAAAGCACGGTGGAGACGTGGGCACAGCTCCTGGGCTGCAGGCTGGTTGAGTAGCCTGAGTGGCATTTCAGTCCCAACGGCTGATACAGGTGGGGAGGGTACAGCTGGCGCACAGCAGGGGTGTAGTACCCAGCATAAGGGGGCGTGTCCCGTCCCTATGGCCCGCACAGGGTGGGGGAGACTTCGCTCCCACGCAGAGCACAGAATTAAGGCTCGTTTGGGAATGTTACGGAGTTTCCGATGGGCCATTTCTGAGGGCCTGGCAAGGCTGGGCCCCAGCTCCTCCCCAGAGCCGGGTGCAGATGAGCAGGCGGGCTGCCTCTGCATGGTGGGGGCTGGCTGCCAGGGAAGCGAGTGTCACAGCTGGGTAGGGGGAAGCAGAGTCAGCCCAGGCCTACAGGTCTTGGGCTCAGGGCTACAACAGCAAGGGTGGCTGCGAGGGCTGGAACGTAACGCTCTCCAAGCAGCTAAACCCTGGTGTCAAACCCAACAGCAGGCACAGGGCCCTGAGCCCTGGCGGAGTGGAGCCCATGGCCAGTGAACGAGCCAGGACATGGGGCCAGCGCTCTGCACCCGCTACCCCCAAGGAGCTACAAGACCATTACATGGGCCAGGAGTAACCCACCCTGGGCAGCAGAGTGGGGATGAACAAGGGGCAGGCTCCTTTGCACCTCTCAGGCCTGGCCCAAGGTCATGCATCTGGGACGGACCCTCTGTTTCTGTGCCCACCCCCCTCCTAGGGCAGCAGGCCTTGGCTTGGGGCCAGGGCCCCCATCTGCTGTGGCAGTTCCATGGGGGAATGTGCTCTGGGTCCCGCCTCCGCCCAAGGCCCCATTTACCTACCTCGGTGAAGACGTCGAGGCCGGCTCCCCCACACTGGCCAGACTGCAGCGCCCGGAGCAGCGCCCCCTCATCCACAATGCCCCCTCGAGCACAGTTCACCACCTGCACCCCCCGCCGGCACTTGGCAAAGGTGCTGTCGTTCAGTAACCCTGGGGAGAGATAGCAGGGGGGTAGAGTCTGACAACAAGCTAGCCAGCCTGGCTCTCCTCCCAGCGTGGGCTGCCCTGGACCCACCCGCACCTCCCAGGGAATCCCAGTTAACTGTGTGCAGCTGGTCCCGGCTGGCAGCAGAGCACACACCTACTGGCCTGAGCCCTGGGAGGGACACACCCCAGTCCAGGCCAGAGGGAGTGCTCTAGGGGAGTGTCCCTTAGAGTCCTCTCTTCTGCGATCCCATCCTCCGCCTCAGCATCCCCCTGCCTCCATCTCCCTTCACTGCTGGGGCGTTCTCCTTGGAGGGCCTAGCTGTGAGCCCGCAGTCAGCGTGACAGGACCCCCCCTTCACCCTGCCTGGGCTCCGCTATTGGCAGAAGGAGAATGGGAGCTTGTGCACTGGGCTACCATGGCTCTGCCAACCTGCCACCCTCCTGACTGCTGCCCCTGCCATTCCAGCCCTGCCCCTCGGCATGGCTCTGCCAATGCGCCAGCCCCCTTACTGCTGCCCCCCATCCCTCTGGCACAGCTCTGCCAGCCCGCCGCTCCCATGACCACTGTTATCCAGATCTCCTGCTATGGGGCCCTCATCTTGTCCTGCATGGGGTTGTACCTGACTCTTCCCCTAGGCCTGTTTTCCCCTCCAGCCCCCAAGCCCTGTTAATCCCATGGCCTTCAGAGGGGAGAGGCAGAGGCTGGCGTGGCTGCTCTGGGCCCTGCTCCCCTACCTGTGGTGGAGGGCAGGAGCGGTGTGTGCACTGTGATGAAGTCGCACAGGGGCCAGATCTGCTCCAAGGGTAGCTGCTGCACACCGAAGGCAGCCGAGTCCTCGGGTGTGATGATGGGATCGTACCCTATGGTCTAAGCACAGCCACAGCCACTCGCACAGCCCAAGCTGACCTCCTCAGCTTTGGGTGACAGGCCCCCCAAGCCCTGGGGGAGGGGACCTTGGGCAGTAGGGGGCCCGTCCTGAGGGCTGCCCTGCCTTTTCCGAGGTGCAGCAGGGAAAAAGCCCAGTGGGCAAAAGGCCGGGGGGAGGGGGCTCGGTAGGGTGCCCCCTGGGGGCGGAAGGGGGAATAGCTACCAATGCACAGGGGGCAAGAGGCAGCCCTGACCCGGCGCTCCTTACTGAGCAGACCCAGAGCCCTGTCCCGGCTGGCTGGGCTCTAGTCCAACTTGGGCCATCCTGGCTGGAGGCTGCCTTTGCTGCCTGAAGCGGCGCGCGCCCCGCGTAGTAACTAATGCCCCTTTGCTCTCGCCAGAGAATCCGCACAGCACCCAGGCACAGGGAGCTTCCCCCACAGCGTCAGCACCGTGCTCCCAGCCTTCCCATCGCACACTGCTGGCTAACAGGGCAAGTCTCTGCCTTCCCAGCCGCCAGCCGCCCGCGGCCCCACGGATGCGCTGTGGCGTAGGAGTGCAAGGGGCAGAGTTAAGGGGAGCTTCCCCCATTGCCTTTCCTGGCTGGGCACTGCTCCATAGTCACATCAGTCTGAGGCACAAGAGATGCCCATGTCCCCAGAGAGGCTCCGGGCAGGTACAGACAGAGCAGCCCCCTCCTTAGCGCCCCCCAGGGGCTGCAGCTGCACGGAGAAGCAGATTAACCCTTTCTCCTCCATTCCCCTGGCTGGAGGGAGAATTAATCCCGTCCTCCCCCCACTACCTGTGTGTACTGCGGGAGGAGTATGGGGCACATTAACCCTCGCTCTCCCCCTCCCTGGGCACGACCTGCCCTGCACCTCACCAACCCAACCGAGCCTCTGGGCAGGTTAACCCTTTCCCTTCCCTGCTGCCACCCTTACCTTCATCCCGAAGGCCTGCATCCTGGTGGCCACTTCTCTCCCGATGCGGCCCAGGCCCAGGATGCCCAGGGTTTTCCCATAAAGCTCCATTCCCATGAACTAGAGCAAAGAACGCAGACAGGGCTGTGACTAGAGGCTCCAGGGCAACCCACCCCCCCAGCAGTGCCACGGAGATGGCACCGGACTCTTACTTTCTTACGGTCCCACTTCCCCTCCTTCATCGAGGCGGCTGCTTGGGGGATTTGCCTGAAACACCAACAGCATCGTGGTCAGCAGAGCCTGCAGCCCCTGGCTGAGCCACCCGGCGCAATCCACACTCCATGGGGGCTTCCAGCACCCCAGGGGGCTGTGGGGCCTGGTAGGGGGCGCTTCTTGTGTCTGTGCCCCCAGCATGGGGCATGCCCACTGTGGGGTCAGTGCCCTGCAGAGCATATGAGCCCCAGGGGGAGGTGTGTGGGGGGGAAGAGAGGTGCTTTGTGGGTGTCGACTCACCCCAGGGTCCATGCTCTGCAGGGCTACAGGGCGGTGGCTTTGTTCCTTTCCACCCTTCCCCAGCTGGTGTGTGGGGGTCGCGGGCTGTGGAAGGACCTGGGCACATGGGTGGGTAGTTTGGAGTTGGGGGCCAGTGGCAGTGATTGTGAGCAGGGGACAGCCAGGTGCCAGGGCTCTAGGTAGGGGCTGAATCAATGGTAGGGACTAGGGGGTGCCCTGGGGGCTCTGTGTGGGAGGGATAAGAGCAGTGATGGGGGGGTGGATGCCCTGGGGGCTCTTGGCGGGGGAAGACAGGTGCAGTGATGGGGTGGGTGGGTGCAATGATGAGGAGCAGGTAATGGTGGCTGCATGCCAGCGTGACTGAGGTGGGCAGTGCAGAGGGACTCGAAGCTGCCTTTCAGTGGTGGGGAGGAGCATGCCAGTGGGACACAGGCAGGGTCCCGTGGCTCCCTGCTGGGTGTGGAGCTCAGAGCCACATGGCTGGGGATGGGGAGCCAGTGGCTTCTGGATGTCTGGTGCTCTCTGCAGGGTGGCTGGCAGTGCCGGGGAGTGGGTGGGAGCCGAGTACCCAGGGCCCTATGCTGGGGGCAGTGGGTCCGGAGGCTCCGTGCTGGCAGAGGTGATGGGGAGACAGGGCTTATGGATCAGTGGAGGAGATGGGGAGTCGGTGCTCTGGCTTTGTGCCTGGGGCAGGTCAGAGGGGACGTCCCAGGGCTCCAAGGCAGGGGTGGGGTGGGAGCTGGATGCTGAGGGCAGGGGCCATGGGGAAGAGGCACATGCTGGGGCCGAGCACAGATGAGCCAAGCACAGTGCACTGTGTGGGGGACTTGGGCTGTGTGCTATTCCTGAGATCCCCAAGCAGTGACAGGGGATGACGGGTGACGGTTGTCCTGGGGGGCAGACGTGCTCACCTAGCCAGGCTCAGGATCATCCCGCAGGTGAGCTCCGCTGCGCTCAGGCTGTTCCCGGTGGGCGTGCTGAGGGCAGAGCAGAGCACACTGGGGTTAGCACAGACATCGGGGACAGGGGAGCCCTGGTGGGCCCCATGGGGCAGGCCTGGGAGTGCTCCTTGCAGTCACTTTCCCAGGGCTTGCGGACACTCAGCCTGAATGAGACTTGCCAACATTCCTAGCCATGATGGCTTTGAACTGGCAGCACTGACTATACTGTCACTCCAAGGCAGGGGCCTCCGGGCACAGAACTCAGTGCTTCGCTGGCTCCGTCTGCCGCTGTCACGTCAGCCTGCAACATCTAGTCTCTTCCAGCCATGCTGCCCCCCACTTTCTCCCTCCTGCTGAACAGCTGGGTTGGGTCAATTCTAACCCCCGCCATCCCCATGGTAGCTGTGTTTCCCCAACTGCATCTCGTTTTGTTCCCATGCCCCATTGCATAGGCTCTGCAGTTGGGATCGGTTCTTGGGGGCCTGCCACAACCTACTCACATCGGGGGATCTGCCCTGGGGGACACTGCCCCCTCCCCCAAGCGGCCCATCAGAGCAAGGGAGGGCTGAAGCATGAGTGAATAACCAATCTGTCAGTCTGGTGGCCAACATGAAAAACCCAGAAGAACAAAACATTTTGTTTGACTCAAAAATGAATTCGTCATTTAATATTCAAGAGTTTTTTTAACTTTTGCTTTTTAACCAAGTTCAGCTGGATTTCAGAAGTTGTTTCAAAACAGAACGTCAAAAGGCTCCATTGCAAAAGTCAAAGCGAAACGTTTTCAAAGTTTCACTCCATTTTTGGCTGAATCAATTTGCTGAATTTGGCCCCAAACTGCATTTTCAGCAGAAAACTAAGTACAAAAAAAAAGGTACGTGGCCCTAGGCGGACCACCCAGGAGCACCCTCAGAGCCAGCTGCACTGCTAAACCTCTGGGACCTGACCCAGAGCCCTGTGCCCCCCACGAGACATGCTCAGAGAGAATGGGAATGGAACCGTGCCCCTTTCAACTCCTGTCTAGTCCCTGGAGCCTTTTCTAAGTAATGGCATGGCAGCAGGGGAACCACATGCCCACACATCTGCAGGTATGCACCCTGGATCTGCTCAGATGCTGCCCCCCTCCCATGCACACAAGCGCTGACCTCGGACACACGTGTCCAGAAACTGGACACACGTTGCCAAGGCCAGCACAGCCATTGTGCGGGAAGAAGCAGCTCTGTCCTGGAGTCACACTGCTCTTACTTCATCACCAGGATGCCCTTCCTCGTAGCTGCCTCCACATCCACGTTGTCGACACCAGTGCCGGCCCGACCGATCACCCGCAGCTTCTCAGCGGCCTGGATGATGTCTGCGGTTACTTTGGTCGCCGAGCGGACGATGAGCCCATCGCAGTCCTGAAGGAGTGAGCGCCGGAGCGGATGGGAAGAGGAGGCCAGAGCCCTCCCCCCGCTTCCATAAACCACTGCTCCCCCCACCCCCTAGTGTGGGTCTTAAGGCCAGAAGGGCCCCTAGCCAGCCTGACCCCAGTATAGCAGGCCCCCAGGAGCCACCCCCAGGGGTTCCAGCCCAGAGCCTGGGGTTTAGACAGAGACGCCCCAAGCCGGGTGCAAAGTGTCAGAGACTCTACCCCGTCCCTGGGCGAGGTTCCAGTCTGACTCTGCCCCCTCTCCCAGGGTTTTGCTGCCCCAGGGGCAGAGACCCACACGTCCCAACAGGGGGGAGCCTTGGGTGTCCTGCCTGCAGGAGCCCCGGTTCCTCCTGCCCCGGGTCACACCAAAACCTCTGCTCTGCCCCCAGCTGGCGCCCTGCCTCTCTCCTGGAGCCCCTCTCCCCGCCCATGCCCGCTGAGCGTGCCTAGCCCCCACCCCGGGCACGGGAGCTGGGGGGCCCACTGGCTCTGGGGGGTACTGGCTGGGGCGGTGCGGGAGGGGGGGGCAGGGCTCCCCAGCAGAGGCTGGACCCGACCCCGCACGTGCAGCCCTTGGCTGGACGGTCGCCTCAGCTCCTGCCCCCCCCGGCCCAGGCCTCCAGTCCCCGCGCCACGCAAAACCCACGGCTGTTGCATCAGGCGCGGGGCGGGGAGCGCGGCACGGAGCCCGAGCCAGCCAGGACTCGGGGGCCCTGTGCCGGGCACGGGCCAGCTGGCACCCGGGAGCAGCCCGCGTCCTCTGCCCAGCCTGCACCCCACCGAGCAAGGCAGCTCCCCGGCAGCCCCCACCTGGATCTCCGCCAGCAGCTGCTCCCGGCTGAGGTTGGGCTTGTCCAGCGCCTGGATGCCGCCGGCCTGCAGCAGCTGCTTGCAGCAGGGGTCCAGGCTGTCGCTGAGCAGCACCTTGCTCAGCGTGGCGAAGGCCATGGCGAGCGCAACGGCTGCGACCAGCCAGGGACGGGCGGCTGCACGTTTGGCAATCCGGGAGCTGCGCCTCCAGCTCCGCAGCTCTCCCTAAACCCGGCTAGCCCCGCCCCGGTCTGTCACTCCCCGGCTCCGCAGCACCCCCGCCCCTGCCTCCCCCGGCCCAGCAAGCGGGACAGCGCTGCCCTGCCAGCCGCGGGCTCCTCGGCTCGGCCCGGCCCGGCCCGGGCCCGGGAGCAGGCGTTCGGGGACCTGTAAGAGCGCACAGGAGCCTGCTGCCTGCCCTGCACCTGGGCTGGGGCTGCCCTGCACAGCAGGACCCAGGCTCTGCCTCCTTACAACGGGGAGGGGCCCTTCCCCTGGAGGTGGTCTGTGCCCTGTGGAGGAAGAGAGACCCGGCCAGCAGCTCAGCTCCCCCAGGCCTCAGTTGATCTGTCTGCAAAGTGGGTTTAATAAGGTCTCCCTCCCTGGCAGGGGCCTACACATCCCGTGTCTGTAGAGAGAGCCTCCCATGGAAGGGCTGTGAGATCAGTGCTATGGTAGGAGTGTTATTACTCTCAGTCTCACTGAAGGCCTCTGGGACTTGATTCCTCTGGCTGAAAACCAGCCCCCGGAGGCCAGTCGGGATTCAGGTCCTGGCAGGATTTGGGCTTATGCAAAGCTCATTGGGGTGGGTGTGTAGCTTTACACTAGCAAAACCCTCCCCCTTTCAAGTGCAGCACACCCATCACTTGCCCGTTCTTGCAAAGTGAGTTGGAAAACCGCTCAGGAGAGGGGCAAGCATCTGACAGTCGGCAACCAGGGCCAGATTCTGTCCTCAGTGATGCTGGGGTAAATCTGGAGTCACTCCACTGAGGTCACCAGTGTCCCTCCAGTGGTAGGTGGGTGTAACTGAGATCAGGATCCCTCTAGATTAGGAACTCGTATTCCTCCCAATTACTTTTGCTGTGATTTGAGGCAAAGCATGCTGTTAAGAATTTCTATTTTGTGGCTGGACGGTCTTCTCTGCCTCTCGTCTTAAAAATTGAAGGACCAGAGTAGATTGTCCAAAGCTCCATTTTCTCCTCCATGCCATAGAAGAGTCGTCATTCTTGGCTCCTCGTGCTTGTGACAAGGTCGAATGCTGTGAACAGTAGGAACGGCAAGAAGGAATCCCCAGTAACGGTGATTTGTCCATCATCTCTGCCATTGCAAAGGAAACTCTTGTCCAGGATGGGTGAGTTGCACAAAGAAAACAGGTTTCAGAGGAACAGCCGTGTTAGTCTGTATTCGCAAAAAGAAAAGGAGTACTTGTGGCACCTTAGAGACTAACCAATTTATTTGAGCATGAGCTTTCGTGAGCTACAGCTCACGAAACATCTGATGAAGTGAGCTGTAGCTCACGAAAGCTCATGCTCAAATAAATTGGTTAGTCTCTAAGGTGCCACATGTACTCCTTTTCTTTTTACAAAGAAAACACGCTGCCTTCCAGATAAGGATCCACATGATTCGTCCCTCCCACCATTGGCCACCACTGACCCATTTGTAAAATCAAGGCCAGTTCTAATATCTCCCATCACAAGCTTCCAATTGGGCAGGGCATGCACAGTCCAATCTCCCCAGTTAGACGTCCACATGACCTGCCAGTCATGCCCACCGGCCACTCAGGAAAAAACAAAGCCCCCTTTGATATCTACAGGTCATAAGCTTCCCTATGGCCCATGCGGGGCTAGCCAGGAGGAAAGAGGGTTTTCAACAGACTGTTACCCAGGAGCTCAGACTAGTTGATCGCAATGGTCCCTTCTGGCCTTGGAATCGATGAAAAGACAAGAACATTATTCATTAGGATTCAAATTTCTGTTTCTTTAACCAGACTGCAGCCAGTTACATGGTATATTTACATGTCAGGTCCAGTCCTGCTTCAGTGGAAACCAGTGGTAAAACACCCAGGCTCAGATCCTCAAAAGCATTGGAGTGTGTAATTCCCAGGAGGATCTGGGCCCTACTGACTTCAGTGGGAGCAGATCCGGATGCCCAGGCCCTGATCCTGCAAGCACTGAGTGGGTCCCATTTGAAGTCAGTGGGCACAGTCCTGTTCCAGTTGGATTGCTCACCTGTGTAAAGTTACTCACATGCATAAGGCATTTGAAGGATCAGAGCCTGTGGCTGGTTCACTGGGAAGTGACGCTTTGGGAGTGGGGCAGGGGGGAGCATCTTTATGGCATTGATGGCTTTTAAAGTGAGCTCAAATCTGCCTGCTGAATGGCTGCAATGTGGCTTTTTTACCCAATACAACTTCTAACAATCAAATCTGGATCCTAATTGTAAAACCTTCACTGTGTGTCTTTTTTTTAATGTATATTAATTGGAACATATTTAGATGGGATGCTCTATGTTACTGACTTGTGAATCTGATTACAAGTTTCACACAATAGTTGGTGTTTGTCTGAAAGCCCACAGCCACGCGAGTGAATCTTGGCTTTTGTTTTTCAAAAAAGTTGCTGGCCCTGCTGGTTGCAGAGAGAAGCTTGAAAATGTAATGCCAGAGGCTCAGATGTCAAGAGGGCCAATACAGAAAGATTTACTTTCAAATCTCATGATTTTCTAAGCCAGTCTCACAATACTTTTGAGCCTGGCTCATGATTTATTGAATGTTTCGGGTTGGCAACTCTGCTGCCCCATTTCCTGGTTGTAGGGTGAGAAGTTCCGATGCAGCTGTTGTCACCATTTGTTTAGAGCAAACTGTGACCCAGCTACTGCCCAGTTCCCATCCTCTGTTTTCTTGCCATCAGCAGCTTGTGCATCGGGGCAAAGAATTTGCAATCTAAGTTCACGGGCGGCTGCCAGGCACACAGGGGCAACCCCTTGCCTCCAGGGGGGGTGTAGCTGTGTAACTGGGGGCAGGAGTTGACGACAATGGGGTCACGTAGGTGGCCTGAGTTAACAATTCTGTCACTGGTGCAGGCCCTGTGAGGGGTCCTGTTTGCTCTCCCCGAGCTGTATGGGGCTGAAGGGCTGACAGGAGTGCAAAACGAGGCCAGCACTGCCAGATGCAGGTGCCTAAAGCTCAGCTCATGGGTATTTGGGCACCCGACCATGCGGATGGGATTCCAGAAATGCTGAGTGCAGCACTTTCTGCTGCTGTCACTGGCAGCCCCATGGGAGTTAGGCCACTAAGCCAGGGGTCTGCACGCGGACTGAGGAGCTGGACTTTGGACTGTTGAGTTTAGAAATGCTGGCCTGTCTCGGACACTGGTGTAACAGCGCTGCCCTGGAATGCTGCGAGGAGCAGAGCTGCTGAGCAAAGGGCAGGGTAGAATGGGCCAGCCACCCTCCACTGTTCCCCGGGAGCTCTCCTGCCCACTGAGCAGGGGTGCTGCGCACTGGAGGAGATGGCTTCCCAGGGCAAGCCCAGGAAATGTCTTGCAACCCTTTTGGCTCTGCCTTCCCTTCCCAGAAAATGTGTCTTTACAGCTACAATTGCAGAACCAGCCTCGGCCGTGAGATCCTACTGCTGTACTTGCCTTGCACCCCGCTCCCTTCCCATGCTGTGTAACTACCTACAAGCCTGCTGTGAGCTAGCCTTTAGCGCCTGCTAGAAAGTATGTAAAGGCAGGACCACGGCAGGACTAGTTGCTAATCCCAAGGGGTAATCCCTGGGTGCAGACTGACTTGCTTCCGCAGCAAGGGTAATTGTTGAGTCTCCACGGCTGTTACGTCAGCTTTGGATAAAGACTCTTGCAGTGGCATTCTTCACCCTGGCTGTGGAGTGGGGCTGGTGAGCTACACATGTTGTTGAGCAATGCCTGATAGTTTATACACTTGGGTCATGATGGCAGAGGCCAGACAGGTCCCCCTGTCAGATTCTCAATGCAGCAGCCACTCCCAGTGTCTAAATACACGGGGCCTGCCCCTGCTCCCAGATAACTCAATGGGGGTTTCTCCTGTGACACCAACAGGAGCAGGATTGGACCTGGGATTAGCTGGGTGTATTGTAGAATCATAGAAATGGAAGGGACCTCGAGAGGTCATCAAGTCCAGCCCCCTGTGCTGAGGCAGGGCTGAGTAAACCTAGCCGTAGACCATCTCTGGCAGCTGTTAGTTCTTAAAAACCTCCCATGATGGGGATTCCACAATCTCCTTTTGAGCCTAGTCCAGATCTTAACCATCCTGTGATGGGTGAAATCCCCACACTGGCTCTCCAAGAATGGAATTGGGCTAGATGGGGCCAGCAGCTAATTAGGCTGTAAACAGGGGAGCTTTTGGCTGGAGACAGCTACTTAGAGAACAGGCTCAGGTGTGTAGGGACAGGCAGGGCGTATAAAGCCAGGTAGCGGGCTGCAGAGAAAGGGCAGTCCCTCGCTGGGAGGAGGATTCTTGGAGCTGGTACTCCCAGAAAGAAGGGGAACCAGGTGTGGGAGGAAGCAGTCCAGGGAAGGAGCAGAGAGGGTAGAGCCCAGAACTGCTGAGCTGAGGGTCCCAGGACCAGAACCTGGAGGCAGGCCAGCCACTGAGGGAGTGACACTGGGACAGTGAATGGGCTGACTGCCTAGGACTGCTGATGGTCTGAAACCTGGAAGGGGGAACGCTGAGTGACCTAGCAAGAGGGCTAAATCACGAAGAGGATGCTGAGGGTCCTGGAGTGAGAGGAGCCGCAGACCTGAGTCAGAGTGATGATGTCCAAACCGCAGGGGGGGCTTCTGCCTCGAGAGCTAATCCCCAGAGCGACCAGGAGGAGGCACCAGACCAGCAGTGAGTGGAGCACCCCATGACACATCCTTAAAGTCAGGAGGTTTTTCCTGTTATCTAGCCTGAATCTCCCTGGCTGCAGATAAAGCCCATCACTTCTTGTCCTCCCTTCAGTGGACGTGGAGAGCAGCTGATCACTGTCTTTTATAACATGTCTGAAGACTGTTATCAGGTCCCTCCGCAGCCTTCTCTTGGATGTGGTGCAGCAGTACAATCTGGGGCTGGACTGTGTCCCAGCTGGGAGGGAGAACAGGATGAACACAGAATGAATGGGATGGAGAATAAGACTGAGATGAGAACAATGCCATTATAGAAACCAACGGGACGCACTCTCCTGGACACGAGTGCAGTACAGTACTCAGCTCCTGTTGTCCAAAAGAAGAGAGCAGAAATAGAGGGGTTCATAGGCAGCTGGCAAAAATGGACAGAGGCCTGGAATGACTTTCCTGTGGAGAGACTGAAAAGGCTGGCCCCATGCAGGTTCCAGAGGAGACACTAGAGGTGTGCAGAGCAACTCAGAGAAGGCAAATGACATGCTCCTGATCACCCACACTCACAATCCAGGAACAAGGGGAAAGTCAAAGAAATTGAAAGGCAACAAATTGAAATTGATACAAGGAAATACATTTTACACCAAGCATTGTCTATGGAACTCATTGCCACTAGATCTCATTGAGACCAAGCGCTTAGGAATATTCAAAATAGATTTAGACTTTTATATGGCTAGTGAGAACATCCACAGCTACACTGACCAGGAGACAAAACCATCAGGGCCATAGACCCTCCCGTGCAGGCTATAAACCAACCACTAGATGATAGGGGCAGGTTATTCCCTCCCTGACCTCAGAAGCAGCTAGGGCTGGCTACCCTCAATGAGACGAGGCTTGACCTCTTGACCTACGTGGGGGAGGAAGCTGTTCCTGAGGGAGTGGGGAAACCAAACTAAACTATTTGTGTCTGGCAATGAGATTGCTGCTTTTAAGTGTCTTCTGTCCTAGCCCTTTCCTTGGGAACACTGAAGACACAACAAAGATGTACTCCTTTAATCCAGGGAAGGTTTAACTTTAAAGCCCAGTTCAGATATCTTGCTGAGGAGATCCAGCCCAGATTTTCCTGAAATAACCTCAGTTCCTGCTCCAATCTGTTGGCTGAGGAGTGGGGGTGGGAGGAGCTGTGGAAATTGTGCTCTCCTAATGGTAGAAATCAGGAGTAACTGAAAGGAAAGTTTGGCCCTTGTCTGTGGACTCCAAAGTTCAGTCGCTCAGTGAAGAAAGGCTCCAGGAGTTTTAATCAACCACTGGAGGTGACTAGGTATAAAAAGAAGACCATGCCAGCCACAGTTAGAACTGCAGAGCAGTTCTAGTGATAAATGCCTGTTCCCCACATTTGTGCTTTCCAAGTAATTCACCATTCAAGGTGTAATTTCCCATGCTAGGGCTCAACCCCTAGGGACTGGTTTTTAGAGTTCGACCCACTTTTGACTTAAGGGAGAGTGTGGGGAGTGGCAGGGGAACGGAATCTGCTTTTATAATGATGAAAACAATTCTAACCAATCCCTTTCCAACAGGACTCCTGCAAAAAGTGAAACTGAGGCTGGAATCCTGGCCTGGGCACAGTCCTCACTAGGGACTATAGACCTGATCCAACTCCCATTGAAGGCCGTGAGTGTCCTATGGGCTGAAGCAGGATGCCGGAGGTGCACAGGCCTTGTGTGGTGTTGCCTGTCTGCATTGGGTGAATTCTGCTCCAGTGCAGGTCATGGCACATGTCGTTCCTTTCTCTGTCAATGTTTTTTAAGCAAAAGCAAGCAAAGTATGTTTAAAAAAGACTCTGTTAGGAACATCCGGGGAGTGGGGGGGAAGCCTGCCAAGCCAGGAAATGCTGCAGTTAAGGTGGCACTCGCAACCTTCACTCTGCACTTTCTTATGGGCATTAGGATCCAGTGCCCAGTTGGAGGATCTCATGCCATTGTTTCCACAGGTGCCAGCCTCATCCAGGGTGCAGGCAGGACAGTACTCAGTGAGTGGCACAAGGGTCTGTAGTAAAAAAGCAGGGGCTGTGCGGTTCTATGCCTCCTGCTTGGTTCAGTGCTGTTTGCAGTGCTCCAGGTGTGTGAACTCAGAGCAAGCCCACAGCAGGAGACAGCCTTGCACTGAATTCATGCTGGTGCACCAGTGAGGTGAGCCAGCCTAGCTGTGCAAAGGGTGGACAGCGCATAGAGGGTGTAACTCTTGCCTCCTTCAGGGGAAGAGGCCTTCCACATGGGATCCTTCCCCCATCCCTCTTGTCACCTACCTCCATGGCACCACTCTCCCCATCCCACAGGAAATCGCCCTGCGGGCAGTGCATCTCCCTACCCTCTCCCCTTCCGCAGAGGGTGCCCTGCAGGGTTGTGAGCTGGGGATGGGGTGCGGGGGTCAGGATGCAGGTTGCCCTGCCACCAGCCCCAGGATGGGGAAATGCCCCTTTAACAGGGCCCTCCCTGGCAGCAGCAAAGGAAGACTCCAGGGATCCTCTGTGCAAATGGTCCTGGCAATCCACACAGGGTTTGGGTGCTGCCCTCTGGCCTGATCGATGGGACAAGGGGGGCTCTGCTCCCCTCCCTTGCTGGAATGGCAGCAGCTGTGGGTCTCCAAATAGAAGCTGCTGTTGCTGCAGGAGATCATAGAATCATAGAATATCAGGGTTGGAAGGGACCTCAGGAGGTCATCTAGTCCAACCCCCTGCTCAAAGCAGGACCAATCCCCAACTAAATCATCCCAGCCAGGGCTTTGTCAAGCCTGACCTTAAAAACTTCTAAGGAAGGAGATTCCACCACCTCCCTAGGTAACCCAGTGCTTCACCACCCTCCTAGTGAAAAAGTTTTTCCTAATATCCAACCTAAACCACCCCCACTGCAACTTGAGACCATTACTCCTTGTTCTGTCATCAGCTACCACTGAGAACAGCCTAGATCCATCCTCTTTGGAACCCCCTTTCAGGTAGTTGAAAGCAGCTATCAAATCCTCCCTCACTCTTCTCTTCTGCAGACTAAATAATCCCAGTTCCCTCAGCCTCTCCTCATAAGACGTGCTCCAGCCCCCTGATCATTTTTGTTGCCCTCCGCTGGACTCTTTCCAATTTTTCCGCACCCTTCTTGTAGTGTGGGGCCCAAAACTGGACGCAATACTCCAGATGAGGCCTCACCAATGCCGAATAGAGGGGAACGATCACGTCCCTCGATCTGCAGGCAGTGCCCCTACTTATACATCCCAAAATGCCATTGGCCTTCTTGGCAACAAGGGCACACTGTTGACTCATATCCAGCTTCTCGTCCACTGTAACCCCTAGGTCCTTTTCTGCAGAACTGCTGCTGAGCCATTCGGTCCCTAGTCTGTAGGGGTGCATGGGATTCTTCCTTCCTAAGTGCAGTACTCTGCACTTGTCCTTGTTGAACCTCATCACATTTCTTTTGGCCCAATCCTCTAATTTTTCTAGGTCCCTCTGTATCCTATCCCGACCCGCCAGTGTATCTACCACTCCTCCCAGATATAGGAGCGGGTCTGGTAGCACTGAGGCTGTAGTGACCTCACTGCTTTGTGTTGTCTAGCCACTAGAGGGGGGCACAGACCAGGTTAATGTGGGTTACAGCTCCCTGGGCTAAGGCATCTCAGCCTGAGCACCAGGATGTGCCTTCACATCGCTGACCAGTGACAGGGGAGTCTATCTGCAGGACTGAACCTGAGACTGCTGCTCTGTTTTAGGTATTTATCTGGCCTGCATCACTGTAGTGTCTGAATAGTATCTGTGTTTATCCTCAACACAACCCCTCTCAGAGGGAGGACAGTGCTATTAGCCCCATTGTACAGAGGGGAAACTGAGGCACAGACAGGCTAATTGACTTGCCCAAGGTCACCCAGAGAGTCTATGGCAGAGCAGAGACTTGAACCCAGCACTCCAATGTCCCAGGCTCGTGGCCTAACCACTGGGCTGTGCTTCTCAAGCTAGCAGCTCCCTCTTGCCTGACATTTGAACGAATACCCCAGCCAAATTACACAGCTCCTTGGACACTTGTGCAGGAGCTGGCTGCAGTGGTTAATATTAAACTTCTCTTGTTGACCCTGCTGCTCAGCCCACAGGGGAATGTGTTCAGTGCAGGACTTTGAGACCAGCAGTCCCATGGGTGGGAGTTAGAAGGGTAAATAACTGTTTGGTTTAACGTTACAGCCATAAAACCACATTATTGTTACAGGTACCTCCTGGGCAGTTCCTGCTTTGGCCCTGTATGCCTGCCCAGGCCCCTGACTGCATTCACTGGCCAGTGCTTGTGGATTAAATGTCTGTCTATCCCTCTGTCTGTCTGCCACGATCCCCCCCACCCCCACATAGTACTGGACACCGCTCAAGCCTTATAAACCAGAAATAACAACAACAATCTCTTTCTCTGCCGTCCCCACCTCTAGCAGAAATAGGTAGATTCGTTTCATGGGTTTGTGTGTGTGTGTATTTGTGGTGCAGTGTGTGGAGAACTAAGTCTCAGAGCTGACTGTTGCATTCAGTTCTGTATGCATTGAGGCCTGTGGTCTCTTCTCTCTTGTGTCCGTGACTTCCACAGTCCACTGCTCTGTGTCCCACATGCGCCAGACTCTCCCACTGGCCGCTAGTGGCATCGTTCTGGTGGGAGGTAGTATTTGGGGGAGGTCATGCTCATGCAGGGAGAGCTGATGCCCGGGAGCTAGCGCCAAGTCCATGGGGGCTGTGATTACCCTAGCTCGGGAGGCAGTGCAGCACTGGGGGGATCTCTGTGTAGCTAGACAGATTAGCTGGGGGCATGAGGCTTCATTCCTAGGGCAGCTGAGTTGCCATAATGGGTGCCCGGAGCTCAGGTACACATGCATGGGTCACTGAGGCCGGGTCTGTGTCTGCTAGGACCGGGCGCCACCTTCTGGCAGGTAGCAGAGGGACATGGGTCCCTTGTTGCCATAGCTACATGGGCAGTGGCACTGAAGGGCCCAGAAGGGAGATGGAGCGGCTGAGCTGAGGGCAGGTGCCCTCAATAGTGGAGGCATTATAGAGCAGGCATCTTCTTCCTCACTCTTCATTTCCCTGTGCAGGGAGCGCTGGTGGGAATGCTTCCCTCACTCGGGGGACACGGGTGCCACTTGGTCCTGTTCCCTCCACAGTAGCATCTGCGTTGGGTGCAAGGGAAAAGGCAGAAGGGGAGGGGTGCAGCTCTGTGGGTGGGTGGAGCAGGGTTTTCCTGGGCCCTGGGTTATCTGGAGAACTCTCCCTGGCCAGGGATGTCAGACGTGCTGCAATCTAGTGTAACCCTTCTGCCCGTCAGAGTTGGCAGCTAAAAGGGCTGCGTTCAGTATCTAGGGGTTCTGTTTCAATAACACAATGCAAAACCGGCTCGAGCCCCCACCCACTGACCTGGGACAATTACATACCACCCCACTGAGCGCCTCTAAGAGGCAATACTTCCCCTCTTGCAAGCACAGAGTCTGAGTGTAGCAAAAGCCCTTTAATAAAGGAGGGAAACAATGCAGCATTATGTTGGGGAAACACCACAAACAGGATTCATAACACCAACCATGAGCAAAAGACCCACCCCAAGTAAGTTTGGCAGTGTCCTTTTCCCCTCAGGATCTTAAGTCCAGCAACCCAATCCCCCCCCACCCCAGTTCCTGTCCTTGGTCAGTGCAGCCCCCCCAGAATTCAGAAGTTCATTTGCAGAGTTTACCTCTCAGCCTGGGTCGAAGTGGAGGAAGGTATGGGGGGCATCCTACATGCTCCACTGCTCTTGGGTCAACGGCCAAGTGCCATACCTCTCCATGGGGTTCTGCTGTAGTCTTCACCACCAGTCGCGCCTCTCCACCAGCTGCCCAGCTATCCACTCCGCTCGCCAGCCATCCAGTCACCAACTTATTTTCAACCCCCGCCCCAGCAACTTCAGCTCTTTAGTGAGTTCAGCTCTCAGTGAATTTTAGCTGGTAGTATAGGGAACTATCAGTGCTAGTGCACCACTCGCCCAAAGTAAATCTAATGCTTAGACCTAGGTATCAGCAATTTCAGCTCTGTAGCATATAACAAGACTCCTAATAGAGCCAAAATTAGCTCTAGTTATTACGCTGTAGGGAGAGAGAAAGGAAAAAAGGGGGTTAAAATAGTGTTTAGGGTTTTCAGAAGGAGAGGACTACCAGGTACACATCCTTGTTCCCAACCTCTTTCAATTCTCTGGCGGTTTGGAACCCATGTCCCTTGCCTAGCAAGTGCTACTTCGTTGAGGGTGAGTCCCTCTGTTATAAAATGCCAAGTACAGTTCTACTGTCCTTGATTCACATAACCAGGATAACAACCCTTTACTACTCCTGCCCCAATAACAGAGAAACTGGGGATCCCACAGCAGCCAAAGTGACCATTTGGGCAAGCAGTCTAGGCAGTGTGGGTGTGCCCATGCAAACGAGATCAGCCCCTGAAGTCCTTTTCCACAGCTCACCACCAGATGTCAGGGTAGAGCTCATTCTGACTCTGCTTACGCTAGCCTTAGGTGTTATCTCGATGCTAGTCCCTGCTCTGTCACTGGCCTGCTGCGTGGCCCTGGGCCAGCCACTATCTGTAAAATGGAGTTAATGGTACTCCCCTGCTCTGGGAAGTGCTTGGAGATCTACAGCTGAAACGAGCGACGGGATGTTATTATTACAAGGGTCTCCCTCAGACGCTGTGGGAGTTGGCTGACATTTTTCTGTCAAAATGTAACTGCAATGTACATTGGCTTTTCTTTGAAAATTCATCCTTTTATGCAATAAAATTTCATTTTTATTATATTAAGTTTTTATTGAATTTTTTTCCCAAATTGTAAGAAAATCATTTTCAAACCCCCCAATTTTTCCTTTTTTATTTCCTTTTTTTCATTGGAAAAAAAGATCAGTTTTCATTGGAAATGTAGATGAACATGAATTTCCCGTGGAAAAGGTTTGGCATTTCTTGACCAGTGCTAGACTCTAACCAGCCTCGGATGCTGAGGTCATGCTCCTAGAGCAAAACATCAGCTCACTTACACAGCAGTTAATGTCAATGTGGCTACAGCACCATAACCCTGCAGGCTGCTTTGCAGACCCATCACAGGCATAGGACTCAGTCCCCAGCTGCGTCTGTTGCTGCACGATCATCTGCCTATTGCCCCCGGGGGGATGTCGCATCTGTACGCACCTCCTCTGCTGGCTCCCAGCCTGGGAACTTCCCCAAGGGGCTGATGCTGGAAGGACAGATGGGCCTTTTGGGGTAGGGGAGAGTACTGGATTGATGGATGTGTGTTCTGAGTGGGGACTGTCATGTCACTGTGGGGCAGACCTCATGCTAGGGAGCCCCATGCTGAAATTGTGGTCGCATAGCACTGTACTAGCATGTGGTCAGAGATTTATAGCTTCCTATGCTGTGTCCCTGTTGTTTAAATGCTGGGTTGGTCTGAAATGTCTTTGGCCCCTATAACAATGTACAATTCCCTTGGCATTTGGCCACATTCAAACTGTGTTAGGATGCTGCATTTAATCCAGCGCTAACAAAACACAATCGCATCCCTTGTGTTTCAGCTAGCCTCCCCTCTCATAGTGAAGGGAAGAGTGCTCTCTCCATGCGGTGGCGCTCTCTCCCAGGGCAGCCCTGGATGGCAGGGAGCATGGCCAGACCCTCAGTCGCATCCGTGCAATTCAGCTGGAAGGCCAATGCTCGCAACAGAGGCATCTGGTGTGTGTGATTCTGTGCGGGACAGAAGAGGGGTGGTCAGCACTGCTGGAAAGCAGCCCTCGGGGATCTTGCACTGGGCACTCCAAAACCGGAGACCACATCTGAAAATGTTGTTTAACTGTCTGCTTTGCCACTCTGGCTAATACAGTGCTTTGGAGGCTGGGGGCTTGGATTTCAGTCCAGTAGATGGTAGAGCCCAAAGGCCCCAGAAATATCAGAGAGAAGGAGAGAGAGAGAGAGAGAGAGAGAGAGAGATCACTAACACGCAGGGTGGGAATGCCATCACTGCTGCTTGTCCTGCTCCTGGAGGAGAGTTTCCACTGGGATGGCCTGCGAGCAAAGGCCCTGACTCCACACCACCCTCTGTGGGCTGGGGGAATAGCAGGCCACTCCGGATGTCACCCCGGTTCATACTGCTGCAGATCCTCTCCCCTTTCTGGCCAGGGGTGGAAAAGCCTGGAGATTACAGAATTTGGCTTCCCTAGGTTTCACAGGAGAGGATAGGGATGGTGAGTCCCCAAACCTCTGCCCTTCCCGTTGCACAGCCTTCTGGGAGCATCTTGTACAAGGGAAAGTGATGTGAGAGGATGAGGCCTCCTCACACAGGGCATCCTCAGCATCCCTGAGCAAGGACCCCCGTTCTATAGCCAGGAGCTGGCAGGGATGGCTGGGTTACTAGCAGAACTGCGGATCCTGCAGGCTCAGCACTGCCCTTGGCTGGGCTGCATGGGACTCATCACAGTGCAGACCCCGCAGGAGCCTAGGCAGCTTCCCATGCCCCCAAGGCACCTGGTGCCAGAAAGCTGGGCATTTCCCTGAGCTGTCCCTTGCCATCCCTTCCAAGCTGTAAGACCAGGGGAGTGGTGTCTTCCGTGAGCCGCAGAGCAGGCGCCTATAATGGGGTCTGGCCTGGGCCATGCATGGCTCAGTGTGCCTGGGAAGTGAGGGCCTGGTGGGATGGGGGCAGAGGATGGTAGGGGGAGGTATGCTGGGCAGGGGATGGAAGGGGTTGCTGTGAGGGGTGGAAGACATATGGGGAAGGGGGTTGCGGGGGCCAGGATGTTCTGGGGGACTGGTAGGGTGGGATGCTGGGTGGGGATGGTAAGAGAAATGAAGATGTGGTGGGGGATGCTGAGGGGGATGGTAGGGGAAGACAGTAGGGACAGGATGATGGGGGATGATGGGGGAGGGAAAGGGATGGGGGATGCTGGAACAGGGTGGGAGAAGGGAGTGGGGGGATGCAGGATGCCGGGGGTGGGGGAAGGGGCATGCGGGCAGGCTCCTGGGTGGGGTAGGGGTTGGTGATGCCAGGAGGATGCAGGATGCTGGGGAGGCCAGGGGAAGTGGGGATGTGGGATGCCTGGGTGCAGGGGAGAGGGGTGGGGGAAGGGGATGCTGGGGGGGGGTGTGCAGGGAGAGGCGTTGGAGAAGATTCTGGGGACCGTGGGAGTGGGGGATGCTGGGCTAGGCGGCGGGGAGGAGGGATGCTGGGGGGAAGAGGGGGGAAGAGGGATGCGGTGGGGAGGGGATGCTGGGCCAGAGCCGGGGGATGCGGGATGGGGAGGAGGGGGCAGAGGGACCCTGGGGAGTAGGAGGCAGGGGGAGGGGGGATGCTGGGCTGGAGCCGGGGGATGCGGGATGGGGAGGAGGGGGCAGAGGGACCCTGGGGAGTAGGAGGCAGGGGGAGGGGGGATGCTGGGCCGGGGCGGGGGGATGCGGGATGCTGGGGGGGCGGGGGAACGGGTGAGAGCTGCCGGGGGAGGGGTGAGGAGGGGATGCCGGCTGGAGGATGCCGGGCGGATGCTGGAGGATGCCGGGCTGGAGGATGCTGGGCCGAGCCGAGGGCGCCGGCTGCGGAGCCGCCTTCCCAGCCGACGCGCGAGCGGAGCCCGGCTCCCGGAGCAGCCCATGAGGAGCCCAGCCGGGGCCGGCACAGCCTGGGCTCCTGCCTCGCGTGGCCCCGGCTGCTGCTGCTGCTGCTCCCGGGAAGCGCCTGGGCTGGATCTAGCCGAGATGTGGACTCCGGGCCGCAGGTGAGCTATGGGCTCGGGCTGATTCGGACTGGGGGGCAGTCAGTGTGATGGGGGGCAAAGTGATCTGGATAGGGGGGCAGTCAGTGCAATGGGGGGCAGGGTGATCTGGACTGGGGGACAGTCAGTGCGATGGGGGCAGAGGGGCAGTATGGGGGTGCACTGTCAGGATGATGTCTAGTTTGCAGGTGTCTGCTTCCCCCTACTCTCCCTCTCTATTAACAGGGGTGGGGGCACTGCCCTCCAGGAGCTGGAGAGAGGGTTCAGCAGGGGCAGGAAGGGTGGCCCAAGGTGGGATGGCGACCAAGAGGCTGGCATCACTGGTGGGGGAGCAGGGCAGTGAGGCCCAGGGTCCAGAGATGAGGATGGGGCTGCGATGGGCCATAGTTTAAGGAGGGCCAGAGGGAGCCAGCGGAGGGGCTGGCGGGCGGCAATTGGGGCCAAGGCCGGAGGTGACCGGAGCAGACTGGCATTGCAGCAGACGGGAGAGGGCTGATGTGCTGGAGGAAGCCACAGAAGGACTATTGGCTCCCAGTGGGGGTGTGATCTGGGGATGCCATGCTGCTGTGGTCCCTGCAGGCAGAGCCAGCCAGCCTTTCTGCACGTTGGGCCCTTTCCTAGGCAGCTGTGTTGGGAGGCCCGAGTCCCTGTGTCAGCTCTTACTATCAGGGATGTGCTCTGTGCTGGGGCTGCACAAACTGGGCCCTCTGCTGCTGCCCTGCAGGCTGGGATAAGGGCAAAGTCCCTTTTTGCACCTCTGAGGCCTCCTGCCCTGCAGGGGGCTAGTTTGTGCCGCAGCTGCTGAGCCGTATCTCCTTGGATTCCCGCTCTGTCCTCGGCGGGGCTGGTGCTATGCTGGCTGTAGCACAATCTCCCTGCTCCCCTATCGGTGCGAGCCCACGCTGCGGGATCACCATGTCACTCCACTGGGCTGCAGCCTGCAAAGGTGTGGGGACGGGGCTTGGTCTCAGTGGCTGGGCAGGAGGGGATTGCTGGGTTGTAACCAAGTGCCCCAACATAGTGCCACTGTGACCGCTCTCAGACTTCCCCACAGCTGGCCCCCGAAGCTCAGGAGCTGAGCTCATTGATGCATGGTGTGCAGGCAGAGAAGCGGGCCCTTTGCTCCTGGGACCCACCTGTGGGTTCTCTTCTCAGCCAGCTAGGGCAGCATGTGGTTCACAGCACCCTGTCTCCCTCCCTCATTGCTGCACCACCTCAGAGCCCTGCTCCACCTCACTCAGCTCCCGGGACTCCTCCACCTGCCCTCCAAGAACTGCCAGCTGCATCTTCCTGATCCCAGTGGCCCACTGCCACTCACAGGGACCCTCCTCCTGCCTCCCTCCTTACAGCAACCGTCAGCGCTGTCCCTGCTGCAGAGTCCCTCCCTCACCCTCTGAATAGGCTTGGGGTCAGACGCTGTAAGGTTTTGCCGAGGAAGCAATATTGGTAACATCGTTCTGTCTGGGCTTCAAGTTCCTGGTGCGAGTGCATCTTCAAGTTCCTCAGACCTCTCTGCTTGTGAATGGGGCATGGGCATTGGCTCCAGCACCCCTGTGTTGGCTAGTTGAATGTGTGCGGGTATTTTGGGGAAAGCATGAGGGCCTCTGAAGGCCTGTGATGGGGTGTGCAAAGCTTGCTGCTGGGTTTAACAGGACGTAATGTGCCACTGGCAAGTTACCCTAGCTCAGAGCATTAGATCCTGCCTTTTGATTTGCGTAGCATTAGTATTTTGAAATGCCTTGGTCCTCTAAAAGGCAGCAGATTGCACCTGGCCTCTCAAAACGTTGCAGGGGAGAACAGCAACTCCCCATGCCCTAGTTGATTGTCTCCTGTCCCCCCAGCACAGCTCCCACACTTGCCTGTCTAGCTATATCTCCTAATGTAAGAGGAAGGATGAGCATTTCTATTGCACCCAAAGTCAGGAGGTGCAAAGGGATGGTTCTGATTTCAGGGAGTGCTCAGTGGCCTTTGCTATAGTTAAGGTTACAGAAGAGTTTTGACTCTGTTCGATTCTCCCTGCTGTTACATGCTTCGTTTTTGGAGACATTCACCTTTTGGGGCTGAAAATTGTCATGCTCAATTTCTCGCCAAAAGTGCTGCTTCTTTTTTTCCTGCACAGTTTGAGCAAAATTCCTCTTCTGCTGTTTTTGAGTTGAATGAGGGGGAGAAGAAAACATTTTTCTGTTTCAAAATAGTCACACTTTAGGGAGGGGCATGCTGAAAAAACAGATGACATGTGACATTGTTGAAGACTAGCTTGGTTTAAAAAACATTGGCTGAAGGTCTGTGCAACAGGGTGGCCTCCCCAGGGCTGGAGAGCCTGAGGCTGAGCCAGCCTTGACAAGGAGGATGAGCCCCATCTGGGGGGAATCAGGGATTCTAATGTAAAAGCAGCTGGAAGTTGCACTGAAGGGGAAAAAGCTCCTGGCAGCTGAGGCAGAGCCTGTGGAGAGGGAGGAAAGCTCTCTAGGTACAGTGGCCTGGGAGAGACCCTGACCAAGCAGAGCGGAGGCTGCAGAAGCCCCAGACAGAAAGTCCTGGGAAGAGGAAGAGACATCTTAGGTTGTATGGATCTATGCGTGGACTTGGTTTTGGTGTTTTGAGTTTTATTTATGGTTTATTGTGTATTCATAAGCCCAGTCTCCAAGGAGGGGTATTTTTTGACCAGGAAAAAGCCTCAATTGAAGTTTATTTGAACAGACCAAGAGGGGAAACTGAGGCAGGCTGCCTGTAGCATGACCCAGGGCCATGAGGAGGCACACGGGAGGTAGCTGGCCTGGTTACAGTCTGAAAGTTACTTACGGAGCATGCGGTGTACATTTTTCACTGTCAGTAGGTGCGTGCCTACAGAGAGGTCTGCAGTGCCTTCGTGGCCAGCATGACAACTGGCATGTCAACTTCAACCACTCCTGGCTTCAAAACTCCGGAGCCCATTTCCTTTAGGCTTTGTGTGTTTTGTGACTGTTTCCCTGACAGCAGAGTCAAGCCCAGACTGAAGAAAATAGTTTCAGGAGATTCACGGATGTTTAAAATCAATGTGTTGAAATGTCACTGGAATAAGGGAAACAAGCAGAGTACCTGGCTCAGTGTTAGCACCACAGGCTTCTTTCTGTGACTCTCTGCGGTTGACACATGATGGAGCTGAGCCTAGAGAGGAGAGCTCTGTCTCTGGAGGTGATGGGGTGAGCTCCTCAAAGACTGGCTGTGTGGAACACCTGTCTGGTTGCATTGCTCTGGGGTTTGCTAGTGGATTTGATCTCTGACACGCACCCAGTTCCATGCCGCTGGCTGTCACCCGCGCCTAGAAAGGCCGAAGCAGCTGCTGCCGCTCTGAGGCCGTTGGCAGATCACTCTCCCCGGCTGGGAAGCAGGGAGAGTGCTGGCACTAGGTTCTCACTCTGTGGTGGACCGTTTCCTATGCACAGCTTGATGCATCAGCTGCCCCTTGTGGGGGTCAGAGAGGGATTCCCCTCCCCCAGCACCCATGTACAGCATTGCAGACAGGATACCACGTAAGCTGGGCCAATAACTGGAGCTGGTGCCACGAGCCCGGTGTTCTTTCTGTACCGCTCCTGACCAAACTGCCTGCCTGATTCCATGCCTCCTTGGCCAAGGCGCTCTCCTGGTGTGTGTGAAGGGTGAGTGAGCTCAGGCTGGGACTGGCAAGGTTTCCTTGTTCTGCCCTTGAGAACCCATCTCTGCGGAGGTTGGCCTCCTTGCTCAGAGGAGTGCAGGCGGGTGGGGTCACTCTCACAGCCAGCCTTTTCTTTCTCTGCTCCCATAGCTGCACATGTGGCTCGATCCTTCGCCATGAGAGGCAATGGGAGCAGGCCAATGGTGAATGCCAGTGTTCCTTACAGGCTCAGTGACGGTGACGCCCCCGGCCTCGGGGCGTAAGCTGCTCTCAGTGCTGTGGTGTATACCCCCCTCTGGGAACCCCCTCGGGGTACATGGCTCCTGCCACAGCTGGCGTGATAACAAGGCAAGCCCTTGTAGTGGTACCCATGGTCTTACAATGCAGGTGCTTTTCTTAGGGGCAGGCTGCTAGGACAGTCTCTGAAAGTCTCTGGGTAAGGATAAAAGGGGTAAAAAACAAGGGTGATGTCATGGTGGGGGGTCTACTACAGACCACCTAACCAGGAAGAGAAGGTGGATGAGGCTCCTTTTAAACAACTAATAAAATCATCCAAAGCACAGGATTTGGTGGAGATGGGGGACTTCAGCTACCCAGCCATCTCTTGGGGAAAATAATACAGCAAGGCACAGATTATCCAACAAGTTCTTGGAATGTGTTGGAGTCAATTTGTTCTATATTTAATTTTGACAAACGGGGAGGAACTGGCTGAGAATTTGGAAGTGGAAGGCACCTTGGGTGAAAGTGATCATGAAATGATCGAGTTCATGATTCTAAGGAATGGTAGGAGGGAAAACAGGCCAATAAAGATAATGGATTTCAAGAAGGCGGACTTTAGCAAACTCAGGGAGTTGGTAGGTAAGATCCCATGGGAAGCAAGTCAAAGGGGAAAAACAGCTCAAGAAAGCTGGCAGTTTTTCAAAGAGACTTTATTAAAGGCACAAGAGCAAACTAGCCCACTGCGTAGGAAAGATAGGAAGTATGGCAAGAGAATACCCTGGCTTAACCAGGAGATCTCCAGTGATCTGAAACTCAAAAAGAGAGTCTTTTATAAAAAGTGGGAACTAGGTCAAATTTTGAAGGATGAATATACATAAACAACACAATCATGTAGGAACAAAATTAGAAAGCCTAAACACAACACAAGATTAAACTAGCTAGAGACATAAAGACATTTGTAGACATTTGTCTACAAATACATTAGAAGCAAGAGGAAGACAAAGGTCAGGGTAGGCCCATTATTCAATGAGGGGGGAAGACAATAACAGAAAATGTGGAAATGGCAGAAGTGCTAAATGACTTTTTTTGTTTCAGTTTTCACCAAAAAGGTTAGAAGCGATTAACATAATGAACGTCAGTGAAAATTAGGTATGATCTGATGCTAAAATAGGGAAAGAACATGTTAAAAATTACTTAGAAAAATTAGATGTTTTCAAGGCAGCAGGGCCTGATGAAATGCAGCCTAGAATACTCAAGGAGCTGACTGAGGAGATATCCCATTAGTGATTATTTTTGAAAAATCATGGAAGACGGGAGAGATTTCCAAGGACTAGAAGAGGGCAAATATAGTGCCCATCTATAAAAAGGGAAATAAGGACAACCCAGGGAATTTAGCTTAACTGCAGTACCCGGAAAGATAAAGCAATCAATTTGCAAACACCTAGAAGATAATAAGAAGATAAGTAACAGTCAGCATGGATTTATCAAGAACAAATCATGTCAAACCAACCTAATAGCTTTCTTTGACATGGTAACAAGCCTTGTAGATGGGTGGGAAAGTGGTAGATTTTTAAGAGCAGGGTAGACAAACACCGGTCAGAAATGGTCTAGAATCTGATAATACTTAGTCCTGCCTTGAGTGCAAGGGACTGGACTAGATGACCTCTCGAGGTCCCTTCCAGTCCTACACTTCTATGATTCTCTGACAGGTATAACTGGCTCTGAACCAGAGTCACACACATGGCAGTCCGGTTATTGAGTAGAGGTTCAATGGTGGGTATAAGGGTGAGCTTTTCCTACAGGCCTGTGCTGCCCCTATACAGACAGCATGGGCCTCTCTCTGCAGGCAGAAATCTTCTGGCTTGTGGGGCTAGTAGGGTTGTCTGATATCCTGGACATGTGTAGCTCAGTAGCTTGTCTGGCAGCCGTACATGATGATGTCTGGCTTGTCCAGACGGGACTCTGGCTACCCTGTCCTGCTAGACAGGTTCTTCCAAGCTGTGCTGACTCCATGACCAACTCCTCTCATCTCTCCCCGCCTTGAGGACATGAGTCCAACTCTTCCTCCAGCCCCCGCTGCTACCCTCCCCCTGTGAAAAGCTCAGGCCAGCTGCACTGGGGTTTGTATTGAAACTCGGTCCCGCAGTAGCTGCTCAACTCCTTCTTCTGCTTCCCCCAAGGGTCCCCCTGCAGCTGCTGATGGCAGAGGCCACTGCTACCCTGCCACTGACCTGACTCCCCCAGAGGGATCTGGGGGACCAGACTTCTCCTGTTGCAGCAGCTGGGCTGCCTCCCCCAAGTCCTTCCCCTCCTGGTGATTTCCCCTGATTCCCTGAGCAACAGCCCCACGGCTGCCCAGCTGCCTGCTGTGACCCATGTCTGGAGCTGCCCCTCGGAGCCTGGGCGCTGCCCTTGGCCTGTCACAGAATGGCACGGTTCCCTGGTAGCCCCTCCCTGGGTTCTCTGCAGCAGTGACTCATCCACTGCTCCCACTGCTTCTATTGCCAGGCTGCCTTGAATTCCCACCTCCCGCTTGGACCCGTGTCTGCCCCTTACAGCTGCTGGGTGGGTTCCCCCAGCCCGGCCACCCAGCCTCCCTTCAGCAGCATTGTTACACCTCTCTGCTTGGCTCCTTGCTGGCGTTGGGCCTCTCTTGCCACCTCCTCAGGCCCAGCTGTGCTGGGGGAAGGGAGGTTAGTTTCTTTCTGGCCACGATGCTCCAGGCGAGTGCAACTCTCCTGGCCCAGCCCCTGTTAAAAGGGTCCCAGGGTGCCTGCTCCCCAGGCCTCTATTTGGGCTCAGTCAGCCACGTGGCTTCCTATGCTTTGGTGACCCAAGTCCAGGCCCTTGGGGTTTGCACCCAGTGACAGGCTGGTGGGATCCACTAGTGCAGGGGCACAGCGCTATGCGGCCTGCCTCTTCCCCCTGGAGACAGCTTGGTGCTCTTGGGGCTGGAGGCCAGGAACCTGGCTGGGGGCTCCTCTGCCCTCTGACAGTGACCTAGGACAAGTCACTTCCCCAAGACCTTTCAAATGTGGGGGCTAAGCCTAGGCCCTTTGCCCTGCATTTAGGCATCAGAACAGAAGCAGCGTGATCTCCGAGATGCTGGGACCCACAGCTCCCATCTGAGCTGGGGGAGCTGCAGGTGCCAGCATCTCTGCTCACCGGGCTCCTGATGCTGAGGTGCCGAACTCTGGGAACCCGAGTGTGCAGACATAGGCCTGCATCTCTTCCGCATGTACTGCTTGTGGAGATGGACGTGGTAGCCCCGGGATGGGAATGTACAGCCGCCACAGCCTGCTAATCAGTCCGGCTGACTTGGAGTGTGAGCTGCGTTTGTTCAGGGGTGATGGCATTGGACAGAAGCCTCTGTCGTTTGCAGCCAGCGACGCACCAGCAGGGAGGCTGGGGATGCAGAGAAAGCAGCTGTGTAACAAAGCCGACGTCTGGCTGTCTTGCTCGCTGCGTCTCCACCATTCGGAGTGCGTTTTCACCGTCCCCCTCTGTGGGCGGCAGGATTTGTGGCCGTCCTTCGGATAATTCCAGACTGCTGCAGGCCCAGTTCCTGTCCAGAGCACAGGCTGAGACCAGACCAAGAATAGCCTGCCCGGAGTGCTGGAATGTGCAGCATGGGGTGTTGAGGGGGGGGCAGCCTGCTTCGAAACAACGTGCTGCTGAGACGTGACCCCCCCACTGGAGACCGTTTCCATGGAGTTGTGACACAGGTGTAATAATCAGCTGGGCTTCTCTGGGTAATGCTGTCCATTTACCCCCAGAACCTAGTGTGCACATGTCACGGGTGCATGGCGTCTTCAGACAGGATCCTGCACGGCAAGGGGGGAACAAAGGCTGGGAGGGTGGCGGATCCAGCAGGGACCCACTGGGGGACTCAAGATTCTCCTTTCTGGGCATCTGATGTGTGTGGGCAGGGGGCTTAGAAAGCAGGCTGGCTCTCTTGCTCATCAGCGTGGCAGCATTCGCAGCTCTGCACTCGTGGGGCTGGAGGCTGTGCTTTCCACCCCAGGAGCTTGCATAATGCCGTGGGCTCCAGGTGCCTCGGGTCCTGCTTCCCTTCAATGGAATCCTTGTTGCTCTACGCCGGTTGGGGGGTAGCTGTGCACAGCACACAGGGCGCTAGTGTAGTTGTTTGATGACTGTCCGAGGCTCCACCTCCGGCAGAGCTGACAGCTCAGCCTGTGCTGAGAAACCCGTGCCAGCCAGTCATCTGGGAGTCTGTGTGAGTCCTCTGTGCTCAGCTGCTCTCCTGGCCTGCCTGCTCCAAGGTGTGCTGCTTTGGGACAGCCTGTGCTCTGTGATTCGGATAGAGACTCTCTGCGCCAAACCAGGCAGGAAGGAGACTGGCTCCTCTGCAGGGAGATGCTGTGCTTTTAGCTAGAAACACCTGGGCCCTTCTTCTCCCTATGCGGATCGGTGAGGTGCTGTCCCCAGGAGCAAGCAGAGGGGCCGCAAGATGGAAGGGGCTGCGACAAGGAAAAAGTAAGTGTTGGGTCTGGCTTCTCCCTCTCGCCTCCTAAGCTGACTTAGCACAGACGGGCTGTAAATGTGACTTTCCTGTGCAAACCCCATGCAGGCTGCCTCCCAGAGCGGCTCTTGGGATCCCTCTCTGTCTCACCCTGCCATCCCGGGCTGTGCTGCCCCCTACAGCATGCCATGTGGGTGGGAGCCCCATTGCTGGCTGCAGCACACCCCCCCATGGTAGCTCACGCGCACCTTAGCTCTAGTCCATGTGCACTGGACAGAGGGCTAGCACAGCAGGCCTGTTAGAACCATTTGTGTCACCAGCAAAGCTCCTCTCCCGCTAACGCAGCATTTTACCCCAGGCCGATCCATAGACAAGTCAGATAAGGTAGTGCTTGGTGTCCTGAAGCCATACTTGAAGCTGTGAGGCTGCCAGACCTCACTGGCTACCTGGGCTGGTCGGGATCAGTAGTTGGAAGGGGGCGCTCTCAGCTGGTGGATGGGTGACCGAAGGAACACCTAGATGCTTCAGGAAGTGCTGGGCTGGCTGACATCTGGCAGGTTCCATTTCAGAGCCCTGGCTGCTGGTTCAGTGGTGGGTGTAGCCGTCCTTGTATAAAGTTTGTGGATTAGTTTCTAAGCGCTGGCATACGCTTGAGCATTGACTGGAATAGTTATTTCATTGTAAGCCCTGTGTGGGTTTACTCTTATTCCGGCGTAGCTGTTTTGGGACCTTTCCAAGGCAGACAAGGTGGGCACGGGAAAGTTCCCAGGAAAGCATTAATTCTCTGTTTCAGTGAGAGCCGTAGCATTGCACTGATGTAGTGTCCGAGGCTGGCTCTGATCCGTTATGTGCTCCCAGGAGGAGTGGGAGCAGGCGTGAAGGCTGCGGGGGAGAGGGCTCTTAAGAAGGTGGATTTGTAGGGGTGAAGGTGACGTGAGGAAATGAGACCAGACATGTCATGTTTAGGTCTGGTTGTGCCTCAGCTTGAGTGCCATAGACAATTGCACTACCAGTAAGCTAAGCATCGCCCATTTAATCCCCTGGTGCAGGGCGTTCTTGGGGAGGGGTGCGTGGCTGTCAAACGGGCTTCCCACCTGGCCTCACTGGAGCCTTGATTGTAACCTTGAGACCATGCTTGTCCCAGCCCCCCTTCTGCTAGCCTTTGCATGGGAGAGAGAATGGGGGAGGAGTTGGGCTGGAGGCTTGCGTTAGTGGGGCGCTGGGGATGGAGCGGGGGAAGCTGTTTTTGCGTGTCTCTCAGCTGCATCCTCTGTGTCCAGCGCTCTGTACTGCACCTAGAGCAAAAGATGGGTGGAAACACTCCAGCCACATCCGTTGTGCTGACTAGCCCCTGCCCTCCTGGCTCCCGTGCCATGTGCTGCTCCTGCACTGGGGGAATTCTCCCCTGCCCCCGTCGGTGTGGGTCGGGAATCTCTCCCTACCTTGTCTGACCCTGCTTAGAGCAGGTCTCCACCCTCCAGCCTCTGTTGCCTTGTCACCGCTGGAGCTCTTGCTGTTGCGACCATTGGAGGGAGCTGAGCCCAAGGCAGCAATGATGGGAAATGTTTGACCAGAAAGACCCCATGTAGCAAAGGCTGTGAGCTGAATGGGATCCTTCCTTCCTTCAGCAGAGTCCCAGGTGAAGTGTAGCTCGGCAGCGCCACGCCAGCCCCTCAGGGACATCTGTGCAACCCCACTGTCTTTGAATGAGCCCATCAGTTCCCTGCGGAGGCCCAGTGCCCTCAGTGGGGTTGTCTGACGGAGATATGGTGAACAGTTTGGGTGGGGTCTAGGGGCAGAGTGGTGGGCGGGGCCTTGGGGAAGAGGCTGAGTGGGGGAAGGGCCTGGGGGCAGAGCACGGCACCCACAAAAGATTAATCTGGCCCTGCGGGTGCTGAGCACCCCCTATTTTTTTCAGTGGGTGCTTGAGCCTTGGAGCACCCATGGAGTTGGCACCTATGGATATACACTGTATCTACCCTTGGAGCTGGGTGAGGAGACAGAATCACGCTAACTCTCCTGGAGCTCGGGGGCTAAAACTAGACTGTAGCTGTGGAGCACGAGCGGTGAGATGGTGTCACGGAGTGTGGGGGAGTCCGGGCCCTGCACCCGTCTTCCTGGGATTCATTGAAACTCTCAGCCAGCCAGTAAAACGGAAGGTTTATTGGACAACAGGAACACAGTCCAAAACAGAGCTTGTGGGTACAACCAGGACCCCTCAGTCAAGTCCTGGGGGAGCAGGGAGCTTAGACCCCAGCCCTGGGGTTCCCTGCGTTCCTCCACCCAGCCCCAAACTGAAACTAAACCCCCCCAGCAGGTTCCCTTCTGCAGCCTCTGTTCACATTCCTGGGCAGAGGTGTCACCTCCCCCTCCCCCTCCTGGCTCAGGTTACAGGCTCTCAGGTCTCCCATCCCCAGGGCACATTCCCAGGTCAACACTCCCCCCTCCTTGCTGCGTCACATCCTCACAGATGGCAAGTGTGTGCCCAGCGGAGACGCTAGGTACATCCACAGGGTGGCTACCTGCTCCCACTGCTTGCGCTGCAGTGGCTGCTCTGTATTTTTACCACGCTAGCTCGATGAGGGCAGCTGAGTGTGTCTCCTTGAGCTGGAAATAGGACCCTGAACTTGCAGTGTTGATGTACCCTGTGTCTTCTCTGCCCCTAAAACCTAACTCCATGTAAAATCCTAGTGGAGATAAGGCACTGGTAGTGCTTACTTTGACATAGCTAGTTGAGATAAATGCCACATGGAGGAGTTAGGCTGAGTACAACTAGCTACGCTGAGAATGACCTGTGCCAGGTAATTGTCTCCAGTAGGATTTCACAGCAATTGAGCTCTCCCCAGCTCTACACGTTACACCCCTTTTTTGCCACAAAGACAGACCCTCAGCGCATTGGCTCCGCAGGGCTAATAGGAATAAAAAGTACCAAAAATGGAATATTGCTGTCACAGCTTAGCTCTTGAAATCCCTTGATTTGTGTGCTTCATTTCTTCCTGGTGTTTTAATCACAGAGCTTGATGCTTTGGTGAATGCAGGAGTGATCTAGGAACCTCCTAATGTTCGGGTTAGCTCCCCAGGAGCTTCCCCAAGTGAAGAGGAATGTAGCTTTGGAAACACGCAAACGTTAATGAAGCAGGTTGTTTGACTCACTGGTGTGGCACCTCCTGCTGGCTGTTCTGGGCATTAGCTCTTTCCAGCCTTGGAGCGCCTGCTTCTGGCCGATGTCTCACCTGCCTCAGGCCCCCATGTCCCTCCCAGACCCCGGTGTCCCTTACCTCAGGGTGCTGCCTCCCTGCAGTGCCCCCACACTCTGGGTCTCCCCTCCCAAGGGAACCCCCAACCCTCTACACCCACCTTGCCTCAGTGGCTACTACTAGTCATCATCCAGCCCCTCTCACTGGGACAAACTGCAGACTGTAATGGCCACTCATCATCGGCAAGGGGGTTGGATCAGCTGCCTCTGGCTAACCCCGGGCTACACCTCTTTAGCCCCAGTACCTGCCTTTGGCCTTTAACAAGGCCTACAGCCTGGGGAGTTGCCAGGGTGGAGCTCCCCAGCTCCTCTTGCCTCTGCTCTGCTCTGCTCTGCTCTGCTCTGCTCTGCTTACCCTAATTCCAGGCAGCTAGGTCCTTCTCCCTCCCAGGCTGGAGAGAGACTAGTCCAGCTCCTAGCTCACAGCCCTTTTATAGGGCCAGCTGTGGCCTGATTGGGCATGGCCCCAGCTGTGGCTGCTCCCCCACTCAGCCTAGCTTTTTCCACCGGAGCGGGGTAACTGCCCCGCTACAGTTAGCATTTTGCCTAGTTCCAGTTATCCTCTCTTACAGTGGAAGAGAACTGGTCTCAGCTAAGTATGCTCTCTACGTCTGTATAGGTTCTTGTGTTACAGTTTGGACAGTGTGATAAAACTTTTCAAACCGTGTGAGGGGGATGTGGTGTTAATTTCTTGATTCATCTAATAGTTCATTAAGGGTGCAGTTTGTGGTGTATTGAGAATCGAGTTAAAATGACTAGCTATCACTTTAAGCGTAAGGTGTTTCCCAGGCCTGCTTGCAGGCTAAGGGGCTCTGTAGAGAAGCATGTAATCTGGGCCTTCAGCAGGCAGTCTGTAAAGAGCAAGGGGGGTGAGTTGTGCCGCTCTGCCTTAGGGAGCAGCCTGCTTTGTCTCTTTGTGTTTTTGGTTCCTACGTGTTAAGTTTCTGGATGCAAAGCAGTGAAGTCATGGAAACCTTCCTGAAACATAAAAACATAAAATATGCTAACTTCTCTTTGTGTGTGGTGAATGAAAGACAGTTCACCCCAATTCAGGGACCCCACTGCGTCAGCCCTGGCTTGAGAGGAGGTGCATGGATCAGCTGCTTGGACATGAGGGTAAATTTCATCCTAGTTTCATTTTGAATTTCTTCCTTCTGCAGCTGCCAGGCAGATAGTTTTTCTCTTTTATTCCCCTACTAATGTGCTTTAGCTTAGTAAATTGTAATGCTGTTTCTCCTTTAGGGAACTCATTGCCTATGTACTTGTCTAATGCTGTGTAAAGTGATGAGCATTCCCTTCTCTCTGTTGGGGGTGTGTGTGTGTGTGTGTATTTATTTAATTGGTAAATAATCGATTACATTGATTTCCTGTGTATACCCTTGCTGTGGGATTTATAAGAGTTGTACATGTGCAGTACCTCTGGTATGGAGCTTTCTTCCTCAGCTCATGAATTGTACATGAACTGGGGAAAGTCACACTGTATGTGTGTGTGTGTCTGACAGGGGAAGCAGTGTCCTGCGTAAGCTCCTGCCTCGTAGCTCCTAACTCACGGGGGAGAAGAGCTCTCCTGTAACTTCCGGAGGTACACAGGGCAGCTCCTAACGGGCCCCCACTGCCCTGCATTTTGCAGAGTCACTTACACCTGTGCAAAGGGAAGTTAAGACACTACCAGGTCAGAGCCATGTCCCTTGTTGGCTTTGCATAGGCATGGATGGTGACCTCATGGGAGGGGAGCTCAGCCTGTGTAGAGAAGGGCGGTCTGGGGGTGGCTGGGCCAATGAATCCACATCACGGAATTTCCTAAGAGATGTGGTGACGCTGTGTTAGGAGACTGTGAGGGCTGCAAAGTTAAAGCAGTCAAAGGTAGGGACGAGCCGGGAGTGGGGTGTGTCTGTGGCTCATGCAGGTACAGGCACTCTTTGACGTCCTGCCGACTGGGCAATAGCATGAAAGGACTCCTTGTTTCTGAAATGAAACTGGCTCTTTGTCAAGAGATCTATTTACAGAGGTGCTGCAACTGCAGCCAGCCTGCCAACCATGTGCACGCGGACTGATTCCTCCTAACCTTTCCCTCCTGCAACTCGGGCTCCGACCTCCCAGTTCCATGCAGGTTGCTGCTGTCTCTAGCGCTGGGTCTCAGTCTGTCTTTCTGCAGTGGAGATCCAGAGCGAGGCTGCATGAAGGGGCATGCCCTGTTCTCGGTGGGAGGCCAGTGGCTTGAGATTTCTCTGTCTTGCACCCTGCAGTCTCCAGGGGGAGCAGCAGGCCCACTTCCCCAGTATCTACTGACCTATCTCTCCACTGGGGAGTAGGGCATGGTTGGGGGATCTCCCCAGCTCTTTCCATGGAGGAGGCAGCAGCTCTGTGTGTCCCCCACCAGAAATTGGGGAGGGGGGGTTCCCCTGTGTCCCCAACTGTCCAATCCTCACTGCCCCCAAGAAATCCATCCCCCAAGTATATTCATTCTTCCCATCCCGTAACTCACCGCTTATTGATGCAATGACCGGCCTGGCCGAGGCAGGAATCCTGAGCGCCAGGAGGAGCTGCTGCCCTTCCAGCTGTAATAGACGCCATTGCCTTCCACTGCCCACCCAGCAATCCCACCCAGCCCTGGGGGCACAGGGCTTGTTAAAGGAATACGCAAACAGGCAGGAAGTTAGTGACTCCCGTGTGTCTCTGTTCCGGGACATCAGGTCACTGGTAGCTCCGCCTGGAGCCTGCCATGTTTTCTTTGGAAGATTCCTCCTGCAGAAAAGTTTGCCAATGCAGTGTTTGGTTCTGTATCAAAGCCGGGCCACAAGCCCAGCCTCATGCTCCTGGGTGCATGAGCTCTGCTCACCGGGACACGTGCACCTCCACTGGGCTCGACTGCCTTGGGCACAAGCGCCCCGCTGGGGGGTTGGGCCAGCACCGTGCTCTCTGTTAGTTTGCTCGCATAGCATCTGAGCAGGGCCCCTCAAATGAGGAAGGAGCAGAGCTCACCATGCAGGTGGGGCGTGCTGCCAGAAGAGGTTAATGCAGTGGTGCAGAAAAGGCAGAAGGCTGAGTCCGATGGGTAGCAGGAGTTTCTGCTCAGGAGCAGGGCTGGCTCTAGGCACCAGCAAAACAAGCAGGTGCTTGGGGCGGCACATTTCTAGGGGTGTCATTCCGGCGCTGGCCCTGCCACCCCTAGAAATGTGCCCCCGCCGCCCCAGCTCGCCTCCGCTCCGCCCGCTCCGTTGCCACCGCTCTGCTTCTCCCTGCTCCCTCCCAGGCTTGCTGCATGCGGAACAGCTGTTTCGTGCTGCAAGTCTGGGAGGGAGGGAGGAGAAGCTGAGCAGCGGCAAGCTCGGGGGAGGTGACTGTGGTGGAGCGGAGGCAAGCTGGGGCGGGGAGCGGTTCCTCTACCCCCCCATTACTTCCTGTGCTCCCCCCACCCTTGCTCACCTCCTCTCCACCTGCTCCCCTGAACGCGCGGCCTCTCCCTCGCCTGAGAGGGAGGGGGGAGAAGTGGAGCAGCGGCGTGTTCAGGGGAGTAGGCGGAGCGGAGGTGAGCTAGGGCGGGGGCTTGCAGGGGGGGAGCTGCAGGAAGCAATGTGGGGGGAAATGCGGCACGCCTGGGGGAGGAGGTGGGGCCGGGGATTTGGGGAAGGGGTTGGGAAGGGGTGGAGTTGGGGTGGAGCTGGGGGGGGGCACAAAAAAAAAGTGGGAGCTGCCAAAAAATTTTTCGCTTGGGGCGGCAAAAATCCTAGAGCCGGCCCTGCTCAGGAGGAGCCCTCTGTGCCCTCCTCCCTCCCCTCCCAAGGGGGGCTTGGATTTCTCTTCTCTTTGCCAGCAGCTCACACAGACCCACTCAAGTCTGAGTTGAGGGAATCTGAGCTGCTCATGGGTCTAGAGTGACTCTGTCCTGAGGGCACCTCCATTTCCATCTCAACTCCGCCATCCACCTGCAATGGCTTCGCTGTCCTTACACTTATTGTCTGGCGCCAGACAGGGCCCCTCATGGGATTAGGGACCACACACACAAACACTTTTCTGTGGCTTGTAATTTGGCCAGGTCTGGACAGACTTTCCTGGAGCAGCAAAAGGTCCGGGCGGCTCTGATCCCAGACCTGTCCTCCTACCCCTGCCAGGTTTCTAACTTCCTGCTGTCAAACCCTGAGCTGCTCTGAGGAAAGGTTGCAGATAACCTTTATAAACACTGGCAGTGCTACCTCCCGCCTGCCCCTCTATGTCAGTTCTCAAAACTGGCAGAGCTGCTGGAAAATCAAACATATCAGCAATAAATGGAAAGCTGCAGCAGAGCCGAAATGTGGCACATTTCAGCCCCCAAGGTTACAGTTTAGCAAAGTTATAAGCAACTGAAGACAGAAGGTTCTTGCCATGCACAGGACTAGGCAGGCTGCAAACTCAGCAGCGCTGGGCGTTCAGCCGGCTCATGGAGGAGGAATCTCCGTGAATTGCAGCCAGTCCATAATGCGTGACCCAGCCCCATGCGCCAAGGCCCTCATTTTGCAGTGAACACTGCATGGGCTCAGAGGTCTGCCCGCACAGCACTCAGTGTGGGATCAGGACCTGAATTTCTTCCTCTTGCATGACAGCCTCAACTACAGCAGTTCTTACCTTAATTGTAGTGCCTGTCCCGGTTATCAGGTGGACTGCACCTCTGAGCCCTTCTGGTGTCTCCAAGAGCACCCCATGGGAGCTCTGGCCATCACCTCTCAGGGTGGGGGTCAGGCGATCCTGCCACTCTCAGAGCAGGAGCTGGGTTCAGTCCACTGTGAGTACCTCAGCAGGTCTGGTGTATGCCCAGACTCTGCAATTCTGTCCCTCCAGGACAGGACAGTGAGAATTAGTGACCCAACAGCTTCCTTTAATTAGCATTTGTTTAGAACAAAAGCATTTGAGAGAGAACAGATCTTAAAATAATGGAGCAAGCTCAATGCAATGGGTGTTTTCCCCTGATGCTTGCCATTCCCTTGACTGGGAAAGCACCATTCCATGGGGCCTGGGTATGTCCACATTGCAGCTCGGAGCAGGGTGACTCCAGCTTGGGTAGGCACACCTGGATGAGCTGGAATCTAGCGAGCATGGCTAAAAGCAGCAGTGAAGATGGGGGGTCTAGCCCATCACCACATGGGGCAATGTGAGTACGTACCCGGAGTTCCAGGGAGGCTTGTGCAGCCTCTGCTGGGGTCCAGGCTGCCACGTTTTCACTACCATTTTTAGCCATGCTACCTAGAGCAAAGCTAGCACAAGTGTGCCCTAGGCTGCAGTCACCCCTCCGACCGCTGTGCAGATGTAACCTTTGCATCCCTTTGTGCCAGCTTGAACGCCTAGACAGCTGCTGACAGTGCCTCCTCTCTGCAGTAATCACAGCACTTCGAAACTGCTTGTAGCCCTGTGGTCTGGCGGGTCCCAGAATGTCTCCAAGTATAAATATTATAAGATTTGTACATTGCAGCTCCTACGGTGTCCACAACATTGTGTATCACTCCATTTCTGTCACAGCACCTAAACCCTTTAGGAGATGTCAGGCTTCTCTCCTCGGGGAGCCATCCTATTTATGCCACATGCTGGAGCTTCCCCAAGCCCCACATCGGGACAGGCCTAGAGAAAGTGGCTGATAAGTCTGTTGTCAGTGTACCCAGCCAGAGTTCCCAGCGTCGATGAGACACTAAACCAAAGTCAGAAATAAACAACTGGGCAGTGCTGCTAGCAGGACTACTTGAACATGACGTGAACAACCCTAGAGTGAACTGTGGGCACAGAACTGCTCTAATAGTGCTGTGGGATGGGGAATGCATTGAGTGCTTAGAACTCCCCGTATTGAGATACTTGGGGAGGACGGTGCTGGGGACACTCTGAATGGGGATGCTGGGATTTTGTATCGGGATCTCTCTGGATCTGTGGCCGGCGGGGTGGTTTCTGTGGATAGGGGACAGTGCCACAGGTCATTATTGGGGTCTCGGTCAGTAAAAGAAGGGAAGCTTTCTGCCTTGGGAACCCAGCCCTGCTGTGCAGTGCTGTCTATTGACATCGCCCCATGTGTTCTTCTCCGCAGGGCTTGCTGTGATGGTGACGGGAAGGAGATGGTGCCCGGAGCCAGTCACTTGACAGGTAAGGAGCACTGCCCTGTATTGAAGAGCTGGCCTGCTCCCAGGTCGGGCATGGCCCTGCTGTCTGTGTGGGCGCCTCTGATCTGTGGTGTTCGCTCCGCCCACTCTCAAGACCCTTGTAAATGTCAGGAGTGTGCTGTGTGTCCCCCATCCCAGTTAGCACTGGAGGTCTAGCAGCAAACTTCGGTGTACCCCACTGGTCACCTCTCTCCAGCGCAATTCGTGGCCATTTATAATGACCCTTCCGCTGTGGTCATTCAGCCAGCTTCCACCTCATCTGGCAGCACATGTATTCTAGCTAATTCATGTTATTCCTTTGAGTACGCTGTAACCTTGATCCACTAACTTTGTAATTCCCTCAGCAAAGCAATCCAGTTGGTCTGGGATAGCTAGTTAGTTACAGACTCCAGCACATTACTCATGCTTCCATTACCCTCCAGCTGTTTTTAGATCTCTTTTCCTCTTAATGTGTTGTCATGTGATCATGCAGACTCTGTCTCTGCATAGTGACCAATCTTCCATTATAACCCTTATGAGATAGGAGAGCAAGAGTGGCTCAGTGGTTTAGGGTGCTAGCAGGAGGCTTGAGAGACCTTGATCCACCCTGCCCCACCAAAGACTTCCTGTGTGACTTGGCCAAGTCATTTAGTGTCTCTGTGTCTCGGTTCCCAGCTGCACAATGGGGATTTTCACCCTTCCCCCCAGGGAAATACATCCGAGTGTGAGGTGCTCTGGTACATAAGAGAGAGTTCTTGCCCATGTTCTGTTTCTTTGGCTTGGGAACGAGTGCACTTCTCACAACCATATCCCCTGCTTTCCGGCTCCCTGTCCGGACCTTGATTCCAGGCCCAGGCCCAGATTTCTTTCCCTGTGGGCTCCTGAAAGTCCCCAGGAGCTGCTGGGGACCCTAGTACTGTCTGTGTTGTGCGTATGGTTCCTGCTGGCCCACTGAGGCCTGCAGCAGGGCCTGTGGGCTTCAGGGGTGCCGCAGGGGCAGGGGCTGGAGTCAAGGTATGGCGCCTGAGGAAGTAGGGACGTGCAATAAGAAGCTGGCTGAGTACCATGCCAACCCCTGACGCTTCATAGGTGTCCGTGCTTCCTGGCTCTCTGGTACCTGTGACTTGCAGAGCAGCCTGGCTCAGCTGGTCCCATTGGATAGCTGAGCTCAGGGGCTCCCCAAGCTGATCTGTTTCCGGTACATGTCAGACAATTCAAACTGCCAAGGACATGAGGAGGACTTCAGACAAAATACTTGACGCTTTGGGTAAAGCTGAGGGTTACTATCAGTGAGCTCAGGATAAAAAACCCTGAAAAAATGCTGTAATGTAATCACATCAGAATGGCCATAGCGGGTCTGACCAATGGTTCAGCTAGCCTAGTATCCTGCCTTCTGACAATGACTGGTGCCAGATGCTTCTGAGGGAGTTAACAGAACAGGGCAATTTATGGAGTGATCCCTCCCATTGTCCAGTCCCAGCTTCTGGCAGTCAGAGGTTTAGGGACACCCAGAGCATGGGGTCATGTCCCTGACCATCTTGGCTAATAGCCATTGATGGACCTATCCTCCATGAACTTATCTAGTTCTTTTTTGAACAAGTTATACTTTTGGCCTTCACAACATCCATGAAGAGTTCCACAGGTTAACTATGTGTTCTGTGAAGAACTACTTCCTTATGTATGTTTTTAATTTGATGACTATTAATTTCATCGGGTGACCCCTAGTTCCTGTGTTTGTGATGTGCTAAATAACACTTCCCTATTCATTTTCTCCATAACATTTATGATTTTTATAGATCTGTCATATCTGCCCCTTAGGCATCTCTTTTTTCTAAGATGAACAGTTCCAGTCTTTTTAATCTCTTCTCAGAAGAAAGCTGTTCTTTACGCCTAATCAAATTTGTTTCCCTTCTCTGTACCTTTTCCAGTTCTATTATATCTTTTTTTGAGAAAGGGGTGACCAGAACTGCAGGCAGTATGCAAGGTGTGGGCGTACCAGGGATTTCAGTTTTGGAATTATGAATTTTCTGTTTTATTATCTATCCCTTTAAGGATTTTCAACGTTCTGTTCACTTTTTTGACTGCTGCTGCAGATTGAGTGGATGTTTTCTGAGAAGTATTCACAATAACTCCAAGATCTTTTTCTTGAGTGGTAACAGCTAACTTAGACCCCATCATTTTGTATGTATAATTGGGATTATTTTTTCCAATGAGCATTACTTTGCACTTTTGAACACTGAATTGCATCTGCCATTTTGTCACCCAGTTTTGTGAGATCCCTTTATAACTCTTTGCAGTCAGCTTTGAACTTAACTATTCTGAATAATTTTGTATTATCTGCAATTTTGCCACCTCACTGCTCACCCCCTTTTCCAAATCACTTATGAGTATGTTGAACAGCACTGGTCTCAGTACAGATCCTTGGGGGACCCAACTATTTACCTCTCTCCATTTATTCTACCCTTTGTTTCCTATCTTTTGACAAGTTACTGATCCATGAATGGACCTTTCCTCTTATTCCATGACTGCTTACTTTAAGAGGCTTTGGTGAAGGACCTTGTCAAAGGCTTTCTGAAAGTCCAAGTACACTATATCCTCCTGATCACCCTTGTCCATGTGCTTGTTTGGTGAAGCATGATTTCCCTTTACAAAAGCCATGCTGTCTCTTCCCCAACATATTGTGTTTATCTACGTGTCCGGTAATTCTGTTCTTTACTGTAGTTATAAACAAAACAAGCCCATGAAATCCAGAGAAGGTCAAGTAAACAGCCTTAACTGACCCCTATAGTGATGCCCTGAGAAACCACGCAGGAACTCAGAGACCACCTTATCCATCCATCACAAAGCATTTCAACTCCTGGGTGAGCACAAAGGCTAGATAATATTGGCCCTTTAAGCTTGAGTGGTTAGTCAATATATGGGGTCTTGTCGGGTTGTTTCCCTTAGGAGGAGAAACTGATGATACAAATCAAATGTTTCCTTGGTGCAACCCTGTTTATTTACAAAGAATGCATGGTGGGGCCAACCAACAGCAGAGAGTTACTGGCTGACAATACTAAGCCTGCTGCCAGCCAGCACTCTGTGCCAAAGAAGCTCTTTTGGCTTCCTTTCGGGGACACATGACCCCTGCTTCTCTGACTTTCTCCTGGCTTCTCACACTCATCTCTGCCATTCAATTAGTGCCCCAGCCCAGGAGCGGATTTACCATGAAACAGACCGTGCAGTGGCACGGGGCCCCCAATGACAGGGGAGCCCCCCAAATGCAGGACAAATATCTGACAGCCTGCCCCTGAGTCCCAGCTGGTGGATGCCTGCATGCTGTGGCCCCACACCGCTCCTGGAAGCGGCCGGCTGCTAGCAGGTCTCTGCGTGCCCTGGGCCGGGGGCGGGGAGGTGGCTCCATGCTCTGCCCCTACCCCGGGCAGTGCATGGAGACCTGCTGCCCCCCTCCCCCCAAGGGGTGCACAGAGATGTGCAAGCAGCTGCAGCACAGCAGGGCTAAGGTGGTTCCCTGCCTGCTCTGCCTCCCTTCCTCTGTGCTGCTTCGCTCCTGGAAGCAGCCGGCATGTTCCTGCAGCCCCTGGAGGGGGTGGGGGCGGGTGTCTCTGCACGCTGCCCCAACCCCAAGCGCCGACTCTGCAGCTCCCATTGGCCGGGAACTGCGGCCAATGGAGCTGTCTGGTCAGTGCCTGCAGGCAGTGGTGCATGGAGACTCCCTGCCCCCCTCTGCCTAGGAGCCACTGCCAGAGGGGTGTGCCGGTCACTTTGGGAGCCATGCTGCCCAAGGTAAGCACCGCCCCCCTGCTTCCCCCCTCAGCCTGGAGCCTGCACCCAAACTTCCTCCTAGAGCCCGCACCTGCACCCCACCCCCTGCCCCAATAAGGTACCTTTCTTTTTTTTTTTCCTTCGTCCTTCTATATTATAAAGTAATGGGAAGTAAATGAAAAAAGTAAGGGGGAGATAAAAGAGAATGTTCTTTTTCTTGGAGGGGGGGGATTGAAGTTGCACACAGGGCCCCTTGAACTTTAAATCTGCTACTGCCCCAGCCCTTGGCATTTGCCATCAGTTCCCAGGGAAACTCCTATATTCCCTGAGTTAGTTCTTGCTCAGGTCTTCCATGTGGCCAGTGCTTTGCAGGGTGGTGTCTAGTTCAGCTATCTTTCTCCATAAAGAAGCTTAAATGCTTCTTCCATTTAGCCAGAATGGAGGACAGCTAGCATACCCATCAACTTCCGCAAAGTCTGTGCCTGTCCATAGATCAAAGACCTGCTTTTTGGCAGCTACCAACATCCTCGAGCATAACAAATTATTCTTAGTTGTACAGCTTGCAAAATCTGGGTGCAGAAAAAGCTGGACTTTCTAAATTCCTGATTAGTCCTGCAGGCTGTAATTCCCTTTTCTTCACTAAGGCACCAGTTATACACAGTATTTACTGTATCTACAGAGACAATACTCCCAGACCCCAATCATGATATTATAGCACTTGCTTGATGAGAATAAAGGGATTAGTTGAGTGACAGATTGGAGGTGCCAGGACAGGGTCTACTCTAAATTGTAGGTGTTTTTGCAGCAACAGACTGTTGGCTTTGTAAAGCCCTTATGAAAAACTGATGGGGTAACTGGGAGATGGGCATGGCGTGACCCCTGTACCAGTGCACCAACCTCAGAGAATTAAAATGGCCATGACCGTTCTCTAGGAACTTCTCCTAGCCCACACGAAAAGCTCTTGGATCCCAAAATAACCCAGTTTATGTTGTACCGATGTGATGCTGCAAACACTTGCTGGCATGAATGATGGCGTGTCAAATACAGCTCTAAGCCTAGATGTGTGAGGGATATAGCAAGGGAGGTTTAGAGGCTGGCATTCCCGATGCAGGAATCCCAGGGTGAGGTTCTCTGGCCTGCATGATGGAGGAGGTCAGAGTGGATGAGTGCAATGGTCCCTTCTAACCTTAAGATCTGTGGCTCGCTCCAGGGAAGAGTAAAGGTTGTTTGGGTGCCTAACTAGTGCATTTCCATAATTTCATATATTAGCCTCGCTTTGTAATTTAACCTTGACTGAATTTCCAATGATTAAGTGGGAAAATTTCAGCATTCCTGTAAGGCAATGTTAGCCATCATCTGAGGGTATTTACTTTTAAATTACTGATAGGTGCTTTAACTCCAGCTTGATGCAGTTTTTATCTGGAGGTATGATCCAGTTTGCTCGCTAAGCGTGTGTATGAAACAGACACTTCACCTGCGTTTCCTCTGTGCTCCCTTTCCAGCTGTTCTCTGCGATGCCCCAGAGCAGGGGACCCTAGACATCTCCGATGAGGATCCCCTGAGGCAGACACCTATGTTGGGAGACTTTGAGGCGGCCCGTCACCCAGTGCCGGCTCAGACTCCACCAGGCCTTGAGAAGAGCCCTCTAATGCAGACTCATGTCCTCACTGGCCTGGAGATGGGCCCTGTAGTGCAGACCCAAACCCTGCGAGATTTTGAGAAGGTAAGTCCCACTCTGGGGCCAAACTTGTCCTGATGTCGATAGGAACTTTGCAGGTGCAAGGGCTGGATAACATGGGGGACTGCAGACCCAGCCTGTTATTCCTATTGCAAACAGGACAGTTAATGTGATGTTTACCTTGCTCTTTTGTCTGCTGGCTCAGATTATTTGTTTAGGGCCTTGTATTATTTCTCTCATCAAGGTCTGTCCCAATTCCCTTTGCATCTCTGTGAGCATCCTGTTGCTTTCATCCATTGCTGGAAGCATAAAATAGTGGTTCTGAGGAGTCCCAACCATGCTGAGCCTCATCTTTACAGCCCTGTGCAGCCTCTGTTTTGCACTGAAGTGCCTCCTGGATCCACATGAAGCTTGCTGGGTGGAGAGTGATTTGATGGGTTGGTTGGGACTGAAGCTTCAACTCTCAGAGCTCTTTGATCTTCTCTGGAGCCTGTAGCCTTTTGTGCCTTTGGCCTGTGCCAGCTCAATGAGCAGTGTTGTGGCTTCCAAATGACCAGAAGAGACTGGGTTACAGGAGTGGGTTATTTCCTTACTAGGGGAGAAGGAGTTGAGATGGACATACTCCTCTTGGACAGGGAGAAGAGGACACACTCTAGCTTGCAGAAATAGCATCCCTTTCAGAACTCCCACAAAACTGCTCTGTACTCCTATCCCACCCAGACTAAGGGGGAAGTTGATAGAGATATAAAATAACAAACTAGGAATAGTAGCGTGACAGGGCCAAGACTCACCACCGCTGGCACCTCCCACTGGTTGTTCCAGAAATAGCTCTGTCTGCTGCAGAGCGTCCTCAGCGCATGGTGTCTTGCCTGTTCTGCTGCCCTGGGACCTGCGTTGCTCCCCACTCAGCAGTGTCCGCTTCAGGACACTGCCCTCTGACAGTGCCCACTACTCCAGACACACCCCCTTCCGGGTGGCGGGTTAACAGCAGTCTTTGGGACTTGCACCTGCCTCAGTGGCCAACCACAACCCAAAGTCTAGCCCCTTAGCTCAGGGGCAAGTTGCAGTCTGTCTTGGCCACTGTCTTCTGTGGCCAGGTGCAGTATAAGGGGAGGACCCAGGCCCGCCCACCCACTACTCTGGGTCCCAACCCAGGGACCCTCTAGTGGCAGCCTCTTTCTGCCCTCCTTTGTTCCCCTCTTGTCCACCTATTCTTCCCTGGGCCACTTTCCCTTTGGCCCTGTGCACCTTCTAGGCCCTTCATAGCAGGGTCTGCAGCCTGGCAGGTAATGGGGCTGGAGCCCTCTCCTGCTCCCCGAGCCTGCCCAGCACTGCTCTGTCCAAGGTGCTGGCTCCTTGCTTCAGGAGCCTGTCCTTCTCCCTCACTAGTCAGGGAAAGACTGCCTTCTTTGCTGCTAGGCCGTCTTTATATAAGGCCTCCCCCAGCCCTGATTGGCTGCCTCTTCCTTCCCCTGATTGGCCCTCCACAGGCCTTTATTGATTGGCTGCTGGTCTGTGCAGCCTCAAATTCCTGTTCCAGCCCTTTTCTCAGGGGGTGGGGCAACCGCCCCACCACAAGTAGAAAATTGATAAGGGAAACAAGGGGACACAAGGAGACCTTTATGGCCAGCAAAGGACAATAAGAAGGAGTTTTGCAAGCATATTAGGAACAAAAAGAATCTTGACAATGGTATTGGTCCATCACTAGATGGAAATGGTAGAATTATCAATAATGCAGAAAAGGCTGAAGTGTTCAACAAGTATTTCTGTTCTTTTTCTTTGGGGAGGGCTGGGGGAGGAAGCAGTACCCTCGCTCGGGCCCTGCAGGGGCTGAGGCTCCAAGGGCAGAGGGAGCACATGAAAATAGGTTAGATCTAACGCAGAGCTGCTTCACCAACCCTGTTACCCTCTAGTTCCATTTGCTGGAATATAGGGTTAACTAATCCAGAAGAAGACTTTTATTCAGTGCAATACTGGACTATATTGGAGGGCGGACCAGTCAACAACTTGTTGCGTGCACTAGTTTCTAGCTATGGCACAGAGTGGTGCAGCAGCAGGATGACTGGGCTCCTTGCATGTTATTTGCATTCGGTGAGAGAAGGCAAAGCAAAGTCCCCAGCCACAGGCTTTCCAGACCTGGAGATAGGGAGCTGGTTTAGGAAGCCGGTCACTTTCCTCCTGGAACTGAGTTAGATTAGAGCTAACATGGGCACAGAGCACTTCTTGGTGAAAGAAAAGTGAGATTCCAGTGCGTGAGTGACTTGGAGATAGTGGAGCTGGTACATGTCATATTAGTGCCAACCCCAACTGCTGAAAAATGGAGTCTGTCCCCACTCCTGGACTGAGACTGTTTTAAAAAATTTATGAAATTAAAAAGAAAATGGAGTTCTCTTTATTTGCCTTCTGGCTTCTGTGCCTTCGGGGAGTACTCGGCTCGCTTTTTCTCTGCAGCCAGGAGCACTGGAAACTTATATGTAAAAAAACAAAAAGACAACTGAGCTTCTCACTAAGTCACTTGGGCTCTGGGGGCTGGGGCTTGAAGGGAAACCCCAAATATTGTGAGACTCATGATACAATAACAATCGTTGGCAACACTGCATGTGTTGTGAAAACAGTCATAGAACCTTCAAAGGAAGGCTGTTGTTAACACATGAGATGGATTGCATCAGCTGTGTCTTTCTTAGGGTGCTATCACACTTCAGTTATGTTCAGGGGAAATGCCCAGTTTGACCCCAAGGCAGCAATAAAACAAATCACTCTCTTTGCCACCTGCATTGAAGCAATAACCCCCAAATCATCTGCCCTCTGCAGAAAGCTCGGGCCAGCCCCCTGCAGAGGGATGACTTTCGCCCTTCTCTGAATGAAATACCATTGTCTGTGCACAGTGAGGTCTCCGGCAGAGGGAGGGGCAAAGCGCAGCCCTGTCAGGGAGCATATCCTGTTTCTGTGCGGAGCCCCAGTGCCCCCTTACACTTCTTTGCAGCCCTGCACAGGGGTTTTCGCTGCAGTGTGACTACACGTAGTTACTTCATATCATTGTTTAGGGGCCAATTAAGAATTACAGACTGTAATATCAAGGCTTTGAACTTTAAACTCCTGCCCCGTGTTTTGGCTAAACCTGGCTCTGATTGCATTCCTCACTGGAGGCTCAAAATAGGAGCCTTGATCTTCTGCCTTTCAGCCACGGGGTGGGTGAATGGGGGGTGTTTCAGTATTTCCACACTGGAGAAAAGCCTTTTCTTTATACCTTCCTGCCTGGAAAATGGCAGACAGACACACAGGCTCGGTGTTTAGGGACATCCCTGGCTGCAGCTCTGTGGGAGACCTTGGTGCCCTTTCAGTGCTGCGCTGGAAGATCTGAGTCTGCACACACAGGGCACGGGGCAAGGCAGTTCCCTAGGGGCTCTCACCGAGTGGGAATTAGCCTTACTGTTATCCAGCAGCTCCGAGAGCTCTCTGTTGGCCAGGCCTATCGCATGTCACACGTTGTGGTGCCCTCTGGGTAGCTGTCATCGTTTCTCTCACTGGCCTGGGTCCTGCAGTTGGGGTAAATGGCTCTTTTCTCTTCCGTCCCTTCCTTGCATTATGCACCTTGCACAAGAGAGGTCAGCAGGACACCGATTAGAACTTGCCCTGGGCCTTTACCTGTGTCTCCCATGGGATCGGCTGGGGCCAGGCTCTGGGAGGGGGGAGGGGAGACCTTTGGGAGATTCAGCTGGTGGACACTGGAGTGTTGAGGGATCAGTGGGGAATATTCTCTCTTCTCCCTTCCCTGCTGCGTCCTCATCACGTTTCCTAGCTGCCCTCTCCCCTCCTGTGCGGGTCTCTGCTGGCCAGGCCCCAGGCTCCCATTAATGGCTTGCAGTTGGCTGGGAGGTGGACGTGGAGTCGCTAGGGCCGCTGTCCGGATCAGGTTACACCACTTGTGTCTGTCCATGCAGGATGTTCCCCTGCCAGGGATTCCACAGATATCTCCTGGAGGTAAAAAAGGAAAGCGAGCTGCACTCTTGCACCCAGTGGGAGCTGCTGAGCTGTGGGGAGGCTCCAACCGGGAGTGCTGCAGCCTCCCCACCATGTCTCCGTAGGCCGCCGTGGGCTGGGGCAGCTTCCCGGGGGCTTGGCTCATTCCCTTCCCTTGGCAATGTCCCCTGAGTGAGGGGGGTGGTGCGGAGATGCCCCCCTCCATGGGTCACCCACCATGTCTAACGGCTACCGTACTCTGTCCCAGCACCTCAATGACCTGAAGAAGGAGAACTTCAGCCTCAAGCTGCGCATCTACTTCCTGGAGGAGCGCATGCAGCAGAAGTATGAGGCCAGCCGGGAGGACGTCTACAAGCGGGTGAGTACGGCAGGCTGGGATGGATGGTGCAGCCGCAGCGTCTTCGGGCCCCGCAGGGCACTGCGGGGGCTTGGGTGCCTTGGGGTAGGCCTGGTGGGGGGTGGTCAGCAGGGTCTGGGTCCTGGCCGGCACTGCCAGGGAGGGTCTGAAGCTCCAGAGCATTGTTAGTGGGATGGGGTCTCACTGGAAGGGATTTGGGGTGAGGGTGGAGGGGAGGCGTCGTAGGAGCTGGGGCGAGGGTGTGTCAGCAGTGTGCTATGTGGGGAGGGGAGGAATCACACAGTTCTCGGTTAACGGGATCCAGGCCCAACGGGTGGATTGGTGTCTCCGAGGGACTGGGACCCAGTGGGGTGAAGAGAGGACTTCTTCAGTAAACAGACTTTGGGCTGGGCTCGGGTGAATCAGTCAGAGGAGTTCAGTCACCAGGTGGAGCAGTTTGTCACTTACAGGGGTAGGGGTGCAGGGACCATGTCTTTAAGGGGATCCGAGGCTGGGGGTGTAGTTTAGGGGGATTCAGCACCTGCATCCTGGGGGGCTTCTGGCGCTAAGCAGAGGGGTGGGGGTGGCGCTGATTGAGGGGTTTATTCAGCCAGTCCCTCAGATCAGTGCCAGGGTATGGTGTGTGCGTGTGCTGGAGGAGCAGGAGGGTGGTGTCAGGCTGTGTCTTGGCCTGGGCACTGGGGTGGGAATCGGAGACGTCAGGGACTCAGCATTGATACACCCATCAGCCCTTTCTGGCCTTCTGCAAAAATCCCCATAAACTAGCGATGGGGGAGCCACCAAATACAGGGGATGCGGCTGAGGGTTCAGGGAGTTGGGTGCTTCTGTGAGCCAGTGGAGGATCCCCCCACCCCCCGAAGGCCAGCTCCCTCCCCCCAACAGCCCCTTTCCACAGCTCCATCCACAGCTGTCTCTGGTGGGGGCCTGATGGGAGGAAAGCAGGCACAGACCCACCCTCCCCCAACCTCTATCCAGAGCCCCCTTGTTCCTCTCACCATGATCTGTCCCCATTTAGCCCCCACCCCACTGATTCTCTGCTCCACGTCTATCACTGGTCCATGCTGCCCCGGCTCCTGAGCCATCCTTCACTGCTCCCCCCATGCAGTTCATGCTGTCGGTATTGCCCATCCCAAGGGTTTCCAAGTCATGAGTCAGGCCCCCCAAAACCCCACCAGTGGCTTAATCCTGATTTTTTAAAATTAGGAATTGGGATTTTTAAAAATTTGCCGACTCTTTGGGGATTGTGTTTCTCCACAAGCACCAGGGCTAGAGTCTTATTTCTAAGAGCAAAAGCTGAGCGTCTCACCTATTCACACGACTCCAGGAGCTGGGGCTTTAAGAGTAACACCACGTATGGCGAGAGTTGGTGTCTCTGTGCTGGGCCCCAGGCCCCTGTGCTGGCCGGCCCTACCATTGTCGCTGATAATGTCCTTGCCCAGGATGTCCCCTCCCTGCTCTCGCTGACAAGAAAAATAAGGAGCAGCTGTTCGTGTAATTAGGCAGCGAGAGGGTCAATGTAACAGGAGTTGTTGGTGCACGGAAAAGAAGCCTTTTGACTCTGCTCTGGCCCCACGGATCAGAGTGGTTGGGTGATCGGAGATAGAGTCCTCGCCAGTCGAGAGACTCCCTCCGGGTACTCCCATGCCATGGGGAGAAGCGCAGTAAAAGACAGCAGATGGTTTCTCTCATCCCCGCAGTGACCCCCCCTTTTATCTGGGGTAAACATTCCTCAGCTTCCTTCACTGCAGCGTTGGCTAGGTCCTGGGACAACACGGGTGTGTGAGGCAGGTACACACTGATCCCCCAGTATGACACAGGGACTTTCCCAACTCTGGGCTCCCGTCCCCACCCCTGGTGGCCCCTTGCAGGACAGAGACAAATCCTTGACTCGGATGGGAAGATAACCCAGACCTGGGTGTTACAGTATGGGTGATCCCTCACCTTGTTAACCCTTGTGCAGCCCTACCAAGCCAGCCCACTGTTTCATACTTAGTCTAATCCATCCATACTCTCCCCCCCACCCCCCCACATCACATTTAAGTGACAAGAGCAGAAGGAAAGAAGAAAACGAAGCGTGCCTGGTAAGGCAAGTCCCACTCTCACTTAATCATTATGGTTGAAAAATCAAGGTCCTTGAAGCTAAGACATGTAGGAAAGGAAGGTTTTTGCAGCAGCATGAACTTGGCCATGTTGTTATATCGGGTATTTCCTGGCATTAGGGAAGGATGCTAGTTTCTCCATGGTGAAGGTTAGAACACGCTTTCATTTCAGGAGGCCAGTGTTGGTCGCTCCCACAACCCCCACTTTGCCCCAGGTAAAGAAGTCACGATTGGGCGCTATATGCACAAGCTCAAAGCCAGGTACAGTGATCAGGGGGTCTGAGATGGGGGAGGGGGAAGTGTGCAAAATTCAGCTCAAAGGAATTTGGCTGAGAAAGCTGGAAAAGGGGGTGAGAATGCAAACAGGCTCATGCTTAGCAAGCGCATTCTGCACTGCAGCCAGCTGTAGTTATTCTGATTTCACACACATACATTTGCTCACACGCTTACCCGTTGTGCGTGTGCATTCGAGTATGCGCAGATGCATAAGTACCTTTAGACACACACAGGGCTACCTTCACACATGCATCCACACACTCCTGCCTGTCTGTATGCAGCCACACCCTGTGCACACAAACACTGCCGTTAAGTCTTTGCATACTTGCACTGAGGTGTGTCAGTGTGTGCCATCATTCTCACACCCTTGCACACACATTTTCATGTGCATGCACATACATCCCTGCGTGTGAGCGGATGTGCACTGCACTGTGGGAGACCTAGGCAAAGTGCTGACAGCTCTCCTCTGCCTCCAGTGTGTGAAAAGCACAGTGAAGGCAAAATGGGCCAGGCGCTGCCAGCCAATGGCGAGGGAGCCGCCCGCTGTTCCCAGGTAGCTGGAGTTATAAATAGATTGGTTACTGGGAGGATGTGTGGAGCTAACTGGCTGGAGCATTACCCACAGCCTGCAGCATGGCAGCTGGTAGAACGTGGTGTGATCTGGGCTTTGAGTGTCAGTGTATTGCTCTGCCCAGAGGGCAGGAAGATGGGTCCAAGTTCGACAGTGCACAGTAGCTCATCTGATGTTTGGAGTGTGCAGAACCCCATTGCACACCCAGGCACTCTCCAGGAGCAGGCTGCGCCCTTGTTCAGGTGGGATCGTGCCAGGAAGTCCCTTGAGTTGCCTCCCATGCAATTACATTTTCTGACCTTTAATGCAATGTAGCAAAGGTGGGGCATTTAACGCTGCATGGGACACCTTCAGCAGCAGCGCTCCAAACCTGTGCTAAGTACGTTTGGCGTTAGCCCAGCTCAGCTAGAGTGCGTCAGGAATTTATTAATGACACATTGGAAAATGGCAATTTGTCAAAACGTAAACTGTCCACTGGAATGTACCAGTTTTGAGAAAACGTTCATGGGGAAAGGTTTCCCAGGGCCAGGAGAGATGGGAGTTTTTTTGGAGGGGAGGGGAATAGTCACCTACCCTGGAATAGATAGTAGCCCAGGGGTTAAGGCATGAATATGGGAGACCTAAGTTCAAATCCCTGCTCTGCCTAATTTGGAACAGGGACTTGACCCTGGACTGTTCTGTTTTTATTATCAAAAAACTTCAAAAGGTCCCAGGTTTGTCCTGTTACAGGACAGGAACTCTTTTGAAATCTCAAACTTTTGTGAGACAGGAAAGCCATTTCCCACCCAGCTCTGGTCAGCCCACCTTGGCCCCCTCCCAACAGACCCCACTCAGCAGGTAGAAGATTGGCCTATGTGGCCGAAAACCAGGAGGAGGCCAAGGCGGATAGGAGACACTGGGCTTTGTGCAGGGAACAGCTGATCTCTGCTCTGGAGGGCAGGCAGCTGGAGTCGTACATTCTGTTCCCAAGGCAGTAAGTGTTGCTGGGGTGTTCAGCCAGGCAGCTCAGGGTATGCTAACTGCCGCTCCTGGGCTTCACATTTAAGGTAGAGAACTAAGCAGTGGCTATGGCAGGGAAGAGCACACTGCTCTGAGCAGCTCCTGTCCCTACTACAGCAACCATCAGGGACCCAGTGCCTAGAGAGTTGGTTTGTAGTAACCACAGGGTCTGCACAACTTAGGACTGGCTTATGGTGTGTTGGGGACCGTGCTGGAATATCAAGCTGTCGCTTTGTGTGGGTTTGCAAAGCTGGGGTTTGGGCAAGTTTCCAGGCACGCTTGCAGGCTCGGACGCTCTGCAGGGAAGCGTGCAATCTGAGCCTAGCTGCAGTTAGTTTGCAGCTTCTACTCCTGAGGGAATTACGCACCAAAAAAATAAAAATTCTGCCCACAATATTTTAAAATTCTGCATATTGTATTTGTCATTAAATAAATATGGAGGCTCTAGCATTGTAGTGGGGAGCACAGAGAGGTGGGAGATCACCCTGAAACCCCTACCCCCTGGGACATGGACTTGGTGGTGAGCCTGCATCCAACCCTGATACAGTGCAAAAGCCAGGCCTGCCGCAGATACACCCCTGGGCCCTGCCCTTCTGTGCCAAGAGCACCAAGATAGTGAGTGAGAAGGACAGAGTCTTGCATGCATGTCCAGCCCTGGCCCCCAAACCAGGTGTGGGTCAGGCATGCTCAGCCGGGCAGGATCCAAGTGTGGAGTGGCTTAGTGTGGGGGGACACAGGTGCGGAGTGAGAGGGTTCTGCGTGGGGCAATCTGGGTGCTGGCGGCTCAGTGGGGGTTCCTGGTATGTGGGGAATCTGGATGCACAGGATCTTGTTGGGGGGTTCCAGGTGCAGGGACAGGAGGACTCTGCAGGGGGGTCTAGGTGAAGGCGGTAGGGGCTCAGCAGGAAGGTCTGGGGGGATGGGGCTTGGCAGCAGGCATCTGGGTGTGGAGCGCTCAGTGGGGGGGATTTGGATGCTGGGGGAATGGAAGTTGGTGCGGTGGAGATTCGGATGCAGCTGCTTGGGGCCTAGTGAGGTGGGGATCCAGGCGCGGGGGGGGGGGGGGGGCTTATTGGGATGGGGTTTTCAGTGGGGGGCTGAGGGATGGTGGTCTGTGTGCAGGGGTGGGCGGTCCAGATGAGGGGGGTGGGGCTTCATCGGAGTCCAGATGCAGAGGGTGATGGGGCTCAGCTGGAGAGTCTGGGTGTGGGGGTTGAGGCTCAGTGGGGTGAGGGTTCGGATGTGTGGGGCTCGTACGGAGGTTCTGGGTGTGTGGGGGAGAGGCTTGGTGGGGGGAGTCTGGATATGGGGGAGTTCAGATGCATGGGGGTTGGGCGGATCAGGAAGCAGCTCCCGATACAGTGACCCCTCCCCCCACAGCTGAGGAGTGATAGGAGCAGGAAGCAGCGGGGGGCAGGAATGGACTGCGGAGCTTCCTGCACCCAAGGGAGGTTTCTGTGGGTGGGTCTGACCCAGCCCCAGCTGCTTCTCCTCATCCTCCTCAGCCCAGCCGGGACTACCAGCTGAGCCTGATGCAGGATAGGAGACAGGACTGGGGCATCCCCAGCCCCCCTTCTCCCCCGCAATGATTTACCTATCTGCCAGCTTCTCTGGGCACCTGAAACAATGTACCTGTATTGCTGGGGAGGGGCGCTTGACCACTCTTGCAGCGTCCCTTTTCTTCCCTGTCAAAAGTAATTTTTCTGCAGGAAGAAAAGAAATCTGCTGGGTACATGAATTCTGTGCATGCGCAGTGGTGCAGAATTCCCCCAGAAGTAAGCTTTGAGCAAGATGGGGTGAGTTGTGCCTCTCTGCTGTAGGGAGCAGCCTGCTTTGTTGCTCTCTGTTTTTGGGTTCTTGTGTGTTCTTGTTCTGAATTCTAAGAAATAAGGTCATGTTGCATCACGGCTTTCCAGCAAGAGTATTTGGTGGTTTTATCTAGCTTCTGTGTGTGTTTATGATGTGAACATAATCCCAACTGTACATATAAAATGATGGGGTCTAATTTAGCTGTTACCACTCAGGAAAGAGATCTTGGAGTCACTGTGGATAATTCTCTGAAAACATCCACTCAATGTGCAGCGGCAGTTGAAACAGCTAACAGAATGCTGGGAATAATTAAAAAAGGGATAGATAATAGGACAGAAAATGTGTCCTCTATATAAATTCATGGTATGCCCATATCTTGAATACTGTGTACAGATGTGGTTGCCCCATCTCAAAAAAGATACATTGGAATTGGAAAAGGTTCAGAAAAGGGCAACAAAGATTATTAGGGGTATGGAATGGCTTCCGTATGAGGAGAGATTAATAAGGCTAGGACTTTTCAGCTTGGAAAAGAGAAGGCTAAGGGGAGCCATGATTGAGGTCTATAAAATCATGATTGGTATAGAGAAAGTAGATAAGAAAGTGTTGTTTACTACTTCTCATAACACAAGAACTAGGGGTCACCGAATGAAATTAATAGGCAGCAGGTTTAAAACAAATAAAAGGAAGTATTTCTTTACAGAATGCACAGTCAACCTGTGGAACTCCTTGCCAGAGGATGTTGTGAAGGCCAAGATCATAACAGGGTTCAAAAAAGAACTAGATAAATTCATGGAGTATAGGTCCATCAATGGCTATTAGCCAGGATCGGCAGAAATGGTGTCCCTAGCCTCTATTTGCCAGAAGCTGGGAATGAGAGACAGGAGATGGATCACTTAATGATCCATCCCCTGGGGGGGAGGGATAGCTCAGTGGTTTGAGCATTGGCCTACTAAACCCAGGGTTGTGAGTTCAATCCTTGAGGGGGCCATTTAGGGATCTGGGGAAAAATTGGGGATTGGTCCTGCTTTGAGCAGGGTGTTAGACTAGATGACCTCTTGAGGTCCCTTCCAGCCCTGATATTCTATGATTACCTGTTCTGTTCATTCCTTCTGGGACTGGCCATTGTTGGAAGACAGGATGCTGGGCTGGCATGGACCTTTGGTCTGACCCAGTAGGGCCATTCTTATGTTCTTAACATAATGTAGCTCAGTCAGAGCAGTAGAGGGCAGGAGGGAATCCAAATTGTAATGCCGTTGGCAAGTTAACCACTGAACTCTCTAAAAGGGTCTCCCATTGAGAGAGGTGGGGAAGTGAGTTGGACATGCTCAAGCTCAAACTCTCTTAGCCCTACGTATGCCGCCCGTAGTGCTGAGAATGTTCAAGGGAGCCTGTCACTTGCCGTTCATGGAGCCAGGATGAAGTGTACAGGGAGGCTGCGCTGGGTGAGCTCACACATTCTTGTCCCCTTCTGTTAGTTGCTTTTCTTGCTACATTCTTCTCTGCTGGCGCCTTGGCACGTGAGTCACTAATGGAGGCTCTAGGCTGCTGCTTTACACCCAGTGGGCTAAATCCAGCAGTGATGTGTCGGGGCAGAGTGTAGGTTACACCCTGTGATGTTTGTGAGTTTAAGTCCAAGTGAGTGTTTAGGGGCCTTACACTGGTGCGGGGGGGGGGGGGGGGGGCAGGTGAAGACGTGACACCCATTTAGACTCAGGGGCCTGCTGGGTGTAGTTTACACCCCCTTCCCCATCACCCCGCATGTGGTCCCAAGCATCTGTGACAGTGATCTGTAATCTGTGTAATCACTTCTTCATTGTAACTGTTAAATGCACAAGTGTGGCTGAGATTTTGCCCCTGAGAGCTGTACCCAGAGGGGGGCTGTGGGTGTGATTGCCCTTGGACCAGGTGGAGTTGGGGTGTCACCCCATTTCCTTCCCCTCACAGCCCCCCTGGAGAGCTCTTCGGGGGGGTGGACTGGGTGGGCAGCAGGCAGGAAGCAGATTGAGGACAGAGCCTGGCGTCTCCCTCCCACTGCCCCTGGAGATCTTTTGTGTTGCCTGTCTCAGTGTCTTGGGACGCAGCCGGGGGCTCACAGCCGAGATCAGGCCCTTAAGTCATTGGTCTGAACAGCGGCGACTAAATTTAGACACATATCAGTGACCTGACTGAATGTGGGGGTGGCTGGGCTCCTCTGTTAAGTCAGTCACTTAGATGCCTAAATTTAGACATCCAGCTTTGACAATGCTGGCATGAGTCCCATTCATGCTGGGACAGTTTGGGGATCACTCTGAGCAGTCAGGGGGTCTCTGACCACCTGCCCTGTAACCCTGGGTGCCTTAATGCTGTGCTGCTCTGGCTCAGAGCCTGATACCAGTAGCTGGCTGCCAGGCATGAGCGTCTCACCACCTGATCTTCCAGCAGCCTAGTTCCCTCCAACAGCCCTTCTGGTCCCCAGTCCCTCCAAATCCATCCACCCTGAGTTCTTAACTAGCAGACACATGGCCTTTTCCCTTCTGGATCGTCACCCCGGCAGGAGTGAAACTGGCCCCTAGTTATCAGCTCACTTTGGCACACACCACACAGTTTGCACAACAGAGACCTGCTTGGGTAAAAATAAACACAAGGGTTATTTAATAGAACAGCCCCGGATTCAGAGCTGAAATAGATAGGGGACAAGAACACAGAGAGGCTACACAGAAAACAACCAAAGCTGCAGCCTCAGGTGTTATCCTTTCACAGTAGATAAAACTCTCTTTTCTCATACAAGTTACCTTTGCTGAGCTTCTCAGCATGCCAGTTAGCTATAAAATCCCTCTTAGTAGCTGTTCTCTATTTGCTTTACCTGTAAAGGGTTAAAAGTCTCACTGCGATACATAGGTAAAGGGAAGTGAGTGGGCACCTGGCCAGAAGAGCCAATGGGAAGGCTAGAACTTTTTAAAATTGAAACAAGACTCCCCTTTTGTCTGTCTGAGGTTGTTCTCCCAGAGAGAGGGAACAGGGCAGCAACTACGCTGTAAGAAGCTTGGGGCCAGGTATGAAAAATCATCGGTATCATACCTAGAAACTACTCATTTAAAACCTCACATAAGTAAGTAGATCAGGAAATGTCTAGGAAGACGTGATTAGGTTTATCTCTTTTTAGTTCTTTATGGCTTGTGGACTCCTCTGTGCTAACCCCAGGTGCTGTTGTTCTGCTTGTAACCTTCAAGCTGGACCTCAAGAAAGTTATTTTTGGTGTTTAATCCTTGTAGTTTCCCGTTTAAAAAAAAAAATCTAGCAATAGCCTGAGTTTCCAGAAGTATTGTCTTTCTCTCTCTCTCTCTTTTTTTAAATAAAATTTACCTTTTTTTAAGAACAGGATTGGATTCTTGTATCCTAAGAGGTTTGTGCACGTTGTTTAATTACCTGGTGGCAACAGCTGTTTTCCTTTGTTTTTTCTTTCTCAGCTCTTCCCCAGAGGGTGGGTGAAAGGGCTTGAGGGTACCTCACAGGAAGGAATCCCAAGTGCGCCTTCCTGGGTTCTCAAAGGGGTTTTGCACTGGGTGGTGGCAGCATCTACCCATCCAAGGTTAGAGAAAAGCTGTGACCTTGGGAGTTTAATACAAGCCTGGAGTGGCCAGTATTCATTTTTAGTATTCTTGCGGGCTCCTACCTTCTGCACTTGACGTGCCAGAGTGGGGATATAGCCTTGACATTGGTGCTAGGAGCTAGTCTCATCTGTTTGGGGATGCAGCCCCTCGCTGCCAGGCTGACCACCTCCCATGGAGAGGTGGGGCTGAACGTTGCAGCACAGGTTAGGAGCATGGTTTAATATCTACCCAGATACATGGATTCATGACCACAGGCTGTCTATGCATCTCTGGGGCTGTCAAGTGCAGAACATGACCAGCTTTCAGAAGAGACCTTCCTTGACATTTTTATACACAGCAACATTGTATACAGCCAGTTGACTCAATTGCTTATTCTTTGGGGTTTGGACCCTCTGTTCTTCCCTTGGGCGGCTGCACCCTGACCATCACCTGTTCAGTTAGGACAGGCTAGTCTAAATCTTCAGCCAGAGACAGAACTGCATGTAGCTACAGCGCTGGGCTTGCAGACAGGGCAAGTTTGACTCAGTGGCCCCTGGTGACACCCCATCTCGCCATTAGCATGGCTAAGACACCTACGGAGGGTGAGCTTGAGAAAGGGCCCTGTCCTATGACAGTCTGGGATTTATTCCCAGCCATGCTACAGGGCTGTGATCTTGGGCAAGTCACCCATCTCTCTGCCTCCCATCTTTTGAGTGGTAATAATAACCCTTTCCTAGCCTCCAGAGGATTAGCTCGCTAAGCCTGAGGTGGCTCGATACCATGGTGATGAGCATACTAGATAAGCCAGTAACTCATGGCAAGCGTGAGTGGTTCTGCCATTGCTTTAAGTGGCAGCCCCTGCATTTGTCCCAAGCTGGATAACAAGCTGTTTTGGAACCTCGGAGGTGCCAGATTTGCTCAGACCCGAAGCCCAGCTAGCCCTGTCTCTGACAACTTCAGCTGCTTTGGATCATGGTGGGATGGGGTGAAATACATCTGCCCTGATCTGTTTTGGGGCACATGGGGCCCAATCCTGCTCACTGGCTTCAATGGCTCATGAGCCAGCTTTGCGTGTTACTATGCTCCGCTGAGAGCGTCTCAGATCCAGAGCTGACTTTCCGCGTGCTCTGCTGATGTGAGTGTTTCACTGCTCCGTCAGACACCAGACAGCTGAAAGGAACCAAGGGCAGCCAGTCTCTCCTTAGCAGGATGGTGGTGGTGTCTAGGGGCCGGGCTTCTCATGTGCTGGCATTCTATGAAGAGATGGGGCCACCCCAGAGAGCTCCCAGGTGGATGTGACAAACGGATTCGGGGGGGAGCACATAAAGGAACAGTGAATTAACTCACGTAATAGGTTCCCACTGAACATTCAGATGCACATGGCTGTTGGCTGTGGCTAGATGAGACCAAGGCTGTAATACTGCTCCCCAAGGTGGTTATCACACAGCATTGGCTTATCTAGATGCTGCTAACCGAGACAGAGAGCTGCCTGGTACAAAACTGGACTCTAAGTATAGCTACTGACGCTCCTTGAAGCAGTGGTATCAGGTCCGGCATCCCCTGTCAGTCACCCAGAGGCTTGTAGCTGTTGTGGGGCTCTGAGGGGAGGTGCAGCTCTCTAGCAGCAGCACCGTGGTGTCCCAGCCAAGGTGGAGCTTACTTCTTAGGAGTGAACAAAGGGAATCCAGTCGTAGCACAAACATGCTCTTCAGGAACAGCCCATCTTCCCAGGGTCTGCCCTCTTCCATGACAGCCTGGGGCCTTCTACTGGGGTGAGCTTTGGACTCCCGTCAGCTCCTCCTGCCTCTCATTGGTAGAAGTGTCTGCCCTACTTCATGGACTGGCAGCAGCAGGAGACCCCTCCCTCCGCTGTGGTGCCCTCAATGGCATCCTAAACCATTGGGCTGTCCGCCCTTGAGCCCAAACCACCCTGTTTCCCTTTCCTGGCCTTCCTAGCCAGCCCATTTGAAGCAGCTCCCCCTGCTCTTTAGTAGCACTCCTAAATCTGCTGTCTCCCCTGCCCCTGCAGGCTGTCCTTCTATCTCCCATGGCAGTCCTGGTCTCAGCCACATGCTCCCCCATCACGTGACCCCTGTACTCTCATCCCCTTCACCTGGGGAGGTGAGCAAAACCAGAGCCACACCCCTCCAACCCCCATAAAGGGGCTAGCTCACCCTGGCAGCAGTGGACTCTGAGTGGTATGTTCCACTCTAATGCCAGAGAGGTTCATGCAAAATCTAAGGGGCTCGGAGAGGAGCCACCAAAAGGATGCTGGGGTTGGCAGGGCTTGGCTTATGGTGGCTGAGGGAGAACTAGACAGCTGTGAGGGTCTGAAAGATGGAAAGTGTCAAGGAAGAAGCGGAGCTGTCTAGCTTCGGCCGGGGGGGCTAGCAAGGGGTTGCTGCATTTGGGAAAAGGGAGATGCAGGCCGCTGTGCACAGGCACGTGGGGCACAGAACTATCTGGGTCCCTAGGGAGTTGCAGATGCTCAGCAATCTCTGTGGGGACAGATGAATCTGAGCCACGTGCCATAATAAACCCTCTCGGGTGTAGATCCCCTTGTGCAGGACTGCGGCTGGGCATCGCAGAGTCTTGCCATATCCATGTGCTGTGCATGGAGGCAGAGTGAGAAATGTATCTTTCCAAAGCAGGCATCCTGGCTGGGCAGCAGACTGGTGGCTTAATAACTTGCCATGGTGTCTGCTTGCGTTCAGCCCTTTTCCTGCCTGTGTGCCCCAGAGCACTCAGCTCAGCGGGGACTCACCCCTGCAGGGCACTGCAGCGGGTCTGCTTGCCCAACAGCTCCCCCATGGCCCTGGCTGTCCATCCCTGTTTGCGGTGGGGCGTTACAGCCTGTGTTTATCCCTCTTTGCTATTTAAAACCTGTGCTAGACTCAGTCCTCTCCCTGGGCAGAGCCAGGTCATCGTCTCTGAAGGACGGCAGCTCGGGATTGCTCTCACTCTTGCCTGAGGCAGTGTGGTACCACCGTGTCAGTGAGCTGGAGGCTGTGATGAAGAGCCAATACCCCTCCTTAGCTCTTTCTGCCAGAGCCTCCCACTGCAGCCTGGGATAGTGCGCATTTTTGCTGAGATGAATTGCCCAACCCCAGCCGCAGGGGGAAGAGAGAAACGACTGGCCCACTGCAGCACGCAGGGTTTCTCTCGGACAGACTAGCCGCTCTACATTATTTTTACCAGGGCCAGTGTATGACAAAGTGCTTGTGTCAAGGCTGATTCCCCACGCTGGCACTTCAAGTGCAGAAGGTGGGGGCCCACAAGGACTCTAAAAATTAATACTTGCCACTCCAGGCTTGTATTAAACTTGCAAGCTTACAGCTTTTCTCTGACCTTAGATTGGTAAATCCTGCCACCACCCAAGTGTAGAACCCCTTTGAGAACCCAGGAAGGCGCACTTGAGAATTCCTTCCTGTGGGGTACTCTCAAGCTCTTTCACCCCCATCCCCTCTGGGGAAGAGCTGAGAAAGAAAAAAAAAAAAGGAAATCAGCTGTTGCCACCTGCTAATTAAACAACACATGCACAAACCTCTTAAGACAAAAAAATCCAATTCTGTTCTTAAAAAAGGTAAATTTTATTAATTAAAAAAAGAAGAAAATACATCTGGGAATTTAGGCTTTTGCTAGATTAAAAAAAAACTACAAAGATTAAGCATCAAGAATAGCTTTCTTGAGGTCCAGCTTAAAGGTTACAAGCAAAACAAAAGCATCTGGGGTTAGCTCAGAGGAATCCATAAGCCATAAAGAAATAAAAGGGAGAAACCTAATCACATCTTCCTAGACATTTCCTGATCTACTTACATATCTGGGGTTTTAGATGAGTAGTTTCTAGGTATGATACCGATGATTTTTCACACCTGGCCTAAGCTTCTCACAGCATAGCTGCTCCCTGTCTGCCTCTCCAGGAGAACAACCACAGACAGACAAAAGGGGAGTCTTGTTTCAATTTTAAAAAGTTCTAGCCTTCCCATCCGCTCTTCTGGCCAGGTGCCCACTCACTTCCTTTTATGTATGCATAGCAGTGAGACTTTTTAACCCTTTACAGGTAGAGCAATTAAAGAACAGCTACTAAGAGGGATTTTACAGCTACTGGCTGGCTGGGTGTCCATAAAAGGGAGCTCCCCACCTTCATTTATTGCAGTGTGGTTCCAGGCGGGGCCCTGGGGGCCTTGGCTGCTGGAGGGACTGAGTAAGGCCTGGGTGTAGGAAATACTGAGTGACAGCATGCTGCCAGGCTGCAGCATATTCCCCTGGCCGGCCGGGGAATACAGGGAGGAGGGTGATTCCTTCCTACGAGGTCACTGCACCTCGTGGAAGCCTGCTGACTCTGACAGTGTCTGCTGACACTGTCCTCTGATATTGCCCCAGAGCCACCGAATCGTAGCAGCTCCGGTAGTACCCAGCGAAATGGGAGGAAAGGTAGACGGGGAAGGAAGCAGTCCCTGGGCACTGGGTTAGGCCAGGCGTCTCTGGGCAAGGGGCTTCTGTGCAGTGTGTGGATAGCCTCACACCCTGCCGCACTGATTTCCCACTTATAATGGGATTGATTAGGGGCCTGAACCTCTTCTCCCAGGTTTACACTGGGTAACTGCACTGACTTTAATGGAGCTGCTCCTGATTTATACCAGTGTAAAGGGAGAGTAGATTCTGGGTGTGCAAATCCTTTGGCCCCTCCAGGAGGGGAGCCTCCCAGACCGCCCCCCTCTCCAGCAGTATGCTAGGTGGAGGCCCTGCTGTACCAGACAACAGCCTGGGCTCAAAGGCTGCTCTGGAGTGCTACCAGCTGGGAGCTGACTTGCTGCAGCTGAATCAGGGATTCAGCGCCTCCTAGGGAGAGTGACAAGGGCTCGGTGCTGCTCAGAGAGCCCAGGGAGGGGCTCTCATAAAATCCTCTGGGGCTTGTAGCCTTTGTTCTTATGGCTGTAAGGTTGCTGCCTGCAAAACTGCCGGGCCAGAGAGTGTAGCCAGAGATTATTGCCCAGGTGGGTTAAAGCAGCCTCGTAGATGCTAAACCCTGCCCAGAAGGGGTGACTTGGAGCTAAACCATGTGTTTGTCTCTTTGTGATTGGCTATTTAGCTAACGGTCAGGACTGGAGAGTGTATGCCCTGCCTTGGCACTGCATCATGGGTGGTAGTAGTCCAATCTGGATGTTGGCTGTCAAAGGGGGATAATTTTCTTTAACACTTACTTGGGTTGGCTCTGAGATAGTGATCTGGCAGTGCTGGTTCCCTGCGTTGTCTGGTCATTGCATTACTAAACCACTTGAGAGCCTGTATCTCTGCATCCGAAGAAGTGACCTATAGCTCACGAAAGCTTGTGCTCAAATAAATTTGTTAGTCTCTAAGGTGCCACAAGTACTCCTTTTCTTTTTGCTGATACAGACTAACACGGCTGCTACTCTGAAACCTGTATCTCTTTGATCACTTGTCCGGTTCTTGGGCCCAGTTGGTGCCTGCTGGATAAGTGGGGATGCTGCGAGTCTGGGACTGAGCAGAGGGTGCAACACACTGGAGGAGTGGCATCATTCATCCATGTGGTGGCATCATTCATCCATGTGCTATAGGGTTCAGATACCACTGGGTCAAAAGTTTCTGTGCCTGGCTGCTGCTTTTGGCGTTGTTAGGTGAGGAAAGAAAAGCGGCTTGACTGGAATTACCAGGAAGCAAGGCAGGATGTGAACAACGGACAGAGGCAAAAATTTCCTCTCGTGCCCTTTGTTAGCTAGTTGTGCGCTGTAGCCTGGGGGCTTCTGAGCAAGGGAAGCAGGTAGCGGACCCCCAGCAACCACTAATCCAGTGCCCTGGCTGCTTGGGGGCTGTTGTAGTGTTTTGGGAGCTGGGAGAAGCGGGGGAGCTCTGGCCCTAACACAGGCACCCCCTGTGGTAAGACAGAGCCCCATATTGGAGGGCTGAGTCATTCGTCCTCACCTGGCCTTGCAGAGCAAGTGAGGGCGTAGCTTGGGAACACTGGAGCCCTATGACAGCTGATGGCTCTGGCTCAATGTGTGTTCCCAGCGTGGTGCGGGAGGGCGGGCCGTGGTGCAGGCAGCGAGGATAGTGCTGTGGAGGGGATGGGAACCAGAGTGGCTGGGCGAGAAGATCCCCACACTGCCCGCACCCAGTTGTCAGAGCAGAGGTCCTTTGTGTTGCTGTGAATGCTCGTCTACAGCCAAACCTGCCTTACTCTGAACTTGGGGATGGGCCAAGTGTTTTCTACTGGCACCATGAATACCCACTCGTGCTCTCCGTGTGGGGCGGGGCCTGTCACCACCCACCTGTGGGCCAAACCCAGGCCCAGCTGCCCCCATCCGTGCTGCTCCCCTCCCCAAGACCAGCAGCTCAAAAGCAACTGGGTCACGTAGCACCTTGAAAAAATTTGTTGTGGTGTGAATGGGTGGAAAGTCAGGCTGACAGTGCAGTCTGGGCCCCTTCTCTGGATTCTCCCCAGTCACTGGAGGGGTGTGGATGCGTTGTACGCATTAATCCATGCGAAGCACTTATCAAAACCTCTCCCCGACTCCCTCTTCCTGTCCCCTTTCCAGACCCCATTCCAAGACCAAGTAGCATAGCTCCATGCCAGCTAGTGCGCTGCACCCCCATGTTCTCCCCCCAGCTATGCCTAGAATCCATGAGAATGTCAAGTCTTTCGCTGCATGCACCACACCAGCTCCAGGGCGCAGGGCCCGGGGTGCAGCTGCAGGGAACAGGTGGGAGCAGGGCAGGATGAGGCACTATGAGAGCAGGGACTGGAGAGAACAGAGCCGTGGGAACTGCAGGTAACAAGGGGAGCTTCACTTCCAGGGAATGTAGGGACCTGCCCCTGTGGGAGGAAATTAACTAAACAGCACAGACACCCAATGGGGCAGGCTGCTCCCAGCGCACTGCAGGGGCCTTTTTCTGTCCTGCACCTTCTGTCTCTTGTAACCAGCCTGTCCAGCTCATCTGGGACCATGTGGGTCTGGCATGGGGAGGGGAGGTGTCCCAGACAAATCTCCATCTTCAAAAGAGAGGCACTGAGGTGTCTAGTGCAGCATTTCTCAAATGTGGCCACTGTGGCTGCATGCAGCCACCATGAGCTTTTCTTATGGCCACAGTCTCCTGGGCTGTGATTGGGGGTGGGGGAAAGGCAGCGACCACTCCCCTTCTTTGTTGTTCCTGGATCAACTGCCTGGGTGTTGGCTGCTGGGGCTGCAAGCAGGGGTTGGGACCTGCCCCCCCTCTGGAGACGGGTGGGCACAATGCTGGAGGCAGTGGGGCTCAGGCTCTGGGCTTCACCCCTGGGGTGGCAGTGCAGCAGGCTCTGGCCACAGGGTTTTAGGCTCTGGCTGCATGTTAGCGGGCCCCGGGCTCTGGCCGTGTGGCTTCAGGCTCCATCCCCATCCCCCAGCCACGGAGCTTCGGGCTCTGGCTGCGGGGCTTCGGGCCCTGGCCCCGCATTGTCTCCTCCAGCCCCTCCCAATTCCATCGCCCCTGGCCCCTGCTGCCTATCCCGACCCCGCATCCAGGGCTTAATTTGTCCCCAGGCTTGCTGGGGCTGAGTAAGTCTGTTGTGAAAAGTGAGATGTTTACTGCTAGCTTGTAAGTCTGCTGTGAAAAGTGATATTAACAAACATACAAGTATCACTTTTCACAGCAGACTTACTAGCGAGCAATAAATAAACTACAATGATTTGGACGTGTACACGTGCGTATTTATTTGTTGTTCCTAAAGCTAATTAAGTATTTTAGGAAAAAGTGTGAGAGCTGCCACCAGCAAGAGTTGATGGCTGCCCTCTGAGGCCACCAAAAAAATTGTCCTGAGGACCCCTGATCGAGTGAGAATTGCTGGGTGGATTTAGGGAAGCAGGACATAAGGGTCCCTAATGGAGCCTGGCCAGGATGCTGGGGTTCACCCCTTCCCCTGGCTATAAGAAAAACAACCAAACCCCCTGTGACCATAAATGGAAAGAGTTTTGTGTGCTGTCTCTTGCTAAAGCCAGCCCTCCGGCTGCACGGAGCCACCTAGCACCATGCTACAGGACGCTCTGACTCAGGGGAAGAGTGCTGCATACTGAGTCGCCTGCAGCCACCATACCGGTCTCCTGTCCAACCCCCGAAGAAGTCTGACCCACTCGCCGGGAGCGGGGGTGCGGACGGAGCTCCTTCCAGGGCTGGGCAGGAGAGCGACAGCAGCTGTCCACCCTTCTTGCAGGGGATCCAGGTGCATTCAGCATAGCTAGGTGCAGCAGAAACTGCTCACTTGGTGTTTAGACCACAGGTTTTGCTGCTTTGTAGTAAACATGAAACTTACTCCTTCAGCTTCCATTTCTGGAGACAGCTGTGCTGGGGACAACAGCCCAGCTGCTGGGGATGGGGAGACACTAGGCCCTATTTTACCTAGAGGGGGCCTGATCCAGGCCTCTCGAAGTCAGTGGGCATAGTTGTATTGGATCAGGCCCATGTGGTGGTGGGGTTAGCTGCTCAGCGGAGGTAGCAAGGAGCCTGGTATAAATGCTTGCAGAGATGTTTTGGTCTTGAAGAGCCAGCTGGGGTGCTGGGAAAGTCAGCATTTTGGGATTGCTGGTTTGCTGGATTTGGACAAACCCCAAAGCAGCCTCCGTGGGACCAGCCAAGGAAGAAGGTGGGAGATTTGGTGGGAAGGTCTGGGGGGAGAAAGCAGAAGGAGACTCCGCTGGTTGGAAGGCATGAGATGCACTGTCCTGAGGTTGGGGGTTCCACGACCACCACTCCCAAGAGAAGGAGGCGAGTGGTGGTGGTCGGGGACTCTCTCCTCCGGGGGACTGAGTCATCTATCTGCCGCCCTGACCGGAAAAACCGAGAAGCCTGCTGCTTGCCAGGGGCTAAGATTCGCGATGTGACGGAGAGACTGCCGAGACTCACCAAGCCCTTGGATCGCTACCCCTTCCTGCTTCTCCACGTGGGCACCAATGATACTGCCAAGAATGACCTTGAGTGGATCACTGCGGACTACATGGCTCTGGGAAGAAGGATAAAGGAGTTTGAGGCGCAAGTGGTGTTCTCGTCCATCCTCCCCGGGGAAGGAAAAGGCCTGGGTAGGGACCGTCGAATCGTGGAAGTCAATGAATGGCTACGCAGGTGGTGTCGGAGAGAAGACTTTGGATTCTTTGACCATGGGATGGTGTTCCATGAAGCAGGAGTGCTGGGCAGAGACGGGCTCCACCTAACGAAGAGAGGGAAGAGCATCTTTGCGAGCAGGCTGGCTAACCTAGTGAGGAGGGCTTTAAACTAGGTTCATCGGGGGAAGGAGACTAAAGCCCTGAGGTAAGTGGGAAAGCGGGATACCGGGAGGAAGCACAGGCAGAAACGTCTGTGAGGGGAAGGCTCCTGCCTCATACTGAGAATGAAGGGCGATCAGCAGGTTATCTCAAGTGCTTCTATACAAATGCACAAAGCCTTGGAAACAAGCAGGGAGAACTGGAGGTCCTGGTGATGTCAAGGAATTATGACGTGATTGGAATAACAGAGTCTTGGTGGGATAACTCACATGACTGGAGTACTGTCATGGATGGTTATAAACTGTTCAGGAAGGACAGGCAGGGCAGAAAAGGTGGGGGAGTAGCACTGTATGTAAGGGAGCAGTATGACTGCTCAGAGCTCCGGTACGAAACTGCAGAAAAACCTGAGTGTCTCTGGATTAAGTTTAGAAGTGTGAGCAACAAGAGTGATGTAGTGGTGGGAGTCTGCTATATAGACCACCGGACCAGGGGGATGAGGTGGATGAGGCTTTCTTCTGGCAACTCGCAGAAGCTACTAGATCGCACGCCCTGGTTCTCATGGGTGCTTTAATTTTCCTGATATCTGCTGGGAGAGCAATACAGTGGTGCATAGACAATCCAGGAAGTTTTTGGAAAACGTGGGGGACAATTTCCTGGTGCAAGTGCTAGAGGAGCCAACTGGGGGGGGAGCTTTTCTTGACCTGCTGCTCACAAACTGGGAAGAATTAGTGGGGGAAGCAAAAGTGGATGGGAATTTGGGAGGCAGTGACCATGAGTTGGTTGAGTTCAGGATCCTGACACAGGGAAGAAAGGTAAGCAGCAGGATACGGACCCTGGAGTTCAGGAAAGCAGACTTCGACTCCCTCAGGGAACGGATGGGTAGGATCCCCTGGGGGACTAACATGAAGGGGAAAGGAGTCCGGGAGAGCTGGCTGTATTTCAAGGAATCCCTGTTGAGGTTACAGGGACAAACCATCCTGATGTGTCGAAAGAATAGTAAATATGGCAGGCGACCAGCTTGGCTTAACAGTGAAATCCTAGCGGATCTTAAACATAAAAAGGAAGCTTACAAGAAGTGGAAGGTTGGACATATGACCAGGGAAGAGTATAAAAATATTGCTTGGGCGTGTAGGAATGAAATCAGGAGGGCCAAATCACACCTGGAGCTGCAGCTAGCAAGAGATGTCAAGAGTAACAAGAAGGGTTTCTTCAGGTATGTTGGCAACAAGAAGAAAGCCAAGGAAAGTGTGGGCCCCTTACTGAATGAGGGAGGCAACCTAGTGACAGAGGATGTGGAAAAAGCTAATGTAGTCAATGCTTTTTTTGCCTCTGTCTTCACGAACAAGGTCAGCTCCCAGACTGCTGCGCTGGGCATCACAGCATGGGGAGTAGATGGCCAGCCCTCTGTGGAGAAAGAGGTGGTTAGGGACTATTTAGAAAAGCTGGACGTGCACAAGTCCATGGGGCCGGACGACTTGCATCCGAGAGTGCTAAAGAATTGGCGGCTGTGATTGCAGAGCCATTGGCCATTATCTTTGAAAACTCGTGGCGAACGGGGGAAGTCCCAGATGACTGGAAAAAGGCTAATGTAGTGCCCATCTTTAAAAAAGGGAAGAAGGAGGATCCTGGGTACTACAGGCCAGTCAGCCTCACCTCTGTCCCTGGAAAAATCATGGAGCAGGTCCTCAAAGAATCAATCCTGAAGCACTTACATGAGAGGAAAGTGATCAGGAACAGTCAGCATGGATTCACCAAGGGAAGGTCATGCCTGACTAATCTAATCGCCTTCTATGATGAGATTACTGGTTCTGTGGATGAAGGGAAAGCAGTGGATGTATTGTTTCTTGACTTTAGCAAAGCTTTTGACACGGTCTCCCACAGTATTCTTGTCAGCAAGTTAAAGAAGTATGGGCTGGATGAATGCACTATAAGGTGGGTAGAAAGTTGGCTAGATTGTCGGGCTCAACGGATAGTGATCAATGGCTCCATGTCTATTTGGCAGCCGGTGTCAAGTGGAGTGCCCCAGGGTCGGTCCTGAGGCCGGTTTTGTTCAATATCTTCATAAATGATCTGGAGGATGGTGTGGATTGCACTCTCAGCAAATTTGCGGATGATACTAAACTAGGAGGAGTGGTAGATACGCTGGAGGGCAGGGATAGGATACAGAAGGACCTAGACAAATTAGAGGATTGGGCCAAAAGAAATCTGATGAGGTTCAATAAGGATAAGTGCAGGGTCCTGCACTTAGGACGGAAGAACCCAATGCATAGCTACAGACTAGGGACCGAATGGCTAGGCAGCAGTTCTGCGGAAAAGGACCTAGGGGTGACAGTGGACGAGAAGCTGGATATGAGTCAGCAGTGTGCCCTTGTTGCCAAGAAGGCCAATGGCATTTTGGGATGTATAAGTAGGGGCATAGCGAGCAGATCGAGGGACGTGATCGTCCCCCTCTATTCGACATTGGTGAGGCCTCATCTGGAGTACTGTGTCCAGTTTTGGGCCCCACACTACAAGAAGGATGTGGATAAATTGGAAAGAGTCCAGCGAAGGGCAACAAAAATGATTAGGGGTCTGGAACACGTGAGTTATGAGGAGAGGCTGAGGGAACTGGGATTGTTTAGTCTGCAGAAGAGAAGAATGAGGGGGGATTTGATAGCTGCTTTCAACTACCTGAGAGGTGGTTCCAGAGAGGATGGTTCTAGACTATTCTCAGTGGTAGAAGAGGACAGGACAAGGAGTAATGGTCTCAAGTTGCAGTGGGGGAGGTTGAGGTTGGATATTAGGAAAAACTTTTTCACTAGGAGGGTGGTGAAACACTGGAATGCGTTACCTAGGGAGGTGGTAGAATCTCCTTCCTTAGAAGTTTTTAAGGTCAGGCTTGACAAAGCCCTGGCTGGGATGATTTAATTGGGGATTGGTCCTGCTTTGAGCAGGGGGTTGGACTAGATGACCTCCTGAGGTCCCTTCCAACCCTGATATTCTATGATTCTATGATTTGTTATAGGCTCCCAGCGGCTGTGTCTGGTAGCCAGGAGACTTGCAGGGGAGAACCTCTCCTCCAGGCAACCAGCTTCTGTGGCTGGGAGACAAAGGGCTGAGAGGAGATGCTTAACCCAGGGCCTTTGCTCTGCGGGTGACCTGGCTGTCCAGGACCAGGGTGATGGAGCATCTCTGACAGGAACTGCTTACATGTGGGACGGAGTAAATGGCTCAGCAGATGACAGAACAAGGAGTAATGGTCTCAAGTTGCGGGGTGGGGGAGGTTTAGGTTGGAAACTAGGAAAAACTTTTTCACTAGGAGGGTGGTGAAGCACTGGAATTTGTTTTCTAGGGAGGTGGTGGAATCTCCTTCTTCAGAGGTTTTTAAGGCCCAGTTTGACAAAGCCCTGGCTGGTATGATTTAGTTGGGGATTGGTCCTGCTTTGAGCAGGGGGTTGGACTAGATGACCTCCTGAGGTCCCTTCCAGCCCTGATATTCTATGATTCTGTGTGCAGGAAGGGATGGGAGCTGGGGGTCCCTAGGCCCTGGGCAGGGTTGGAGGTTAAGTGGCAGGGCCAGGGAGCACCGGGGGTGTGAGGGTAACTGCCTGTCTGTTCCTCCTCCCAGAACATCGAGCTGAAGGTGGAAGTGGAGAGTCTGAAGCAAGAGCTCCAGGAGAAGCAGCAGACCCTAGATAAGGCTTGGTAAGTGACACTGTCCATAAGCAGCCGGCAAGGCCTTGTAGCCCTGCAAAGGTGCTCATCCTCAGGGCCGGGGGCGGTGAGTTATATTCCCTTGTGGTGCCCGGGCTCCAGCAATATTCAGGGCTGGAGACCCTGCTCCACCAATGTTTGGAGCAGGGTCTCTCCCCTGGCCCTGCCTGGAGCAGCCCCGGGTCCAGAGCGTCCGCCCTGGGAGCACCCCTGTCTGAGTGAAAGCGGCGCGGTTCTCCCTGGCCTCTGCTGCCCTAAAGCTACAGCACAGCACAAGAGCAACGCCAGCAGCAGGCTGAGGCAGCTGCCGGGGCTACTGCACCTCGGGAGGGGGAGGAGGCACCCACACGTGCTTGGCAGCCCTCCCCTCCCCTCTCCCGGCACCAGGCGGGAGACATCTGGAGTGGACCTCCTTGACTCACCTGAGCAGCTGCTGGGGCTTTGGCAGTGTTTGACCCTGTGATCCACCCCCCACCCCACCCCCCGCCACCACTCCTGCAAACACTGGGCAAAGGGCAGCCCCAGCCCCAGTGAGGCTATGACGAGGGGGAGCAGGGGAGGAAGGAAGCCACATGTGATGGCAGTCCCCTCCCCGAGCCCACACCCGCTCTCCGGCCCCCAAACTCCCTCCCAGAGCCTGCACCCCCAGCCTAGAGCCTGCACCCAAACCCTGTCCCAGAGCTTGCACCCCTCACCCCCTCCTACACCCCCAGCCCCTGGCCAGAGCCTGCACCCAGCACCCAAACTCCGTCCCAGAGCCTGCACCCAGCCCTCCGCGCTCCCTTCCAGAGCGTGCACCCCTCCACCCATCCTGCACCCCTCCACCCATCCTGCACCCCACCCTGTGCCCCAGCCCGGAGCCTGCACCCAGCACCCATACTCCGTCCCAGAGCCTGCACCCAGCCCTCCGCGCTCCCTTCCAGAGCGTGCACCCCTCCACCCATCCTGCACCCCACCCTGTGCCCCAGCCCGGAGCCTGCACCCAGCACCCATACTCCGTCCCAGAGCCTGCACCCAGCCCTCCGCACTCCCTCGCAGAGCGTGCACCCCTCCACCCATCCTGCACCCCTCCACCCATCCTGCACCGCCAGGCCCTGCCCCAGCTCAGAGCCTGCACCCAGCACCCAAACTCCATCCCAGAGCCTGCACCCCCACCCCCTTCCCATACCCCCCTCCTGCACCCAAACTCCCTCCTACACCCCCACCTCTTACCCCAGCCCAGAGTCTACAACCAAACTCCGTTCCAGAGCCTGCATCCCCTCCCTCCGCAGTCCCTCCCATCCCCAAACTCCCTCCCAGAGCCTGCACCCCTCCACCCATCCTGCACCCCCATCCTGTGCCCCAGCCCGGAGCCTGCACCCAGCACCCACACTCCATCCCAGAACCTGCACCCCAGACTCCATCCCAGAGCCCAACCTCTCAACCGTCCTACACCCCAATTCCCTGCCCCAACCCAGGGCCTGCACCCCAGACCTCCTCCCCCAACCCAAAGTCCCTCACAGAGCCTTAGGCGGGGGTGGTGGGGGTTGCTCTGAGCGTTCTACAAACCTGCCGCCCTTGTTCAGGGCATGATGCTGAGAGGGGGAGACGAGCAAACCCAGCTCCAACCCGCTCTCTGCCCTCCTCCTGTGCAGCAGCCAGACCATTCCCCAGTCCTGTGCCCAGAGCAGCCGCTGGTGCTGTGTAAGGCTGCGGGGCCCAGTGGTCACCCTACGTCTTGGGAGGCATGGCAGTGCCGGGGCAGGGCAGGCCACACTGTCCTTCGGGCCCTGGCTGCTGTTGGTTCCAGCTGTGCAATTGGAAAACGTAAATAACGCCGTTGTGCAGCCCGAATGCTCGTTCTTTGCATGAAGCAACAGCACCCCCCAGCATGGCTCCCACCTGCGAGGACAGAGCCTACGTGCCTTGTGGATCTTTCTGAGCCACCTGCTCAGCAGACTCTCAGCGTAGCGCTCCCCTGGGCCCTGCATTGGGCCACCAGCCCACCACCACTGTGGGAGCAGGGCACAGGGGAAGGGAAAAGGATCCTGGTGGACAGCCCCGGTTCCCCGCTGACCTGGCTCTGCCTCCCAGCTGATGAAAGCCCTTTCCATTGTCCTGGGGCGTAAAGCTCTATGCAGTGAGAGCCAGGCCTGCGGCACTCGAGGGGAGAGTTAATAGCAACTCAGGCCTGGTCTGCACTACGAGTTTATGTCAGATTTAGCAGCATTAAATCGAATTAACCCTGCACCCGTCCTCACAACGAAGCCATTTTTTTCGACATAAAGGGCTCTTAAAACCGATTTCTGTACTCCTCCCCAACGAGGGAATTAGCGCTGAAATCGACATCGCCGTTTTGAATTAGGGTTAGCGTGGACGCAATTCGAAGGTATTGGCCTCCGGGAGCTATCCCACAGTGCACCATTATGACCACTCTGGACAGCACTCTGAACTCAGATGCACTGGCCAGGTGTACAGGAAAAGCCCCGGGAACTTTTGAATCTCATTTCCTGTTTGGCCAGGCGAGCTCATCAGCACAGATGACCATGCAGTCCCAGAATCGAAAAAGAGCTCCAGCATGGACCGAACGGGAGGTACGGGATCTGATCGCTGTATGGGGAGAGGAATCCGTGCTATCAGAACTACGTTCCAAAAGACGAAATTCCAAAACATTTCAAAAAATCTCCGAGGCCATGAGGGACAGAGGCTACAGCAGGGACGCAACATAGTGCCGCGTGAAACTTAAGGAGCTCAGACAAACATACCAGAAAACCAAAGAATCAAACGTACGCTCCGGGACAGAGCCCCAGACATGCCGTTTCTACGCTGAGCTGCATGCAATTCTAGGGGGGGCCGCCAACACTACTGCACCCCTGTCCGTGGACTCCGATGATGGGGTACTCTCCGCCATGCCTGAGGATTTTGCGGATGGGGAAGAATAGGAGGAGGAGGACGAGCTTGAGGGGAGCACACAGCACACCGTTTTCCCCGACAGCCAGGATCTTTTTATCACCCTGACTGAAATACCCTCCCAACCCAACGAAGCCAGAAAAGGGACCTCTGGTGAGTGTACCTTTTAAAATATAATACATGTTATAAAAGCAAGCGTTTTTTAATGATTAAGTAGCCCTGAGGACTTGGGATGCATTCATGGGCAGTACAGCTACTGGAAAAGTCTGTTAACTTGTCTGGGGATGGAGGGAAATCCTCCAGGGACATCTCCATGAAGCTCTCCTGGAGGTACTCTAAAAGCCTTTGCAGAAGGTTTCTGGGGAGAGCAGCCTTATTCCATCCTCCATGGTAGGACACTTTACCACGCCATGCTAGTAGCAAATAATCTGGTATCATTGCATGACAAAGCCTGGCAACGTATGGTCCCGGTGTTTGCTGGCATTCAAGCAACATCCGTTCTTTATCTCTCTGTGTTATCATCAGGAGAGTGATATCGTTCATGGTAACCTGGTTGAAATAGGGGAATTTAATTAAGGGGACATTCAGAGGTGGCCGTTCCTACTGGGCTGTTTGCCTGTGGCTGAAAAGAAATCCTCCCCGCAGTCAGCTACGTGGTGTGGCGGGGGTGGGGGTGGGGGCAATGATGTTGAGCTGTTTGCGTTTGGCTAGCAGGGATCTTCCCTGATACCAGCCACACGGTGGGGTGAGGGGTAAAGCAATCATCCCAGAGAATTGGATGGGATGGGGGTTAGTTTGGTTTCTGCTGCTGCACATTAACAGGAAAACAGCAACACTAAATGGCCAACTCAACATGCTTTGCTTGGTATGGGAGAGGAGGGCGCTGCTGTTATGACGGTTGCAGAAGCCGAAAGACTATGGTTTACCATGGCCGCCTGCAAGCCAAATTCTGTTGCCCAGCACTGCGTGTGTGATCTCTAATACCAAAGCCGCAGGCACTCAATATAAGATGCAAAATGCGACCACCATGAAAGAGTATAGCCATTGTTCTCTAAAATGTATCTTTTTAAATACTTCACTCCCTTATTTTCCTCCAGCAGCTGCAAATGTTTCAAGCCTCCCTCCTCCATCCCAAAGGCTATCTCAGATAAGGCGGCAAAAAAAACGCACGCACAATGAAATGTTCTCTGAGCTCATGCAGTTGTCCGGCACTGACAGAGCTCAGCAGAATGTGTGGAGGGACACAACAGCAGAGTACAGGAAAGTGGCCGATGAACGTGAGGAGACGTGGCGGCAGGAAGATCAGAGGAGGCATGAGGCAACGCTGGGGCTACTGCGGGATCAAACAGACATGCGCCGGGGTCTGGTGGAGGTTCATGAATGGCAGCAGGATCACAGACTGCCGCTGCAGCCCCTGTTTAACTGCCCTCCCTCCTCCCCAAGTTCCATAGCCTCCTCACCCAGACGCCCAAGGACATGGGGGAGAGACTCCGGGCACCCAACCACTCCACCCCAGTGGACAGCCCAAGCAACGGAAGGCTGTCATTCAAGAAGTTTTAAAGTGGCCTTTTCCTTCCCTCCTACCCAACTCCCACACCCCACCCGGGCTACCTTGTGAGTTATCTCCCTATTTTTATAATCAGTTAATAAAGAATACATGTTTTTTAAATGATAATGACTTTATTTCCTTTGCAAGAAAGCTGTGATCAAAGGGGGGAGGGCGGGTGGCAAGTTTTAGAGGCATTAAGAGGAATTTAGAGGCAACCCCCCCTCCCCCCCAAATGAGCAGGTTTTCGTCAAGGAGAAACAAACAGAAGTGTCACACAGTACCCTGGCCAGTCATGAAACTGGTTTTCAAAGCTTCTCTGATGTGCAGCGCTTCCTGCTGTGCTCTTCTAACTGCCCTGGTGTCTGGCTGCGCGTATTCAGCGGCCAGGCGATTTGCCTCAACTTCCCATCCTGCCATAAACGTCTCCCCATTACTCTCACAGAGATTGTGGAGCACACAGCAAGCAGCAATAACAATGGGAATGTTGGTTTTGCTGAGGTCTGAGCAAGTCAGTAAACTGTGCCAGCGACCCTTTAAACGTCCAAATGCACATTCTACCACCATTCTGCACTTGCTCAGCCTATAGTTGAACAGCTCCTGACTACTGTCCAGGGTGCCTGTGTACGGCTTCTTGAGCCAGGGAATTAAGGGGTAGGCTGGGTCCCCAAGGATAACTATAGGCATTTCAACATCCCCAAAGGTTATTTTCTGGTCTGGGAAGTAAATCCCTTCCTGCAGCCGTTTAAACAGACCAGAGTTCCTGAAGATGCGAGCGTCATGAACCTTTCCCGGCCATCCCACGTTGATGTTGGTGAAATGTCCCTTGTATGACGAAGTGGGACTGTTCTTAATGTTTCCTCTGAATAGTGTGGGGGTGCCTCAGTTTCCCCTATGCAGTTCTTAAGTATCTAGGTGGTGGGGTAAGGGTGTATGATCATTGCAGAGCCCTAGAGGGCAGGTGTGTGCAGGGGTCTGGACACAGAGAATGGCCAACACCCTGTTTCCTGGCAACTGATGGCCTGGGCCCTTCCCCCCTGCAAGGCGAGAGCTAAAGGGTTGGAGAACAAAGGAATCAGGTGACCTCCTGACCCGGGAAAGGGACAAAGCCCAGGGGAGGAGGGGCTGGAGGGTTTTTCAGTTGGGGGCTGGCTGGGACATGGAGTGAAGGGCAGACGTGGTTGTCTGGCTCACTGCCCCCAAAAATGGACCCAGCTGAGGTGTCCTGTTCTCTGCACCTACAAGCTCTGTGTTAGACCATGTTGTGACGAAGTGGGACTGTTCTTAATGTTTCCTCTGAATAGTGTGGGGGTGCCTCAGTTTCCCCTAGGCAGTTCTTAAGTATCTAGGTGGTGGGGTAAGGGTGTATGATCATTGCAGTGCCCTAGAGGGCATGTGTGTGCAGGAGTCTGGACACAGAGAATGGCCGAAACCCTGTTTCCTGGCAACTGATGGCCTGGGCCCTTCCCCCCCTGCAAGGTGAGAGCTGAAGGGTTGGAGAACAAAGGAATCAGGTGACCTCCTGGCCCGGGAAAGGAACAAAGCCCAGAGGAGGAGGGGCTGGAGGGAGTTTCAGTTTGGGGCTGGCTGGGACATGGAGTGAAGTGCAGACGTGGTTGTCTGGCTCACTGCCCCCCAGAATGGACCCAGCTGAGGGGTCCCATTCTCTGCACCTGCAAGCTCTGTTTTAGACCATGTTCCTGTCGTCTAATAAACCTTCTGTTTTACTGGCTGGCTGAGAGTCACGTCTGACTGCGGAGTTGGGGTGCAGGACCCTCTGGCTTCCCCAGGAGCACCGCCTGAGCGGACTCGCTGTGGGAAGCGCACGGAGAGGCAGAGGATGCTGAATGCTCCAAGGTCAGACCCAGGAAGGTGGAAGCTGTGTGAGCTGTGTGTCCTGAAGACAGGCTGCTCACAGAAAGGCGACTACCCCAGAGTCCTGACTGACTTCATGGGGAGCAGTTCCAGAGCATCGCCCAGGGACTCCGTGACAACTGGTGGCAGCGGTGGGATGTACTGCACCCCGTGGATGGTGCTTCCTGCAGTAAGTGACTGGGGAGCAGTAACACGAAGGGGGATTGCCGAGGACCAGGCCTGCTGAAGGCTCAGAAAGGAGCGGTTTCGGGGAGCGGTTAACCCCTGGGAGTGTGTGACCAGCGAGAAGTACTGTGCAGTAATGGGGTCCCCCTGGGGACTGCAGTGAGCAGTCTCAGGGGCGGAGGAGTCTGCAGCTCGACCCTGGCAAAGAGGTGGTGACCTTGAGAAGGGCTGGCACACTAGGGGTTCTCCCTGGAAACCGTGGGGAGCTGAGAACACACGGGCCTGTGAGTCCACAACAACTTGGGAGGAGCGGAGTGATGGCCTGTCACCGTCTCCTTAAGAAGGACATTGTAACCCTGTGCAGAAAGAGAGGGTTGAGCATTGGAAAGTTCACCAAAGCAGAGTTAATCGTGCAGCTGGAGGAGGATGACCGCTCTAAGGAACAGATTCCTGACCCCAACTGGGGCTATAGCAGGATCTGGGAGCAGCTGAAGCGGGAGCCAGGCATCGCCAAGACTCCTGTCCCCGACCAGACGAGGGTCTTCACGATCGGGTTCCCCATCGGGGGATCAAGACGGACGGGACTGGAGCTGAGTCTGAGAGAGCAAGAGGACCATGGGAGACAGCGAGAGCCCGAGAAAGAGCTGCAGAAGCAGCAGCAGCATGAACTGGCGGTGGGGGAGCGGAGAGGCCTAGGGGACCTCCCCGGGGTGAGTGGGGATAGATCCCGGGGGGCCAGTTCCGCAGGGAACCTCGAGACTAAATTGCTGCCCCTGGTTAAGGAGGGGGGGGGTGTGGATGCCCACCTCACTGCCTTTGAGCAGGCTGGCGATTTGAACCAAGGGGACCCTGCGGAAAAGCCCCGGTGTCTAGCTCCCTTGCTGGGTCCCAAGGCCATAGACTCCGTCAGCCAGGTGGTTGGGGATGTGGACAGGCTCCCACTCCTGACCCCAACCTATATGTCTGTGTGGAGTTTCCTGGGGCCAGGCCCCCCGGACCTCCAGTGGGAGCAGAAGGTGATGGTCAATGGGGAGACATTCTTGGGGTGGCCAAAGGGCATGGGCTGCATAAACCTTCCCACATGCGGCCTGCGAGTGCTATCGACCACCCCTGATCTAAGGGAGGGTGTGAAACTGGAAGGGCCTGGTGTAACTCCTACCAAGGAATGGGAGAGATGCTGGGGCATCCATGGGAACGTTGGTGGCTTCGAACTTCCCCAGGTCACCGGCTAAAGTGACCCCGCTCAGTTCGATCTCGAAGGGGGGAGAGATGTGACGAAGTGGGACTGTTCTTAATGTTTCCTCTGAATAGTGTGGGGGTGCCTCAGTTTCCCCTAGGCAGTTCTTAAGTATCTAGGTGGTGGGGTAAGGGTGTATGATCATTGCAGTGCCCTAGAGGGCATGTGTGTGCAGGAGTCTGGACACAGAGAATGGCCGAAACCCTGTTTCCTGGCAACTGATGGCCTGGGCCCTTCCCCCCCTGCAAGGTGAGAGCTGAAGGGTTGGAGAACAAAGGAATCAGGTGACCTCCTGGCCCGGGAAAGGAACAAAGCCCAGAGGAGGAGGGGCTGGAGGGAGTTTCAGTTTGGGGCTGGCTGGGACATGGAGTGAAGTGCAGACGTGGTTGTCTGGCTCACTGCCCCCCAGAATGGACCCAGCTGAGGGGTCCCATTCTCTGCACCTGCAAGCTCTGTTTTAGACCATGTTCCTGTCGTCTAATAAACCTTCTGTTTTACTGGCTGGCTGAGAGTCACGTCTGACTGCGGAGTTGGGGTGCAGGACCCTCTGGCTTCCCCAGGAGCACCGCCTGAGCGGACTCGCTGTGGGAAGCGCACGGAGAGGCAGAGGATGCTGAATGCTCCAAGGTCAGACCCAGGAAGGTGGAAGCTGTGTGAGCTGTGTGTCCTGAAGACAGGCTGCTCACAGAAAGGCGACTACCCCAGAGTCCTGACTGACTTCATGGGGAGCAGTTCCAGAGCATCGCCCAGGGACTCCGTGACACATGTTCCTGTCATCTAATAAATCTTTGTTTTACTGGCTGGCTGAGAGTCACATCTGACTGCGAAGTTGGGGTGCAGGACCCTCTGGCTTCCGCAGGAGCCCCACCTGAGTGGACTTGCTGTGGGAAGTGCACGGAGGGGCAGAGGATGCTGAATGCTCCGAGGTCAGACCCAGGAAGGTGGAAGCTGTGTGAGCTGTGTGTCCTGAAGACAGGCTGCTCACAGAAAGGCAACTGCCCCAGAGTACTGACTGGCTTCATGGGGAGCAGTTCCAGAGCATCGCCCGGGGACTTGTGATCCACCAGTGCTTGCAGCACCATTGAAAAGTACCCCTTTCAGTTTATGTACTGGTTGCCCTGGTGGTCCGGTCCCAAGATAGGGATATGCGTTCCGTCTATAGCCCCACCACAGTTTGGGAATCCCATTGCAGCAAAGCCATCTAGTATGACCTGCACATTTCCCAGAGTCACTACCTTTGATAGCAGCAGCTCAATGATTGGGTTGGCTGCTTGCATCACAGCAGCCCCCACAGTAGATTTGCCCACTCCAAATTGATTCCCGACTGACCGGTATCTGTTTGGAGTTGCAAGCTTCCACAGGGCTATTGCCACTCGCTTCTGAACTGTGAGGGCTGCTCTCATCTTGGTATTCTTGCGCTTCAGGGCATGGGGAAAGCAAGTCACAAAGTTCCATGAAAGTGCCCTTACACATGCGAAAGTTTTGGAGCCACTGGGAATCATCCCAAACCTGCAACACTATGTGGTCCCACCACTCTATGCTTGTTTCCCGGGGCCCAGAATCAGCGTTCCACGGCATGAGCCTGCCCCAGTAACACCATGATCTCCAAATTGCTGGGGACCGCGGTTTTAGAGAAATCTGTGTTCATGTCCTCATCACCACACTGCTGTCGCCTCCTCGCCGGGTTTTTCACGTGCTGGTTCTGCATAAACTGAACGATAATGCGCGAGGTGTTTACAATGGTCATAACTGCTGCGGTGAGCTGAACGGGCTCCATGCTTGCCGTGCTCTGGTGTCTGCTCAGGCAATCCAGGGAAAAGGGCGTGAAAGGATTGTCTGCTGTTGCTTTCACGGAGGGAGGGAGGGTTGACTGATGACATTTACCCATAACCACCCGTGACAAATTTTTGGCCCCATCAGGCATTGGGAGCTCAGCCCAGAATTCCAATGGGCAGCGGGGACTGCGGGAACTGTGGGATAGCTACCCACAGGGCACCGCTCGGAATGTCAACGACGCACACCGCCGAATTAATGTGCTTCGTGTGAACGCATGCACTCAACTTTATACAATCTGTTCCCAAAAATCGACTTCTGTAAAATCAGAGTACTTTCGTAGTGTAGACATGCATTGGCAGCTGGAGTGGTACGTGTGAGACTGGTGCATCAGATCAGTGAAGGGGGGTGGATGGAGCTAAGTGTGCAGGGTGGGCAAAGCAGAGCAGTGGGGGAGGGGGGGAAAAGGGGGCTATAGAAACACCATCCAGGCAGGAACATCAAGGAGATTTTTCACAGTATCTGATTAGCGACGATTACTTTGCTCTGAAAATGGAAATACTTTGACTGGGTGGCAGAATGTGCTGAGCCTTACAGCGAGCAAGCCAGCTAGGCCGGCCTCCTGCCGGTTCAGAGAGGTTTCCCACTCTGCCCTCTCCGGTCCAGCTGGAATTGGGGCTCCCGCCAGCTGTTAGCACTAACACTTGGATCATCATCAGGTAACGCCCCTTGTGCCCAGCCTTAGGAGCCCCTCGCAGCTGGAGACTAACCCCCATAGGGCAGGTCTGCACCACGGCTGGAGGTGTGACACCCCACCCCCAGCTCTGCTTGAAGTAGTGCCTGGAAAACGGGGTGGCTGTGAAGGGAGGGAGTGGGTAAGCCCCCGCGAGTCAAAGCCTGTTGGAGACCTGAGACGCGTCCTGGGGTGGCTGGCCTGGAGGCGGGTGTGCTGTTCTGGGTGTGGTGGTGCCAGAGTCCTGAGGGACAGGCTGTCTCCAGTGCTGGCTTTCTGGAGCCATATCGCATTGCGACCTCAGTCTCCCTTGCGGCCCTCTCCCCTGCTCTCTGTGCTCAGCTGCCGTCTCTTCCCACCGATCGTTTCCCGATCGTTTCCCCTCGGTGCATTAGCTGCCTTGTCAGCTCATGTTTCTAGCCTCTGCCTTATCCCTGCCCCAGCCCGACTCCATTCAGTGCCATCTGGGTCTCCCGTGTCAAATTGCACAGGACTGATCCCTGGGGCTGTGGCACCTCCATAGACCCCTCCCCCTCACTTGAGCTATCGCTCTTTGTCTTAACCCCTTGTTCACCACACGTGGGCCAGATCTCAGTCTGTAACCTTTACTGGTTCCACCAGATGCCTGCTCGCCAAAGGACTACACCCACTAGCAAAGACAGGTGGCCAAGAGGTCCAAGGGCAGCTGCCTGGTGGGAAGCCCAGGGCGCACACTCCTGGCTTCTCCCCCCCGCCCCTGCCCTTGCTGGGAGGGTTGGGGGCTTTTCTTCAGCTGCGAGGAGCCAAGGGGGAATGTCTCTAGCTCCTGCAGAGGGAGATGTGCTGCTGTTTGAGAGCCCTGCTCCATCCCTCTAGGGTCAGGCAGGATACGGTGATGCTGTGAGAGCAGCGTGCTCTTGACGCCTGGAAGGGCTGTCCAGGGAGACCTGGCTGGTGCTTCTAGGGCCCTGCTCACACCCCAGCCAGTTTCCTGGGTTAGAGTTTGGATCTCATTCTCTGAGATGGAGGCCTTGCTTTCCAGGAGCCTGTGCTCTGCTGTACAGACAGGGAGATTCGCTGATGACAGTAGCTCAGTCTGAAGAGTGCAGGCATCCATGTGGAATTAAAACTACCAATGAGGTCGCATGGAGGGGTGTGCGGGGGTAACACTGTTAAGGTGGGAAGCTGTCCAAGGGGAGCTCAGCTGCAGGAGAGCTGCTCTCGTGCCCCTGTTGGAGTCTTTTACATTCAGGTCTAGTTTTTTCCCCCATGACTGGACGTGCAGGTCTGCATCACGCAGAGGAGTCTTTTACATTCAGGTCTAGTTTTTTCCCCCATGACTGGACGTGCTCTTTGAATAACACAGGCAAAGGACCCTCAGGCACCCAAAAATAACGTCCAGGCTTAGATCCTGTAAGAGCAGCTCCGTGGGCTTGTGTTCCAAACAGTTTGTTTAACAGAGATTTGCTTTTCAGTGCATCAGGCATCCTGCTAATCTCCCTGCCCTGAAAGAGTGTTTCCCAGGCTCCCTGTAGGCCCCTTTCTCAGCCCATCCCCAGCCAGGAAGGACTAGGACTAGGAGAACCGGCAGAGTGAGGCAGTAGTGCCAGCTCCAAGCACTGAAAAATCATGAGTCACCCCTCCCCCTCCCCCCAAAAAATCACGCAGTTGGCTTAGAAATCATGATATTTTCACAATAACAAATATTGGGTTGGGTTTCTTTGTCTTCTAGTTTCTGAGTCTTCAGGGTTGACTCAGGCCACATTTTTGTGTTTTTCTCTGCAACCAGGAGGACACATAACTTACTTTGTTTTCTGCATGAAAGCTGAGGGTCTCATGTAATCACCTGACTCCAGGAGCTGGGGCTTGAAGACCCCCTCCCCATGCTCATTCCAAAATCCCAAGAGTTGTGAGCACTGGAGAGGGTTTGAATATGTGCTGTAGGTCTCAATGGAGGCAGGGAGACGCAGGCTTAGAGGCTGATATTGTTTAACATTCTAGACGCAGCATGAGCAAGCACAGCTGTTTGTAAACTAAAAATAATCGGGCACCACCTGTTTCCCAGAGGGCAGGGTGATTCCTGTGCTGGCTGGGGGCACATCCCTGACTCTGCGCATAGGACAGGAGCACAGTCTGTTTGCAAACAGGATGGGATCCCATGGGCTTTTCAGCTTGTGACTCTCTTCCCCACCCCTGCTACTTCGCAAAGCTTTTGTATTTAAAAATAAAAGTCAGTGTCATAGAAGTCCCCAAAGCAGGAATAGAACCCACGGATGAGGAGCTGCTCACATGACAGTCACCTTTCCATTTTAAAATATGCCCTTTCCATTTGTGACCTGCCATGTCCTGAGCGCTGTGCCCCCAGGAGAACGGTTGATGTCGCAGTCGCTGTGAGCAGGATGGGGAGGGGTGAATCAGTCTGGTGATGGAGATGACAGGGGACAACAAGAAATTCTGAATTCAGATCTAGGTGGGTGAAGAGAAGGAAATGTTTTGTTTCCATTGAATAGTCATATTACAGTGGAGTCCAGAGACACCAATCTGAATGCGAGGCCCTGTCATGCTAGGTACTACACATATGAAGACATGGCTCTGAACAGTCCGGAAAGACAAGTGATCTAGGCAGAGTATGGGAAAAGAGAGGCAATCAGATAGATCTAATGTTTGCACCCCTTCTATCCCAGCCTGGCAGGCAACTGAATGGAAACCTAGTAGCATCCCAGAGCTGTAGTCAGGGACCAAGGCCCCATGGTGCTATATGCTGGGCAATCACAGAATGGAAAGACAGCCTCTGCCCCAGAAAGCTTACACTGGATTTCCTTGTAAGCTTGCAGGAGGGGAGTGCACAGGTCATACTGCTGCTCTTGGCAGAAGGGTACTGCAGCAGTGGGGGCCATAGGGGAACCTGACTGGAATGGCAGGGAAGAGGGATGGAGAGACAGCCCGGCAGCATGCAGTACCTGGGATGCCAGGAGCATTGCACAGTGAGGGGAGGCTGCCCCCCCCCCAGTACAGAATTAGCTCCCCCCTATGATCGGCAGCAGCAGAGTCGGGGAAAGTGTGTCCCCTCTGGTTCACAGGTGCCTTTCCAGAATGCTAGGGTCCTTCCCCTGCTCCTCTTCTTCTTCGCCACTCCCCAGCCGGGGCTAACTGGTGTGATGCTCAGGAGGCCCATCCACTCTGCTTGGGGCCTTAGTGTTCCTGCTTCCTCACACCTTCCTTGTTCCTACTGCCTGCACTGTGGGGGCCAGAGTGGAATGGGTCAGAGGGGTTGGTACATCGTCTGGTGTCTGTGTAGCGTGCCCCAGACCTGACTGCCTGAAGTTGGAGACCAGGCTCAGATCCGGAACCTGGCTCCCCACCTGGGGAGAGGTGAGCCTACGGGGCCTGATTCTGTGCCATCAAATTGGTGCAGAGCGGAATCAGGCCCAGATCCTTTGGGAGCTGGCTTAGTGTCCCATCCTCCCCCCAGTCCCTCTCTAGGTGCTGGGGACCAGCAGGCCACACTCATCTCTCTGCAGTCTGCAGCTGTTGCTGTGGCCCTGGTGCAGCGACGGAATAGAGCAGCCCCTGCTATTCCTCCCATGCTCACCCCACTCAGCGCAGCAGTGGGTGTGTGGCTGTACGTGCTGGTCTGCCCTAGCTCTCCCTGTGCTGCTAGCACCAGGTGGGGCCTCCCAGAGCCGTGCTGGGTGGAACCAGATCTGAGCCCCGTTTGTGACACTGACAGAGTGGAATGAGCCGAGGTGACAGCCTGACTTGCAGCCCAGCCCCCGCTGGGCGGTCCAGGGCTGCCCCTTGCTCTGACAGGTGGGTGCCATGTCTTGCAGGGCGGCTGCCGAGAACGTGACGAGTCGCAATGAAGCAGAGCTCCAGCGTCGGTATGAGGAGAGGCAGCAGGAGACGGAGCACGTGTCGGAGCTACTGGAGAACAAGATCCAGCTCCTGCAGGAGGTGAGTGGGGTGGGGCATGTGCCCCAGCTGTGCGGCATCGGCCATGGAAGAGGAGTACAGAGCCGCCCAGGGCCAAGTGGGGCCCGTCTCTCTTTGCCAGCCCCCTCTGCCCATTCTGGAGTCTCAGTTTCTTCCCCAAATCCCAGGGGGCTCAGTTTTTCTGGGCCTGCCATATGGGATGGGCTTTGGGCCCCACAGCAAGGCCCCCACGGGACATGAGGAGCAGGACTCTTGGCCCCTGTGACTTCTCTTTGCTTATGGGGAATGGAGCTCAGGGTCCCCTGGGACTCCCCTTAGCCCACAGGAAACTGGGAACAAATCCGAGGCCCCAGCTGCTCTCCTTCCCGCTGGTTATTCCCTCTGTATCTACAGCAGACAGAGCTCTGAGCCCTCCAGCTGGTTCTCTCTTTTCCCACAGCGTATGGGTAAGGGAGCCAGGCCCCCAGGGTGGCTATCTGCAGGGTATTAGAAACCAGTCGCAAGGCTCCATGGCCCTTGACCCTTACCTCCTGTTCTTTCCATTGGAAGGGCAGCTCTGCCGTCCTGGTACAAGAGAGCCTGTCAGCGTAGCCTCCCCCTCCTAGCTTGGTGTTGTCCTTGCTCTTGTCTCCCTCGACAGGAGCAGAGATTGGCATCTCTGGGAGGCTCCCCTGGGTCATGGACACAGACTTGTGATGACTCCATCCGTTCTAGTGAAGATACGCAGCTTCCTCCTTCATACAATAATTACACAGGTGCAGCTGAAGTCCTTGGGAGCTGCTGAGTGCTTGGCACTTCTGCAAATTAGGCCACCTCTTTAGGAGCCTACATCTAGATTTAGGAGCCACCCTATATTTGAACATCTTGGCCATGATGTAATCCATACCATGGGAGCGCAGCTGGCCCTAGGAGAACCTTCCTTGTTGCTGTTATGGCATTGTTTGCATTTAACCTTCCCATCACAGTCACATAGGGCTTTTTATTTTTCACTTAATTTTCTTGGGTTTTAAAACAAAGAACCGGAGTGAAGAGGTTTTGTAAATGAGGGCAGGGGATCATGGCTGCAGTGAAAAGGATAGAGGCACCTAAAATCACAGGGGAGGGATTTTAAATCTTTTTTGTATTCTTGTGATTTTTCTCCTCTCTTGGATTTAAGGCAGCGAGTGTCCTGGGAGGAGTTGATGGTGTTTTGCAGGGAGGAATTTGCACTTGTCTCACCAGCAGCCTGCACTCAGTATCCCCTGCTCTTCCCCATGTGGCCCCATAGGGATGGTACATTGTAAGCGGGGCCTCATTATTTCTTTAGAATGAAATAACAACAAAAAGCTGCCCAGCCCCAGCTCTGGGCACCCTAACACGTCATTAGCAACACAGCTGTATCCCAGTGGCATTCCAGCCACCTCCAGAAAGCCCTCCATCATTGTGGGAAGCACTCGTCCCCCAGCCGTGAGCTCACATCCTCTCTAAGAGGTGTCATTTGCAGCATGTCGTCTAATTCAGGCTGTTTCAGAGGGGAGGTGGGGAGCGAGTTGCAGAGTCCCAGAGCCCTAGCAGATGCCCAGTAAGCCTACTCCGAGTGAACACGCAGCTGTTGGGTTTTTCCAGGGCATGCAGTTGTTGGGTTTTAGTCCCAGTTCAGCAGGGAGCCCCTTCCTCGCAGAGACAGTCTGAAGCTGACTTTGAAGAGGATGGGTTATAGTGCAGGTCCTGGTGGGACTTGAACGTTAATGTCAGCTGCAGGTCCCGTGAACGCTAGCACTGATGCATCACTTGTTAGCGACTGGAGCGTGGCCCCCATTCAGTCGTCACTTACAGCAGCTCAGGTCAATAGGCCCAGCCCTTCATCCTCCGCCCAAACCCTGCAGCTTACAGGAGGGAGCACGTCTGGTCTCACTGGATGCAGCAGCCACCCACTGGTATTGCTGCTTTTCCTTCCGCTCACGAGCCAGTGGGGTTGTGGCTCTCTGCCTGGGGTGGCGCAAGTATCCCTGCTCATGTCACGTTCCATCCCCAGGAGGCCAGATTAGCAAAGAGCGAGGCGGAGAGGACGGCAGCACTGGCGGAGGCTGAGAAAGGACACTGCCTGGAGCTAACCGAGAAGCTGAAGAAGCTCACCAAGGAGGAGGAGAAGAGAGGAGCCCAGGTTCTGCATGATGATCACTATGCTGCGCTGGCCCAGAAGGACAAGTAGGTAGCTGTGGTCACTCCATTGACTTGCCTCTGCTGCTTCCTGGCTCGTGCCCCCTTGCCCACAGAGCAGGCAGCCCAGCTGGGGGGTTCAGAAGAGGGATCCTTGTCTCGGAGACCCCAGAGTGGAGCTTGCTGCACCACACTGGGCCGCATGGCAGCAGGACCAGTCACTGCCTGGGTGAGCAGGGTCACAGGATGGGGTGGGGGTTGGCATCCAGCAGAGTCAGGGCTCTGCGAGCCCCTGGGGGGATCCTGCTAGGGGGCAGTGTCTGGCTGAGCCAGGTGGTCACAGAGCAGGTGGTAGTGGCTGGGTGGGATGGGTTAAGCCACATAAGGGGACTCCCTGGGTGCTGTACAGAGAGCATAGTGATTGTGCACTCCCCGGCTCCTCGCAGCACCTCCAGCACAGAGGCATGGATGGGGGAAGGTGTGTAGCCGGCAGGTCGCTACACTCCAGACTGTTCCAGGAACAGCCCCTTGGCCTGGGAGCTGTCAGCTGTAAGTTAGAGCAACCCTGAGGCTGCTCTAATTTACTCTGGGACTGGCCCACACCCTGGCTGGTCCCAGAATCAGTTCTGCAAATGTGATGTGAAGCCGCCTTGGGTCCTGTGCTGAGCACAGAGCCCTTTAGCGGAGATCCTCCTCTTCTAACCAAGGTAACTAAGCCATTTTCTCCTTGGCAGATGCATTGAAGAGCTGATCCAGGAGCTAAGTGCCAGAGAGCAGCTCATTGAGCTGCTGGCCACAGAGAAGCAGAACCTGCTGCAGCGTCTGGAGGAGCCCAGAGAAAAGGAGGTGCAGGTGAGATGGGAGCTGTGCAGGGGATAATCTGAGGCCTCCCAGCGTGTCCCTGCTACACATGTAGCTGGGCCATTTCCTGGGCTCTAGACCCAGCTCTGCCACCGGCCTGCTGGGTGACCTGGGGCAAGTCATTTCCCTGCCCTGTACCTTAGTTTCCCCATCTGTAAAATGGTGGTAATGGTGTTGGCCTCCTTTGTAAAGGGCTTTGCAATCTTGGGCTGATAAGAGCTGGGTGGCACTGTGTTCTTTATTGTTATTCTCAGCCCATTGAAGCCAAATCTATTTTCTGCCAGTGGAAACCTGGCACTGGGGCTCCTGGTCGCACTTTGTGCATCAATTAGCAAATCACTCAATAGGTTGGATTTAACTCATAAGGCTCTGTGTGTGTGTGCGCATGCAGGGGGTGGGGGACAGTAGCCATGATTTGGGGGCCTTTTCTCCCAGTCCCTTCCTGTCCACAAGTCCCCTTTTAGGAGACTGCTTTAAAACCAGTTCCCGCTGACCTGGGTGGAGGCACTGGGCCAGTTGTCCCTCTGTGACCGTAGTGGAGTGGCACCAGAAGTGAACTGGCTCAGTTTATCTGGTAAGTGTGGACCAGGCAGCAGGGTAGAATTGTTTTTTCTAACCCTCTTACAATGGGCTGTACAAAGGATACAAACCTCCTGCTTCGTAACATAAACCAGCCTCTAACTGACACAGCTAGGAACTTCCCCGGTGCTGAGCGAGTCCATAATTCTCCTCCCCATGGTTCTCTGCACCTTCTGCTGAAGTATCTGCTCCTGGCTACTGTCAGAGGCTGAACTAGATGGAGCCTGGGGCTGGCAGTTCTTGCCTTGTGTTTTGATGAACAAACACTCCAAGCTGTAATTCCTGCTGCCTGGAGCCAGCGGTAGCAGAGGCCACGCCAGTGACTCTCCTATAGCTACACCTTAGGGAGACCCGGTGCAAGTTCTAGGGTAGCAGCACTCTGAGACTTCCTAGTGGGAAGGCTGGAGCCAGTTTCTAAGGACACCTGCTTTCTGGGGGGGTTAATCCTTGCCTGGCGTATTTAGGCAACAAATGACTCACCCACCCAAAAAACAACCCTGTTGAAACTGACAAGTAGAGGGACAAACAAGACAATTTGGTAAATATGTCACACCCAACCAAATCTCGTCGCTCCAGTGCTCAAGTGAAATGCATGTAACAGTCCGGTTTGGAAGTTGCCTCCTGACCGCGTCAAAGGAAATCTTTAGATTCCCCTGCTTGGCAGCGAATGTGCCTTTCCCTAAAAGATGGGAATTCGGTCCGAGGGTAGCTGTGCCTTCTGTCCTCTGGTACCCTCCGTCTAACATTGCTCAAGTGTCACTGAGGGCAGAATTCAGTCTTTAAACTGCTGAGCTTCAATCAGAAGACCTTGATAATAACTCTAGCCAGGCAACTGCTAATAAGCCTGTAATAACTTTGTATTTTCCAATCCCTGGTATATCTGTGGTTGTCTTGCTGCATTGTGGCTTGTTTACAATTATGAAAAGAAAAAGAAAAAAGAGAAAAATTACAGAATTAGACCATAATGTGTAGAGAATTATGGTCTAACCCTGTAATGTTTCTTGCTCTTCCTAATTATTGCCTACATGTGCAGTTTTAAACTGAGGTCTTAAAATACCCTCTGAAAAGCTAGCTCCAAGCATCAGTAAGGCTTTCAGTGCCATGAAGGGATCAAACTAGATTACTAACCAGCAGCTGATGGAGTTCTCTGAATATATTGCCTCCTCAAAGCCACATTCTTGGAGGCTTATGCTGGGCAGTTACTCCTAGGCAAACTTCACTGCCTGCATCCTAAGGTACAGAGACTGTGGGAAGGGCAACAGAGAATGAGCCCCAACATCAATGAAGAGGGCCCAGGCACTCTCGAGGATACAGAGACACCAAAGCAGCAAGGATGGAGAGGGAAGACGAACCTGGGTTTGCGGATGTGGCATATGCACAGAACTATTACTGATCAGTGATGTAGATTTCTGTTGGTGGTGCCTGGGGGAAAGGGACGTGTTTATATTTGATATCAGACTTGGAGCTGAATTGGGATTTAACAACCTTGGACATATGGAACACCTGGGAGGGCTCCACACTCTCCATCCTGATTGACCTGTGTTCCTGGAAAGGGTTTGACAGTGGTACTCAGAAATCTTTTGGCAAATGCACAAATGCAAGACTCTGATATTAGGAATTAACTCACCTATGGTTCTTCAGTTTGAGGTATTCCTGCTGATGTCAAAATACCAGGAGGCGCAGCCCTTTAATAATGGCAGCTGAAATGCTGCTTGTAAGGAAAGGGACATATGCGAGATCCTAATTGCAACAGATCCCTTGCCTTGGGCCTGGGCTCTTGCATATGGCTGGTGCCGGTCCCCCAAACTGTGGTTCCGTGTGTGTGTGTGTGCGCGTGTGTGTGTGTGAGTGAGTCAGTGAGTGAGTGAGTGATTGGCAGCTGGGGTCTCACACCAGTTCTTGCTGTGGAACATTGGCGCCCCCTGTTGCTCCAGCAGCCTGTCCTTGTCAGGGATATTGCTTCCCCAGGATCGCTGTATTGGCTACCACTGGCCCCAGGGCTCTTGGGGTCAGCTTGAACCATGTAGCTTCTTCTTATCTCTTAATAGCAACATTGTTGTTCGCTAATCCTCTGGCACTTCCAGTTTCTAAGATGAGTCTGTGGGTGTTTGGTGCTGCTCATGGTGGTGCACTCATTAGGAAGGTGATGGGTGCTGTAGAAAACTCTATAGATAGGTAGGGGTCCATGCCTCAAGGCCTCTCTTGCATTGAGATCTTTGGTTCCAGCTGGCCCAGGACCTGACACCATCTACAGGCCTGAAAGCTCAGCTCTCTGAGCTGAGGGCTCCTGCTGTGTAGATAAACCTGTATCAGTTCAGCATCTCCATTTTGCTGTGTTTACATGTGGAGTGTTTCTTTGCAAACAAAAGGGCCTATGAAAGCTTCGAGCCTGGAGCACAATCACGAGCTGGGGAGCTACAGCAGGGTGCAGGCTGCACCTCCTCTGCCAGACCCCAGGCAGCCAACACCTCTGCCTGCTAAAAACACGGCATGAAAAAGCCTCCCTTTGGCAGCTCCACTTCCGTGCTCTGCAGTGAGGCGCCACCTGTCCTGCTGGGTGGCACAGTGTGGGAGCAGCTTGGTGCCCCAGAGCACAGGTTGTGCCTTGGCAGCTGGCACACTGATCTGCCAACTCCATGGGTCTTCTCTGTAGATTACAAGTTCTCTGACCTGTTTATGGGCCCCCAGGGGAAATCCGTGCCTGCCTCGAGGGGACTTTCCACCTGACCGATCCATTACCTCACCTACTGCGGAAGGGCAACCAATCAGGGTCCCTGTGCTTGCCTCTTCCCTCAGCAGGTGAGGCAGTCCATTACCCCACCTCCTCCTCCTATCTGTACACAAAAGGCTGGAATCACTGGGCCCTCATTTGGATTCCTGTCTCCTCCATGGCTGCGTACTCGGGTTTGTGGGGTTGCTGATTTGTTACTCTGCCGTTAATTGTTTTTTATCAAACTTTTTTTTCTAATTTTCACTAAGTTGTTCAGCCTGAACCCTGCCTGCATCAGCTCATGTGTGCTCTGCAGTGGCCTTTTTGGCATGAGTCTGGAGGTGCATATCCAGAGTCCACATCACAACACCCCTATCTTACACAGAACTGAGAGACCAATTCCCAGCCTTTGTGCCAGGAGCGGGGCCCATCTCCATTGCCCATTTCAAACATTTTCAACAGGCTCCTCTATGCTTTCTCCCGCACTGACCCTTCCGCTTGGGAGGAGCATCCCACTCACTGTCCTCCAAACCCCTCCGTCAAACTCCACTCTGCCATGACCTCCGAGAAACCCAACAGGGGTTAGGCAGCCAGTGTGCTGAGGCCTTTCTATCTCATGCTGACCAGTATTGTCTCACTGTTTCGTTATGCTCCCTATCATGCTTCCCCAGAAGTATCCAGGGCTTTGAGATACCTGGCTACCACCTACGATTAGCGTGAGGAGGCCTTCTCTTTACCTGCCATAGGCCAGCTCCCCAACTCCACCTTCCACAGCAACACAAGTAACGCCCTCTAGGCCTACACAGGCCCTGATCTCTCTCTCCAGGTTAGCAGTGGGCACACTCCAACCCCCGAGCATCTCCCTGGAATGTCCAGCCCCTGATTCACTGGCCCCTCACAGGATTTACCGATGCGCTGCTCCCAGAGAAGCAGTGTACCCCAGCTTACCAGTCCCACCTCAGATCACCATGCCGCTTCACATCCAGCACTTAGACATGATTAGAGTGAAAACAGGTACAGGTTTTATTTAACAAAGGCTAGAGATTCAAGTGACAGCAAGTAGAAGTATTGGAGTATTCTGGTTATATATAAAATAATAACACGCATTCTAGAACCTAGATGTAATTAGCTAGTTACCTGATCAGCATCCTGTACAGCAGACAGGAGAAGATCAAGAATGGGCTCTCAAAACTGGAGACTCTCACACAAAACCAACCTTCCACACAAACTTCCACATGGCTGGTCTTTACAAAAATGTGACAAGCCATTTACAATGCACACTTCACTTCTCTACAGAGGAAAAAGGACAGTAAACTATCTAAACTCCTACATGCCACAGGGGGTATGACAGTGGTACCCTCAACTCACCTAACAATATTGTTAATCTATCCAACCACACACTTAGCCTGGCAGAAGAGTCTGTCCTATCTTGAGGACTCTCTTTCTGCCCCACCACCCCCACAAACATGATACAGTTTTGCACTCATCTGGAAGCCTACTTTTGTCATCGCCGAATCAAGGAATATTTTCAACACACCACTGAACAATGCGCTGACCCACAGGAACCCTCCTACCAACACTACAAGAAGAAGAATTCTGCTTGGACTCCTCCTGACAGTCAAAATCACAGACTGGACTTGTACATAGAGTGCTTCTGCAGACGTGCACAGGCTGAAATTGTGAACAAATAGCATCACCTGCCCCATAACCTCAGCCGTACAGAACGCAACGCCATCCACAGCCTCAGAAACAACTCTGAGGACATAATCAAAGGGGCTGAGAAAGGAGATGCTGTCGTCATAATGAACAGGTCAGATTATGAACAGGAGGCTGCCAGGCAACTCTCCAACACCACATTCTAAAGGCCACTATCCTCTGATCCCACTGAGGGTTACCAAAAGAAACTACACCATCTGCTCAAGAAACTTTCTGCTATAGCACAGGAACAAATCTACATGGACACACCCCCAGAGCCCCGACCAAGGGTATTCTGTCTGCTACCCAAGATCCATAAACCTGGAAACCCTGGACGCCCCATCATCTCAGGCATTTCTTACAGCAGGATTATCTGGCTATTTGGACTCTGTCCTCAGATTCTATGCTACCAGCACTCCTAGCTATCTTTGAGACACCACCGACTTCCCGAGAAAACTACAATGCATTGGTGATCTTCCTGAAAACACCATCCTGGAAACCATGGATGTAGAAGCTCTTTACACCAATATTCCACACAAGGATGGACTACCAGCTGTTAAGAACAGTATCTCTGCTAAGGCCACGGCACACCTGGTGGCTGTGTTTTGTGACTTTGTTTTCACCCACAACCATTTCAGATTTGGGGACAACTTATATCTTCAAGTCAGTTCCACTGCTATGGGTACCCACATGGCCCCACAGTATGCCAACATTTTTATGGCTGACTTAGAACAACGCTTCCTCAGCTCTCGTCCCCTAGCACCCCTCCTCTACTTGCGCTACATTGATGACATCATCAGATGGACCCACAGGAAGGAGGCCCTTGAAGATTTCCACCTGGATTTCAACAATTTCCACCCCACCATCAACCTCAGCCTGGACCAGTCCACACAAGAGATCCACTTCCTGGACACTACAGTGCAAATAAGTGATGGTCACATAAACACCACCCTATACTGGAAACCTACTGACCTCTATACTTACCTACATGCCTCCAGCTTCCATCCAGGATACATCACACAATCCATTGTCTAGAGCCAAGCCCTAAGATACAACCAAATTTGCGCCAATCCCTCAGACAGAGACAAACACCTACAAGATCTTTATCAAGCATTCTTAAAACTGCAATACCCACCTGGGGAAGTGAGGAAACAGATTGACAGAGCGAGATGGGTATCCAGAAGTCACCTACCACAGGACAGGCCCAACAAGGAAAATAACAGAACACCACTGGCGATCACGTACAGCCCTCAGTTAAAACCTCTCCAGCGCATCATCAACGATCTACAACCTATCCTGGAAAACGATCCCTCACTCTCCCAGACCTTGGGAGGCAGGCGAGTCCTCGCTTACAGACAGCCCCCCAGCCTGAAGCAAGTACTCACCAGCAACCACACACCACACCACAGAAACACTAACCCAGGAACCAATGCCTGTAGCAAACCTCGTTGGCTACTCTGTCCCCATATCTACTCTAGCAACACCATCAGAGGACCCACCACATCAGCCACACCATCAGGGGCTCATTCACCTGCACATCTAGAATCATAGAATCATAGAATATCAGGGTTGGAAGGGACCTCAGGAGGTCATCTAGTCCAACCCCCTGCTCAAAGCAGGACCAATCCCCAACTAAATCATCCCAGCCAGGGCTTTTTCAAGCCTGACCTTAAAAACTTCTAAGGAAGGAGATTCCACCACCTCCCTAGGTAACGCATTCCAGTGTTTCACCACCCTCCGAGTGAAAACGTTTTTCCTAATATCCAACCTAAATCTCTCCCACTGCAACTTGAGACCATTACTCCTTGTTCTGTCATCTGCTACCACTGAGAACAGTCTAGAGCCATCCTCTTTGGAATCCCCTTTCAGGTAGTTGAAAGCAGCTATCAAATCCTGAAAGCAGCTATCAAATCAGAATCTACTAATGTTATATATACCATCATGTGCCAACAATGCCCCTCTGCTATGTACATTGGCCAAACAGGACGGTTTCTGTGTAAAAGAATAAATGGACACAAATCGGACATCAGGAATGGTCACATACAAAAGCCAGTAGGAGAACACCTCAGTCTTCCTGGACATTCTATAACAGATTTAAAAGTAGCCATACTTGGACAAAAAAACTTCAGAAACAGACTTCAAAGAGAAACTGCAGAACTAAAATTCATTTTCAAATTTAACACCATCAATTTGGGCTTGAATAGGGACTGGGAGTGGCTGGCTCACTACAAAAGCAGCTTTGCCTCTCCTGGAATTGACACCTCCTCATCAATTATTGGTAGTGGACTATATCCACCCTGATCGAATTGGCCCTGTTAACACTGGTTCTCCACTTGTGAGGTAACTCCCTTCTCTTCATGTGTCAGTATATATATGCCTGCATCAGTAATTTTCACTCCATGCATCTGAAGAACTGGTTTTTTACCCTCGAAAGCTTATGCCCAAATAAATCTGTTAGTCTTTAAGGTGCCACCGGACTCCTTGCTGTTTTTGTGGATACAGACTAACACAGCTACCCCCTGATGCTTAGCTAGTTACTGTCATGCCTTACAGAGCAAAAGGCATTTTTCCTGCATTTTACAGCTAGCACTGGCTGTGATCTTCCATTCATAGCATGTCATGCTGTCAGCTTGCCTCCCATATGAAAGATCCAGGTTGTGTCTCTGCATCCTCAGCTATACCCCCACAATCCATTCTCTTCCTATATGTTTCCTTTCATGAAGATTTCACAATCTCTTGATTGGCATTTGGTTCAGTAGGTGAACAGGCATTCATTGGGAGGCCCCCAATACACACCTGATCAGATGCAGAGATAAGCATCTTTCACTTCCTGCCTGTAACAAACGTGTCTGAGGTTTGTCACCTTCTGATGACCTGCCTCACCTCCCTGATTTTAAGAACAGTTTTCAGTACAGTTATCTAACTCCTTAAACATTATCCGTACACACATTTTGCAATGATTATGATGACCCGTGGGCTCTTGGGGAGAGAGAGAGACCTCACCTACCACCCCTTAGTGAATTATTGTGCATGTGTCTGACACAGGGATCCCTGTAGAATCCAGTGCATCGCCTGTGTCCACTGCCAGTTGGCATCAAGAGATCCCTGGGTCACACTCTCCCCTTTGTCTGCTGTATCCATCTGCTCGTTGTCTTACACTTACGGCACATCTACACTGGCAGAGTTACAGCACCGGGAGTTACAGCGCTGCTCAGAGAGCATTGACGGGAAACCGCGGTTGTGTGTCAGCTGCCTGTCAGCTGCCTGCGCAATAGCGTGTTCACATTTGTGGCACTTGCCGCGGTATTCAGAGCGGTGCACTCTGGGCAGCTATCCCACAGAGCATCTATTTCTCTTCTGCTGCTAAGAGTTATGAGAAGGCGGAGGGGGTTGCAAGGCATCCTGGGTCCTGTCCCAATGCCCTGTGATGCATTGCTTCCCCTCCTAGCAATCCCTGTGCTTCCACATTTGGCGCCATCTTTCAACGGTTTGTGTGCTGTGCACCCTGCCTCTTCGGGCTGCAGGAATGTTGACCAGTATGCTGCTTGCTCTGACCAACACGTCACGAGTGGCAGTGGAGTTCTTCCTTAAACTGCAAAGGCAAGAAGAGTGTGACATTGATCTCACCACGCATAGTAGCTGTGCCATGAGATTGCCTGTGGGCTCGGGAAACAAGCACTGAGTGGTGGGATCACATCGTGATGCATGTCTGGGATGACGAGCAGTGGCTGCAGTACTTTTGGATGAGGAAAGCCACATTCATGGGACTGTGTGATGGGCTCGCCCCAGACCTGCGATGCAAGGACACGAGAATGAGAGCTGCACTGTCGTTGGAGAAGCGCGTGGCAATTGCACTGTGGAAGCTGGCAACTCCAGACTGCTGCTGATCGTCACTTACCAATTCAGAGTGGAAAGTCTACCATTGGACTCATGTTGACGGGAATCTGCAGGGCCATTAACTGCATCCTTCTCTGAAAGACCGTGACTCTGGGCAACGTGCGTGACATTGTAGATGGCTTTGCACAAATGGGCTTCCCTAACTGCAGAGGGGAGATAGATGGCACACATATTACAATTCTGGCACCAGACCGCCTAGCCACTGAGTAAATTTAATCGCAAGGGGTATTTCTCAATTGTTCACTAGGCGCTTGTGGATCACCGTGGGCGTTTCACAGACATTAACACAGGCTGGTCCATAAAGGTGCATGACGCACACATCTTTCGGAACACTGGCCTGTTCAGGAAGCTGCAAGCAGGGACTTTCTTCCCGGACCAGAAGATCACCATAGGGCAAGTCGAAATGCCCATTTTGATCCTGGGAGACCCTGCCTACCCCTTAATGCCGTGGCTTATGAAGCCATACATGGGGCAACATGACAGAAGCAAGGAGAGGTTCAACAACAGGCTGAGCAAGTGCAGAATGATTGTTGAATGTGGTTTTGGCTGTTTAAAAGCCTGCTGGCACTGTCTCTATGGGAAGCTGGACCTGGCAAATGACAATATTCCTATGCTTATAGCCGCGTGCTGTACGCTCCATCATATTTGTGAAAGGAAGGGTGAAAGCTTCACTCAGGGCTGGACTGTAGAGGCTCAGCGCCTGGAGGCTGAGTTTGAACAGCCAGAGACCAGGGCTATTAGAGGGGCGCAGCACGGGGCCACAAGGATCAGGGATGCCTTGAGGCAGCAATTTGAAGCTGAAAGCCGCTAATATTTGCTGCTATACTCGGGAGTGCAGTGTTTGTAATGCTAGGAGGTGATTGGTGCTGACGATGCAATATGTGGGTTTAACATAATTGTATGTTGCTTTGCAGGGCTCTTTTTGCTTTCAATTAATAGAATAATGATTGCTTTCAAACCAACACAATTCTTTTATTAAAAAACAACAACTGGAGGAGAGAAGCAAACCAAAAAAACCCATCATCAGTGAGGGGGATGGGGGAAGGGGTGTCCCAGGATGGCTAAAGATTTGTGTATGTCCAGGGATCATATCCAACCTTCTCCTTTGGAGTACAATGCAGCGGGTACTGTACTTTTTCAGGGCCAAACTGCAGAGGGATGGGTGTTGAGTGCAGTGAGTAGTGGGAGTCCGCAATGCTGGACTGTGATGGGGGAGGAATGGAATGCCAGGGATATAGACTGGATCCAGGAGATTGATAAGAGTGTGTTAGCGGTGTCTGGGGGGTGCATGGGAAAGAGTTTTGTGACAGCGGCTGCAGGGGAGGGTGGGCGCAGAGCTGCTCGGTTTGAAGAGCTAGTATCACCTGGAGCATGTCTGCTTGTAGCTCCATAACCTTTAAGAGCGGCTCCGTGGCTTCATTCTGGTGTTCCGCATTCTCCTTTCAAAAAAAAAAAGAGGAGGACTTGTGGCACCTTAGAGACTAACAAAGGTGCCACAAGTCCTCCTTTTCTTTTTGCAGATACAGACTAACACGGCTGGTCCTCTGAAACCTGTCATTCTCCTTTCAGTCCCTCTTCTCGCTGTCGTGCCACTCCTTCAATTCCTGTGGAGTGCATTGTAACATCATGCAGAAAGTCCTCCTTAGTTCTTCTTGGCTGCTTTCTAATTCTGTGCAGCCGTTCAGCCACTGGTAACAAAGAGGGAGGCTGGGCTCCCAAGGTCATCTCTGTGAAGTTTAAACACAACATATTACAGAAGCAGTATTTTTTACAACACAGAGAACACTGATTCAGTGATTTAAAACACAGCAAGTACTCACACACCTGTCACTAACCGGCTGACCCCAGGGAAGCACACATGAGCCACAAGACCCCCCAAATGGTGAGTAGCCACAGGGGCAGGATAAATCAGTCTTCCCAGACACTTCTGTATGCTGGGCACGTGGCTCTTGGAGAGATCCAGTACTGGGGCGGGGGCTGATAATCATTCCTATCCCCATACTTTCCACAGGATGTGATCATTATAGAAGATATCTCGCTGCTGAGGGTCAGCAGGGAATCAAGGGAGGGACTTCTCCAAGACTGCGGCTTCTGCCCTGGCCCCTATGCGGCTTGCGTGTCTGTAGCAATGGTCCTCTCTCCCCCACCCTCACCCCCCCGTGATGGCACTGTGGTGCTCCCAGTGATAAAGCGCTGTCTATACTGGTGCTTTTCAGCGCTAAAACTTTTGTCGCTCAGGGGTGTGTTTTTTCACATCCCTGAACGACTAAAGTTTTAGCTCTGAAAGTGGCAGTGTACTGGGTAGAGTGGGTGCTACTGTTGTGCAGGGCTTTGGGATAGTGGCACAGGGAGCTGTGTGAGCAGGTGGGGGGTACATGGCAGGTGGATCTAGGTGCTGCAGGGTGTTGGATGTGTTGGCTGGAGCCCTGGGAGGAGGGCGCTAGTACTGGTTGGGCTTGGTTGGTAGGTAGTGATCAGCAGCCCATAGGATTGAGTGTTGGGCAACTCCTGTCGGCATGTGATGCTGGGTAGAGTGAGGAGCCCATTGGTAAGTATGGTTGGTGCTGGGGGTGTGCGCAATGGTGGAACATGTGGCTGGCACTGACATGTGGGTCGAGTGGTACCAGGGCCTGCTGATAGCAGGAGACTGGTGATGTGCGTGTACCTGGGCGACAGGTGGGAAGTGCCGCGGCACACAGTGGCTGGCGGCTGGCAGCGGGTGAGGACACGTGGTGAGTTGTGGGTGGCTGGCACAGCAGGTGGTGAGAGGCCCTGGCTGCAGGAAGGTAGGGCAGGTGGCACTGCATGGCATGGTCACTGGCTGGGCATGCAGTAGGGTCACTGGTTTGCAGAGGGCATTGCTCAGGCGGGGGAGCGCTGTGGGGAGGGGGGGTTCTCTGTGTGGCACTGAGGATCCTCTTGACTGCTGGGTTTTGTGCTGAATCTCCCATGAGAACTGGGGCGGGGTTGGGTGAGACTGTACCATCCTTTGGCCCGCTTTACAGCGCGGCTCCCTCTGCGCACGCGCTACTAGGCTGAGAGCGGAGGATAGAAACTACAACTCCCAGAAATCCCGGCCGGGCGCGCATGCGCGGCGGAGCCATCTTGAAATCTGAGCCGTAATCAAAGAGCCTCAGTGGCAGGAGGTGCCTCGCGGGCGGCGGGAGGTGTCGTGGCGGGCTGCTGCCTCCTCACGGCCGGCCGCGCCCTGCCCCGCCTCGAGCCACAAGCGGGGTGCCGGTGGGGTGGGTCGGGTCGGGTCGGGTCAGGGATCGCCAAGGGAAGGGCTGTGGGGTCAGGGGGACTCTGGGGGAAGCCTGAGGGGTCCCTGAGACAGCCTGAGGGATCAGGGTGTTCCCTAAGGGGGTCAGCCTGGGGGGCCAGGGGGAGCCTAAGGTGGGGTCAGGGGTCCCTGTTGTCAGCTTGTGAGATTGGGGATCTCCAGGGTGGGGGGCAGCCTGTGAGGTTAGGGATCCCTGGAGTCAGCCTGTGGGGTGAGGGGGGGCCCAACGTGGGGGGGAGCCTGTGAGATGAGGGGGTCGCAGTGAATGCCCCCATGAGATCAACTGAGTGAGCAGGGAGGACTCTCCTAGCAGGCGTGGGTGTGGGTCTGGGTGCTAAGGAGGAAGATGAGGGAGATCTGCCGGATTTGCGCCCGGGAGCTCTGTGGCAACCAGAGACGCTGGATATTCCACACGGCTGCCAAGCTCAACTTGCAGGTGCTTCTCTCCCATGTCCTGGGCAAGGAGCTCTGCCGAGATGGCAAAGCTGAATTTGCCTGCAGCAAATGTGCGTTCATGCTGGACCGCATCTACAGGTTTGACACGGTCATCGCTCGCATCGAAGCCCTCTCCATCGAGCGTTTACAGAAGCTGCTGGTGGAGAAGGATCGCCTCAAGTTTTGCATTGCCAGCATGTACAAGAGGAATAATGAAAACTCTGGTATTGATGACAAAGTTGTTGGGGATGTGACTGTGGACATTTCTGGCCTGCCTGATATCAGATACACGGCCCTTCTTCAGGAGGACTTTGCCTATTCTGGATTTGAATGCTGGACAGAGCATGACGAACATATCCTAGAACCGCATAGCTGTCACACTTCTGAGAGTGTGGGTAACCGCCAAAGGCGATGCCATGGCTGTGCTGTGTTACGTGTTGCAGATGCTGACTATGAAGCGATTTGCAGAGTCCCACGAAAGGTGGCCAGGAGTATCTCTTGTGGGCCTTCCACCAGGTGGCTAGCTAGCATATGCAATGAGGAATCCTCTGTTTGTGAACCTATAACTGCTGACTCAGGAAATAACAAGGTGCCTGTGGAAGAAGAAAGCATGGAGGAGGGGACTCCTGGGTCCTCTGTTGAATCCTTGGACGCAACGGTGGAGGTCAGCCCTCCACGACAGAAGGATGAGGAAGCAGACAAAGGTGTAAAAGGGAGCGAGAAGTGTGATGATTCCTCAGATGCCCGTACTACTCCAAACTCGTCATTGTATGGGAATAGGTTGGAGCTAGCCCTTAGCCTGATCAAAGCTTTTGACTACAAGCCTGTTCAGAGTCCCAGAGGGAGCAGGTTACCTATTCTAGTGAAATCAATCCTGCCATGTTCCAAGCCTAGCCGTGACCTGGTGGATGGAAGTGCTCTTCCTGGCTCAGTGAATGCTGGTTCTGGTTTCCTCAGTGCAGCCACAAAACCCTTTCCCTTGGAGCTTTCTGACCTGCAGGAGCTGTGGGACGATCTCTGTGAAGATTATCTGCCGCTTCGGGTACAGGTAGAGGTCAATGTACAACATTAGTTTAAAAAAATACTGATCCTGAGACCACTGTGGATTCAGATGTGCTGAGATCATATGGATAGCTAAGTGTAGCCAAACTCAGGTTAGGAATAGGTCGCTGCCTATTAACTATTTAACTGTACCCCCTCTATGCAGTCTGTTCCTTTTCCATGATCAGGTATTGTCTCCCTGCTGTGTTTTGAAGAAGTGAGCCCTCTGGGGCTTGGAGTCTTCACATCTCTCTCTCTCTCTCTCTCTCTCTCCTGCTACTTCCAAAGACAGTATGCTAGTGTGGGTCTGAGTTTTAGTTTGCCTCTAGTTTCCTACCAAACAAATACTGCTACTTTATTTTCCCTTGCTACTCTCTATAACTTGGTTTAAATTTGTAAGTTCCACTAAAGGGAATTGTAAGCTGCCAGAGACCTCTTCTAAGTGCTGATTTCTTTCGGCCTTTATAACTGCTCTGTTCTGATGTATCAGGAATTTTTCTCCTCTCAGACAGAGTCCTAAACTATAATCCTCCCTCTAAGGATCAGTCCTCAAATGTACACAGCACACAGGAGTACACTGGTATGTTACCTACAGAGACTGTCATCTTTGAGATGGATTTGCTTCAGTGGATGATTTTAGGGCTGGCATTCTAGATATTTGGTTTGCCTCCTGATCCTTTAAAAAGTTCAAGTGATTAGTGGCAGATGCCACCAAAAGCCTGTGAGTTGAAGACTCTGCTTTCAGAGGAATTCCAGGTGTCTTGCCCGCTGTGTAGATTCCAGTCCACATATAGCTCTGGATTTTCTCTGTTTTGCCAGGCCTTAAAATCCTGATTAGTATGTGGCCAGAAAACTACACCTGTAACTACTTTACTACTATGTTAATGAATAGAAAGCCCTAGTCAGCTTCAATTCAGGAATATCCATGTCAGTCTAATTGCATTCACATTAGCAGTCTTAGTGCTGTCTAATGTGCCAGCTAGCCTCTGGGACTAGAAAGATGCTTGTTTATTACTATGGCAACTGTAGCCAGTGGATACATTTCCTATTCAGAGAGCACTGCTGATTCTTTTTCTAGTCTGACATTTTCCAGAGACCTGTACTGTTTCTGCATCAGCTATGACGTGCCTTTATTGACAGGCTAGAAATTGTGCAATGGAGGAACACAAACTGACAAAAGCAACAAATTCAGTGCCAATCCACTTGTAGCTCATGATTGAAGACCTGCTGACACCACCTGAAAAACCTTCTAGTGAGGAACGGTGCTGCAGCTTCTGCCCTATTCTATAGTCTCTATATCCCTGACTGCTCATTTTTCGTTACTGGGGACATTTGTACAGAATTAATAAGATTTTTTTTTCCTAATGCACATCTTTAAAAAGTGGAACAAACATTAATTTGTATATGGATTTAAATGGCTTGGCTTTCTCTCATGTCTTATCATCTTTGTTACATCTCAGAGTTATTTACAAAGGTTTTTCTTTGTCACATGTCTGTCTCTGCAGTGATTCATCATGTTGAATTTGCAACTTCCAATTTCTTAACATTTTGTTGCCATGGTATCACCAGCACTCAAGGATTCAGTGCTGGATCTGGCAGAAGGAGAAAGCTCTTACTCACACTCTAGATGGCTTTTATACTAGAAATGGAAAGTCAGTTGCCAGCAAAGTAAATAGTTGTTGTATAAATGTTTTTTTCCTTCTTTTCCCCAATATGAAAACAACTCTTCAAGAACCAAATATTGTGTTCGTTCCATTAACATGGAAATCTGCTGATCACAGGAGTTGCATTGCCCTAAGAAGCTGATACGCTTCTTATCTTTGTTCCTTGCCTAGAATAGCAATCCTTTTAGGTTCATTCATCGCAATTAGGATGTCTCAGAGCATTAAGAGCTGATAGGCAGATGACTTCTTAAGCCTGGTTGGCACTGGCATTTTCTGCAAAATGTTAAACCGCTTTCAGCCTTGCAGCTCCAGAGGCAGTAGCAACAATGCTGGCATAAACTGGCTGCCAGTGCTTTCACCCTTGTTCTGTGCAAACCTGCTCTTGGCAGGGTTAGACAACATGGTGGTTATGAAAGGCAAGTGGGCAATCTATGCTAACGCTGCTATTGCTGCTGTTCCTGCTGCAGGTGCACTGCGGGGGAAAACTTAGAAAATGCCAATGTAGAAAAAATTCTGGGGTGCAGAGATTCTATTTTTGGTGCAGTAGTGCCCCAGTAATGAAGAATTAAGGATGGCAGATCCTAAGTGCCACGACTTGGCTCTTCTAAGTTGGTCATGGCGCGCTCGCTCTCTCTCTTTTTTTTTTTTTTTAAATTTCCTAATGTGTATCAATTATTCAAATACATTAATTTTTAAAAATAATGTAATTGGGGAGGAAGGAGAATTTATGCTTTTTCTTGTGCCTTTTCAGCAGCCTAACTAAAAAGTTACAGTTTGCCTCCTGTAAGATATGCTAGCAGCAGCCTCTGTCTGTGCTCAGGGGCTCCTGGTCAGGCCAGGTAGAACAATATGCAGGGTTGTCAGAGTGCAGAGCTTTATTAAAACCTTAAGTCCCTGGCACTTGTTCAGAAGTGATTGCTGGCCCCATTGCTTACAGCATTAAATATGCTGTCAACCAAGCAAAGGCTCTTGTCCCTCCTGAGGACTAGGTCTAGACCAAATTTCAAAGCTCAGCCAAAATGATCTGTTTTAAACCTTTCAAATCTATTATTTGGGGCAGGATGTTAGGCTCTTACAAAAGCAGAGGGACTGAAGAACAAGTGGCCAGTAATTCTTGATTTTTCTAACCAGTAACTAGCTGTGACACAGCGGCTAGCTGATCTCATCTAGCTATGACTGCAGTCAGTGTTTTGGGCCACTTTTAGGTTTTTATTATTCAAATGCAGAGGGCTCCTTGTATTGCTTTCCCAGCAGCGTGACTCTTGTTAACAGCCTCCTCGTAGAATATGGGTCATCTCTGGCTGTCAGAGCTGCCTTAAGGTTCCTTCCCCCTTTTTCTGCTCTTCAGCAGCAGTCTGTGCATGCAGCAGTCTGTGCTGTTCCATCCTTCAGAGGTCATGTACACTCTCACCAATCTACCAGAGATGTTGGTGCTTAAGTATCTCACTGCAACCCAGAGACAGAATGCAGCAGTGCCTCTGCAGCTCTTGCTATTTGATTTATTTATATTGCCAGGTATCATGATCATTTCCCCACCATGTTGTTTGCTGTACAAACACAGGGTCCAGCCTCCCAGCCCTGAAGAGCTTACATCTGAAACTGGGAAAAATTAAAGGCTTGGGAGGGGAAGGAATATCGCATTCAAGCAAAGTGGTCAGGGTGGTGCTAGTCATAGACTTGTTGGTACAGTTTTTGTCCCCCTTTAGCTTATTATCGAAGAATGGAGGGAGAGCAAATGAGAGGATGGGGTGCAGGAACAGAAAAGTGGAAGAGGGGGATGAAAGAAGGGGAAGAGGGTCATTGAGGGAGAGGACGAGAATATGAGGCGGGGAGTGGGGAATAAAGGAGGAAGGCAAAGAAGAATATCAGACTGGACCAGGAGGGTGAGAAGGAATGGGGGTGCAGTGGGGGGGGGGGAGCAGGAGAAGGTTGGAATCAAAAATCAGTCAGCAGAGAGAAAACAATACCCAGTGTTCAAAGGCTGAAGAGCGGTGTGCTGCCCCCAGGCATTCAGGGCTTCTGTATGCTTGCTGTTGCTGGGGAAGCACCCACTCCTTTGAGCCACCCATCTCCTATGGTCATAGGAGAGGAAAACTCAGTGAAATAGAGCTAGTCAAAGTGAGCTGCCATGTGAGCTGTGTGTAGGGTTGCCTGGAGCTGGCTTTGTTGTTCCTTGCTCCTACTCCAGAAAGTCTGGCCGAGGCATTCTTAAATCTTCAGCAGGAAGGCAATAGTGAATCTGGGCAGTGGCTGCATTTTCCCTGATAATCGTTGTTTACTATTGCTGCTGATACCCAAAAGCATGCTTCTCACCTTCCAGACAGAATGGGTCTGAACTCAGCCCCAGAGAGCTTACAGGCCTAATTTGATGTGAAGGAGTGAGACAGTAAGGAGGGCGATGACAGAAGTGTCAATCAGATTGTTATGTGATTACTCAGCGGGTGCTGGCTGGCACACAGAATGCTGCGACAAGGAAGATGTGGTTTTTTTTTTTTCTTTGCTTTCCAAGTAAATTGATGTCTGTCTTGGCTAACTTTTTCAGGCCTAGTGGCAGAAGCAAGTGGGGAGACCCGAACTAGAAGTGTTGGCCTCACAAATCATCTTAGAAAGGGCATTCCATGCATGTTGTGGGTGCAGGCAGTGATATTTGTGGATAAAGTAGGGCACTGAGGTTGGCGTCACGGGGAGTGGAAGGAGGAGATCAGTGCAGTGCATGGGGAGTGCAGAAGGAGATAGCTAAGTTATGGAGAATCGTGAAGGGTGATTACAAGAATCTTGGGCTGGACATTGTGTAGACAGGAGCCAGTTTAGTGATTCAAAGAGGGTGGGAAATAGGTTCCAGTCCGGTGGTGAGGAAGGTGATCTTAGTAGCAGCAGCATTTTGGATGGATTGAAGGGGGTGATGTGGGTGCCAGGGAGGCCCCTGAGAAGATTACAGTAATAGGGACAGGAGGTAAGGACCTGAACAAGAGTGTTTGCTGTTAGGTCGGACAGAAAAGGTCAGGTCCTGATGATGAAGTGTCAGGACTGGCTGGGTGTGACGGCAAGGGAGGAGGCAGCGATCATCCTGGGTTATATGCTGAGGAACTGGTGGTGGTCTGAGGTGAAGGGAGTTTCAGAAGGAAGCTAAATTCGCTCTGGCCATGTTAAGCTGACTGCTAGGCACGCGGGAGGGACGGGATTGGAGTGGGGGAAGTAGATTGGTGAGTTGCTGGCTGGAGATGGTAGTTGAAGCTGTATGAACAGATGAGATCACCCAGTGAGAGGGTGTAAAGTGAGAACAGTGGGCCAAGACCAGACCCTTGGAAGGGGAGGAGGTCCCTGAAGGATCAGCCAGACATGCAGCAAGAGAGGGTGGAGGTGCAGGTGGCAGGATGTTGAGAAGGTGGCTATAAGGAGCAGATGTTTTGAAATCCACATTAGGAGCATAGGCGCCAACTTTTTCCGGCCCTGGTGGGTGCTCGACCCTGGCCCCGCCCCGACTCCACCCCTGGCCCGCCCCCATTCCAACCGTGTCTCCAAAGTCCCCACCCCACCCCAACTCAACCTCATCCCTGCCCCTATTGGACTCCTTCCCCAAATCCCCGCCCTGACCCCGCCTCTTCCCCAAGCACGCTGCATTCCTGCTCCCTCCCAGCGCATGCCGCTGCGAAACCGCTCTTTTGCAGCAGCAAGCGCTGGGTGCTACAGGGAGAAGTGGGGAAGGTGCACTCAGGGGAGGAGGTGGAGGTGAGCTGGGGTAGTGGGGCGGGGAGCTGCTGGTGGGTGCAGAGCACCCACTAATTTTTCCCCATGGGTGCTCCAGCCCCGGAGCACCCACAGAGTTGGCACCTATGGTTAGGAGGGCCACCAGCACTCTGAGCACTGAACAGAAACCAAGAAAGGACTCAGGCCACCCATCCTCTCTTTTGTCTCTCCAGAATCTGCCTGAGGACCATCAGCAGCTGACTCAGTGTGACTCTGTGGCGAGTGGGCATGTGTCTGAATTGCACGCTGCTGAGCTGCAGGACAAAATCCAGCAGTACAATTCCACCAACAAGGTATTTGTTCACTGGCAGCATGTTCAGCTTCTTGAGGATTCTCGTTTACCTTAATTAGCAATAGCCATGAAGGGTCATCGCAGGCACTGGAAGTTGCCCAAACTGAGATGGTGCTATTAGCCTTCAACAAGGCTAGGATGTGCTTCCTTTCCTATAGCTATGCTATGCAGCTTCCTTCCTTATGCCAGTTCTAAAGCAGTGTTTGAAAGACCTTTCCCTATGCCAGGGGGACTCCATAGAGCCATTGGAAGAAAGATGCCTATATCCCTGAGCTCCACCCACTGCCTGCCCCTCCCGCTCTGGCTTCTTGGCTGCTGCTTCTCTATGGTGAGCCTTCTGCAGGCAAAGAGAGGGAAACTGCCATGGAGGCAGCTGGCCTCCTTTTGGTGTGGGGTGAAGGAAGTCAGCCTGCAGAGGGGCCTGCCCTAGCATCCTTTTAAAGGGCATGAATTAAAAATTAGCTGAACAAGAAGATGGCCAGCCTAGTGGCAGGTTAAATGAATACACATGGGAAGGCATACCTGGTTTTATGTATGCCCATTGTGGTGTTGTAAATTAACTGTAACCGATCAGGAAAACACCACAGAAGTCATTGTGAACAGCTCCATGCAAACTTCTGCTCAGCGTGCAGCAGCAGGAAAAATTGCAAAGTGTTTTACCACCCCTTTCTTAACACTGCTAAACATAGTCTGTTACAGTGCCCTTGTATAAATCCGTTGTCGTCCATAGCTGGAACACTTAAGTTCAGTTTGGCCAGCCTTGCTCAGGAAGGATAACTCCAAAAGAGAAAGGTCTGGAGAACAGCAATGAAAATGATTAGGGGTGTGGAATTAAAAAGACAAGGGCAATTTAGTTTCAAAAGAAGCCAAATAAGAGGTAACGTGCTAGGTGTATAAATTAATGAGCAGTATAGAGATGGTCATTTGGGAGTATTTGAGAATGAGTGTGGTATCAAGGCCATTATAGATATTTACCTTCTCATAATAAAAGATGTTTAAAAGGCAACATTTAAAACTGATTAAAATAAACACTTTTATTAAGCAACTTAATCTGTGGAAGTCACTTCCACATGCTGTTATGGAAGCAATTGAGCAGGATTGAGGAAAAGATTTATCTTCTATTACACTAGTGAGGATGAAAACATAGGAGGTGCTTTGGCACTCATGTTTCAGGGCATAAACCAGCCTTCCCCTCCAGCCATGATGTTGCAAAACTTCTGTGTGGCAGGGGACCCCCTAATCAGCACCTGCCACTCCAGCCCCAATCAGGGAAATGGGTTGGGGCTGGGTAACTAGCTAGGACTGGCCTGGAAACTGGCCCCACCTGCCAGCCTCATTAACAGGGGCTAAATGCTTGGGAGGCCGTGAGTCCGGAGGGCAGGGCGGAGGCCAAGAGGGGAGAGTAGGCTCAGAAGGAGCCAGGAGCCTGCTACCCTGTTGCCATGGAGGCCTGTGCTAGGTCAAACCTGTAAATACTCTGTAAATATTTGGAGCTTGGTGGTGGGAACCAGACACAGGAATAAAGAGCATGGGTGTTGCACCAGCTTGAGGTGGTCCTGACTCATTGGGGAGGATTTCACTGTGTTGAAGCTAGGACACTGGGCTGGATGGACCATGCATTTGCTCGAGTATGGTGTTGCCTAAATCCAGGCAGTTGCTGCAAGAGTGAGTGGCTGGATGGAGGGTGCTACCTGGAGAAAGGGAGGAAGAGTGTAAATATGTAGCTGTAATGCTCTAGCGGTACTGGGTGAGTTGGAGGGAAAGGAAGTGGCCTCTGGGATATGTGGGTTCTGTTTGGAGGTTCCAGATCTCCAGGAGTACCAAGGGCTGGAACCTCTCCTCCCCTTTTGAAAGGGTTGGGGAAACGAGTAATCGAAACTGGGAATGGCATTAGGCAGCTGAGTGTTGGAGACTCTATCAGACAAAGTAAGCAGGGCTCTCCGGGAGGATGCACAAGGTGTTGAGATGCATGGGGTTGGAGGCCACGATTCCAGCCCCTCCCTCAGATTGGATCACTGGGGGCTGGAAGCACAGGTTCTGACTTTCCAAAGTGCCGGAGGCTGCGTGACCCCAGCTCTATCCCAGGCCCTGCCCCCACTCCACCCTTCCCCCAAGGCTCCACCCCGCCTCTTCCCACCCCTGCTCCACCCTGCCCCACCTCTTCCTGCCCAGTTCAGTTCCCTCCCCCGAGCATGCTATGTCCTCACTCCTCCCCCTCCCTCCCAGCCTCCTGCATGCTGCGAAGCAGCTGATTGCGGCGGGGGGAGGCATGGGGAGAGAGGGGGAGGCACTGATCCACAGGGCCCACTGGGGTGGTGGGAGGAAGCTGATGGGGAGGCTGCCAGTGGGAGCTCAGCACCCACAATTTTTTCCCCCATGGGTGCTCTAGCCCCAGAGTCAGCACCTATGGCTGGAAATTGGCCTCAGTCCCTGTGAAAGAAGGGAAGGCCCTGCATTGCCTTGTTGCTATTTTCTCCACCCAGATCAGGAGCAGCAGAGCCAGACTTCAGAGGGAGCCACTTTGATCTTGGTCTGGGGAAATAAAGAGGAACCTCTGGGCTCTGTGGACTCGGTATGGTGTGGAGGGATTCTTGGGGGCAATTTGAGGACCTTTTGGGCTTGGTAACTAAACCGTTGTGTTCTCTGTGTTCAGTTGCTGCAGGAAAAGCTAAATGAGATGAATTTTGAATTAAAATCTGTCCAGGAAGCATCCCAGAGACAAGATCGTACAATCCAGAGTCTGAATGAGGCCTTGAAGAGCAAAGAAAGTGAGGTAACTAGCACTGCTGGGGAGGGCCGGTGCTGTGCCCTTGTATAGGAAATGTGGATGCAGGGAAGCATGCTATTCTAGCAGCAATTCAGAAGGAACCCTTCAGTCATCCTTGGACCTTGCTCATTTCTTCTGTGACTTGTTTCTGTCAAAGCACTTACAACAGGCAGAGGCAATCTGTGCCCAAGACTCCTTGAGGTGTGGGGCTTGCTAACGGTTGGGTGTCCTATCCCCTATCTTGCAGACAGAGGAGCTGTATCATGTGATTGAAGGGCAGAATGAGACCATGGCCAAACTACGAGACATGTTACATAGAAGCCAGCTTGGACATTTGCAGGTACTTCCCTGTGGGCCCCTCCATCCCCCAGAAGTGAGGGGCCTTTGCCTTTAAAAGAAAATTGAAAAGCGTTGGGTATTTCACTGTCACAGGCTCCTTCATTGTTCTGAACAGCTCTCGTGAGCTCACGCTTAAAACACTCTCACGTTTCTGTTCTATCTTGTCAGACCTCGGAGGGGCTATCCCCTTCCCAGCAGCAGCACATGGAACTGCTAGATCTGCAGAACACACTCTTCTGCACCCAGCTGGAGATACAGCAGCTGAAGAGGGGTCAGCGGCAGAAAGAACACCAACTGGCTGAAGCCAGGAGAGCTACCCAGCTTCTCGAGGCTGCTGTGCAGGAGGAACAGCAGCTGAAAGAGGTGTCATGGAAACACAATCAGGTACGGCATGCTTCAGCAGTTGAGCATGGCCTGATGCCACATGCAAATGACAGTAAAGTGTTTTTGCATATGAAGAATGCAAACCAATGACCTTCATAATGCTTATATTAGCTGAATGTCTTAAGTGGGTACTGTGCTGTGCATTCTCTGTCTAATTTATGTTAGCTTACATTCAGTAGTACGTGCACACAATCAGTGCAAAGACTGAATACAGTGGATCAGTAGTGGCACTTACTGGTATGTTTTAACTGGTACAAATGTCCTGTTTCTTTTTGTGATGCTGTATTCCTCTTTCTTCAGTGGATTAGCTGGGGTAGACTTAAAAATTTTCCTGTGCATGTAAGAACCATTTTTTAAATCCCCTTTTCTAGCCAGAGTTGAGGTTGAAAGTTTTCATCAGTTTTAAAGTTGTGCAGTCACCAACAAATTTTCACTTTGCGGGGAAAAAAAAGTGCAGTTAGGGAATTGAGTGCAGAACCCCAATTCCATTTGCTTGTCAGTTTCACTACCAAACTTCATGTGGTTGGACCCACTTTGATAGTGACTTTCTGAAGAAGTTAAGAGTTAGTTGCACCGTTCTTGCGCTGGGCACAAAATAATACGTGGAACTAAAGAGGAATGTGGCTGGTCACTTTGGTGAGATGGACGGATTTAGAGTTTAAAAATCACTAAATGTCTCTGTGTAATTTCAAAGAAGAAGTAATAAATGTTTGAAAGTTTGCTTTGGTGGCTGTGCTGTACAAAACTCCTACTCAGCATGTAGGTAAGTAATCAGATGTGTCTATGTGGAAATGTATAAAACTCCATAGCAATGGAGGTAGGGAATAGGAACCCGCAACTTGAGACATACTCAGCCACGGTCCACACTGACATCTGTCCATGCAGCTGTGGAAACCCTATCTCCATCTACATGTGTGCTACACATGTACTGAGCCTAGCTTCCATAAGCCGAACCACGTGGAGATATTCTTCGGTGCTCCATCCATATGCTTGCTGAAGGGTTAGCATCCCCATCTCCTGTGGAAGGAGGTCAGGCTCTCAGTTTTCTGATCTGAATGACAGAAGCCTATAACATCTGAATCCTACTGAACTTGTGGTATGCTCTCCTGCAGCCCAGCCTACCCTTATCCTGTTGAATCTCACAAGGTAAACATGCTTCTGAAGAAGTGGGTTTTTTTTACCCACAAAAGCTTATGCCCAAATAAATCTGTTAGTCTTTAAGGTGCCACCAGACTCCTTGTTTTTAACAGGATAACAGCAGCTCCTGAGGCTGTCTCCATCTTTGGTATGACTGACTGACAGGGCTTCCTGTTAGCCTTTTGGCTTCTAGTGGGGAAGTGAGTATCTTATGGCAAAGAAGTGAGAAGTGTGTTTCCTTTCAGGAGCTGCGCGGTGTTGTGCAGCAGGTACAAGCAGAGCTGCAGCACAAGGCTCAGCAGCTGCGGACCTTGGAGGGGGAGAGGTGCTGTGAGATCCGGGCCGAGGAGCAGCGTGTTCAGCGTTTGAGCCAGAGGCTGGCTCACAAAGAACAGCTTCTGCAGGTGAGGTGAAAAATGATGCGAATCAGGGATTAGGCTCACCTTGGAATTTGAGTGCTGGCAACCACGTGACTATGTGCAGCTCTCCAGGGCCTGTCGTCAGAGAGATTGGAGTCTGAGGGCAACCCTCTGGCTACAGCCACAGGGAGGGACCTGTAGCTGGGGCTGAGTCATACTGGCGAGCCCTAACTGGGGAGGGAATAAGACAGAATAACACTGACCTGACCTGTGGACTCAGCCATCCTTTGAGTATGGAGAGAGGAGAGTGAGGTCAGAGAGAAGTTCTCTGACCTTTCCTTGCTCTGACCTCAGAAATCCCGGCACTGGCTCAGTAATGTTGGTGTCTGTGCTGATGTGTGCTTATGGGGCCCCTTCAGGAATCCCGGGAACTTCTGCAGTGTTGGCAGAGCTTGGAGAAGAACCCTGTGGTGACTGACGCTATGCTGGAGAAGTTGCAGCAGCGAGTCAAAGACCGAGATGCTGCTCTGGAGGTAAGCACAGGACATTCCAGCACAATCTTCCCTGTCCTTTCCCTGAGCTCAGTCCCTGGGGTCCTGTGGGGGTGGGTAGGCACAGCATCCCTTGTGCTTTGACCTCCCTTGCCCGGGTTGGTATCCCCTCCTCTCCCTTTCCCTGGGGCTGTTCCCACTTTCCCGCCCCCATAGAGTGAGCTGAGTTCTCCCACCTAGTGTGAAGTAGACTGCATGGCGAGAGAATTCAGGATGCTGTTCCCACGCAAGGGAGTCTCTCTATGACCTCTACGTCTCCTTTTCTCTCCCTGTAGCGAGCAATAGATCAAAAATTTTTTGCTGTGGAAGAGAGAGAGCAAGAGCTGAGACAGCTCCATCTCTCCGAGAGAGAGCGGGAGCACGACTTGGAGAGACTGCGCAGCGTCCTGTCCAGCAATGAGGCCACCATTCATGTAAGTGTGAGCCCCTCCCTGTGCAGTGCACCTATGGTGTCGGTGATCACCAGAGCTCCCGACTCAGCTTGCCACAGCATTCATTCCATTGGTGTGGCCAGCCCCTTATGTTAGTGCTTTGGCTGCCTCATCTCTTCCACGGCCAGAAGAGACCACTGTGATCATCTAGTCTGATCTGCATTAAACAGGCCAGAGACCTGCCCCACAATTTTAGAAAAGATCTTGATTTAAAATGGTCAGTGATGGAGAATCTACCATGACCCTTAGGAAATTGTTCCAATGGTTAATTAGCTTCACTGTTAAAGATTTATGCCTTATTTTGAGGTTGAATTTGTCTAGCTTCAGTTTCCAGCCATTGGATGGTGTTAGACCTTTCTCGGCTAGGTCGAAGAGCCCATTATTAAATATTTGTTCCCGTGTAGATACTTATAGACTGTGGTCAAGTCACCCCTTAACTTTCTCTTTGTTAAACTAAATAGATCTCCTTGGGTCTGTCACTATAAGGCATGTTTGCTAATCCTTTATTCATTCTCCTGGCTTTTCTCTGGTGAGTGTTTGCTTAGCATACTGGCTGGCATACATCCTCATCCCTCCCCATGAGGCAGTTTTCTGATGGCCTCCTGCATCTGGGGAAGGAAGTGGTTAAACTAATTGTTCCATGTGGCATTTCTCAGCTGGATGCTGAGGTGGAAACTTTCCTTAGGGAGTGAATGTAATGGCTGTTTGGGGCTGCACAAAAGGGTAGAAGAGACTGAATAGTTTCAATCCTGTTTACTTAAGTGCACAAGAAACTACTTGGGCCTCAGTGTGTTCCTGGTTTTCTTTCTGTTCCCTAGAGCATGGAGAGCCTGCTGAAAGCCAAGACGCTGGAACTAGAGCAGGTGTCGGCAACCTGCCAGAACCTCCAGTGGCTGAAAGAGGAAGTCGAGGCGAAATCCAGCAGCTGGCAGAAGGAGCAGGAGGGGATAATACAGCAGCTGCAGACCTCTCTGCATGACAGGAACAAGGAAGTGGAAGTAAGGCCCATGCTCCCTGCTGCAGTGCCTCCATCCATTCCGTCTTCGGGTGGGATCCCTGAGCACTACTGCCAGGCCTCTGGGCCACTCACTCAATGCCACTGTGCCATCCTGCTCCCCTTGGAGGGGGTGTCAGACTCATTACCCTGATTTGGTGGGGTGTGTGTGTGTGTGGGTGGGACTCTTAGCCCTGCTCTGCTCCTCTTGGAGATTCCCCAGTGTGTCACCTTTTTAAATCTCTGTGCTCTCGGCCGCAGTGCAGAGGAGGGAGCACATCGGAGGCGATGTAAAAATATCTAAACTAGCATAGTCCTCAATTTGAGAGCACCAACAATTGCCAGCTTGTGGAAGCAAAGGCTCTCCCTACAGAATGGAAGCACAGAGGCACATTGGCCTCTGAGTGACATGCATGGCCCAGCCCCTTCCATATGTGCTGCAGGAAGAGCGGGGGCGAGCCAGGAAAGCTGCTCCCTGGAATCCTGGCAGGCTCTCGCAATGCTGTGTTGGCATAAATGCTTGCTGTGCGTAGATTCTCTGATGGTGACTACACATGATCAGAGGGGTGCTCCCAGGCTGCACAGCCATTCATCCCAAAGTGCCAGGCTTCTCTGAGCATGGAGATGGAACATTTCAACCCCTTTCTCCCTCCTTTTCCCCTAGGAGCTCACAGCAACCTTGCTCTGCAAGCTGGGCCCAGGGCAGGGTGACATTGTGGAGGAGCTGTGCTTGCGTCTCCAGCGTAAGGAGAGGATGCTGCAGGATCTCCTGAGTGACCGGTACAGACAAGCTGGAGAGCATGAGACTGAACTTCGGGAGCTGCTTCAAGCCGTGAGTGCCCGGGAGCAGCAAAGCCGAGTGAGTTGTAGTCAGAGCAGCCACCGACCAGCGTGGCTGTGATGGGTCTGTTGTGTGGAAACTGGTCTGCAGTCTCTGATGCCATTCAGGGAGCTGCAGGAAGTGTCTTTTATGTTTCAGAACCACATAATAGTGAGAACATCCCACTTGCCCATGTTAATGCAGAGTAAGGTTACAAATATCAATGTGTTGTCTGTGGGAAATTCACAGAATTATTACCATAGAGCAGCGTTTGCTTGTCCACGTGCCCCACAGACCTACGTTGTGAAACCTGGGGGCACTTCTTGTGCACCCAGATCAGGGATTGCATGTGCATATTGTGGGGTTGGGGAGAGGAAGGTGTACAGATTTCAGCTTGTACACATTCACAGGGCATTGTGTGCACACGTACCACCACTGCCTGGCCAGTAGTCATGGGAAGGATGAACCCTGGAGCCCTTCCCCAGAGCTGGGTGGAGCCATCTGCCCTGCCTAGAATCAGAAGGGTGGAGGGGCAGCATGGGGGGAGCTCTGGCCATTGTATATTAGCTGTATTTAACAGTCAAACTAGTACTCGGGACTATTGTGTGCACTACCAGGGAGTTAATATTGCCACAAGAGTCTTACCCTCTGCATTGTGGTCAGTTTTAAATGTCAGTGGAGTTTTGCATTGAATTTCCCTTTTTAACAACAGGATTAAAAAGCCAAGCTCCCAGCTATCTCCTCACAGCATTTGCCTCCCTTTTCTCCTCCAGCTTCTATCCTCATCCCCTCTGTCCTTCCAGGCCTCCTCCCATATTGCTGCACTCCACAGCCCCCATGCCATGGGTGAGTTTTCACCATCCCAGTCAAAGGTTTGGTAGCACTGCTGAAAAGTTATGCAGCAAAGGCTGGGTCAGTGAAAGCAGGGGGCTGTGATGGCAGTGCTGTAGCATTGATTGTTGTGTGTGCTGCCACAAAGCCCATAGCAAAGTCTCCGGTTAGGGTTGGCTTGGGACTCCTGATCTCCGTCCAGCAGCAAGTGATCGGTAAATCTGTCCTTATGTTGCCAGAGCAAGGAGTCAGGGCCACGATTTGTGCCAGTGGCCACCTGAGACCCAACTCTTTGTCACCTCTGCTTCTCTTCTCTCACCTTGCTTTCCCGCTGCGTCAGGTGGCTGCCGAGAAGATGGTGCAGGCTCTGACAGAAAAGAGTGGTGAAGTACAATTCCTGCGCCAGCGGCTGGTGGAGAAGGAGCTGGGGAAGAACCTAGCAGCTGATAGCAGGATCCTCCTCCAGAAAGACAAGCAGCCCTTTCAAGTAGGAATTGTGCACTGGATTGTTCTGTCCTTTGCATGCTGCCTCAGGACGGGGAAGAGAAGTGATTGCTGTAGCAGCAGAGGGGAGAGAGAGGCCTGTGGGAAGAAAGCAGATGCAGAGAGATAACAGAAGGGGGGGATGAGATGCACTTGGCAGGGAGGAGTGATTGAGCACTGGGCGTGTCACATGGAGGCCCTTGGCAGCTGTTGATATTTACTATTTGTATTGCTGTAGTGCCTAGGAGTCCACTCATAGACCTGGACCCCGTTGTGCTAGGCACAAACAGAAAAGACCCTCCCTGCTAAGGGGAGGCCAGCTGAGATCAGAACATCCTGATCTGAATTCCACAGCTTTTTCTCAGTCACTCAGAAGCCCCTTCCCCACAGATCTGCTGAGAGCAGACACTGCTGGTGTGGGCAGTATTGGAGCCCCAAAAAGGATGCAGGGGGGGAATCAACCTCCCAGAAAGTCATGGTCCAGCCTTGGCTGGGAGCAGGAAGAACTAATTTTAAGCCTGCTAATTCTTAGCAGAGCCTGTCGCATGTACCCACATTTAATTATTTCATCCTCAATTGTCAAGTGTTTTTAAACCCACTTTGCTGGGAACCCCTTTGTGACGGGTTCTCTCACAGAGACCCCCTTGGGACTGTCCTCTGACGAGCTGAAGTTACCTCTGAGCCCGTTTTCCCTGCTAGCTTGGGACTCCAGAACCCTACCTTGCAGCAGGCTAGCGTGTCTGGCTCAACAACACAGACCCAGGTCTGGTCCATGCCCCCAAAGCTGCAGGCTTTAACCAAAAACTTCTCAGCAGGTCACCTGCCTCCAGCATTAGACACCCAGCTCCCAATTGGATCCAAACCCCAAATGAATCCATTTTACTCTGTATAAAGCTTATACAAGGTAAACTCATAAATTGTCCGCCCTCTATAACACTGAAAGATGCACAGCTGTTTGCTCCCCCAGATATTAATCACTTACTCTGGGTTAATTAATAAACAAAAGTGATTTTTATTAAGTATAAAAAGTAGGATTAAAGTGGTTTCAAGTAATAACAGACAGAACAAAGTAAGTCACCAAGCAAAATAAAGCAAAAACATGCAAGCCTAAGCCTAATGCATTAAGAAATCTTTACAGGTAAAATCTCACCCTCAAAGATGTTCCAATAAGCTACTTCCAGAGACTAGACTCCTTCCTAGTCTGGGCCCAGTCCTTTCCCTTGGTACAGTCCTTGTTCGTTCCAGCTCAGGTGGTAACTAGGGGATTTCTCATGACTGGCCGCCTCCTTTGTTCTCTTCCACACCCTTTTATAGCTTTGGCACAAGGCGGGAATCTTTTGTGTCTCTGGATCTCCACCTCTCCTTCTAAATGGAAAAGCACCAGGTTTAAGATGGATTCCACCATTCTTCCTGGGCTGGCTTACACGAACACAGGAAGGCTTGCAAGTAAACAAACCCATTCACAGTTCATTGATTCTGAAGCACCATTAAAGGCTTCCACTTAATGTGTTTACATCAGTAATACAAGTTTATATCTTATTCTCCTAACTCCAGACATAGAAATAATACATGCAAACAAATAGGATGAACACACTCAGTAACACACAGTAAATTATAACCTTTGCAATGACACTTTACAAGAGACTTTTTGCATAAAGCATATTCCAGTTACATCATATTTATACTCATAAGCATATTTCCATACAACATTATGGAGAGCAACGTCATACCCTTTATCACTGAGCATGAGCCAGGCTGCTTTTGTTGGAACCATTTCAGTTGTTTCTTGGTGAACAAACATCTACTTTTTGTTTAAAGTTGTAAGACATGTCACAGAGTTTAGAATCATGGAGTTTAGGCCAGAAGGGGCTAGTAGGCCATTGGTGGTTTGTCTCCACTCCCCAGTGTCTCACAATGAGCTGGAAAGACTTTCCTTAACCTTTCCAAAATTGTGCCTCTGGGCTGAGCTCCACTGTTAACCTCTGAATTCTCGATGCTGAGTTGCACAGAGAAATATCTCTGCTACGTAGCTAGCTAGTATGGCTCAGCCCAGAGAAGTTCCTCAGAGGGCTCTGGGGGAGCGTAAACAGGGCTGACTTGGGAGTGGCTTTGTAACCTTTACTGTCACTGTCAGCACCTCCAGAGTGTCCGATTTAGCAGATGTTTGGAAGAAGGAGAGGCTCTGATTGAAGATTGCTACCCATCATGGAAAATCCCCCGTCCCGGCACTGTTGCCCATGCATGCAGCCTGTGGGCATATTTGATTCCTCTGTGTGCCTCCTGCAACCAGACCATTGCTAAATCCTGCTGCTTTTTCATGACAGCAGCTTTGGTTCATCCTTTCCTCTTCATTTTAGCTATTAAAGCCGTAGTGCTATCTCAGATCATCTCTTGCACTGTTGCTGCAGCCGCTTCTCTGGTGTCCCTGCTACATAGTCCCCCTTGGTTTAACCCAAACGCAGTGACCAAGAACCCGTTTTCCTGCTCTGGACGCCTCTCTTTGGAGTCCCTTTCCTGACTTCCCAGGCTTGTTTGTCACACCAGATTTAAGCTTTAATCCCATTTGTGCTTGTCTCCATCCATTCCTCTGGGATCTGGGAGCCCCAAAAACTTGCAGTCCTCTGGTCAGCTCCCTCATAACTGAAAACCCCATTTGGCCAATGGTCTTTGTGACCAGTGAGCATGTGTCGTGTTTGGTCTTAGCACTGGATGGTGAGGTCTGGAGGTGGGTGGTCGGGTCTGAACAGTGCAGGGTGCACAGGGTGATCTCTGAGGGGGTAAAACCAGGAATCGCTTTGTGTTTTCAGGAATTACTGCCAGGAGGTTGTGGGAATGCTACCACTACCGGAATTTCCAAGGGAGAGGACAGCAAATTCAGGATGGAGAAAGGTCGGTACAGCGGCAGCTTCTCTCCAGTCCGTACAAGGCTTTTGCTATGGGGAGAACTGTCTCATGTGACAAACAGCCTGCAAAGACACCAAAGAACTCTAACCAGGAGTATTGACTGGAGTTGTCCTTCCCCAGGGGTGTGATACTGGGAATAAAACTTGGGGCACTCAATGACTGTGGCTTAGATTTGGGATGGGAGACTGGTGCTCAGGAATCACTGATGGGTTCTGGACTCCAGTGCTAAGTGGAGGAAGTTGGTGTGGGAGTGGGAGCTGGTGTTTTCTGATCACTGGGCTAGTCAGAATGTCCTGCCCTCCTTGACTGGGAGGAGTGCAGTTAATCTGGGAGGGTGGTAGGGGATACTTGGAATTTTCCCAGGGCTGGGGCCACTGGACTCTGGAGGGGAGGGCATCGGGAATGGACTCTGGGGCGGCTGGCAGTTGAGGATCACTATGGGAGCAGGAGCATTAGAAAAGGCTTTGAAAAATCCATCTCCGTCCAGTTCTGTTAAGGATTTGAGCTCTAATTTGGAAAATGATTCTGTTTCTAATGCTTGCAGTTAGAAAACCAGGGTGTGTCTGGTAAATGATTCAAGCCCTATGTTAGTGTAACTTTTTGGGCTGTGGTTTCCTCTCCAGGCCTGTTGGAGACGGCTGCCGAGCTGGAGAAGGAGCTTGTTAATGCCAGAGAGGAACTGGAGCTAATGGCAAGAAAGGAAAGGGAAAGCCGGGTGAGTATGTGGAGGGACCCTGAGCGTCTGGAGTCTGAGGCTTATTTCACTCAAGACCAAATCCAGCCTGGTCTGCTTTCAAACAGCCATGCTGTGTTCATACTCCCACCCTGTGGGGAACTGGCTGTCTCTCGCTCAGTGTTTGTACTGACCCTGGAAGCATAGAGTATTAATTATTTGGTTTCTGGTGAGGACCCTGTAGCACCCTGCGTGGGAATGGAAGGTGCTAGCCCTGGTGTCCTAGTCAGATTCCATCTCTGGTGATTACATTCAGCCTCCCTATGTCCTCTTGTATTTTTGTTGGATATAGGTTTCTTTTTCACGTCCTGTCACAAGCAGTGTACTGTTAAACTGCTGCTGTGTTCCACCCTAGAGATATCTAGATGGTTTCAGTTTAGGAAATAAGCTCATTACATTTGTGAGTAGCTGGCCCATGCTTTATCCTGGGGACGCTCTGGTTTCTGGTGTAGCGACCTTTATGCCTCACTACTGACTAAGGCAGCGGTTCTCAACCAGCGGGCTGCCGGTCCACATGGGGTCCAGGTTCCTGGCTGCCTGGTCACCCAGCGCAGTGGTCCAGCTGGTCCGGAGCTGCCCACCAGCCTGGTGGGGTCCAGGGCCCGGGGCTGCTGGCTGGCTCGGTGAGGGCTGGGGTCCGGGCTGCCGCCAGCTGCCCTACAACCCAGCCCCACGTGGCCGAGTCCAGGGTTTGGGCTGCTGCCCAGTCCTGCACAGCAGGGTCTGGGGTCACTGCCATCCTGCCCACTCTTGGCCCCGCTCTGTGAAGGGATCTCTGGGCGGGAGGCACTAGACCTAGGGATCTGTGGAGGGAGGTTTGTGGGGAAGCACGCTGTGGTTCTCAACCTGCAGCCCAGCACAGTCCACAATGATAAATAGGTTGAGAACCACTGGACTAGGGATTGTCCCCACGTGGTGTCATAGTCATGAAGCTGACAGATTGATGCTGGTCCTTAATCTCCATGGCAATGGGACCATCAACTCCACAGGCACCTCTCTTGATAGAGGGGTGAACAAAGGGTCTGGTTATGGGGTTGCAGTGCTGACTTGATGAGTCTGAAAGTAAGTTTCCTTCCTGGGCCAGTTTGGCCCTCCTCTGCCTTTCTCAGAAATGTTGTCTTTAGACTCAGATAGAGACATTGTACAACATGTAGTAGTGTTGCACGGAGTAAAGGAGGTCACTCACGACTCTGGCCAGCACCACAGCTTAGGGGCATGGGGGTGGGATGATTGGGGCAGTGACATGGAGGGTTTATGGCATGTGTCTGGGTTGCGGAGCTTTCGCTGACCCTATGGTCTCTGCTCTGTAGTTGGAGCTCTCTTCTCTTCAATCTGTGGTGACAGCACAGGAGGAGGAGCTGCAGGTGCAGGCCTCAGATATTGAGTCCCTGACCAGGAAGATCCAGAGCAAAGAGGACCTTATAAAGGTGGGATCACTACAGTTCTCCTGACATACTCTCTGATCATCTCTGCCCAGGGACGCTAGTGAAGAACCTCCAGTTTCCCCCCCCCCCACCTCGAGCCCTCTAGCTGGCTTCCAGTGTACTGTAAAATGTCAGAACCAGGAAGCAAGGTTTCCATAGAGATCAGCAATGAGGTGGATGCATGAGGAGACTCCCGAGCTGTAGTCGAGGTCTCATGCATGGATCTTGTAACATCTTGGGCTTGGCATCCTGGGCCTCGCTCCATGGTTCCTGTAAAACACAAAGAGTTGGAAACCCAGGGCTCCTTATGACATCTCGTTATTGAGGAGTCTCCCAGCATTCTGCCCAGATGCTCATTTGGTGATCTCGTTTCTCCTGGAGTGCGCTTGCTGTGCATCCTGGACCTTGTTTAGGAGTTCTGGAGCATGCAGGGTGCCTTGCATCCTGTCTGGAGTCTTGAGCCAGGCTCCTGTTAGCACAAAGCAACAGTAAGGTTTGCTTTGGGATGTTGGTGCTGCACACCGCCTGAATGTGTTTTTTTTCTGAATTATCTGGCTCACCCTTGGAAGGGATAGGAGTTCCCCTTGTTAGAGACCCTAATCTCCAGTGTCTCTAGGGACCTTTGTAACTCCGGCTCCCACTGATTTGTATGACGTTCAAGAGGTGTCTCCTGTTGTTGATCTCCAGCTAGCTCTGCTCTCCTTGGCTTTCAGGACCTGCAGATGCAGCTGGTTGACCCTGAAGAAATCCCAGCTGTGGAGCGACTGACCCAAGAAGTCCTGGTGCTTCGGGAGAAAGTAGTCACAGCAGAGTCACGAGGACAGGAGGCTACAGGGAACAGAAGGCAACAGGTAGCACGTGCTCTGATGGAATCTCCCACAGGGGGGATATCTCATGGGCCGCAGGCTGAGGCCTGTTTCCAGTTCCTGCAGTTAGTTAGTTCTCTATTGCCAGTTCTGCACTGTAATGCTTTTGCCTGGGAGGGAGTGTGCCACTGTACATGCAGGTGTAAGAGGGGCTCAGACCCTCTTTGTGGCACAGAGAGGTGGTTTGGATCCCCCTCAAGGGCAGAGGTCAGCATCTCATCTCCATGTCCCTGACATGACCAACTTCTGTCTCTTGGCTGGACTCTGCCTCTCACGTGTGTCTAGGTGGGGGTGAAGGCCTTGCTGAGCTCCTACCTCTGTGCCTGTTGCTTTTTGCCTCCGTTCTCCCCAGCTGTTGCTGATGCTGGAAGGGCTGGTGGCAGAGAGGAGTCGTTTGAATGAAGCTCTGCAAGCAGAAAGGCAGCTGTACAGCAGTCTGGTGAAGTTCCACACTCACCCAAACAGGTAGGGGGCCCTCGGGCTGCTCTTGTGCTGTCACTGCCCGTGTGGTCCTGCGAGGTGTTGGAGCTGCACTCCCTCCAGAGGACTTGTTCAACGGGAAAAGTTGAAGCACTAGCATGTCCGTGAGCCTGTGTGTGCTGCAGAAGGGCTGACCCGGTGTGAACAGGGAACTATTCGGTGGGCTGCTGCTGGGGAGTGGCTGATTTAAAGGCAGCATCCTTCCCATGGCAGAGGAGATCACATGAGGCAGGCGAGACAGCAGGAGTTAATCACACCCCAGAGCTCTAATGCTCCTTTCAGATTCTCTCTTCTCTCCCCTTGATTTCTTCCTGCTCCTTTGGCCTAGTCTCCTGACATCTGAGAGGCTGCACATCCCTTTGTTAAATCATTGATCTGAAAATTGCTGGGGGCTTCTAGTGGTTTGTCCAGGTCATTCCCCTCCATAACAGCGTAACTGACGTTGCTACCCTCCACCATGCAAACCCTGTGCCTTCCAAGGTGGTGGTGGGGAGCTGAGCAGTTTGCGGGGCTGAAGGAGCCATGTGCACATGGAGTTTCTCTTGGTACCTGGGTCAATGGTGATAACTAGCGATGGCCAGGAAGCCACCGTCCCTGCCCTGCTTCCCAGAGGATTGGGAGTGAGTCTGGGGGAACTGCTCTGTGGGTGTAGGAGTCTGTGCCTGACCCATGTGGGAGGGAGGTGCTGGGGCCTAGCGCCTGCAGCTGTTTCTGGTAAAAGTTAGAAGAGAAGCAGAAGAGGCCGACGCTGGATCTACCTTTGGAGCACTGATGAGCAGTGCTCTGAGTAAGTGTTGGCTCACGTCTAACCACCACTGCTCTGCATCCTTGCTGATGTGGACATTCTGTGAAGCCTGTCTAACCCTCTTCCCTTTCTGTATGACATGTCTAATTAGCCCTGAGAGAGGCCAGACTCTGCAGGCTGAGCTGGAGAGGGCCCAGGCACTCCGTGGACGACTGGAAGAGGCTCTTGGCAGAAGCATGGAGCATTTGCGCAGGCTGGAGACCCTAGGCGCCTTTGGAGGTGGGGAACAGCAGAGTGTGAGAGTCCTACCCCAGCATGCCTTCTGAGCTCTGGCCTTCACCCTGCCACCTGCCCTGGATGGAAACTGGTCACTAACAGAGCAAGCCTGGCTGACTGACTCTGGGAGGGTTGACTTGTTACTAATGATACGATAGGAGTGGTGCATTTAGAGCTGCCCTGGAAATGGCGATCTATGCAACCCACGTGTGTCTCGTCTATGTACTTGTTTCTGGCCCTTCAGGGGAGGTTATGAAATGTATTTGCACATTTGAGTCATTCCATTTTAGTTGATCCTCCTCCATCTTTCTCCTACTCCTCCCTTCGTTCCTCTCCCCATGGGCCAAATAAAGATTCCCTCCCTATGAAAGCGATTTTAAATGTTTTGTGCTATCTCACAAATGCATGGGTTTTTTTTTTTTGTTTTTTCCCCCTAATCTTTCCCAGTCAGTTAAGTGCTGCTCATAGGACCACGGCTACCTCTGCAACCGCATGGCAGAGTAAAGAGAAAGCAAGTGTCTGGGAGAAGCACGTTCTCCCTTGCAGACAGAGCTGGGCCCTTTGACAAGGACAGTGGCAGCCAGAGAGGAGGGAAATGGTTGTTTTGTCACCGATTACCTGGCCAACCAGGGCCTTTTTTGGTAGTTGCTATATCACTGATATCGTCTCTTGGGCTAACAAAGAAATGACCCGTTTTAGGCTACAGTCAGATCCAGCTCATGTGGAACCCTTGATTGGAATCTTTTCCGTTTCTGTGGTTGAGACAGTCTCTCTGCCAGCCTTGAAACGTGACTCATTCCTCCTGGGCTAAGCTTTGCTCCGTGGGTTGTAATGGTCCGCAAGCTCCTCTGTGCAGCAAAAGGAAAGAGTTCCCAGCCCTCAAGACAAAAGGGCTGAGGGGGGGTTGGGGTGATAAAGCCCAGTCTGACCTGACAGGGCATGTTCCTATCAGGGTGGCATGGGACATGATGCCTCCGCTCCATGTTCTCAGCTTGTGCGGTCCCTCCAGTCCACTGCTTTGAAAACTTTAGGTCAAGCTGTAGGACCCCTTTGGGCTCATGCGGCTCTGTGCTGTTTTGCAAGTGGGTATGAGTGGAGTGTTTATTCCAGGGTCTCCGTTTCTCTTTCATAAAGGTATTCCTACTGCTCTAAACCAGGAGAGCCAAATCAGCAGGCATTTCCCACACCAGCTTTTCAGTGGTCATCTCTTATGAGTGGCAGAGGGGAAATCTACCACTTCTTATGTTCTCTGTGAGCAGGGGTAGGATGAGATCCAGTACATCACTTAGTCACCCGCTTTCCCTCTCTTACACGTTTATATGGACCATCTTCTCAACAGTGAGCAATAACAGCCAGGGCTGAGGAGCTGCAGTTCCCTTCAGTGTCCTTGTTCCCTGCACCCTGCCTCATTCATGTAGACGGGATAGAGCAGCTCTCATGCTTCTGTCAGGAGGAGATCAAACCATTCATGTGTCTTAACCCTCTTCCCTACTTCGTCATTTCCACCTTTGAGTCTAGGCAGGGATGGAAAAGCCCTGGTTAAGTGTGTCCGGGCCATCTGCCACTGGCCAATTCAGGACTTTTCCAATGCGTGTTTACTGCTGCTTGAATGTGCTGATAGATAGCTATTCCATTGCTACTCTGGGGGCTGCTTTCGCAGCCTAATACATTTCATTACCAAGAAAGTTTATCTTAATATTTAATCTAGATTTTCCCTTTCTTAATTTCATCCCATCAGTCCTAGATATATCTGTGTATCATGCTGTCTCCTCTCTCTCTCTCTCTCTCTCTGTGCTGTTTACACCCTGCAGATGTTACTGTTGTGTTCCCCCTTAGCCATCTCAGACAGATTTAGGTCTTTTAATCTTTCCTTATCAATCCAGTACCCTGCTAACTCTGTCACCCCTCTCTGAACTGACTCTCTCCACTTTGTCGGTATCTGGTAATGTGCCCAGGAACAGAATGAAGTTGAATCAGCATGGCCTAGTGGACAGGTGCTGTGATGATGATTTTACATATGCAGCCCTGAGCTGTGTCTGCATTGTTTTCTTTTTCCAGTTTTGTCACGCTGCAGCCTTGTGTCTGATTTGCTTCTTTCAGCATCCTGGCCTCCTAGCGCAACCTGGAGCTGGGGTTTGGACCATTTCCCCCAGATGTATGAGTTTAGTTCTTTCCTAGCTCTATGTAAAGGATTTTTTTACAAACCCTTTTAGCATAGTTATCCTCATAACTCCCTGGGAGATCAGGCACTACTGTTAGCCCCCTTCTACAGCTAGGGAACTGACAAAGATTAAGTGACTTGCCCAAGGTCATGCAGGAAGTCTGTTGCAGAGCAGGGGACTGAACTAGGGTTCTCTCAGTCCTGGGCTAGTCCCCTAACCACTAGGTCGTCAATTCTCTGAACCGTGTATTTTCTGCCTGGAGTATGTCTCCCTCCTGCCCCTCCCACATTTTAGTTTCATCTGAATTTCATTCCGGTGCTGCCTGTGCCCCCCTTCCCAGCATAAATAAAGATAGGCTGTAGCTAAGCCTACCCATTGCACCCTCTGTCCAGCACTGCTATTGTGTGGGTTAGCATAATCTGTCATTAACCTTTCTGGATGGCCCTTCTGACCACTTTCTATCCACATACTAGTATTTATACCAAAGCTGACTTCAGTTCTAAGAGTATGATGATGTGAGAGAGTATTGCATGCTTTATAAAGTCCAAATATAGCGTGTCTGCTACATCCCTTCAGCCACTGAGCCTAGTGAAAAAAGCACTCGGCTTTGTGTGGCAAAATCTTGATGTACCAATGCACGGTTCCTGCTTGCTCATGATTCTGATAGCTGAGAGATGTGTAGTGGTTTCCCCCATCCTCTATTATTTTACTCTCGGGGTACAGAAGGAGAATGGCCAGATCCCTTTTCTTTCCTTGGGGGAACATGGTGGAAAATTTGTTTTTCTCCAATCTTCTGATCCTTCCCCATTTTTTGGATCAAAAATTGAATTTCCAGCAGCCAACAGTGATCTCCTGAGGGCAGGGGGGAGCAGAGTATGCAGGCCCTGATTCTTGTGCCAGTCCTGGTTCCCTGGTTATCCCAGAAGCCATTGCAAAGGTAGACGGTGGAGTCTAAACATTCGTCTGTAGCTGCAAATAAACAGTTTGTCCATTGACTAGCTCACCCACAGGCCCAGAGAAGCCATCTCCTTGTTAAAAGGTGCTCTCTCCAGAGTCTGTCTGTGTTACCTGTAGCCACCCCTATCAGTACATACTGCTCTTAAAGTCTCTTGTGCCAGCCAGAATGGGGGTACCATGCTTCACACTCAGGCAGCATTTACACTTGCTACACTGGTGCAAGGCAATGGGAATTAGGTCCAGAGATGGCAAAGATGGTGAGATAATAGATTCCAAGGCCACAAGGGACCAAATATGTGACCTAACAGTTACCTGGTAAGTTATTTTTAGCCCATCCACTGCCACTCTCCCTCTGGAGCCTCTCTGGAGTTCTTCCCTGTGACGTAGCGTCAGCGCTTTGTCCAGGCCAGTGTAAATACCAGCAGCGATGGGACTGCTGTCCCAGGAAGTCTGTTCCATGGTCTAAGGACAGATCTCCCTGGCAGAGCTGTCTTCCTGATTGTTTCAATTCTCCTTTTTAAAAAACTGTTGCTTCTCCTCCGGCCTGGATAATTCCCCTCTCCGCAGGGTTTTTGCACCCTTTAGGTGTTGGTAGACTTCTACCAAGTTACCCCTTTTTTTGTCATCTAAAGAAGCAGTGCATATTGGGCTCTTCTGGTACAAAGAATCCTTTACAGCAGGCTCAGGCCCCATTATTCTGGGCATCAGGCAGCCCCAGCTGCAGAGATGTCTCCAGCGCCCTGCTCAGCTGCATTGCTTGTCTCCTTGCTCCAGTTCTCTCCTATGATTGCCTGTTAATGACTCACCACTTTCTGTCAAACACAATAGGCTAGTTTCATGCACACCAGGGTCCCATACCTCCCTGCTCTGCACATGCAGCTCCCAATCCCATTGGGTTTTCCTTTCCAGCCCCATCGCACGCTCATCGCTGGCTTGCTGTCCTGTCACATCTTTGTGTTCCTATTGCCATAATCTCCCACTAGATACTTTTCTCCCTTCCAGCTGTCTTTGTTTTTCATTTCTCAGATCTGATTCCCCTTGAGTTATTTCCTGACAATGTTTTTAACCTCAGAAGGGACCTCTTGAGTGATTTCTGTTTCTTCTGGAGCGTAGGCCACATCCCTCCTAGTTGCTGTCATTTGGGGCGGGGGTCTGTCACAGCTCTGTTTGCTCTTCCCTAGTCATTCATGGATGTGCTAAATAAGAGCAGACAGAGTCCCAACCAAGGAGCACTTCACTGGAGTATGGGTGGGTCTCAGTGCGTGTGTCAGAGAGAGTGAATTTGAAGGATATTCTGAGACAAGCATTGGTGTCCACCCATCTGTTCCCAGCCTCCCCCCCCCCCCCCCCAAAAGCAGGGTTGCAACTCAATGAGGTTCAGACTAAGGCCGTGGCAATATTCGGTATGAAGTGTCTTTTTATGCTAATGCTGGAAGCTTAAAACTTCAACTGAGTCAGCTGAAATACTTGGCTTGGTAAAAGAAGGTGAGTGGTGTTAGTATTTCATGCCATTGGGTGACCCTGACTCCCGGCTGTGTGAGAGAGCTAGGTTAGGCTGCTGGAGAGGATGAGCTGTGCTATATAAAAAGCAGCCATACATGGTATGGAAAGATTGCTCCATACTGGAGATGACCAAGGTCTATTGCTTTAAAAATCCCAGGGGCCAGAACATAAGAACGGCCATACTGCATCAGACCAAAGATCCATCTAGCCCATTATCCTGTCTTCCAACAGTGGCCAATGTTAGGTGCCTCAGAGGGAATGAACAGAGCAGGTAATCATCAAGTGATCCGTTCCCTGTCGCCTATTTCCAGTTTCTAGCAAACAGAGGCTAGGGACACCATCCCTGCCCATCCTGGCTAATAGCCATTGATGGACCTATCCTCCATTAACTTACCTAGTTCTTTTTTGAACCCTTTTATAGTCTTGGCCTTTACAACATTCTCTGGCAAGGAGTTTCACAGGTTGACTGTGTTGTGTGAAAAAATACTTCCTTTTGTTTGTGTTTAAACCTGCTGCCTATTAATTTCAGAAGGACACAACTGGTGCACTGCAGGTTTCCCAGATGTGGTGGCAACAAGGGGCCAGCTTGGCTGGTGTGCCTCCATGCAGCCCCATTGCCCTCAGGGGAGCTGCGTTGATGTGCACTAGCTAAAACTGCTCTAAGGGTCCAAATATGTTAAGAGATGAGGGAAATCACAAAACTGGGCCTGCTCCTGCTGCCTTTGACATGGATGGGAGCAGAACAAGCCTTGTGCTACTACCGCTCTCAGTCCTCTTCTGTTAGGTGCTACAAGTGCAATCTCAGCTGGGCAAGGTTTTGCAAAGCAATTTGGTACCCTGTCTGCCTGCTTTTTAGACCCCCATATTTGTGCCTGCCTGGACAGGTGGTGAGCTCTGTGGGGAGGCTAGCTAAGACACTGTAATAGAGGTGCAGAGAGTTTGCAGAAGCACAGGAAAACCAGTAAAATCTACGGGCCTGACTCATGGGTGCTGTGGAGGTGCCGAAGGCTCATAAAGCTGGTTTAATTGGCTACCTGGGCATTCCCCTCTGTGCAGGAGGAAAACCCAATGTGCAGAGAACCCATGTAGCAGCTCACTCAGGTGCCCTCTTGCAGCCCCCCTCCCCTGTGACATGCTAAAGTGGGTGTGACCAAAGCAGCGCATTCCTCCAGCTATTCCTGGCTACTGAGTGGCCCCTGGAGGATGTGGACAGTGGGGAGCAGGTTAGGAGAGGCTTGAGGTTGCTCTAAGAGTGGGGCCAAGCTAGCATCTTGCTAGTCCCAGCAGCAGGATACTGCCCCTTTGCTCTTTGCCAGAAACAGCTGTCCTAGTGGTAGGAAGCCAGCAGGCTGCCTGGGTGCGGGACCCCACGTTCCCAAGGGTCGTGGAAATGGGGAAAGCATCGCAATTAAGTGGATTTATTGGCATGACTCTTCAGACAATGATAGTGAAAATCATCCCAGTGCGGCCTTGCCAAAGACTGAAGCCACAAAAGGGGAAGCTTGAGTGCAGTAAATCGTCAGGGCTGACTGGTATTGGCTGAGGGTCAGAAGGGAATGATGTGTGAAGATAAGAATATTCACTGTGGGGCTTGATCCTGAAATGCGCTGAGCTGGGGAGAGCTCTCACCTTTTTCTAAGGCCCAGGATCCAGGGAGACTACACTGAGGGCCTTGTATGCTCCCCACCTGCTTGGGGTCCCGGAGGAAATTACTGGGGAGACCCTGGTAATGCAGCTGATTCAGAGGCTCTTTCTCTCAGGTTTGGCTACAGGAGGGCCCTGAGGAGGATCAGGCTCCCTGAGTGCGGCTGGGCAGGAGAGCAAACATAGGGACACTGCAGAAGGGGAACCTGGCAGAGTGCAAATGATGCTTGTCCCCGTGCAGGAGAGTGCAAGGAATAGGACGTCCGCCCCCCCCCCCCACACACACACACGCCCCAGCTTTGCAAAGGGCTGCTCCAGGATGTGAAGTTCAGAGATGCTGGGTGGGGCTTGTTCACGGCTTGCAGAAGGGCAGAGCAATGCCAGGCTAGCCAAAAGAGGGCTTTGCTAATACACTAGGGGAGCAAATAAATTAGAGTAAGTATTGAGAAGGGGAAGGAAAATGTTGGAGCTAGGAAACTGCTTTTTAAAATCTCACTATGTAAACTTGTTTGGCCCATTAGGCAGTAAAGGAAACCCTTCTGATAATTAGTGATCGCTGCAGAGCAGAGAGGGAATGCTTTGCAGAATATGCCAGTGAGTCCAAGTCACCTGCAACCTAGACTAACAGGGAAATTAACGAGTTTACTGAATCACGGCTAACTGTTTGAACAAGCATGGGGAAAAGCCAGTGTGGATCCAATCTTCAAGTCAGGAAAAGGAGAGCAGCCCTGCTAATTACCAGCTGGTAAGTTCAACTTCTTTCCATAGCAAAATGTTGGACCAGATATTAAGAGAAAAAAGATCTATAGAGATGGAAGGGATATTGAAACCAAGAGCAATAAGCAGCAGGGGGGATTTTAAGCAATGAATCCTCGGAATGCCGGTATAGCGCTTTGTTTAGAGACGTCCGATACCCCAGGTAGACTGCAGCAGGCTGTACTTATATGGTATGAGAGGGAGAGAGAGAGTTCTCACTGCTCAAAGAAACTGCAGTAGAGTCCTGCTGGTAACAACTATGTCTAAACTGTAGTAGCTGGCATGAGTCGGACCCTAGCACAGAGAGAACCAAAAGGTAGAAACGGCAGCACGTGGGGCTGGGAGGTGGTTCTTAGTAGGGTGCTGCAGGGATCAGTGTTAGGGCTGGTTTTATGAATGAGCTGGACTAGCAGGAAATGACCCTGAAATTTGCAGTGATACTGTACTGGCAGGCCGTGTGAAAATCAGCTGCTGTTAGAATGGCACACAGGCCATTTTAAACAAAGACTTGATCTGGAAAATGCAACTCTAATGCATCTTGGGCAAACTAAGTCCCGCTTATTTCATGGGAGTGAGCCATGGGGAAAGTGTAATGCCAAAAAAAGAGTGGGGGACTTGAGTGGGCAGACAGACAGGTTTGTATCTGACATGGCTGGAAAGCACCAGTGAGAATAGGCACTGTCTATATGACTGTGATGGAACAGAGAGGAGATGGTCCCTCACTGCTCCACTGAAACAGCAGCAGGAATCCTGGGACAGATTTAGGGCCCTGGTTGCTACAGCTCCTGTGTGCCACTCCAGTGGGACATGGGGGTCTGAAGGCAAGTCGGAGGGGAAGCCCCCAGGGGCTTCCCCCAGTGCAGGGCCAGCTATGGACCTTTGCTCTCCCCTCTCATCCCCCAGCCTAGGGGTATGTGAGGAGCAAGAAGGGATGTGGTGGTCAGAATGCTCTGAGCTCAGGCAGGTTTGATCTGCACAGCAGCCCACAGCTAGCTGAGAGAGACTGCATAAATCGGAGCTGTGGGGAGACAGATTAAACTCACTGGCACCCACATGTACCTTCCTGGGTGTCTGTCCTGCTGTGTATGGATCCCTCCAAACAAGTATATAGGCAAGTTAGTGCAGAGGGCAGCAGATCTGAATCAAGTGCCTTAGCATGGAAGGATAAAAATAGCACTGAATGTTTTGTAATAAAACCTCTCTCTACCATTTCTAAATATAGGCTGTCTGTGAAATATTTGGTCTATCCAGAATACATGGCAAGTCCATCCTCAACTGGACAGTGCTCAGCACTGGCTGCTGGAGCCCTGATTCAAACGAGCCATCTGAATTTTCCCTAAATAATCCCTAAATCTGCCTGCCAGAAACTGAGACTAGATGACTGGGGATGGATCACTCAGTAAATTGTCCTGTTCTGTTCACTCCCTCAATATCGGAAGACAGGATACTAGGCTAGATGCACCTCTGGTCTGAGCCACTACGGTTGTTCTTATGTTTGCCTTGAAGTCTGAAAAGTGTATTTTACTTACTCTTATATGGAAAAGCTCCCTCTGGGGCTTGCCCACATTAAAACATGAGGGGAGAGGATAGCCCAATGCCAAGACCAATGGTGCAATCTTGATGCTGTTGAAGTCAGTTTTGAGTTCAACAGAGTCAGGATTTATCCATCAGTATGGAGAATGGCTGCTGCAGAAAGTTCTGGGCATGTGAAAACCGGGAGCTCTGTGGAAACTTTTGCAACTGTAACTCTAGCGGGAGCAAAGGAGTGCAAACCATTGAAATAGACTGATTGGAAAAGGCAGCAGAGCACTGAGTTGGGGGATTCAGAGTTCGCTAATAACACTAGAAGGCAGAAGGGGAAGTGCCTGGCAAGGCATGTTAATGAAATAGACTGGATTTTTCAGCTCTATTGATGGTCTCTGAATTGATGGGATCCTCTGAGGATAGGAATGGAGAAGCTGTCAGAGGTGGCTCCAGAGGGCACCTGGCCAGTGTACAGTGAACTAGGATACATGAGTACCTTGGAACAGGGACAGAACTGGGCTCAGCTTTGATAGACTTTTAAGAAAAAGAAATGGTGCCCGTCCCAAGACAGGTTGCAAAGACGGCTGGGTGGGGAGAAAATGGAGGCTTGGAAAAGACTCGATTGAGATACTGAACATCGTGAAGGGAAATTTAGAAGCTCGACTGGTCCCTCTGCTCATTCTGCCTCACATAGCAGGAAAAACCCCTGGTTCTTGCGTAAATGGTGTTAAATTCGGAGCAAAGAAAAGCTCTGTTCACACAGTTTCTGAATTCACTGCCTGTATGTCAGAGTCTAGAATCTGTGAGTTTATGGACAAGGAGCTAAAATAAATGTAATCAAATCTTATGCTTCAGGGCATCAATTTAGCTTCTGCCATGGCCAGGCAGCAGTTCTCACCATGTGTGGCACTGACAATTAGCCAGGTGCTTTGTGAGAGGAGTTGTCTTCCCCTGAAATCCCCAGTGTTGCTTTAATGACAGAGGGTGGATCCCAGACTTGGCAGCCCACTGGCCAGCTCTGGTCCAGTGGGAGTTGGAAGGACTGGAGAGCGCTTGGCATCCCATGGTCAGCAGAGGTAACTGTCCCACCCTGCTCCAGCCATTGGGGGTGGCTCTGCCCTGCTGCCCACCAGGCCACTCCCGATAGCCGCAGTGCTTCGCCCAGGTCGCAGGGTCTCCTGTCCGATTAACATATTCCCTAACTAGGCTCAGATAAAGCCCTGGGCCCTCCTTGTGGGACAGACAAGGGTGTCTCCCTCAGTACCCTCTGTGGTGCGGGGCTGTACACTGCCCTGTGTCTGACCTCCTGGTTCTGGGGCTGGAAGTGGCTGCTGCCCCGTCCTTACAATCCATAGAAGAATCTGGGGCCACCTCCCGCACCCATGCTGAGAGCCAGGGCGGGCAGTGGGGCAGAGGGAGTCAGAGCCTGGAGACTACCCTGTGTGTTCGCCCTTGGTCCAGCTATTGGGTGCAACCCCCTGAGAAGCTGGGGACTCTGCTGGGTGGGCTAGGAAGGGCAGGTGGGTCTCCAGCCAACCTTGGAGCAGCTGCACCGCCCTTTCCAAAAGCAAAGACCCCGGGAGTGAGCCCTGGTGAATGAGAGCCTCCGATACAAGAAACCGGGGCTCCCCACCTTGTAACTTGAGAAACAGCCAGGGACTGGGGGAGGCTGAGGACCCTGACCCCCTCGCAGTGATACCCCATGAGAGGCTGGGGTTGCCATGACCCTGGGATAGGCCAGAGGCAGCCTGGCTCTGGCTGAGTCAATAGGACTAAAGCAGAGCAACCATACCACGCTCTGCTGCCAGCACCCTGCTCTGCCAGCCTGTGGAGGGAGGAGAGCCCTGTCAGCCGCATGGCAAGGACAGCACTCCCCTCCAGCGCTCTGCCCTCACTGCTGTTGGTGCTAAACGTGGGCGATCCAGCCTGGGGCGATGGACGGCCTGCAGCACTGATGCTCAGATGGCTGGGTATGTGCTGGGGTGATTCACTCTGCCCTGGAACCTCTCTCTTTGCTGCTGAAAGTGGAGCAGGCAGAGCCAGGTCCACGGCACGTGGGAGTCGGTGTTGATCTGTCAAAGGCAGTGGAGTGGTGTTGATTTGCACCGGTTGAGGATCAGGCGCAGCGCTGCTGTTTCCTGTGGCTGACGCCAAACCTCCCTGAGATGTTCACTCCCAGGAATGGCCTGTTGCTGGGCTCCTTGCTGCCCTGGGACCAGCCGGTGACCTGTCAGTTCCTGGCTTTTCCCTTCCTGTCCTGATGGGTCTTGCCAAGCTCTAGGCAGCCGGTGTCAGGAACCACAGTTGACAGGCAGAGCAGAGTCTGGCGGAGCCTTGGTGGTTGTGAGGCTTGGTGCTCTTGGGCAGAAGAGTGCCTGGAGGCTGAGAGAAGCCCTTGGCTGTGCGGTAAGCTGTCTGGGGTGAGGGCACCAGGGAGCAGAGGGCTTGTAACACTATTATTATCCTCTATTAGTACTGCAGTAGCGCCTGATAGCTCCAGTCCTGACCCAGAGGGTTATTGAAAAGCTCATTCGGTTGGGGTCCCATTGGGTCCCACCTTCATCACTTCTCCTCTCCCTTTTGGACCAGAGCCCTCTTGGCCGATCACTGTGCCTGCAGTTTTATTCTGCTTGTCATTGCACTGTAATGAGGGCATGCAGTGTCCCTGGGTCCGCAGCACCGCAGCGTGAGCTACACTGGAGTCCTTGCCTGTCTAGCACCCTCCCCAGGGCCTTGGGAGCAGTGTTCCCTCTAATTTTTCCCACCCATGTGTGGAATGAATTTTGTGATGTGCACCAGTGTGGAGGTGATGTGTGACACATAACAAAATTCATGTGGTGGGGCCGAGGAGTTCCAAGTGTGGGAGGGGGCTCAGGGCTAGGGCAGAGGGTTGGGATTCAGGGGTGTGAGGGCTCCAGCTAGGGGTGCGGGCTCTGGGGTGGGGCCCGGAGTGAGGGACTCAGAGCTGAGGCAGAGGGTTGCGGTACAGGGCTGTGAGGACTCCGGCTGGGGGTATGGGCTCTAGGGTGGGGCCGGGGGTGAGGGACTCAGGGCTGGAGTAGAGGGTTGTATTCAGGGGTTGAGGGCTGCAGCTGGGGGTGCAGGCTCTGGGGTGGGGCTGGGGATGAGGAGTTTGGGGTGCACCTGGGCTGGGGGGGGAAAGTTGCCTCTTCCCACCATGGCAGCTCTGGGACTGGGGCTGCAGGATATGTGCCCCTCCCTTGGCCCCTGGAGGTCCGGCTGGGGTTAGGTTCAGAGTGGGGTGCCCCAGCCGCGGCAGGTCTGGGCCGGGACTGGGTTTGGGAAGGGTGCCCTGTGACAGGTCTGGGCTGGGCCGCTGCGGCTGAATCTGGGCACAGCCACCCAGGTTCACACCGCACTGCCCCAGCTACAGTTGGGTCCGGGCCACGAAACACCACCCTGGCCATGGCTGGATCCGGGCTGCGCCACCCCAGCCACATTTGGACCAGGGTAGGGCCACCCCAGCTGTGGCAGGTCCAGGCTGTGGCATAGTTGGGGCTGGAGTGCCACCCCAGCCATGGCAGGTTGGGGGTCGGGCTGGGTTTGGGCCCAGGGAAGGGCGCCCCTCCCCCAGCCACGGCGGGTCCCTGGGAGGGTTCCCTGAGCACCTGTATGGTGCTAAATAGGCTGCTGTGTGGCAGCACGGCCATGCAGCTTACAGGGAACTTAGCTTGGGAGCTGCGTGCCTTCCCTCTCAGGCTCCCTGGAGCGAGGAGAGGCCATCCAGGCATGGGTGGAACTGCAGGGAGCTGGGAGGGAATGGGCCTCATGCATGGCATTGTGTGGGGGCGGGGTGTGGGGGGGAATGCATGTCGGTCTTGTTTGCTGGGAAAGGGCAGGAATGCGCACAGGGCATCTCCTGCAGAAGGGCCCGTGGTCCTGAGTCTCTGGGAAGCCGGGAATTGGGCCTAGCTTGCCGGTGGCTGGCTGTGTCAGAGGGCACCATGGGGTGCAGATTGCTGGGGTGGGTATTTTCCTGGGCGGGGCTGGGTCAGCCTCACATACTGCTGCTCCAGGCCCAGAGGCGGTTCGGGGAGTGCAGGTAGACTTCCCTGCAGCATCCCCACAGGGACAGGCCTCCAGAGCCATATGGGGGTGCCTGGCGCAGGGAGGGAGTGGGGCCATGTCCCAGGGTGGGAGCAAGTGGCCTGGCTCAGTCCTTTGTTTCTAGCCACTGTGGGGTCTTGGCGGCATTCTCCACACTGGGTGCCTGCAGAGTGGCTGGGCTAGTGGGAACGCCGATGAGGTTGGAAGAGCCTGGGTTGTCCTCACTCTGAGTGCTTCACAGCCTGGTGTCTCTGCTAGGTCAGCCTGGACGGGAGTACGCCGGGGACGTCAGTGCTGAAGGTATCAAGGGGGAGGCGCCGCCCAGACCCGCAAGCCAGCAGGTGAGTCCAAGAGATGCGCCGCTTTGCTGAGGTGCTGCCAGAGCTCGGCCAGAGTGGGGTGGCCAGGGGAGCTCCTGGAAGGACCCAGGGCAGATCATCTTGGAGCTGTGCAGCTGACCTGAGACTTGCTCATTGCTAAACAGCTGGGAGTCAGGTTGTCTGCTTTGATCAGCTGAGAACCAGGGCCTGGTGAAGAAATCCAGCAGGAACCAAAGGCCTTTGGGTGCAGCTTGCAGGGTCAGTGCTTTAAAGGCCTCCCTGGGCACCGTCCAGCCCTGCCCCAGGCAGCTCAGTGACACATAAACCCTTCACAATAACCTCTCCTATGGCACCATGCTTCCCCTCCAGACCAGCCAAGGGCTTCCTGAGAAGAGCCCGGTGGCCAAGGCAGTGCAACCCGATCTCCTCACCCTGGCTCCCCTGGAGAGGGAGAGCAGCCTGCAGGCAGAGCTCCTCCGCGTCAGAGCCAAGAACCAGCAGCTCCTGGAGCAGAAGGCGAAGGTGGTAGGGGAGCTGTGGGAACTGAAGACTCTGATGGAGGAAGCTGGTTTTTCATCTCTCTCTCCCATCAGGTAGGACAGGCCGATGCAATTTGGGCATGAGAGCCTGGGGTCACGAGAGCATGTGAGGGCATCAGGCTGCAGAGCAAGGAGGGAGTAAGAGCAAGACTCTGTGTTACCCTCACACTTTAGGGCACTTCACCGTTACCCTTCTGTGGGCTCAAGGCATAACCTAGCTAATTTTGGCACCCCCACCCTTACCCATTTCCTAGGGCTCCCGGCAAAAGGCACCTGCCTATAACCATTTCCTAGAGCTCAGGGCCTAATCTTCTGTGGGTTTGTGCGGCCTGTTGCCAGTGAAAGAGCCTTACACAGGAATAGCCTTAACCTCTATTTATTAACAGTCACCAAAACAGAATGCACATGCTAAGCATACAATGCTCACCACTCCCAATAAGGCAGACAAACTTTTCCTGGTGGCCAGTCAGGATCAGGTCATCCGGGGACTCCTACACCCTGCCAATCACACTGTGCAGAAGCTGGAGTGTGGCAGCTCTGATCTTGGGCTGTGTCTTGGGGTTAGGTTCGAGAGAACTTCTGTTTGGACCCCAGTTTATATAGTTACATTTGAGTCCTGCTTAGCTCTGCCTTAACCAATCATTTTAAACTGAAGTCCCACAGAACAGTGTTTTCCACCCATCCTAGCCCATTACAAAACAGTTCTTTACCCAATCAGACCCCACCACCTTAGTTGATTTAAATTTTGTAAAATTAGTTATGCAACAGACAGAAACAATCAAAGAACCAGATAGGGAACCTACAGATAAACAATAGAGAAGTGGGGACTGTAAAGTCAAACAATAAAGAAAATAGAGATTTCACAATCACAGCTGTTGATAAGTGATTCCTTGCCAGGTAGAATGCATCAAACAAAGTTTTCTTAAGATCTGTTTCTTCGTCTGGCGATGGTTGGTACTATTAGGATAGGAGCCTCCTTAACAGCCCTTCACATTGTTTTTATGTAATTTAGATAGAATGTGAGGATGTGACTCTCTGCTTCCTAGCTCATGGCTGCTGCTCTCCTAATGTGGCTGCTGCTGCTTACTGTAGAAGAAGGCCTCAGACCTTACAATCCTCCCCTTAATGACACTTTTACCAAAGCCATCATTACTATTACAGGAGTCCAGCACTCAGACCTGTTGAGCTTGATCTTGCCTCCTGGGTATAATTAACAAGGGCCTTATTTGACTTTGTATGCCAGCTTCCTGTATTCTCTGAACAGTTCTCTTCATCCAGCAAGCCAAAGCTATTATGCTCACTATTCAAGCCAACTGGATTCCAATGATCACCACGATGGGGTGAACCACTATATTTAGCATACCAGTTGCAGTAGGCAACCACCCTAACAGTGTTTCCCAGCAAGAGTGGTCTCCTGCATCTACAATAGTTTTCAGCTCCTGGATGACTTTTGTATTATCATGCGGTACTTCAATACATATTTGCTTTCCTGTCTGCACAACATGTTGTAGATGTGAATATAACACAGGATGGGCCAACCATTTCCTTATCATGGTCTTATTCATGGCTATATGAACCTCAATTCTAAGGTTACAGGTGTTACATTGTGATACAACTGTGGTTTAAACTTTAAGTAGTTTACAGTCCACAAGGAAACATAGTATTCAGAATCACAACTTACAATTTTTGTAATAGTGCAAAAACATCTATTAACTAAATAAGTCATAAAATACAATTCCTTATACTATACGACTACCGTTGCACAGTGATTCCTAACACAAACACATCCCCTTCCTGCATATATAACACTGACTTTTGTTCAATGAATATATCAAATGTACATCTTTGTGTCCCTTTTGGTTTGAGCATAAAAACATTGATCTCTTTTTTGTAAATTTTGATCCTCACGCACACATCCCAAATTTTCATGGGCCACACACTGAAACATGTCAATGGTTTTCCATTGTTGATGTTCTTTATATGCCCAGGAATGATGATCAGCGGAATACATAACCAAATTTTTTTGCTAGCGGGATTCTTAGGGGTACAACTGGATATATATCAGTAGTTAGACAGGGGTGTTCTTTTACTACATATGCTCATAGAACCATTTGGTCTTTATTCAGTGTAAAGTTTACCAATTTGCACCATGCCATTAATTGTCTTTCCCATCCTGTAACATTTTTCTAACAACAACTTTATTTCCAAAAGCAAATTTCCTTGCTTGCCTTCCTGAATCATTTGGACAACCAATTGCTGACTTATTCCTTGGGCCTGTGTACAGGCTAATGCTAAGGACACATTTTCTTGAATTGTTCCTGTCAAGGCTGGTTCCCCACTCCGGCACTTCGAGTGCAGAAGGTGAGGGCCCTGACGCACTCTAAAAATTAATACTGGCCACTCCAGGCTTGTATTAAACCCCAAGGTTACAGCTTTTCTCTGACCTTGGATTGGTAGATGCTGCCACCACCCAAGTGCAAAACCCATGCCGCCCAGAGGATTCAGAGGGCCTGGGCCAAAGCAATTTCAGGGGGCCCCTTCCATAAAAAAAAGTTAGTTTTTGCCACCCCAAGCCGCGAAGGAAAAAAAAAGAAAAACCCAAGTCGTGCCGCCGAAGAAAGAAGAGGACAGGAGGACCCGCCGCCGCATTGCCGCAGAAGGCTGAAGCGGAGTGATTGAGCTGCCGCCGAAGTGCCGCTGCTGAGGAAGAGTGGTACTGAAAGACCGGCCGCCGAATTGTCGCCGAAATTGCCCCCACCCTGTCTGCGGGGCCCAGGGCCTGGGGCAAATTGCCCCACTTGCCCCCCCCCATATGGGCGGGCCTGGGGCAAATTGCCCCACTTGCCCCCCCCATATGGGCGGGCCTGGCAAAACCCCTTTGAGAACTCAGGAAGGCGCACTTGGGAATTCCTTTTTGTGGGGTACCCTCGAGTCCTTTCACCCTCACTCCAGGGAAGAGCTGGGGAAGAAGAAGGAAAAAAAAAGGAAATAAGCTGTTGCCACCAGCTAATTAAACAACATGTGCACAGACCTCTTAAGACACAAAAATCCAATCCTGTTCTTAAAAAAGGTAAATTTTATTAATAAAAAAAAGAAGAATATACATTTGGGAATTTAGGCTTTTGCTAGATTTAAAAAAAAAAAACAACTCCAAGGATTAAGCATCAAGAATCGCTTTCTTGAGGTCCAGCTTAAAGGTTACAAGCAAAACAAAAGCACCTGGGGTTAGCACAGAGGAATCCACAAGCCATAAAGAAATAAAAGGGAGAAACCTAACTGTGTCTTCCTAGACCAGGGGTGGGCAAACTTTTTGGCCCTACGGCCACATTGGGTACAGAAATTGTATGGAGGGCCAGGTAGGGAAGGCCCCCGCCCCCATCCCAGCCCCCCAGAACTCCCACCCCCATCCAACCCCCCCTGCTCCCTACCCCTGACTGTCCCCTGAGACTCCTACATCCTATCCAAACACCCCTGCTCTCTGCCCCTTGACCATCCCCCCCCGGGACCCCTCCATCCAATCTCCCCTGCTCCCTACCCCCTGACTGCCCCTCTGGGGCCCCCTGCCTCATGTTACCTGTGGGGTAGGGGAAAGGGGGGCTCAGTCCTCTCCCAGTGCATTTCCCCTGCTCGTTTGGCTGCTCTCCCTGGCAGTCAGGCAGGGCTCGCTCCCTGTCTCGGCTTGGCTGCTGGGGACAGGGGCCAAGCATGCTGGAGGTGGAGGCAGGCCCTGGTTTGCTCTGCCCCTGGCCCTGGCAGCAGGGCCCAGGCCCCTTGACCTCCCCCCTGGAACTCTCCCTGACCTCGCTGCCCTGGAGTACGAGGTCTGGCTCCGCTATAGCCCTGCCGCCCAGCTGGAGCTGCAGCCATGCTGCCCAGGTGCTGGAGAAACTATGATTACAAGGGAGGGAAGGAAGCAGAGGGGAGGGGCCAGGGCTAGCCTCCACCCCGCTCATCATGCTGCCTGGGGGCCAGAGGGAAGGGTCCTGTGGGCTGGTTGTGGCCGGCAGGCCATAGTTTGCCCCCTCCTCTGTCCTAGACATTTCCTGATCCATTTACATATCTGGGGTTTTAGATTAATAGTTTCTAGGTATGATACTGATGATTTTTCATACCTGGCCCAAGCTTCTCACAGCATAATTGCTCCCTGTCTGCCTCTCTGGGAGAACAACCATAGACAGAAAAAGGGGAGTCTTGTTTCAATTTTAAAAAGTTCTAGACTTCCCATCGGCTCTTCTGCCCAGGTGCCCACTCACTTCCTTTTACCTATGCATCGCAGTGAGACTTTTTAACCCTTTACAGGTAGAGCAATTAGAGAACAGCTACAAAGAGGGATTTACAGCTGCTGGCTGGGTGTTAATAAAAGGGAGCTCCCCCCACTTCATTTATCACAGTTCCCATAGCCTCTGCTAAAAGTAATAAATCCTTTTTACCTTGCTGTTGCCATACTGGCCGTATTTTAGAAAATAATTGTTGCCCCATTCCTAATTTTGATAAGGATGCACTGATGGGATTTCCATTGTTTGCCAATACCTCTAGGTTAGTAGCATCCCGTATTCCAACTCCTAATCCAGTTCCACCCAAAGCAGTTTCCAATACACCCCTTAGGAGCCTTTTCTTTAGGCTTGCTACCCCTCCTGGCTGCCAAGCATATCCAATAACCTTCAGGAAAAGGAGTACTTGTGGCACCTTAGAGACTAACCAATTTATTTGAGCATAAGCTTTCGTGAGCTACAGCTCCTTTTCTTTTTGCAGACTAACACGGCTGTTACTCTGAAACCAATAACCTTCAGTAGTTCACACTGAGGTAGTAGTAGGGCAGCTATACTTTCACTGGGCCTTTACTGTACTGCCCCTTGTACTAGTCAGGGAAGATGTTATAATGCCCTCTTCTTGTCCAGTATGGCCACAGTTATCCTGTGCTTACACTGGCGTGGTGTGTTCTGGTTCAGTGAAATAAGCCAAGTGAAATAAGCTACACAGCTCCTTATCCTTGGATAACTGCACCCGTGTTAGAGGGGTTTCACTGCTTTAACTAGGGGATGTCTGTGATGATGTGACGCAGAAGGGAGGGGGGAGTGTTGACCTGGGAACGTGCCCTGGGGATGGGAGACCTGAGAGCCTGTAACCTGAGCCGGGAGGGGGAGGTAACACCTCTGCCCAGGAATGTGAACAGAGGCTGCAGAAGGGAGCCTGCTGGGGGGGTTTAGTTTTCAGTTTGGGGCTGGGTGGAGGAACGCAGGGAACCCCAGGGCTCGGGTCTAAGCTCCCTGTCCCCCAGAAGGACTTGACTGAGGGGTCCTGGTTGTACCCACAAGCTCTGTTTTGGACTGTGTTCCTGTTGTCCTTGGATAACTGCGCCCATGTTAGAGGGGTTTCACTGCTTTAACTAGGGGATGTCTACACTGCAATTAGACACCCCAGGCTGGCCCATGCCAGCTGATGCAGGTGAAGGGGCTGGGGCGAAGGGGCTATTTAATTGCAGTGTAGACATTTGGACTTGGGCTGGAGCCTGGGCTCTAGGACCCAGCGAGGTGGGAAGGTCTAGGAGCTTGGACTGCAGCCTGAGCCTGTACACCACAATTAAACTGCCCCTTAGCCTGAATCAGCGGGCACGGGCCAGCCATGGGTGTCTGACTGCAGTGTAGACATCCCCTATGTCAGCGAAACCTCCCCCTTCCCTGACTTAGCTATGGGCTAAAGCTTTCCAAACATGGCATGGCCTAAATCACAGAACTGCAGAGGGCATTCTGGGTCACAGAACCTACAGGGGCCTGGCAGAGCATGTCCCGGGTCACAGAAACCCCCAGGGACTTGGCAGACTTGCAATGTCCAGCTGACAGCCGTAGAGCCCTGGCCAGCTGGGGAGAGAGGTGGGGATGAATCACAATTAAATGGGAGGATCTGTGGGCAGGGGAGACACAGGGTGCTGGCAGGGCAATATGGGCTGAGGCCCAGGGCAGTGGCTGCAGAGAAGAGGGCGATGTGGACGTCTGCACAGCGCATCTCTCTTCCGGTGCCTGCGGGCCTGGGCCATAGTTTGCACTACAGCCTCCTGATCCTGAAGAAGTTTCCAGAGGGCGTGGGCCTCTCTCCTGGCTCCAGCCCGGTGGTGCTCCACCTCTCGCTGCCAGTGGAGAAAGGAAGTGGTTCCATGCACTGCGCCACCCCTCTGTGTGGCAACCTCGCTCTCCTGCCTAGCACGTCCCCGTGGCAAAAGGCATGTGGGGGCAGAGGTGGGCTGGGGCTGGGAGGGGCTGGGGCTGGTCTGCACCCAAGAGCCAGCTGTGCTGCTGGGAGGAGGGTGGGGCCCTCAGTGGAGTGCGGAGGGGCCAGAGTCTGTGCCTGGGGGGCATCCTGGGGAGGGATTCCAGCTGCTCCCTGTCGGGCACCATGTGGCTCCCCTTCATTAATATCTGTATTGTGCTAGCACCTAGGAGCTCAGTGGTGGCCCAGGTCCCCATGGTTCTGGCACTGTCCAGACACAGACAGAGTCAGTGTCTGCCCCTTGGAGCGGCCAAGCTACATATCAGACAGGAGACACGAGCTGGACACAGACTGGGGAGAACCAGGAGCCAGTGAGACAAAACTGGGCAGTGGGCTCCGCTCATCACTGGCCTGGCTAGTTGGCTCTTTGCAGGGGTCACGGCAGTGCGGATCCTGAAGGGAGGGTTCGAAAGCAGCTGGGGGGGGGGGGGGGGGGGATTTTGCAGGTGGTCGGGGGGAAGCATCTCCCAGGCGAGGGGCAGCACAGATGTAACACGTGGGCGATGGCGGCTGGCGCCCTGGGCACAGCAGAGCTGGGAGGCGATGGTTTGCTGCTGACTGGGATGATGGGGTGGCTGGGGAGAGGCTGCGAAAAGGAGGACCATGGTTTGTGTGTGATGGAGACGGGGGAACCAATGGAGAGATGCGAAGAGAATGGGGATATGGTCGGGTGCCAGGCCAGGCAACGATCATTGCAGGGGCATTGGGAATGGCCAGGAGTCCTGCCAGCCACTTGGCCTGGCGTGCAGCTGCCCAGTGCCCCTCCCAACGCAGCATGGAGGGCAATCAATGGTCTGGAGAGAACAGGGCAAGAGGAACTCTCCAGCCCTCTCTGGGCTGGGGGATCTGTGGGGAGGAGACGTGGGGAGCTGCTCTGGGATTGGGTCATTTCAGGCTCCCCATGCTGACGGTAGCCCCTGTGTCCCCTGCAGGAAAGCCCTGCTGAGTCTGTGCCTGGAGACCGCAGAGCTGAAGGAGCGGCTGGGGGAAGCCCCGTTGTCAGAGGGTTGGGAGGAGGAGGCGGAGACCAGGGAGGCCCTGCACACCCAGAGCAAGAAGCTGCAGAGTTCAGAGACAGTCGTCACCCTCCTCAAGGACCAGCTGGTGCCGAACTGCCTGGAGGGCAAGAGCAAGTTTCCGCCCCAGCTCATCACCGGCATGGCCACGGAGATCGACCAGCTCCGGGCAGAGATGGGGGTGGCACCTGGGAAGCGCCCAGCCCTGGAGGGGCAGCTCCAGGAGGACCCAGCAAAGAGGCCCTGCCCTGGGTCCCAGGTGGTGGAATTGGGACCACCCCAAGCTCACAGGGGCACAAGCCAGGTAACTCCCTTGGCTTAAGGGGCTGGGAGTGGGAGAGGGTTCAGCCCTCAGCAAGGAGCCTCACCCAATTCAGCAGGGGGCAGCCTTCTCTGGTTCCCTGTTGGCTTCCCATGCCACGAGAGGGATGGAGCCAGCCCTGGGTGCCCCTGAACTAGAAGCCATTGCAGTAAAAGGGAACCTCATGCCACCTTCCCTGGCCAGCTGGGCTGGGGGAAAGGGAGGGCAATACGAGCACCTGGGGCAGCCCAGGCTCCTTCCCAGTGATCAGAATGACGCAGCAGAGCTGCCTTCACTCCCCCTGGCTTGCAGAGCTCAAACCTGCCACAGAGCCTGCTCCCCGTCTGCATCTGCCAGGGCAGCCGGCTTTTCAGGAGAGGCTGCCCACGTGGGCCATCTCTCTGCCCTGTCCCCTCTGTCTGTCTGCTGCCTCTGTGCCCTGTCCTCAGTCTGTGTGTTTGTCTGCCTCCTCTGTGCCCTCTCCCCTGTCCGTGTGTCTGTCTGCTGCCTCTGTGCCCTGTCCCCTGTCTGTCTGTGCACTCTGTTCTTCTGTCTCATTGCCAGTGACTCTGCCCCCAGCTTTGGCTCCGGACCCCAAGCTCTCACCGGGCGGGTGAGGGGAGGCAATGGGTCCTGGGTGCCTGTACTGTGTTTGGGGCTGCCCCCCACCCCATTGCAGCCTGAGGGAATGGGTGGGGCAGGAAGGCGATGGAGGGAAAGGCCAGGGGTTAGTTAGGTGACTCACACACTCATTGTTCCAGCTGCATCAGCGGAGGGGGCTGGCCAGCGGCTGTGTCACTGCTTCCTTCCTTCCCAGCAGATGGAGGGCAGCCCTGCGGGCAGCTGGCAACGGTTGGTGGAGCCCGGGGTAGGGCCGTCGGGGCAGCTGGTTGAGTGCCGGCAGCGCAACCAGGAGCTGCAGGACAAGCTGGCCGTGTCAGAGGCCACAGTGCGGGCCCAGGCGGAGCAGCTGGAGCAGTACAGGACCCTGCTCAGTGAGTCGGTCTCACGCCAGGTGCTGGCGGGTGGGGGAGGGGGAGAGCTGCACTGGGGTCCCCTCTCCCTCTGCATCGGGGACAGTCAGGGTCCTGTCCTTCCTGCATCCCAGGGAGCTGGGCTGAGGCCAGGCGGGCGAGAAAATCCAGAACCACAGACAAAGTCTGGAACGGAGCTGTGTGGAGCGGCAGTCGCCTGTACTGGGGCCAAGGGAGAACAAGTGGGGCCCTTGGTCTGTGGGACTCCACTACAGTTATCTATCCCTGGGCTGGGGCCCTGCTATGCTGGGCGCTGCACAAACACCGAACAGACGCAGCCCCTGCCCCAGGTAGGAGGCAGCGTGTTCCCAGCAGGCAGCAGAGCCCCTATGGGGTCCTAGGCCCACTGGACTCACGCCAGAGGCCAAGGCTGCCATGTTGGCTCTTTGCCCCAGCAGGCGAGCCCTCGGTGCAGCAGGACAACAAGCAGGTGCAGGTGGACCTCCAGGATCTGGGCTACGAGACGTGTGGGAGGAGTGAAAATGAGGCCGACCGGGAGGAGACCCCCAGCCCTGGTAAGGAGCAAGTGGGGAGGGGGCAGGGCTGGGGGGAGATGGCAGCCTTTGGGCCCAGTCCCTGGAGCTCTGCCCCCGGTGTCGTCCCGTGCCCAGCAGCCCACCGGCACAGGCACCCTCACCACTTGGTTACCGGCAGTTTGTTTTAAAACAAGCTGCTCATCTTGTGGGACCTACAGAAAATCTCTCTGGTGCTCTGCAGTGGCAGTGATGTTACCCAGCCCTAAGCCCAGTGCTGCCCGGGGCTCCCTGGTGCCAGGCAGTCCCTCCGCCGGAGGCCTGTGTGTGGCTCTCCTGCTCTCACAAATCCCTCTGGCCCATCTCTCCATGGGGCTTAAACCCCCAGCAGCAGGGGCTGGGCACCCTGAGACCTCAGGCCTTCCTTTCCCTCCCCAGAGTGCGAGGAACCGGATGTGTTCAGCAAGGCCGGCCTGATGGAGGAGCTGAGCCGGCTGGGGCCACGGGAGGGCCTGTGCTGGGGCCAGTCGGAAGACGTTGCTGTTCTGCAACAGCATGTGCGGGAGCTCAAGGTGCAGCTGCAGAACTCAAACAAGGCACTCCAGAGGCTGCAGCACCGCGCCCGCTCCTTCTCCAGCACCAGTGACTGCGCCTCGGGTGCCGAGCAGCTCCGCAAGCTGGTGCCCAGCGCCACCGACGAGGACGAGGGCTGGCAGTCTGATGGCGTTGGGGCCGTCTGCCCCCCTGCGCTCCAGGCCAGCAGAGATCTCAAATGGCTCGTCCACAGGGTGTCCCTGTTGGAGGCCCAGCTGCCTGGGCCCCGGGCAGGAGGGGTGCTGCCTGAGGAGCTGCGCTCTGCCATCTGGCCAGGGTAGGGAGTAGATAGACTCCAGAGCAGGTGGAGGGGGACAGGCCTGCCGGGCCAGACCCTCAGCTGCAGGGAGCTGGCCATGGCTTCCAGGAAGTGATGCTGAGTTACAGCAGCTGAGACTTTGGCCATGTGGGCCATGCACCCAGGGCAGGTGTCAGTTAACTCTGGCATCCTCCCCTCCAGCAGGCAGCGGGTGAAAGGCCCAGAAAGGGGAGGCACAACCTGGCACAGACTCAGCATGGCTAGAACCATTGGGGCGGTGAGAGCATCTCCGGGCGATGGGCTCTGCTCTCCACAGCCATGCCCAGAGCGAGTGCCCTCGGGCAGCCGCTGAGGGATCCTTCAGAACCTGCACCCCCGCCCGGGCCTGTGTCTCAGGGTTAGGGACCTCAGGGCCTGGCCCTTTGCCAGCAGGAGGCTGAGTGTCAGGGCGGGCAGGGCACTGTTCTCGGCCTTGCTTTGCCTGCCTTTGCTGCACAGGCCAGAGGCTGTGGAGACTTCAGCTGTCTGGAGATGAGGCCGGCGCCTCTTCTGACAGCTTGCTTGCCCTGAGGAGAGACGGTCTGAGAGCAGCCAAGCTGGGGTGCCGTCCCTCCCCCCGCCCTCTCTGCCCAGCTAACTTCCCCCTCTGGCTGGCTAACTCTCCTGCCCTCTCCCCTGGCAGGAAATATGACTCGCTGATCCAGGCCCAAGCACGGGAGCTCTCTCACCTGCGCCAGAAGATGCGGGAGGGGCGCAGCGTGTGCCACCTGCTCTCCCAGCACCTCAGGGACACCGTCAAATCCTTCGAGGAGCTTCTCCGAGGCACCGACATCGACTACTACATGGGCCAGAGCTTTCGGGAGCACTTGGCCCAAGGTGGCCAGCTGGCCGAGAGGCTGAGCAGCAAGCTGAGCAGCAGTGCGTGGCTGAGTAGCATGCCGATTTGGGGGCACCACTAGCTGGCGGAACTCACTGCCACTAGATCTCATTTGAGGCCAGGAGCTTAGGAGGATTCCCCAAAGGATGAATGTTTATATGGAGAGAGAACAGCCGCAGCTACAGGGCTAATCTTAATACTACATGAGAGGGGACATGGGCCTGCCTACCTTGGGGAATGACCGGGGTTGGAAGGAAAGTCCCTCAAGGGCCTGTTATCCCATAATTGCCCACTGCAGCAACTAGTGTGTCCCATGGTCAGAGACTGCGCTAGCCCCATCTGCCCTCCTCCGGCAATTGCTGTCTTCATGGTTGGCCGACAACAGCATTTCCCTGCATGTGCCAGGGAAGGTCCCTTTGTATCTCTCCAGCGCCCCACCCATGTCAGGGTGTTGCTGGGCAGAGCCGGAGGGTGAGGCCTGAGATGCTGAGAGTTGGCTGCGGGCCAGGGTCCCACAGATGGGGGGTTACCCCCTGGCATGGGGAGCGCTGCCCTGGTCCAGTGTAGCTGCATGGCCACTCCTCCGAGGATGGCTGGCCTGGAGCGCAGGGGGCAGAAGGCCCCAACACCGTCAGACTGCCAGCCCTTGTCCTCGTCGGTGGTGCTGGGCGGAGTGGGGCATGGCCTCTCGGTGACGGGGGCGTGATCTCTCGGTGTCACAGAGGGAGGGTGCTGTGCTCTGGCATGGGGGCCCAAGGGGAGCTGGTGCTGTGCCGCCCTCCACCCCTGACAAGAACCCTCTGGCTTTGCTTTCAGGGAATCGCTCTGACGTGGAGGATAAAACTGGACATGAATTCGTGGCGCTCAGGTAGCCACATGGGTGATTCCAGGGAGCCCTGGGATGTCTGCTCTGGCAGGGTGCCTGCCACACTGCATGGGGCTCAGGCTGCCTTGCAGAGCAAAGGGCACCGGCCTCTCCTTCGCTGACTGGCTGCTGGCAAAGGGGAGTCTGAGGGCCTCCCGGGGCTCTCCAGCTGTGCAGAGCTGCCCCTCCTCTACTAGCCCCGTAAGACTGAGCAGATAGGCCGGTGGAGCCCATTCCCAGCCCAAGGGAGACATTGGCTAGTGGCACGTACGCTAATACCTGCAAAGCTGTCTCCTTTGCGCCCCTATGTGCATGGGCCTGGCCATGCCCAGGACCCTGGGACAGGGCATCTGAAGACTTTCACTTCAGGGTGCGGGGGCCTCTAGTGAGGAACACCCTCATGAGAGCAGGAAGGGGCCCATGTGGGCGGATGGCCCAGATACTTGAGAGTGAGTGGGAAGCCGGGTGTGCTGAAGACAAGGCCATAAGACCCTGTAGAGAGAGGGGGCAGGGGAACGCACAGGCTCAGTGCGCTGTGCGAGGCCACCCCTACTATGGGACATGGGCACTGTGCGCACATGTAGATGCGGGGCTGACGTGTGCTCACTCCCAGGCTGAGCAAGGAGCTCCGGGAGAAGGAGAGGATGATTGAGACCCTTCAGGCCAAGCTCCAGGAGCGCTGCGAGACCCCATCCAGCAGCCGTGCCCTCTCTGAGTCACCCCGCTCCAACAGCAGCACCTCCTTCCTGTCTGACGGCCCAGAGGCCTGCTCCGCCGGGGATGCCACCAGCGAGTACAGCCAGCTCCAGGGGGATCGCAGCGAGCGGCCATCCCGGCGCCTCACAGGTAAAGTTGGGCGATTCTGTATCCCATGGACTGTGCCCAGGTAGGGGCTGACAGAATGGGGAGACTGCCCCGAGCCCTCTGTGCACTCTCAGGGCTGACCCAGGCATGCAACAGGAACTGGTCTCTAGTGTCCCGAGCCTGGTCCCTTCCCCACAGTGTCTCAGGGCTCACCTCCAGGCCACAGGCGATGAGTCTTTGATTCTGGCAGCCCCATGACGCTTCCATCCCAGCTAGTCCATCTGCCACTGGCTTCTGCAAAATAAAATAACACCCCGCAGCACACTAGCCCTTCCCCACCACGGCCAGTGGGTCACAAAGGATCCAGGCTTGTGCAGGGCCGCTGAGAGCAACGGGGGTACCTGGGGTACCCCACAGCTGCCTCCCAATTGGCTGGGCCTCTTGGCTAATGTCACAGCCACGCCCCACTGGGCACAGCTGAGCCCTCTTCACTCCTCCCCTGCACCCCCTGAGAGGGACTGATCCTGGGGAAGGAACTAGAACCCTTCCTGAGGCTGTATGTACGTAGCAAGAGCGCACGGGCATTGTCTTACTGCCAGCCCAAGGGAGCCACGTGCAGGTGTGTGGCCCTTGAAGGCTGATGGCACTTACTGGGGTTTTTCCCTCACTCTGCCCCAATCCCTGCATATCATTCTCTGGGTTATCTGTTACTTACGCTCTCAGATGTTCCCTCTAGGGGGGTTTCTGTGCTTCTGGGCAGGACTTAACAACACTTGGCTCAGGCCAGGTCTATGCTACAGACATTGTCGGTATAAATACATGGATTCTTCACGCCTCTGCGCAGCGTTGTGATACTGACCTTAGCCTCCCGTGTAGACAGCGCAGTGTCTCCCACCGACACAGCTACCGCCTCTTGGGGAGGTGGGTTAGCTATGCTGACGGGAGAGCGCGCTCTCCCGCGTAAGCACGACAGTGACACAGCTGCATCGCCTCACTCATAATGACCCTTCCAGCTCCTCCCTCTGAAGCATCTTAAGGTGCTGTCAGACGTCTGTGAATTCTTGGGATGCTGCCAGCTTGGAATCGAGGCTGTTTGAAGTTGTTCCCTGGCTGCCTCTGGCCCTGGAGTCCCCTGCCACTCAACCACGTTATCCTATAAAATACTGTTTTTCTCCCCTGGGTGGTTGTGTGAAGAGCTGCCCCCAAACACCAGGGAAGCTGGCTGGGAGGGAAGGGAGGTGGCACTTGTCTTCAGTGGCTTCTGGACCTGGTGATGATTAATTGACTGCCAATTAACACGAGGTACTTAACATCTTGGGGGAGCCACCAAACTTTGCAGGCTGGCTAGAGCTGTGGGAGGAACCCCTGTAGCCTTTACAAATGTGTTAAATAGCTTGAGTGAACTGATTACCAGTGCACTCCAGCTTTGAGAGCCCAGCCTGGCCTCCATCATGCAGCAGGACACAGAGTGGACAGAGAGCGGGACACAGAAAGCCTGGAGAGCTGGCTCTCTCCATGGTAGTTTTGTCTGGTTCTCAGAATTTCAGGGGTTACTGGTATCGCTAGGAGAGGGAGCACGCTGGACAGGCTGGGTTGTCGGCAGTTGCAAAGCCAGCAAAGGGGATGGAGGAGTTCCTGGGGCTTGTCTACGTGGCACGGCAAAGCAGGCCAGAGGGTTTGTGACTTTTAAAAGGTGTTGCACTCCGACTGCCCTGCCTAGACCCTGCTGGTGTGCTCCAAAAGGTACCTAGTGTGCCTTAAAGGGGCCTCTGGCTGCGTGCACTAGGCACCTTTTGGAGCACACCAGCAGGGGCTGTGCAGGGCAGCTAGAGGGCTTCACAAGCCACACCCCAATGGTGCACTTGGCTGGTGGCACCTAGATGGCCCATCCCCTGGGAGTAGCTGCTGGGACACTGATTACCCACAGCTGCCTCCCAATTGCCTGGGCCTCTTGACAGCCACGCCCCATTAGGCATAGCTGAGTCCTCTTCCCCCCTCCCCTGCGAAAGGCACTGTGCTCTGCGTACCAGTGGGGATGTCCAGGCTGCAGATGCGCGCAGCTGGCCCATGGGGCTCAGGCTGTGGGGCTGTAAAATGGAAACCCCGCAAGTGGGGAGGAATCTGGGGCCCACCCTACCCACACTCAGACATCTACACTGCAGTGTTAGAGGCCCGCAGCCTGAGTCGGTCAACAGGGGCCTGCTGTGGGGGGTTCGTAGCCGAAGCACCGGCCCTTTTCCATAGCCAGGCTTGGGGTGGGGGGAAGCCCTATAGATCAGAGATACACACCGCGGAGAGGTGTACTGCTGTGTGGTCTCCTTTTTGCATATTATGAAACTGAGGCACGGAGGGCCTGATTTGGACTTTAGTGTGACTCTAAAGTGGCTCTGCTGGAGCTAGGGGGCTTGCTGTAGGTTTACACCAGTGTAACTGGGATCAGGATCCGGCCCAGAGATTCCGAGCAGCCTGCCCAGTGTCACCAGGAAGCCGCTGCAGGATTCCACGCAGAACCTCTCTCGGCGCGGTGCCCAGGCTGTCCAATGTGCCCTGCTCCCTGTGGCCAGCAAGCGGGTGTCTATGAGGCAGGCTCTCGCCATGCGTGTGCATCTCCCATCTGTGCTGGGGTGCCGTAGGAATTCGGGGAAATACCCCACTTCCCCAGCCCATTCAGATTCGGGTCAGCAAGGGGCTGTTCTATGGAGAGTGCAGAGATGCCGGCTGGCTGGCCCGGGGGCTGTGTTATGTCCGGTCTCCTCCCTCTGCACCTGCTTTAGAGAGCTTGGGTCACGCGCTTCCTCCCCAGGGCGAGGGTCCCGTCAAGACGCTATGCCTGCCTTGGCTGCAGTGGCTATTGCCCCAGCCACCAGGGATGCAGCTGGGCGCTGGTGCGTGAGCCTGCACTGTGGCGTCGGCTCTCTGACATGACCCTTTCTCTTTCACCTGTGGGTCTCTAGACGTCACTCACCCTGCTGCTCTGGCATCCAGCCCATCCCCTGCCGCTGCACCCCACCAGGCTCCAGCAGAGTCCATCAGAGGCTTCCCCACCGGGCCATCTTCACAGCACCATCCCATGGACGGCAGCCAGACACGCACAGGTAAGGGCCACCCCAGGGCTTCAGCAGGGATAATGGCTTTGCGGGCGGGGTTAGCAGAGCTCAGAGGCCAGTCCTGGAGGGGCTGTCCCGAGGGGTGGAAGCTGCTCCCCTCCAACCACCTCTCGTTTACAGAGGGGTGAAAGCTGGCTCCACCATGGCTGGCTCCTTGGCATCGTTGGCCCACCATGAGTGGAGAATTTTAACTTGGTGGCATCTTACTGGGGGTTCCCCTGCTGCCGTGCCCTTCTCAGGGCTGGGGTGTAACAGCGCTGGAAGGCATGGAGGCAGGGAGCCAGGCTGTGGGAGTGTCTGTTGGTGAGAACGTGCCTTGCAGATGGTTGGGGGCACGGACAGAGTGGCCGGGGGCTGGTTACCCTGAGAGGTGATCATGGCTCTAGCCCAGTCTGGTTGTAACTGGCTCCCTGGCCAGGCTCTGCCTGGCGCAGGTGGCTCTTGTTGCCCCATTTGCTAGCAGGCTGCCGTCTGCAGCTGGAGCCCACGGCGGGAGCAGATACCAGCTGTGGTTTGCACCTTGGCTGGACAAGCAGGAGTTTGCGTCTGTGGGATTTCTGCGCGGCTGTTTGGAAGCAGGTTCCAACCCTGGATGGACTGGGCCTGGCCCATTGCTGGGGAAAAGCACTAGGGGATTGCTAGGTGGGTGCAGAGAGTGTGAGCGCTGCAGGGCTCTGTCAGAGCTGGCGTCCCTGCCAGGCCGCCCCATGCCAAGGTGTGAACCTGCGGGAGTGCTGATGGCAGTGTGGGACCGATGGGGGGACGTGTGATGAGGGACGGCTTCAGTTTAGCTTAGGGCCATGTTCCCTCTCGGGCAGGGGTCACAGCTGATTGGCCCCCGGGATAAGAGCTCCATTTCCTGCAGGGCAGCTGCTCGGATTTACCTGGGCACCAGGGCCAGCCCTGATGGCCGCAGGCGGTAGGGGCAGGGACAGCTGCTGGAGGTGCAGTGTGGCTGTCCCCTGGTTGTCATGGGGCTGAGGAGGCCATGGGAGATGCAGCATGGGGTTCATAGATTCATAGATATTTAGGTCAGAAGGGACCATTATGATCATCTAGTCTGACCTCCTGCATAATGCAGGCCACAGAATTTCACCCACCACTCCTACAAAAAAAACCTCACACCTGTGCTATTGAAGTCCTCAAATCGTAATTTAAAGACTTCAAGGAGCAGAGAATCCTCCAGCAAGTGACTCGTGCCCCATGCTACAGAGGAAGGCGAAAAACCTCCAGGGCCTCTTCCAATCTGCCCTGGAGGAAAATTCCTTCCCGACCCCAAATATGGCGATCAGCTAAACCCTGAGCATATGGGCAAGATTCATCAGCCAGATACTACAGAAAATTCTTTCCTGGGTAACTCGGATCTCACCCCATCTAATAGCCCATCACAGGCCATTGGGCCTATTTATGAATATTTAATTACCAAAACCATGTTATCCCATGTTATCCCATCATACCATCTCCTCCATAAACTTATCGAGTTTAATCTTAAAGCCAGATAGATCTTTTGCCCCGACTGCTTCCCTTGACTAAATTTCTAGACTAAATTTCCTAGTGGCCAGTTTATATCCATTTGTTCTTGTGTCCACATTGGTATTGAGCTTAAATAATTCCTCTCCCTCTCCGGTATTTATCCCTCTGATATATTTATACAGAGCAATCATATCTCCCCTCAACCTTCTTTTAGTTAGGCTAAACAAGCCAAGCTCCCTGAGTCTCCTTTCATAAGACAAGTTTTCCATTCCTTGGATCATCCTAGTAGCCCTTCTCTGTACCTATTCCAGTTTGAATTCATCCTTCTTAAACATGGGAGACCAGAACTGCACACAGTATTCCAGGTGAGGTCTCACCAGTGCCTTGTATAACGGTACTAAAACCACCTTATCCCTACTGGAAATACCTCGCCAGATGCATCCCAAGACCGCATTAGCTTTTTTCACAGCCATATCACATTGGCGGCTCATAGTCATCCTATGATCAACCAATACTCCAAGGTCCTTTTCCTCCTCCGTTACTTCTAATTGATGCGTCCCTAGCTTATAACTAAAATTCTTGTTATTAATTCCTAAATGCATGACCTTACACTTCTCACTATTAAATTTCATCCTATTACTATTACTCCAGTTTACAAGGTCATCCAGATCCTCCTGTAGGGTATCCCTGTCCTTCTCTAAATTGGCAATACCTCCCAGCTTTGTATCATCTGCAAACTTTATTAGCACACTCCCACTTTTTGTGGCAAGGTCAGTAATAAAAAGATTAAATAAGATTGGTCCCAAAACCAATCCTTGAGGAACTCCACTGGTAACCTCCCTCCAGCCTCACAGTTCACCTTTCAGTAGGACCCGTTGTAGTCTCCCCTTTAACCAATTCCTTATCCACCTTTCAATTTTCCTATTGATCCCCATCTTATCCAATTTAACTAATAATTCCCCATGTGGCACGGTATCAAATGCCTTACTAAAATCCAGGTAAATTAGATCCACTGCGTTTCCTTTGTCTAAAAAATGTTACTTTCTCAAAGAAGGAGATCAGGTTGGTTTGGCACGATCTACCTTTTGTAAAACCATGTTGTATTTTGTCCCATTTACCATTGACTTCAATGTCCTTAACTACCTTCTCCTTCAAAATTTTTTCCAAGACCTTGCATACTACAGATGTCAAACTAACAGGCCTATAATTATCCGGATCACTTTTTTTCCCTTCCTTAAAAATAGGAACTATGTTAGCAATTCTCCAATCATACGGTACAACCCCTGAGTTTACAGATTCATTAAAAATTCTTGCTAATGGGCTTGCAATTTCTTGTGCCAATTCCTTTAATGTTCTTGGATGAAGATTATCTGGGCCCCCCGATTTAGTCCCATTAAGCTGTTTGAGTTTTGCTTCTACCTCAGATATGGTAATATCTAAGTCCATATCCTCATTCCCCTTTGTCATGCTACCATTATCCCTAAGATCCTCTTTAGTCTTATTAAAGACTGAGGCAAAGTATTTGTTTAGATATTGGGCCATGCCTAGATTATCTTTGACCTCCACTCCATCCTCAGTGTTTAGCGGTCCCACTTCTTCTTTCTTTGTTTTCTTCTTATTTATGTGACTATAGAACCTTTTACTATTGGGTTTAATTCCCTTTGCAAGGTCCAACTCTACTTGACTTTTAGCCTGTCTCACTTTATCCCTACATGTTCTGACCTCAATAAGGTAGCTTTCCTTGCTGATCCCTCCCTTCTTCCACTCCCTATATGCTTTCTGCTTTTTCTTAATCACCTCTCTGAGATGCTTGCTCATCCAGCTTGGTCTCCAACTCCTGCCTATGATTTTTTTCCCCTTACTTGGGATGCAGGCTTCCGATAGCTTCTGCATCTTTGATTTAAAATAATCCCAGGCCTCCTCTACCTTTAGATCCATAAATTCTTCAGTCCAATCCACTTCCCTAACTAATTTCCTTAATTATTGAAAGTCAGCCCTTTTGAAATCAAAAACCCTAGCTGCAGATTTATTTTTATTAATCCTTCCATTCAGTTTGAACTGAATTAGCTCATGATCACTTGAGCCAAGATTATCCTCTACAACCATTTCTTCTATGAGGTCCTCACTACTCACCAAAACCAAATCTAAAGTGGCCTCCCCTGGTTGGGGTGGCGGGAGGGACTGAGATGGCCACGGGATGTATGGAGTGTTTTTGCCCTGTTGGGGGGCTGTGATGACCACGGGATGCACGGCATGGCCTCTCCCTGGTTGCCAGGATGGCCACAAGAAGCATGGTGCGGCCTCACCCCAGTTGTCAGGGGCCCGGTATGGCTGTGGAGTGAATGGCACGGTCTGGCCCCAGTTGTTGGGGGGCCAGTATGGCCCTGAGAGTTGAGGGGCCGGTATGGCCAGGAGGGCATGGCATGGCCTTGCCTCAGGTGTCAGGGGCCAGTACAGCCCTAGGAGGCACAGTGTGGCCAGCTCCAGTAGTTGGGGGGCCAGTCTGACTGCGGTGGACACGGTGTGTCCTAGCACCAGTTGTCAGGGGGCTGGAACAGCCCTGGTGGGCATGGTGCGGTCTGGCCCCAGTTGTCGGGGCACAGGTAGGGTCCTGGGGGGTGCGGTGTGGGCTGGCCTCAGTCATTGAGTGGCTAGTACGGCCCTGGTGGGAGCAGTGCGGCCTGGCCCCAGTTGTCGGGGGGCGATAAGGCCCTGGTGGGTGCAGTGCGGCCTGGCTAAGGTGACCAGGTGTCCGGTTTTTGACCGGAACACCCGGTCGAAAAGGGACCCTGGCATAGAGGAGGAGGTGGAAAAGAGGCGGGAGCAGGGCCTTGGGGAAGGGGGTGGAATCGGGGCAGGGCGGAGCAAAGGCAGGACCCCCCCACTCCTCCTACACATACTCCCCCAACCCTCTGCCGTGAGATGCTCAGGGCAGGGGGCTGGGAGCACCCCCAACCCCCTGCCCTGATCCTGCACCCCCTCACATCTCTGGCACCCTGCCCTCCCTGACTCCTGCACCCACCACACATACCCAGTCCCCCCACACCCCATGCCCTGACTCCTGCACACCCATCCCCACATCTCCACCTCCACCCTGAGCACCAAACGGGAGCTCCTACACCCCCCCCCCCCACATTCTCACCTACACCCCTCACATCAAATGGGAGCTGCCCCAGGTAAGTGCTCCACACCCCAACCTCCGGCCCCAACTTTGAGCCCCCTCCTGCATCCTAACTTCTGGCCAGACGAAGAAGAAAAGAATGAAAAACGGGGGCTGATGGGAAATGAGAAAATATTCTTTTTCTTGGCTGGGTCCCAAGGAGGGGCCCCCAAAATGAAGGTGAGCACAGGACCCCAATAACTCTAAATCCGCCACTGCCCTGGCAGCTCCGGTCAGCTCCGGCCAGGCCATTGAAAGTCCCATCAGCGGTGCTGCCTGGCTAAGGCAGGCTACTTCCTACCTGTTCTGACACCGCGCCGCACCCCGGAAGCGGCCAGCAGCAGATTTGGCTCCTAGGCTGGAGGCCATGGGGCTCTGTGCGCTGCCCCCACCCCGAGCACTGGCTCTGCACTCCGATTGGCTGGTTTCCGGCCAATGGGAGCTGGGGTGGGCGGTGCTTGTGGGTGAAAGCAGCGCACAGAGCTACCTACGCACCTCTGCCTAGGAGCCAGACTTGCTGCTGGCTGCTTCTGGGGTGCAGTACGGTCCATGGTGCCGGGACAGGCAGGAAGCCTGCCTTAGCCCCCCCCCCCGCTGACTGAGAGCTGCTGGAGGTAAGCCTGCGCCCCAACCTCGTGCCCCAATCCCCGGCCACACCCCAGAACCTGCACCCCCATCCCAGAGCCCTCACTCCCCTGCCCCAACTCCCTGCCCCAGCCCAGAGCCCTCTCCCGCACCCTGAACCCCTCATTTCTGGTCCCACCCCAGAGCCCACACCCCCGGTTAGAGCCCTCACCCCCTGCCCCAGCCCAGTGAAAGTGAGTGAGGGTGGGGGAGAGCGAGCCACCAAAGGAAGGGGAATATACTGAGCAGGCGAGGAAGGGGGAGGGGTCTTGGAGAAGGGGTGAGGTTAGGGAGTTCGGTTTTGTGCGATCAGAAAGTTGGCAATCCTAGGCCTGGCCCCAGTTGTCGGGGGGCCGGTACGGTCTGGGGGCCGCGGTGCAGCCTTGCCCCAGTTGTCGGGGGGCTGGTACGGTCCTTCAGGGTGCGGTGCGGCCTGGCCCCAGTTGTTGGGAGGCTGGTATGGTTGTGGGGGGTGCACTGCTGCCTCACCCAAGTGGCTGGATTTTCCAGGCAGCCCCAGTGCCAGCTGCACCCCTAGGCTGGCTAATCTCTCTCCCCATCTCTGCTCTCTCTCCCATCTCTAGGGTTGCATTTTGACTCCTTGTCCAAGCCACTGAGCGTCCCTCTGACGCCTGCCCCTGGGCCGTCCTCCTTCCTGCCTTTCGGCCCTCCTCCTCCCGCCCCCCCTGCTCTCCTGGGCTGCTGCGGGACGCCTGTCTTCTCCTTGGCCGAGGTGCAGCAGGAGCTGCACATGCTGCAGAAGCAGCTGGGAGAAAGTGAGCGCCTCTGGCTTGATTCTTCTGCCTCCCCCTGACATGTGGCTCTGCATGGCTTTCGCAGCCCCCCATGCCTGCTCTGTCTGTCTGTCCTGGGCACACGTTGTCCTCACCCAACCAGCTGCTCCTGCTGCAGCCCCATTCCCAGGGAGCCACCCAAGGGAGGAAGCAGGAGAGAGGCATCAGCTGGTCTGGGCCCACTGGCACCAGCAAGGCTGAGGTGGGAGGGGGCAGGTGTCTGGGGGGTGGGCACTGCAGAGGGGAGGAGACTGGAGAAATAGTCATTCCCAGCTCCAGGACAAGCAAGGGAGAAGCTGCTTATGCAGAGGGACTGGGGGAGCAGGGCTGGGAACTTGGAGGGGGAATCCCTCCTGCATACTGTGGAGATTGGGGGGGGGGATAGGAGCTGACAGGGGGACCTCCCCCCCCTTACAGATTCATAGTGCAGAGACTGGGTGGCGGGGATAGGACCTGAGAGAGGGACCTCCCCCCTTACAGATCCATAGTGCAGAGACTGGGGTTGAGGGGGGGATCCTCCAGCCCCATAGTGCATGGAGGAATCATGCATCTCCCCAATGTAGCTGGGCAGAGTGGGTTTCAGGCTAGGGAGCGGCAGGATGTGAGAAACCCTCCTGGAGATGCTAGAGCCCAGGGATGCCTGGTGTCTGCCAAGGAGCCCCAGCCCATGTGCCCAGCCTGGCTCTGGCAGGACTCGGCTCAGCAGCTGGCTCCTCTGCCGAGACAGCCAGTGGTGGGGCCAGCTGCTGCTGGCTGAGGTGGGGCGGCTGGCTAGGGTCACTAGGATCTGCGCTGAGACCCCCTGACTCATTTCACCTAACAGGCACTGCAGGGGCATATCCCAGCTGAGCCGGCCTGGATCGGACTGACCCTGGGTGTCTCCCTTTTCCCCAGTTCCTCCAAGCTGCCCAGCCCCATGCTGATGCCACCCCAACGCAGGCTGGCTCTTGGCTGGCTGGCTGGCTGGGAAGGCGCTGGGCTCCCTGCGTGCTCTTAGCTTGTTGGCCCGATACCCCATATCTCTTGCTGCTCGTCCCCAGCCCTCGCCGATGCATGGCAGCGTGTTGGCTCAGCTTGGTGCCTGCCAGTGCCCTGTGGGTCGGTGCCACGGCTTGCTCCAGCTTGCAGTGCTTTGCGGCATGCGTGTCACGAGGCATTGTATTTCACAGCGGGGATGTCGGCTGCCCCAACGGGTGTGACGTGGGCGCTGCTGTTGGATGCCAGTGGGCTGTACTGAGAACGGGGCCTAGCGGGCACAGCACTCCTACGGCTTCTGGGCTTCATGCAGGGGTGGCGTGCGGGCTCTCTGGCCTGGCTATGGAGCAGTGCAGAACGGACAGTAGCGATCGTCCCCTCTGGCCTTTGTATCTGTGAGTGTGCCCTGGTCTGCAGACAGGCCTCTGGGCAGAGGCACTGACCATCTGGGCTGCTGAGGTTGCCCCTCGGATTATGGCCAGTGGGCCAACAAAGAGCCTGCAAGAAGAGCAAATGTTTTGGGCTGCCAGGACGAGCCAGGGCCTGGGGCAAGTGGGGAAGGCGTCCCTGGGTGGCGCTCAGCAGAGCCACGAGTGGCTCCAAGCTGGGCATGTGCACTCGGGGTCTTCCTGTCCGGGCACTTCCTCTGGGCAGTCTCTCTGGGGTAGGTCCTGCCTTCATCCCTGGGGTGGCAACCAGCCCTGCCCTTCTGTGGGCTCCGGACCCACCTCTGTCCACATCTATCTAGGGGGACCTCTTGCCGCACCACCAGTCAAACCAGTGCCACTGGCCGGCGACTTTGGGGAAGCCAGCACCTCCCGCTGTCTCCACGTTCCCCATCTTGCCCCACAGTCTCGCCCGCTGCAGAGCTCCGCCCAGCTGGACAGGAAAGCAGGGGCTGCCTTCCCGGAGAACAACCCCCTCTGGGCCCGGCCTCACACGGGGGCCCTCTATGGGCACTTACCCTCCGGGTATCCGGCCAGCCACAAGCTGACTGGTAAGAGCCGTGCCGCGGGGATGGGAGGAACCATGGGCTGGGGGAGGGCAGAACTGTGCCTTCCTAGGGAGCACGGTCTGGTGGGTGTCCTGAGGGAGGCGTGAAAGGGGCCGTGTGCCTTCTGTCCTGTAGCAGCCCCAGCCTGTCTCTGTAACCAGCTTCCTTTACCCTCGTCCTGCTCCCTGGGCCGTGGGGGACAGGGGCCAGCCCACGCAGGGAGGTGGCCCTGGTGCTCAGGAACCATCGTGCCCTCCTGGCCTGCTCCCGACTGAGCCCTGGCATCCCACCCAGCTCTCTGTTCCACTGGCGGCTGCAGGTGCTGACTTGCTGGAAGGACACCTGGCGGAGATCCGCAGCCTGCGCCAGCGCCTGGAGGAGTCCATCTGCATCAACGATCGGCTGCGGGAGCAGCTGGAGAACCGCCTCGCCGCCACCGCCAAGGGCAATGGTACGGGACGGGACTTCAGGGTGCTCCGTTCCCCCAGGGTTGGCAGGGCACAGCACTCTGTGCCCAGAAGGTGTGGGGGCGTGACGGGGGGGTGGGGGAACCCAGCACCTCCTGTGCCCAGAGAGTGTGGGGGAGTGACCGGGGGGGGGAGAGGAACCCAGCACCCCCTGTGCCTTGTGGGTGTGGGGCAGGGATCTGGAGGGGGGAGAACCCAGAACCCCCCCTTGCCCAGAGAGTTTGGGGCAGGGATCCTGGGAGGGGAACCCATCAAACCCTATACCCAAAAATCACAGGGTGCGGATCTGGGTGGGGTACCTGGCAAGCCCAGTACCCAAAGGTTGTGGGGCTGGGAGGGGCTCAAGGGCGCTGTTGTCCGCTCAAGTCTCTAGAACGCAAACCCCCAGGTGGGCGGGCACACCTGCTTCCCTGGGAGGGAGGGATCTGGCTGGGGCTCAGCTCTCTGTACCCTGCTCTCTGCCCCCATTTCCCAGGGCCTGATCCTGGCGGGGGACCCCTCATGGGGCCGAGCTGTCTCTTCTCCACAGCTGCTCCGTCCTCTCTCCTCCTGCTCAGCGTGGGCGGGTGGGTGGCCAGCCTTGGGGTGGAGTGCCCAGGGCTTCCCAGAGGGCTGGCCATGGCCAGCCTCGGGACACAGCAGTGGGCAGTTGGTGCAGACCCTGGGAGAGGCCCAGGGGCTCCGGCAGAGAGCATTGGCAGCATTGCCCCGGATGTCACGGTTGCTCCTGTTCCAGGGTCTCCCACCAACATCTACATCCAGGGGCTGGAGCCTGCGTCCCCAGTGAGCAGCGAGACCCGAGCCCTGCGGGAGGAGAACCAGAGCCTGCAGCTCCAGCTCGCTCACCTCTCCAGAGGTAGGGGCAGGGGGTGGCCAGCTGCACACTGCCTGGCACGAGCCCCTCTGCAGGAGGTGCAGCCCAAGGACAGCTCGCTCAGTGCCAGCCCCGGCTCTAGATCTGGGCTCTCTCTATGTGTGGGGCAGACCCTGCTCCTGGGGGCCCAGAACCGCAGGAGGCCCCCAGACCCAGCTGGGCCTTGCTTCTTTGGTAGGGGCCTCCCTGATCCGCCCCCCCATCGGGGCCTGTTGGCGGCTGCGGCTCCTACAGCTTCTCGCTCTGCAGATGCAGATTGGAGAGCAGGCCTGATGCATGGGCAGGTGCCATCCCCTTGGGCACAGTCCTACCTCTGTGGGCATCAAGCGCCCTAGATGTGCTGCCATGTGGCACTGGGCCCTGCCTACTCCAGGCATGTGGCCCCTCCCCTCCCCGTTCACCACCTTGGCCGTTACTGTTGGGCTTTGCCCCCCAGCTGCCAGGTAATGCGGCTCTCCCCTTGTCACGGAGTCCCCAGGCGATGTTCTGGAACTGCTCCCTATGAAGCCAGTCAGGACTCTGGGGAAGTCTCCTTTCTGTGAGCAGACTGTCTTCAGGACACCCAGCTCACACAACTTCCACCTTCCTGGGTCTGGCCTTAAGGCATTCAGCATCCTCTGCCCCTCTGTGTGCTTCCCTCAGTGAGTCCGCTCAGGCGGGGCTTCTGGGGAAGCCAGAAGGTCCTGCACCCCAACTTCGCAGTCAGACGTGACTCTCAGCCAGCCAGTAAAACAGAAGGTTTATTAGACGACAGGAACACGGTCTAAAACAGAGCTTGTAGGTACAGAAAACAGGACCCCTCAGCCAGGTCCATTTTGGGGGGCAGTGAGTCAGACAACCACGTCTGCGCTTCACTCCATGTCCCCAGCCAGCCCCCAACTGAAAAACCCTCCAGCCCCTCCTCCCCTGGGTTTTGTCCCTTTCCCGGGCCAGGAGGTCACCTGATTCCTTTGTTCTCCAACCCTTTAGCTCTCGCCTTGCAGGGGGGAAGGGCCAGGCCATCAGTTGCCAGGAAACAGGGTGTCGGCCATTCTCTGTGTCCAGACCCCTGCACACACCTGCCCTCTAGGGCTCTGCAATGATCATACACCCTTACCCCACCCCCTAGATACTTAAGAACTGCATAGGGGAAACTGAGGCACCCCCAAACTATTCAGAGGAAACATTAAGAACAGTCCCGCTTCATCACACCCCTCCTCCCCCCTCCCTGGGTAACGGGAGTCTCTCCTCCCCACCCGGGGTGGCGGGTAATGGGGCTCTTCCCTCCCCTGGGGCGGTGGGTAACAGGGCTCTCCCCCCAGAGCTGGAGCGGCTGCATGAGGCCACGCGCTGTAGGCTGCAGGAGGCTGAGGCGGAGAACCGGACGCTGGCAGAGGAGCTGGCAGAGCAGCGACAGAGCAGCTGTCAGCTGCGGGAGGAGCGGCTGGCTCTCCAGGAGAACAACCGCAGGTGAGGTGATGGTGGGAGTGAAGCCCTGGGACCCATGGTCTCGGAGCCCTGAGGCGTGGCGCTGTAAGGGGTGTGGCCACGATCACACCGCGCGCAGGCTGGCCCCCTGGCCAGCTGAGCAGCACCCCGGGGGCACGGGGTCCCGGCCCACTGGGGATTGTCGTGGCACCATTGCTAAGGGCTGTGATGTCGCTGCTCCGCACTGTGACATCACGGGGGGGTCAGCAGGAGAGGGGCGTGTGTGTGTGGGGGGGCCATGTTGCTGTGCCTCTGGTGTGCGGCCGGGCTCCTCTGACCCCGGCTGTTCTGTCACTGCAGGCTGGCGCGCACGGTGCCATGCCTTCAGCAGCAGTGTGAGGAGAACCAGCGGCTCTGCCAGGCCCTCTGCGCCGAGCTGCGTGTCCACGAGACCCTCTCCGGCTCCTCCCAGGCCGCTCCCTCAGGTACGTGCCAGCCTGTCCTGCCCGGCCTGCTGCGCTGGGGCCAGCTCTGCCATTGTGCAGGAGGTCAGAGTAGATCATGGTGGTCCCTTCTGGCCTAAATATCTATCTATGAATCTCAAGTGCCCCAGCGCCCTGGTTCCGGAGGGCCCTGCTGTCCCCCTTGCTGCCCAGGCCCACCTCTGCACTGGGAAGCCCATCTGGAGCAGCTCAGTGCAGCCCTTGACTCCGGAGTGGGGGCAGCACCTCCTACTGGTTAGAGCACGGCCCCATGTCTCAGTGTGCTTGAATTGACCAACTGCTCTGCGGCACTGACGGCAGGGGGCACACACCCAGCCTTGCCCCAGCGGCAGGGCGGCATACCTGGTGGCACTGCAGGGCTGGCTTGTCTTGGGAATCCACGGGCCTGGCCATCATAGCAACCCCATGGATCGGTTTGTCCTGCCTGCTGTCCCCTTGTGGGAGGCACCATGGTTGGTGCTGGGGTGGGTGTCCTGGCTGCCCTCCTCAGGCTTCTGTGGGCTCTGTTGTGCTGCCAGCCAGCTGCCAGGCTCTGGGCAGGGACAGGGACATGGGATGGGGTCAGGCCATGGTGGGCGTAGCCAGCTCCATCCCTGTCCCCTGAGCTCCCTAGGGCCCCATGCTCTGTCCCCCATGGTGGTGAGGTCCCACCTGCCTACAGTGGGGAGCCCCCAGAGATGGTCCCTCAGGTGGGGAGCAGAATGCCCCGTACCAGGCGCAGGAGGTGCGGGGAGGGAAGCTGCTTCCTGCACTGCCTGGGCCTGAGCTCAGCTCCCCCTGGGGTTTCCCCCACACCACGCCTGCCACCCAGATCACCTGTGAGCCAGGGACTCCCCACCCTCCCCGTCCTACCTAGTCCAGGATCTGCCCTGCCCTCCCCACCCCTCCCTGATCCTGTCCAGGATCTGTGCCACCTCTCGCACCCCCACACAGTCCAGGATCTGCCCTGCCCCACCTGCTCCACTCCACACTGTCCAGATTCTGCCCCACCCCAACCCTGTCCACGATCTGCCCTGCCCTCCCCACTCCATGCTGTCCAGGATCTGCCCCGCCCTCCCCACTCCACGCTGTCCAGAAGCTGCCCTGGCAAACAGCCTCTGCGCCTACCAGACGTTACAGCAGCCACTGGCCTGTGGGTTGATGCCCAGACAGCTACAATGGATCTGAGGTCGAGTGCCCCGATAGCTGATGTCGCTCACCTGCTAGCTGGTGTAGGGGTCCCAGCACAGGCCCTACATTGGGGACCCTGCCAGGGCCAGGCTCATGGACCTACAGCTGATTTCCAGACCCGTGGGGTTTTGTGCTCCCCACCCCCGTGTGGTGTCGAGCACAAAGCTGAGGTTTCTGCCGGGAACTTTGTGGAATATGCGGGGGTGGGGGGGATGGCCATTAACACCTTGAACCCTTGAGGTGCAAGCCGGGACCTGCGGGGCAGAGCTCGGCTCCTTTGGGGGCCTGGCTGTGCATCTCCAGACCGCAGCGTGGTGGGATTTCTGTCCCCCGAACCCCACCGGTGGCTGGGCTGGGTTGGACTAGTGACCCCATCCCTGCCGTGTTTCTCACCACCCTGGCGGTCCTCAACCCCACGCTGATGTGGCCAGGCGCCAAGCACACTGAGCAGCCTTTTCGTGCCCCCAGCATATCGCCATGCTAAGCCGGGGCTGGTTGAGGGCTGCCCTTCACTACCCTTGGTGGCTAGGGATGAGAGGATCCATGGGGGTGCAGGTACAGTGGGGGGCAGCACGCCAGCATGCAGGGAGCGGAAGGCGCGGCTGGCGACAGAGCAGCTGTGTGTGTTGGCAGCTTGCAGCAGAGATGCGCATCGCAGACCACCTCTCAGCAGCGAGCTGGACGCCCTCCTGGCAGAGGTGCGAACTCTGCGCAGGCAGCTGCTGCGCGGCATCCAGGTGAACAGCGCCCTGAGGCAGCAGCTGGCACGGCAGCAGCCGGAGGGAAGCGCTGCCCCTCTGTGCGCTGCACACCAGGCTACACCCGACTGGCAGCCCTTGCAAGGTAAGAGAGGCTGCACCAGCCCCTCTGGACCCCGCTGGCCCCTCGGGTGCCCTGATGCCTGGCCGAAGTGCCATTAACCTGGTAAATGGCCCCTTTGTCATCTCGCCTTTGCAGACTCCAGCTCTTCTCCTCCAGTTCGGGATGTTGGCATGAGCTCCCCAGCTCCCCTCTCCCCGCCCGCCCTGCTTAGCGCTCCGGCCCTGCTCACCCACCAGATGAAAGGTAATGGATGCGCACCCTCGCCTGAGGAAGAGCGGGGCCACCGCTGTGGAGGGTCCTGGAGTGTGGGCGGCTTGGCCCGGGCCCCATGGGCAGTGAGGGCGGGACGCTTGGAGCGCTCCGGGGCTGGGAGCCCAAAGGAGAGAGTTGGTTGGTCACACTCAAGGTGTTAAGGCTGGGAGGGACCATCTTGTCCCACCTCCTGCATAGCATGAGCCGGAGACCCTCCCCCAGGGGTTCCTGCTTGAGCTAGCCCAGTGGTTTTCACCCTTTATGGACTCCTGAAATGTTTTGAATGGTGATGTGGACCTCTTTGGAAATCTTAGCCATAGTCTGTGGGTCCCAGGGGTCCACGGGACACAGGTTGAAACCCACTGAGCTACAGAGACCTTCCAGGCTTGAGGCAGAGACTCCTCAGGGAGCAGAGAGAGGCCAGCACCTCCTGAGGAGATGGCTCTGGGAGCCTTGGATTTGAAGAGCAAGCAGGGCCCATTTTGCAAGCGGCGTCCCAACCCCCTGTTCCCTGGATCTGAGTTTCACACTCCCCTTGTCATGAGGCCAAGGCATGAAAGTGTTTCTCTTTATCCCCTCCCCCGGGTGAACCCTGCATTGTGCCCATGTCTCACAGGGCATCTTGAGCTGTGCCCTGCTGCTGGGATGCCAGCAGGGAACCAGGAGAGTGCAAAGCCACAGCGGGCATCCCTCCTTCCCCACAGAGAGGCTGAATCTGCAGGTGGCAGGTTCTCGGTGGGAGCCATACAGCATGGCGTTCTGGTGGCCCATCGGAGCTGGGCGTGCGGCGGGATCCGAGCGGTGGGCTGAGCTCGGAGGAGGCTAGGAGAGCTGGCCCCGCGCCGCCTGGAGAAGTAGCGATGTGAGGGCTGGGGCGATGTAGAGCTGCGGGATGCATGTTCGGGAAAGGTCATGGTCGAGAGCTTCAGAGATGGCTAGTGACTGCAGGAGTCCAGCCTGAGCTACATTAAAGGGTCCTGGGTTTGGGAGGACGGGGGCCCAGCACTGCTTGGAATCAGCCCCCCTAAGGTGGCTCAGGTTGGGCTCCCAAAACTGGGGGCACCCAGCCTCCCTCGTGATGTCTGGAAATTGTGGCCTGCTGCTCCTAGGACAGCCTGGACAAACAGAACAAGCTGTTTGGGGGCACATGGGGAGTGAGGGGCTAGGGAAGTGCCAGCCTGGGCCACATACATGCTGGTGCTAACCCCGCTCTTGGTGCTGGGCTAATGCAGCCCTGACGGGCTCTCAGGGACACCAGCAGTGCTGACCCCTCTTTGCTCCAGAGCTGCCCATGGACGACCCTCTGGCAAGGAGGAGTGGCCCTGCACCGGCGGGAGACGCCACAAGCGGTTTGTCTGCCAGCAAAGGCGGGTGCCAGGTCATTGGCCACGTTGATGACTATTGTGCCCTGAAGCAGCAGATCCTGGAGGGCAAAACGATGGTCCACCAGATGGCCTCTCTCCTGCGGCCAGCTCTAACCATGCCCAGCCTGGAGCCCCGTGGCACTGAGGTAATTCTCCCTGGACATCGGGAAGGGCCAGGCTGCTCTGAGCCCTCTGTCGAGAAGGGAAGGATCAGGGGAGACGCAGGCAGAGCCCTGCATAACGCCACTCGTGGTCCCGGCCAGGAAGCTAGCGTTTCAGGCTGCTCCCTCCAGCTCTCCTGGGGAACGCTGGCTCTGGGGGGCACTGGAGATGGCTGGAAAGGATCATGGGGGTCTGTCCCGACCTGTGTGCACGAGAGACCATCATCTGCCCGATGGACTCAGCTGGGTGCCCCGAGAAGGGGCATTTACTGCTAGGCTGGCCAGAGTGCGAGGGCGGTGGAGGCACTGGCCCCAGGGAAGGGGGCCAGATGGGACCTGTTTCCATCACTTCTGGGACTGATTTCAGAGCTATTTTGGCGCAGAGGGGGCCAGCCTGGCAACGGGCTATTGGGAACCTGGGCCGTTGTGCTGGGCAGTGCCCTCCCGTGAAAGCCAGGTGCATCGGGGCTCTGCGTTTGTCGTGATCACTGTGCTGCAGGGCAGTGTCTGCAACAAGTCTTCTCTCCTCCGCCAGGCCCTGGAGCGGGGCAGCATCCGGCAGCTCCTGAGCGCCACGAGTGCCCTGCGTCAGCTCCTGGAGCGGTGCGCCTCCCTGCTTGCCACCTTCTGGAGAGGAGCCCTGCCAGCAGCCCCCAGTCTGGCCCAGCAGCAGACCGCAGTGAGTGGCACCCTCCTGGCAGCCCTCGTAGATCATGCCAATGTCCCCCCGTGGTTGCCCAGGCAGCCCCCGAGAATCAGAGGCTCCCACAGATGGGAGGGTAGGGCTTGTCCAGGCAGCTTGTGAGCCGATGGGGATTAGGAGCCTGCCTGGGTGATGGGGCACTCCTGGGTGAGGGGAGCCCTCCACTGGGTGCTCCTATGGGAGGGCTGGGTGATGTTTCTCCTTGCCCGGGCAGTACCATCCCAATCACACATCGCTCTGCCCAGTCTGGCACACTGCGGGCCAGCCCAGACAGGGCATAGGGCCTGCTGCTGCCAGCCGCTAGGGGACTGCTCTGTCTGCACAGGTATGGGAGGCTTGCGCATTGTGGGCCTGCTGGAGCAAGGGGCTAGCCCCGGCTCCCTCGAGCAGGGTCTGTCCTCCAGCAGAGGCTGCGGTAGTTCACACTAACCCACCTTGTTTGGGATGCTGAGCCATGGCCCTGGGCAGCAGGGGAGGGGGCAAGCGCCTGACCCGGGGTGTCTGGGAGCCAGGCTGTGGTTTGCAGAGGCACATGGCCCCTGCTGACTGTGCCCCTATCTCTGCCCAGGAGCAGGCAATGAAGGACGAGCTCCTGGCGCTCAGGGCCAGGTTAGCTGAGCAGGAGAATCTGCTCCGAAATGCAGCTGAGCGCCTGCAGGACACCTGCCGCCTGAAGGACAACATGGAGCACTTCATTGTCAGCCACTGTAGGTGCCCTGGTGGGACGGGCCTGGGGTGGGGCGGGAGGTGGGCATAGTCGTGGCAATGGTGGGCACAGAGAGTGTCCCCACTCCCCTCGGCGTCCGTCATTACACACCAGCACCTGCCACCAAAGGGGCCAGAACATGGCTCTGCATGGAGTCTGCGACTGGAGGGCTGGGAGCATCCTGCCTTCAGCCAGCCACCTGACATGGGTCAGTCATAACAGGCCGGCATCCCCATCCTGTGGCAGGGGCCATGGCTCCAATGCAAACCAAATATAACAGACAGACACTGCAGGGTGGCCCCAGCAGTGCCTGGTAGCCAGCTGGCTCCATCATCCCTCTGTCCCCGCCCGCTGTTATCAGGTATAGCCTGGCATTGCTGGGGTCCTGTCTGTGCTGGAGCCCCCGGCCATAGGGCTGGAGCAGGGGAGCACAGTAAGTAGATGGGCCCAGCATGGGCCAGGCCTGGCTACGCTGCTCTCTGCTCAGGTAGCTGGAGCCAGCTGGGGTTTGCTGCTCTGGCGGATCCTGCAATGATCGTGCCCCCGCACCCTGCAGTTTGGTTTGTGGGGAGCGATGCCAACGCTGACAGCCCTTCCCTGGGGTCGGGAGGGAGCGGTGTCCATTCTGATCCCCCCACCCCCTTTCTGTTGCAGTGACCCAAACTCATGCCGTGCTGAGGAAAGCAAGGACAAACCTGGAGGTGAGTTAGGGCCAGGGCTCCTCAGGGGAGGCAGCAACACCAAGGCAAGGGGACTGAGGCTGGCAGGGGGGTGCCTGACTGGGGGGAGAAGGGTCCTAGCTCTGAGCTGACTCTGGGGAGTGCAGCAGGGCTGAGCTCAGGCTGAGCGGGAGGAGGGAGGCAGGAGGGGAGGGAGAAGGGAGCAGAGCCACTGGGGGGGAATGAGAGCTCTGGCTCTGGTGCGGATGGAGAGTGGGGGTGGTGTGTAGACTGAAGGGGAGGAGCCTGAGGGGGGTGCAGGGGCCTTGCAGGGCCCATCCTTTCCCTCAACCCCTGCAGTGGGTCCCTCCCCCTACCCCATCCCAGGGGTCTCTCTCTCTCACCCCATCCCCAGGTGGGTTCATTCTCTTGCCCTGTCCCTGGGGGTGGGGTCTCAGCCCATCCCCAGGGGGGTCTCTCACCCCATTTCTCTCTTTCTCCTGAGTCTCTCCAGAAGAGCAAGCCCCAGGGCTCCTCTGTCAAATCTCCTCCCTCCATTGGCACAGGTAACGGCCCAGGCTGGTGCACCCCGTGAGCAGCAGGGCCGCTCTGCAGAGTGATGGAGGGGCCTGTCCTCCTTGCGTGGCACGCGGGCAGGGAGCGGGGTCTGGCAGGTGCCATCCAGGGCTGTGGGATGGGAGCAGGGCCGAGGCAGAGGAGCAAGAAGCACTGTCCGTGCAGTGCTGAACCGCCCTGGTTGGGCAGAGCCTCTGGCCTTGCCCAGCTCCCATGGTGAGGATGCCTGCAGCCCCAGCCCAGCTCTGCCATGGGCAGGGCCCAGAGCCTAGCAGCGGCTGGAAGCGCTAGAGGAAGGCCTGCTCCCCTGGGAGGTGTGTCCCCCCCCCCACACACACACACTGGTGGTGGGTCTCTTTGGGCCAGGGAGGGGCTGGATTGAGGTGCCATGTGACGAGTGGGTGGGGGCTGTTAGGGCCTCCCCTCGCCCTCCCTTGGTCCTTCTCACGCAGACAGAAAGCAGGCCAGAGTCCAAAGTGCAGGCAGTGCGATGTTTATTGGGGTTACCAAGCAAGCCTATCCACACTGTGTCCACCAGTAAGGCTTTGCCCTTGTGCCCCCTGCCCTAGCAGGCTTAGTGCGCACCCCTGGTCCCACCCCTTACAATTTATGGTCATGTTCCGTTTTGGAGGGTCCTGAGTCTGGGGCCTTCGGTACCACCTCTTCTGTACCCCATGGGAGGGGTAGGGAGTGAGGTGGTGCTCCGGCCAGGGTCACCATTTCTTTGGCTTTTAGTGTTTCTTACCCCTTCCTCCCCCACCTCTCCTCCTGCCTGGTTGTTTGACCCCAGCTTGGGAGAGGAGTGAGCTCCCACCAACGCTTTACCTCTAGGCCTTATCTTTGCTCATTATGCTATAAACTGCATCTGGCTGTAGGCAGATGCAACACACAATGGCTTTGTTCACATCTGTTAGTAAGGACATAAGAATAACAGTCAAACAGACCCCAAAATTTTTGCTCTGGCAAATATACAGTGCCAGCACTGACAGGGCTGTGGGTGAGGCCTGGTTTGGCATGCGCGGAGCCCCTACGGCCCACCTCGAGCCTCCGATTGCGGAGCTCCTAGGGGGAAGGGTCCTGCCCCTCTTGTGTGCGGGCTGTGTCTGGGGTGTGGGCACCCTGCCTCACGTATGCGCCCATGCTCCTGCAGGGAACTGGGGAGGAAAGGAAGGGAGGGGAGGCTTTTTGCCCGCTGTGCAAATAGCTGAGTGGCTGGCCGTGGAATTGGAGGCAGCTCAGCCTGATGCTGGTGCTGCTGCTCCTCTGTGGCCACTGGGTGCAGAGCTGCCCACTGTCCCGCAATGGCGGCACTTGCAGGGCTGGGGGGAGTGCTGGCTGCAGCAGAGAGAGTGGCTGGATGCAGGGGAGAGCTGGCAGGGCATTCACGGCTGGGGGGCTGCCTGGGGGAGCATAGTCAGCTTGCAAGAGTGTCCTGGGTGCTGCTCTGCAGGCTTGTCTCTGCCATCCCTCTGTCCAGTCTGGCACCCCTTCCTCCTGCACCCATGATGCTGCAGCAGGCCTAGTGCTGCCAGCTGCTTCAGTGATGCTGGTTTGATGTGTCTGGGCTCCTAGCCCCATGTGGCGGGGGAGGGTAGCGTCTGATGGCTGACCACTCCCTATCTTCAGCCTGGCTTGTACTTTCTCTCCAGGGGAAATCCCGGTGGGCTTGTCCCAGCACCCCAGCCACGTGATCCTGGCCCGCCAGGAGCATAGAAGGAAGAGGAGCCACCCAGACACCCTAAAGCGGCAGGAGGACCAGAGCTGGCCCTGCTTTGTTCACCTTCCCAGCTCCTGAGCACCAAGCCTGGCTGAGATGGCTCCCAGGCAGGGCCCAGCAAGAACTGCTGTGCCCCCACAGCGAGCCCACATTGGTGTGTGGCTCTGGCGTTGAACCCCTCTGCATGGAAGCAAACTGTAGACTGTATTAGGCTTGGCCCCTGGGCTACCACCAGACCTGTCTCGTACCGCACGGCCAGGGAGCCATGCTCGTTTGATTAATCACTGTTAAACTGCTAGGAAATGTATCCGGGGTAACTGGCGAAGCTGCTTTCCCAGTGATTTCGCTCTCCCCCCAGCATGGCCTATCATCCTGCTGCCACACTCCCTCTGTTGTGGAACCTCATAGCCATGCGTGTGTGTTAGACCAGTACTCTGCCCCTGCCCCTGCCAGGGAGACAGGGTAGGTGGCCTCCATGCAAGCAGCAGACGGTGCAGGGTGCTGCTCCTGTGGCCTGGAGCATTTTGCTTGTGAGCTGTTTTCCTCCCAAGCCGGGTTATTGATGCAGCTGTTATTGTAGGGGTGGGAGGCTCCATCCACCCTGCTCTGAGGAAAACAAGCCCCAGAGAGCAGTGTGTGTTTATGCTGCTTGGCAATACAGCATAGCTTTGCCTGCAGGTCTTTCATGCTGGAACCAGTGCATAGCAGGGAGGTCAGGGTGCTTTCACCCTTCTCTGCTGGTCACTTCACCATTTGGCGATAAGCAATTTCTGAGGCAACATGACCAAAGTGTGAAATCCCTGTTAGCTAGAGCTGAACTGCTGCTGCCCCCCAGGGGCCCTGAGGGGAGACACACCCAGCTTAGGCCTGCTTTGGTGGGAACCATTTGTAAAGCAGCACTGGAAAGGGCCCCCCCAGCTTGGCCAACCTTGTCTGGGGTGAGTCTCTGCTGTAGGATATGTATATAGTGACTGAGTGTAACCCAGAGGGGAATGGGCTAAGGGAGGCCCCCCATGGGGCCAAAGTGGCTCCAACTTTGAGAAGAAATGAAGTTGTAAGAAATGCAGGGCTCCCTCGCAGGGGGAATCCTTAATAAACTTTTTTTGCCCATTGGCTACTGTAGATTTTGGCCTCCAAGGACCTTAATGAATAGTGGCATGTCAGTGATGCTGTCTCCCCCGCAACCCAACTCCCCTTCCACTGGAGCCCAGGCTGCTCCCACAGCTTTGCCAATGAAGGCTGCTGAGGGGCAGGCAGCCTCAAGGGCGCTGTCCCACATCCCCACACACCTGGCCATTCCCAGGGGGAGAGGGGTGCACTATCAGCACAGTGACAAGGACACCAGTGTGAAGAGCTTGCCCCCCTGCCCCAGTCTGGCTGAGTTTCCCCTGCAGTGACCTGCCCTGCATAAGCACGGCCTCCCTGCAGCACCTGCATAAGGCTATGCTGGCAGGAAGAGGAGAGTGTGGGGCACGTGCTCACAGGAGCAGCCCCAGCCCTGATACAGGACACACCCACAGCCAGTTTTGGCTCAGTACAGGCCAGGGGCCAGCTATCTCCAACGACACAAATGGCCAGCCTGGGTCCTTGGTGCAGCCCCTCTTCCTTGGCATGCAGACACAGCACAGATGAGGTCCCTCCAACTTCTGCAACAAACTTTATTAGTCACATTTTTGGGCCAACATCTTAGCCTGGCTTTACAAGTTACATCAAATCAGCAAGGGAGCCTAGCACATGTAGTGTCCCTCCCACCCCAAACCCAGGCTTGCACCCCCATCCCAGAGCCAGCAGCAGGCCAAACCCAGGGCATGAGAGAGCCCCCTCGCTCCAGCTACCAGCCATTGTGTTCAGCAGTAAACAGCTCTCCGGGCTGTTATCAGAAAGGGCTGAGGCGAACCTCCCCCCCACAGCGTCACTAGCCCTGTGCATCTGCTGCAGCTCCTGCGGGAAAGCACAGCCAGGAGCTACAGCACAGGCACTGACAGCAGGGCCTCCTAGGGCTTTTGCACTTGCTGCTCCAGCAGGGCAGGGCAGGACCGGGACCAGGGGGGTGCCTTCAGCTCGATGCTGGGGATTCCACCACCCCCATGCAGCATGCAGGGACCTGACACGCAGGCGCCAGCTGTGACAGCCACTCTGCATTCCTTTGCTGTGCTACAGGCCTGGGCCAAGACAAGGGGCTCAGCTGCTTCCCCCTTGTGGTAGGCTGAGCTCTCCTGGGTGTGTGACCCTAGCACCAGGAGACCTGCCCCTCTTAGGCCCCTGCCTCCAGGACTGGGGACTGTGAGGGGCTGGCAATTGGAGCCCGTGTCAGCATGTCCTGGTCCAAGCCCTTTCCTTTAGCCAAGCCCCAATGCCTCGCTGCAGAGTGGCAGCTAAGTGGCCACAACACCCAGACTCTGGGCTTTCCACCTTGACAGCAACAGCCCCATACAGCTTGGCAGCATTGCCTCACTTGGCCCTCTGCCCCCTGCAGCTGACAGGTGCTCACAGGGACAGTTATCAGGGAGCAAGCTGAGCCTCTGGCTCTTGGTGTGGCCTGAGGCAGCCAGCATCTCTCCTACCCGTTAGCGCTAGCACCAGCCCTAACAGTGACCAGACCCCGCAGCACAGAGAGCAAGAATTAATCAATCAATAGCCTAGAGCCAGTGCCTGCCCTTCCCAGCACCGCAGCAGTGCTGGGCTGACCTGTCAGCGAGCCCTTACTGCCAAGTCCTCCCCACCCCAAAGGGGGAAGAGGCAGCCGCCCCAGAAGGACGGGCTTGGCCCTGCCTCCTTTTCCCCTCTAAGCAGAAATTTCCCTCTTGGTCAGTGAGCACTATGGCCGTGCTGGTGTGACTGGGCTGGGCAGAAGCTGCTACTGCGTGTCCAGCTTGGCCTCCCACACAGGCATCTGTGGCCCTTCCAGGGTCCAGCAGAGCTGTGGCCCCGCTGGAAGCTGCTACGGTGCATGCACAGCCATGCTCATCTCACCATCACACAAAGCAACCCCCCCCTCCCCTGGAGCTACTCCAAGAGGACTGGGAGCCAGTGCTCTCCTTGTGACTAGTAAAGTGCAACGGCGTACAATGGCAGTGCCCTCTCCCCACCCACACCCGCAAGCTAATAGCTGAACCTGGCAGAGGCTTAGCCCAAAGGGCTTGTGACAATGACACTCACTAAACATTCCTCAGGATAAGTGAACCAGGGAGGCTGAGCTCAACCACCAGTGCTCCCCACAGAAAGAAGGGCTGCAGAGCCAGTGAGCTCTGTGGAGAACCTTGCACTGAAGAGTGAGAGAAGGGGCTCAGTGGGGGGCAGGCTGCACTGGGACCCTGGGAAAGCTCTTAGCCAAGATGGAACCAGCCACTTCAGCGCAATGGGGCAGGAGACTGTCGTCCCAACAGCGAGATCAGCTTCCAGGCCAAGAACCCCGGTGCATGTGAGAGCCTCCTGCCCAGACAGAGCAGCCCTGGCAGCTTCTGGCCACTAGCACTGCAGTTCTTCCCACAAAATATCCAGACTGGCACTTGGGAAACATGCGAGAGCTTGTGCAAAGGCCACGGACCCAGCAGGAGAGCGAGCTCCCAGGCTCCAGCCAACAGACATCTCAGCAGCTCAGGCTCTTCCTCTCAGGGGCACTAATTGCTCTGTCACAGCTGCAGTTCCTATGCTACACAGGCCAGGAGGGCAGCACTGAGCCCTTCTGCCATGGCCTAAACCTGGGAAATTCTCACCTCTTGGCCCCACAGAAGTCAAGGCTCAGCATTCTGGGGCCTAGGCCCACAGCTCGAGAGGGGTGGTGATGCCTGAGGCAGGCAGGATAGTGTGCGTATGTGGTGGTGGTGGTGGGGGAGGGGGGTTGGAACGAATCCTCTGACGCAGTGAGTGTGTGGTGTTGGAACTAACCCTGGTCTCTGCTCAGGGGAGCCAGGTGCACGTTCCAGTCCCATCAGCTGAGTGCAGGGAGGTAGGAAGCCAGCCCAGGCCTGCAGAGCTCAGGTGTAGACACCCCCTGCACTCTGCCCCGAGGCAGGCCATTCTGGAGGGCCTTGGCATGGGGTACAAAGGGAGAGTGACATGGCTCTGCCCCACCGCAGGCAACTGCTGGAGGAACTGGCCAAAGCCTTTACAGGCAGAGGGGCTGGGGAAGAGCTTTCAGCAGCTCCTTCCCTGCTGTGACTCCCCCGCTGGGAGTCAGGCAGCAGGCCAAGCCAGGGAACTCAGCAAAGCCAGAGGACTCCACAGAGGGAGGCTATGAAAGGGTCAAATCAAATCTCACCAACAGAATACTGAGGGAATAGCTCAGACACCCAGCAGGGCTGGGCTCATCCCCTTCCACCCCTGCCAGGTTCAGCTAGAGCCAACCACCAGTTCTTCGTAGGCCTATGGCCCAGTGCGTGCAGACAACGTGGCATTCCTCGTGTGCTACGCAGCGAGGCACACGATCAGATGGGCTTGTACAGCAGAGTGGTGACATACTTCTTCTTGTAGCGGTGAGTGGCACTGAGCACCATTACACCATCCTGCAAGAGAACAGAGCTGAGTGCTAGTTATGTGGATCACAGATGCACCACGGCCCCAGGATACTTCAGTGCCGGGACAGTTACACAGATGCAGTAAGGGGGAGAGACAGCTCCTAGCCAAGATCCGAGATGAGGAGAGTCACTGAGACAGAGAACAGGGAGCTGTTGCTAGCACCAGCAGTTGCAGAGACTGCTCTTGTGCTGGCTAGACTGCAAGAAGGCAGAGAGAAAGGTCAGTGCTAGGGGAGCAGAGGAATCCGAGAGCGGCACAGAAAGACGAGCAGAGACAAGTCCCTGGAGATAAATTCCAAGATAAATCCTGATGGCCATGCAAGGAGGCTGTGGATGACAGGAGGGTCTGGTAGCAGTGCTCTGGGCAAGCTGGAAGGCAGCAGCATCTGGCACTAGAGCTGTCGGAAGTTTTCCGACAAAAACTACACATCCTGGGAAAACGCCTATCGGCACAGTGAATCTGGCTGAATCGGTTACCTATTTAACTAAACACATGCAGGTCTCCCTACTCCCTCGCAGGGGGTGCAAAGGCAGAGTGCCAGGCTGCTCTGCCTCCCTGCCCCCAAGCTCCAGTGAGGGTGGGACAGATGAGAACCTTCCCTGAGAGCTGCCCAAAACGTTCTGCATTGATTCACCCCAAATGGAGTCTCTGGAAATACCAGGGGGAACTACAGGGTATCAATGGAAGTGACAGCGAAGCACAGCACCTGCAAGCTGTGATGAGCAGGGGTCAACAGGCACCTGGGACCAGTGGGAGGGGCTGGGGAGTTCAGGAAGACAGTGGAGCCCATGTGAGACTGAGCTGGGCAGACCGACAGAGCTGTGTTTGAAGCTGTTGCTTTTGCCCCAGAGAAGTGCTGTTCTCAGAGACAATAGTGAAAACCTTCCACAAGGCAAGCAGGGAGCAGTCAGGGTCTTCCAGCCTTCCAATCCCAGCCACCCAGGGTGACGGCAAAGCCCCCAGCCAGCCGCCTCGCCTCCTCCCCTCCTATGGCGCAGCAACAGCAGCTAGGCCAGCTGCAGGGACAGACTTTGGGAAGCCAAAGCCGCATGCACCTCACCATCAATCCCAGAGTGAGCCTTGCAGCTTCCTGCTCTGCCTCAGTCACTCAGCTCTGGGCTGGCACTCTGCCTGTTTGCCAGTTTCTGTATTGCCAGGGGCGTGCAGGGGTGTCTGTCAATTACGGGTTAATTTTGTGGGTTTGTTTACTGGGCAATCTCTTTGGCTGGTGGGCAGATTCCAGCTACCGCAGAAGCTCCATAACTCAGGCTGCGATGCGATTTGTACATAAGCAGGATTCAGACAGTTCCACTTTTCAGAGTGTGTATTTTAATAGGAAGGACAGAGTAGAACAAGGTTAGAGGCCAATGTGGAACGAGGGAGCCAGGCTGGAACTGGACTAGGCAGCAGGCCAGGGAGCCCCACTGCCTCTCCAGCCCCTGTGATCAGCCTCCACGGTCCTACACCCTGGTCCACCTTGAACCACTAAAGTTTGCCAGTGCCAACTGCTTCAGTGCCCCCTGGCTCCCTCAACAGAGGGGCTTACTACAACAAACTGTAGCCCACTTAACCCCCTCTTTTTGTCCTATGACTGCAGGGATATTAACAGGCCACTCTACCTGGTATGGTCCCTTGCAATATATGCTACCTATGCTAAACAATCTATTCCACTTTGCATTTAGCAGTGATGCTCCCTTTCCCAGACCTGAAGAAGGGCTCCGGGATTTCTCTACACAGCAAAGACAAACTTGCGGCTGGCCCATTGCAGCCAGCTCAGGCTGTGCATCCGTTTCATTGCTGTGTAGACTTCAGGGCCACACATCACAACACCCTGTAGCAGCAGGAGAAGATCATAAAAGCAGGAGCCTCTCCTAGGCCCTCACAGGTGAAGTAGGTACCCCGCCATGTGACCACCACTTACCTTAATGGAGAGTGCGTAGAGGTGGTTGAGCATGACATGGTTGGGCTCTGGTAGAAGAGCTGGGTCACACTAGAACAAGGAGAAGGGTCAGTTTACAGAGGCGAATGGGAACTGGGAGCAGCAGCCACAGACAGGCTCTCCATGCGGAAACAACTCGCAAACACCAACCCCAGGCCATTCTAGGGTGTGCAGGAATCAGTCATGTCAGTGGACATTAGACTTACACTCTGGATTTTAGCAATGTTCTACTGTCTAGAGCAAGGATGGAGCTCAGGCTTTGCACCACAGAGAGCAAGGAGCCAACACAGAGCAGAGGTACAGCCTGCTTTGACCAGCACACAGCGAGGGCTGTCTGCTTGGATTGAGATAGAAGACCCCAAAGTGGGTCACAACCTTGTTTCACTGGGTCACCAGGGCTGGCATTAGACTTGCTGGGGCCCACGGCCAAAGCCCGAGTCCAAGCCCCACCACCCTAGGTGGCAGGACTCAGTTTACAGGCCCCCCACCTGGGGCTGAAGCCCTTGGGCTTTGCCCCCCCCCCCCCCCCAGCTGGGGCGGCGGGACTCAGGCTTCGGTCCCCCATCCTGGGGTTGTGTACTAATTTTTGTTGTCAGAAGGTGGTTGCAGTGCAATGAAGTTTGAGAACCCGTGGAGTACTGCATGCTGAGATCCATGATGCCCTCAGGCTGTACAGGTACGAAGACTGCAGCAGGACATGTTGCAGAACTTTGGGGGGCACCCTCTTGCCACCTTTGCTCTTACTGCAGAGCCTCTTAGCATTCAGCACAAACTCCCCTGCTTGCTCCACACCCAGCTATGTGCCCACTCAGAGGGCGAGGCTGCTACTCACAGAGATGTTGGTGTCCTTGTTGAGAATGACTTGGAGGAGGTGAGGAGGGAGGATGGGTGGGGATTTGAAGCGCTCCTCCGGTCGATACACATACATTTCCTGGCCATAGAGTCCTGGTGGGGAGCTAGACAGGTCTACAAAACACCAAGGAGATGTGAAGGGAAGTGTCAGAAGCTTCATCACTTGAGACGAATTTAAGTGAGTCTGGACAAAGCTCTAGTGACACCTGCTGAGGCCCCCAGGCATGGACTAGAGGGACACAGCAGGGTCTTTCTAGCACTGGCTTCTTTAATTAACCCTGGATTGGCACTGGGCTGCAAGTCCAAGAGAGCAGACATGTGCAACAGAACATCTCAACTCCATGGCCTTGGCAACACCTTCTGCAAGCAGTGGCTTCCAATGGGGATACATCTAGGTGCCAGGACCATACTAAGGGGCTGCACTGAAGGGGTTATTTGAGAGTCACATTGCACTTATTTCCCACTCTAGCATAAGCCTCTGTATAACAGTGTTTTTCAAATAGTGCGTTGCGGCATGTAACACGCTGGGTTGCCTTGCTCTGATCAGCACCACCAACCGGGACGTTAAGAGTCCCATCAGGGGTGCTGCCCAGCTGAGGCAGGCTAGTGCCTACCTTTTCCAACACTGCACTGTGCCCCGGAAACGGCCAGCAGCGGGTTCGGCTTCTAGGCAGGGGGGCTATGGGGCTCCACACGCTGCCCCTGCCCCAAGCACCAGCTCCACACTCCCACTGGCCAGGGGAGGGGTGAGGGTGAGGCACCGGTGGGCGAGAGTTGCGTGGAGCGGCTCGCGCACCTCTGCCTAGGAGCCAGACCTGCTGCTGGCCACTTCCAGGGTGCAGTGCAGTCCATGGTGCCAGGACAGGCAGGAAGCCTGCCTTAGCCCCCCCCCGCTGCACCGCTGACCAGGAGCCACCGGAGGTAAGTCTGCACCCCAATCCCCTGCCCCAGGCCTGAGCCCCCCCCAAACCCAGAGCCCCTCCTGCACCCGAAACCCCTCATCCCCAGCCCAGAGCCCTTACCCCCTCCCACACCCCAACCCCCTGCCCCAGCCCCCCCCAAACCCAGAGGCCCTCCTGCACCCCAAACCTCTCATCCCTCATCCCCAGCTCTGTTGGGTTGCGGGCATAACTATTTTCTTCAACTGGGTCCCCAGAAAAAAAAGTTTGAAAACCACTGCTGTGTAAGATGTATCAGCAGCAGCAGATGGGCTTCTCAAATGATCTACATCAGAGGTGGGCAAACTACAGCCCGTGGGACCCTCCTGCCTGGCCCCTGAACTCCTGGCCCGGGAGGCTAGTTCCCGGCCCCTTCCCTGCTGTTCCCTCCCCTGCAGGCTCAGCGTGCAGCACCGCTGGCACAATGCTCTGGGCAGCCTGGCAGTGCAGTTGCAGAGCTGCGGCCTGACCCGGTGCTCTGGGCGGCACGGCTGTAGCGCCGCCAGCCATTGGTGCTCCAGGCAGCGCAGTAAGAGGGCAGGGAGCAGGGGAGTTCGAGGTGGTGGTCAGGGCTGTGCACTGGGGTTGGGGCAGTCAGAGGGCGGGGAACAGGGGGGCTGGATAGAGAGCAGGGAAATTCGAGGTGGTGGTCAGGGGTCGGGGCAGTCAGAGGGCAGGGAACAGGGGGGTTGGATGGGGCAGGGGTCCCGGGGGTGGGGGGGGCAGTCAGGAAGAAGAGGAGGGCTTGGATGGGGTGGCAGGGGGAAGTTAGGGTGGGGAGTCTGGGGGTGGTCAGGGGACAGGGAGTGGTGGATGGGGCAGGAGTCCTGGGGGAGCCATTAGGGGCCGAGAAGTGGGGAGGGGGTGGTGGTGGTCAGGCCACGCCTGGCTGTTTGGGGAGACACTGCCTTCCCTAACCAGCTCTCCATACAATTTTGGAAACTGGATGTGGTTTCCAAAAAGTTTGCCCACCCCTAATCTACATGATTCGCTGCTGCAGGACTCCCTGACACATGACTGAACTACCAGTAAGTGATCCCAGGTCAACCTAGCACAGCTGGCACCTGGAGAGGTAACCCAGTGATCTTTGCTGCAATGTGAGCACAAAGAAAGTGGAGGTTTTCTACACAGATTACTACTAAAACAATTAACTCTAATCCTAAACCAGCCAGACGCTGATGCACAATGGAAGCTTCTGGTCCCAGCAGGGCTGTAAGATATATAGATGTCAAATATGTCTTAGATATATATTGATAATAGGTTATTATTATAGCCCTCTCTCTGCTTATCTACCCAGGAAGCAATCACCCTATTCTCCCTCATCTTCACAGCGACCAGGATTACCACCATGCACCCCCATGCAAATCCCAAACTGGAGCCTCCTCATGGAGCAACAGAGCATGGAAATCAATATGCACATCACCACAGGGGAACATCTTGTTGGGAGTTTCAATTAAACTAAAGGTTGAATTGCACAGTTCCCAGGAAAGGAGAGTTCCTAGACAGGAAATTCTCATGATTTGCATGTGGTGAGAATTCCCATCTGACTGGAAATTAAGAACCAGAGACGTGTGTAGAACGCAAATTGAAATCAGCTAGGAAGCTTGTGACCAAAAAAGTAGATAGCAACTCCCCAACGTGTAACTTTGGAATATCAAAAGAAATCGCTTGAAGAGGGAGAAATTCCAGTCAATAGTCTGGGTTAGTACAGAAATGCATTATTTGAAATGAATCAAACATAAAAAGCCTCCAATAAGAAAGAGATTGAAGATATTTGTTATATACAGGCACCATCTACTGGATACTAACAGAGGCGGAGAAACCAAAAGCTGAAATCTGAGCACTAAGACTGGCCAGTGTCAAAAAAAAAAAAAAAGTTTTGGCCTCCTCCAGTGGACCCCAAAACAAGGCATATAAACCTGAGGCTACTGTATATACCTGTAATGCATGGCTAGAAAGGGTTAAACATCCTGCAAAATAAATAACCCATAGAAGACATGTGGGGAAGATAATGTTTGTGTTTTTGTATGAGTAGGGTCAACAATGTAATCAATAGTCCCTGTCTATGCTGTATTCTGATCATTCAGAGGTCAAAAGAAGATCCTATCATTTAAATGAATTGTAAACACGGGATATCTTGGCATTCATCTCTCTTTGAAATGTACTGTGAATGGTGGAGGAACAAGCAAATGGCCTTATATTAATTCATATAGCTAAATACCGGTGATGGACCTCCTTCAAAGTCATCCTAATTACCTTTTTGTTCCCCAAGGAAATCCCAACTTGTCAAAGAGGACATGAAATTGTATAAAAGATCCTTGGGTTCTGATTCTGTCATCTCAGATCTACTTAGGCTTCGTCAGGGGAAGTTCGAGTCGCAAGACTGAGGTCCCAGTTATGCTGGTACGCCCTGAATGTGAGATTTGGACATTGGACTATGAACTATTTGCAACTTCAAAGCTCACCATCTCTGCTATGAATCTGCACTTCAGTGAATTGAACTCATGTCTGTATGTATGTTGATCTTTTAACCATACTTTCTCTCTCTCTCTCGTTTTTTAATAAATTTTAGTTTAGTTAATAAGAATTGGCTGTAGTGTGTATTTGGGCAAGATCTGAAACATTCATTAACCTGGGAGGTAATGTGTCCAATCCTTTGGGATTGGTAGAACCTTTTCTTTTATATGATGAAATAAGATTTAAAGAAATTTTCATCATATTTGACGTGGGTACCTGGATGGAGGCCTGAGGCTGGATCACTTTAATGGAACTGTGTTGTTTGGACATCTGAGTAACCAGTAAGGTAATAAAAAAGCTGTTTTATGCTGGCTTGGTAAATCTAAGTACTGGAATATCCACCAGCTTTTTGGGGTTTGGCTGCCCAGTTTTTTGCCATTCACCCTGAGTGACCATAGGTGGCCCCCACTAGGGCCCCGGTCACAGTACCCAAAGCTAGCTGTACCCCTGTAGACACTCTCTCTCCCACCCCCCTCTCCAGAGTTACAGGACAAAGCAGTTGACTAAACCCACAAAGAAGCTGCAGAATCCAGAAGTGCTACTGATGCTTGGACCGACAGCATGGAAAAGACTCCCCCCGACCCCAGGGTTACCGGACTAAGAAGTGATGAGATTGTATTTCAGGGATTGTATTTCTTTCTGCTCGTTAGCATAAATGACAGAGTTACCTTGTTAGGTCCACACTCTTTTTAGTGAGACCTCAAGTAACTATATTTTGGCATTTAATGAACTAATGTTATATGTATCTTCCCATTTGTCAACTCCACAAATTGGCCTAAGAGACTTAAAACAACTTTAAGCAATTGCGCTTGATATTTTAAACTAGAACCCCTCATACCAAACAATTCCAATAGCAGTGACCACAGTATGCCCTAGGACCAGTGCACTCTTATTCCTTGGAGAAGTCCCAGAAGCATGTTCATGTGGGTGAGATTCCGTGGCCTGCATTGTGCAGGAGGTCAGACTAGATGATCATAATGGTCCCTTCTGACCTTAATATCTATGTATTACAGAGACTAAAGAATTGATAACTGATGATTGTCAGAAAATATCAGAAGAAATTTTGGTGATTTGTATTGTTCCTCACACTGGTTTATGTTAATTACATGACTGCATGCGTATTTTGTGTTCAGTACATGCCTAAATTATTGCTTGTATCTACATTTGGTTGATAAATTGTTGATTGTCCATTTATGTGGTTCTGGGTGAATTAATAAACTGCCAATTGGTTAAAAGCACCAAGTGTCCTGGTTGGAGAAACCCTGTCCAAGGTAAAAGTGATAAAATTAGTAAGCCAGTGCTCCTTGGACTCACTAAAAAGGGGTTATCCTAATTAAATTCCATTCCAACACTGCCATAATGCTTAAAATTGGCAAATCTAGTGTGTTAGATTTCAGTTTTAAAAAACTCTGGCACCTCAGCACCTTCACACAACTGACCCCCCCATTCACACTCATAAGGCTCAGATCAGACAACTAAATCACTCGCACTTACAAGACACTCAGACAGCAAGCTCTTCAGAGTGTGTGCATTGCACAGCATTGGGTCCTTGGGCAATGGTGCAATATAACAACAAACACTACTTCTCACAGCTGCGTGTCAGGCACCCACGCAGCTGTCAGCTGGAGTTCCAACTCAAGGGGCTCATTCCCCTTTGGTGAAATCAGTGTCATAGGAGCTCTGAGCAAGTCTTGAAGGAGGAAAGAGGCATGTGTCACAGTCAATGTCAGCATGCACGGAGTGCCATGAGAAATTTACCTCGACACGAAGTCTCTGAGCTCTCCAGAGAATCCACCTTTAATGCATCAAATACCTCGAAGTCAGACTTCTTGACGTGAATCAGATTGTTAATGGTGCCCATTTGGCTGGTGACCACAGGCTGAAATGAAAAGTGAAGACAGTGATCTACCTCCTACCTACCTACATCCCCTTCCCACTGACACACTCACACTCTTCCTAGCCCTCTCTCCCCCACCTGCACATGGACAATCACACATCTCATTTATCTATCCCCCTGCTACAGTAGCACATACATCACCCATCCGTGTGTCAAACCAAGAGGCAGAGGTAGAGCAGATAACCCACAAGAGCTGCCCAAGGCTCAAGAGACACTATGTTGAAGAATGCCCTGCTAGACTCTGGGATGCAGAAGTTTCAGACTCTTATCTAAATACAGGAGCTCACAGGCATGCCTCATTAGCATTTTCTCACTGTTCACACCCTTTCGCTTTCCAATTACTCTCAATTTTGGCAATCTATGCAACTCCACCCCCACACTCTGCTTTAATAATCCTCTTCTGTAGGCCCATCCTCCTACCAGCAGATAACTAGATTACTATGCTCCCCCTTTATCAGCTGTAGGCATCACTTCTGAGTGAGAAGATTAAGGGAACCAGATGCCCTAGTCTGGGTGGTTACACTGAAACTGGTTGAAAGGAATTCTGGTCCCCAACTGCCCCTTTTAACACTGTTGAGGGTCACCAGATGATCTAGAGTAGGGTTACATGATCTGTTTGAGCATGGAGCTAGGCCCCAGAAGGAATAAATCAGTGGAACTGGTATCTTATTTCCCATCCCTACCCCTCCTCACCCTACAATGTTCCCCGATCCCTTCCTGCTCTCTGCACCTCTGCCCAGGCAATGTTAAAGAAAAATGCCTTAATTTTAATTTCAAACCCAGACTGCTGCATGAGGGACTCAAGGCCACAGGGAGGAATCTGGTGTAATGCTAGTCCTAAGAAGCAAGGGGCTGGGACATGGAATCAAGCGATGGATGCAGAGAGGCTATTCCATTAGCTACATGCACAGAAATGCTTATGGGGTGAAACAGCCTCAACGTGTTACCAGAGTATAGAGAGGAACAATCAGTGCCGCACGAGTCAAAGCAGGGTGACGGCTGCTGGTGCTGTACCATCCTAGCCAATGAAAGAAAATGTTACAGCAGAAGCAGGGAGGATAGGCTGAACTAGCCTAGGGCATGGGGTGCACACTGCATTTCTGCAGCGCTGAGGCAGCATACTGAGCCTAAGAGGAGCACTCACTTTGTCTCTGGGGAGAGAAAACAGCTGAGAGTTACCTCTGAAGGGTCATGAACCCACTGGCCATCCACAAAAAACTTGTACTGGTGCTCGCCCTCGGGCAGGTCCAGAATAGCAACAAAATCATTGTGGCTGAAAGGAGAGAGGAGAAGAACAAGACACAGTGTTGTTACAGAAATAGCACCGCAGAAATTGCTCTTCCACAGGGTCACCGGACACAGCAACGGTCCCAGATAGTTCGAGCCTCCTAGTGCCTAAGCTCAGCTCACACAGTACTGATTTGGAGAGCACAGACAGAATTCCTGCAGTGCAAAGACAGCGGCTCTCAACCTTCCAGAGTCTGATTTTCCTTGAGTACCCCCAAGTTTCACCTCACTTAAAAACTACTTGCTTACAAAATCAGACATAAAAATACACAAGTTTCACAGCACACTGTTACTGAAAAATTGCTTACATTCTCAGTTTTACAAAGAATTATAAAATAAATCAATTAGAATATAAATATTGTACTTACATTTCAGTGTATAGTATATAGAGCAGTAGAAACAAGTCACTGTCTGTATGAAATTTTAGTTTGCACTGACTTCACTAGTGCTTTTTATGTAGCCTGTTGTGAAACTAGACAAATATCTGGATGAGCTGATGTACCCCCTGGAAGACCTCTCTGTACCTTCAGGGGTATGTGTACTCATGGTTGAGAACCATTGTGCTAAGAGACACTCCGCATCGAGAGACATCTCAACACATCACAGACCAGTCCTACCCCACCCACCTACACCTGCCCTGTACATTCACACACAACCTGAACCAACACCACACACATACAAATGTATGCACTGGATGAGGGCATGCTTGTGGCACAGCGTGGATAATTAAGGAACTTGCCAAAATTTCTAAATTCTACCTTAGAATTGTTTCGCTTGGACTGCCCCAAGCAGTCCCATAATGCCACTGGAAGATATGCTTGGAAGAATCCATATTCAACGATCTGTAGTTCCATGTTGACACCAAAATCATCTGCCCAGATTGGTATAGAACTGGGGAAGTTAGCATGGTTTTGTTACCAAGACTAAGTCCTTGAATTAATTGAACTGATTTATTACTTCTTGAAGATAGCAACGTCTCAAGTGGAGTTCAGTTTTTGACACTGTAGACTTTATAACCAACTTTATTTCACTTGCTGTAATTTTGTTGATTTTCAAAGCTATTTTGGCTAATAAAACCATAAAAATTCACCAGTCCATACTTCAGCTAAGGAACACAGCCCCGAAGAACAGTGAGAAATCTAGTAGAGGGAACTGGTTAAATATAAAACACTTTGGTTAAATAATTTATCACCCCTCTTCCTCAAGTTATTGCGACTTGCACGTGCAAAGGCTTCCCAGAGAGAGGAAATACCTTTTGATGAGTGGGATCTTGGCACTCCAGTTGTTGAAGGACCCAGAGATGAAGACCTCCTTGCCTCCATCAGCCCAGCGGATGACAGTGGGACGAGCCTGCTGTGAAGGCTTTACTGACTCTTCCAGATCATGCTGCCATGACATAAACTCCTTCTCCCCAGCAAGCTGCATGAAGGAAACAAGAGCCATCCCACAGCCTAGCCAAGGTGCAGATACAGCAGGGATCAGGGCTGGCTCTCCAGTCACATTGTTCCCCCATAGCCCTTCAGCACACATCAGAGCAGGAGCAGCGCAGATTTTCCAGCTCCACAATGCATCACAGATTACTCCATTTGTTGCCCCCCCCCCGACATCTACTCCAGTGCTTTGACTTCCTCTCCACTTCACACCTCCTCTCCACTGCCCTCACCAACAACCTCTGTGTCCAAGTCACAAGACCCCTTTGCCACCTCATGGATCTAGGCACTTACACAGCCCTCCTTGCTGTAGAATCCAAATGCCTCCGTTCCCACATTCCTTGATCTATGCACTGTCTTCAATAGGAGGATGACCCCCTTCTCCCCTAGACTCTGGAGTCTGAGATGCAGCATTGCACCTGGCATTACATTATTATTGCTCCACTTCAGACAATAGAGCTGAGAGAATTTACCCCAGCTGAGGACGTGCCCAAGTCATTTCCTGATTTCTCTGTCCAAGCTAAATGACAGCCTTTGCGTTGTGTCCTCTTCTCACTCTATTCTCTGGACCTTCTTCTAAATGGGCCCCTTTTCCTGCTACCCTTTGACTAGGAGCATTCTATACACACTGTATCACCCCTAAGCACTAACTGTAGCGGGGTGTATTGTACACACTGCAAGGTAATTAGGCACTTACCAAATAAATAAATAAATAAATGACAAATGTCATTGACTCAGATCTGCTAGAAAATGAGCTCAGCAGAGCTGCCAATATGGTGACCTGTATCATTGGTTATTATCCTGTAAGGATGGGGAATAGGACAGAGAGTCCAGCCCATACCTTGGAGTCAAGGGTGCTGAAAACATTGGGGTCATCAGTGCTGCCCACCATGATCTTGTGGGGATGATCCTTCGTGGAATGGGTGCTACTGGCTCCATCGGAGCGGTGAGATTTGGAGCCATGGCGTTCCCCAGACAGTCGATCACTAGTGGTGTTTCCCATGGCAGCTCTGCACCTGACTGAAGGAAAGAGGAGAAAACACAATGCCCCAGTGCCCACTACATACCCACAGGCGGGAAGGGAGATCTCTTGGTTTTCCAACCCCCCGCCCCCCATGTCAGCGTAGATTGATTTCAATCCATCATTTAAGTTTTTCAAGCAACAAAACACTTCTGCCAAATGAATTATTTGCATGATGGTTAGTGGAATTTCTAGTCAGAATACTAGAACAGTTTTGCATTAATTGAAAATAATTATGTACCACAGCCAACAGAGATGTATTTTTAGAGCATCTTTCACCCTGAAGGATTCCAAAGGGCTTTGCAGACTGCACACAGAAACCCTACACCCAGCAAGAAAACACAGCCACACAGAGTGAAGGTAGCAGCTGTTTGACAGCCTGCAGCAACACTTCTCGTTATAAACTGTTGTGTAGGGAAGAAGAATCCTGTGCCTAACTGAAATTACAAGGAGACTTTAAGGAGACAGAATGGAATTACCCAAGATGGAATTTAGCTGCAATGTTCTGGCCAACACCGTGGTGCCTATGAGAAGCTTTACTATAAAAGGATGGGGACGCTGATACAGCACGGGCATTTACTAATCATTTACCAGCCACACCAACATCAGTTTCAGGACAGGAGCTGAACCACAGCAAAAAGCGGTTTGCAAAATTGACTGTTTTGACTTATAATCACTTAAAATCTCTCTTCTGTATTCATGATAAATGAAGGGGGGGGACGGGACAGCTCCCTTTTATGGACACCCAGCCAGCCAGCTAGCCAGCTATAAAATCCTTCTTAGTAGCTGTTCTCTACTTGCTTTACCTGTAAAGGGTTAAAAGTCTCGCTGCTATGCACAGGTAAAGGAAGTGAGTGGGCACCTGACCAAAAGAGCCAATGGGAAGGCTAGAACTTTTTTTAAATTGAGAAAAGACTTCCCTTTTGTCTGTCTGTGGTTGTTCTCCCAGGGAGAAGGGGACAAAGCAGCAGTTATGTTGTAAGAAGCTTGGGCCAGGTATGAAAACCCATCAGTATCATACCTAGAAACTACTAATTTGAAACCCCAGATATGTAAGTAGATCAGGAAAAGTCTAGGAAGACGTGATTAGGTTTATCTCTTATTTCTTTACAGCTTGTGGATTCCTCTGTGCTAACCGCAGGTGCTTTTGTTTTGCTTGTAACCTTTAAGCTGTTCTTCAAGAAAGCTATTCTTGGTGCTTAATTGTTGCATTTGCTCTTTTTTAAATCTAGCAATAGTCTGAGTACCCAGACGTATTTTCTTTTAATAAAATTTACCTTTTTTAAGAACAGAATTGGATTTTTGTGTCCTATGAGGTTTGTGCACATGTTGTTTAATTAGCTAGTGGCAACAGCTGATTTCCTTTGTTTTTCTTTCTCAGCTCTTCCCTGGACGGGGGGCAAGAGAGGGGTGGTGGTGGTGTGTGAAAGGGCTTGAGAGTACCCCACAGGAAGGAATTCTCAAGTGCGCCTTCCTGGGCTCTCAAAGGGGTTCTGCGCTTGGATGGTGGCAGCATTTACCAGTCCAAGGTCAGACAGAAGTTGTAACCTTGGGAGTTTAATACAAGCCTGGAGTGGCCAGTATTAATTTTTAGAATCCTTGTGGGCCTCCACCTTCTGCACTCGAAGTGCCAGAGTGGGGAATCAGCCTTGACAGTAGTTAATAAGTTTGTTTGTTTATTCTACCTGAAGCAGTGTGTTTGGTTTGAAGCATGTCAGAGACTCCACTTGGGATAACAAGCCTTTGTTAAATTGACAAACTCATATAAGCTTGCAGCATTCAGCGGGCATAACTGAACACTGCAAGATGGAGGTTCCTAGGGTTGTGTCTGGGACCGGAGATATTGGCTAGTTCATTCGGTTGCACAATCCAAGCAGTGGCTGGCCAAAAGTGATCACTCACATAGCTGGGAACAGCTTACATGCTAGAGGCTGTGCATGGAACAGCCTGGGAGTGGGGTTTCTCACAGTGGAGCAGGGTAAGGATGGCTCCCGGAGTCGAGGATTGGCATGACCTAACTGATCACCAGTCCAGATAACATGAGGGGAACACATCTTCTTGTAAGAAACCCAGCAGGCTCAGCAAGTTGCACAGATCTCTTCCATTCTCTGACGGTCATCACACAGATTCCCAACAGCTAATTACTACAGAATTTTTGCTTTACCTAGTTAATTTTACAGTGCCATTCACATGCCTTGAATTCTACTATGTTGACAATCACAGATCTGCAGAGCAAGTCATGGGGACAGCAAGCAAGGAATACTGTATTATTATTGGTGTTACTGTAGTGAATAGAAAAGGAGTACTTGTGGCACCTTAAAGACTAACAAATGCTCACGAAAGTTTACGCTCAAATAAATTGGTTAGTCTCTAAAGTGCCACAAGTACTCCTTTTCTTTTGTGGCTACAGACTAACACGGCTGCTACTCTGAAACCTGTAGTGAATAGATGCTTTCCCCACAAAATTAAAATCTTCACTATTTGGAGAGAGCTTTGCATAAAAGACAAAGTTACACGTTGACACTGGAGTTTTTGAAGAGAAGCTACATTTAAGTTGTTAGGGAAAACTATCTTTTAAAAAAAAAAAAATCTTTAGATTTCTTCACAAAGCAAAAAACCCCACCCAATTTACTATGTAGTTTTATAGAAAGTGACAAGGTACAGACTAACACTGATATTATTATCTTTAAGAGACTTAGCTGAATCACCCTACAGAGCAAGTGAATTTTGTTACCTACATACCTGGTAAACAACAATTACATGACTTGATGTAACAAACAACAATAATAATAACAAACAGCAGTGAGAGAACATAGACCTGTAGTCAAACACATGTCAAGACAATTCAGGAACAAGCAGCTGTAACAGGATATTGTACACAGAAACAATATGCACTCGCCACGTTCAAGCATCCTAGGAGCATCCTTGGACATTAACTCTCACTTTGATATTATAAAGCTTTTAAAGGGGGAACAAACCAAAAAGCCAATCAATGAATTGCAATTTAGGGAGAAATTCTAATCTCTCCAGGATTAAGACTGAAGCAAGACTTCCACCAAACTAGATTTTGACAGTAACTTCATCAAATCTATCTAATCCTACTGGAAATTTCACAGGAATTAATTTATAGGAAGGCAGAATTTTTCAGGAGATATAGGGTCCAAGATGGAAATGTGTTATTTTTTTGACTCCGCATAACTTCAAAACAGTTCAGATTAGTAAAGCCACATTTGTTCTAATAGTCAGTCCATCCCTTCTTTGTTATTAATAGTCTCTACATACAACTGCCTCCAGCCTGTTTTGGTGAGGACTATTTAGTTCTCAAGTGCTATTTTCAGGTATTTACAGTGTAAGGACATTTCTTGGTGTTCTGAACACATACCAATTTCAGGGATCTAGGAAGCATATGTAGCCCTGACCTGCAGGTTATAAAGCTCACACAGAGGACAAGCTTGTGCAGAGTTCCTAAGTATGTCCTGAATTCTATTTCCATCTCTTCCCCTGATTAGTCCTAATACTATTTACCCTTATATACCACTTTACAAACACTATTTACTTAGATCTCACTATAGTGCACAGAAGTAGATGAATGAATGTTTTATAGAGCACCAGTTGCTGTGATAAAAGTAAAGGTTAACTACCATGAACCACAATTACCAGACAGGGATGACTCAGAAAGCTTAAGGCCAACATTTCCAGACATATCAACTGTGGCTTTGTCTACACTAGAAAGGGTTCGCTAGTGTAATTATACAGGTACAGTTATACTGGCCAGCCCTCCTAGTGCAGTTTATCCTAGCAAAAGTTCTTCTGTAGCTATATCTTATCGTGATTCCTCAAATGAAACATGCTATACTTTCAAAAGGACTTTTTGGCATCTATAACTGCATCTATTCAAAAGCTTTTACCAGCATAACTATGTCAGCAAAACAAAACAAACCACCACACCCTGACTGACATAGTTATGTCAACAAAAGTTTGAAGTGTAGACCAGGCCTAAAATTGGGTTTCTACTTTGAAACATGCCTGGATGCTCAGATGCTGAGCACCTGCAGCTCCCAGAGGCATCTGTACAAGTGCAGCACTTCTTAAAGTCAGGCTCAAGGTATCTCAGTTTGAGCACCCAAAAGTAGCAGGAGGTGGTTGCAGCACTGTCCCACCCCATGCACACGTTTACCTGCCCCTTTGCCCTATATAGATGGATGAGCCTCCTTCCATTTACCTGCTTTTACAGCCCCCATCACACTGGTATCTAAGCAGCACAAGCACTCAGGAGACCTGGGTTCAAGTCCCAGTTCTGCTGAAGGCCTGCTGGGTGACCTTGGGCAAGTCACCTCCCCACTCTCTGCTTCAGTTTCCCCATCTGTAAAAGATACTGACCACGTTTGCAAAGTGCTCTGAGGTGATGAAGAATGCTAGATAAGGGCTAGGGATTGTTATTAATGAGTTTACCCCCCTGTGAGGTGAGGAAAGGCAATCCCAGGTGGGGCATGGAGGCCCAGAGACTGAAGGACTGGCCCCAGATCACACACCCAGTCTGGAGTAGAGCAGAGAACTGATTCTTATCTCATACCCCAGGTCAGAGCTTCATCAACCAGCCAACCTCCCTCCTCCAGGCCTGGCCACCA